>NC_140581.1:570526118-571771951 GCF_964204655.1 Triturus cristatus
AAGTGTTACAGTGGGCTACTTGGCTCCCATTAAAAAAAAGATTACAGACTTGTTTCGTAGAAGGACTCAATCCATTGAAAATAATAACCCAATTTATTTATAGAATTATTTATTGGTTTATTTACAAGTTGTTGATTAATTACATTTTGCTTTTAGATGTTGCTATTTATTTGGTTATAATTTGTGAGGTCATAGCATCACATTTGGTGTGTGGTTTGCATGGATGTGAGATATATATTGTACTGCTAACCACAGGTTGTGAATTCCAGTGGTTTTTCAGTTTTAACTCACAACCATAATTGTACTTTAATTGTGTTTTTCTCTTTCTATTTCTTGGCAAATTTCTAATATTTTTAAACATACCTGAAGGTTTTAGAAACATTAACCATAACTTCTCTTTCATCTTCAATTATTTCAGTGATTCTTGTTTCTTTATCATATACAACATCCAAGAGCTCCCTATAACCAACAATCTGCAGCAGCCATTCCTAGCTGTGCTGTAGACCTCAGGACCTAGATTCCAGCTGGGCCTTGCACCCTGCACCCAACCGTCTGTGAAGAGCCAACATCCAGAGTCAATGGCCTTCCATCATAAGTAGAACTGATTGGACAGAAGGGATAACCTCCCAACAACCCAAAGCCCAGCACTCTAAGAGTCGCTAACTCTCACTGCGGATAGCCGAAGGTCATGTGCCTAAAGGTTGTCCACAAAGCCAAGTGTGAGATGTGGGTTGCGCATCTGTTGTGCGAGTTATGGATTGTGGTCTGAACCATGAATTTAGAATTTCGGTGTGTTTTCTTTTTTAATTTGCAACCATAAGTACACTGTAACTATATTTTTTCAGATGAAATTCTATGGATTTTACGCTTATGGTAAGGAATTATAGCCAAAGCTAATCATAACTTGACTTGAACCTTGATATGGGGGCATACAAAATGTACAGTGCTGCAATTGGTGGAGAATTTGTTTTTTAGGTATCTGCTTGCCACCCCAAAAGGCTCTCCTACATATGTTTGTCACACTGAGGTGGGGGTCCTGTTTTTTACTGACCTAGTCAGGATGCCACCCATATTACTTTTGCAAAAGAAACAATTGATGGACGGAATGCTGGACAATGCAAACATTCACCCACCGTCACAAAGAACTGGGTTTAATCCATCATTCTTTTGCTCACCACACCACCCCAGTTTGGACCCACCCATATGCAAATCAGTCTTGACCCTGTTCCTTGTGGGAACAGTCCAGCCCGAACTGCCGAGCCAGGTCCTCCCTGGACCGGAAACAAGCATCCTGGTACCGGTTTCAGGGCATCACCCTTCTTCAGCCAGGCTAGCTTGAATCCAATTGTGCAGTGAGCACGAGACCCACATCTGGGCATACCCATCCCACTTAGGGCAACAAATGCAAAGGAAACAATTGATGGACGGAATGCTGGACAATGCAAACATTCACTCCAAGTCACAAAGATCTGGGTTTAATCCATCATTCTTTTGCTCACCACACCACCCCAGTTTAGACCCAGCCATATGTAAATCAGTCTTGACCCTGTTCCTTGTGGCAACAGTCCAGCCCGAACTGCCGAGCCAGGTCCTCCCTGGACCAGAAACAAGCATCCTGGGACCGGTTTCAGGGCAGCACCCTTCTTCAGCCAGGCTAGCTTGAATCCAATGGTGTAGTGAGCACAGGACCCACGTATACCCTTCCCACATAGGGCGACAAATTTTTGTTTTTGCATTTGTCTCCCAAATTACTTTGGCATAAAGTCTGGACCTCAGAAACATACTGCCCTAAACCGTGCATTTATTGTGGATTGTTTTAAATCAACCCTGTTCACTCGTATTACGTGGCTGGTATATATCCAAAGTTTTTTTAAGACTAGGGTCATCCAGACTACTTTGAGAACCCTGATTCCCTAGTAGCTAATAGAATAACATTAAAAAATGAATTCACTGTGCAGTTAGAGAACCTTAGGTTGACCACCTAATTATTAAAACCCTCTGTTTTAAAAAATCGACTTATTTTAACTAGTCGCGACATACAGCTATATCTGAAAGATGTATCCAATTCAAGGCACAGATTCATCCTGACGCATTTTAGTATGGATATTTTCCATTGTCTGGATAGTTTCCCTGAACCTAATGATTGGTCACTAAATGTAAGCAATTGCCCTTGTGATGGCATGATTGCTCAGAACACCATGCACTTTGTACTTTTTTGTAAATCTGCTTTTTATCATATACCACACCCAAGAGCTCTATGTTCCCAATCTGCAAGACATTTGGCAAAATTTAGCATCTCTTTTGTTCTGTTTTTATGTCATGTTATGCATGTCATATATTCTTATGTATTAGCTCGCTCTAGATATACTAAGTTTCTCAAGGAGAGACATAGTTAAATTAAGTGGATCTTAAAAAGTGTTCATTTGCTAATAACTTTTGTAATGTTTAATGAATCAGCACAATATTTGCCAGGATGTTAGTAAACTAAGTACCATGCAGAAATTTGAGGTTTAGGTCCAATGGGAATAAAAGGTAAAGGTAAATGGGAGGGGGGGCAAAAATGTATTTCTTTGCTAAAATCTTTGGTGCAATAGCATGGAGCGGTACCAAAGTTGAGAGACCTTCATTATGCTTAGCATGCTTAGCTTTACCAGTAGTGAATGAAGTTTTATCCAAATGTTATTGACAGTGAACATAGTTCTAGCAAGCCAAAAAAGAGATAATTCGCTAATAATTTGCCAGACTGTTGCAGACCGCCACCCCTGTGTGCTCAGCTTCCATACATATGGAAGCATGGGTCAGCTGTAGCCATTTATTTCTATTTTTTAGAGTTTAATGGGCCAAACGTTGATGCCAAAGACTTGAAATGGATAACGAAAACTACAAATGTCCTTATCGGATTTGAGGGTGCTTTAATTTTCAAATCTAGGTCAATGGACAGTCTGTAAGACTGAGTATGAAGACAGTCTGCAGTTAATGGTCCACATTCCTCTAACGTTAAACTCTTTCAATCTCTTACAGTGACAATGTAAACATGACTGCAGGACTTCCACCAGAACCCTGGCTGTGAAGGTTTTACATGCAAATTTGACTTATCAAAATAACCCATGGTGACAGGCCTAACCTTTCCTTTGAAATATTTATAAGTCATCCTCAAGTATGCATTTTTGGCCATAAAGGCAGAGGGAATTGTCTTTAAAAGTAGGGCATGCAAAAGGTTACTGTTATACATATCATTACAATTCCCTAAAATCTATTTTTACTCTGGCCGGTTTGGCTGTTCCATAGTAACACACTGGGATGCAATATTACATTCTAATCCTGTATCACTGGAATGGGACTAGCTAGAAAAATAATGAAGCAACTATTTTTGATAGTTGTTAAAATCCAGGTCAAATGTAGAGTCGGATTTATTCTAAATATTATGGAAAAGTAGCTTCAAACCCTGCGTGAAGCCCTGGAACCTAAATTCAGCCTTTTGTTCTCCCACTTCAGCCATTCTATAATTAGCATTTAAATAGTGTGAATGAGGTGTGAACTTTCTCTCAAGGGCAAAACAATAGGCTGACCTGATTGAGCAGAGACGACCTCTTTGTATCTAACAGAGTATTCAATGGGGGCTGGGAGGATCCTTTTGACATTAAAGTGTCAAGTCCTACTTGAGAGACACATTCTGATTGACAGGTCTGCTAGGGATTTTCATATGATACCTGTGACACACGTCACAGGCAAAGGTTAACTGACACTTGGGCATGGCCCTTCTGTTGTGTCTCCAGGCAGTCAGGCCTTAATCATAGTGGGCCTCTTCTGACATTACGTCACAGCTTGTTTGACAGGTCTGATGGGTTTACATATAACACTTGTGGCCTCCTTCAAATGAGGGAGACAGAATGCCAAATTAATGTGTTTGTATCCACTGTCTTGTTGCTGAAAGCTCAGTTTTTAGTGTACTAGATGTCATTCTCTGACGTTGTTGTCAGTACAGGGACTACTTAAAAATAGATTTTAGTGTTAGATATGGGAGGAGATTAGTATTACCACAGCACACTCTCCCCCACACACACAACCAGCCCTCAGGGCCCCAATGTAGTATTACCAAAAACATTGCCCAACTTGAAAATCTGCAAAGTTGGTCCGTTTAGCCCTTGGAACCTTAACCCCGTTGGTTAGGGTGACCCAGGGGTCATTCCCACCCCCTAGCTTGTCCCAGGCATAAATGTGGCACCTCCAGGCACCCATGTCAGGACATTCCTGGACCTGAGGAAGACCAGAAGAGGATTGAACTTGCTCTCTGCTCTCTGACAAGAGCCTTTGGGGATTTCACCTGCTCTATCTGGTACCCAAGACAACGAAGTGGGCTCCAAGGGTCCTAAGGTTGACCTCTGTTCAAGGTTTGGGGATGCAACAACCTACAATGATTATTTCCTGCAACTGCCCAGCTGATCAGTGGCAATTAGACCTGGACCGGGCTCTACTTGCCACCCTTTAGTCTATAAGTAGATCCCCATGGCTCCTGGGAGCATTGGAAGTGTACTCTTGTGTGATTGGAACTTAAAGAACTAAAGTCAGAAGGTAAAATCTTTGACCAGGACACACCTGGTTAGCGTATCTGACCATTGCGGTCAGCATCAGAGCATCAGTTCCTGTTTTACCCCGACCATTTACTATCATTAGCACTTTGTGCTTCTTGATGCTTTTTTTTACTTAAAGGTTTAGAAATTCACATCTCTTGTTCTCCTTATTGGATTTTTGTTATTTTTGTGTCATCTTGTTTCTTTATTTTTATTCTTTCTTTCAGAGCTAATTTTTGGATTTTTATTTCTTGCATTTTAACTTTATTACTGTTTTACAAGTTAAGCTTGTCTGCTCCATGCCATAGCTGTCAGGGAGTTGGCATGTGGTTTATTTAGTGACTTTAGTGGTTCACCCTGCAAGGATTGTGGTTATTATTTGAGTCGTGTACTCACCCCCTCAACTAATAAACTAATATCTTTTAGTTTGCATGATGCTCAAAATATTGCAAATAAGCTATACATAATTAAGTGTTTGACATGTGTTGTGCAGGTCTGTAACACTGCCCTTAAATTTAGCAAGTAAATATTATTGGACTCCTCCTCCATTTAATTGCGACTCCTTTCCCTCCCTCAGATCAGCATGAAACCTGAAATTTTGCACTAGGCTTAATTTACAGATTAATTAAAGAGCACCAAAGCTATTAGCACCTAAAATTATTTTGCCCCCCCTTTTAAACTTGCACCCTCTCTTGATGAATGTACCGATATTTACCATATACACAGAAGATTAGGCATGCAAAATGTTTGGTAAACATTATCTGGATTCATTAGATGTCATAGTTGTTAGCACATGGACACTCTTTCAACTTCCCCTTTTAAATATGCCTCAAATATGTCCACATTTTAAAACAATTAAAGATAAGCATCAGTCACATTTTATGCAAGCTCATTAAACATTGTTGAAGTTATAGACAAACAAAAATACAGATTTGCAATTGTCACATCTCTAAGATATGACCTCTTCATGTTCAGTTCAGAAGTCGTTTACTCTTTAAATTGTAATTTCTTAAACTATTGAACAGATTTGCAGCAAACCACACAGCCATTACCTTGATGAAAATTCTGCTTAGATGCTAAATTTGGTGTAATTCTGTTCAGCTGTTTCTTCTTCATCAAGGGGAAAAGAATCCTATAGGAGATGAAATAGGAATTGCCCCCTGCCCCCCATTTTCTTGGCCCGTTTAACAGATCTGTACAAAATGTGCCGTGAAGTACCTATTTTGGATTGTCTTTTTTTGGAAAGATTCTTGTAGATTAGTTGAACAGTGCCAAAGTTATTAGTAAAACAGAAAATGCCTTTTGAATGGAAATGCTGATCTTACCATACCGGCTCCTAGCGCCGGGACACTCTTGGGAACAGCCGCGCGCTTTATAAATACCATATAACATAACATGAGCCATTTGTAAGAAAATGGATAATAAGTTGGAAAGTTTGGAGTCATTCTTAGTAATTAATCCAAACTATTGTGTGGTGCAACATACAAGTTCACTTAAGAAATGGGGAATCAAAACCAGGTAGTTATAGCAGAGGGCAAATTGGCTTAGCTTAAGGAAAAGTGTGTAAAATACTTAGCAGTACCAAAAGAGTTAAAGTCACAACAAAACACAATGGAAATCCCTACAACCAACTACAGAAAATCAAAAATACATTCATTAGTAAGCTCATCCTAAAAAAAGTTTGAATCCAATGAGGAGAACTGAAGATATTGATAAGGCCGAATTTTGTCCCCTAATTTCACTTGAGTATCTCTGGCCGATGGTCTTTTATTGCCTGCTAAAAGTGTGGAGGGAAGAATATACTCTACCAATTATACAATTTCCCTCCCATCCATATCCAATAACCACGAACTCCGAATTTAGATTTTGTAGAATTATTACAAGGCCAGAAACAACAAAATATAGACACACCTCGAAATCAAGTATAAAGATACATGAAAACTAATACAAAGCCCAATCTACGAGTATAGTTCATACGACAAAATAGGCATAAAATGATGAATTCCAAAATAAGAACACAGCAGAGTATAGATGCTGCATCCAAATCTCTTTTCATTTGTATTTCCGAATTTAGAATAATCTGTCCCTATTCTACTTCTAAAGTGGCATCCCTATTCCTCCCTTCCTAGTAAGTTCCCCAAAGGTATCAGCACGTGTTGACTTCCAAAGAAGTACACTCACGTCAAATGGTTCAAGTAGCTTATGCTACAGAGCTCGTTCTAAGATGCTCTCCTTCCTCAGTCAAAAGCAGAAGTCCCCCATAGCTGTCCCTGTACCTAATACAAAAAGGCAAAGTTACACAGTCACATGGTACATTGTTCAGAGAACACCTTCTTTAGTAACTTTCCACAAAGTCCAATTAATTTCCCCGCTCTGTCCACCGACCTTGGCTCCCAAGTTTCTCCAGGCACGGAAGGTGTCCTCCCTTTTCTCTTGTCCGAGCACCTCAAAGACATTCCTTTCCTCCCACGTATCTTCTTAAATCTAAATTAACGAGGTCACATTCCTGCACCTGCAACAGGGGTGAAAAGTAAACCTTCCACACGCATACATTTTAATTAGCTCCTGACTTTAAGAGCAAACGAGGAGAAATGAAACCTTGAAGAAACGAAAGTCAGGCCTACGATTCTGGCTAACTTAAAACATCCTTTAATATGCACTTGTTACACATGCCTTTCTGGGAATCTTATAAGAGTGAACGTGCACAATTACATGATTTCTCTAAATACACAAGAAATATTATTCAGTTCTGTAAATCCCGTCATGATTTTACTTCACAGATTTTCATACGATGATATATAAACTTCATTTCAATAAGCACGAAGTTCAACCACACATTGAATATATACGAGTGCAATTTGCTCATGAGTATAATGCACCCCTTACAAATTTTAAAACACCGTGCGCTCTATCAGTTCCCCCCTCTGATGACAAGTGTCGTCAACACAAAACCATTCCATAGTATGTTCTCCTTGCAGAAAAGACTGACTAAAACAGAAGTTGTAGCCTGTCTTCCCTGCCTGAACTTCTCCAGATTCTTAAGGTTCTGATAGTGACTGTCCTGCAGTCTTTCCATCTGCCTTTCCCGTCTCCTAAGGGAACTCTCAGCCTGTCCTGCTCTGTGCCATTTAAAAGCTTGGAAAGCACGTAACAACTTGATCATGCAAGTCACAACTATTATGATTGGTTTCAGAAGGTAACCAACTATTACCTGTCCCAAATTACCAAACCAACTTCCAATCCTTCCAAATCCTTGGCCAATTTTATCCCAGATCCCATCTGTTAACAAATCGTGTATATCGTGATATATCTCAGTGATGTTACTTATATATTTCCTTATATCCTTGCTGTTGTCAAGTATATAAGTACAGCACTGCTGAACCCTCAATAATTTAAAAACTCCACCTTCCTTTGCTAGTAAGACATCTAACACAAGTCGATTCTGAAGCACCATGGGCCTTATAGAGACCTTCTACACATCAACAAGCAATAAAGCTTGAGCTGTATTCACTGACAACTTGTCCACTAATGTTGACAACCTTCTAATCTTTACATCATTCAAAACTACTCCCAAACTTGGTACCATTACGCCAAACAAGTCACCAACAATTTTTCCTGCACTAGTACCACGTTTCTCTGTGTGTGATCATTTCCCTTCCAATGGCAACAAATCTTCCACGTGGAATATTTTAGGAAGTACTACAGCCAAATAGCACGTTTCATACCAATTTGGAGGTAATCGAACATAGGCATTCCTTCCAGATACAAAATATACATTAGGCACTATGGTCAATTTATACAATAGCGCCTTCTTTATTGACTCCTCAATTAAGAAAATATGCTCACATTCGCTGTCTCCTACAGAAATGTTGTCATAATATGTCTGTGGTTGTCTAATACATTATTTTCCTTCTGCTGCATATCTAAAGCTATTGGACGAGAACTTCCCTTCACCTTATGATTTAACTCTTTCGGAGTCCATGAAATCACTTCATGTTTGGGGTCAGGCCTAAATAATGTCTGTCTGTGTCTATCCTCTATCTGGTCTACGAATTTCTTTTCTATTTCAAATAACATGCATATCAAATTGTGTCTATGGGCATATGCCATATCTAAAGTCACTGTGGGTGCAAAATACTTTGACATCTTGTCTTCCTTTTTATAATAATCATACTTATTCAAATACTGTCATACAGGAACTTCAGGGAGCACTACATCATAATTAGAGAAATAGTACTCAAAATGGGCCTTACCATAAAACATACTCAGAAGCACACAACACGTAATGCCATAAGTCAGGGACAAGTGATGATATCTGATACCTTCCTCTACTGATGCTGGCAACTGCATACACACATAGCAATCCTTCGCTTCCATTGTGTCCACATACTCGTACAACAACCTTGCATATGCATTCAACGTGAATTCACCCTTGGAAACATCTACATGTAACAGACGACTAGTTTCTCTTATCATATCCTCATCTGATTCTGATGCACCCTCTCTTATGTTTGCTGAAGGAGGTAAAGATGTCCCTGGTACCCCTTCTTACAATTCATTAGACTCAACTATGGAAGTGATAATCACTACTGTAATAACTACGATTACTCCCACTATGAGTGTGCCTATCGTGCATTTCTGCCTACGGCTCGAAATTCCAGACTCCATGTTGAATCAGTTTTCCAATTTGGTGCAGGAATGAAATTACAAAGTCTCTTTTTCTTCCTCTTTGGATTTATACACAAAGTTTGTAATAGATTTTCTTTTTGATGCTTGAATTCTTCTATATTCAGTTTGATAAAGATAATCTAAAGTTCATGAATAGACATCCCTATTTCTTCCACTATTGATAAATCCCTAATTTTATTCTTCTTCCACTCGGGCCTAGGTTATCTTCTTTTAGAACAATGTTCATATGTTTTTTCACTCTTTACTCAGTTCAGTTTTCATCATAGATCATATCAGTGCCCAGAACCTCAAGCTTTCGATTATTATGTCAGAACCTAATGCGGGTGCCCGGCTTGTGGGAGTGAGGAAGATGGCGTCTGAGGGATAACATCAACGCGATGCTCCTCGATCCACCCCAAGGTAAAAATGCTTTTTAACCTTGTTTACCCGCGGCTTTAAACGCCTACAGGTTAAAAAGGACAAAAGAAAATAGAATCCAGCATTGTACGGGATGCTAAAGAAGATGTGGTTAGATTCTCCGGTAACTTCCTACCTCCTCGGACCGCAGAAGCTGTATCGGCGGACTGCATAGTACAGCACGGAAAGCCTGTGTGTCAATTCCAGCATCCTCAACATTGACAGAGCAGCCAGTAGTCGGTGATCCCTGATGCCTTTCGGCCTGCGGCGCTACTCTTCATCGGTGAAGACGCGGCTCGGGAATCAGGCGGTGAGTCTTGAAAACCGGCATTTTGCAAGGGGAACACTTTTAGACTTTCAGCGGTATGTTGTTTTGTTGGCCGCTCAATGCTTTGCTGAGGTGATATGCTGTAGGTGATGGATACGTGAGACCGTTTATTCTAAAATGACTGACAGGGGGCGAAGGTGATTAAAGCTAAGAGCTCACAGAGCTGCTCCCAGATGCAGACGATCAGGCAATCAGGTTCCCTACCACGGAGAACCGACAGAAAAGAATGGAAAATTGTGGGGGCAAAAGTAAAATATCGGAGAAAGGGGAAAGGGGGGAGAACACTGAGCAAGAGGCAAATGAAAACCAGGATGGAAAAAGCTTGAAAAAGAAAACTTTAACAAAAGTGCAAATGGCTCCTGGGCTCTGTCAGCCTCTAATAAGAAGCAGCTTCGGTCTAACAGGGGGGGGCAGGCTCAAAGGCTGACATAACAACAAAGGAGATGAAAGCAGTAGAAACTAAATCAAAGGAGGTAAGAGAGGAGAATGCAGATATCAACACTGTGAAGGGCACCATTCAGCAGTATGCTTCCTCTCCCTCTGAACTGAAGAACATGGCAACTACAAAGCTGCTTTCCACCCCCCTGGATCCCTCCTTAGTGAACCCAGAAGCTGGGCAAGATGAGCTTGACCAATGAGCCTCCTGAACTGGAACCCCCTGCCAGCGCATTTAACTGCATGATTGGGGAAGATACGGTTGGCATGGTAGAAACAAACAACAGCACATCACACAAGAGGACCGAAGCCTGGCTTGATGGAGCCGTAGGGACAGATTGCCAAAATACTTACGCCACTCCTCTCAATAGGAACTGTGATGTGCTCAAGACACCGGATACTCCTATGGAAAAGTATTACTCTTTAGCTGAAGACTCAGAAACCTCTGATATAAGCATTTCCGTCTAAGTAACAGCGTCAAGCGAAGAAGATGGGCAAAATACAAATAACAGTTCAAATGTAGAGCAGTCTAAGAACAAACACGATAAGAGGAAAGTCAAAAAAAAGAGGAAGGGAGGCCGACCTAGAAACTGGGATACAACTGAAAGAGACAGCTCAGCTGAGCTGAGATGGGACTACTCCGCCACCCAACTAGCTGGCATATCAGATACAACTGCTACATCAGGTGGCAATCGCACAATCATTGGCAGTGATTGCAGAAACAAGGAAGGGAATGCCGGAGCAAAGTTGGAGCCTGCACTGGCAACAGTATTACAGACTATCAAAAGCTTTCAGGAGGAAGCCAAAGCCGACAGCCGCAGGTCACGCCTAGCCGCTAAAATACTCCAAGGAACTGTGAGGAAGGTTGGCAAAACCTGTGCAGAGATTGCGGATAGGATGGCTTCTGTAGAAACAAGGACAGAAAATCTTGAGAAAGACATGGCCGTACTAAAAACCCAAGGGGAACAACAGGATGGCATAGTCAAAGACCTCATATGGAAGATGGAAGAGCAGGAAAACAGGCAACGGCGCAATAATCTTCGCTTTTTAGGTATTCCAGAAGGGGTGGAAGGGAATGACCCTAGGGGTTATATGGTTGCGCTTCTTAAAGGCGCCTTCCCAGAGCTACTTACATGGGATTGGGATAAAGAAATCCAACGGGCACATAGATTTCCGCTAATGCCCCCGAAACTCTCCCCAGTTACCCCTCAGCACCCTCGGGCTATCCTCCTGTATTCTGGGAATTTTCTACTCTGCCAAGCCTTGTACGATCTGGCCAGACCAACGCGCAAAAGAGCTTTTGATGATGTAACTTTCTTCACAAGACCGGACTTCTCACACGCTACAGTCGAGCGTAGATGGCGACTCAGCTAGCTCTTCATCCCCTTTCAACAAATAGGGGCTGAAGTATATCTTCAAAATCCAGCGTGCCTAAAAATTGTGTATAAAGGGACTACTCGTAGCTTTATTTCCGAGATCCAGGCTGCAGCATACTTACAGGAAATTACTGGGAAAACTGGAAATAAGAAATAGTAGTCATTAAGGCTCGAATTGAATGTTCTAAATATGCCTAAACTGCTTACATTTTCTTTTGTATTTTTTTTTTTTTGCATCTTTTTGTTTGGCTCCTGGTACCTGCGTGAGCACTATGAGGTTGAATACGTTTGTTTGTAGTAGTTTATAGTATATTATGGTTAAAAAGCTTCTCAGAAGTTTCTAAACAAGAGGTCAGAAAACAGGGGGATTGCTGGAAGAGCGAGATTTTCTTCCTCGAATGCCATTAACCGGGCCTTGGCAAGGTCAGGTAACCTCAATATTAGGGGGGGGAGGGCGGTGGGGACAGGGTGGGGGGTTGGTCTAAAGAATGGGAAATCACTAGCACAAAGTTTCTTGCTTGCTCTTGGGAGGACACAGGTGGGTTCCTTTCCTCTTCTTTTCTCTTTTATAAGTCTAGATGAGTAAGCTACGCATTGCCACAATTAACATTTGCGGCCTTAATGATTGGAAGAAAAGATTGAACACGACAGCTGCCTTAAGGCTACTGAATGCGGATATAATTTGCATGCAGGAAACACACATTGAAGCTGCACAAAGACATCTACTAGGGACACTCGGGTATGTTTTGGTAGGGGCCACAACGCAGAATTCGCGCACACGGGGGGTTGCAATATTGGCTTTAAATAACACGCTGCAATTCAGTCGGACATCAGTAGATCAGTTAGGGAGATGGGTTATCACTCAGTTTCATAGACAGTCAGGAGACCCACTTACCATCTGCTCCATATACGGCAGTAATCTGGATGATCCAACAGTAATCCAGTATATTAATAATGAATTAGCCAACTGGCCACACCCGATAATAGTTTGTGGGGATCTAAATATAAATTTACCAGCAGAGTGGAATCTGAAACAGGAGCCTGGGGGGATATATAAGGGCCGCAAACCAAAAGTGTATAAGGCATTAAGGACACTTTGTCAGGAACATGCACTCACGGATGTCTGAAATTGGCAAAGCCCTAAGAATCCCGGATACACCTATTTCTCTCATTCTCATAGCAAGCATGTTAGAATAGACCACATTTTAGCTTCCTATCCTATACTCGGGGATTGCGGAATAGAAAAGAAACCTCGAATATTGGCCGAGATTAAGATGGAAAGGATCAGCGGTGGCACAATACCGACATGGAGTTTTGAACGGGCTCTTCTTTTTAATGAGGAATATTGCGAGCTTATGAAGGGCTGGATACCTCAATTTATTAAAGACAATGTAGGCAGCGCCAGTATTGATGTTGTATGGGATGCACTTAAGGCTGGGATTCGGGGGGAAACACTCTGCTTCTCTGCCATAATGAATAAAAAAAAACAAGTAATAATGAAAGATAGCCTAGCAAAATTAGCAGCCGCAGAAGAGGACTTAGTTGCTGTAGTTCAAAATGGAGGAGAGCACAAGGAAGCACCATTGGGGGTTATGGCGTCTAAATCTGCTATAATGGAGATAATAGCTAAAGGGGTGGCTGATAAACTGGCCGCACGGCCTGAGGAGGCTTATGAATGCAGTGAGCAGCTGGGCCATCATCTTGCTATTAGAACTAGACAAAAGGCAACCCGGAATTTAATTCCAGAGATTGAAGATCAGGATAAGGGTCTAACAGCGGATCCGGATGAGATCCGAAAGGTCTTTTACTCCTATTATCAAAAACTTTACCAGGAAGAGTCACAAAGAGACCAGACTGAGATAGCGATATATCTTAATCAGATCCCTAAAGAAAGATTTACACGGGAGGAACAATTACAGCTGGAAGAGATTCCCCAGTGGTTAGAGATACTGTTATGTATTAACAGTCTGCCAAGTGGCAAAGCCACGGACTCTGGTAATATATCTCTCTAATTCTATAAACAATTTTCAACCCAATTTAAAGAATGTATGACGCAACTGGTTATACATGTCTTTAAGGGTGGCACACCCCCAGAGTCATGGGCGCAAACCAAAATTATAATATTTCTTTAAAAAAATAAAGTACCGACTGATCCAGGGTTGTATCGCCCCATTATACTGATTAACTCAGACACTAAGATTTATTCTAAAATGTTGGCCACGCGCCTTGCCCCGATTATTCATATGGTTATCTCTTCAAGACAACATGGCTTCATCCCTGGCCGCGGGTTGACCCATCATATCCGCAGAGCCATTTCACTTCTCGTTGCAAAAATGTTACTGAAGAACCCTAGTGGTCTTAGGATATTAATTTTTCCCACCTTTGACGACCTCGATGAGGATCAATTCAAGGAGTGGGAAGAAAATTTGTACACATCATCGTTCACAATGATGAAAATATTAATAAGAAATGCTGATAGAAAAGTTGAAAAATTAAAAAGTCAGATAGCTGATCTGGAAAGGGAAATTAAGGACATGAACTTACCGGAATTGACGGATAAAAATTATACCATACTAAAAGATGTCATTAATAGACACCAGGCTGTGGTTGCTTAAAATTTGTTTAATCAACTGATTGGACTTCTGAGAATTTGTTGGAGCAGCATATTTGCAAAATACTTGGAAAAAATAAAGAAATCTAATTGGAAGAGATTTTTTCTGGATGATAATTTCTTTAGACTGCAATATTTGATTGTTGGATATTGATTATTTCCCCACTCCTTCCACTTATTGACATATTAGAAAAAATAGAGATTTATCTATTGGTCTTTTATATAATATGTATAATTCTTTGATTGTAGACGATTTGGATGATCGAGCGACAAAATGGAAGGCAGAAATCGGTGTTTCTGAGGAACTATTCTTCCACTCAATGAATTTAGCTCAGAATACTTTAGTTCCTGCCAGGTTTCAGGCGCAGTATTATAAATCATGTTTTTCTTTATACTATACCCCGAAAAAGATTGCTAAATGGGGCACAGGCAAAGGAACCGCCTGCCCGCGCTATGATTTATATCAGGCTGACCTTCGCCATATCTTTGCTACATGCAAGGTTTTGGATAATCTAAAAAATGAAATTTCGAGGTTCTATAATGTAGATTTGGGGATTTCCTCCTCCCTCTCTCCAACACATATTGATCTTGGGATAGACAATGACCTGCAGGGGACTCCGGGTGAAAGATTAGTGTTTATCGGCATGGCAGTATATCGCCTCTGCCTGGTCTCTGCTTGGCTGGACCCCAAACCACCGAGCTTTCAGCAATGGCTCACTCGGCTAATTTCGAATTATAATTTAGAGAAAGCTATTTACACAAGGAGGGGACCACGTTCTCGGAAAAAAGGGCTTGAAATGTGGGCACCCATGACTAAATGGCTTGCAAATGAAGAATGAGTAACTAATAGTTTTTAGTGAAACATGAAAACTAATATGGGGAGACGTAAGAGACTGACCAACCCTCCGGGGGGGTGGGAAGGGTACTCAAGGGGTAGGGGGAGGGTTCAAAATGTGAAAACGCAAAATGCAATGGTGTCTACTTTCCTTCTGTTGTCTTGCCTTTTTCCTTTGTTCTCTGTTTGTCGTCTTTAATATGCTGTATACAAAGGTATAACACTGTGAATTACCTAATTGCTATTGCATTGTCAATAAAAAAAAATAAAAAAAAGAACCTAATGCAGCGTGACCTCTTCCAGCTTGACCCAATGAATGATCTACTTCAGTAGCAACCCTCACCGCTTGGCTTGACCCCTTTTCCAAATTTATATTCTCTGTTGTGTCTTTGATCAAGAGGGGCTGTTCCCTCCAGGGTGCTGGAACTCTGCGGGTGTGAGAGGCATGGATCCATTTCAGCAAGCCTCCACACTTCACAGATGTGCTTGTAACCAGGATCACTTGGTAGGGTCCGTGCCAGCGTGCATCAAGGCAGCTCTTCCTCAGGTGCTTTCTGACCAAGACCCAGTCCCCCGGGCTTAGGTCATGCAGAATTCTCCAGAGGTGGAAGCAGTCGCACCCTCAACCTGATGAGACACAGAATTAACCACATCAACCAATCCCTTGCAATAATCAAGCACCACCTCATTAGTGATGTTTATCAATGCTGTCACTGGCACTGTAGGCAAGCTCATCACCCTCCCCATCAGTATCTTGTGAGGGGACAATCCTGTTCTCCAATCTGGAGTGCTACACAAACTCATCAGAACCAAGGGCAGCATATCCAGCATACATCATCAATAGAAGAGAGGAGCTTGCACAGGACTTATTTGGCAAAAGTATTCAGTGCTGCAGCTGCTGCACACTCAAACACCCAACATGGCACTGGACTACACTCATCCTTTAACAAACTGGAAAGGGTAAAAAAACAAGAACTTGCCTGCCGGTAGGATGGTGTAACCCTCCAGCAATACATGGACAACAAAAAGATTCCAAGAGGACTAAGAATCCTGATCTTTCCCACGTTCGAAGACTTGAGTGGTGAACTCTTGGGGGAATGGGAACAAAATCTAGAAGGGGCATCATTCACCATGATGAGAATTTTGATAAAGCATGCTAGTGAAAAGGGGCAAAAGTTACAGGCAGAAATTGATGACCTAGAGAAACAAATTGAGACAATGGAATGTAAGTATTTAGTCGAGAAGAATTATGCGATTTTGAACAAGGTCATAGAGGAACATCAGCAATACTTGAGAGATAAGAAAATGCATAAAATAAAGAGGGATGACCGAGATTACAGGGATGGCAGGATATATACCTTTGCCAAAACATATGACAACCCAGGCAATATTGAGGATAGAAAGAGGGCCAGAGAAGCAAATCTACTAGTAGTACGTCATTGGAATCCAGTAACAGCACTCCTTCCAACCCAGCTCAATCAGAGGTCCCTTTAGGCGAAGGAGCAACCAACTTCCAGAAGGAATTAGAGAGATTACGAGAGGCGGGAGGACAAGGGGGAAGTGTAGACAGTCATTCCATGCTGCTCCACCCCATGAAGAACTAGGTACCACCACCATATCAGATCAGACTAGGGTTTCCACCACGGGGGAACAGCCAGCCCAAGTAATAGACAGATCAAGCAACTTGACTTAAATATCATTAACCTCTCCACGAGAGAATTGGATGAATGTGAAAAAGGTATTGGGTTTTTGTCCCACACAATTTGATGACATTGTGGATGTTCATATAGATCTGTATAAGTTCCTACGTATGCTTAAATTAAAGAAATTTCTTTCACAACAAACACCAACTGTTGCCACTAATGTGTTAGATATGCCAGTTGTTGATAGAACTAGTGAGGAAATATGCCAAGTGCAAACATTACTCTCCATTGAGAGTGACGAAGTGACAGATATGCGTACCATTCTTAATGACCTGGATATTGTGGAGCACTGCAATCGTGACACTGGTCTTAGATGCAAATCTAAGTTTACCCCACAGAGTGGCTACCATCAAAACATTGAGAAGTTTGGGGATATGATCAGATATGAGTTACAGAAGCTAATAAACACCCGTAAACACACACCACACCATCCCCAAAACCTATCTAGGAATGAAAGGGAAGCTCTACACAGATTACAAAAAGATAACAACATTGTAATAAGGGAGGCAGATAAAGGGTGAAATGTGGTGGTAAGGGACACACAAGATTACATGGGGGAATTTCACGACAATTGAGTGACCAGCATTGTTACGAACCAATTGGTTCCAATCCCATGGGCAAACTACAAGTCACCATTAACAGGCTACTTTCTGAGTGGAGAGATGAATGTCTACTCACAATGAATTTAAATACCTGTATGTTGACCATGCACGCTTCCGTTGTATCTACATTTTACCCAAAGTGCACAAGGGAGGCAAGTTCCCCCCTGGTAGACCAATCATCTCGGGGGTGGGTTCACCAATGGAAAGACTGTCAGAATTCGTAGACCTCGAATTGCAAAAAAAGTCACCAATCTTCCATCATATTAAAGGGCAGCAAAGATATTTTGATAAAATTTGATGGGTTTCCATGGTCAGATGAATTAAGGTTTGTCACCCTAGATGTGGTAGGGTTATACAAATGCGTTCGAAAGGAGTTCATTATGTTGGCAGACCGCCACTACCTGGACAGAGAAGGGGCAGAGCATTACTCCTACAATCTTATGATCATGGATATGATTGAACTCATTCTGACAAATGATGTTTTCAAATATGATGAAAGGTGGCACCATCAACTACAGGGGACTGCCATGTGTTCCAGGTTTGCTCCTTCGTATGCCGGCCTCTTCATGGGCTGGTATGAGAATAAGCTTGCCTGGAACAAACATGCCTCCCCCTGGACCAAATACATCATATTTTGGGGGGGGGGGTACATAGACGATATTATTTGTCTCTGGTCAGGTTCTGAAACCCAGTTAAAGGAATATCTCACATACCTGAATGACAATCCCTACAATGTACAGCTAACCATGTCACACCACAAGGAACACATCAACTTCCTTGACATACAGTTCTATGTCAGGGAGGGTCAAGTACATAGCACCCTATTCAGGAAATCCACAGCATGCAATAGCATACTTCACGCTTCGAGTGTCCATGCCAGCTCAGTCATGTCAAATATCCCGTATGGTGAAATGGTTAGAACACGATGCATTTGCAGTGAGGAGAAGGGATTCAAGGACAACATCAAAAATATCGAACAACGATTTTTACACAGGGGCTATGACACTAAAACTCTAGACAGAGCAGAACGGAGGGCACTGAACCTTCCCAGATCTGACACCTTAAGACAGGTGACATGAAACAATAGAGGTTACCGACATGCCAGAGGCCAAAACAAAGACACGATAGCCTTTTTACGAATTACACGGCATACAGTGAGTATATTCAAGGCCTTTAGAAAACACTGGCACCTATTGTTGGACATTCCCAGATTACGTCCCTTCATTAATGTAAATTCTTCCTTTGTCTATAGAAGGGGACGCACTTTGAGGAGGACCCTGTGTCCCAGCTATGTCACCACATATAACACCACTTCTCCTGGTTACCAACAGCACCTGTAGGTTTCTATACATGTACTGCTTGTAATGTCTGTCCATTAGGTCGGAACCGATACAAAGAATTTTGCCACAACACCAAAAAGGTATACAAAATAGGGCATATCATTAATTGCAACAAGGAATATGTGGTGTATACCCTGGAATGTCCATGTGGCATGATATATGTGGGCAGCACAGTGCGAAGTCTAAAAAAGAGAATACAAGAACACCGCCATGAAATTATCAACAAAGACATACGATACACCATGACAGAGCACTACGAAAGGGCACATGTGGGGGATACCACTTTCAGTTTTTGTGGCATTGACCATATCTCACCCAACAACCGTAGTGGAAACAAAGAATTGACATTACGACAAACAGAATCCAAATGGGTTTGTAAACTTCAGTCAGTACACAAAGGACACAACACCGACAATGAATTTATTACTTTCTGACATGAGCTTAGGTGTCCTGCTTTACGGTATTTCTTTCACATCGTTGTTGCCCTGTCCCGTCTGTTTACTTAGAACAGTTTTAATGTTCACCTCAAATTCGTGCTTTCGGCTTTTACTGGTTGGCTCACCCTATTTTTTTTACCACACTAAGAGTCACCAGAGCATCGTAGCGTTTAATGCTTAGGCAAGTTGTACAATTTTCATTTAGGCCCTGGCTCTGGAATTTTCTATCCTATAATATGATTTTGGCTTTGTATAGTGTTTAGGACACACGTTGTTCAGAATATACACTTATTAGACTGATGGTCTACCCCCCTATTTCCACCGTCCCACCGGTCCACCTCTGATGCTTCTCTTTATTGTAACCCATGGGCCCACATATGGAACACTAACCGGCCTCCAACGACCGTTTCCTATTTACATGCATTACATACGGTCACCTACAATTCAGCATGTCCACTCTCACTTAGATCACATCATAGGTCAAGTTTCCCATGACAACACTGTTTTTCTTTCGTTTATCTGCCGGCATTCTTAGGCAAGTCTATTTTGCTCGGTTTTAAATCTTAGCGCATGGAGCACTTTCATGTATGATGGTATTATTATATGCGAGGTTTTAACCACACTTGGCCAATGCCGACAGATTTTATTTATTAATTTTATGGCAAGACTGGAGGCGCCTATTATGCTTTCTAATCTTGCGTTTATTTTTACAGCAGCAAGATAAGCGCTAAAACTACAATTCCCAGAGGGCCGAGGAGAACGCAGGCCAATAGGAACTAAAGAAACATAAACCCTTTCAACCAATGGGTACAGCACTAGGTAATAACGTCACTTCTGACCGCGAGGAGTCCTCTTTTCTTGCTGCTCGCAGTCAGATAAATGCTTTATCTTACTCGCTCTTACAATTTATCGTATTGTGAACTAATTGTTGTTTCTTTTAAAGCGTTTCCACACACTTAGGCATTACGGAGTGTAACCGAGCTTACCGCTCGTCTTCTTTTGTATGCAGACTCCCTCTCTCTGCCGCTCCATCCTTTCTCCCCCACGCGCGCGCCCACGCCTTTTGTTTGTTGGGCAATGCCAACGCTTCTATTATCCATGAACGCCGCAAAGGTCTCTTGATTAAGCTCGACCCCAAATTAGCTAATTTGGCTACCCAAGATCCAGGTGTTAAAGCTGAGGGTCACCTCTTCGGTGATTCGTTGGTCAAAGATCTTAGCAAATTTGTCACAACTTTTGCCTCTTTGGACAAAGCTCAACAGTCTATCAAGAAAGTTTACCCCTCTCGGGTTTTTGGACGGGCCGGCAGAGGCGGGGGCCGCTCTTCCGGACGCTCGTACGCAACCCAAGGCTCCAGAGGTTCCTTCTCTTCCAGTTCCCAAGATTACAAGCCACAATTCTATTCCCAAAGAGGACGTGGGTTCTGTGGCAGAGGTCAAAAGAATTTCCGCAACTACAACAATCAACAAGGTAGGTCTCCCTTTTTCTTCCCCAGTTGGGGGTCGTTTAAAATTCTTCCTACCAAATTGGCGCAATATCAGCGCAGATCCTTGGGTTCTAGATACTGTGCAAGGTTATCTTATAGAGCTCTACGCTCCGCCTTTCCAGCATGGGTTCCCTCCTCCTCTGGTTTTTCCCACAAAAGCTTCTCAGCTCGTCACACTGGAGATACAATCCCTTCTCCAAAAGCGAGCCATCCAAGTGGCTCCCTTCGATCCTACAGGTTTTCTCAGCTCTCTTTTTCTTGTCCAAAAGAAGAACAAAAAGATGCGTCCAGTTATCAACTAGAAGTGGTTTAATCAGTTTGTAGTCTATCGCCACTTCAAAATGGAAACGATCATCCACTTACGGGATACCCTCCGTCCGAACGACTGGATGGTGCGATTGGATTTACAAGACGCATATCTCAAGGTTCCGATCCATCCCTCTCATTCAAACTTCCTTCCGTTTCAATGGTTAGGAGTCACCTATCGTTTTACTTCCCTTCCTTTCGGCCTTTCCTCAGCACCTTGGTGCTTTACAAAACTCATGAAACCCGTAGTGTCTTATCTTCGCTCTTTGGGTATCCGACTGATCATTTACCTGGACGACATTCTCCTCATGAATTCGGCCGAACAGGACCTTCTGGCGGATCTGTCCACCACTCAATCCCTTATCTTGAATCTAGGTTTCCTTATCAACACAGAAAAGTCTATGCTTCTTCCCTCTTCCACGGCGTCTCTTCTTCTTCCCCATTCCAAAGTTGCGACAATGAAGTCAGAAATTTCCCAGGTTCTTCGCTCCTCCCTTATCTCCCTTAGCTCTCTGGCAAGAATCGGTCTGTTATCCGCTTCCATTCAAGCCATCTTTCCAGGCCCTTTACATTATCGAGCCTTGCAACGTCTAAAAATCCGTCATCTTCGACAAGGGCTCGCTTATTCCGACCTAATTTCACTAGATCCAGAATCCCGCAGCGAACTTCAATGGTGGATCGACCATTTAGATGCTTGGAACGGGCGGACCATCTTCGCGTCAGCCCCAGACCTTGTGTTAGAATCCGATGCAAGCTTGTTGGGTTGGTGCGCCCGTTGTGGGCCAATATCGACTGGCGGTTCATGGTCTCGCGAGGAGTCGAAATTGTACATCAACTGTTTAGAGATGCTTGCGGGCTCCTTTGCAATCAAAAGCCTCACAAAGGACAGGGTTCAATGCTCTATTCTCCTTCGCATGGACAATGTTTCTGCGGTTCGTTACGTGAACCATCTCGGTGGCACCAAATCCAAACCTCTAGCAGAGTTAGCAAAGAGTCTTTGGGAATATTGCGTATCCCACAAGCTATCACTCACGGCAGAGTATCTTCCGGGGAATCTCAATTTGGCAGCAGATTGGCACTCCCGCTATCTACGAGATTCCAGCGATTGGAAGCTGCTTCCATCCGTCTTCCAATCCCTCTCTCACAGATGGGGCCCTTTTCACATCGATCTTTTTGCTTCTCGCCTCAATACTCAACTACCTTGTTTCTTCAGTTGGCGTCCGGATCCTTCCGCCCTAGCTACGGATGCGTTCCTGCAGGATTGGTCCCTCCATCTTAATTATGCCTTTCCTCCATTCCCCATGATCAACAGAGTGTTATCCCAGGTCCGTCGCCAATTGACCTCTCTAGTTCTAGTGGTTTCCTTTTGGCAAGCCCAAGTTTGGTTCCCGTCTCTTCTGGAGATGGCGGTGGATTTTCCGGTTCTACTCCCGACACACTCGGATTTACTCCAGAACCCTTTAGGCCTCCCGCACAGTCTCATTCTGGACAATTCTCTGGTTCTGTCGGCTTGGAAGGTTTCCAGCCTCTCCCTCCTGACCACCTCATTTTGCAGGAGGCTTCTCTCTTTATCAGTAAAGCCTGGGCCCCAGGTACCTCCAAGGCTTACAAATCCGCTTGGTCTTTATGGGCAAGCTGGTGTCTGGAGAGGCATCTTGATCCCTTTTCAGCCCCTGTGAATTATGTGATTAACTTTTTGGCCTCAGAGGCCAGTGTAGGTAAGTCATATCGGACGATTAATCTGTATCGTTTAGCCATTTCCCTGAACCATACTCCAATTGATGGCAAACCCATTGGCGTGCACTCCCTAGTTTGTAGACTTCTGCGAGGAGTTTGTTTTTCCAAACCTCCGTTGGCTAAGTATTCTACTTTATGGGATGTTAATGTGGTTCTTAACTGGTTTTCTGCTTGGCCTGATAATTCTGTTCTTTCTCTCAAAATGTTGTCTGCCGAGCTTACAATGCTTTTGTGTTTAATTTCAATTAAACGTGTTTCAGATGTCAAAGCCTTGGATATTTCTTCTCGTCAGTTTTCCCCTACTGGAGTTTTGTTTCACATAAATAGACGAACAAAGACAAATCTGAATTCAGTGTTTTACCCTTATTTCCCTTCCCATCCTAAACTATGTGTAGGTCAATGCCTTAAAGTCTATGAACAAAGAACTCAGGATCTCAGGACGTCCTCTGATTCTCAACTCCTCATTTCCTTCTGCAAACCTCATCTTTCCGTTTCCTCTGCTACCTTAGCCCGTTGGGTCCGTTGGGTTATGTCCCTGGCTGGCATCGATACCTCAGTTTTCAGAGCCCATTCCTCCAGAGGAGCCATGGCCTCCAAGGTCTTTTGGGCTGGCTCTCGTCTAGAGGACATCCTGAGATCCGCAGACTGGTCGAATGATAATGTTTTTCGCATGTTTTATTGTAAACCGGTTGTTACTGCTTCTTCTTTAGTTGTTGATAAGCATAATAGGAGCCTCCGGTCTTGCCATAAAATGTAGATTTTCCTAGTATTCAATGACGGAAAGTCTTAATTTTACTAAAGACATGGAGGCGAGTATTATCCCGCCGCAACACTACTAATTTGTGTGTTTTCCCTCCCTACAGCGACTCCAACATTATCTCCCGCGTCTTCCTGATGACAACAGTGCTCTGGTTCTCACTCCGATTCCTGACGTTTTGGATTCTTCCTGCTCTACTTCCTCTGGACCTCCTGTGGCTCGAGAGACTTGGCACAATTTTGGTCAAATGTGTTTTTCTTGGACTTTAGCTATTTCTATTGTTTTCTCAATTGTTCCTCTGTTCATTGACTCTATCTGATCTGCTCACAAGCGAAAAGAGGACTGCTTGCGGTCAGAAGTGACGTTATTACCTAATGCTGTACCCATTGGTTGAAAGGGTTTATGTTTCTTTAGTTCCTATTGGCCTGCGTTCTCCTCGGCCCTCTGGGAACTGTAGTTTTAGCGCTTATCTTGCTGCTGTAAAAATAAACGCAAGATTAGAAAGCATAATACTCGCCTCCATGTCTTTAATAAAATTAAGACTTTCAGGGGGAGTGGCTAGGGCACCGAGGGAAATGGCCGCCGCATTTGAGAGCTCCGCCGAGATGTAGCGCGACGGAAAGGCTCCAGGCATCATTTCGCGCCGCATGAACTTCGGAGCTGCGGTTTCCTTCGTTGGAATGCTTGCTGCCTACTATGTATTGTTTTGAAAGCTTGGGGTGAGCGTTTTTTCTCATTTTTTCTGCTCCTTTCTTCAAACGCGGTCCACGAGTAAAATGCGGCCGCCATTTTGAATACTAACGTCCTCCGTGCCTTACGCTGGCTGAGCCCTGGCTGCTGACAGAGTTTCTCTCACTGTGTCCCCCAATTTTACAAGTATGTTTTGCCGGAATACCAAGTTTTAACCTGAATACAGCTATTTTAACAGCAGTATTTTTCTCTTTTCACTATACAGACGTTTGAACTGCTGCTTTTAGTATATGTCTAACATGTCTTACTAGACAAGGAATTTCTTTTCATTCCCACTATGCAATCACATGTTGGACTACTTCTTTTATGTTTTGGAGGAGATAAATAATTACATTTTCTGAGGAGGCGAAAATAGGACACTTTGAGGAGGTGAACAATAATATAATTTTTGAAGAGGTGAATAATAATACTTTCCCTAACTGTACTTTTTTGAGCTGTGAGTTTTGTTTCTACATACTTTATTTCACCTTTTATTCTCCTCAAAATGGCAATGTCTCGCAATCCTCGTAATGGTATTCCCCAAACTAACACTAATGCTGGGTCACTGGAAGACATTAATCCAGTCAGTGTTTTGCAAGATAATGGAGAAAAAGCAACAATGGATACTACCAAAATGAAAGGTTCTTCCTCTCAAAATTCGCGCTCAAATAAAGCAAACTCCAAAATTCCTTCCACGCCTGCCTCAGTTCCGGGTAAAAGAGTGCAAGCGAACCCACCTTCGCTCACTAATTCCTCTTCATCTATTTCTATGGAATTATTGCTTGATGAAATTCGTTCCCTTAAACCATATATGGTGGAGACGAATTCTCATCTTCAGAGCTTGGAGGATAATTGGCTTCACACCTAACAAAAAGAGGATGACTTAGAAAGAAGAGTTACTTCAGTTCAGTTAGTCACTGACCAAGTTCCCAGCCTTCATAAAGAAATACAGAATCTGAAACTACAAGTTGAGAATTTGGATTGGCGGGGGGCCTCGAAGGATCTAATCCTATAACCTTTTTTCAATCTTTTTTGCCCACGCTCCTTGGTCTTTCAACTTCTCCAACATTGAACATTCAGCGAGCCCACCGTCTCGGTCAAATTTCCCGCCAGGCTACCACGTCTCCCCCTTCAACGAAACCCAGAGGGGTAATCTTGTACTTTTTAGAATATACAGATCTGCTCAAAGTTCTCCAAGCGGCTAAGCAGAAAGGAAAGATCGTATGGAATGGCTCAAATCTCTTTTTCGCGCAGGACTATGCTAAGACTACTGCAGATCATCGTAAGAAGTTCCTGGAGATGAGACCTGCGCTTCGATCCCTGAACGCCTGTTATGGTTTATTCCATCCATGCCTCTTCAAGGTGACTTATAATAATAAAACAACAACCTACGAGGATCCTACACTTCTTCAACAATTTCTATCCTTCTGCAGAGTTGATTCTATGGACATTCCTCGATCTTAATTAACTATTTTGTGGCATAAATTTTGTTGGTTATTGTTTTATGTTTTCTCCACATCCCAGCTGTTTTCTTGTTTTTCGTTACGATTTGCGACATGTTAACCTTTTTCCTTCTCGGTTTGCTTCTTTCAGATGCAGCTTTGTGGTTCTTTGATTATTTCCTCTTTGTTTGTGCCTGCATATTGCCTCCTCCGACTGCGTCTTTGTGGAGTCTCCGGTCCAGTGTGCTAACTCCCTCATGTGGTTCCACCCGTCCCACTCTCACTGTTATTGTGTGGTATGTCTTTTTGACTTTGTACTTCAATGTCAATATTTTGTTTTAAATTATTTATCTGTACTGTACTTTGTTTTTTCCTCCTTTTATCTTTTCCTATCCTTTTCTACCCACTATTTTTCCTTTCTTTCCTCTATTTTTGATAGCATCTTCCTCAGATTTGTTTCTTTTTCTTTCTTAATCTCACTTCTCTTTTTCATTTCCTCTTCAAGTCTTTTTTCTCTTTTGAACAACAAATCTAATATTTCAATAGTTATTACAATAATTGTGCATCTTCATTTTAATGAGATACTTTTAGAGTTGTACCTTGGAATGTTAAAGGAGTTAACAATCCCATAAAAAGACAGTGTGTGTTAACCCACTTAGCTAGATTGAATGTTGATATTGCTTTCATTCAAGAAACTCACCTATCGGATGTTGAAGCAGCTAAATTGAAAAGATGTTGGGTAGGAAATGTTTTTTCTTCCCCAGCCTTAGGGAAGAAGAATGGACTTTCTATTTTATGTCATAAAAAATATCAGTTATCAGTAGTTCATCAGGAAAGTGATTTAGAGGGGCGCTGGGTAATTGTTAAACTGCTTATTGATCAAGTACCCTTGGTTCTCTTTAATGTTTATGCACCTGTTAATATAGATAATATGTTCTGGATTCAGTTATCTGATAAACTTCTCCTGTTTGATGAAGATTATGTTATTTTTGGAGGTGACTGTAACCAAGTACTTGACCCGATATTGGATAGGCATTCTTCTGTAAAATTTACACACACTAGGATGCATTCACAATTTACTTCTGCCATTCGCCATAAAGCTCTAGTTGACATTTGGAGATTTTGCAATCCAGATACCTGGGAATACAATTTCTACTCTCCCCCTCATCACTCCCAATCCCGAATAGACTATCCTTTCTTAAGCAAACCCCTGTCTCAGCTTATCTTCCATGCCGAGATTGGTTCCATTTTGATATCAGACCATGCTCCTGTTTTTGTAGATTTTGAGCTAATACCCTTTTTTCCTCATGCTGGTAGGTGGCATTTTAATAACACATTATTAATGGACCCCAATTTTACAAGCCAGTTCACCTCCTTTGCAGTCGAATTTTTCACTCTTAACTCCACCCCAACTTCTTCTCCAGTAATGATTTGGGATTCTTTTAAAGCTGCAGCCAGAGGTTTTATTATAAGTTTTGTCTCAAAGAAAAAAAAGTTCTTTGAAGCTAAAAATACTCAGTTACTCACCAAGATTAAACACCTTGAATACTGTTACTACAATTCCAATTCTGAAGCTTCGTTAAAGAATCTTATAGATTCTAAATTCTCTTTTAATAAATTATCTACTGAAGCCGCTTCTTCTTATCTTTTAAAAAGCAGTGCTCGTTATTATGGAGGCCAAAATAAAATGTGGAAACTGCTTGCAAGTTATTTAAAAATTCGTCGCGAGCGGACTAAAATAGAATTTATACGTAACAATATAGGTGTCTCCCTATTTAAAGATAATGATATTCTGAATGAGTTTGTTTCTTTTTACAAAAATCTTTATACGCTGGAGCAGCAACCCACTTCAACAGCACTTTCCTCCTTCTTCCAATCGATAAAATCTCCCCCATCTAACGACACTGACTTTACCTCATTAGAATCTGACATCTCTTTGTCGAAAATCACACATGCTGTCTCGTTACTGAAAAGGGGGAAAGCACCTGGTCCTGATGGCTTTACTATTGAATTTCATGCCCATTTTGCATCTCTGCTACTCCCGCAACTCTTGTTACTTTATAAATCTTTTATTAACGACAATTGCTCCTCAGGAACTTTCCAGGAAGCCATGATCTGTTTAATTCCTAAAGAAAACAAAGACCCTTCATCTTGCAAGAATTACCGTCCGATCTCCCTAGTTAATTAAGATTACACGATTTTCGCTAAAATTCTTGCTCTTCGTATTGATCCCATTTTACCTACTCTTATAGGCCCAGAACAGTCAGGTTTTGTTAAAGGCCGTTTGTCCTCCTATAACTCTAGAGTCTTTTTTAACATCTTAAGTAAGGCCTCCTCCCTTGATTATCCCATTGCCGCGATAGCGCTAGATGCTGAGAAGGCATTCAATAGGATCGGTTGGGATTTTATGTTTCAAGCACTAAAATGGATTGGTCTCCCTACAAAACTAATTTCTCTTATTATTTTTCTTTATTCTGGTCCTAAGGCCTCTATTTTCGTTAATCGGAAAACTTCTGAGTATTTTTCTCTTTTTAGAGGAGTTCGTCAAGGTTGCCCTTTGTCCCCTCTTTTGTTTATAATTGCATTGGAACCCTTTTTAACGAAAATTAGGCTTGATGATAAAATTACTGGTTTTAAACTTGGCAATACTCAGGTTAAAATGTCTGTTTATGCGGATGACATTCTTTTATACTGTTCAAATCCCTCTAATTCCCTTCCAGCCTTTTTATCCCAAGTTGACACTTTTTCTCAATTGTCCGGATACCGACTCAATTCAGACAAATGTGAAGTTCTCCCCTTGAAAATTTTCTGTTTGAAACAGGATTTTATCTCTACTGGTTTTTCATGGAAGACTTCTAACATAAAGTATTTAGGTTTGCGTTTCACTCCTAATATCCCAGACACCTTGAAGGTAAATTTCGATAATATTATCAAAACATTATCTGATTCTATAGATTGATGGCACCCACTTTTCCTTTCCTGGTGGGGACGCCTGGACTCTATCAAAATGATGCTTTCTCTGTTAATTCTTTACCTTTTGTCTATGATCCCAGTGCATATTCCAGGTTTCTAATTTAAAAAAAATCGACTCTCTATTAAACAAATTCCACTGGAAGAACAAATCTCCTCGAATAGCACCCAGTGCTCTCAAAGCTGACAAAAATTCTGGAGGTCTCAAATTTCCCGATTTTAGATCCTACCACTATGCTTTTTATCTGCGACAATCCTCTCGCTGGATTTCTCCTGATCAAGGTGTTCATTCTCCTCTATGGTTGACCATAGAAAAACATTTTATAGCTCATTTCCAATTTAGTGAATCTCTTACTTTTACGAATAATATTCCCTCTTTTCGTTCTCAAGTTATCTCCCACACTCGTAAAATACTAACCCCCCTTCTTCCGTCCTCTTATCCCTCTTTTTCCTTGTTAGCCCAACAACCCATTTGGCATACTCACTTATTACGAATCAAAGGCCGTACCTTTTACTGGAAAACTTGGAGACTCAAAGGCCTACTTTGGATTTCACAATTAGTACTTAATAATATCCCATTATCCTTTTTCGACCTTCAATCAAAATTTTCTTTACCCTCTTACTGTAAATCTCAATATGACCTACTTCTTCCTTCTCTCTCACAGTATCTTCTATCCTTACCCCCAAATTCTGCTATTCCCACTAGATGCTCCACTCTCTTCCCTTTATTATCTATTAATACATCTGCCTCTTCTCTATATAAAAATTTATTTTTTTCATCTGATAGAGCCAAGGGAAAGTCTGAATTGGCTTGGGAAAAAGATCTTGCAGAGTGTTGGACTATACCCTTTTGGGATAAATTATGGTTAAAAATTCATAAGACATCAAAAGCAGCCAATACTTCTCAAACTCTCTATTTTCTTTACAAACGCCTCTTATTCACACCAGCGAAGTTAGCCTCTTTTTCTGCTGACTCTTCGTCAATCTGCTGGTCATGCACATGTACCTCAGTAGACTTAAAACATATGCTTTTTGATTGCCCCTCCCTCTCCCGTTTTTGGCTTCTAGTTTAGTCTCAAATTAATAAAATGTTTAAGTCCCAGGTCTCTTTTTCTCCTTCTAACGTCTTTTTAGGCTCCCTATCACCATCCTGGCCTCTCCCCTCCTCCGGCCCCTCATTAATTGACTTATTATTAGCAATAGCCCTTCATTTAATCACCTCCAATTGGAAGCAAGCCAACAAAGTTACCTTTAATGCATGGTGGAATGCTGTTTGTTTTCACCATAGACTTGATACGAGCAATGTTACTCCCATATCACTATCTATTCGAAGAGATCTTTTATGGCTCCCTTTATCAGCTTATTTAACCGATATTGATTCCTCATCCGCTACTATTATTAACACTCTGGATGAAGTCAGAAAACCTCCATATGTACTTGTTGTCTTTACTATCTAATTTTAATATACTAACTTGATATTACTCCTTTTTTCATTATCTGTGTTTTTGCAGCTTAGGATTGTATTGTACTTATTAACATTTTTGTGTATAAATTGAGATTAAGATTTTAGGCATCACTTTTCATTCTTATTGTTTTCAAATAATATTATACTGTCCCCCCCCCGTCCCTTTCTCCCTTTAATCCCTTTCCCAATTATTACTAATAGGTCTTCATGTGTTTCTACATTAATAGTTTTCATTGATTGTGATTCTCTCGTTAATATTATCTTTTCCAGTGTTTGTTTCAATTTTTCCTTTAATAAACTTTAAACTTAAAAAAAATAATTAAGACTTTTCGTCATAGAATACTAGGAAAATCTACATTATTCTACAAGTCATTTATTTCGCAGTTCGGCATCCCGGTTGCCATAAACACCGCTTACGACGCTCGGATAGAGGCCGCACAGCTACACCCATGACGTTTTTCTATATGTAGGATGTCCAGTAGAGAGAGAGTTCACGGTACTTTTTCTCTTTCTTTAAAGTCTTTCTTCACGCTAACTTTTCCCTCATTTTTGCGTGCTTTTCCTGGTACCTATATTTACCACTCTGTTGCACTTTGGCAAGGATTCTACACTGCCATTGGCGATACGAGGAAGGAGCTTTCTACTGTTACTGCTCCAGGTAAGCGCGGTTCAGGCAACTTCTGTGATATAATCAAGTATATTTTTCTTAATAGGGTCATGCGCTTTTTGCCATGTTAGATAATGCGCCTTTTTCAATAGTCCGACTTATTGCTTAATGTGGGTACTTTTACAGCCACTTACGAAGGTGTTCAGCAAGATATGTGCACATTGATCAAGTTAAGCAATATTTCATTGTAGCTGCGCTTCTTTGGGAACCTAATGTGTAGCTACATTTTCGGACATGTACGCTATTGCACCTAATCCTGTGCTTTCAGTTAATCTTTAGACAGCTCATTGCAGTAGGCCCCGGTGTTTTATTGTCATTATTCTATTTAGTGTGTCTGGCCACCGAGCATGACCTGTTTTACCTAAATAGTTATACTTCTTAGCAATTGAACGCACACGTCGGCAATTGTGCTTAAAATGATAAAACTCGTAACCGTGGTTGGCTCATTTCAATCCTTCTAGGTTATTACCGGGCCCTTATCAACGAGGCACACGCTGCTCGTGCAGTCCATGACTAGCACTCGACTTCACGACCATACACCGATCTTGGGCCTCACGTGGCTACTTGGGCTATACTGCATCTTTTCCATCATTGATCACAATTCGCCCATCTTTTATTCTGGTATGTACGACTCACACACTGTGGCATTTTCTGTGATTGTGTTTGTTCTACCTCCAACTTCTTTTTGTTACTTTAGAGTCTATTATACCCCATAACCCCTTCTCTACAGAGCTCTTAAGCGATAGGTCCTTTATGCAACCATCCTCTTGCTCAGCTTGTCGTGACACATAGCCTTCAGTTATGATCATCATGAGATTAGTAATCATCACTCTGCATCTTTGTTGCATATTAATTCCCCCAAGCCCCCCAATTTTACCCATACCTTACAATTGCAGTTTTCAATTAGGGAACCATTACACAATCAATACATACACTTTCAAAGTAGCCATTAACACTTTTCACAATTTTACACCATTTTCATACACTTAGGCATATTGAAATAATGTACCAGTGATCCCCTTTCCCATTAGGTTGTCTTGCCCATTGTGAAATTTGGATGTTTTTCATACACTGTATGTTATGTGGTTTTTTAACGTAATAATATGTATGAAATGTAAGTTTTTGTGCAGTCAACATTGTTAGCAGAAATATTTATAGTGTTGTTTTATAAATAGTATTTTTCAACATTGTGAATTTCCTGTGCCAATGTTTGTATATGTGTGTATTCATGTTATTTATGTTGTACTCCCTTTCAGCCCTGATGAAGTTCAATCAGTTGAACGAAATGCGTTGACTGAGGCTTTTTGTACAATTTGACGGATTATGAAATAAAGAATCAAACATTTTTCCACAAAGGAACTGATCGATCTTTAGTATTGAAACAAAAAATCTGGGAGTGCACCACTCCACTTTTCTCAAAATATTGTACATTTCCCCAGAAGTTTGCATCTCTCAACGGCAGGTGCAGGAGCTGATTGTGCATACCACTCTCTACACCGTTACAAACTAACAAGGGAACACAGCTAAGAGGTGCGGCTATTGGAGTCCGCCGTTGGTTCTCTGCTATTGCACATCCAGCCATTTTAATGACGTCGACGAGCAAACATTTGCCACTCTCATCTTGATAGTCCCATTTATCTACTCCACTAGGCCAGAAGCCTCCGGCCTGTAGCTACAATGCAGTCTCTGATCCACTTGTAAGGCAGCACACTACAGCTTCATGATCTCACTATGAAAGTGAGTTCCTCTGTCCGATTCCAATGAGGTGGGAAATGCGAAACATGGAATAACCTCGCTAAGCAACAATTTTGCTACTGTGAGACTGTCACACCTCCTAGTCGGATACGCCTCAATCCAACGTGAAAAGACACACTCCACCACCAAAACGTATCTTAATCCATTGCACCTGGGCATCTCTATGAAATCCAATTGCATTCGATTGAAAGGACCTCCTGAACTCCCAATATGACTCAAAGCAACCACCGTTTTCTTTCCTACATTCATCTGCTGACATTTAACACACCTATGACACACTGCCTCAGCATACACACAGAACCATGGATTGAACCATGTCTGACGAAACACCCTCACCATGGCGTCTCTTCCAAGGTGAACTGCTCCATGTATCTGCCTTGCCATAGGGCTCAATATACAGTTGGGTATCATTGTTCTCATGGTAAATTAGTTTTGTTGTACAAATTTGTGATTTTTGAACATTATCAAGTCTACTCATGAATTTATGGATTCTGTGAATGCAATTTGAAAATTATTATAAAATTTAAAAAAAGTATGTTTTTTATTAAAAATGGTTGTATCCAATTGGAGTTTTTTGCAGAATAACTAATCTATTTTGCAGTGGGGCCCAGTAGATTTTACTTGAGTTATTAAAGAAATATAGGTCAGATAGAGGTCTATCATAGGGTTTGTTTGCTTAGATTCTCCCCCTCCACTAGGACCTTAAATTAAATTAGGGGGTACCTTTTTCTTCATTTATGTTGGGGATCATTGTTCTTTCATCTGTTGACACCCAGATGCCATCGCCTCTTACCTCACAACCTGCTCTTACCCATGCTGCTTCTTCCTCTTCAGGGATTTTTTCTTGCAGTCTTTAAATCACATCCCAGCTATCGGCCATAGCCAACATCATGCTGAGCTCGGTCTTTTCTGTGCTCTCTCCCACATATTCTCCATTAAAAATACAAGCATGTATAGCACAAAAACGAGTCACTTCATCGGCATAATGGTTTCCTTTGGTAACAAAATCCTCTCCCTTCCCGTGTGCTGCACACTTTACCACCCGCTATTTCCTTTGGTTTTTGTAATGCTTCTAACATTTGTCTCACATATTCCCCATTTCTGATAGGAGATCCTGATGACGTTAGCCACCCTCTCTGTGACCACAACTGCCCAAAGTTGTGAACTACTCCAAACCCATACTGACTGTCTGTGTAGAAAGTCACTCGGACTCGATCAGAGATAAAACATGCATGTATTAGGGCAATAATTTCCGCCACTTGTGCAGAGTATACTCCTTGTAAACAAGCGTCTTCCACAACTCCAGAAATAGTACAAACAGCTGCCCTCAAACAACTTTCATTGTCTCTTAAACATGAACCGACAACCAAGAGGAATAAATCAGATTCAGGCAAAGGTTCATCGACAATATCAGGTCGAGGCTTGGCAGAAAGCTCAATCACATCTAGGCAGTCATGCTCCTCACAATCTTCACCTTCTACAGGTAGATATGGCATCAGTGTGGCAGGGATTAACATATAACATCTTTTCGAAGTCACATTTTCAGATGCTAGTATCACTTGCTCATACTTGGTGAGCCTTTTGTTAGTCAGGTACTGTGTCTTGGTTCTTGTCATCAGGTGTTCCACTGAGTGCGGTACATATAATGTAAGGGGATGACCCATCACAATGCTTTCACACCTCTCAATGCTGACACCTCTCAATGCTGACATCCAGGCAACGCAGAAGCCACTGGATCTAAGATGGCTGAAAAATAAGCTACTGGTCTACGGGCACCCCTATGTGTCTGAGTTAATACTGCCGATGCGCACCCATCCCTCTCATGACAGAAAAGCAAAAACGCTTTATTATAATCAGGCATTCCAAGAGCTGGAGCACGGCACAAGCTTTCCCCCCTAGCTCCTGGAAGGCCCTTTAACTATCGTCATCCCATGGTACCAGATCACTTATGCCCTTCTGCGTTAACCTTAACAAAGGCTTTGCCTGCACAGAAAAATTTGGGATCCACTGTCCACCATAGCTGTCCATTCCCAAAAACATTTGGACTTCATTCTGCGTCTTTGGAGGACCCATTTGCAAAATCGCCTCTATGCAATCTGATGACACCTTTCTCTTTCCCTTTTCAATTTGATGCCCTAAATACTGTACTTCAGACAAGCAATACTGAAGTTTGCCAGGTGACACTGATGGAGCAAGAATTCAAGAAAACTGAACTTGCTCGGATCAATTCCTCATTAACAAGTACTAATCTCCAGATATAGAAAAGAAGTGAAAATTAACATACGCACGACATTCACATATGGGGAAGAGAGCTTTTTGCATGCTTAAATAACAAAGAATCATTTGCAGCGCAATCAAATCTCGCTTTAAACCAAAAATGCTTCTGTGCACGCGCAAACCAGAACCTACGCAAATGATCATGTGATTAGTTTGTTTGAGAGGGAAACTCTCACGCATGCGCAAGAATTACTAACCTTAGGTCTTGAGGCATTGTGTGCCTAGCTTATGCTTGCCTGAACTTTAAAAGAACATGTTGCTGCTAATGCTTTTGCTTAAAGAAAGAGAATTTAACATGGGATAGAATAGGAGTGGGTGGTGAATAGTGATAATCACATATTTGAGAAATTAACATCAGGTTATGATTCTTTTATTAATAGTGTACATTTGGGACGGTATACCTTGACAATGAAAAAAAATGTTCAGGAATAAAGATTGTACTGCGCATGTCCGGAAAGAGATGGAATGTGACCTAGTGCCTGGAAAGTTGAACAACTGCCACAGATCAAGGACAGTAGCTGTGTAAACATGAAAACGTGTGATATTTGTCAATGGAGCTTGAATAAAATGTTATTTGATAAGTTACAAAATGTGTATGGGAAAGAAAGACATCAAGGAGCTAAAGAGGAAGGGTTTACAAAACAAAAGGGTCTTAATAAATTGGCTGCGTCAGCATAGTATGATGGGAACTCCCCTGGTCTCAACCAATCATATTTTACCAATATTTGCAACTTTTGAGGGTGGGACATGCAGAAGTAAGAGTATAAATAGAGTGACTTTAGTTAAAAGGGTTTTGTCGATGCTGAGTGAGGTGTGGGCGAGACCTGCTGCTGCAAGGAAGATGAATGGACTGGGAAGATTCATTCTGGAAAGACAGCCTGATTAGATTGAAGACTGCAGAAGAATATCGAGGAGGGAGAGAGAGTAAGAGAGGGCTCTGCTCCAGTGCGTCGGGGTTCTAGAGAAGTGTAGTAAGTATTGTCCTATCCTGATCCTATCCTATAGTCTTTGTCTCCTTATTCTTAATCAGGAGACCTCCACCAGTCCTTTGGCCAGAGGGCTGAGTTTTCCTTTTCACCAGTTGGTAGCTATTATTCTTTCTTATATTTGCATATCCTTTGCAAATGTATGAGTTATTTTGCCTTTTGTCTCTTTATCTATCCACTCCTAATGCATTGAATTATTGAATGAGTCTATGAATTGAATGAATTTGATAGATGAAGTTTTCTCTCCCATGAAAATTGATGGAATTTGCACTGTGAATCTGTACAAATGAGCGTTCATTTTGACTGAGGTATTAGATAAATTTTTAATGTATCTTACCCAAAGTCTGTGATTATTTTTATGAAAGGTGTAAGTTATAATTAGTTTAATGTGATAATATCACCATCAACTACTCGAATAATGGTCCATTGACCAAAAGAAGAGTGTTGATCTGTGAAGATTCGTTAGGAATTGACTAATCAAGATCAAAGTGAATATAAAACTTAACCCCTAGCGGACCAGCCAGGAAACTTGAATGTGTATATGGGCCCAATTTTGAATATATTGTTGACTGTGAAGTGTTAATCACTAGCCTTCTACTGGATCAACACCTTATGACCATTTTCTGCCAGATGATTCAACAAAGCCTGCAAGCATCTTCAGTCTCAAAGGCGACCAGAAGGTCGTCTATGAATTGCACGAGAACCGAATTCTGTGGCATTGTCAGACCCTGAAGATTATTTTAAAAAATTTGATTAAAGATAGACAGACTTTTTTTGTATACCCTTGTAGGATACGACACCATGTTAACACACGGTTCTCCAGCCAGAAAACAAATAAAAATTAGCTCTCCTCGTGGAGGGTTATCAAGAAAAATGCTTGACATAGATCAATGACTGTAAACCATTCAGCTTCACAAGGTATTTGAAACAAAATCACAGCTGGATTTGGTACCCCAGGGCAACATGGAATCACAATCTTATTAACCCGTCGCAAATCCTGCGCTCTTCTATACTTGCCACTGGGTGTCTTCAGCCCCATTATAGGCAAATTACAGGGGCTTCCTCGAATCTCCTTCAGTACGCCCTGCACAATAATGGATTTAATCACTGGTGTTATTTCCACCACTGTCTCAGGTTTTAACTTGTATTCTGGCATCCTTGGAAAGTCTACATTTGGCTTGACCTGTATCTTGACTGGTTCGACTCCTCGGATCAAGCCTACCTCCTCTCTTGTGAAATACCACAGCACGGGATTCACAGAGTCCCTCAAATCCACTAGTAGCTTGTCTTTGGCCAGTACAATGAACATCTCCGCAGACAAATTCTGACTTGCCATTTTAAAGGCAGCATCGTCATCATAGGTCTGTAGTTCCACTCCCTTCGGAGTACAATCGATGGTACAATTTAATTTGCACAAGAGATCATGTCCTAATAAACAAACCGGACTCGAATCACACACTACAAATTGGTGTCGGTCCTAAAATGTTCCTCTTCTAACAGGCAACTCATTGGTTAGGGGATTAGTCATCTTCTTTTTTGTCACTCCTACTATTTGAATCAATTGTGCAGAAAGTGACAAATTTAGCACTACCGCTGATCTCACAGTAGATCGAGCTGCACCAGTGTCAATTAGAAACGTGCTCGGGTGACCATTGACATCACCCTCCACAAAGGGTCCCCTCTGATCTACTTCTAACACTGCTCCCAAAGTGCAGTCCTCCTCCCCCTCTCACACCTTCCTTGTGATGTGTTTTGATCATAATTGTTGGTCAATTCAATGAAAGGCATTTGCTGGAATACATAGTTTCCTGCAGCAATCCTAGGGGATTGAGGCACATGCACCTGAACCTGAGGTTCTAAGCCTCCCCCATACATGGACTTAGGTTTAGTCACCGTCTTCAGTCCATTTCATTTGCAGGATTTGAGTGACACTCGCGCTTCCAATGCCTGATTTTGTGACAATAATGACAAGCAGTGTTTCTCCTCGGGTTAACCCATTCGGTTCCTGTACCTGCACCCATTCCTCTTCCTCTTCCCTGTCCCTGGTAGCTTGTCATGTTTGGTCCCATTCTACGACCACTCCCTTGCTTTTCGACCCATTGTACTTCCATTTCTCTGCACCTGGTCTGGTCTTTCAGCATTCCTCAACTGCACCATCATCAACGTATCCTTCATTTTCTTATGCATGGACTCTACCTGATCGCTACAGTACTTAGCATAACGCAGAATTTCGTCCACCGACTTATTCTGCCAACATATCAAATGTTGATGAATCATCAAACTTATCTCAGCTCTCAATCCTAGCACAAACTTTGAGGCAAACTGTCCCATATCTTTTTGTTTGAGGGAATCAAGGCCACTATGCTGTTTGATAGCCAATAAGAGTCTTTCGTAATAATCATGCACTGATTCTTTTGACTCCTGGGTGGTATGATCTATCTTGAGCCAATCAATAGATCGAGGGGCTACTTTGGACTGCAGCCACGTAATTGCCTGTTCATATTTCTTCATTACCTCTGGTGATGTACCATGAGTTACGGGATCCCTAGTTGGTTCTGCACTGGGCCACTAAGGTGTGATCTTGCACGCCACCCACAAATCCCCTGGGACCACTATGTCAAATAGAGTATTCAATTCTATCCACAGAACCTTAGAGATTTTCACAAACCGATCAATTTGTTTGTACCATTCCTCAGGCTTCTCCCTCAGCTGAGGGAAATCATTTGTAAACGATGCCAAATCACCCCTACTCCAAGGCACATGAACGTACCCCCATTCTGTACTTCCCATAACAGGAAGTTTACTACTCTCTCTGGCCCCCCTCTGGGAGGTGGGGTATCTCCTATTCCTCTCCTTACGGTCTTTTTCTTAGACCACTCCTCTTCCCATCTATCTAGTGCTTTCCATGCCCTCATTCCTATGACTAGTTCTCGAATGTGTGCTGTCAACCCTATTACTCTCCTTTCCTCTAATTCCTGGTCTGTGTAATTCAACCGGTGACTTCCCCGCAACATTTTGTTTTTAGTCAAATCCACATCACACTTCTGCGCCAACTGAACCAATGCCTCATGAGCTCTTTTCGCCTTTCGAGTGAGATCTTTGGCCACAAATAGCAATTCATCTGATTCATATAGATCTATTCTTTAAAAAGGCAGATTTCCATCTACCACCTCATCAACCTCTGCCTTCAATTTTTAATACATCCAACAATCTTGCCTTCACTGCAACCTCAATTCTTCCTTGATTTGTCACATTGCATGATCCCTCTCTATCACAGCTTCGACTTCTCCAACCTTCTCCCGTCGCCTCATCCTGATTGATGGACCAGCCTTCTCTTTCACAACTCTGACTCCTTACTCGACTTTCCATCCCAACATTTGAGACACTAGGTCTTATTCAAAATGCCTCTTGTCTCATTACTCTTTCAGCTTAACTCCTCATACTTTCCCATACTGGTAGAACCCACATTCGTATTTCTGACCTAGAATTTGCCAATGTTCCTGTTCGTTTCACTTTGATCCTGTACCCACCCTTGAAGGGTCTGCCGTTGCTGCCAACGGGGTACTAGTCTCCACAAGCCCCAAGGGCACACTTGTCCCCATGGTAAGACTCCATCCAGAGATAGTATCTTCACTTCTTCCTGTTTGTTGTTGCCTTCCACTATCTCCCATACTTGGATTGTATATGGAGGGTCCAATGGTAACTGGTACCGTAAGAGCTTCTGGCAACCGTATGTCTCAGTTTGTTCCTCTCATTTCAGTATTTTCAACTTCTGATACTAACGGAATTCTTCCCACTACTCTTGAACTTACACATGTTGGATCCGATCCCACTCCTTCTAGTCTTCCCTCTACCAGTTCTCGCTTTCCCTCTTCAGACTGAGGGTTGCAAGGTGGAGGATGCTCTGCCTACAGTCTGTCTAACAAACTGTCATCAATATCGCTGTCATCTCCAGTGTTTCCTGTCTTTGCGCAAGTTCCCTGTAGCAAAAATGGATACAACCGCTCTCCCTCTATGGTATCTACTCTCCATCTCTTCAACTGTGCATCCCACCTGGCATGCTGATAGGACTTCATGGCTTTCCTCATCCTTCCATGAGAGTTTTTTCTTCTCCTAGCTTGTGCTGCCCGCATCCATGCATCCAATGCCTCAAATTGGGTGGGTCTAGGTGGAGGTTTAAATGAAGACATTACACCTCTCAATTGATATAACACATCCAATCTAAATTCCCCATATTGGGGGAAAGCCAATTCTTCTTCCTTTTCTGTAATCTTATGCCAATTTTGAAGCCACACTATTGTATGCAATCTTACATTCGCTGCCATATAGTGTGCAGGGGTATCCTCTGGTGGGGCTTCTTCCCCAACTCGAGTCACCACACCTGAATCTCCTCTACGTAAATTTTGCAATATCTTAAAACATCTCATTTTGAGCTTAATTCAATACAATACACAATTTTCTTTTCCAAAATTGTCACTGAGAACCCTCCAATCCCAGCGCGGCGTTAAACCAACTGGCCTATCACAGCGCAGCACGCTCTGACGTCACTGTTCCCTCTCTGCAGCAGTTCACCCTCCTTTACAGTTTCAGCTCGTACATTCGCTCTCACATTCACACAACCAAGTAACTGATTACCCAAAAGCTACTAACCCAAGTAGCTACCTATCAGGCAGTCACACCAACTTACAGTTACATAAGACCAAGTAATCGTCTGCCATCTAAAAGATCTATAGTATACACCCACTCAAGAACATTCACACTCAGTGACCCACGACCTGCGTCAGTCACTCGAATCGCTGTAGTCCACCCCTGGCTTGAGGTTTTTCCACTCACAACTCTATAAACCCATTCACACAAAGTTCTCTACCCCAAGTGAGCCATTGATGGCGCTCAACGACACCCATATTAATGATCAGACAATTACAAACTATCCCGGGATCTTGCACTTCTCTTGAGTCCGTTTATCAAAACCTCTAGATCCGCACGTGTTCAGACCAGTAAACCAATAACCTCACGTTCACTCGACTATCGTTCCAACTCCACAAGACCTCACACAATCAATTCACCGCAATCTAACACACATACTATTCATACTAAAGCTACCACTGTCTTCGCCACACCATCAGCTTCCGCCAATCTCTGTCAACGCCCACCGTCCTCTGTTCTCTATCATGGGTTCTCTTTTGGGCTCTGTAAGTCTAATTGTATTCTAAATTTCTAAAATCTCCCCTCACTTCTAGAGGCAACCATCCTCATTTGCTACCAATTGAGAAGGCCGAATTTTGCCCCCTAATTTCACTTGAGAATCTACTGCAGATGGTCTTTTATTGCCTTCTAAAAGTGTGGAGTGAAGAATATACTTTACCAATTATACAATTTCCCTCCCATCCACATCCAATAGCCAAGAACTCCAAATTTAGCTTTTGTAGATTTATTACAAAGCCAGAAACAACAAAATATAGACACACCTCAAAATCAAAGTATAAAGATACATGAAAACTAATACAGAGCCCAATCTACGAATATAGTTCATACGAAAAAATAGGCATAAAATGATAAATTCCAAAATAAGGACACAGCAGAGTATAGATGCTGCGTCCAAATCTCTTTTCATTTGTATTTCCGAATTTAGAATAATCTGTCCCTACTCTACTCTAAAGTGGCATCCCTTTTCCTCCCTTCCTAGTAAGTTCCCCAAAGGTGTCAGCATGTGTTGACTTCCAAAGAAGTAAACTCACGTCAAATGGGTCAAGTAGCTTAAAGCTACTGAGCTCCTTCTAAGAAGATCTCCTTCCTCAGTCAAAGGCAGAAGTCTTTCAGATCTGTCCCTGTACCTAATACAAGAATGCAAAGTTACACCCCTGGCAGGTCACATGGTACATTGTTCAGTGAACACTTTCTTCAGTAAGTTCCCACGAAGTCCAATTACATTTCCCCGCTCTGTCCGCCGACCTTGGTTCCCAAGTTTCTCCAGGCACGGAAGGTGTCCTCCCTTTTCTCTTGTCCGAGTGCCTCAAAGACATTCTTTTCCTCCCATGTATCTTCTTTAATCTAAATTAACGAGGTCAAATTCATGCACCTGCAGTAGGAGTGAAAAGAAAACCTTCTACACACATATATTTTAATTAGCTTCTGACCTTAAGGAGAAGAAATGAAACCTTGAAGAAACGAAAATCAGGCCTACGACTCTGGCTAACTTAAAACATCCTTTAATATGCACTTGTTACACAGGCCTTTATATGAATCTTATAACAGTGAATACATCTGGTTATTTTTGATCAACATAAACGTGCACAATTACATGATTTCTCTAAATACACACAAAATATTAGTCAGTTCTGAAAGTCACGTCATGATTTTACTTCACAGATTTTCATACGATGATATATAAACTTAATTTTAATATGCGCGAAGTTCAACCACACATTCAATATATACAAGTGCAATTTGTTCATGAGTATGATGCACCCCTTACAAATTTTAAAGCACCGCGCGCTCTTTCAATATAAAGCTTTAAAGTTGTAGGGTAAAATCTGACAAGAAAAATTAAAGCACTAATGAGAAATCCCTGTTTGCAGACGACCAGGACCTACGTCTGTTTCAGGCTGCCCATGGTAGAACAGAGGTCAGAGACACCAAGTAAGTTGTCCCTGTCAAAGTTCTTACCTTTTAATTTTTCTACTTTTGTAAGTCAAAATCTTTCAGCAGGGCACGGTGGCAGGCTGTATCTGAAGAAGTTCACTCAAAGTTGAATACCCATTGATGAACTCCTGCTGAAGCCTTTTGGTTTGGCAGGCAAAGCTCTGAGCGGGAAAATAAAAATTTCACATGCAGCAAGTCCTTTCATTGACTGCATACATTTAGAATCTTTGGCCAGTGAATATGTCTACATTGGTACTCTTTTTTGAAGCTTGAAAATATCCAACAGTGATAGCCAGGCGGATCACACCAGTGCTGCATACTTTAGCCTCAAGGATCCAATGAAGTCTTCTTTCTAGTGGCAAAAACCCCCTGACCTGAACCACAATTATGTTCTTTCTCTCAGAGGTCACGTCTTGGGAAGATAGCCATGGTTGATTACTCCCAGTCCCATTTGTTTGTAACTTTTGAGATTAGCTCCTCTTAGTCATTTGTAAGGCTCCTTAGACCTCTTGAACAAAAGTTATAGTCCAGGGCTCACTTTAGCAGAGATAACCAACTCAGTCAAGTAGTGCTAATCTTGCCAATGATTAACAGATCACTCCAGGATAAGGCATGATGTAACTTTTGATATCCCTGTAGTCACACAGAAATTCAGACAATTGACCCTTGAGATCAACTTGTGTTTCCTGGTTGCAATTGTGAACAGGAATAGCCCTGACCCCTTCCGATCTCCACATGGGTCACAAACAGTAGATTCAGTATTCTGTTTTTCCACAGGTCCATCTATGGCCTGACAGCTGAGGTTGAAGTGCTGTGCTAGTACAATTCACCAGCCAGTGGGTGAGGATGTCTCCTAATTATTTCATAACCAATTTAGAAAAAGTTCCCATTTAAAAATCTTGACCCTTTTGCAAGGATCACATTCTGTTTCCCTTACCACCGGCCTTCCCACATTACACCTTTCTCAGGGAAAAATTAAGATGGCAGAAGCATTCTGTCCTTGGAGAGGCTGTTGGCTCACCCAGGGCTGTGTCTAGTAAAATGAGAAGTCGGCTCCTCCAGGACCAGGCCCTCTCCCACTAGAATGGAACCAGGCTGGCTACAGTTGGCATTAGGATTGAATAACCCCTCTTCCCCAGGACAACTGTGAATAGACTGGCTTCACCCTAGTTCATTTTAAAATAACAACGTACTTGATCCGTCTGCAACTGTGTTCCTGTGTTCCTAGGAAATGACCATCTTTTATGTGGTACATCCCCAATTCCTATCCTCTGTTTTTGCTGGCTGTAGAGCTCTGAACACTTTACCTTTACTGAAAGTTGTAAAATGCCAGTGCTCCCCATTTTAACATGGTTGAATTGGCAATCTCCTAATTGGCATATTAAACTTACCTATAAATCTATAGTATAATGGATATTGGGTACCCAGGACCTGGAAGTCAAATGCACTAGTCAACTGCAGCACCTATTTTGCCATCCACTACGGTGGGAGTACAAACATGACTTCAGGCCTGCTAGTGGAGCCTGACTAGAGCACTGTAAAAACAGAAATTCTACCTGGCAAAATAAACCCTTTTCACATGCCTAACATTTCTTTTAAAGTATTAATACGTCACCCCTAAGTAGGCCTTGCAGTTAGGGCTGGGTGAAATATTCTGTTCCGCTGGCAGGACTGGCAGAATTTTGGTGACTCTGTCCTACTTTTGGAACTTGGAGTTCAGGCCATTTTTTTCTTGTGCTTGGATGAAATGTAAGTTGGTGAGCACAAGCAAGATTTTGTATCCCTTAGAACTATTTCCAGACATTAGGAGAACATCCAGCAAGTTTTTTCTAATGCAGGTGGTCACGAATGCTTGTGGTTTGAAGACTATCGCTCGAGTAAAAAAGTTACTCGAGTGACAGCAAAATGTACTTGAGTAGCTGGCCCTCAGGCACACCGCATTGTTCCATTCAAGCTTATTTTTCAGCATGGATTGCGTTCCTGGTGCTAAATCACAGCATGAGCAGCTTGACGTGCCTATTTCCACCCATTGGTGGAACTTTGCAAAATCTCACAGAGTTTTTATGTAACTCCACATAATTCCACTGAAGTCAAATTCCATGAGTTCCGCCCACCCCTATCTGCAGCCCATAAGGCAGGGTGCATAGTATTTAAAAGCAGGACATGTAAAGATTTTAAGGTAACTTATCCAGTGACCAGCATTCAAAAGCTATTTTCATTGTAGGAAGGGTGGCTGGCCCATACAGAAACAGTGAGAAGTGATATTGCTTTTTATATCTTCACTTAGGAAACAGCTAGACATTTTATTCAACAAGCCCCAAAATATTATAGAAGAATGCTTTTAGTAAATTACATGTTACCTGCCTAAAACCATGGAGGCTAAGGTATAATAATCTCCAGCAGTAGCCCTCTGACTGCTTGGTCCTGAATGCCGTGTGAAAGCTATTGCCAGAGCAGAGACAAAGGCCTCAATGTGGCAAAGTGTTTTTGTTACTGTGGCTTGATGACCACTTAGGCTGTGCCCAGGAACTCAATTTACCTTTTAAGGACCCTCCCTTATCACAAACAGATGTTAGATGACATCTGAAGAGGTCCTTTCTTTTGTCCTCTCTGTCAGGCATGCACCAGACCCAGTGTGAGAGATGATCCCAGAACTAGTATGGAGTGTCCACAGAAGCCCATTACCCTGCTACACCTCTGGGTGGGTACGGAAGCTTGGTATGCAACTTTACCTGAAGTTATTTCCCACACAGGGTGTTACCACACAGGTAAGTACCACTCAGTCGTTTTTAAACTACTTTACCAGACTATAATTTACCACATATGTTTCATAGGAAAATCATTTTTCAGTTTGCTATTAACTTTGCCGCTGTTTGAAGAATCTTCACAAAACGTTTCAAAAAAGTGCTCTCTGTTGTTTGGCTCATTCATGGAAAGTTTTGGGGTGATCTGCCAAGCGAGGGCGGATAAAGTGGGAGAGTCCCAAAACAAAAAATCTCCATGCATTTTCCATAGACTTTTTTGGAAAGCAATACCGCAAAAACTGCTGAAAAGAATTACACCAAATGTATGAGGAAGCTAGATCTTTGTCCTGAAAGTGTACTGTTTGTGATTTCGGGTAAATCCATTCTTATGTTTTTTTAGAATCAAAGGTTCAAAAATACTTGTATCTGGATGGTTTGGGGGACTTTTGCAAGAGTCCCATGAGCAAAACTTTAAAACATTGAGGGTTCTGATTGGCCCAGGTGGCTGATTTTTCTCTTGGGCCCATCTTTCTGCAGGGCATTCACTCCAGTGCTATGAATGGCTGGCCACAACATAAACCAAAATGTTGTGGCAGCCATTATAGGACTCTGGGACTTACTTTCCTGTCCTGAAATGCTGATTATGACCCAGGAAACCCCATCTCCTGGGGTCCGACATCATAATGAAAGGGGAGTCAGGCCCACCTCACTGAGCTGGTTGCAGCCCTGGGATCCCCATCCCCCAAGGCCTGGCAAGATATTGAAAAGGGAGATGGTGCTTGGCAATCCCTCCCGAGCCAATTATGGCACAGGTGACCTCATCCCCCAGGACCCAGCATAATTATTGAAGGGGAGGGGGGCATGCAACCTCCTCCCATGAGCCTCTTAAGCCACCAGGGACCTCATCCCCTTGGTCCAGCACCACTGTGGTGTTACGGGGTGCCACAAATGCTCCTGTTGGATTGGAGCGGACATTTGTTGCCTGCCTACCATCTTGCAGGCAGAAAATCTCAGATTACTCCCTGTCAGTGGGAGCAGAGAAAAATACCTGCTCCACGCAGTGGGAGCAAAGCCCGCATCTGCTGCACCCAGGGTGGGTGCATGCAGGGAGCTGGTGTGGTCGCTGTGGCCCAGGGTCTCCTGCAGCCCCTAATGGTGTGTGTTGTAGGTGCCCCAGGTGGGCACTGGGCCACCCACATTATGCTCTTGGGATGGTGTCCCTGGGACTATAGAGGCTCAAAGAGGAAGGGTCGTGTGCCTCCTTCTAACTAATAAAAGGCTCCAGGGAATGGAGTCTCTGGGTCCTGTAAATAGGTATGTGGCTGCCTTCCCCTCCTCTTCAAAAAGAATGCTGCCTGAAGGAATGAGTCCCTGGGTCCTGTAACAGCTTGGGGTAGTGGGCTACATGCCCCTCCCATTAAAAAAGTAAACAGCCCAGGGGATGGAGACCTCTGACCTGTAAAGGCTCAAGGCGGTGGGCCTGCATGATTCCTCTCCATCAAAAGCAATAAAAACAATCTGGGTGTCTATGGTGGGCACCTAGACACCTAAGACACCTAAGATATTCTAGAAAAATAATAAATGTGCGGCAGGAGATGCTTATTTATTATTCAATGCTTCTAGCAAGGAGCTCCCTATAATGCCCTAAGGAATTTTACCTACATTTGGGTTCATGCTTGTGGTGCCTCTAGAAGAGGCAGGGCCACCACAAAAACATTTTGTAATGTTGGAGGGGGGCTGTAGGTAGTGCAGCAGCCTCTCAGCAACATTTAAAAAAGTAAATTTCCTGGAATATTGAATACATGACCCCAGGAGAGCTTACCAAAATCTTTTCAGAGCACTTCTAGCTGGAGCTCTATGCTCTTAAGCTGGAGTGCAGAGCCCCCTTGTGGTTGGTTCTAATGCTGCCTTATGTAGCCTGAAATTTGTTAATAAAAAACTCAAACACATGTTTATTTTTTTTAACACTACTTCATGAAAAATTTCTGTAAGACAATCACTTATATTAAACATTGGACTGTGTGAATTAATGAAATATACATTTGATTACAATAATTACCCATTTTCTGATAACGATAATAGGTGTGTTTTATGTATGTTCATATGCTGACCCATAGGCTCACTTTTTTATAATTTGGTATTATGGCCTATTGACAAAGTCAGAAGGTCTACCTTAAAATGCCACCCGTTATATTGTAACATCACATGGTCAGCTATGAGCACCTGCGGAAGGTTGGGCGCTAGGCTCTGTGCCCATTTCCTCACCAGCCCCACCTCTCCACTAGAGGTCAGGCTGTGTGGCCAAACCCACGCTGCATATGGCCAAAGGTTGTACATGTCGGGGAGCTGTCAGCCCATTGGGGGCATAGCCATAGGGCCGGCCTCATGCCAGGTCCTTTGACCAACCCCATGCAGTGCATGGCCGAAGGCCATGCACAGCGTGGGGTTGGCTTTTCGTATGGTGATAAAATATTACTTTATGTAAAAATGACCCTAGAAATTCACTTAAAAAGCATAGGTTAAAGTGACGTTATATTTAGGAATTGTAATTATATTTTACTTTATGTTAAAATAAGCACAGATTTTCACTGAAAAACTAAAGGTTAAAGTAATGTTATACTAAAGTGAAACTTTCAGTGACAACATAATATTTTAAACAAAAAAAAACACTGAAATACACCCGTTATAGTTATGTTAAGTAACTATAACTCATGCCCTTGCCATGCACTGCTTATGACCTCGCATATTACAACACTCATGACATGTTAAGTGACATCACTGATAGCATTACTGATGACAACTGAACTAACATCATTGATGACAACACTGTGCATGGTGGGGGTGCGAGTTATAGTTACCTTAGGGCACAAGTTATAGGTACATGTGATAACTATAACTGGTGATTGTCAGTGTTGTTTTTAGTTAAAAACAGTAAATTTTCACTGAACCATTCACGAAACTGGAATGCTACTTTAACTTTGTTTTTTTGCAGAGTGTATATATAAATATATATATACACACACACACACATATTCACTGACAAAACAAAGGTTACAGGGGTGTTATAGTTAGGAAATAGCATTAAAAAAAAACCCTGGGCGAAGACTGGGCCAAGAGTGGGCCCGTTTGCGCCCGTCAGCGGCCAACAGAGGCTGGGCGGGGCCCTCCCTCTTTGATTCAAGCCATGAAGTAATTATAGGAAGAAGAACTGGCCTGTTAGCTTCTACCCCAGCCTCTTCTAGTACTGCGCAGCCCTCTGTTACCATTGACAGTATGCTGGCGAGGGTGGTTAATATAGTATCTGGTGAAATTGAACTTGAAATTGGTGGTAATTTGCGATTCCTTACAGCAACATTGCAATTTGCGATGGCTACTAGATTAACATTTAGGGAATCGCAAATTGGGATTCTCTATTTGCATGAGCAAAATAGGGAATCGCAAATTATGCGATTCCTTATTTTGCGAGTAGGTTTTTCTTTCCCACATTGCACATCTAAATTGCGATCACTGAAATTCTGCGAATTTCAGCGTTTGCGATCGCAATTTAGCTTGATACATCTGGCCCTATGTTCTTATGTTGGTGACTTACTAGATAAAAAATGTACTCCTCTGTTGGACCACCTGATTAACTTAGAAACTATCATGAATCTATACTGTGAACATGTAGAGGCTGTTAACATGCCCACTTCTGATGCCAAGGTGGTGGAGTGGAATTCGACTAGCATTGCACCCAAAGAGATGTATATAGTGAGATGTAAGACCGCCCCCAAAGGCTACGGCTTCGCACAACAACTTTTGTAGTATCCACCCACACACCATTAGATGGAGGTGGAGGTGGTCCACCTGAGCTGAGTTCTCAAGGTCCTCTTAGGTCTGCAATTTGTTTTAAACCTGCATCTACATCAACCCACCACCTAAAAATATTAAGTAGAAATAATAGCGCTATTCCTAGTCAACTACACCCTAACAATCTCTCAAGTGGGTCTAGTCCTAACACTAACCAGGATGTGTTGGGTCATCCCCGGCAGCCTGCCCTTACATGTTGGTACTGACAGGAGTGCCTCCACTTAAGACACTAGCAAAACAGAACAAATAGTTCAAGCTAAGACTGACTAAACCTTATGCTTTTACAACTCCTAAAATGAAATGAAACATGAGAGGAGGGTTTTATAAATTTCCTTTTTAGTCGATGGAAATGTTTTTAATTAATTTCACATTTCAAAACAATTTTGCGCTATAACATTACTTCATTGCGCATTTATCTTTTGTACAAATCCATATCTGACATTACATATAATACATCAACATAATACTCATGATCCCCTAAATGAGTAAAACAGACATACATACACTCTTCAAACAATCATGGCCAATATACTCATGCATACACCAAACTACACACACACTAAAAAACTCGGTCCTTGTAGCAACCTTTCTTCTCTGGTAGATTGACTACAAATCAATTTGAACAACAAAAACGTTCTGTCTTTTTTGTTGAAACAATAAAGTTCCAGTATTATTTTTGAAACAAACAAAAAAAATTTTTTATGGACGGTGCAACACAAGGACCGAACTGGTCGACGCGTTTCGAACCACTATATTTTGGGTTCTCCTCAGGACCAACCAATTTCTGCAATAAAAAATAAAAAATCTGTTTTAGGTATTGTACTACAGCTCAGAATTCCTACAATGCACCACCAAGAACTCACTTCACCCACCTTCAAAATGGAGATCTATCTGCCTGAAATATATCCGACTCGTCCCAAATGATGAGGAACCTAAACAAAAAACCGTTTGTATTATCGTTTCTTGCTAATCTATTATAGTTGGTTACTTGAATATTGAGAACAATCAACACTTACCCATCTATCTGACTAAACCAATGGGTCTATGGGACTGTGGCCTCCTGTTCCGCCTAAGAGCTGGCACTGTCAAGTATCTACTATGCTTCCCTCTGGGCTTTCAAGCAAATCTTGATTTTATTCCTTTCAATGTAATGGGCATTCAGGCCAAACCCTATTACATTTTTTATTTTTTTTTAAAGTTCTATGAACAATATACTAAATTATTCCTGCTACCTTTTTTAAAAAATAGATCTTATGTCGATTTTAGAGATGCCTACAAAACTCTCCTCATACTGGACAAGGATGAGCTAACAACCCATGTGGGCACATTTCTGAAAATTGCGGTTAGAGCTTGCATCTCAATGAACTCTCTCTAACTACACTTTATAGTTTGTACTGTATTGAAGAATCATGTGCTTGCTTTTAACAATTTTATGATGATGTATGTATTTAATTATTGCATGTACTTGCCTCTTTTATGGATATGTTTTTATCCAAATAAAGATAATTGAATTGAATTGAATAAATAAAAACTTAGAAATTCACTGATTAAAAATATTTCAGGGACGTTATAGTTAAGCTCAGATTTCACTTGTATAAAACCATACAAGTTCAGCAGTTATACTTACCTGAGCTAACTATAACTTATGCCTCACAATGCACTGCTTCTGACCTCACATATTACATCACTCATGACATGGTTAGTGACATCACTGATGACATCTCAAATGACTTAATTGATGACATTATCCAGTGAGTGTAAGTGTTTTCTAAGAGTTGAACATATACTAAGCTATTACAAAAGTTTAATTAGTATACTCGGTGTACTAAAATTAGTGATACTACTTTTGATATATTTTGTGAGTGGCTGCTTGTATCCATGTGTGAGTGGGTGTCTGAGTGATTAAATTGGTGTGTGAGTGGCTGTATGGGTATATAAGTGGGTGTTTGAGTAGCTGTATGGGTGTATAAGTGGGTGTGTGAGTAGCTGTGTTGGGGTTGATAGTGGCTGTGTGAGTGGCTATATTGGTGAGTGAGTGGGTATGTAAGTGGCTGTATGTGTGAGTGAGTGGCTATGTGAGTGGCAGTATGAGTGGGTGAGTGGGTGAGTGAGTCTGTATGGGTAAGTGAGTGGGTGTCTGAATGACTGTATGAGTGAGTGACTGCATGTGTACATGGCTGTCTGGGTTAGTGAGTGGCTCTTTGAGTGGGTGTTTGGTTAAGAGTGCTATGTATGAGTGGCTGTATTGGAGAGTGTCTGTCAATGGCTGTAAAGGTGAATGAGCAGATGTGTGAGTGCTTGCATGGGTGGGCGAATGGGTATGCAAGTGGTTGTGTTGGTGTGTGAGTTGTTGTATGAGTGAGTAATTGGATGTTTAAGAGGTTATATGGGATAGTGTGTGGCTGTGTGTGTGACTGTTTGGGTAAGTGACTAGTTGTATGAGTAGCTGTATGGGTGAGTGAGTGGTTGTGTGAGTGGCTATATGAGGGAGTGAGTGGGTGTATGAATGGCTCTATAGATGAGTGAGTGGTTCTGTGAGTACTTTTATGGGTCTGTGAATGGGGATGTGAGTGGTTGTATGGGTGAGTGAGTGGGTATATTGTGTGTGAGTGGGTGTGTGAGTGGTTCTTTAGATGATATCATCAGTGATGTCATCAGTTATATCATTTGAGATGTCATCAGTGATTTTATCAGTGATGTCACTGACCATGTCATGAGTGATGTAAAATCAGAGGTCATAAACAGTGCATTGCAGGGGTGTAAGTTATAGTTAGCTATGGTAATTATAATTGCTGAATTTCTATGGTTTTGTATGAGTGAAATCTGAGCCTAACTATACCATCCCTGTAACCTTTGTTTTTTTCTTTTCTTTTTTTATTTGAAATCAGAGATATCATGCAGATATTATCACATATTTTACATTCAGTTGACATTTTCTTTTTTTTTTCCCCAAAAGTTTTCCTACATGCCAGAATACCATAATGTTCTTTGCAATCTCAATATATGTACATACTTTTTTTGCCAAAAATCCAGTTGATATTCCTTCTATGATTGAACCTATCTATCCAATCCCTGAACGCACCTTTTTTTCCATCCATGTTGTAAGAGGTTCCCATATACTCTCGCCTTTCCTCCTGGCCCTTACCCCTTTACACTAATACAGAGCAATTTCCTGGCGGCCGAGATATAATAGCCTATTAGCCATTGGGAATATGTAGGTGGCTCACTATCCTTCCAAACTGTGGCAGTCAGTAAGCGTGCTATCACCATTGTTAAAAACACAAAATCCCGCTCCTTCAAAATTAAATTTAATCGAGCATCAAAGCCTAAAAGCATCACTATTGGGGTAATTTTAATCTCTTTATTTAGTACCTGAAACCAGAATTTTTCGATACCCTCTTTTAACAGGTTCAGCTTTTCACATGAAAAAAACATGTGTATGCTATCCGCCGGGCCCACCTGACATCTTGGGCATTTATCATTTTGCCTCTTCCCCCACCCAAATAGTTTAGCCAGCGTGTAATAAAGATCATATACAGTTTTATATTGCTGGGCTTTGAGGTTGGCTGCCATAAGTACTTTGTTCCCAATCTCTAATTCAATATCTATATCTATTTCCCCATCCTCAAGCTTACAAGCCCACTTAGATTCTATTTTGCCTATATCATCTGGTATCTTTGCTATTAGTTCCTGATAAAAATCCTTATTCTTACTGTCTGGGTTTTTCATCATTTTCAGTGTAGGGACCGGTTCCATATTGATATGGCCTATAGAAAGCCCTCTAATTCGATTTTGAATTTGGAAAAATATTTAAAGCATGAATTTTTGTGTATACCAAATTTTGTAACTATTTCTAAAAAAGGTTTCCTTTCCCTGTTTGAATATAAATCTGCTAATAGTGTAACCCCCACCTGTTCCCATTTCTTAGCCATTCCATCATACAGCGCTAAAGTCAAAAAATCAGAATGCCAGAGTGAAGTGTATTTATTATACCTGCTAATTTGACAGTTTTTTCCTACTTTTTTCCAAATCTTTAACACCGTCTGGATGCATTTATATCGAGGATTTTTATGTATTGGGTCTGTTTTCCGTTGCAGCAATCCCATGGCATCATTGCCCACAGCCAATTGGTATATAGTGGGTATTTGAGATCGCTCCCCCTCATCCAGAAAATGAAATAGTGTCCCAAGTTGTTGCAGGGCCGTAGCCCAGTAGTACAACTGTACGCTAGGGGCTCCCCACCCTCCCCGGTCTCTAGGTAACGTCAGGTAGTTATAGGCTCGGCGTACCTTTCGATACCCCCAGACAAATGTAGAAAACATTGTCTCAATTCTGTGTATTTTAGTAGCAGTAAGCTCCAGTGGTATTGCCCGAATAAGATACAAGATTTTAGGAAAAATCGTCATCTTAATTACATTTATTCGACCAATGATTGTGAGATGTAAATTAATAATACGTCTAAGGTCGTTATTTATTATTTGCAGTACTGGGTCAATTTTAATCGCCCAAAGTTCCTTAATGTCTGCTGTAATTTCGACCCCTAAATACATTGCTGTCCTAACTACGCGGGAATCTTGAAAGACGCACTTCGAGGAACAAATAATTTGCGTTTTAGTTTTGTTTTTCAGATACCCAGATTTCTCCCCAAATTCAACTGCCATACTTTCAATTTCTTTAATAGCAGTTCGAGGTTTGGCTGTGATAATCGCAATGTCGTCTGCATATGCTAAAAATGTTGTCTCATAATCACGAATTCTAACTGGTTTGATCAACTGATTATGTAAAATACAAATAATAAAAGGATCTAAATAATATGCAAACAGAATAGGAGAGCAGGGGCAGCCTTGACGCGTACCCCTGGCTATCTCTATCCTCCTAGAAGTATAACCCATAATTTGAATCTGGGCATGTGGTTTAAAATACATTGCCTGGAGAGCTTTTATAATTCCTGGATGGAATCCTCCATCTACCAGACTCCTCCATAAATATCGCCAGGCCACTCAATCAAAGGCCTTCTCCACATCCAGGAGGACCGCAGCCATTTCTACCTCGTCCACCTCTGTGATATCCAGAATTGAGATAACCCGCCTTGTATGGTCTGTGGTCCTCCTGCCGGGAACAAAGCCATGTTGCCACGGTGATATAAGAGCAACGATGGTCTTTTGTAGTCGAGTGGCCATTATTTTTGAAAAATTTTTGCGTCCGCATTCATAAGCGATATTGGTCGATATGATGATGGTACTTCTGGAGATTTATCTTTTTTGAGAAAGACAACCACATCCGTATCCTGCCACGAGACGGGTGGAATCCCTCTATATTGAATGCTAACAAATAAATCTTGCATAATAGGAAGTATTTGTGGCAGTAATAATCTATAAATCTCTAAGGGAATTTTATCAGGGCCTGTAGCTTTTCCCAATGAAAGGGATGCCAGGGCCTCCTGCACTTCCTCTGTAGTTATTTCCCTTTCTAGTTCTGTTGTGGCCTGAGGATCTACTCTTGATGGGAGAGGGTATTCATCTGCCCTTTCGTCATTTTCGTGATTTTCCTCTGAGCGATAGAGCTTAGTGTAAAATTCGTCAAATACCCCAATAATTTCTTGTGGTCCAGATACTAACTGGTTATTTCTATCCCTCATTTTTGCTATGTTATTTCTACTGGCTTTCTGCCTTGTTCTGAATGCTAAGAGTCGCCCCGTAGCCTCGCCATATTCATACAGCTCCCCGCGATAAGCTTGAAACATCTGGGCGACTTTATTCTGAAAGTATACATTTATTTCTGATTTAGCTATGGCTAATTTTGTCATTTGTTCAGCTATTAAGCACTCCGAATCCCCCTTATTTATTATCTGGATGTGTGCTGCCTCAAATTTAGATAACTTGTTAATTAATTGATCGGTTTGCATTTTACGCTGTTTCTGGGTGCAAGCTACATACCCTATTACCTGACCTCTCAGGGCAGCTTTAAAAGTATCCCAGACTATCTCGCGGGATGCACTGTACCTGTTGCAATCGAAAAATTCCTGTGCCCACTGTTTAATATAAATACAGAATTCCCCCTCTGAGAGCAATTTCTTATCAAGAGCCCTTTGTCTATCTTTCATGGCCTCCCTTAGCTCTAATATCAAGGGGTTGTGATCAGAATAAAATTTGGATCAGTTTTATATTGCCTGAGCTACCTATCAATAAATGAGAGGCAAAGAAATATTCCAGCCTTACAAATTTCCTGTGCGGATGGGAGAAATATGTAAAGCCAGGGTTTTCTTGATGTTTTTCGGCCCAGACATCACAAAGACCATGGGTATCTTTGAATGCTCTGATTACCCTGTATACCTTCGGTTTCCTTCATACATACATTTGTTTCTGGACATTCCTCACATCCTGGTGTATATTGAAATCACCACATACTATCAGCCGTTGAGACCAATTAGCCAATTCCATTTCTAATGCACTCAAAATACCATCATCATCTAAGTTAGAGCCATAGATATTCACAACCGTTAGACCACTGGGCAGTTCTACTATCGCCCAGCGCCCCCACTTGTCCGCGGCTGATCGTACTACCGGCCCATCCTGTTGTCTAAGATATATCGCTACCCCTCTGATCATCGTATCCTGAAGAAGTCCACGATTTTCATCTGAGTGTCATCTTTCTTAGAGGTCATAGCATTAAGGGTGGTTTCTGTGCTATTACCTCATCCTCTAGGATTGATATTCTCGCCTCTGCCTCATTCATTCTGTCCGGAAATTCATTGCAGGTTTTTGCAATTTTTCTGACTGTGTTCTGGAGTTTCCGGCAAGCGGTATGGGTCTTAAGGTTTTCGGTTCTGGTTTCAAGCCTATGATCCACGATGGATTGGTAAATTGCAGCCAGCGATATTTCTCCCATCTGATCCACCACCTGACCCCCTACCGCACCACCATTATCCAGAGCTTGATCTGTCGATTCTGTAGCTGGGGGTCGAGACTCAGGAGTCAGGGAGATCTCCCACATCAGACTTTTAGCTGTCCCCGAATGGGGTGCCTTTGTTGTATTTATCAATCCACTTTGTAACATAGTGATATCCAAATTTACCTCTTCCATGTTTGAGGTGGTTGATTCGTTCCATAAGCTGATTGCAGACCCTTCCAAAGACCCAGAACTTGGTCCCCCGTCTTTCTCGTCCTGCCCATCTTGATCCTCTTCTGATAGATCCGAGGACTTTGAAAGGGAATAGTATTTTTCCCCCGAGTCACCCTCTTTGAGGGATTTTGGTGTACTCCTGCTTTTTAAATCATGGTCCGACGTGGAATCTTGCGTGGGAGTATCTTGAGAACATTGTAAGTCTCCAGCTGCAATGTCATACCTTACTGCTATTATATCCTGTGGCAACTCGGAGGTTGCCTGGCCTAAGGGCGATGTGGATCCCTTTTCCTTATTAGAATGAGTTTTAATCAATGCAGTATCAGTGCTGTCAATCCCAGCCGGAATCACAGAACCTGCCATTTTCTCCTTAATATCCTCATTGTCCTTTTTAGCATTAGTGAACATTTGAGTTTTTTTTTTTCATATTCGGCTTATGCTCCCCGCCCTGTGCATTCATATCACCGACGGCGCCTTTCAGAGCGCCTTTAACATTAATACCTAATTTAGATAGAGCTTCCAATCTGCTTCCAGCCATAGGTTCCATCACACCACATCTTTTGCCACCACGAAATTGATTTTGGGGGCATAGTACCTGCTTCGTGCCTCAGTCTGCAATCCTTAACTAAGGTATGGCTTGCCTCCCTATAGTACAGAGCCCTTAGCCCTTTATATATTCCCTAAGCCATAGTTAAAAAATGTCAGCGTTTTTTTTTCCTTTTAGAATCAGCACATTAATACAGTACCAGTGTTTCATCCAAGTTGCATATTCTCTGGCTAAACAGGCAATCCATGCACTTACCGGCAAAGTTTTTTGTCCTCCCCCCCCGGTATAGTGCTCGTATGGATCACACCATCATCCTTACAGCGGTTTCACCGCCGCCTCAACATGTCAGCCGGCAACCAGGCAGCCAGAATCCCTCTTTCCCTCCTTCCCGGTCAATTACGAGCTGTTCCAGGCAACGAACAGCTGAAACGCTGCCCTGGCATGCTCCAGTCCGAGCAGTAGCTCACCGCCTCCTCCTCCTCCTCCTCCCAGGTAGTCGATATACGAGCGAGCAGGAAACAATGGTGCCATTGCTTTTGATATCGCCGCGGTTAGGATTCCCTCGTAAGAAAGTTTTCTCTGAGCTTTCCTGCAGTGATTGCTACCTTGGTAATTTGCAGCAGCCTTCCTACAGCGAAGAAGGAGAGCTCAGTGAGGAGCTCATCTCTCACACGGCTGACTAGCGACCACCATCTTTGCCCGCCGCGCTTAACCTCTGTTTTTTTCACTGAAAAAAAAAGAAAAAAAAGTAATTCAGTGAATTTCTACAGTTTTAAAAATTCTATATCCTAACTAAACTATCCCTGTAACCTTTGTTCTTTTCAGTGAATGTCTACTGTTCTTTAATGTTATTTCCTAACTGTAACCTGTAACCTTTGAGAGTGAGGGTGTGAGTGCGTCCATGAATTTCTCAGTGGATGTGTGAGTATCTGAGTGGGTCTGTGAGTTGGTGTAGGAGTGTCTGAGTGGGTTTCAAAGTGCCTCAATCAGTGTGTCATTCTGTGAGTGAGCACATTAGTATCTGAGTAGGTCTGTGAGTGGGTGTGTGAGTCTCTGAGTGGGTCTGGAGTAGGTGTGTGAATCTCTGAGTGAGTCTGTGAGTCATGCATGAGTCTCTGAGTAGGTCTGGGAGTAGGGGAGAGAGAGTTGGAATGATTCTGTAAGTGGGTGCATGAGTATCTGACTGAGTCTGTGAGTGGGAGCACATGTCTCAATTCATCTGTGAGAGGGTGCATGAGTGTCTGAATGGGGCTGTGAGTGGCTTCGAAAGTGTCTGGGTTGTTCTGTGAGTAGGTGCATGACTGCTCGAATGGGTTCTGCTCATTTTCTACCTTTTCTCTGCTCACTTCTGACCTTTATTTTTCCTCTTTTGCCTCATTTCTGACCTCTATTTTGCCTCTTTCTGCTTGTTGCTGACCTTTATTTTGTTTGTTTCTGCTCATTTTGACCTTTGTTTGGCCTCTTTCTGACCATTGCTGATCTCTATTTTGCCTCTTACTGCTCGTTTCTGACCTCTATTTTGTCTCTTTATGCTTGACAGGAGGCAGGGAAACAGATGAAACCTCTGCTTCCAGCAAGTGGGAGCATTTTGTCAGAGTGTTTGCTCTGACTTGGCGGGAGCTGCAAAATCTCCCAACAAGTCAAAGCAAACAGCTATGTCCCAGAGGTGGGCACCTCAGGAAATAGCAGGACCCTGAGTTGGGGGGTGGCTGTCCCCAAAGGTGGTGGTCCCCAAGGCCCAGGAGTGGGGCGGCGTGGCACCACTTCAATTTTTTAAATGTTACAATATATTTTGCCCTAAGTAAACCTGTCTGCTTTTTGCCATAGCCGTCTGGGGGTTGAGCTTAGGCAGGGTATGAGTGATAGTTACTTGAGATAACTATAACTGGTGAATTTTAGTTGTTTTGTTCATTTTAAACTGTACATTTAAACTGACATTTTCACCTAACTATAGGAGCCCACCCCTGGGGCCAAAATTAATGCACATGGGGGACACCTGCCCCCCTCCCTGAGTCATTTGAGGCCACGGGGAGCTCACTCCAGATCCAAATACATTCTGTATGGGGAGAGAGGTGCACAGTCCCCCCTCTCTGAGCCACCAGAGGCACCGGGGAGCCCACCCCGAGGCTGAAAACATTATGTATAGGGAGGGTGGACACGGCCCCCTCCCGAGCCTCTAACAGCCCCAGGTAGCCAACCTCCATAATCGCAAAAAATTAGGGGGGGGTCATAATGGCCATGAGGACCCCATCCTCTAGGGATGGCTCACTAGCTATGTCCTTAGGAGCCCACCCCCGGGACATTGCGGTTTTCCTGCCCACACCGGCATGAGCAGGGAAACATGTGTTTTCTCCCACTTGGCTGGAACATTTTTATAGCTCCCACCAAGCATGAGCAAACACCAAGTCCACTCTCAGTGGGTGGAAACTTTAAAAATGCTCCTGCCTGCTCGGAGTGGACTTTTGATCGCAGTGATACAGGCAGGGAAACAGATCAAAATATTGCTATAGCCCGCAGGAAGCAGCATTAGTAGTTGCTCACTCCAGGCAGGAGCAATGATGGCTCCCGCTGCATGTGGGGAGCCAGGGGGGCCTTGGGACTGTCGCTGCAAACCCCAAACAAGTATATGGTAGGTTCCCTGGGTGGGCACCAGTGCACTCTCCATCAAGAAATGTGGGCACAGGGGGATGGGGTCTCTGGGGTTGATAGCGGCTCAGGAGCTGTGATGCGCAGCCACCCACCCCTTAATATTTTGAAATGGTCTGTCTAACGAGGCTCAAGGAGGGGGCCATGCAACCTCCCTCCCCTTTATTTAATGAGTTGCCCTGGAGAATGGGTTCTCCAGGGCTTAACAAGGCTCAAGGAGGGGGGCGTGGCCACCCTCTTCTTTATTTTTAGTAATGGCCCTGGGGGATAGGGTCTAACAAGGCTGGAGGAGGGGAGCCATGCTGCCCTTCTTAATTAAAAAAAATGGCCATGGGAGAGGGGTCCCTAGGGCCTAATAAGGTTTGGGAGGGGGAAATGCATCCCCCTTCATAAAAAATGCCCTGGGGATAAAGTCCTCTCTCACCTTTAAAAAACATAAGGCCTTAGGGAGGGCCACTTGGCCTAATGGACAAGGTGCCCGAGCACCAGTATGCTGAGGACTCACACGCTGCAACGCTACTCTGCAGGCTGTGTCTATTGCTTTTAAAAACCCGTTTTGTATCTTTGTTATTATTATTTTTTTATCCCCTGTTTTTATCGTGGGTCTTTCCTGCCCCTTACCTGCACTATAATAGTTGAAGCACCGCTGCTTAGCGGGTCCGGGTTCTGTGGGTTCCTAGTTTGTTTGTTTTCGCCGCCATCTTAGGTGTGGTTTTGCCGCTTTGGAGGCGCCATACCGAGTGGTCTAGTGGTGCGGCTGTCTCCCGCCCGCCCTATTTAAGACCGGTCCTCTAGAGGGTCAGCCTGGACAAGGTGCCCGAGCATCAGTGTGCTGAGGACTCACACGCTGCAACGCTACTCTGCAGGCTGTGTCTATTGCTTTTAAAAACCCGTTTTGTATCTTTGTTATTAATATTTTTTTATCCCCTGTTTTTATCGTGGGTCTTTCCTGCCCCTTACCTGCACTATAATAGTTGAAGCACCGCTGCTTAGCGGGTCCGGGTTCTGTGGGTTCCTAGTTTGTTTGTTTTCGCCGCCATCTTAGGTGTGGTTTTGCCGCTTTGGAGGCGCCATACCGAGTGGTCTAGTGGTGCGGCTGTCTCCCGCCCGCCCTATTTAAGACCGGTCCTCTAGAGGGTCAGCCTGGACAAGGTGCCCGAGCACCAGTGTGCTGAGGACTCACACGCTGCAACGCTACTCTGCAGGCTGTGTCTATTGCTTTTAAAAACCCGTTTTGTATCTTTGTTATTATTATTTTTTTATCCCCTGTTTTTATCGTGGGTCTTTCCTGCCCCTTACCTGCACTATAATAGTTGAAGCACCGCTGCTTAGCGGGTCCGGGTTCTGTAGGTTCCTAGTTTGTTTGTTTTCGCCGCCATCTTAGGTGTGGTTTTGCCGCTTTGGAGGCGCCATACCGAGCGGTCTAGTGGTGCGGCTGTCTCCCGCCCGCCCTATTTAAGACCGGTCCTCTAGAGGGTCAGCCTGGACAAGGTGCCCGAGCACCAGTGTGCTGAGGACTCACACGCTGCAACGCTACTCTGCAGGCTGTGTCTATTGCTTTTAAAAACCCGTTTTGTATCTTTGTTATTATTATTTTTTTATCCCCTGTTTTTATCGTGGGTCTTTCCTGCCCCTTACCTGCACTATAATAGTTGAAGCACCGCTGGTTAGCGGGTCCGGGTTCTGTAGGTTCCTAGTTTGTTTGTTTTCGCCGCCATCTTAGGTGTGCTTTTGCCGCTTTGGAGGCGCCATACCGAGCGGTCTAGTGGTGCGGCTGTCTCCCGCCGGCCCTATTTAAATCTACCCTCTAACGCGCAGCGGTGACGCGCAGCGGCTGTGCCTTCACTGCGCCTGAGTCGTGCCAGAGTCCTGCCCGTCTGCGCTCGTCAGCGCTGAGTCAGGGCTAAGGCAGGGCTCTATAGCTCTTTTCCCTCCGTGTTGTCTCTGAACCCTTTTGTACGAATGTATTCTAGAACCGAGCTGCTTAGTCTTCGCGATTCTTCGCCCTGCACTCATACACCGCTACACCCTCTTTCCGGCCCTTTTCAGTGCCCCGAGTGCGTTTTTAGACTCTCATTTCCCGCTTCCACCTCTGCTTATAGGATAGCCCCCCTAGGATGCCTAGACAGTATTGTTCCACTGCTGGTAAAATCTCAGGTCCCTTATGACTTTAAGGTTTGCCATCTCAATGTGAGGTCGTTGGTTAAACACCATTTGGACGTCCATAATCTACTTACGGAGGAAGCTCCTGACATTCTTTTTATGTCAGAGACATGGCTGCATGAGGAAGCTCTGGCAGCGGTCAATTTGGCTCTTCCTTCTGAGTATGCGATTTTTACCCACAATCGTAACTCGAGAGGCGGTGGCATTGCGGCTGCTGTTAAATCTTGCTACTCATGTGTATGGAAGGCTATGGACATAGCAGGCTGCGAAAGAGCCCATTTTTGTATTTCTGTTAGTCATCATTTTACTTTCTCTGGGCTACTTATTTATCGGCCTCCGGGCCAGGACGCTGCCTTTAGGTCAGCTCTCCCTGAAGCTGTCAGCTCACTAGCCTTAAGGGCTGCCAACTTTAGTATTGTGGGCGATTTAAATCTTCATTTTGATACTCCCCTTTCTCCTGCGGCCAGTAGCACTCTTGCCGACCTGGAGGCTCTCCAGCTATCTCAGCTGGTTAATCATCACACTCATGTTGGTGGGCACATTTTGGACCCTATTTTTACCAATCTAACTTCGGCTAAAGTGCTGCCTCCCAGGCCTATGGCCTGGACTGATCACCATCTTGTAGAGCTGCACCTCACGATTGAGGAATCTCCTCACAGAGCAATTGTGCCTGTGTCTCTTAGACGCCCTTGGAAAAAACTGAAGCTAGCCGATTTTCATCGGCTTCTTGGTCTATATCCTCCGGGCCCCTTTGCTGATGCTGAGTCGGGCTATGATCTTTTCTGTAGCTGGCTGACTGGAGCCTTAGACTGCCTGATCCCAATTGCTGAGAGTAAACGCCGACGCGCCGAATCCAGCCCCTGGTATGATGACTCACTTCGGATCCTGAGAAAATCTTGCAAACAAGCTGAAAGAGCCTGGCGTAAGTCATATCTGCCTGATAGGAAAACGCTGTACCTTGTCAGGATTAAGAAATATCATAGAGCGGTCTGTAAAGCTCGGGCCGCTTACTTTTCTCGTGAATTTAACATCAGCACCAATCCTACTAAATTAATATTTAAGGTGCTTAAGGATCTTACAGCCAGTAGAGCCCCAGTCGCTGAGATCTGCTCTGCCTCGCATTGTGAGGGCCTGGCCGCCTTTTTTGTGGAAAAGGTGGAGGCCATTTACCGTTCTTTTCCTGGCTCATCCGCATCTTCGGAGAAGCTGGAATCTGGCCCGAAGACAACCATGTCTTTGCGCTCTCTCCCAGAGCTCTCGATGGAGGAATTTAATAAAATTGCGGTGAAAGTCAAATCAGGTTCACCAATGGATCCTCTACGACCTGCCCAATTCAGAGAATCTGCTTCACTCTGTTTCCCTCCTTTATGCGACCTTGTCAATTTATCTCTGACGTCAGGCTTTGTCCCTGGTAGCTGGAAACAAGCCCAGGTGATGCCCATTTTAAAAAAACCTGCCCTGAACCCATCAAAAGTGGAGAACTATCGTCCCATATCCCTTCTTCCGTGGGTGGCAAAACTGACCAAGGCCCACGTCAATGCCATCCTATCCAACCATCTCCATTCTGCCAATATCTTAGACCCTTCGCAGAATGGCTTTCGACCTGGCCACAGCACTGAGACTGCGCTGCTCTCAATGGTCGATCACCTGCGAACTTTGGTTGATTCTGGTCAAATGGCGGCACTGGTGCTTCTTGACCTTAGTGCCACGTTCGACACCGTCTCCCACGTTGTTTTATTACAGCGTTTGGGTGAGGCAGGCGTCGACAACGTGGCACTTGAATGGTTCCGATCGTTTTTATCCGGTCTCACATTCAGGGTTGTGGCTCAATGATTAGAGCGGCAGACCCTGATGCAGAGGTCTAGCCCGGGACCAGGGTTCAATTCCCCGCCTCGGCGGGTCTTGGGCTCAAAAATTCCACGGACCTGATAATTATCACCTCGGTGCCATTCCAATCATGGAGTCCCACTCTGCAACTCTGGGCAATAGCTTGTTTAATCTCCACAACGGCCCCCACAATGCTAAGGATGCCTGGCCTCCACCTTGGGGGTGCCCAGGAGTGGACGCCTCACAAGGAAAGCCAGGATGGGTTTCACAGCGGTATTCGTACAAGCGCCTTGAGACCCTTGCGGGTGAGTAGTGCGCTATACAAGTATCAATTTACTCCTCCCTTCCAATCTAAACCCTATCCTATTGCACAGGGTGTTCCGCAGGGGTCGGCTCTTAGCCCCACACTTTTCAATCTCTATGTGCAGCCGCTGGCTGCTGTCGCCAAGCGTTGGAACCTGACTATGGTGTCCTACGCTGACGACACGCAGCTGGCGGTTGCAATGAGTGGGGCCTCCGACCTTGAGGCGGCTAAGTTCCATGAGGGCATTAGCTCAGTGGCCCGTTGGATGACAGACAATTGCCTGCAATTGAACGCCAAAAAAAACGAGGTGCTCATTGTTGGCAGGCAGAGTCATCTCTGGGGTGATCATTGGTGGCCATCTGAGCTCGGCCCAACCCCTTTCCCTGCCACCGAGGTTAAAAACCTAGGGATCTGGTTGGATTCTAAATGTAGTTTTGTCTCTCACACTAAGAAAACTGCTGCCACGTGCTTCGGGACTCTTCGTAGGCTCAGACCCATTTTTAAATTCTTTGATGCCCCAACCAGACAGCTTATTGTACAAGCTACGATTTTGTCCAGGTTGGACTACGCAAGTTTCCTTCTGCTGGGAGCTAATCTGGCCGAACTTTCCAGACTTCAACGCGTTCAAAACGCTGCCGCCAGGGCTCTGGTAGGCTTGCCGAGATTTTGTTCGGCCAAAAAAATCATCTATAAACTCCATTGGCTCCCTGTTGCTCAGAGGATTAAGTTTAAGTCTCTTTGCCTTTCGTTTAAAATTCTGAAGCACTCCTCTCCTCAGATCTTGGAGCATTTTATCTTGCCGTATGTACCCCGCGGTCTCTAAGATCTTCAGGGCTCCATCTGGTCACAGTCCCGCGCTTCAAGAGGGCTAGGGTCGGTGGCCGCTCTTTCAGAGTGCTTGCTGCTAGGCTATGGAACTCTCTTCCTGTCCATATCCGCGCTATTGACGAACTTCTGGTCTTTAGGAAGGCCGTTAAAACCTTCCTTTTTCCTCCGGATTCCTAGAGTTGTTATGGTTGTGTCTTCGGTACTGCTTGTGTCCGGCTTTTTGTCTAAATTAGGCCCAAAATGTTAAATACTGCATGGCCCTAGCAGCCTATCGATCTCGGGAAAAAAACAATATAAAAAGACATGACCACGTTTCAAAATACTAACAGGTAAACATGGAAAATGGAAAAATAGAATTAGATACAACCTCATATTAAAATATTGCATTATTTGCAATGTATCTTTAATTGAGTTATTATCCCCCCTGTTGCTTCTCCGTGGGTTCCTGGGGACACTATTGCCTGGTACATGAGTAAACACCTCTTTTCCTTCATGGAACTCAGGAAAGTGCAAGCTGCAGGGTAAATGAAGTCCAAATTTCAGATTGCTCTCAGTTGCCATAATGTATTTTTATATTACAGAAAATAATGGTGTCCTCATCATTCTAGGAGAGGGCTTGAGAGCTCATATACTGCAGTCATTTCTATACCTCAATGATTGGTGAATAGTTTTGGGTAGTGTTGAGAAAGGTGTCATGTAGGTTTTCTTAATAAAACTGCATTTGCATTTCTAACAAATAGTGCATTTTCGAAAACCTGGCTGAGTGTTTATTCATGGCTGGTCTTTCCTACATGCAGTGGTGGATCCTTCGTTAAATCAGAGGAGCATCACCCCACTGCTCAAAAGGAAAAATGAAATCATCATAACGCATCGTTATTATAATTTTTTTTCCTTTTGCAGTCAGTCGCAGGCGGGGCTGGCCAGAGCAGGGGGAGGAGTGGTCTGCACTCCCTAAATGCGCATGCCTGTTTAGCTAGCCCTCTTGGACCTGCCAAACTGTCATGCGCACTTTGCATGCTCCCCACCAGGCTGCATTGCACAGCCTAGTGAGGAACATGCACAGGCTTCCTGTCCCCATCTGAGCACCAAACCACGGCTCTCAGACCCATCACAATGCTGCCTTCCACCATTATGATTGGCGATGAGGAGCCTGTGTGCTTCCTGCTGCCGGCGTGAGCGGAGACAGAAAAAAGGAAGAGGACCGAGGAGAGGCAGTCCCCTGCCATTACAGGTAGGTCCTTTTTTTCTTTTTGTTATGCCCTGCCACCACCCCCATACAGTTGCAGCCACTACTGCCTACTTGTCAATTGGCTTGACACCAACTCATCTCATTTGAAACGTGCTCCTCTGAATGTGATTTGTGGATTTGCTGATAACAAGCTTCCTACCTCAGGACCATTTTTGAGTTCCCCTTTCTCCAGTGTTTACTTATAAAGATTTTTATTACATCATGTTCTTTACTGCAGGGATTAGTCTATTAGGTGTTTCACATCCTTTCGTTTATTTGAGAACAACATGGCATTCCTCTTCTTAATACTGACTTTGAGTATTGTTGTATCCAAAATGTTTTAGGGTACCATCTGACCCTAAGCAAATAAAGAATTATGGTTTGTTTTTGTAAGAAATATTTCTGGACACTGCAGTTTTTTTTAGTTCTTAACAATTAGTCATAGAGTATACTCCATTTGTGTGGAAAAGGAAGAAATGTTTTGAAATGCCATATACTGTTGTCTTTAATGGATTTAATGTTATGTTAGCTAGGTTTATAAAGTGCGCAGCTGCCACAGCAAAAAGGCGTCCCGGCGCTAACAGTAGAGGAGCAAAAACAAAAGGAGGGCTCAAGCGGAGAAAGAAGAAAAAGAAAGTCAGGAGAAAACAGGGTTACACCACAGGAAAAAGGTGGGTCTTGATAGCCTTGCGAAAGGTCAGCAGGCTATCCATACTTCGAATGTGAAGAGGCAGCGAGTTCCATAGTCTAGCTGCCAGGCAGCGAAAAGACCACCCCCCATCAGGAGACACTTCACACGGGGAATCACAACTAAGTGTTGCCCGAGTGAGCGAAGATGGCGACCAGGCACATAAGGTATCAACAAATTGGCCAAAAGTCCAGGAGACGCGAATTTAAGAATTTTGAAAGATATGCAAAGAGCCTTGAATTCGATTCGCCTAGCTATAGGAAGCCAGTGTAATTGAATGAATAAGGACAAATATATTCTGTTTTCCTTAATGTCCAACTCTATATCCAGTGAATGCAATTTCTGAGAGACTGATTGTAGTGATGAATGTCAGATTCAAATGATTGCCATTTTGTGTATTTACTGGGATTTCAGATATATTCCTAGTATATTTGATTACTATAATATTATCTTTATGCTTATGTTTTTTTCCCTAAGGAGGATTACATATTTCAGTAAGCCAGGGTTTGCTTACAATTGTGCAAAACCTTCTTTAGTATAATACCTCCAGGATTTACAAATACTACTTGATATGCTGCAATTTGTTGCCAGTATCAATCACATTGCAGTTTACCACTAATAAATTGAAATACTTCAAACCAAATTGTTTACTTCACTTAAATAACACAAGAAGATCTGCCAGATAAATAGTTCCTGAGTTATAAACTACATGTTTGAGCTCTGTCAGATTTGTATTATAGAGAAAGTGTATAACTATAAAAAGGTCTTTTCTCTTAATATTTAACATGATTTTGCATCCTAATGTTGAGTATTTTTAAATTGTCTACTGTACTTTTTTCTACGCTAATTCATATTAATTAAAGCAAAGCAAAATATTGCATTATATAAATTTAATCATGCCAAATCCGAAACCAATTTAGAACAATAGAGAAAATGTTAAAACATAAAAAGACAAAAATCCAATTAGTAGAACTAGAGTTACACATTTTTAAATGTTCTAGTGAAAATAGGGCCAATTATGGTTATCTGGTCGCCCTGGCCTGGGTCAAAGTCACAAGTTAAGGCCAAATGTGCTGGAGCACAGCTCAGCTACAGGGACCAGGTTCAATTTCAGGGAAGCTTGCACCTTCTCTGAGTACGAGTCCATGCAGGGAGCTGCAGCGGAGCTTCACATTTGTGGTCAACGCAATGAGACTTTAGTAGGTTCAAGAAGCCGATTAGGGGGCCACTGGTCACTTTTTAGTGCCAAGAGTCTATCATCCGTGGAGTTTTGCGCTGGCGGTTGACACAGGCTATCGCTGAATATCGGGACTGTTACAGAGTGCGACTAATCACCCGTGAGGGTCTCAAAGCGCTGAGGGAGGTTCTGACGGTGATTGCCTAAGATACTGCAGAGGTAGGTCTGGCGGAGTTGATCTGAATGCATTGCTATTTCCTTTGGAGTTTTTTGGACGTGCAGGCATAGAGTGCGTTGCTGTTGTCGAGCTTGAATTTGACGAGCGCCTGAGTGACCGTTCTCCTGGACTCAGTGGGGATCCATTTGAAGATCTTTTGGAGCAGTGGTTTATTTCGATTAATTCTGTGAGTTGGGCGTTGATGGCCGTCCCAATGACCTTGGCTGGGAAGGGGAGCAGAAAGATGGGTCTGTAGTTCTTCAGGTCCGTCGAGTTGGTAGAAGGTATCTTCAGCAAGGGGTTGGTCTCTGTATGTATGTTTCCAACCTTCGGGGAAGGTGGAGAATTAGATGGAGCAATTGATGGTGCGGCAGAGTTCAAGGGCGATGATGACACGTGTTCGGTTGAAAATGTGGTGGCATTAGGGCCCCTGAGTGGATGGTTTTCATGATCCTTAAGGTGTCGTCAGCCATGAGCGTGGTCCAGTTGAGCACTGTTGGCTGGGAGCTGCTACATTCGGGTGGGGTGGTTGCGGTTGGGGTGGGTGGGTCCTGGATAACAAAGCTGGTGTAGATATCTAAGATCTTGTGGTGGAAAAAGGTTGTGAGGTTGAGATCTTGGGAGGGGGGTGTCTGTGGTGTCCATGCATGGCTTGGATAATTTTTTTTATCACAGTGAAGGCTTCCGTGCTGTTGTATGCATTAGCTTTGATGCGTTCCTGTATGGCAGTTTTTTGGGTGGTTCTGATGAGGTGGTGGTGTGCAGTGACAGTGGTCCTAAAGGCTGTATGGTTTGCCGAGGTCTTGCTGCTCCTCCATCTTCTTTCGAGCTGTTTGCAGGTGTGCCCAGACTCTTGGAGGGTGGGGAGAACCAACTGGCTTTCCCAGAGGGCTGCTTGCCGGAGGATTTTCTAAGGGGACCAGTGTGTTAATGCAGTTGGAGATCCATTGGTGGGGATTGCGTGCTAAAGCTTTGGCGTTCATGGTGGTCAGCCGTGGGGCTTTGCTGAGGGAGGGTGAGATTTGATCTTTGGAGACCTTGTTCCAGCTTCTGCGTGGGTCACGGTGGGCACGGTGGTGTTCGATGGGTTTGAAGGACAAGTAGATGCAGTGATGGTCTGTCCAATGTAGTTTGGAAGTGTGGCTGACTGAAATGTTGTTGTCTACAGAGAAGATGGGGTTGAGCATGTGTCCTGCTGAGTGGATTGGGGAGAAGACCAGTTGTTCCATTCTGATGGTGGTGAGGTTTTTTAGCAGGGATGGGGTGTGGTCGTCAAACTTGTTCAGGTGGAAATTGAGATTGCGTGGAGGATGTAATCCGTTGAGCATGGTGAGTAATGAAGTTAGCCAGGAATTCACTGAAGGGGGAACTGGGTCTGTGAGGTCTGTAGACGAGGGTGGCATTCAGGTTGGTCTGGATCTGGAAGTGGAGGTGTTCCATGTTGGGCGAGTGGTCATTGGAGCTAGTTGTGAGGCAGAGAGTATTTTTGTTTACAGTGGCAATGCCTCCTCCCAGCCAGTTGGTGTGGTCCTTGTAGATGATTTTGTAACCATTGGAGATGGCAGTTGCGATGTCGAGGGCTGAGGTGGGGTTCTACCATGTTTCCTGGAAGAAGGTGACATAGGGGGAAATGGAGTTGAGCAGGTCCCAGATCTCCACAGCATGTCTGTAGAGGGAGCGTGTGGTAGGTGGGTCTGGTGTGTGGAGGCAGGAGAAGGTGCAGTTGTGGCAGGTGAATGGGCCTGGGGTGTCCTTCGGTGATGCGTGGTGGCAGGTGGTGGAACGTCTGGTATTGAGTGCATGGAAGGTTCTGTCATCATAGCTGTGAAAGCCACGTGGACCGGGGTCTCTGGCGCTGGGCATGGTACAGGTGCAGATGGGCTTGACTTTGGCGTGGAACGGGCATGCAGCGGCCACCTTTAAGTAGTGTCGGGAATTTGGGAGAGCTAGTCAGCTGGGAGGCTGGAATCGGCACTGGAAGGGGCGGGCTGTAGAGAAAGAGCAGCGGAAAGGGCAGGAGATGGGACACGTAGAAAGGGGAAATGGATAAAAGCAAACTAGAGCAAAAATTGAATAGACAGGAAAAGGCTATAAGATAGAACAGAACAAAAAATAAAAGACTATAAAAACAACAGAACAGAAACAGCAGGGCAGAAACAAGAGAAAGGAGAAAACAGGAGAGCTGGTCAGCTGGGAGGCAGGAGGAGGGAATCGGTTCTGGAAAGGTGTGGGGCAGTGGGAAATGAGCAGCGGCCAAGGTGGAAAGAGGGATACAGAGTAAGGAGAAAGGGGAAGGGAAAAGAAAGTGAAAGCAGAGCAAAAATTGAAAAGACTGAAAAAGGCTATAAGACAGAACAGAACAGAAAATAAAAGACAGAAAAAGGCTATACATACAACAGAACAGAAACAGTAGAACAAAAACAAGAGAAAGAAGAAAACAGTAGAGCAGAAACAGGCTCACCACTGGGCTACCAGGGATGAGGTGCAGGCTGGTTCCTGCGAGTGGAGGAGGGCCTGGAACACTAAACCTGGATCGTAGAGTGCAGACAGCTACCAGGTGGAGCTGCGCAGCGAGCTAGCAATGCATGTTGACAAGGACAGTGAGGTCGCTCCTTCATGGCACAGTGACCGGCCTTAAGTAGTATTGGGAAGGCGGGAGGGCTGGTCAGGTAGGAGGTGGGAATCAGTGCTGAAAGGGGGCAGGCCGCGAGGGATGTGTAGCAGCAAGGGCGGCAAAAGGGACACAGAGTAAGTGGAGCTGAGGACAGAGGAGCAATGCACGCTGATGAGGTCAGTGAGGTCACCGCAGATGGTTGACTAGAATAGCAAGTAGTCTATTTGTGATTGTGAAGAGCTCAAAAACCTCTGGATCTTCACCTGGGGCTCAAGACTTGTGATTTTGACTGATGCCAAACAGGGGTCCAGGATCTGGGGGGAGCAACTCTGAGGATTCAGGACTCACTCCAGCAGAGGCCAACAACAGGGCTCAGGCAAGGCTAGATGGTACTGATCAGATGGGCAGTTGCAGGGCAGGCCTCTCTCAGCATGTTGTGTTCCTGTAGCTCAAACATGAGATTAGACAGCTGACCCTTGGAGTCACTCTGGAGAGCCTGGGATCAAGGCAGGCAGGTCCAGTCTTCCTTCTTCAGACAGTAGTGCAGTCCTTCGTTTGAATCTTCTGCAGGACCAGGAAAGGTCTGATGAGATGTTCTGAAGTTGCCACTTTTATTTCAAGTGCCAGCTTGCGGGTGGTGGGTGTACCCCCTTTTCTATTCTTCCACATTTCCTGCATTTGGCTCCAAACTGTCTAGGGTAACTAAGGGCAGGCAGTCCTACGTGTCAGGATTCCTGCCACAGTTCACTTCTCTTGACTATCACAATATACCGGCCTAACTCATAACATCTTGTACCCTAGCCTTTGACCATATTACATGCTGTTGGTAATAGTTAGCTGCAGCTGGTGTTGCCCGGTTTGTTTGAAAAATGAATAGCTTTTACAAATGTTTTACCATGCATATGCAAGGTCAGGTTTCAGGCGCCACTTAAACATCTAGAAAATCCACCAGAATAAGCATCAAGCAACCGGCATAGATGAACTCAACGTGAACCTTCTGGAAGATAGACCTCATCAAATTAAATCAAATAAATCCCCTGTACCTGTTCCTTGCTATAAGCTATTAGAATGCAACCTTTGTGAACATTCTAAAATGCCTTCTAGAAGACAGCCTCATCAAATTAATCATCTAAACCTGTTCCTTGCAGTAGCGGTCCGTGGAAGGAGTTCGGTGGGGCAGTGAGGCAGGGCGGGGGTGGGGCAGGGTTGGGAAATATAAACACCGGAATATGGATGAACGGAGGTAAGTACACATTTAAATAAATAAAACAAATTTCTTTGCGCGCGCTGCATCGCATTTTATGATGCAGCGCGCGCAAAGGAATTCGTTTTATTTATTTAAATGTGTACTTACCTCCGTTTTTCCATATTCCGGTGTTTACATTTCCCCGCCCCACCTCTCTGCCCCACCGAACTCCCTCCACAGACCGCTACTGGTTCCTTGCTATAAGCAATTAGAACGCAACCTTTGTGAACATTCTAAAACATCTTCTAGAAGACAGCCTCATCAAGTTAATAACCTCCACCTGTTCCTTGTCACAAACAATTAGAATGTGCCCTTTATGAACGTTCTAAAACAGTCTTATTTAAAGACCATCCACACTCCTCCCCTGCCGCTTACCTGTTTCCCGGCTTCCAGGACTCTGTCTTGCCAACTCCCTTGTTCCTTCCGCAGAGACCTCACCGCAAAGGACGTCACGCATTTGTCTAACACCCAGATGGAAAAACAAGAAAAAAAGGAGAGATGCACTAACACACTTGATTTCGCTATGTGTTGAGCACAGTTGCAACATCGTGCTTGCAGACAAGGTAACCAGTGTTTTTGTTCAACTTGTACACACTGTTGGCCGGGCTCTGTCAGAGAGTACTTAGTTGAAGCTATTGCTGTCCAAATTTGCTTGTGGGTTTGATGCTGAAATCAAACTTATTACAGTTTTGAAAATTTTGAATAAGGTGCCTCTGCAGACAATCTAAATTAAAACAAAACAACAACAAAACTAAAGGTTGGTTGAGATTTGAAACGCTTACGTGAGGTGATGCCTTAAGAGATATAGTCAATACTAGAATTAAGCCTTATTATTTGTTTGTTTATGGGTACCATATCTGCTTGTACCATTCATCAGACTGGTGTGAATGCCTGCGGCAGTGTTGCTGTTGAGTATATGAGCCACAGCATCTTTGACTCAATATGCTCTCTCTATCCCAACCCCCTTGGGATTTGCCACTAGAGCAGTGTCTCCTCCTGTCAACCAAGGGCAAGTCTGAGGAGTATTTGTGAACTAGTGTCGCCACCCCATTGGCATCATCTGAGATCCAGGTAGGAGGCTTATGACACTAGGCATGTGCTGCATTTGTCAATGACAGGTTAGGGAGGCCACAGAAGTCAGGAAGGGGGTGGAAAATCCCTGCTGCTACCCTCAGAAGCTCAGGAAGGGCTGAGTACAACCCCCGAACACCCTGCTCAGGAGAGCACCACCCTGCCATGCATCCAAGGCCCTTTTTGTGCCATGTCTGGAAGAAATACACAAAACACCACAGGAGAGCCATTCAGAGTCCTATGACCTGGGAAACTAGCAGAAAGGCACATTTGGTTTCTTAAAGGCGAGAAAGCGAAAGACACACAAATGATGGATTGAATGCAGAACAAATAAAACATTTACCCCAGTCAAGAGATCTGGGTTAAATCCAGGGTCGAACTGTTCCCATGGATAGCAGGGTTAAGACTGATTTGCATATGGCTGGGTCTAAACTGGACAGGCATGGTGTGCAAAGAAATTATGGATTTAGGCCCAGATCTCTGTACTGGGGGTGAATGTTTGACATTGTTTCAGCATTCCTTCCATCAATTGTTCTTTTTGCTTTTGTTTTTAACTTCCTTAAAAGGGCATTCTCAGAATAGTATATTAAAATGCTACTTTATCTTTAGAGAGGGTTTGAAAGTACATTTCATTTGAGTGGAAGAAGCATTTCACTGTTAGAAATGGGGGTCTCTAGTTGGCAATGGTTTGCAACTTTGTCCACGTAGGGATCATTCTTCCTAGTCAGGGTAAAGGGAATACACTTCTAAAATAACCCCTGCTCACCCTCTTGATAGCTTGGCACGGGCAGACAGGCTTATCTCAGAGGCAGTGTGTAAAGCATGTGTGCACACCTACAGTAATACAGTGAAAACACTACAAATGGACACCACACCAGTTTAGCAAAATAAGTAATTTTTATCTAAACCAAACAAGACCTAAACAACAAGAAACCTCAATACAGTACTCAAAATGTAATCCTTACAAGGCAAAAAATAGTTCTGTCCATAGCAAACTATAGATGCAACACTTTCAACACAAAGTACCTTGGATGCGTCACAATCATAAACAAAAATAGCCACAGGGAAGGTGATGTGTTGGTTCCTTACGCCCAGTGAAGGTGATGCATCGGTTCCTTACTTCAGTGGAGGTGATGCGTCGGTTCCTTACTGTCACGCAGGAAAGGTGATGCATCTGTTGCTTAGTGAAGGGGAAGTTATGCGTCAGTTTCTTACTGTGGCCCTGGCATTCTTGTAGACTTGGCGCCCTGGTGCTATGCATGGGGTTCGGGGATGCGTCGGTACACAATGCAGCAGCAATGGCACTGGGTTGGTCTCTCCAGCCGTGGTCCCACGATGCGTTGGTTCTTGTAGCCGCACAGCAGGACCTGCTTCAGAATCATTGCTGGCATCTCAGAATTCAGAGATCGGTGCACAGGATTCAGCATGCACCGATTTCTCCTTGCGCGGGCAGGCGTTTCATAGGTTTCTTCAGCGGTGATGCATTGGAAACAGGTAAAGATGCGTTGCGCTTCTCTTTGTTGCATCTCTTTTCCAGCTCCAAGCAGCAGGAACAATCTCCATAGGCCCAACACAGCAACAGGCACATCCTGGCAGGTCAGAACTCCCAGCAAGTAAAATCAGGGGAGATGTTAGTAAAGTCTTTGTGTTCCTGAGCCTTCAGAACAGGAGGCAAGCTCTACTTCAAGCCCTTGGAGATCTTCTTGAAGCAGAATACACAGCACACAGCAAAGTCTTTATTCTCTCCTTGGCAGAAACGGCCACAGCAGGCCAACCCTAGACAGCACACAGCAAAGGGTCAGTACTTCTCCTTCAGCTTTCTCAGCTCTTCTCCTTGGCAGAGGTTCCTCTTGAGTCCAGAAGTATTCTAAAGTTCTGAGGTCTGGGCCTCAATACTTACATTCCATATTTATTTGTTCTCTTGTGGCAGAGATTCTCTGTGCTCAGTCAAAACCAGTTCTGTCCTCTCTGGTCCAGCTTCCCGGCAGGAGGTGGAGACAGCATTGTGTAAGGCAGGCCAGGCCCATTCAGGTGAAAAGAAATCTCCCCCTACTGTAAATGCAGTCCAGGTCTACTCAGCCCAACCTGACTCATCCAGGAAAGGCAGGACACACCTCAAACTACTGTGAATGCAAATCCCCAGCTCCTGTCACTCCAAGAACAGACAGTCAATACACAACCCAGCAGAGACACACAGGATGGCTAAGCAAGAAAATACCCACTTTCTAGAAGAGGTATTTTTCCAACACAGAATGTCAAAATCATCCTTACTAAAAGATGCATCTTTATATTATAAGTTCAGGCATACTAAACGTTAACTTACCATCTTGTCCCAATGGGAATTTATATTTATAAGATGTTATAAATAAACTCCCATTCTATGCTATAGGACAGTTAGCCTTTCAATAGTGAAAAACTAAATTCACTGTAGTTCACTACCAGGACATGTTACACACATCAGGACATGTCCTACCTTTCACATACACTGCACCCTGCCCACAGGGGTACATATGGCCTACCTTAGGGGTGACTCTCATATAAGAAAAGGGAAGGTTAGGGCCTGGCAAGTGGGTGCACTTGCCAGGTCGACATGGCAGTAGAGACTGCACGCGGACACTGCAGTGGCAGGTCTGAGAACCCTTTTCAAGGTTGCTTGTGTGGGTGGCACAGTCAGTGCTGCAGGCCCACTAGCAGCATTTGACTTACAGACCTTGGGCACTCACAGTGCTCTGTCCTAGGGACTTTGTAGTAAGTCAAAGAAGCCAATCATGGAGACACCAATCCATATTCACAATTTACAAAGGTAACACTTGCACTTTGGCACTGATTAGCAGTGGCAAAGTGCCCAAAACATCTAGACCAGCAAAAACTAAATTTAGCACACAGCAAAAATACAAGAGGCAGAGGCAAGAATACAGGGAAAAACCAGGCCAAGGTTGCCAGGTATTACACTATTTTTTCCCAAACTGAAGTTATCACTTGAGTGTGATATGGTAACCCAGTGTTAGACTATAGGTGAGGTAGCCTTACACCATTGAAAAACAACTTTAGGAGTAGTTCGCTCTTATATACATGAAAAACTTGCATACAGATGCCCTACCTTTTAAATACTATGCAACCTGCCCAAGGAGTAGTTAGAGTCTACCTTAGGGATGACTATTAGGTATTTAAAAGGAGGGTTTTGGTCTAGCAAGCAGTTTATTTTTCTAGGTGGGGATGGCAGTTTAAAACTGCACAACAGGCTACGCTGGTAGGCCTGAGACATGTTTTATAGTACTACTTTAGTGGATGGCACAATGGGTGCTGCAGCCCACTAACTGCATTTAATTTTGCAGGCCCTGGGTACATGTAGTGCCGTTTACTAGGGACATATAAGTAAATGAAATGTGTCAGTGAGGTTTAGCCCAACTTTACCATGTTTTCATGTGAGAGCACAAGCACTTTACCAGACACTAATAGGAGTAAATTCCAGAGAGACCTAAAAGCAAACAAAAAGTGTTCAGCAAGGGAAGGCAAAAATCTGGGTTGCCATTCCGGAGAGAGCCTGGTCGAACAGAGTACCTACCTCTTGAGCAGAGATCTAAGGTTCTTATTCACTACAGTGCTTTTCAATAGAATGTTCAAGTCCAACCACCATTTCAATGTCATATGAATCAGAAAGGCTTCTAGCTATGTAATGTTGGGCACATCATTACTGGGATCAAATCTTTTGTCACTGTTATTTTGGTTTTACACAGCTGCAAGTGGACCTTTCTTATGTGGTACCTTCAGCCAATCCTGGCTTTTTAGCAACAATTTCCTTGCAGGGACTTGTAATTTCATTCTTATTATTATAAGCATAATCTTAAAAAGTAGCACAGTATTGTTGGATTCAAAACCAGGAGTGACTGAAGGTGACATGGAGCCAAGTGGCAGCTGTGAATAGGCTACATAGACAGGCATGATAAATGCTGTCAAGCCCCTTCAGTGGTTGGAAGGCACTGCATATTTATTTTTCAAATGTATCAAAAATTAAGCACTTGATTACTGTAAACCATATACATTGACGTGTTGAGATACATGGCACTTGTGAGTGGTGAACAGCTGCTGGCAACAAAAGGCAATTATTCATTAATTCTAAACTACAAATAAACATTTACAGAAAATGTTATAATGCAGCAACTTTTGTGTTAGAATTTCTTTTTGGGTGGTTTAAAAAAAAATGCAATAAACAAAACATAACAAACAGGCTCCACAGCCATGGGTTAGTCTAGGGCTAGTAAATGATGGACATATTCTGGGGCAGATTTACAAACCCCTTGCATCTTGTTTACAACACCGTTGCGTCATTCCTGTGAGGCAGCGGCGTCGTAAACAATGTGCCACCATGCGACAGATTTACAATGTGATGCATCTAGTGAGATGCATCACGTTGTAGAGCCCTGCGCTACATTATACCTGCGTCAGGTATAATGTATGCAGGGCGGCCGTTCCGTTGCAAGGAAGCCCTATAAAAGTGACGCAGTGAAATCTACAAGATTTCACTGAGTCACTTTTTTACGTCCATGCTGCGTCAAAACCCTGCGCCTTCTTGAAGCAGGCGTAAGGAGTGACGCAGCATGTTAGGCATAGGGCGCCCCTGAGCATTGCTGGAGTTGTGTCACGCTTGTGACACGACTCCAGCAATGCGCTGCCCTTATGCCAGAAGATGTAACACGCATCTGGCTATCCTTGCGACGCATCCGTGGTGGCGCAAGGGTATCCCTGAGTGTCGCATCTTTACTGCTTTACTGCTGATATGTAGGGATGCGCCAGTCCTTGTAAATCTGCCCCTCGGTGTATATATATACTACCCTCTCCTCAGAGGTTACAACCATATCCCAGTTCATGGTGAGTAATTCATTTCTGTAACACATATTACACTGTATCCACAAATTTATATGGAAAACAAGTATGTGGGTGCATTCTCTACGGAGGCCTAACATGCGGCGATGGACCATTTACCTTATCATCTCTCTTGGCATTTTCGCATACTCACCTGCTTTTGGGTCGGCAAAGATAATTGTTCACACACAATCCATTCAAATACATCTGCTCACCATTCCTAATAGAAACAAATTTAACATGAAATGCTTCATTGAGGCCAGAGTACACATGGGTGAGGGTGGTGATACCCTTCAGCATGAGGCAAAAGATGGCAAGTTATGTTGGCAGTGCTTACAGATGGCTGTTGGTCAGCATCGTCCATCCTCGATGTGCATAAACTGGGTATTAAGAGACGGTCTACAGGGTTCGAGGTACTGATTGGTATTGCCGGCAATCACTAACCTGTGTGCCCAGACATTTCTGCCGCACGTATCTGCTCAGTAGTGTTGAAAATGTGGACAAAGCTGTGGTTGAAAAGTGATAAGAAAAGTATACCTACACTCATCATTGACCTGTGGATCTTTGGCTGGGTATGGTAGGTGATTCTCCCACTTCAGGACCACAAGTTGTAATAGATTTCTAGGGGAACAAATTGTCAAAATACCGTAGAACACATGAAAATGCTGGTGCCTGATGCAGAATGGATGTAGTCATTACCTTGGATGCCTTATGTGCCTTGGTAGGTTCAGACTTGTTTCATTGGAAGTGGATGGAGATGCACGTTTCGCTTGTGTTTATTGTCTGAAGTTCTGGTCATGTGAAAAGACTCCTTCAACGGCGGGGCTTCAAACTTGAAGCTTCTTTCTGGCACATTTACTTTTTTGTGCAGGCCAACCCAAACAGATTTTCTCTTAATACTTTACGTGCTATTTATGCCCCTTCCTTCATCTCCTCCTTAACAAGCTACAGCATTGTACGTGTTATATGTAGTGCCATGAAACTCTACCGATATATAGTAGTGGTGTATGCAGACCAAATGAAAAAAGAAATGCAATGGGTGCTATGTGAAGGGTAGCATCTGTTTTATAAATAATGTGCATAAAAGGATCATATCCCTCTCACAACCGTTACTTTGACTAAAAAGCCAGAATTGGCTCAAGGTACCACACATGTTGGTAAGAGTGCAATCACATTGTGCAAGTCGCTGTCACCCCACTGAAAATACTCACAGGGAAGAGAAAACTTTGACTGTGGTTTAACCAAGGTGTAGCCCTTTAACTTTATTAAAACACAACTTCAGTGAGAAAATAGGACCATAAGAACCATAGTTAAATAAACATTACAGTTATGACAATTGCAAGTCATAAGATCAGCACCAGGGGCATCCCGGGGATTATTGCCAAGCATCCCTTAGTGGCAACTCACACTTACTCAGAGGGATGGTCAACACCTGCAGTTCCATGCCAACCAGGGCACCGTATAGCGCTCTGTCCCTGCCGGGATACCTGTCACCAGGCAAATCCCCCCAAAATGTTCTCCTCCAGGCATCCCAGGGTAGGTCAGAAAGGTCCAGAGCCACCATCAGGCAAGCCCCCATCCCGCCTGTCCAGTGCCCACACAAAATAACACAGGCAAATCATCCAAAATGTTCAGTTCCAGGCACCTCCCCCAAAACTCCAGGCATCTCGCCCAAAATGTTCAACTCCCAGCATCTTGGGGTAGGACAGAAAAGGTCCAGGACCACCTGCAGTTCAGTCTCCCTCTTGCCTGACCAGTGCCCACACAACTCAACACCCCTCCAAGGGGTCAGTACAATAAATCAGTCAACATTTTTGGGTAGCCCGCTTTTTCTGCTGCCAGACATTCCGCCTTCCTCTAAGGGTAGGTGGGTTGTGAGGCAGTGTGCTGGAGCATGGTGGAGAGGAAAAGAGGCTGATCCTTTGCCTCACAACACCTTAAATGTTCCCGTCCCGGGCGCCTCCTGATTATGTCACGACCTGCTTTTGTGGCAAAACAAACACTGAACTCCTGCCTTGGCTCGCTTCTGCCTGTGGAGCGACTAATGGCCCCTGTCAATTCTCACCTGTGTTTCAGCAGGAGCGATTGGAAAGATGACGAAGTGAGATCCCAACTTCCTTCCTCCACCGGGACTGCTCAACAAAGTCAAAGCCAGTCAAGGTGAGATGGGGGAAGAGGGGAAGGGAAGAGAAAAGACATGTGTCCCACGAAGTCCACGTAGGGATGTATGAAGTGTACAGTATATCCCTGTGTATTTCCTGGACACAAGGAAGAGAAGAAGACTGTCCTTTCGACTGATAGTGAAGACTTTAAACAGTTATATTTAGTAACTAACTGTGTAATTCCCCTCTTACAAAGTCAAGAAAAACGATTGTGTACCCAGTAATAGTATACAATCTATATGAACAAAAGAAAAAAAAGAGAACATGGGTTTACCCTGCACCTAGTATAGTAAGAGTGTAGCATGGAAATTATGTTTAAGGTGAAACATGCATAAAAAGCTTTTTGCAACATGCGTCGATAGAAAGTCCCAAAAAAATACAGTAATGTCCAAATGCTGGGCAAAGGAGAACACAATTGACTCTTGTACTCTCCTACAACAGGCGAAGAAAAGGGTAATACAAAAAATATTGTTGGGCTTTTATATGTCTTAAAAGCTGAATTTTTGCTACTGCATAAACTCGTAACCAATCTATTGCCTTTCTTTCTCTATAGATATATCCAGCATTCCTCTAAGAAAAAAGAATACGATCTCCAATAGCATTCAGGCACATAGTGCACTTTATACTTTTAAAATGCTGGCACGAAGCATATTACTGCAAGGGTTTGTAGATAAAGGTGCTTTAACTGTTGTTATCCTTTTTTGTGTCTACAGGAATTCCAGTAATGCTATACAACCAGAACCAGAAGAAACTCCAACAGAACTCAGGAAAAAGAGAGGTGAACAGCTGACGCAGATCATGAGGAATGTGGCGTGTGTGAACCAGAAAGCAGAAAGGGAGTGACCCAAGGCTGGAAGAATGCACCAGGTGCGGCTGGTCCACTGGTGCTGAGGGGCCACGACCCTCCACATTTGCCCCTCATGAACAGTGTCTGCCAGGCTGCACAAAGGTCAGCCTGACAGACACTATTCACCTTCAGCTCAAGCAGCCAGGAGCCAGACATGCACAAAATGTGTAGGCTCCTGACTGCCTGAGCTGAACTTTGCTGAGATGAGGAAGTCACTGCTCCTGTGGGCGTGACGTCCTTAGCTTAGTAAAAGTCCCTGAGGCTCTCCCCTCAGTGACGAGGGGTAGCGTCACTGATTGCCTTGCACCTGGACACTTCGGTTTTAAACTCTGAAGTGCCCAGGTTCGAGTGTCAGTCAGTGACACTTCATCCAAGAGTGGGGTGGGATCAGCAGTCTCACTGACCCTATCCCACTCTGTGATGATGTTGGGACTGCTGCCTTCCCAATGAGGGAAGACAGCAGTTCCTTGCCTCCTGGAACCTCCGAGGCAGAGCTGACTGCAGGTAAGTGTGTTTAGTTTTCTTTTAAATTAATGTTTGGTGTGTGCGTGTATGTATGAATGTTTGGTAAAGAGCGTTCTGAATGGATGTGTGTGTGTGTGTTTGTGTGCATGTGTGTGTCCCCTCTTCCTTGGAAACCCAGCTGTATGCTGGCAGTGCTCCTCCCCCACCTCAAACACGGCTGGGAGAAGACCAGGTCCGACAGCCCCTCCGCTATTTGCTGGGGGCGCCTGGCCATAATGTGAATTTAAAATAAAAAAGTAATCTGGGAATTAGCTTCAATAAAAAAGAGAATCACATTCTTGAGCTTATATTTACTCTCTGAAAACCTTGCACCTGTTTTCTATTAGCATCAACAGTTCTGGGTCACAAGTGTATATGGATAGAAGAGTGAATGTTTTGCTTAACTACTCTCTTCAGAAGAATAGTGATGTGACGTAGAGAGTAGCAATGACTAGTGCTATGTGCATCAGAGATGTAGCCAGGCGCTGAGGTAAAAAGAAGTCAAAGCAAAAAACAAAGTGTACACAGAATGTCTGGAAATGCTTATCATCCACAAGAATGAACATAAACAGTCTTGTTAACCACTGACTGTTGTTGCACCACACAGACAGTTCATACAGATATATATGCAGTACCAGGGAAGCACACATATATGTGCTGCCTATGTGGTGCATGTATCCATCCTATTTGTGTGTGCCCAAAGGACAACTCTGTGTTGTGTGTGCATGCGTGTGTTGCCTGTGAGTATGATATCTGTGGCTGTAGTCTGTGCATGCACTATAGGAAAGTCATAACTGTTGGGTTGTCTGTACTTGGTAAACATGGAGATTATTAGGGCTTGTGTTAGACCCGGGATCCCTGGTTGACTGAGGTAGGTACCTTAGGCCAAATAGGGACCCGCGGTTCCACTACAGGGAAAGGAAGGTCACCTTCTGAGATAGCCCCGCTCACCCCCTTGGTAGCTTAGCACGAGCAGCCAGGCTTATCTTCATGGCAAATGTGTAAAGTATTTGCAATCATGCTCACAACAACCCAATTATGACACCACAAATGGACTCCACACGAGTTTTATAAAAACGAGTATAAACTTTATATAAAAATATATACGATAAGACCACACAATATAAATCCAACATATGAGTTTGTGTACTATTACTCTTGGCCGGTTGTTAGGCCAGCCAGCCCTTGTAAGTTCTGGCGGTATTAATGAGCACTTCTAAACATTCTCCTGTAATCCTAATATCATGTTATACAGTTCATAATGCTAGAATCAGGCACTTTTGCAATGTAACAATACTGTAATGCAGCAATCAAACACTCTCCAATGTAAAAAGAATGCAATGCGTAACGCAACAATCAGGCACTTTGCAAAGTAAAAATAATGCAATGCGTAATACTACCACCCGGTACGTCGTTATGCAGAAATAAGGCAATGCGTAATACACAAATCAGGTAAATTATTATGCAGGAATAATGCAATGCGCAACACGCTAATCAGGTAGTTTGTTATGCAGAAACAATGCAAAGCATCATACGACAATCAGGTAGTTCGTTATGGAGAAATAATGCCATGCGTCATACACTAATCAGGTAGTTCGTTATGCAGGAATAATGCAAGGCGTAATACTCTAATCAGGTACTCCGTTATGCAGAAATGATGCAATGTGTAATATGACAGTCAGATACTCCATTATGCAGAAATGGATTAAGGCGTAATACACTCAGGCACCGATCACTGTGCCTTAGGGCGGTCTCTCCGCCTCTCCTTCTGACTTGCAGTCAGCCTCTCAACAGTTGCCCCCAACACAGCTATGGTGTAATCTAAAAGTGCAGCTCCGCAGTCCGGCCCCTGCACTGCCACTCCCTTGGCAATACCGGCCGCGATACGAGCCGAAGCAGAGGCTCATGCTGCCGGAACGAGAGAGAGGCCGAGAGCGACTCCCTCCGAGCCCGCACCCCGCCCCAGGAGTCGACACACGTTACCTGGGGGACGCAAACTCACTCTCCTCTCCTCGTCCATTGGCTGGGCCTCCAATGCAATCTTTGTGAATTGGCAATGGCGGGCTCGTGCTGGCGGCTCAGCTCCTCCGGGGCTGCTGGTCCGGGCTGCTACAGTTACGAAGATCTCAGGCTGCCACAGGGCACACGCATACAGTGTCGCTGAGACTTCCTCGAGCTTTGGGTGCACGATCACCAGGCACTCCACACAAAGGTCTCAGGCTGCACGAAGATCATGCACACAGCATTGCTGAGACTCATTTTAACTCCAACTCACTTTAACTCCAGGGGCACAATAACAAGGCAAATCCTCACGAAGGTACCACGGTGCACAACTCACCCGCACACAGCGTCGATGAGACTCACTTGGATTCTGGTGCACACGATAACAAGGCAAATCCTCTCAAAGGTCTCACGGTGCAAAATGCACACACACACACAGCGTCAATGAGACTCACTTGGATTCCGGTGCACACGATAACTGGACAATCCTCACAAAGGCGTTCAGGTTGCAAAAAGCACACGCACACCGCGTCGCTAATCCTTGCTTGGACTCCAGGTGCCCACGATCACAGGGCACACCTTACGAGGGTCTCAGGCTGCAACAAGCACGCACACACAGCGCCACTGAGACTCTCATGGAAACTTTTGTGTTCCTCTGTTTCCGCAACAGGGAGCCAGCTCACCTCCGGCCCTTGGAGATCAGTTACTTCAGGACACAGCACACAGCAAAGTCCTTTCAAGAAGGGGGACACAGCACACAGCAAAGTCCCTTTAGCCTTTCCTTGGTTAAAACAGCAAACTGCAGGCCAGCCCCAGAACACACAGCAAGGGTCAGTCCTTTCCTTCAGTCTCTTCATTTGTTTCTTCCTTGGCAAAGGTTCCTCTTGACCACGAAGTAGCTCCAGTCTTGTTCAATCTTGATCAAGCCATTCTCCAAAGTTCAGGGGCTTTAGCTCTCATAGTTATACCCCTCAATGGCTTTGAAGTCTTTGTGTTCAGGGGGCACTGACCCCTGTTCGAACCATTTCTGGGTGCCTCCCTGACAGTGACACCTTCTTCCTTTGATTAGTGGGAGACAATTGTTTTATAGCAGCAACCCAGGTCTCTTCACCTCTAGGGGCTACTCCTCCCACTACACTCCAGATGCAGGTCAGCATGTCGCTGTCTCACCTCCTCCCCTGGGTCAAGACATTCCCCAGATCCTATTGCTTTCAAATCCAGACAGTCAATCCACAACCAGGCAGAGACACACAGAAATGTTAGAGCACAAAAACCCAGCCACTTTTAAAAGAGTGGCTTCTAAGCACACAATGCAAAAACCACCTTCATAAAAAGATGTGTTATTACATTGTGAGTTCAGGCATACTAAACGTCAACTTTCCATCTTAAGCCTTTGGGAAAATAGGCTGGCAAACATATTACACAGCCTTCCCATGTTATCCTATGGGCAACATGGCCTTTCAACAGTGAAAAACGAAATGGAGATTATTTCACTGTCAGGACATTGTACACACCTTAGTACATGTCCTACCTTTCACATGCACTGCGCCCTGCCCAGGGGGTACCCTAGACCTACCATAGGGGTGTCTGATGTGCATAGAAAGGGAAGGGTAAGGTCTGGCAAGTGAGTGCACTTGTCAGAACAACATGGCAGTTTAACAAACAGCGCACAGGCACTGCAATGGCAGGCCGGAGTTCCCTTTTTAAGGCTAGTTGTGTGGGTGGCACAAATAGGGCTGCAGGCCGACTAGTAGCATTTGCATTACCAGCCCTGGCACACATAGTGGACTTTACTAGGGACTTTACTAGGCAAACATACCAATCATGGACAACCAATCATCATTACACTTTATACAGGGAACACTCGAACTTTGACACTGTTTAGCAGTGGCAAACTGTCCAAAGTATCTAAAGTTGGTAACACCATGTCACCATGTCCCTTTAGCTAAAAAGGCCAAGTCCTACAGCTTGCATCCAGGATATCAGAGCTGCCTCTAGTAGTAGCAGAGTATGGAAAACACGGATAACAACTGGGATCAAAGCAGGGGTAGGTTTTTGAAAAAAGCAGATGTTATTCTGTTTGTTGGTAAAGAAATTAATTGATTCCAATTTGTTTTAAAGTGCTGCATCAATTTAGGGCTAGCTGTACTAACATTTAGCGAACTGCAGACTATTCTCAAACTTACTTGCAAACACAAAAAGAGCATGTTGGTTGGTACTATTGTTAAGCACGCTGAAGTCTCAAAAATGGCATAGCAGCCCCAATAAATAGCAAATCATTATTTTTGTGACATTTCGTTTTTGTGATTTACTACTAACAAATCACAAATCATATGTAATAAATATTTGAAACTTATGCTGAGTTGCAAACTGGTCATTTTGCACACACAAATTACCATCAAGAAGTTTCAGGTAGTACCCAGGTAGACGGTATGCAAAAGATCCAAGAATAAATTTTCTTTTTCCACAATGGCGGAATCCCGTGCTATCTTGGGGAGAAAGAGGATTTTTTTCTGCTCAGTAAAGGAGAATAAGGACTGTAGGAACCTGGCTCTTAATAAAATGAACCAAAAAGAGGTATATTGTGTAGAGAGTCTAGGTATCCCTTACTAGTGGTCAGGGCTTGCTTTAATTATCCCATGGTGCTGTTTTTCTGGTAGTGTGGTCGAGCAGTCCCGGGCTTATCAGGGAGGAGTGTTAGACATCTGTTGCATACACAGAGTTAATAAATGATGCACAGACACTCAATAAGGAGATTCACACCAATTGAGAAAAATAGCACATATGTTATATATTTTTGGACTCCAAGAACTTTTTTATTGGGTAAGTACATTCTAAAATAGCAGTTTTCAAGAAATCAGGTAAGCACACTTGTATTGTCTCTAATGCGGTAATGTTATTCTACGGATAAAAACACATACACTGCATATGGGTACTTAGCAGCAACTTACAGGACCAATCTTCTAGAGTTAAGGTAAGAATGGGGCAGGGTCAACGCAGCACCAACAGGTCACCTTGGGAGTCTCTGGTGCAACAGGGTGCAGAGGTGCTTTTTGGCTGAATACTGAGCCATCCTGCTTAGAGGAGGTTACAACACCTCTGACCAGAGCAGGCTTGTTTCTGCCCTCAGAGACCATAGGCTCTCACCTGCAGGGGGTCAGAAACTGTCTGTAGTGGCAGTCTGGTCTAGACCAGTCTGCCAGCACACTAGGGGTTGGTAGATTTTAGGGGGTTACCTCTAAGGTGCCCTATGGGTGCATGTATTTAAAAATCTACCACTGGAATTTCGCGGCTCTTTGGTATCCTTCTTATTCTTAGGCCAGTAGAATCTGCTTTAATGGTGCCAGGGTCTCCCCTAAATACTAAATGTAGGGGGATTAATGGGAGTGAAGGATGGTAGCCAATGGTATGCTTACTCTTGGGGGTCACTACACCTCATGACACAGCTGGAGTAGGGCTAACTACTCTACGCCTTCCATTCTGGCTTCCACAGCAATCACAGCACCAAAACCACCCTGATCACAGTCATCAGCGACATACAAACCCTCCTCAACTGAGGAGAAACAGCAACTTTAATCGTCCTTAACCTCTCGGCAGCCTTCAAAACCATATCCCACTACACACTGATCAAAAGACTCCACCACATTGGCATCCACGAAGACACGCTCAGATGGATGACCTCCTGAGGATCCGAATGTCTGACAGAATATTGACGGACAGAAAATCGACCTACAAAAATATCGACACAAAAATATCGATGACAAGAATATCGAGATCCTATCTACAACATGGTAAGTACAAAAATATCGAAAATAAAATATAGAATGTCAAAAATATCGTTATTAAAAATATAAAGTATTTTTTAGTTTAAAAAAATATGTAAAATAAACCAAATAATACTTATAAATAAAATAAACATAATTAAATATATGTTATAATGTTTAAAATTAATAATTAATATATATAATGTAATAAAACATTAATAAAACATATACATATAATATAATATATATGCTTACTTAATAATACATTTTAATAATTGTTTTAGTAACGTATAACTTGTTAAAAATTATTATAAATTACAAATACATCATACACATAAAACAATAACATGAATAAAAATAAATAATTATATATAACACATTTAAAAAATTACATTTAATTTGAATATTGTTAAAATTAATTATATATTACATTAGCTAAAATAATTCAAAATATATTAAATAGCACCGACAATAAAACTACTACTCCAGCTCCAAAAAAAAACAGTCAAGAAAATGTTGGATAGCGTAGAGCTAAAAATTACTATTTCCACTCCAGGGAGTGTAACAATAGGGAAAGTGTTGGATAGCGTAGGGGTAAAAATTACTATTCCCACTCCAGAGAGTGCAACAGTAGGGAAAGTGTTGGATAGCGGAGGGGTAAAAATTACTATTCCCACTCCAGAGAGTGCAACAGTAGGGAAAGTGTTGGATAGCGTAGGGGTAAAAATTACTATTCCAACTCCACAGAGTGCAACAGTAGGGAAAGTGTTGGATAGCGTAGGGGTACAAATTACTATTCCAACTCCAGAGAGTGCAACAGTAGGGAAAGTGTTGGATAGCGTAAGGGTAAAAATTACTATTCCAACTCCAGAGAGTGCAACAGTAGGGAAAGTGTTGGATAGCGTAGGGGTAAAAATTACTATTCCCACTCCAGAGAGTGCAACAGTAGGGAAAGTGTTGGATAGTGTAGGGGTAAAAATTACTATTCCAACTCCACAGAGTGCAACAGTAGGGAAAGTGTTGGATAGCGACGGGGTAAAAATTACTATTCCAACTCCAAAGAGTGCAACAGAAGGGAAAGTGTTGGATAGCGTAGGGGTAAAAATTACTATTCCCACTCCAGAGAGTGCAACAGTAGGGAAAGTGTTGGATAGCGTAGGGGTAAAAATTACTATTCCAACTCCAGAGAATGCAACAGTACGGAAAGTGTTGGATAGCGTAGGGATAAAATTTACTATTCCAACTCCAGAGGGTGAAACAGTAGGGAAAGTGTTGGATAGCGTAGAAGTTAAAAATAACATAGTTATAAATAAAATAATTATTTAAAATAATTAGTGATTTAATTATTAAATAACTCAAAATTATTTACAAATACCAATAAAAAATTATTACAAACATAACTACCAAAGAATAATTAATTAACAATACATTAATAATAAATACCAATAAATAATAATTAATAAATATTAATTACCAAATAATAAATATTAAACGATAAAATATATTTCATAACCAAAAACATATGAATTATTAAAAAGTAAATACCAATTAAAATATATGTAACCATTAAAAAAAATATATACCGCAAAAAATTAATTATGAAACATTAATTACCAATTAAAAAATATTGAACTATTAAATATTTTTCATACGCCAAAATAATAAATATTACACATTAATTACCAATTTATAATTACTTATTAATATATTAATTAGAAATATCAATGCATAATATTTAATTATATTTAATTCACAATTAATCATTAATCAACAATTAATTATTTTTCATAACCAAAATATTATAATTTAAAATATTTACTAATTAATAATTATTGTCCAATTAATTAATTATCAATACCCAACAACTAATTTAATAATTACTTATTTAGATTTCAATTACTTCCAACACTATTCCCACGACACACTCCACTAATAAAATAATACACTTAACATAATTATCAATTAATCAACTAATTAAAACTAATTGCCAATTAATAAAAATTAATTACCAATTAATACTTAATTAACAATAATATAATTATCAATACCAATAAATGAAAATAAATTATTAATTAATTACAATTAAATTACTTCCCACCCTATTCCTCTATAAACCCACAACCCGCTACAGAACTTAAACGCAAAAATGTATTAATATCAATTTATAATTCCTAAAAATGTATAATTAATTCCATATAATTAAATTACTTCCCACCCTATTCCCCTATAAACCCACAACCCGCTACATAACTTAAACGCAAAAAATAATTAAAATTAATTTATAATTCCTAAAAATGTATCATTAATTCCATATAATTAAATTACTTCCCACCCTATTCCCCTATAAACCCACAACCCGCTACGGTACTAAAACACAAAATTGACTTAAAAAACCATTGTTAACATATAAAAATTGTATACATATATGTTCAAACCAGTAGAACACTTAACTAAAAACATATAACACATACATATTAAATACATAATAAAATACATAACAATAATATAAATATCGATATTAGTAACATCAATATTAGTAAAATCGATATATTTGATGTCGATATTACTAACTTCGATATTACTAACATCGATATTAAAATACTTACCTTAGGATCGATATTCTGTCCATAGATATTATTGACATCGATATTCTGTCCCTTCAATATTTAAAACTCGATATTTGTGTAGGTAGATATTTTAGTTTCGATATTTTGGCTGCTCACCTGAGGATCCACCTCTCTCCTTTCACCTCTGAACCCAAGGAGATCACCTGCGATGTCCCCCAGGGCTCATCCCTCAGCCTCATGCTCTTCAATGCATATATGACCCTGCTGGCCAAAACCATCAGATTCCCACAGTCTCAACATAATTTCCTACGCAGACGACACCCAATTCAACCTCTAACTCACCAACGACACCACCAGTACCATCTTTCACAAAAGCATGACAAATGTTGTCGACTGGATGAAGGATAACTGCCTTCACCTGAACACAGACATGACAGAAGTACGGATCTTTGTCAACAGCAACTCATAGAATGACTCCTTGTGACCATCAGAACTAGGACACAGACCCACTCCCTCCAACCAGAAAACTCAGAATCATCATTGATAACAAACTCATCATGAAATCACAGATCAACGCCTTCGCCTCCGCCTGCTTCCTCTCTCTGCGCATGCTATGTAAGATCTTCAAGTGGCTACACGTACACACGAGACACACCGTGACATAAGCCCTCATCACCAGCCAACTGGTCTACGACAATTCACTCTACATAGGAATCACTGCTCACCTTCTACAAAGACTTCAGGCTACATAGAAGGCCGCAGCCAGACTCATCCTTGGCCTTCCCAGATGAATCCACACAGACCGCACCTCAGGAAACTCCACTGGCTTCCCATACAGCAGAGATGACATTTCAAGCTGCTGACCCATGCGCACAAGGCTCTACACAATCAAGGACCCACCTACATTAACCACCGCCTGAACTTCCACCAACCATGAACAAGACTACACTCCTCCTCCCTTTCACTTGCGTATACTCCCTGCCTCTACCGAAGCAGAAGTGGAGGATGCTCCTTCTCCCTTATCACAGCAAAGACCAAGAATAGTCTCCCTACACACCTCAGGACCATCATCTCACTTCCTGGCTGTTCAAATAAGCCTCTGGGGCCTGCAAGCACCTGGATACCCTATCGGGTGATTAGCCGCGCTATATAAATCTTGATTGATTGATTGCTTTATGACCACTTCCTGTTGGAAATTGGCATAACCCTGTCCCAGAGTTCCTAATTCTGCCATCACCAAGATGTCAGAAATTTCCAAAAGGGGGGCACATCAGGCAGCTCACCTTAGGGGTGTGAGTGGCCTAGTAGTGCACCACACCTCCCTGCATATCTAATTTCCCACCTGCCCTGCTGCCAAATGACCCCAGGGCAGGAGGTTGTCATTTCCTCTGTCTGGGGTAGCCGTAATCACATATCAAGGCAGCGGAGGCCTTTGAAGCCTCCTGCCTTGATTTGCGGATTACTGAGCTATCCTGCTTGGAGGAGGTGACAACACCTCTGGCTAGAATATGCATTGTTTCTGCCCTCCAAGAGCATATGTTCTCATCTGCAGGGGGTCAGAAACCTGTCTGTGGTAGCAGTCTGGTCTACACCCTCAGCCAGTACACTAGAGGCTGGTAGGTTTTCAGGGGGCACCTCTAAGGGGCCATCTAGGTGCATATATTCAGAAATCAACCACTGGAATCAGTGTGGGATTATTAATACATGGTATTTGATACCAAACACCATAGAATTCAGTGAAGCCATAATGTAGCTGGGGAACTCCTTTTTTACCATTGTCCAGCACATGTACATAAAATGGCTTCCCTGTTCACTTGTGACATCTAAGAATTGACTTAGACATTACAGGGACATATCTGCTCATGCAGATATGTTTATGTTTATATATTTCTAAAGCGCTGGAATGCCGAGGCGTCTTGGCGCTGAAAGGTGCTGTGACAGGGGAAGGCGGAGTGTGACGGCCTATGTCGTTGCGAAGAGCCTGGTTTTTAAATGTTTTCTGAAAATCTGAAGGTTGGGTTGGAGCCTCATAGATTGGGGCAGCTTATTCCAGAGTCTGGCTGCACAGTATGTAATTGTGCGACCACCCCAGCCTTCTCTTTTAATCTTTGGTACTCTGACCAAGCCTTGAGTGGCTGATCTTAGGTCTCGCAAAGGAGCGCATGAAATAAAAAAGTTTTCAAGACCTTCAGCTGCTCCACCATATATTGCCTTATGCACATATGTGAGTGCTTTAAAATCTATGCGTTGCTTTATAGGCAGCCAATGTAGGGAACGTATCCCATCCGAAGTGGATTGTCCTTTGTGTAGGCCCAGAATCAGTTTGGCAGCTGCGTTCTGCAGGGGCTGTAGCTTCAACAATTGAAACTTGTTTATCCCTAAAAAGAGGGCATTAGCGTAATCTAGCTTGGAGAGAAAAAGGGCCACCATTACCGTTTTTGGGAGTTCCTGGGGTATGTAAGGAAAAATGTTTCTTAACGTCTTCAGTAAGAAGAAACATGAAGACGTCAAGCTATTGACTTGAGCAGCAAAATTGAGTTTGCTGTCAAAGAGGACCCCCAGGTTTCTGACCTTCTCTACCGGAGACGGACATTCTCCCGCCTCTATCAGCCACCATGATTGATTCCACAGCGGCAGGCCAGGTCCAAACTCCATCACCTCAGTTTTATCAGTGTTTATTTTTAGATAATTCTGACCCATACAGGACATGATTTCCGAGAGGCATGCATGGAATCTGCATGCAACAGATTCAGGCTGATTGATGATGGATATGATAAGCTGAGAATCATCAGCATACGATACTAACGTGAAACCATGTTTCCTGACGAGGTCGGCCAGAGATGTGACATAGAGATTGAAAAGAGTAGGAGAGAGGGCCGATCCCTGTGGCACTCCGCAGGGGAGGTGGAAACTGTCAGATCTCATGCCCTCCCAGAACAGCATGTGCTCTCTATTTTCTAAAAAGGAGGCTAGTAGGGCCAAGGCGGTTCCTCCCACTCCCAGGTCCCTCAGCCGCTGCACCAGTACGGTGTGATTAACGGTGTCAAACGCTGCTGAGAGGTCCAAGAGTACCAGGACTGCCCTCCCACCGCCATCTTCAATCTTGCGGATCTGTTCAGTAGTTTTTACAAGTGCTGACTCCGTTGAATGTCGTGGCCGAAAGCCGTGCTGGGAAGAGTCAAGTAGGCCGTGCGTGTCTAGGTGAGCGGTGAGGGATCTATTCAGATGTTTTTCTAGAACCTGGGCTGCAAAAGGGAGTCCTGCAATAGGATGATAGTTGTTAAGATTGCAGGGATCTAGGTTGGGTTTTTTTTTAGCAAAGGGGTAATGACTGCCTTCTTCCAAATGGCGGAATATTTTCCTGAGCTCAGAATTTGGTTCACAAGTGGGGTAAGATGTTCAGTGATTGGACCTGCAGCTTGATGCATGATGGTTGCTGGACATGGATCTGTAGGTGCTCCTGGAGAATGGAGCTAACCTCTTCCTTACTCACCGGCTGGAAGCTAATCAGTGTCCAGCTGGAGCATGTAACAGACCCAGTCGGATCCGGAGACTTCTTGGTGTATGGGAAACTATTGTATATTTTATTTACTTTCTCTTGAAAGTGTTCCGCTAGGGATTTGTAAAAATGTTGGTCTGGTTTAAAGGTGCCAACCTGCTGGGGTTTTGCCAGCAGGTTGACTATTTTAAACAATTCCCTAGTGGAATTTCCAGCATCTCTGATTTGTACTCTGAAAAAGGTCTTTTTAGCAACTACAATTGATTCTTTGTATATTTTCACCAATAGACTATAAGCAAATTTCTTTAGGTCATCATAGTCTGTCCGCCAATATCGTTCCGCCTTTCTACATTTGATCTTTAGGTCCTTAAGTTCGGGAGTATACCACGGGGCTGATTTCTTTGCTTCCTTTATTGTGACCTTTTCCACCTTGATAGGGCCTTGGTCAAGCGCTAATTCGAATATTCCTTCCTTAAGTTTGCGCCATCGTCTTATTTGGTGTTTAACTGAAATTGCTTGTACTTTAGGCTGGGATTGAAGTCTATTAAGAGTAAAATAAATAGCCCTGTGATCAGACCAAGGCAGGTCAAATAACTGGGAAAGGATAATGCCTGGTTCAGTAGTAAAAATCCCATCCAGCGTGTGACCTGCTGTGTGGGTAGATTCAGTTATCAGCTGTTTTAGGTTGAAGGCCATAAGGTTGTCTAAGAGTCTGATGGTATCCAGGTTAATCGTTTAACTCGAGGTGATAATTAAAATCGCCCAAGATTGTAAGTGAATGGGAGTCAGTATATGACTCCAAGAGGGTCAGTAAGGATTGCAAGAAAGTACTCCTTGGGCCTGGGGGGCGGTAGATTAATACGCCCCGGAAGGTCTGCGCAATGTCCAGTTTAATACGAAATCGTAATGCTTCTGCCGGGAGGGTCGAGATAGACTTTACATGAAGTTTAAAACTTGCTCGATAGATAATAGCTATCCCCCCTCCCTAACCTGACATTCTATTTTGAGCTGAACTATGCATAACCAAGAGGGACAGAAGTATTCCAGTCAGGGATAGAGGCATTGTCAGCCCAAGTTTCTGTCAGAAAGATTTGATCTGGCGCCGTAAGCTAAATAAGGTCTGCTAGTTGGTGTTTGTGCTTAACTACAGATCGGGCGTTAATTAGAATTTAAAGTGTTCAGATATGTCACCCTTCAGGTAATCGGATGTCTACACGTCTTGTCCTCCCTGGGGGCTGGCTCTGCCTCCTTGTTGTTTTGCATGCTACCCCCCGTCCTCCATCTTTGATCATTTCTCTGCAAATTAGGACATAGTCTAAAAGTGCAGTCTGTGCATCCAGCGGCCGTTCTTGTGGCCTCTGCTCTCAATAGATTTTTGTCTGCACATGGAGCAGGCATAAGGTCCAATAACGTTTGCCTGTCACAGCTGACTGGGGCACGAGGACCAGGGGTCCTGGCGCTGGGCGCGCTCCGGACACCGACGGGCGCAGACGGGCGCAGACGGGCTTGCCTTTGGCGCGCCCGCTGCGCGCGCCCGCTGCGCGACTGCTCCAGCGTGGTTTAAGTAGGAGAGTGGCGGCCTGACGTCTAGTGCATCAACCCCGAGTGCAGTGCGGTCCCGATCTACTTCCGGGAACCGCCGGGGTCGAACATGAAGTGCTGCCTGTTGCAATGAGGCTGACTACTATTCTGAGGTGAGCGATAGCGCGGTGTTCTTTTTAAAAAATAATTCAAATGTTAGCAGCAATGTGTATTATGCGTTAAAATCGGTCATAGCAGCAAGTTCAATATTTAAAAAACAGTAGCTCATAGAGTGCAGAGAATAGCAAGGTACATAGCGTTTCACCTTAAAAATCTTGAATCTTTAAGCCATCGCATGTCCTGCCGCATGCCCATACATGTAGTATAGTGCACCGTACATTAGGGCAGTAAGGCCTGCTGTAGGGGTAGTGCACCTATACTGTATGCAGTGTTTGTAGGCATGGCATCCAGAAAATTGTGCCATGTCCTGTTTTCACTTCTACCTGCATTAAGACACTCAGCCTGCAATGGCAGTCTGCATGAGTTAGGTGAGTGACACTCTTTAGTATCCATGTCCTGAGTATGCATGGTACCATTTACTAGGGACTTACAAGGATGCTAAAGGTAGGGCCAATTGAGGTAACAATTGTACAGTTTTAGGGAAAGAGATCTGGCCCATGGGACCTGGATAACACGAACCCAGTGCACTTTATATAAAAATTTCATCAAATACCAGAAGAAAGTGGGGATGGCCATGTCAAAAAGTTGCACTTTCATACAAGAACAATGGAGAGGATTTCTCGTCAAAGAGTAACACTTTTTGAACAAACAGAGAAAGAAATCATGTCAAAATGCAGGCTTAGCAATAAGGTTATTTTCGATAACTCCAAGAGATGCCGCCACTGCCAGGATGGACAACTCAAAGAATCCAAGACATACCTAAACATGTACAGGTTTTATGCTCATGCCATCTCCCTGTTTCTGGTAGGTTTCGTACACTGTTGAGGCAGCAGTTTGGATGCACCTTCTAGATCTTGGAAATAATACGGTTAGTTTAATTTACAATCATATTTTTTCTTTCCGAGCATGCCTCAGGAATTAGATTATACCAAGCTACAGCTGTAAAGAATTGAACATTTCCCCATGGAATTGGATGTGTAAATGGGAAAGCACATATGTATTTGTCCCCCCTCTGCAACAGAATTGTGGCATAGGAACATGAAAAGAATCAACATAACTCTACTATACATGTGATCTGCAGGGGGGCAATATATCATTACAGAGATTTTTGCAAGATAGTCTGACAAAACACACAACTCATATATGTTCAGATACTGTGTTTTTAACATTCGACTTGTGGATGGTTTCTTATTAAAAAATAATACCTGGCCTCCCGATAGTTATCCTTCACCAGTCTCATTACATTTCCTGTGATTTTCCGTCAGAAAGGGCGTTGGCAATGGATCTGTAGGCCATTTCAGTTTGGCTTGGAATGACCCGCCAGCTTGGATCTGAGGCAGTTGAGGCTGCTGCCGGACGGAGGTGGTGGGGTGGTTAACTAACAAAAAAAATAACTTAGAACGCCGGCCAGCCACTTCCTGCCCTGCGTACTCTTCCTTCCTGCAGTCCGGTCGGATGCAGGAAGCACCCGCCACACAGGCTCTCCTGAGCAATAAAGCATTGTGATTGGTCTGAGCACCATGGATTGGCACTCAGTCTCATACAGGGAGCCTGTACATGTTGCTCACCAGGCAGTGTAATGCCAGAACACGCAAAGTGCGCATGAACTGTTTGGTCGGCCCAAGCGGGGCGACCAAACAGTTCATGTGCACTTTCTGAGTGCAGACCACTCCTCCCCTGCTCTGGTCAGCCCGGCCCCACACTGCACACAGGCTGCATGTATTAAGAAAAATAAAATGACAATAATGATACATTATTTTTATTTTATTTTTCCTTTTTGAGCAGTGAGGCAATGATCCTCCGCCTTAGCGGAGGAGCCACCACTGATCTGTGTACACCTGTGATTGACAGGGGAAGTGACTTCTATGGAAGGCAGCGTTCCACCTGCTTTCTCCCACCTCCTTGAGGTAGGCAGTACAAACTGGACGAGACGTTCATCCCCTATTCCAGAAACTACTAGATGAAAGGTAGTTGTCTTAGCCTCCTACAGCTTTATTCTTGAGAATGCGTATGAGAAATTGGCAGGAATTGCAAACTGTAAGCCTGCATAGTTTTTTTGTGATTAGTTTCATGTGCTGTCCTCCAGAACTGTACGCCACTAGTCATTCTGCCTTATTATGCAAAATGATCTGCTTTATATTGCACTAGCAAAGTCGGCCTGTAAGTGGAGTTTAAGCTTATAATGTGAAATCTTTTGCAAGCAATAATTTCCTTATTTGTAACATCACATACACTAGATCATTTGAACAATTTCTTAAATTCTTAAAAAACTGTGTTTTTAATCTGCTTTCTCATTGTATTGATTGCTTCATTGTATTGATTGCTGTGTTCTGTTGATCTTCCAGTTTGAATAACTATTTGATTTGTGTCATACCATTCATAAGAAGCATAAACCTTGCTAATTCAAAATTCTATGGACGATACACTAACACTGTCATAGTATCCACTGAGTAATGAGCATAACATTGTAGCCACTTCTGGAGGAGGAAAGCTCAGCACTAGAATATTTCTTGCAATAGATAGATGTGAATTGTACTTTTAAGTACATTTACTCATAAATCAAAAATTTAACTTTTCTGAAATGCTGAAAGGACACAAAACACTTCTTTCGATTTTATCTTTTTTAACAACTGAATGAATTTTTCACATTTCTCATTTGCTAACTTGAGAAAACATTGTTTTGGCTAAGGAAAGAATAAATGAATTCTCCTTTATTGTATATTTGAGAGGAAGATATATATCGTGGAGCATTCAGAAGACTTACGCCCATTTAGCCAATGGCAAAGCACAGAAATAGATGTGAAAATCTGTTGAGCATTCACTGCTGGTCAGATGGTTGTCAGTAGCGGCTGGCAGGGAATGAGGGAGGCAAGGCGGGAGAACAAACTGAAAAAATAATAAAATTACCACTTTCCTTTCCACATCTTTCCTCTGCTTCTTCATCCGGGAATTGGGAAGCACACAGGCTCCCCATAGCCAATCACAATGCTGCAGTGATTGGTCTGAGCACCGTGGATTGGCGCTCAGATGGGGACTGGGGACCTGTGCATGGTTCCTACTATGCTGTGTAATGCAGCCTGGTGGGGAACATGCAAAGTGTGCATAACAGTTTGGCTGGGCCATGACAGCCGGCCAAGCAGTCATGCACACTTGGAGTTTGAAACCATTACTCCTCCTGTGCCTCCAGCCCCCCCAACCCAGCCCCGAACCTGCAATAAATGAAATGATCATAACTGTGTTATGATCATTTTATTTTTCCTGCTCAAAGAGCAGTGGGAAGACGCTCCTCCACCTTAGCCGAGGAGCAGCCCTGCTGTCTGCCTCCTCATTCTTGGTTTATAATCTGCCTTCGACTCGGTTGATCACCATAGACTTCTATAGGTTCTGGAGGCACAGAAATGCATGAAGGGTGAGGTTTGAAACTGATTCTCATGCTATCCGGCTAATAAATAGCAGCTGGACAGACTGAAGAGCTTCTATTTAGATCCTGTCCTTGTTGCGTGCTGTGCTCCCTGGGTGTCTGTGCAAGCACCTGTGCTCTTCAGTCTGTGTATTGAGCCACTCAGAATTCAGATGGTTGAGCCAAACCTGGGCATCCACCATTATGAATTACAATTCAATAACTTTAACGGTGTGCTCAATCAGGAAATTTTCACATGGAAAATTGCCTCTTGACCCTACAAATGTGGATGCCTTTGCATCTCAAGAGTGGCTCAAAGAGTTCTTGTGATGGCTTCATCCCCTGTATGACCACTGAAGCTAAATCATTGAGCATATTGCTCGACTCTCATTTGAATTATTTCTGCATGGATTGATCATGAATCTGCTAAAGCCAAAGCCATGCTTCATGCTAAAATAAGCTCAAGCCATTAAATTCCATCATAAGGTTCTGGCCTTAATGTCAGTGAGAAATGACAATGGGAACTCTATCTTTGTTGGCGCTACAGTTGTCTCTCTCTACTCAAATCTGCCCCCCACTCAGCAGAAGAGCTTAATTCTGAAATGAGAAACATGACCATAATGCATTATTCTGAAAGAGCTCCATTATCAGGCCATTTAAAACTGGCTTGCACTCTCTTGAAAGTAAAATACCTTGAGCAATGTAAATATCACCAGTACTCCCTAATGTTATCTGGTGCCAACAAAAACCTAAGAGACTGGAACCCAAAAAAACACTTTAGGTAAGCAACTTCAGCCTTCTTTATTGCATTACTTTCTGCATGAACTTCGCCACCTGAGGTGTGGAGAACCTAATTATATTCTGAAGAACACCAGAAATATATTTGTTCAATAATCGCACCTCCTGCAGATAATTTTTTGAACCTCTTTTTCCACTTTCCCACTTCTCTTTTTTCCATTAATTAATTTTATCCTTGACCACAACTATTCCTCTGTAATGGCTGCCCCCCTCCATTCTATTCTTCATTACACCCATCTTTTATCGTCATCACAGTTTATTTCATTTTCGTTCTCGTCCAGCCTCCTCATTAGTTACCATTTTTGAACATTCTCTTTTTCTTTTCTCTAATATATTGTTGACTGTACTTTACGGTTTACCTATGTAAGATGAGTGGAAGTTCTGTGTACACTGTCAAAAATGTGTTACCCCTCTTCCATACAGCAATGCCCTGCAACTCAATTTTTGTTGAATGTACTACACAATGACACCTCTCAGTCCAATCTCTTATTTGTACTAGGTATATAACATGGATGATTTACATATCAACAGGAACGCAATTTTGTACAGTATGTTACATAGTTTTGGGTGGCATTAGCAAGATTACATGTTCAGTTGTTTGGACAGTTAAGAGGACAGATGAATGGTGAGGATTCTATCTGAATATGTCCAATTGGCTAACGCACAAGAGAAACAGAGTAGAGAACATATGGGTTTAAATCCCTTTTTCAAGAGTTTGAAACATAGGTAGACTAGTGGATTAGAATGAGCATATCTCATTTTTGGCCTCTACTGGCATGATGTTGTCCATTTTTCTTTTGATTATGACCAGATGAACTGCAGCTTTGATGCTATTGTCAGAGGGGGATAGCATGATTTCTGCAACACAAATTGTGGTGATTATTATCAGATTTTTGATCAAGATTAGATAGGAGAGAAATCGAAACAGATGAAGACAAAGAACCCCACAAAAAGACAGAGAAGAGAAAAAACAGATAAAAAGAAACAAAAACAGATAAAAAAAAGCAAAGCGAGGACAAAAACCAAGAAGAATATTTTACTTTCTAGAACTATGTCATTTAAAGTATGAAATTCAATTTTTTTTGTGTGCTTCTGTGCACAAGATCAATTCTAAAACGTACAGCACTTACGATTTATAACATCCACTCTAGATTCATAAATAAAAGACCTAAACTTGAAACCACTGAACACTTTAGTTTTCAATTCTGGCAAGTTTTTAGTTAATGATCTAGCCAGGAAATGTTGTTAAATTCTGTTTATTAACATTAGATCACAAACCAATCCAACTAATAATATTATGTTCAAATATTACATTATCTTATACAATATATTAGAACATGGGAATATTGGAAGCTCCATTGAAAACAATGGAGGAGCTCTGGGCTTAAAATGGCTGGTATAAGCCCGGAGCTCCAACAGTCCAATGTTTCTTTGTTCACTGGCTGTGAACAAAGGCTTCAGGGAGCCTGAGGGAATTTCAATCCCCTCGCGCTCCCTAAAGCCTTTGTTTAATTTGTTAGAGCATTCTGCCCTCTAGTGACAGAATGCTCTGATAGCCTTATAGCCCTTCGTAGCTGGGCTATACTGGCTATTAAAGTCCCGCTGCCTTGTAAAAGTACCTCGCCTTCGGCTCAGGCCTTTAACGCTGCAGCGGGCCTTTAATAGCCGGTATAGCCCGCTACGGCGGGCTATAAGGCTATATGAATCCTCACCAATTTATCTTGTCAGATGTACATATAATTAGAACATTGGAATGTTGGGAGCTCTATTGAAGACAATGGAGTGCTCTCTGCTTCTACTGGCCGGTAAAGGCCCGCAGAGCAACATTCTAATGTAAAACAAAGGCCTCTCAGAGCTCGAGGGGATTTAAATCCCCCAAGCTTCGAGAAACCTTTGTTTTATTTTTTGGAACATTCTGCCCTCTAGTGGCAGAATGTTCAAATAGCCTTATAGCCCTTCGTAGCAGGGCTATATCGGCTATTAAAGTCCTGGTTCCTTGTTAAAGTCCCTTGCCTTCGGCTCAGGTCTTTAACGCGGGAACAGGCTTTCAATATAGCCTTATAACACACGCTTGCATCCCAAAAAACTTGTCGAAATACCCTTGCAACAAAAATGATATATGTGACAGTTACAAACGTTTTTTCCTGCTTATGTTTTTCTCAAATGATGGCATTTGGAACTATCTGCGTATTATCCATTAATTTCAGATCCTTAAACAAACAAACTCAGTAATACTCGTTAACTAGTAATTGATATTGTGAATGAAATCTGACTTTGAAATTCTTTTTAATGTGATTTGTACTTTTTCTCAGTGCTGATTTTCAGAAAAGTAGTCATGCACAAAATAGATGCTTTAGTACCATTTTTAAAGGAGAATTGTACTACACCGTTGTGAACTCCTGTTTCCTTGTACACCCTAGATCATAACTTTAAATGTGTGTGTTAGTTTTCAATGTATTGAAATTGTATTTTTGATTTTGCATGTTAGTCCTGAAAAAATTATTTAATTGAAAAAACAGTTTAGATGACATGCACACGTTTTGCTATAATAAGCATATGTAATCTATAAAGTTTCATTACTTGGACATTCTCAGTAGCGTGCTAAAGATGACATGTTGATAACTTATCATTATTATTAGGTTTTTGAGATTAAAGAGAGACGTGTTCTCAAAGTGAAGAGAAAATTAGCACCATCCATGTGGCAGAGGGAAAGTAGGTAGACAATAGGAAAAAGTGAGTGTCTCAGAATGGGCTTTTTCTTCACTTGATTTTTGAGGAAACCCTTAAATAATGGGGAAATTTAGGACCTAATTTAGATCTTGGTGAGACTCCCATCACACCTCCATTGTGGTGGTTACAAGTACTCCGTCGATCTGATGCATTCCTGACAGCCATATTTAGATGAGGGCTGGCTGATCCTCCGTCCACATCAACAGACTGTTTTCTGTTGCGTAAGCGTCTCACATCCTTCAACACGGTGTACTCCTCTGCTGGCTAACAGTGTTCAGTCTTCGTCACGATGGCAGGTTTACGCTGAGCCTATTTAGATTTCCCAGTTGTGCTGGTGTTGTCTTAGTGGCGGAATAGTGATGGAGTGAGTCTGTCGCAGGACACATTCAATATTGTACTATTCCTGTGGCTTTAGAATGGATGCTAGCATCACCCACCTGATGTGTTCATGCTAATTGTTGTCATCTGTATACCTCCAAGCATCACCTGGAATCCCAGAGGACAGGTGGTGGTTCTTCGAGCCCCCCTTGCCACTATATGCCTGGGAGGAGAAGGTCTTGTAGAGCCCACATCCGGAAGACCTGACTGGAAACCCTGGTAGAGTGGAGACTGGTAAGTAATACTTTTTAATGTGTCACTAAACATGCATGTAGTGTTTTCATTCAAATTAGCTGTTTCAATGTGGTTTGCCCTTTTTTAACATATAGTATTGCAGCCTCCTCACTCACTCCACCCTCCTAGTCCCAACCAGTCCAACTCCTTCCCCAATCCCTAGCATACTCACTTCTTTGCAGTCACCCACTCCAACAGACACAGCCAGCAAAATCACACCACCACATCAACACAAACACACACAGAAACACAACCAAGCACAAACATAAACACACTATTGCAACTACACTGACAAGCACCACAAGCACAACCCTCACAACCACCACAACCTCACCAACCACCAAAGCAGCACCCTCATCAAAACCAACACATTAGAGAAAGGCACAACTACACACAAAACAACACCAACCAAAAGCAAACACACACCCTCACCAGATTATCAAACATCAGCCGAAATACACACAGATACAAACCTACACAACATACACTAGACCCACATGCAACTGCCAAATATACAGACACAATCACATCACCCACTCCAGCTCCCTCTACCTCCAAAAGCCACTCCTTTATCACCCCTCATACTCTTACTCCTCAATTTCAAAACTATTTTCTGGCGTAATTGCAACAATAGTCCATGATAGAATTACCTCACTTAATTTTTTACATAGTTTAAACATTACAATTTCATATTGTTTTTGGATGAATGAAGATTTGCTTATTATACCATAATAAGTTGACAAATAAACACCTATGGATTACACGTAAGCAAGACATTGCATGTAAGATCAATGAAAAATACATGAAGCCTGAGCAAATGGTTGCACACAATTCATAGGAAAACAAGGAAAAAAGAAGCTTATCTTCGATTCCGGTAATGACGGAGTTGTTTTGGAAAACTGAAAAAGGTACGTTTCTTACTCATATCCCTTAGATTCCGCCAACTCAGGTATGAAGGTTTACCCACCACATTCTCCTTGATGCAAAGGCACATTATAATTGGCCCAGCGGTAAAATTGGCTTGACTCCTTCCGTCAGCTGTTTTTGCCTATAGCGCAGTTAATGCAGGAGGGAAATTCTGATGCAGTCAGCAGAACTCCGACAGTCTTCTGTCCACCGCCTCACCAGCATCTAAATAGAGTGGGCAGACCACCTAGTAGGCAGACAGACAATCCGACGGTAGGAACAAATCTGCCAAGATCTAAATCAGGCCACTAGTGATATGACACAGGGAAATGTTCTATTTATGAAGATGAACTCACACTTGAAAGGGATAACTTACAATAACACAGTTGATGTCCATGGCTAGATTCTTTTCAGCTGTGTGCTCAAATATGCTGTGTCATCTTTTGACATCATTTGACAAGATTTTGAGGTACAGTTACGTTTCGTCTGCACAATAATATAGGGTATGTCATTTATTTGAGCAGGACCATTAATAGTTTGAACATGATGGAGGTAACAATAAAGCCTTAACGTACACTGCAGTTGATTGATAATGGGAGTAAGGGGATGGAGTTTGAAGGACTTGACATGGCCACTCTGCTTTCAGTTGTAGAGGTAGTGTTGTGTAGTTCCTAGGACCCCACAGGACCTGTGCATTTTGGATGACCTAAACTGAGGGCTGGGTTTGCAGACAGACTCTGGACACCCCCACAGGATGAGTCAGCCGTTAGACCAGCTAGCTCTAAGGTGCCACTACCACCCCCTGTATTCTATAGTGGTGTGTGTAGTTTCTGGCAACCACCAAACATGATAACCCTGATTCCTCAGGTATCGTGGAAAACAATACGGTATCTTTCGCTCAGTCACTCATGCTTACTTTTCTAAGAGTACACATAGAATGACGATTGGAACGGTTTCAATAAGTATTTATTTGTCAAGTGTCAGTCTGGTGTGAAACATATTAGCTGCGAAAATCAAAAGACAGGAGCAGACAAATGTGATCGCTAGCACCAATATCATAATAAAGAGTAGATGCATTTCTATCATAGTCCTAATAAGATAAATACAAACAGATTATATAAAACAATAGCATTGGCGTACTCCTACGATGTGCAGCCTACCTAAATGTACCTAGCCTAGCTATGTAGGTGAAGTAGGGAGAGGAGTTGGCCTAACGGCTATGGCGCTCGATCTCGGACCTGGGGAACTGGGTTTGAGTCTCGGCAATAACGCTGAACATCCTGTGATTCTGGGCAAATCACTTAATCTCCCCATGCCTAACAAAAAATGAATGTGTGTCCTCATGTAACGTAACTTGTGCTATGTAAAGCGCTTTGATACCTGATTGGATTCGGGTCAAGTTTGCGCTATATAAAACTCTGCTAACCCCTCACCTGATGGTTCTGAAAGAAGGATCCTGCCTATGCGTCGAGGATGGCACCCCGCAAGGGATGTCGGGTCTCTGCTTACTGTAGGAGCAGCCTGCAGCGTCTCAGTCCAACCTGTAAGGAATTATTCTCTCTTTCTGTAAGGGGGAGTGAGGGTCTTTTATACTAAAGTGGTCACTCCAGGGTTTCTTCTAGAATCAATATGTTTTGAAAACCTTTGCTAATCCTCTGCTAATCCTTTTCTAAACAAACATGATCATGCACAGCTGGCTGTTGCCCATGGATGAAAAAAGTAGTGACCCTTATACAGAATAAATCTGTTGTGCCTGGGGACATGTTTATGTATGTCAGGTATAGGGATTAAGATAAGATACAGAGAGACTGATGTCGGAGAGACAGAAGTAAGTTACTAGGTAAAAGGTCACCTGTGTAGAACCGTGTGGATGGCACAAAACATAAAAAGTTTGTTATATACACGATGGGACTATCCTAAAGGACATGACAATAGTTGAACCATGTCTGCAGGACTTCATGATCAAAAAGTCTCTATTGCCCACGATTTAGAGCATCTAATGTACTACTGGATGGTGCTAGTTTTAGTGCTACAAGGTAGTGGAACCCTGATTAATTGCCCCGGTCACTGCAGCTAAAAATGCAAAAGCCAAATCAGCTGCTAAGGGGCCAAAGGTGTACGAAAATGCCGGTAAGAGAACTATCCCCGAGCATTTCACTGCCGGCAAGGATAAAGGAAAAAGGAAACATATGCATACTCCTCAGGCAGATGAGGCGGATGAGGCTGGAGAACAATGTGGGATTGACATAGACTTGGGAATCAATGTAATTGGGGATATGAATGATATAGTTGATCATCCCCTGTCTTTAACTGCTCAAATCACTGAGGGCATTCTCGATATGGGAGGCATACAGGATAAACAGGATTGGACACCTTAAGCTGTATTTCTGCCTCATTCTCAGAGAATGCCATGGATTCAAGTCCTATCCCAAAATTGTCAACGGCCAACACTGAAGGGTGATCTAATCCAGGAGCAAAAGCAGACAAAAGCTCTAAATTCAATCAAAGGAGATAGAGTCTGGGGATTTTTTCTTTTCTCTGTCTGATCAGTCATCTTCATCTTGTGAGGACTTAGAGTCAATATTTAAGGCTCAAGCCGATGGTGTTGGTAGCAGTGCTTATTTAGAAGACTCCGGCGAGTTTTTGGAAGGAAGTCCCTGTACAGTTCGCAAAAAGCTGGACAATAAAATTAGCCATTAAAAACAGTAAGAAGGGGAAGGCGGCTGGGCCGGATGGCTTGCCGGCAGAAATTTATAGAGCCCTTGAAATAGAATTAGCCCCATTCCTCACTGTTCTTTTCAATCAAATTTTATTGGAAGGGCAGCTCCCCCCAGCCTCATGGGATAATGCCTCTATTACACTTATTCTGAAACCAGGGAAGCCAAAGACCGCTTGTGGATCTTATAGGCCAATTTCAATACTCAACGTGAATTATAAGATCTTTACCACTATTTTGGCATCAAGGTTGGCTGAGATTGCGCCTTCGGTCCTCCACTCTGATCAAAAGGGCTTTGTTAAAGGGCGACAACTATATGAGCTAACCTACGATTTAATAGGTGCCATAGATATAGCATCGGCCCGTGCCCTCCCCTTGGCCGCCCTCACGTTGGATGCGACCAAGGCTTTTGACAGAGTCAATTGGTCATACCTGTCGGGAGCCTTGGCTAAGTTTGGCGTGGGGGCTGGGTTTCGCAGGGTTATAAGCTTGTTATATCATAGCCCAGTTGCATGTCTTTTGGTCAATGGAGAGTTATCTGACCCAGTCACTATTACTAGGGGGACTCGGCAGGGCTGCCCACTTTCCCCCCTATTGTTCGATTTTTATATCGAACCCTTTGCGCAACAACTGAGGGAGGAGGTCAGCATCAAACCTTTCTCTTATAAAGGTTGGGAAAGGAAAGTAGCCCTTTATGCCGATGACGTGCTTATTCTCACCTCGGATGTTGCCACTGCACTCCCTTTGGTGTTAAAGTTAGCCCATCTATTTGGCCAGGTTTCCGGTTACAAAATAAATGATGCCAAAACCGAGATGCTTGTCTGGCAAGCTAGGGATTTCCAAGCAGGCTCTTCGATGAGGTATTTGGGTTTATATATTGGGAAGGACATAGGGAAAATTGCTGAAGTTAACCTAACAGCAGTAGTTAAAGAGTGTCGTAGGTTATTGCATTCATGGTCTTGTATTCCACTATCTTTAATTGGGAGGGTTAACTTAATTAAAATGTTGATTCTTCCTAAAGTTTCTTTTTTGTTTTGTACCATTCCCCTGCATTTTGATTTTTCTTGTTTAGTTAAGTTACAGTCAGATATAACATCTTTTATCTGGAATAATAAACAGGCAAGGATTTCTTGGATAAAGCTTAGGAGGCGAAGGGACAAAGGGGGCCTGGCTGCCCCTGACTTGAAACTATATGCTTGGGCTTTTCAGTTAACTCATTCCCGTATGTTGTTAAAATTACCTTATGACTACTGGGTGGGGCGGATGTTTTCAGCCATGCTAGAAGGGGAATAAGTTAGCCAATCTGCTTTTTTATTCACATTTGGCAACCCCAAGTACTTTAAAAAAATTAAACTGAAAGTATTACAGGGTTTGGCAAAGTTGTGGGCCGAAGTCACAAGATCTATTAAACAAGGTTACTATTGTGATAAGACTCCGTTATGGGGGCTACCTGAAAACCCCGACTGGCTCGGAGATATCTTAGCGGCACCTATAAGAGACGCAGGCCTAGAGGTCTGGGGAGATCTCTTTTTTGAAGGGGAGTTGCTTGCATGGGAACAGCTTCAGGCTAAGATCGGCCCTAATCTTTCAAGGTTTAAATACTTTCAAATGCATAGCTGGACTCAGGCCTATAAAACTCAACCCCTCGGAAGAAACAGGTTTCTACTTGGAGGATGTAGCCCACTTATAAATAACCTGGTTAACAACCCCTTGGGTAAGAAAGAGACTTCACAGTGGTATAGACTACTATTGGAGGAAACGGATGGCGTCTTTAATCTGCCGGACCTGCTGTGGAGCCCTTTAATTTCTGGTCCCAAAGTACAAGAACTCTGGTCAGCATCATTCGACCTTTTGTATACCATAGTGAAGCCATCTTGGTTAAGCAGGAACCATTTGTTTACTTTGCATAGGGCATATTATTCTCCTCTTAGATTATCTAAATTCTCCGAGGGCAACTCTATAGCGTGCTCAAGGTGTGGTCTTCTGGCTGCATCGGACACCCATATGTTTTTTGACTGCCCCACTCTACAGCCATACTGGGCAGCTATCAGTAATACTCTAACCATTTCCTTGGGTGTCCATGTTAATATCGACTTACCTCTAGTGATCTTCGGGGTATTGGAAGGAGTAAAACTTGCAGCCAAAAAATTGGTGTTCTACGCGGTGCTGTTGGCAAGAAGGGAGATCTGCAAGAAGTGGAAAGACCCGATTCCACCCTCCTTCAGTGAATGGCAGACCTCCGTTTTGTACACATCACGTATGGACCTTGTTAGAGCTGGCAATCAGAATAAGAGAGCTTTCTGGCATTTGTTATCATGGGTTCACTGATCTATCTGGGTTTTTTTTTTTTTTTTCCCCAGGGTCCGATGATTATTCTATTATGGTGCTCCCATTGCCGTCTACACCATGTGATTTGCCTCTACCTGGTCCTAGCCCGGGCTCACCTTGGTGGTTTATAAAATGGGAATCGCTTGCCTCTTCGCCTTCCAAGATTGATACTGCAATGGCTGAGGGATATTGTGTACCTTCCATCTCGTTTTCATAACCCCCGCCAGTTCTTATGAACTGAGTCAGCTATGTGCAAGCTAATCTGGCTTGGCATTGGAACCATGGCAGCAATGAGGACAAAAAAATAAATAAATAAATAAATAAAATTAGCAATATGGAAGCTGAGAAGGATTAATGCGACGGATTACACAAAGAAGATTTAACTAATCCTCCTGAAGATATCTCTTTAGCCCTGATTTATCGATATGTTCCATCAAACGCCATCATACACCTTCTTCACATCACCAGCATCAACTTACTGCTTACAAACCACAATAGTACCTGCAAACCTAACCAACACAGAAAAACTCAGGACTAACAAGGAACATATCCCTATTGCAAAAATGCCTAACACTGCACCCAAACCAGTTAATACCCTCTACTCAAAAGAGCACACAAGGCTTGCTAAATTATTGCTGCTTAAAGGCACTGATGGAAGCTAACATGGAAAGCAAACATATCTAAGAGCATTGCAATAAAGTCAATATTCAGCCTACACTCTACTCTATGGACAGCCATTAATATATTTTTCATCAAAATTGGTACTTTCAGTTAGATTATAAATAATGCAAATGCTTAAATAAAAAAATCATGAGACTAGTGATCCCCATCCATTCAATATGCACATTCTAAACTATGACCACTCATTCCCTTTGCAACATCATCTTATCCTTGTTTACCAGCAAAATCATCCATTTCAGTGCTCTGGCTCCCATTCTTCACATTGTGAATTATTCCCTCCCAACTTCAACACCCCTCAGACCTAAAGGCAGAAAAAATCCTACCCCTGCTAGAGAAGCCAATACTCAACCACCTGAGATTTCCAACTGCGAGGACATTTTTTTGAGAGGACTGCCACTATATAGACCCAGAATAAAACTCACTATCATCAATTGTTTAAAACCAATTAACCAACGACTTGAGCCCCCAACCGCAATTCCGTCTCCCGCAGATTCCTCTTGATGGTGAACTCTCCCCCTCGCAGCCTTGGGAGGCATTGTCGTCGCTAGCGCAGGAACCTCCCCTCTCAGGCTTCCGTAGCGTCTCAAAGTCGAGCAGCAGGTCCAGCACCGATGTAGTGGGACCGCCCAGAAACTCAAGCGTAAGCACAGGAGTCTCGCTGGAATCGCTGCCGCTAAAATGCTCAGCATGCCGCAGAAATCGGCACTCGTCAACGGGGTATAAACACTCCTCAGCAAGTAGCTTTGTTCATTCGTTCTTTTTTCCTTAAAGTGTCACGATAGATACATCTCCTAAAGCGTGCAGACGTGAGTTCCCGGGAGCAGCCAGCTCACACGTCCGAACATGCGGACGCCATCTTGCCTCTCTGTTTCCGTTGATGGAACATATCTTTGAGGATGTATTTGCAGGAGCATGTTTTAATTAGTGCTTGGTTTTCACTGGCCTTTGTTGGGGGTTTGCTGGGTCCTATACAGAGTAGGATGGTGAAGTAATTTGATATACCTTGGATCACAGGATTTATGTTGGTCAGGAAGGCTAATACAGATTGTATGAGGTGAAACATAGCCTTTAGAATATGCTTGACGGTAGTGTGAAGTAATTTAAAGGGATGTAGACATCTGGATTAAGCTCATTGTTTGTGGATTTTGTTTTGGTGGTTCCCGAGGGGTGCACATTTTTCAGGTAAGTGTTGTTAAAGATGATGATGGCGCTGATGGAGGTGAAACTGGAGAATTTGGATTTGTTGCAACCTAGATATTTGTATACGGTTCCTTCAAATTTAGTAGGACTATGCATCTGTACAACATAAACTTCATAATATGGGAACTTAGTTCACACATATCATGAAAAAATTTGAGCCCAATTCCTTGCTAGCTCACAGTGCCCCATTTGAACCCCTAACATTACCAGGGTACCAGATGGTATATGCAACCTCAAACATGACCACTCTTATTCCACAAGGAAATCGGGGAAAAAGGATCTACCCTTTCATTGTTATTTTTTCATGCCCAAGGTAAACACAAGAAAGATATGAATATGCTTTTCAAACATCCATTGAAACAATCGTACTCTTGGATTGAAAGCGTGAGCTGCAGTTATTAGACAGATGAAGCAAAGCATTGTAACCAGTATCATGAGAATGAAACAAAGATAAACAGTTCAATCATGATAACATTACTATATGATTAAACTCCTATTAATACTACCTATATTGTCAAAAGCCTAGTGGGAATATCCTCTGCAAGAGCCATTGGGATAGCTTAACCCCCCCATACATAGGTATGATGTGCCAGGAAGCTGATCTGATGTCGCGGACTAATGTCCTTTGCAGATTAAAAGTTAGAGTCAACAGGGCTGCATCTTAGTCACAGTGCACCGTGTTCCAGGACAATCCCAGCAGAAGTGCTCCTCTGCCGAATGTAGCACATAGGCTGTTTATATAATAAAAGCACTGTTCCAATTGCACTGTGTCAAACGTGCTGTGCTGATGCATTGGTTTATCTGGAGCCTTGGAGCTATATCCAACCGGACAACCAATTACAAGGGCATTGCGTTCTATGTGCCTAGCCTTGGGGAGAGTGTACGAACAGCATGATAATAATACTTACTAAGAAATGAACTTGAGGTAGAATAGCTTCTTTGTACATTATCGTGTAAGTGTAAAACATATAAAAGGTTACCATTAGAAAAAGATGTCAAGCTAGAACTTGTTGCTAAAATGGAGACTCAGAGTGGGCCCTGATGTACTTTACAACAATATAAATAGATCAAATATGATGGAATGTTCAATGAAGGGTTTTATTGCCATACATGTTGCCTAGCATTTGAAGGATGGGTGTTGTGCTGGCAGTGAGGTGAGGTATAGGGTTCATTTATTGTGTGCATGCCTGATAGAGATATGATTACTGTGAGACCTGACATACTTAGCGTGGAATTCCCCCAAATATTTTGCCTACACTCCTCCTGTGCTGCTGAATTAATTTGTGTTGGCTTTACCATTCAGTTTACTTTACCACTTATAACTTGTCTCCCTAAAACATGGTACAATTTGCATCCACCTGATTGGTACATTTAATTTACTTGTAAGTACCTAGTATATGCTACTAATGGTACCCAAGGCTGTAAATTAAATGATAATAGTGGGTTGCAGCACTCCTTTTGCCACCCACTAATGTAGCCTGTTAAAACAGGTCTCAGGTCTGCCACTGCAGGCTGCAGTGTACTTTTAAACTGCCATTTGGATCTGGCAAAATAAATCTTTTGCTAGGCCTAAACCTTCCTTTTTAATCCTTTTGAGTCACCCTAAAGTAGGCTCTAGAGACCCATAGAACAGTGTGCATTCTTTAAAAAAAGTAGGACATGTGGACTTAGTTTTACATACCCCGGCAGTGAAAAACTCCTAAAGTAATTTTCTACTGCTGTAAGGCCTATCTCTCCCATTGACTAACACTGGGTTACCTTACTGCATTTAATTTGTGCTAACCTTGGATTGGGAGCAGAAGAGACATGCCGTTTACACTCAACTGAATTGAAATTTAAAATTCCAGTTCCCTTTAATGGTGAAGTTGGATTTTAAGTCGCAATTCGGAAAATGCCACTTTTAGAAACTTGGCATTTTCAATGTTCCAGCACTTTGTGCTGTCTGCAATGTGCCGTATCACATGACTGTGAAAGGCTCTACTGGTGGAGTTTGTGTATTCCTTCCAGTTAATGGGACAAATGGGACGTAGGTGTGGACAGGGTGGGCCATCCTGATGGGGGAGGGGATGCACTCTTCAAAGGGCTTTTCCTACCCACATAGAGGAATCTCTACAGTATGGGATTGATGCCCTTCCAACCGACAAGGGACAGGGTCAGTGTATAATAAAAACAGGAAGAAGTCCCTTTCGTGTCACTCACTTTTGCTCACAGTCATTTAAGCTGATTTCGTATAATCTTATTAGATCTCAATGTATCCTTACTCCCAATCACTTCTCTAACTAAGCACTGAACACAGTTATATGCAAAGAGGTCTTATTTATTAAAAATGCGTTCTGGTACAAAATATTCTTACTGTGGTTCTTTTTATAAAAATTACATTTTAAACTCCATACATAAAAACATTATCAATAAACATATAGTTACAAATTAATATCATAACATTTCCTAAATATTGCACATTCATATCACAAGTTGTCGACGCAGCATTTCGGTGGATAAGGCTTGATACACCCCACCTTCTTCAGGACAGAAGTGTGTCTTAAACCTGTTGCTTTAATTGAACACCTGTGGAACTTACAGTAGAAGGACTGCCGTGCTGTTAGAAGGATTGCCTTGCTGCCTGGGAAGGAAGACTGAACCTGTTAGCTTTCATCCCAGGCTAACCAGAGTGACTCCAAGGTCAGTTGGCTGACCTCCTGTGTGAGCTACAGGGTCTCCACAAGGATTCACAGGCTTCCCTGCAATTGCCCAACTGAACTGTTGCAACTGGACCTGCCTGAACCTGTGACTGGCTCTGCCTGAACGTGCAACTGGCCCTCCCTGAACCCTTCTGGCCTCTGCTGGAGTAAATTCCTGATCCCCAATCAGTGACCCTCTGGTCCTGGACCCTTGGCTGGTATCAGAGTGTACTCCTCCAAAGTAAATGTGAAAATCATGAAGTTTGGACTCCTCTCTACAGTGTACAGGCCCGTTTGTGTCAAAATTCTGCTGTCTGCGACAACCACCTATGTGAAGCTGTTCGTGTCAACAGTCAGCATTGGATGGCAATGCGAGGCCTGCACTTTGCGCTACAGCAGCGACAGTCTGCGATGACTGCCAACATTAAGCTACAGCAACAACCATCCACATGGATTATGTTTTCACTTTACTACTGTTTTGTGCTGCATAAATACTTTGCACATTGCCTCTAAGTTAAACCTGACTGCTTTTGTGCCAAGCGAACAGAAGGTGAAGCACAGGTCAATTTAGTGTCTTTTGTGGTACACCCTAATGAAGACTGTGGTTGCTGCCCAAGTGGGGCTTGCACCCCTTCCCCACACCCAGCAACCCAACCAAAATTACAATTATGTAGCCCCCTGAAATGAGAATACTGAAAATGGTGCAATGCAGAGGTGAACCAGGTTTTCGGGATGAGCAGAATATCCAAATTATTGTGTGTAATGAGGTTAGTGATGACAGGGGCGTGGCTTTGGGCTGAATGTGCAGCAGAAGGAAGGAATGACATGACATGTGAGGGAAAACACACACACACATCTCTCTCCCTCTCTCTCTCTCTCTCTCTCTCTCTCTCTCACTCTATCTATGATCTTATGTGAATGGATAATGATGCCTGATGCAGTGTTTATTATGCATTGTGATTACTTGCATGGAGAATGGATGGCTAGAAAAGAGGAGGTTGAAGGCTGGGAAGCACATTTTCACTCACCTGGGTGCAGTGATGGTAGCTGATGCTTTAGAACGGGAGCAGCACAGTTCTCATGATGACCCCGTATATGGGATGCAGCAGTGCAGGGTGGTACAAATGGAAACATCAAGAAAAACAAAGATCATTTAAGTGGACGGAGAGAAATGTGGAATTAATAATGCTCAAAAGAGGAAAATGATTACTGAAATGCACAGGAAACATGAATCAATAGATCTAATAGACAGTTGGTTTGAAGATAGTGTAGGAAGCTGGCTCTCTGTATAGTGTACTAAAACAAAGTACAAAGTGCAGAAAGTCCAGTTGATCCCCAATTGGTATACAGAGGTAAAAGTAGATAATTCTAATGTTCTTTTTGTGGTAGTGTGGGCATTCAGAGGGTAGTGCTAAGCATGTGTTGTACTCTCAGAGGCAATAAATGAGACATTCCCTCAAGAATAATTCTGAGACCAATTTACAAAAAACATGTCGATTTTTATGTATCCTTGTTCTACAGTAAGTATGTTTGGAGTTACTTTTTTCACAGTTCAGAAAATATATCACTTTTGTGTGCTATTACGCACCATTGAAGTTAATGGGATAAAGTGTAAAAGTGCATAGAAAATCAGGCAATGCTTTCACTAAATTCACCTTCTCGTTGTTGGTCGACATTGGGACCAAGTCCAAAGGGCCACAAGCAGACGGTCTGGAGTGTCCCGGATCGGAGCAGAGTGCTGAAGGTGATGGCAGCTGGTGCGCTATGATGAAGGGGGCCACTTGGAATCACACTGCACAGGGGGACTTAAAAGTAAGTCACAGGGGTCTCTTTCGAGGGGAGGGATTGCAAGGGCCTGGGGACCATGGGAGCACAGTTGGTTCATCGTTACCGGGGCAGTTGGAGATGGGTGCAGAGCAGATAGGTCAGCCGAAAGTTGTGCATCTTGAGGTCCTCACGATTAGGAGGAGGCAATTCGGAGAGGCGATCTTGAGACAGCTGGGCCACTCAGGAAGTGGGTCTTAGGTGCCTCAATTTACCTGGATAGGTGCATACTTCTGGTGTTGTGAAAGTCTGGATTGGACTCTTCTTCTCGCATCTTACAGATGGGGGTCCAGTACCCTGGGTATTGGTATGGTGCAGCTCCGGTAGGTCCTGGTGCATCTAACCATGGAGCGGAGGCAGGGCTGTCCCTCAAGAGCTGATGTACTGATTTTGACAAAACCAGCCTTTTTATGATCGGTGCCTGCAGTGCGCCAGGGTTTGAGGCCATCACAGCAAGGGTGGTTCTTGGCACTTTTTCAAAGTCTGGACGAGCTCCGGGGTTCTTTGAGTCTTCAAAGGTTCAGGACGACACAGCACACAGTGACTGTCGAATCCCAGAGGCAGCAGGCAAGGTTTAGTGCCAATTTTCTTCTGCCGCAGGGCTTCAGTTCTCGTGCAGCAGGTCTTCTTTGTTGTGGTCTTCTTCTTGTCCAATGAATCTAATCTTCAGGTCTTGGAGTGCCACCTAAAAACTACATTTAGGGGTGTTGCAAGGCGAGACAGGTAGCCAATGGGCTACCTACCTTTAGGGTGTCTGCACCCCCTAGTGACCACTACCTGTGAGAGGAGGCACTACCCTAGCCCTGATTGGTGGATTTTCCCCATCTCAAGATGGTGGAATTTCAGGAGAGGGGTTCACCTCGCCTGCCACACCCTAGGGGTTGTGCTTGTTGAATGGGGACCCTCCTCCTCATCTAACTAATTTTCCTGCCTGTTCTTCCACCAAATGTGGAGCAGGAACGTGAGTTTGGCATCACGCACTATCTTGGGAATCCTGGCCGTGAACTTCAAGGGTGGCATCGCCTTTAAGGCTTTCTGCCCTTGACGGCCATTCAGACCTGGGGGAATTGTTAAGCATCTCCACCCAGAACAGGCTTTGTTTATGACCTCTGAGAGTGCAGGTTCTCACCACATGAGGTCAGAAGCGTGTCAGGTGGTGGCAGACTGGCTATTATTAGTAAGAGACCACACCAGTGCTTGGTAGGTTTTCAGGAAACCCTCTAAAGGGTCTCCTGTGTGCATTTTTTTATACATCTCTCAGTGGCATCACTGAGGATTTAATAAGACAAGATAGTTGATACCAAAAATCTTATGGTTCAGTGAAGCCATCATGGAGCTAAGAAACTCGCAATGACAAGTATCCAGCCCATGCACACCAGTGGCATCGCCCCACTTCTTTTTTGCAGTGAAAGACAGAGAATATAAAACTATAATAACTTGCGTTATTATCATTTTATTTTATCCTACTTCCCCCACAGGGGGCAGGGATGGAGTGGTAGCAGTCTCCTAAAGTGCACAACTGCTGCTTGGATGGCCCTTTTGGGTCACTCAAAACAGTCTTGCGCACTTTGCATGTTCTCCATGCAGGATGCATCGCAGCCTATGTAGAGAACATACCCAGGCCTCTAGTCAGCGTCGGAGCGCCGAAAAACAGTGATCAGACCAATCACAATACTGCCAAGTCAGCATTATGATTGGCTGACTAGGAGCATGGGTGTGCTTCCTGTGGCCGAGCGAGGGAAGACTATGGAGGAGAGATGGGCGAGTAAGCGGCAAAAAGGTAAGTTTTCAATTTTTAATGTAGTTTTTTCATGGCTGCTTCCGCCGCTTCCTCCGCATCATCTCCCCCTCCCGTGTCCGCCCCTCTACCTCACACATCCCACCTCCCTCCCCGACCCCCTACCTCCGATTGGTGCCAGCCGCACCTGATGTATTCTTTAAGGCTTCCCTGTGCACTAACAATATCCAAGACTGGCTCAGATATTGTAGGGTCATATCTGCTCATGCAGATATGTCCACACATGGGATATAGCGCAACCTGTATTAGGGCTGCAAGGTCTGCCATAGGGGTGACTTACCTATATTTCATGCAGGGTCTGTGGGCATGGCACAATGTGTGCCATGTCAACGCTTCGAATTTCTCTGCACCAAGGCACACAACCTGCAATGGCAGGGTGCATAACATTGGTGAGGGGTCCCTGGGGTGGCACAATAATGGCTGCAGCCCCAGACGACCTTTTCAGTACCCATGCCCTAGGTACCAGGGGTGCTATTTACTGGAGACTTGCGTGGCTGAAGGTGTGCCAGTTTTGGGGAAAGAGATCTGGCACTGGGAACCTGGTTAGCCAAGACCCAGTGCACTTACAGTTCGAAATTACATCATACATCAAGCAAAAAATGGGGACGAATCATGTCCGAAAAAAGTACTTTCCTACAGATAGATTTCTAAAATACATAAGGAGCACGTAAGAGTTCTTTAACGCAGGTAACATAAATGGAGACCTAAACACAACCTTCAAATGCAAACGGAGCAGTAATGTTGACAGGGGCTTAGAAGGTCAGACAGACGTGGTGGTGTTGGAGTTAAGGGTGCAAGAGTGCCTATAGTTCCTATAAGGGCCTGTTCCAAACCAGAATGGCTTTTTGCAGATTTGATGGCATTTTTAAATTCAGGGCAAGCAGGAAGGCAATGTAAAATACTTTGGCAATGCTTTATTTTTGTGAATATGTGCACTACACTGTGAATGTAGTTATTATAGTGAAGGAAAATATTGTAGGCTAACTTACAACTATTTGCGTATTTACAAATAGAGAATTTAGTAATCTGGAAAATAAATATCAAGTTAGTCAATAATTATTTTTGTGATTAGTGGTGGGTGAGAATGCTCTTTGTAAGCATTTGTAGAACATTAATGCTTACTTCTTTTATCAACAGTAAGTCTTTCTCCTGTGCTCAAAGACACTAACTCAACTTGATGGAAAAATTCACAAATATTGTTAAAATATATTTACTCTAATGCATGCAAATAAATGATTGATGACATGTGCAATGTGTATGTCTTGAAAGGTGAACTGCAGCTGGAACATGGTCACTACTCTAGAGACCTTTTCATTGTAGAAGAGACATGTTTTTAACTTTTGTTTATTCATTTACATATTTATACATTTATACCATTAATTATTTATGGAGTTTTCTAAAGCACCAAATATGCCACAAAGCAGCCATTTAAAAGCACCTTTGTACATATAGCAGTATGTAAATAGATACATTGTGGCGAAGTATACACTATATCCTGAAAAATTCAAAAAATAAATCACACACCAGTATAAGAAAAACGTATTTGCATTATTTGTAGTGATAACTTTGATTTTACTGACTAAATAATTTCAGAGATTGACTAGATCATAAGTTTTTTTGGGATCATACAGAGGTGCCGATTACGATCCGGTAAAAACCGGGTACGAACCGTCGGTCGAAGCGTTTTCCCCGTCCGACTCGTACCCGGTCGTAAAACTTTACAAACATGGAATTACGATTCGCACGGAAACACCATTTCCGTACGAATCGTAAAAAACACCGACCGACGAAAATATACATACGAATGTGATCTGGGAATGCTGCGACGTGACGTCGGGACGCTTTCAGGCAGCGTTTCACGACCCAGGAATTACGATTCGAACCGACAGCAGTCCGGACGGCAATATTTTCACGGCACCCAAAAAGTGCCGGAAAAGCGAAGTACGGCGCGAATCGACCAGAGTAGGTGGCCCGGTACGCACCGTACCCCCCCCCGCCCCCGTACGTACGCACCGACCCCCCCCAGCCCCCGTACGTACGCGCCGACCCCCCCCCAGCCCCCGTACGTACGCACCGAACCCCCGTGTATGTACACCCGTGTACGTGTCGAACCCCCCGTGTACGTTCGAGTCGTACCCCCCGTGTACGTTCGAGTCGTACCCCCGTGTACGTTCGAGTCGAACCCCCGTGTACGTTCGAGTCGTACCCCCGTGTACGTTCGAGTCGAACCCCCCCTGTGTACGTTCGAGTCGAACCCCCCCGTGTACGTTCGAGTCGAACCCCCCCGTGTATGTACACCCGTGTACGTTCGAGTCGAACCCCCCGTGTACGTTCGAGTCGAACCCCCCCGTGTACGTTCGAGTCGAACCCCCCGTGTACGTTCGAGTCGAACGCCCGTGTACGTTCGAGTCGAACCCCCTGTGTACGTTTGAGTCGAACCCCCCGTGTACGTTCGAGTCGAACCCCCGTGTACGTTCGAGTCGAACCCCCCCGTGTATGTACACCCGTGTACGTTCGAGTCGTACCCCCACCCGTGTATGTACGGTGCGTACCCCCAGCGCGTACGCACCGTACATACACGGGTGGGGGTACGACTCGAACGTACACGGGTGTACATACACGGGGGGGTTCGACTCGAACATACACGGGGGGGTTCGACTCGAACGTACACGGGGGTTCGACTCGAACGTACACGGGGGGGTTCGACTCGAACGTACACGGGTGTACATACACGGGGGGTTCGACTCGAACGTACACGGGGGGGTTCGACTAGAACGTACACGGGGGGTTCGACTCGAACGTACACGGGGGGGTTCGACTCGAACGTACACGGGTGTACATACACGGGGGGGTTCGACTCGAACGTACACGGGGGGTTCGACTCGAACGTACACGGGGGGTTCGACTTGAACGTACACGGGGGGGTTCGACTCGAACGTACACGGGTGTACATACACGGGGGGGTTCGACTCGAATGTACACGGGGGGGTTCGACTAGAACATACACGGGGGGGTTCGACTCGAACGTACACGGGTGTACATACACGGGGGGGTTCGACTCGAACGTACACGGGGGGGTTCGACTCGAACGTACACGGGTGTACATACACGGGGGGGTTCGACTCGAACATACACGGGGGGGTTCGACTCGAACGTACACGGGGGGTTCGACTCGAACGTACACGGGTGTACATACACGGGGGGGTTCGACTCGAACGTACACGGGGGGTTCGACTCGAACGTACACGGGGGGTTCGACTCGAACGTACACGGGGGGTTCGACTCGAACGTACACGGGTGTACATACACGGGGGGGTTCGACTCGAACGTACACGGGGGTTCGACTAGAACGTACACGGGGGGGTTCGACTCGAACGTACACGGGTGTACATACACGGGGGGGTTCGACTCGAACGTACACGGGGGTTCGACTCGAACGTACACGGGTGTACATACAGGGGGGTTCGGCGCGTACGTACGGGGGCTGGGGGGGTCGGCGCGTACGTACGGGGGCTGGGGGGGGTCGGCGCGTATGCGGGCACGTCTCCATGGTTGCTATGGGAGTTCGGTGCGGACTGTGTTTTTTCCATACGGTTGTAACCTCGGACGCACGGGATGGTTCGTGATTCCTCGGTCGGACTTCACCTTTCACATTTGTACGGTAAATCGTACGAGGACGTGCCGTACACATTTTCCGACCCGAGGATGTGTGGGGAATGATTCCCAATGCGGTTCGTATGGACTTTTTACCATGCGAATCGTGATTGCCAGTTCGTACGGCACTTGTACGATTCGTACGGTGAAAAGACCGGATACGAGTCGCACGGGGAAATTTTTTACCGGATCGTAATCGGCACCAGAGTGTTTTGTTGGATGTGGCACGAAACCTATGAGGATTATAATGATTACTTGAAAGACGTTCAGCTATTTGAAGTGGGCTAATTGTAAGGATGACAACTGGTAGAAGATACATTGTGTTAGAGCGGATTTAAAATCAGTTAATAATATGTATTTAGTTACCATGACTAGATTGTAAATACATTAATTGAGCTGCATTTAACTTAACAAAGCTTTTTAAGTTGACCTGACAAAGGCCTCAAATTCACTTGCAGTTGTATATTGAGTATTTTAAAATGAGCATGGTTTCTCATTTCTGTCTGTGCAGCTTATGTTAAAATGTGTCCTTCAGTCGTTTGAAAAATACCATTAATTGTAGTAGTTTTACGGTCTTGTTTGCTGAATCTTTAAATATGTATTTTCCTTCATATTTCTAATGTGCCTGCAGGAAGGAGCAGAGGTTGACTGTATCTTTATGACTGGAGTTTGTGTATGTAGTTTCAAATGATCCCTCTGTTTCCTATTTTTGATGCACAACACAGGATTATTCATTGGTATTAGGGTTAAAGTGATTTTCAATGCAATGAGTTTTCGGTTTTATCATTGGATATTGTGATTTATCATTTCTTTCACACCATGCTGACAGTGTGATTTCTCTGTTTGAAAATATATCTAACATGCTGTTCCTGGGATGTTTGCCAGATTTTTCTGAGACCTCTATTGAGCATGTCCTTATGAAGGACTGTTCTTTAACTTTATACCTAGAATAATTCAGATGCTTTTTTCCTTTTACTTAGAGTGCAGACTCCATATTAGTCTGTTATTTGACTCAATACATAGACATTTCATCAGTTCTGTTCTAAACTCCCTTCACTGGTTACCAATGAAATCCAGAATTAAGTTTAAAGCTCTTTTAATTACTCACAGAGCTTTATTTCAGAATGGTCCACCCTATATCCAAAATAGGTTAAAAAATATGTTCCCTCTAGGGCGCTTCGCTCTGCAAATGAAACCGTGCTTCTTGTCCCAAAAGTCCGTAAAGCTAAATCTGGTTTTCCTTTCTTGCTCCCACCATTTTGAATTCTTTTAATTGCATCTTCACAATATCTCTAGTGAAAGTGTATTTAGCGCACAGCTGAAAACTTTATTATTCCGTGAACCTTAGCATTTCAAATTTTTCTTGTATTTCACCACCAGCACAGTTCTCATGAAACAGCAGCTGCGCTTTATAAATATAACTTCTTTGTCATTGAAGTTGCAAACTTTCCTTTTTGTTGAAATTGAGCAAACTTCATCTGTCTTGTTAATGCAATAGTTCGCCTTTTGCTAGACCATATCCGAGACTGAGCTCTATGCTAATTCCCATTTATTTGCATTTTGAGAATACATTGACATTTTGACTAAACTGACTATGTTTGCCTGCTGTAATGATTGTTAAAAATTTAAATAAAGCTTCATGGTTTTGACTTTGATCTTTGCCTGGTATAAATTGATTTAACTTGGTTTATCTTTGTTCTAGCGTCATCATTATGTGGGATCTACACAGACCTCCAATCCTGATAAAGAGTGTTTAAAAATAAGAATGTAGTGTCCGCAATTTTTATGAGAACAAATTAGCACTAACATTGCTGACTATTCACTATCACTATTCATAATCTCCTGTAGTGAAACTCCTAGTAGTTAGTTATTCAAAAATAAAATGCTTGCGTTGTTGCCTCCTGAGGAACAGCTATGCTGTAGAATTTTGAACCCGGTCTGCCTCGGTCCTATCTGCCTTGGATCTTGGTCCTGTTGGGGCTTGACCAGCCCAACAGGCTATGGGGGATATTCACAAGAACGTGTGCTAAACATCACCAAAAATGCTTGCGCAACTTTACACATTGCAGCCTATCGCGGGAAAATAACCCCGCGTCAATGTGGAATTCACAACAAGGCGGTACCATGCGTTAGTCTGCCGAAACCGCAGCCAATGTCTGTGATAAAAACACCTCGACGGAGATAAAAACACAAACCTCTACACGAAAAAACATGTGATCGGCCAAAGCGCCATGAGGAAATCAGCGATAAGCAGAGCCAGGCCTGCAATACACCCATGGCAGTCGGGAAAAATCACTATAAAAGTAGAAAAAACACTCAAACACAAACTGACCAACACCCAAAAACCATGGAAGCAGCCAGAGCAGGCGCAGAGGACGATCGCAACCCCACAAGCACCCCAGACGACTAGCCTGGGAACTCAGGGACAGGGAAGGGAAAGGACAAGAGGAAGAGGAAGACGAAGTTCAATCCGCAGGAAAATAGGATCCTAGTCACGGAGGTGATGGAACACCATCAACAACTGTTCGTCACCTCCAACGTGTCATTGGACACCAAAAATGGAATATGGCGGGACATCGTGGACAAGGTGAATGCCGTTGGAGAGCACAAGAGGTCAATGGACGAGATCAAGATGCGATGGATTGACATCAAGCGCAAGGCCAAGGAGAAACTCGCAGCCAACCAGAAGGCAGCAATGCAGACTGAAGGTGGGGGCCCAGCGCCACAGCTAGTGCTGGATGACATGGAGGAGCTGGTGTCGACATTCATCAGTGTGTAGACTGTGGCCGGAGTTGGGGGACCTGACACTGCTCGGCAGGCCACAACACAACCGCACAGGGTGAGTGACTACCAGGTACTGGGGGACGGGTGGAGATGGCCACAATAGCACACATGCACAATCAAGTAGAGCACAGTGCACACCCACAATGACTCTGGGTCATGGCCCTGATTTACAGACTGTAACAATGTACAATGCCATGCTGTCTGAATGTCAACATGTACCATGCGGCTACATTGTAATACACCATCTCCCCTTCACATTGCAGGGGCACCATCAACACCTCCTGCAGAGCAGTCCCAGCCACTCTTCACTGACGATGAGGAGGATACCCCCAGCCTCGACACCCAAACCCTCCAAGACATCATTGACATCATCCGCAACTCACCTCCAGGATCAGGGCAGTCCAGCTGCATCGAGGAGACCCCACCCACTACCCAAACCACGCATCAGGAGGCACCCACAGCCCCGGCTGTCTCCCAAGACCCCCAGGAACAACACATGGCCTTCCACAGCAGTGTGCTGGAGGGCCAGAGGGAGACGGCAGAGCAGGTGCGGGTGGGGTTCAACATCATGGCTACCAAACTGGATGCCATCCATGGGTGTCTAGCAGTAGCGGTCCGTGGAGGGAGTTCCGTGGGGCGGTGAGGCGGGGCGGGGGATCGGCAGGGTGGGGAAATGTAAAAACCGGAATATGGATGAACGGAGGTAAGTACACATTTAAATAAATAAAATGAATTCCTTTGCGCGCGCTGCATCGCAAAATGCGATACAGCGCGCGCAACGAAATTCGTTTTATTTATTTAAATGTGTACTTACCTCCGTTCATCCATATTCCGGTGTTTACATTCCATCACCCTGCCCCTCCCCCGCCCCGCCTCACCGCCCCACGGAACTCCCTCCACGGACCGCTACTGGTGTCTAGGTCCCATCAGGGACCAGCTCCAGTCCCTAACAGACACCCACGGCCTTGACCATGGTCTCCAATGAGCCCTGACTGACATCACTGTAATCATGACGCAGAGAGAAGAACACCTGTCCACTCAGAGTGTCTCCAGCAATCCCAGCCGTGAGCTGGCATACACGCAGAGGCTCATGGAGGACATGGTGCGGATGGAGGCGGAAAGGATGGCAGCCACTGCTGCACATCAGTGTAATGTAGCTGGGATCTACCATGCCCTGCAGATCCTCATCATGGCATTGCTGCCACAAGGCGTGACTCTGATGAATGCTGCTGCCCCCACACCATCCACATCTCCGTCCCCTGGTGTGTCAGTGCCTCACAGTGTGGCAGGCGTATCCACTCCGGCACCTGATGTGTCACTGCCACACAGTGCTGCCAACAATCCTCCTCCGGTCCCTGATGTGTCAGTGGCACACGGTGCCGCTGCCGGTACTGCAACACCCACAGGAGGGGCAGAGCACACATCTGAGGATGAGGACGTGGATGGGTTTGAGTTCAGAAGGAGGCACTAGCATTCATTTCCACCACCTGGCCTGTTTCTGCTTGGTGCCGTACATGGCCCCATGACCTTCCACTGACCCCCGATATACCCTGCTACACTCACCTTGGACCGCGACATGGACTGCCATAGCCTGTTTGATGACCAATGACACGGTGACAAGACTGCGGACTGTACCCTTCCTCTTCCGCAGTACTTGTCATCCCTGGATGGACTCTGGCTGGCCCTCCATGGGCCCATATTGTGTAGTGTGCTTGATAATGCCCTGTACCGCTCCAGCTGCAAAACTCCACTGGATGTGCCTGAATATCCAGTAACGCACTGCTGTGTCATGTCTTTCATCATTCACGTATGAATGTGTGAATGAATGTAGGGGCAGTGATTTCCCTTACGTCAATGATGCTCATCTGGTGGGATGCCAGTCACAGTGTGCTACATTGCCTATTGTGTTCCGGGTGCCGTGGACACTTCAACAGGGACACACAAATTAGTCACTTCCTTGTCCGGACATGGACTGAAATGCGCCCAGAGCCCCCGAGTCATTGTTGCAAGCCCTGCGCTGGTCCAGCGTACGCTAGGTCAGACCACTCCGCTTATGCTCTGAGGGGGTCCACATAGCTAACTGTCGTAGGCGTACTCGCTGGTGGTGTGCAGGTCATTGGTCTAGTTGTCAGCATGTCACAGCCACTCCCTGTGGGCAGGTTTTCACACACACCACACCGATCCGGCACAGGCATCACAGGCCATGTGATCTTGAAAATATAAGGGGCCGACAACGTCACATTCCCCTCTGCCGGTGGTGAATGGGTGACGGACTCTCCGCGGTTCTCAATCATAACGGGCCCATGAGTTGTTGTGCACAGGGTCAGTGGCACCCGAAGCCTTGCGACTGTCATGGGACTACCACCACATGGCGCTGACTGGGGTTGCACAGGGTTAGTGGCACCCAAAGCATTGCGGTCGTCATGGGCCTACCACCACTTGGCGCTGACTGGCGTTGCACAGGGTTAGTGGCACCCAAAGCCTTGCGGCTGTCACGGGCCTACCACCATGTGGTGCTGACTGGTGTTGCACAGGGTTAGTGGCACCGAAATATCTGAACAGGTGTGCAGCCTGCGATGATGACGTGTGCGCTGATGGGGTCTCCGCCATTGATGACTCAGGACTCAGCGTCATGTGTGGGAACTGCTGGGCCACAGGGCGGGTCCGCATGATGTGGACCATGCCATGGTGGTGGGACCGGGGCCTGGAGCTTGCATGGGCACGTGGTGTGCCAACTGGTGGACACACTGGTGGCAGCAGGTGAACAGTGGAGCCTGTGTGCTCAGGAGCGGTGGTGTCTCTCTCTCTCTCCCTTCCCTCACTCTCTCTCTCTCCCTTCCCTCGCTCTCTCTCTCTCTCTCTCTCTCCCTTCCCTCTCTCGCTCTCTCTCTCTCTCTCCCTTCCCTCTCTCTCTCTATCTCCCTTCCCTCTCTCTCTCTCTCTCTTCCCCCTCTCTCTCTCCCTTCCCTCTCTCTCTCCCCCTTCCTTTCCTTCCCCAGCCGCGGCCCGTGGAGGGAGTTCCGTGGGGCGGTAAGGCGGGGCGGGGAAGGGGCAGGGTGGGGGGGGGTTCTAAAAACCGGAATATGGATAATTACAGGTAAGTAAAAAATTAAATAAATAAAACGAATTTCGTAGCGCGCTCTGCATCGCATTTTGCGATATAATCCGAGAAAAGAGCATTTCGCTAGGACCTCACCTTGCTCCCTGCATCCCTTATTTCAGAAACAATATCATTACTGATACCTCTTTCTCTGCACTGATGACCAGGCTTTGAAGCCAACTCCCAGAGAGAATAAGGACAGTACACAACTATTTTAAATTCAAAAGATTGCTAAAGACCTGGCTACCACTTGAGTAAAGGTTAGACAATAAGAAGATGGTAACATTTTGCAAGTGCCACTGTACCTGTCCCACACCTTCTTCACTCACTTTTGGTTTAGGTACAGCTACAGCTGCTGAGGGACGCAATTGGACTATTCCTGCAAGCTTCATATGGGAGACCCAATGCTTACCACACAAGGCACAGTGCAAATCCGCACTCTTCCAACCATACACAACTAACGGGAAAGACCCTTCCCTGAACTCGCAGAATGTGCTTTAGAGTCTTAACAGAGGCATGTAGCTGTGTGATACAGTGCAGTACACTTCAATATTTTCTCAGTTGATGCTAATTGTGTTATGTTATGGCAGTTGCACTGAATTTGTGATTTGCTACAAAACAAAATATTACTGTCTGTGCTCTGGTTGCCATGCGATTTGGGCTTCTTTTCAATATTTGACCCGATAATGTTTATTCATCCAGGCAATATGATTTTGCTTTCCTATGCGATCACTGACGGAGTCAATGACGGTTTTAGGAAGCCCATGACGTGCAGGTAGCAGGGGAAGACCACTGCAGCCCACATGCCGTGTCTGCCCAAGAGCCGCGTGCACATGTGGAGTTAAAAGAACTGATTGACTTCTATTTTTCTAACCTTCAACTAAATTCCCCTATTGTGAGTATGGATATGAGAAATTCAGGAGCGACTTTAGACAATAGTTTTTCATGCTAATGGTGGTAAATGCATGACCCTGTTCACCTTCAAGGAGAAGAGGTGGAGACAAGGCAAATGAAGTGAAATAATAAAGAAAAAAAGAACAGGACTGAGGATCGTGAGGTAATGCAGGACATCTTATAGGGCGATGAAAGGACATGCTGTTTCCTTCTATTTTGGCATTAAATATGCTTTTCCTAATAACTCTTCTGATAAAGGATCCCTGAAATGGTCTCAAACTGACTTATTTTTGTGAGATACGAAACCTTTTTAATTAAATATGTAAATAATGCATACATAACAATTGATCGTGTAAATATTTATTCAAGATATTTTTGAGGGGGCGGGGGAAGAAGTCTACGTTTTTATCTTGATGAAGAAAATATATATTTTGAAGTTGTAATAGTAAGTTTACATATGTTAATGATTTGGTACCTATGGCAGATCAGACAGCAAGTGGTTCCAAGTAACCGCATTTCACTCGTGACCTCGTAAGCCAGTTCTTGTTTTTTAGTTAATAGCGCGTGACATTGTTTCTATTTTCCCTATTAAATACAAAGCTTTAATATTTCAACATTTAGTGTGCTATTTGCTGAAGCCTGCAACTGACTATGCATGTCTCACATGGCACAGGACACGAGAAATGCATACATGCACTCATTGTAGATTGTGCACCAGATTCTGAAGCCAACGAGTATATCTGTAACTATATATCATAGAAAATTAGTGAAGAAAAATAAAGTAATGTAAAGGTAAACAACATTGAAACACTGTGAAGGAAGTGTTTATTACAAACTTATCTTAAATTTATATTTGTGACATTCAAAAAAACTACTATAATTTGCAATTCGTATTAGCTTTAGAAATTGTGACCTGTAGTACTTGACATTTCATTTAGTGTGCTCCTTCAAAAGTGGGCTTTAAATGGAAGAAAATACCAAAGTAAAATATATTAAATTCCTGTTGTGCGGTTGCATGCATTGTTGCTGAGTTGAATACTATTTCTGTCCTTTTGTCTCTATTTTCGGATAAATAGAAGAAACACTAAAAAGTAAGAGAGGGTAAATAATGGACAGTTTTGTCAGCTGCAACCTGCAACATGACAAGAGATTTTCAACTGAAAAAATATCAGCAAATGGGGGTTCTTTCTATGTCTCTGATATATGGGGCTTCATCAGTCAAGCACATTTTAAATGTGCTGGTGCTGTGTTGGGGGTAATGTGAGCAAGCCCGGGTAAAATAAATAGTTTATGGTCAGATATAACAAATATTCATTTTTATGTGAGAGAAAATAATAACTCCTTGGAACAAAATATATTTCATTTCTCTGCTCTCCTGACTTTGTAACTGTGGAATAAGGCTAGCTATGTAATTTCACACTGCATTTAATACATCAGATATGAACAAAACCTGAAAATTATGTAGTTAGTGGAATTCTTGACCAGGCTTGTAAAGCAGCATATATTATGTTAATAGAGAGCATATGAAAATGAATGTGAATATTAGAGATGATGCTGTTGTTACCACAGTGGGCCTAGGGTAGACTGATCTAAACATTTTAAAAACAGTGAGTTAACACATTAATTTCTCCTGAAAGTCACAATGTCGCAGGATGAAAGTCTAAAGGCTATCTATGTTAAAATAATACCAACGTAAGCCATGCGTGCAAAATAAGAAGAAACACATTCGCCTTACATACAGAAAACTGAAGAATAATTTGTGAAAAAAAACGTACCCGTTAAACTATTCATTTTTTTTGATTCATAGAAAATAAAAAGTTAAATTATCAAGTAATTAAAATATAATTAATGAAAAAGAGCAGACACTCGACTAGTCGTTTAGATGAAATGCAAGACCTACAAGACCTGTTCACATGGATGCAGTGCAAAGGAGGAATCTGTGGAGGATCTCTAAAGTGTAGAGCAAAGAAGGGGTTCAAAAGAAACTATGTGCAGGTTGATGATCAACCTGTAGCAAGTTGGTTGACTCTGATGGCTAGTGCCAAAAATCATTAGACCAAATACATGGGATGGGAGGGGGGGCGGGGTGTTCTGAGATAAAAACAACCCAAAATGTGTTTGAAGAATGCCATGGTCTGCGGAAATGATTTTACGTTTTTTGTATGACTTAATCTAAAATACCATAACAAAAATGTGCTGAAATAACTTATAAACATGCGCTGTATACAAAATATTAAATAGGAAACAATTTGTATTATGAGACAATTGTAGTAATTATCACTATCACTCATTTCATCATGATTTTAGGGTCTCTGTCCTCTTTAGTTGCATTAATCCGCATCCCCTATGTATTTATGAATTTTGAAGTCACCCATGTCCCTAAGAATTTAAGTCAAGTGAATGTCTCGCCCTCTCCCATTATAGAAACTAGACTCGTTTTAGAAGATGTGTCAGTGACTGGAACAGGGGGGCTGCCATGCACAGTTACCATGCTGCACTATGCAGCTCGGTCTATAACATAGTTGACTTGTTGTCAATTCCCCTAAATCAGAGCTGGTAGGGCTGCTGGTCTTCACTTATAGCTACCAATGCTTCTTCGCCATACTGAATCCAGTCATTCCTGTTTCTTTTCTAATGGTATTAGTTCACTCGCACTTATGCTCTCTCTGATGGGTGAGTACAAATACTGAGAGCATTTGGCAAAACTGACTTATAAGTTCTCTATTAACTTTTTCCAACTTGATATAACACTGGCAATTTGTAAAGCTCAGCAGCCAAAATTCTAGAAAGTTTACTAATAGTAAAGTGAAACAATGGGCGAAGGACATCCGCATCCCACTACTCACCTAGATAGGCTTTCAATGAGGCCGTTCTAGGTGTACAGTGGCATGGGATTGACCACTCTGGCCCAGAGAGGCATTAACCCCTTAAGTGCTGAGTCTTCCCCTGTTCCCCTCCCTTGCCCCACCTATCCTGAGCCTTTTTTGATGTTTGGGACAGCTCACGCTCAGGCATTCATAACCTTATTGTCTACATAAGTTAACAAGGGCAAATTTGCATCCTTTTCCCCTTAAAAGGTACAGAGGTTTGTGACTTTCCCTGTATGGAACCGAGAAATGAGCCAAAATATTTCAAAATGTATTTTATTTCATAAAAATGGGAAGTATATGCTGTGCAAAACCGTATGTGCTTCAAGGGAGTAGCCAGAAGATTAAAATCAATGAGCTTATGGCACCAAGCAATCAAATCACGTCATTGCGACCCTCACCATAAGAGCTTGCTTGTCATTTCAATCCACACATCTATCCATGCATCCTTGCATATTGCCATCTACCCGCTGAATTTACATTCTGTCATCCATTCAGTCTTTCATCCATCATTCAGTCTGTATATCAAATCTATCCACCCATTCACTATCATCCATCCTTTCACTCATCCATCCCCATTAATCCATCCATCCATCCATCCTTTCAGTCATCCCTCCATCCTTTTGCTCATCCATCCTCCCTTTTACTCTTTCCACCATTTCACTCTATACATCCTCCGTTTCACTCTCCATCCAACTATCTGTCCTTTTAGTCAGCTATCCATCCTTTCCTCATCAATCCACCATTTGACCCATCCATCAATTCATCCACTCATCCATCCATTTATCATTCCACTCATTCATCCATCCACTCATCCACTCATCCATCCATCCACCCTTTGATCAAGTCAGCCATCTACCCTCCCTTTCAAACATCCAGCAATTTTGTTCACTCATCCATCCTTATATTCATCCATTGCTCATCCATCCAATCACCCTTTCACTCCATCCATCCACCCTTTTAGTCCATCTATCCGTCTACCCTTTCACTCATCCATCCATCAAAACACTCACTCATTCATCTATCCTTTCTCTCATTATGCATCAACCCTTCCACTCATCCATTCACCCTTTTACTTATCCATCTATCCATTCATCCATCCATCCTCCCTCCCTTTCCCTCAAACATCCTCACATCAATCCTTTTACTCACTCTCCATCCTACCCTTTCACAAGAACGCAACCCCCAACCCCCGTGTAGCTGGAAAAGCAGGTGGTTGGCGACATCCCTGATGTGCTTTTTCAAAGAATGTCATCAATAAAATGTTTGCTATGCTAAGATCATCCTCTGCTCACCTTTCAATTATCATCAGCGAAGTGAAAAACAATTACACGTTTTGGAATTTTTCTAAGTTCTAGTCAGTTATTCTAATGTTTATGGTTTCTACCGATTTGCAGTTTGTGTTTGAAATATGTGTGAAACTCATGGGTGAACAGGAAGAGCTATACATTCTAAAAAGTAGACAACATTCTTAATTCAGGAAGGGCTAAGTTGTGTAGATTGTCTATGGTTTTCCAAAAGAATTATTGAAATCAAAAAAAGATGAAAATAAGTAGCAAAAAATAAAAATATATGAAAACAGTTTTATCTGTTATTTTTTGCCCTGACGGCCGATTTACAAGATTAAAATATCCTTATATACATCAATAGATCACACTATTCTGGTCATGGGAATAGTAAGCTTAAAATGATTTTTATTGTCTATCAACTAAGTATTAATTCTAGTGGTACAATCTAAAGAATGAAAAATAAATATGAACTAAACTTTTGCGTTTTTTTATATGTGCTCAGGGTTATGACTTTATAACTGGTGTTGGACTATCCCATAATGTCATGGGAATCATACAGCATTTTGTAAAATGTGTCTTTTTTGCACCAAACTTATAATTTAAAAGCCAAAATGGAGATTAATTCAACTGATAATAACAAATTGTCTGTGTTTCTAAACTTCTCGTATTAAAGACAGTATGCTTTTTGTGTGGCTCGGCCTATTGCCATTGACAGAAAAAGTACCAAAACATAACACAGGCACTTCAAAAGTTTCCTTTCAAATGATCTCATTGTAGCAATCTGAGTAGCTGTGAGATTTTGGCTAGGTCTAGGCCGGCACCCTAAGAAGCCTCTGAACACCAGACGTAACTGAAAAGCTCGGCAAGTCTGGGTGGTGTAACGTGCAAGGATCTAACTACATTTTCTTCCACAGAATAACCTGCAAAGGCCAAACTTAGGTTAAAGTGCTGGGTTTACCCAAATGTTCTGCAAGATAAAGTTCCAGAATTTATGGGGATCCACAAAATTCCTACAACCCATTATTTCAAAACGTCTCCTGATTAAAACTCTATCCCACTTGTGTGGGTGGACCTCCCACCCACAAACAGAAAAAGGTCCCAAAAATGCAACATGGACCCATGAACATTTTTCCTTTCCAATTCACTCATTCTGATGATGTGGGTAGCTGAAGTGTTTGGGCCTGGACTCGGCCATGACCATTTGCTTTCTACTTACAGAAGATCCTTATGAAAAACTGAACTTTGACTATCACTCCATGTCTCTATCTCACTCCTTTCCATGTCCCTATCTCACTCTGAATCCTTAATAATGCTCTGCAGGTGGTCAGGCGAAACTCCCCATGACACCCTGCCTAGGCTAAAGAGGACATGTGTTTTCATGCCTTTAGTGTGCTTTCTCTGCTTGATTGGAGCCTCCTCTGGGTGCAATGTTGCTCCTAACTGGCAGAGAAACTGCCAAATCTACCTTCTTCCACTATGTTGTAGTAGGTTGGAGGGTGTCTATGGTTGTCTTGTGACCAGTTCCTCAGACAGTGTGAGCCTGTCTACATTTAAGAACTGCCTTTATGTGCAGTGGCACTGACTTTAATTAATCTGTAATACGGTGGATGTGATGTCAGCCACATTTTGATGGAGGTTTAAGGTATCAAGTAGGCCACAAGTATGATTTATGTCTATCTACGTACTGGAGACAGTGAAGACAATGGCTCACAACTAGTTTAGGAAGAAAATAAGGCATGGCTTATTATAAGTCTTGATGAGAACTATTATAAAGTCTTTCCATCTTAGAAATAATACTTTGAACGGCTGCTTAAGCATGTCAAGAAATAGACCATGAAATGTATTTATCTATTTACTGTCATTTAAAGTTACATACTAATTCGTAAAACTGACTGCTCTAATCAGTTTCACAGAACTTCACTTTGCATGGTATCAAGTGAAGTGCAAGTTGTAATGTTCCGGCCTAGTTCAGATTGACACCGGCAACAGTTGTAACAACTCTGTTGAATCTTTCCATGCAAACTCTGTATCTGTGACTTGGTTGACATCTTTTCTCTGTTGAGTAATGTGGTATCCAAAGTATTGATCCTGCAGCCTTGCAACAGCCTCTGAAACAGCATACTTGCAACATTCTCTGCATCAAAAGAAGTAAAGACTACTGTTTGTACAGCGGTAAGAGTAATGATAACAGCGAAATCTAAGTCGGGATGTTACATCGGTCTTCCTGTGGTAATCTGATGATAGTCAACATATGCATTGCACGTTGCCAAACTGATCAAGTGGGCAAGTTCTTGCGCCGTGTGTGAATTGTATAAGCCCCATCAAATGGTTGAGGTAGCCAGTCATTTTTATCAACTCCGCTCATGTACTTATTACAATCAAGTGTACAGTTGGGATTATGTACTTCTATCAACTTAACTGTGCCGGGAGAAGTGTTCTTATCATTAACTGTAGTGAGCACATGTATTTCCCATCTGTTTGAGAATTTCACAGCTAGCAGTTCGTTGCACACATTGCACTGACACTTTTGGATCTTTTTACAAAGAAGCCCCTGAGGAAATCATTTGCGGTGACTTCAAATTGTCCCAAAAGCTCAATCGCCAATGTTTTACAGCTCGCTGAATCGTTGCACTTCTGTATAGAAACTGTCCACATAAAAGCTGTAAGAATAACCTTTATGAAAGTGAATGAGCAATCTGTGTACTAAATTTTAATGTGGAAGGACAACCTGCAGGATGTAAACTGAAGTCCTTCCTACACCCTCAGCCTCTATACATAACCAGGGAAAAATTAACATTGCATATTAAGCTTAACGATGTATTAAGCTCTCTGCTTGGAATATACTGCCCGAACAGCCTTGGTTATAGACTCATCGACCACTATTTGTCTCCCTGGAGTACACATCTCAAGAAACATGCCAGAGATATTTTCCATGAGAGGCCAAATTTTGAACAATCTGCCATTGTCTATGTCGTCTCTTGGCTATGTTGCAAGGTAATTATTGAAATGCAGCATATGCTACTGAATCAATAAACTATCTCTGCTCATGACAGATGAGAGGCTTGGCTCTTTCCAAAACTGCATAAGAAGTCTAGTAAGACTGTACTTATGGTTTGCCCTAGTAGTCCCATGAGAATTGCACTGCCCAAAAAAATGTTCAACTAACCAAGTGAAGAATGAGTCAAAAAGGGTGTTCTAGAATGAGTTGTCAGAGTGCCTCCATGCTCCCCATAACCAGTTCACCATGGAAATGTGCTTCCTGCATAGTTTCCTCCAGGACCACGTCATATACAAAAACTTAGTAGTAGTCAGAGGCCAAAAAAGTTGAAGAACTGACTTAATCTCCAGCATCTCCAGTAAAAGGAGGAATTGGAGGGTGGACTCTTTTAGGTGGCTTCCATATGAGCATTCCTGTTGTGATCTGCACAGTACCTGCTTCCACACTGCATTGGGCTAGACTGCCCCTGTCTATCAGGGACATATTTGGGCTCGTGTAGGGACATCACACCTGCTTTCCATGCTGCATGGCCATTTTCTTCAGAGTCATCAGAAGAGGAGTCGTCATCTGATGGAATTTCATGAAGTTTAAAATCACTTCCAGATTTCTATCCATGACCCTCCCATTCAGATGCAGTCTCAGAATCACAACCAGTCTCAGAGATCTCCTCTGTAGGTCTGGGTGGAAGTCATACAATGAGACACAGTTTCTGTCTATTTAAAACTTTTTCCTTAAATAGTGTGTGCTAGGTAAAATGCAGAGGTACTTTTAGTAATGTTTATGCACTGAGAAAGAATTAGAGGCAAGAAAACATTGAACGCAATCAATTAATTTAAATCAAACTGCAGTCCCAGTTTCAATTCTGAAATGCAATTACAATAAGAGAGAAGCAACATTGCAAAACCGTACAGATGATTTTGATTGGAAAATAAAAGCCAGCTGAGGCACAAACTCCCATGGGCTTTCAAAATAGGATCACAATTCATTTGGAAAATTCACCTGACAAATGAGTTAGCTCACATTCTTTATTTGACCTGGGAGGGTGGGGTGGGGGGGGGGTCAGGTGGAGCACAAGGCCTGCCAGATGCAGAGAAGTCTAATCCAAAATGCCAATAATAAATTGGCTCCAAGGGGTTTGACCCTGTGACTGGTGGGTGGCAATGTGGCACTCTCTCACTAAACAAATCCTGATGGGCTTGTTAAAGGAGTCTTGCTTAGGGATCATGGCCTACATCTGGAATTCTGCACTGAGGGGAAGCACTGTTGAGAGTATAATTTCCAAGGTGCCCCTCATGTGATTTAATACAAATGGGAGGTGACACAAAGCCACTAGGCATAAACACCAAAAGAAGTATGATAACCCTAATTTAGCCTTCTCTGGTGGAAGTATTCAGGGTACCACTTAATCACCCAGAGAGAAGAAAATGCTTACAATATATTTGCCCCGGAGTGAAAGGGGAGGTCAGCCCCTATGCCGGGTGGGCCAGCCCATCAAAACTATCCATCCCTAGTGGCTAAAGGTAGACCCCCTCTGAGGGATCACAACTCTGCCATGATACTTCAGTAGAAATCTTTTCTAAAGCGGCCGTAGTGTCAAAGGCATTGTGTCCCCTTTCAGTAGTGACCCCCATATGCTTGTATTCACCCAGTAAACAACATAAACCCTCTGGGTGCTAACAAAGGAAGAAAAAAGCACCAAATAAATTTACCACCATGGGGGGACATCTTTTATTTCAGGGGAAGGATGTCCAACGCCAGCAAATTAAAACATTCCTGGTATTTAATTGGGGATTTCTTCTCTGGAACTGCAGTCCTTTATAGAAGAACACCCTTGGAAAGGATAAACAGTTCCCTTTCTAATAGCACCCCTCATGTGAATGCTGTTGCCTGCAGGGTGACAAAAAAGCACCGTAGGTGAACTGAAAATATAAAATCCTGCCAACAATTTCCTTTCCCTGAGGGCCAATCAGCAGAGCCCCGGTCGTATCAGGCCCATTCCCCAGGGAAGGTAAATGCTTAAAAATGTAAATTCCCCCCAAGGAAGGGAATCCCTTTAAATAAAAATATCTGTAGTGTCTAGTGGTGGATTCCTTCTTGGGGATCACAGCGCAGTCAGGATCCCCAAAGAGGAATCCATCAGAAAGAGGCATAGTTAGAAAGGGGATACTGTTCCCTTTCCAGGGGTGCAGCTCACATTTCAAATGGTGCTGGATGGAGATATGGCAACTCTAGTGGCAGCATCTGCTGGGCATCAATGATATCATTGATCTGCCAGGAAGGGATGGTGGCTGACCTGGAAGTGCTTCTACTTCAACCCCCAATGAAATCCTAAGTGGGTGAAGCCTCAGATGCAAGTAGAAGGATGAGACATTGATGTTCTCTGTACAGGGTTGGTAGGGCAGAGGATATTAATGTCTCATTTTCTGCATTAGAGGGGTTATACAAAGTTTACCAGTAATGGATGGTCAGGATCACTTGGTGATCTTGATCAGATTATGTAAAAATATGGTATTTGCAATCCTCTTACTGAAGTGGATGCTTTGTTATGAATGGTTAAAGTTTACTGTTCAAACCGTAATGTTTTCCAACCACTAAAACAAAGCAAGAAGTGAGCAAACCCAATGGTAATTAAAGACCATATAAACTAAATAAAAGGGAAAGTGTCTTGAGAATTGAAGAGTGCATTTACTGGGTCCATGAAGGTAAGTCCACATCCTGGATTTAGGATTAAGGAGTGATGGTGAAAACAAACCTTTTTGGTAGTTAAATTCTTAACTGGAATAGACATGGAATTTCTGTTTGGCCGTTATTGGTTGCTGAAAGTTGGAAATTGTTGGTCTGGTATAAATATACTTGACCTTTCAGTTTGTGAGGTCTGTTTTTTTGTAGGTCATCATCCTTTTCTGATTATCAGGTTGAAATGTTTTTCGTTTTTCAAAGTTACAGCTTGATGTTAGTACGTTCCGTTTAGGTTAATTTCAGATAAGTTGTATAGTTCTGTTTTCAGCTACTTCCTAAACCAGGGGCAATTTGGTTGTGATTTCAGTGTACAGTTGACCATATTCTGGAATTTTGGTCTCTGCTTCAGTTGCTTACAATTTGATTGCATGATTATATGGCAGTTTGATGATTGGACAGTTCATACTTAGGGACCGATTATGAAGTCACTAGGAAGGACTCCAGATGGGATTCGGTATTGTCGAATCCGTTTCTGAACACTTGTTTCCTACCAAATCGTACAGTTTTCCCAATGACTGATTATGATGGCCATAAACACTTAGACCAGACCGAATCAGTTTCGAAACGTATCCGGACAGCCCGAGTCTCTCAGAGCTGATTCGTACTGCTCTTTTTTTTTAAAGTTCAGAAAAAGTTTTATTAAAAGAATATGCTCAAATGTTACAAAATAAAAGAAAAATAAGAAAAGCTAACAATTAGAAGTACATATCATGTTAAGTAATGACGATAACATAGGCTGTAATATCAAACATCAAAAATTGAGAATAATTATAAGAAAAAATGGCAATTGATATAAAATAAGGCAAGAAAAAGGGATATGGAATATACAGTACAAGCATAAGAAAAATCAATAAATAGAGAAAAAAGGAGTATTCTTGTTTAAACAAAGAACAAGAAGTCATGGAGGTTTAGGAACTTCTTGTTGTAACGGGGATAAAGAGAGAGAGGTACGAGCACTTGAGTAAAAAAAAACTGTGACTGGACTCCACAATTCTCTTCGTTTAGTAGCTAAGGCCAAGGGGTAAACAAAAGTCGTATCTAATCTATGATTGTAGCAAACTGCATACCACCAAGCCTTAGAAGATAATTTGGTATAATCCTTCCAATTTTTAGTTATTTGCTGAAAAGCTACTGCTAATAATAAGTCTATTATTCTAGTGCTACAAGTGCAATGATCCCAAATGGGAGAGAGACTCCCTAAAAAAATATGAGAAAAAGAAAAGGAGTGAGTGGAAGAAAAAATCTCATTAATTTGAGACCAAACCTGTGTCCAAAAACTAAGAACAAGGTGACAGCTAAAAAGCATGTGAAAAAGATCTGCACGCGGAAAGGAGCAGGACCAACACTTGTCAGAGGCATCTGGGAAATGTTTACTAAGAGTGAGTGTGGAAAATAGTAAACGATTATAAATAAAAAATAGTGTTTGAGTGGTATTAGCAGCTCTGGAGGATCTACGAATCTTCAGCCACAACTTATCCCACAACTCAATAGGCCAAGAGATTGTAAGATCTTTTTCCCAATCTTCCTCTATTGCAGTTTTTATGCGAGGGAAGGACAAAGTGTGGAGAAAAGCGTATATCTTTGAAGCCTTAGAATGATTAGTAAGTAAAGAATCCAGCGAGGAAGCATCAGGGGGTGTATGAATTGATGGAGGATGTATAGCAAGATGAGCATCGTAGGCCTGCTGTAATGCGTGTGTCAACAACAAATATTTGGTTCGACAAGCTAGAGGTAAATTAAAAGAAGTGGCAACTAAATCAAAGAAAATGATCTGAGTATGATGAAACAATTGACGCACCCAAATAAGACCACGCATTCTCCAGGACTTCCAAAAAATTGGTTTACTATTAATGAGGATAGACGTGTTATGCCAAATAGGTTGCTCAAAAAAGGATAGAGTATGTGGACAAGGAAGAATTTTGGAAGTATATTTAAGAATGGGAGTAGATAAAGATTGAGGTCTGCGAGAAAACATAAGATATTCTTTGAAGGAAAAGGGAGAAATGAAAGACTCTTCCAAGGTCAACCAGAGAGGAGAGGATAATGAGGAATCATCAATCCAGTGAGAGACTTGATGTAAGAGAAAGGATTTATGATATAAGGAGAAGTTTGGAAAATTCACCCCACCTTCCCTTTTAGAGCGCATAAGCTTAGACAAAGACATACGAGATTTTTTGTGCCCCCATAAAAAGGAAGAGAGAATAGAGTTTATCTTCTTGAAATATTTCAAGGGAATAGCAAGTGGTATATTAGAAATTGTAAACAAAACAATCGGAGAAAGCATCATCTTGATTGTATCCAATCTACCCCACCATGATAGATAAAGAGGATGCCATTTGTTAGTAAGAGTAGTTAGTTTTTGAATGCAATCTTCCATACACTTAGTGATTGTACCAGAAAGAGAGGAGTGGAAATTGAGACCCAAATATTTAATGGAATTAGGGCTCCAAGTAAAACCTGAGGCAGAAAAGTCGTCTTTGAAAGTCACTTTAGTGAGTGGTAAGACTTTGCACTTGTCCTTATTTAGTTTGTAACCCGATACTTTAGCAAAAGAATGAACTTCGTCTAAAAATGCTGGAAGGGAGGTATCTGGTTGGGAGATAAATAATAGGACATCATCCGCATAAGCTGCCATTTTAATGACAGAATTATGAAAGTTAAAACCAAGAATGTTATCATTCTGATGGAGTCGCAAAAGGAAAGGTTCTAAAGCAAGATTAAACAGAAAAGGTGAAAGTGGGCAACCCTGCCTAACCCCTCTTCCCAGTGAAAAATAAGGAGATAAGCCCCCATTTGCTGAGATTGCTGCTCTAGGACGAGAGTAAAGGAAAGAAATTAGGGAGGAAATCTTTGGACCAAAACCAAACCACTTTAAAGTTTTAAACAAATAAGGCCATTCAACCCGATCGAAAGCTTTTTCCGCATCCAAAGCTATGGCTGCGAGGGAATGGGGATAATGAGAGGACTTGGAGAGAATGTCAAAGAATAATCTAGTGGTATCTGACAACAGCCTGCCCTTAACGAAACCAGACTGCTCTTTCCCTAAAAGCTCGGGTAGTAAAGACACTAAGCGCAAAGCTTATGCTTTAGAAAAATTTTTGTAGTCAATGTTTACTAGAGAAATAGGACGATAATTTTTACAATACTGTGGATCTTTGCCCGGTTTCAGGATAATACAGATAAGGGCATCAGAGAAGGATACAGAAGCGGAACCAGTTTGAAGGAAATTAGAGAGAAGCAGATGTAATTTGGGGATAAGCAAATTTGAAAAAACAGGAAAAAAATTCAACAGTGAAGCCGTCCGGCCCTGGAGCTTTACCATGTTTGAGAGTATGAAGAGCTTCGAGGAGATCCCTGTGAGTAAGATCGGATTCTAAAGAAGAAAGGTTCGGAAGAGTATCGAAAGGAGAAGAGATGGTCGACAAAAAGTGGGAGATGGACTGTTCAGAAGAAGATGCTTCGGAAGAGTACAATGCTTCATAAAAATGTAAAAATTCCTGTAAGATGTCTTCGCTTTTGTGTTTCAATAACCCATCATGACCGTAAATAGATTCAATGTTGATTTTGTTTTGTTTCACCTTTAAATAATTGGCCAACGGCTTTCCAGCCTTATTCTGTTCACCATAGAACTTGGCGCTAGATTTTAAGAGAAAATTAGAGGCATTAAATGTGGAATCTTTATTAATTTGAAATTTGGCAGAGATGAGATCATCTAAGCAATCTTTTGATTTAGAAGTATAATATAAGTGTTCTAATCGTTTAATTTTGGAAAGTAAAGCATTAGTTTCTTGTTGGGCTTTCTTCCGCTTACGAGAGACATTATTAATGATGAAGTCTCTTGCTGATGCTTTAAAAGCATCCCAAACTACAGGAAATGGAACTTCACCCGTATGATTAAGCAAGAAATATTCGTGGAAAAAGGATGTAAAAGAAGAAACAAATTGTGCATCAAGAAGAAGAGCGTTATTAAAACGCCATTTTTTAATAGAAGTAGGCTTTCGTACAACATCCAAAACAATAGAAACTGGGGCATGATCCGAAATTAAAATGGAGCCGATATCCGAAGAGATAAGGGACTGGGTAAGGTGATGTGAAATAAAAAAATAATCTAGTCGAGATTGAGTTTGGTGAGGGGGTGAATAAAAAGAATATTCTCGTAAAGTGGGATTACATAGTCTCCAAGCATCAGTTAATTTGCATTGTGCAATGAGGTGAGTGAAAGATTTTTGTGATTTATGTGGAATGTAAGCGCTAGCTGAATGTCTATCCAAAAAAGGGTCAAAAACTTCGTTGCAGTCACCCACTAGAATAAAGTTATCAACATAGTGTTGAGTGATTAGCGGAGCTAAAGAAGTCCAGAAAGAGGCGTCTCCACTCGTTGGAGCGTACACATTTAAAATGGACATAGGGAAATTATCTAAAATGAAATTAACTAACACCCATCTACCTGAATTATCTGCAAAATGTGTCACTGACTTGACTGGAAGAGATTTCCGAAACAAAATCAAAACGCCGTTACGTTTACCGTCACCTGGAGAAAAATACACCTCACCCACCCAGCCCCTGTTCAATTTAGCAGATTCAATTGCCGATAAATGTGATTCTTGTAAACAGGCTATATCTGCGTTAAGTTTGGTCAAATGGGATAATACTCTCTGTCTTTTAATTGGTGAATGTAAACCTCTAACATTCCAAGAAAATAGTTTCAAAGGCATAAAACGTCGTTAAGCATGCATATCAAAAAACCAGTTGAGGAAAAATCATGAAAAAGAAAGACGTGTAAAGCATAAAGGAATATTAATAAGATACATCTGAAATAAAAGAAGAACATTTCATATAAAGCAACAAAGTAAAAGCCAGTTACTTGATGAGAAAGAAAAAAAAGGAAAGTACAAAAGAGGAGAAATGGTGAAAACATAAGCAAAAAAGATGGAAAATGAAAGGGCTGGATCAAGAAGAGATGATAAAGAAAATGGGGAAAAGAGACAAAGCCAAAAGAATAAAGAAAAAGAAGTGTAAGAACATAATAACAGAAGAAAAAGAGCAAAAGACTTACATAATGTCGAGAATAAACAGATGGGGAGGAGGATGGAGGCCACATAGAACGATGACGGGTCGGAAGCTCCAAAGGGAAGGCAGGGAAGGAAAACAACCGCAACGAACTCTACGAACATGAAGGTGAGTGACGATACGGATGAAAAAATCTGTGCAAGGGGGAAATAGAATAAACGTTAAATATTAAGAACATAGAAAAGTGACGTAAAACAAACACTAGTAAAACTGTATAAGCAAACCAATCATGAAAACCAACAAGGAATGCAGCATATAATCCTTAACAAATGTGAGTGAAAACCAATTATTGAGAACTTGAAGAAGCAGCAATGTCCATTCCTGTGGAAGTATGAGAATACAAAAAAACTTTTGAGTTTCAACGGATCGCCATAAGTAGTAGTCTTGTTATTGAAAGTCTCCTTGAAAAGGCAGGGATGGAAAAGTCCATATCTCGCTCCCATAGAACGTAGCTGTGGTCTAAGTGAAAGAAATTCTCTGCGCCAGTCAGCAGTGGGTTTAGCATAATCTTGCGAGAAGAAAAGCTGATTGCCAGACCAGGTGAGTCGGGGGATAGCCCTGGCTGCAGATAATACTATAAGTAAATCTGTATATTCCAGGAAGTATAGGATAACACCTCTCGGCCGTTTAATGTGAGGAGTAGAAAACCCAGTAGGAGGCGGACCTAAACGATGAGCTCTTTGTATATTGAGATTGGTGGTATCTGGCAGCTTGAGAATCTTCGGCAAAAAGGATTTGAAGAAAGTAAGGGCATCAGATCCCTCTGAATTTTCTGCCAGGCCATACATACGAAGATTGTTACTCCTATTTCTGTTCTCTAAATTCTCAAGTTGTTTGTGGAGTGTAGAGACTTGGACGCATAATGGATCAACTTTGGCAACAGATGAAGTAAGAGAATCAACAGTCTGTTCTAGGAGGGTAACACGACCATCAATAGTTGACCACTTATCAGATAACAGCTGAAGAGTAGTTTTGGTGTCATCAAGAGTAGTTTTAGTTTCTTCAATAAAAGGACGTAGGGCCCTAATTTCCTCTAGTAGGATATCCATTGTTACTTGTGAGGTTTGTTTGGGAGGAGAAGGTGGGTCCTTTTTTAGCCTTTTGATAGAACCTTTGGTGGTGCCACTTGGTTGTGAAACTGAAGCAGAGGAGGATGTTTTGGCAGAAGGGTCAGAGGAGTCATCCATCTCTAGACACTGGTATCTAGAACTCGTGTGAAGGAGAAATCTGCGAGAAGTTGGAGAAGGTTTGCGTAACTCCTTATATGTTCTACCCATAGAAGAAATGACAAATGCAACTAGAAAAGAACAGAACAGGTAACAAGCAATATAGGATTCCTGATCCTGCACCCAAAAGATTCAGGCTTGCGCTTCCCTTCTGATAATTGCCCGTATCCAAAGGTTAATCCGTTATTATGGCTGTCGTTTTGTTAGTGAATAACTAAAACAACTTGGTAACCACAGTAAAAATGTCAAGAATTATAACTTTGTTTTCTCATATATAAGTAGCCTGCTCAAGGTCTGATGACGCAGCAGCCGAAGTATAACTCATTTTACTCAGTCACTAAGACCAAGGCTCCTGCCAGGTTTAATGATAAGAAAAGGATTCAAAGAGCATTGTGTGTCGAAAATACAGAGTAAAAGACATCATCTCAAGCTTAAAGGAATTAAGTAATCTGGAAGTTTATCAGGGTCTCGCGACAACCTAACAACCATAGCAGATCCTGGGAGGTGCAATGCGAGAAAGTATAGTGTTGGCTATGAGCCGAATAACACAGGAGAATATCATCCAAACAGAGGGCTCAAAAGGAAGTGGAACCACATCTTGCAAAGTACCTAAAATATCATGAGGAGAAAAGCGCCACATGTACTTGCACGGAGCATTTCTCTCACTGGAATTTCTCCTCACGAAGAAGAAAAGACGACTCAGTCAAGATTGCGTCCGCCGTCAGCGCTACGAAAGCGCTGAGCACAACACAGAGTATTCCCGGTGTCTCAGGCAGCAAAATGTCTCATGAAGTATCTTGCGCGTGTCGAGGCATTTTCCGACATCGAAAGCCCCTCACCATTTCTGAAATGAAATCCTTAGGATGCGGTTGTTCCGACCCGCGCTGCGGAGCTTCACAGGAACACCGCCATTTGCGCCGGACGCTAAGCCACGCCCCCTGATTCGTACTGCTCTATGGACTAGGTTTCCGGACGAGCGAATACGATAACCGATTCGGACAGCCATTCCGATTCGGTTTGCCCAAGACGAAACGGCTGCTGGAATCTGTATTTGCAGGCCCCCTTTCACCCAGAGGCATCCGAAAGTGGCCCATGGGAGTACTCAAGGGACCCCTCTTAACAACCATGCACAATGTCGTAGGCACCATAGGGTGTCCACCACAGGATGCAAGGTTTTCAATGGGAGCCTGTGTTCGCGTTCGGAACACAGGCTCCCATTGAAGTCAATGCGAGTCCAACTGAACGATGTTGGGAGGAATCGTAATTGGTTGTCCGGACTCACAGGACCTGATTCATTTGGAAACTAGTCCGGAACCGGTTCATTCGGGACAGTTTCCAAACAACATCGTAATCGGCCCCTTAATGGTAAAGTCAGATGGAGAAACAGTTCTGACCCCATGAGGTGGTTCTTCCTCCTGCTAGGGCTGGATCTTAAGGGTCTAGGGGGCCTCTGGGAATAAATGAGAGAAAGTCATGTGTTCATCAAGTCGAAAGAAGAGTTAAAGCTGCCCTTTGTTCTGCCAGGTACGCTGCACACCTCCTAGATGGCTAATTCCAGCTAGTTGTTTAGTAGTTAAAACCACCCTCTTCTTACTGAACTCAGAGATAGGCTATTGGCTACAAGGAGCTTAACAACTTTGCTAGAAAATCAGATATTTGAAGTGAGCAGATTCAGAGTGCTGGTGGTGGTGTAAAGTGCTGTATATAAAAGCTGCTCTCCCCCAAAACTTTGGAAGTACCCAGAGTTCCCAGCTTCCTTTTTTTGCATAATGGCTGATTTAGTCATTTTAACTCATAAGGTATTTTAACTTAGTGATAACTGTTGTCACAGTCATTTTGCAGTATTTCAACAAAAGTACTGTGGAACCTAGCAATGACAAGGCATTTTGTGATTGGCTAATGAATGCTTTTACAAAAGTTAAAGGCAATCATCTTTTTTTAAGGCCACCTTCCCTGTGTTCTGGGTTAGGTGCTTAGATATAGGTAAGTATTAGGTTTTATAATTTTCCACTACTTAGTATCACTTAGTTGAAGTGGTAATAAGTAGGGAACAATTATATATAGTTTCTATATTTTTTAAAAAAATGTCTCAGAGTACTGTTGTACTACCCAGGAGGTACTGAAGTCCTTAAAAAATGTAGAAAAAAATAATAATCGTAAAAGAATAAAAAACAGTATAATTCACTATATGTCTCATATTTTGGACTACACTGTTAATTTTGTTTTAATAAAGTGGTAATAGGTAGCCAATATTAATACAATCTACTACTTACCTATAATTAAGGCACTAACCCAGGTAAAATAAATTGACTTTTAATTTTTTTAAGTCCGCTATTAGCCAATCATGTTATATACTGCTTTTTCATCGACATGTACCAGGGTATACCCCAAAGTTACTGCGGTATACCATGGGACAAATTATCGATATGGGTCGAATGCATTATTGCATTGTTAATTTTGCATCACGCATGGGCAACACATTACTTAAGTCATATTTACAAAGCAACACAAGACCGCCATGCTTGGCCCTACATTGCTTGGTAAATCTGGAGAATCACAAGACAGTGCAAATTGCTGCCTTGCGTTAATCTGAACCCCAAATTGTACATTCCTGACAAATTTAATGGACAACTGTATGCCACTCCACTGTGTGCCACTCCAGTCTATGGCACTCTACTGTATGCCGTCCACTGTAGGCTTCTTCATACTACACTATTCCACTCTACACCACTCCACTATATGCTACTCCACACTATGCCACTCCACTCTATGCTTTTCCACTCTATACCATTCCATTGTATGCCGCACCAGTGTATGCCACTCCACTCCACACCCCTCCACTTTATGCCACTCAACTCTACTCCATTCCATTATATGCCACTCCAGTGTCTGAAACTTCACTTTACCCCACTCCATGCTGTTTCACTTTACGCCACTCCACTCTATACCACTCCACTGTATCCAATTCCACTCTAAAAAACTCCACTGAATGCTGCTCCACTGCACGCTACAAAACTGTACCCCACTGCACGCCAGTACAGTCTAAACCAGTCCACTCTACACTATTCCACTGTCCGTAAATCTAAACTACGCTATTCCACTGTATGCAACTTCACTCTATGCCACTCCACTCTATGCTATGCCGCTCTACCCTATGCTATTCCACTCTGCCCCATTCCACTGTATGCTATTCCACTGTATGCCAGTCCACTCTGTCACTCCACTGTACGCTATTTCATGTTGTGCCACTCCAGGGTATGAGATCATCAAGGGGTTGGGGTCTGCGCCTTCATCAAGCTGTGTAACAGACTGCGTAATTCGCAGGAAGGAAGTCTGGAGGCTAGGCTGTGGCAAGAAATATCGGCCAGCCAAGTAGGACCAAAACATCGACGCTACTTAGAATACTCACTGCAACTGCTTGATGAAAACGAATTCTGGGGAACTAACCCACCCCAGCAGGCACTAAAAATATCCATCAAAAGAAGAATCCGACTCTGGTCTTTTCATTCGGACAGGGCACAACTGCCAAAAGAAAACATGCCTGGACAGTCCTACCGGGGTTTAAGCCCGCAGTAGAGGCACCCTATTTATCAAGCACTTACTCAGTTATATGGAAAAAAAAGGTTTTTGGGCACTGAGGATCGGTGAATGGCTTTTTTTGCAACATCTTCCAGACTGGCATCGTCCAAGTGCCAACATCGAGTGCAGGGGGTCCAATGCCACTCGGAATCAATTGAACATGTGGTATGTGTCTGTCCCATCTTACTCAATGACAGAAGGATTCTGCTGCAGGGCCAATTGAACTAACTTGGTGTTCGATCGTGCCGACAAGCCATCACAGCAGCTATGAATCCAGAAAATACGATGCTTACATCTGGTTCACCAAATTTGTTTCAAAAGCTGCCCAAAATTTTAGCACAGTAGGATATCAAGTAACTCCGCTCCAGCCTGCACATTCTTGATGATACCCGACACTACTCAGAACTTTTGAACCTTTAGAGGCCGGCGCTATGTTAGCCTCCGTTTTCTTCTTCCTTTTCTCTTTCCGAGAATGTCCCCTCAACTTAACAATAAAGTTTTAGCCCCTGCTGGCTAACACTCTTCATCAGATAAATTCTGGGACACTATGGCTCAATTAAATTTAGAAACATTATAGTTTTTAACTTTTGTATTAACGGCTCGTCTTTTTTTAAACCTTTTTATTATATATAAAAAATATTTTCTAATTGTAATGATTTTAAATATTCAAACACTAAAGATAAATTTCTAGTCACTCCAGTGTATACTACTCTACTCTATGACATTCCAATGTATGCTATTCCACTCTACCCCACTCCAATGTATCCCAGCCCAGACTAGGCCACTCAACTATACCCCACTGCACTGTCACTTCACTGTGCGCTATTCCACTCTAGGGCATGAAAAAACAAAGGGGCTGATTATGATGGTGGTCGGACGACCGTCCGACCGCCATCCTGTCGGGAACTGAACCGGCCGACAGGGAGTCAGTGGACCCGCCAGGGAAATTACCATCTGACCGCTGTGGAGGCAGTCAGAAACATGCTTTTTAGGATTGAGGCTTGTGATGCGGCCTGAAAAAGGGCTCCAGTACAAGCCACACTGCTAAGAGACATGTTTCCGAACATCCCTGCACTGTGTGGCAGGCACCAAGTGGTGCCTGCCACATGGTGCAGGAATGTTCAGAGGGCCCCATAGGTGCCCCCCTGGCCCCATATCGGAGGTCCAAGGGGAAAGGGGGTCCTGCTAGGGCCCCAAAGTCACTTTCCACCTGTCTTTTCATGGTGGGTTACCTGCCATGAAACACTGTCGGGAAAGGGACATTGTAACGCCTACGGCCGTGCCTGAGCAGGAACTGTCAGTTCTGTAGGGATTGCAGTCCCTCCGACGATTTGAAGGGCTCCTTGAGCCCATCGGATACATGGTGGTTGGTGTTTTCACCATCCCTCCATCTGCCTGCCATCGTAATGCAGTGGGCGGTCCTAAAGGGTCCGATGGATGTGGGTCCGCCATCAAACAGCCTGACGGTGGCGGTCCCACCACCATCGTAATCAGAACCCAAAGTGATTAATGGTATGCTTGAATTAATCTCAGCCAATGGCGATTGCTCAGGCGGTATCCCAATCCTTAGTTTTTTGCCCACCATGGCACCTCACTTTGCACCCAACAATATGCCATTAAGCCTTGGCCCTGCTCCTCGTGGGAACAGCCTAGCCTGAACTGCCAGACCAAGTCCTCCCTGAACCACAGTAATTACCAGTGTCTGAGATTAATTCAAGCATTCCATCCATCACTTTTTGTATACGCTACTCCATTGCATGCCACTCCGCAGTACGCTATTCCACTGTGTGCCATTCCACTCTAATATGCGCCACTGTACGCTATTACACTGCATGCAACTATACTCTATGCCACTCCCCTATATCCTATTCCACTCTACACCATTCCACTGTATGCCCCTCCACTGTGCTCTACTCCAATTTACGCCACTCCACTCTACACCATTCCATGCTACTTTATTCCACTGTACACTGCTCCACTCTGCTCTTATCTACTCTAAGCTATTCTACTGTATGCTACTCAACTCTATGCCCCTCCACTATATGCTATTTCACTATACCCCACTCTGATGTATTCCAATCCAGTGTGTGCCACTCCACTGTATGTCACTCTGTTGTATGCCACTCCACTCTACACTTTTCCAGTCTATGCCACTGCCCTGTACGCCACTCCAAATTATCCTGTTCCACTGTATGCCATTCCACTATACACCACTCCACTATTTGTTATTCCACTATATGGCACTCCACTGTACCCCACTCCATTGTATTATTGTTCCACTCTATCCCTCTCCACTGTATGCCACTCCAGTCTAGAACACTACTAAATATGCCGCTCCACTCTAAGCTATTCCACTACATGCCACTTCACTATATACAATTCCACTATAGGATGCTCCACTCTATGACACTCCAGTGTATGCCACTCCACTCTAAACCACTCCACTGTAGGTTACTCCATTAGACACCACTCCACTCTACTCTATGCCACTCCACTCCACACTATTCCCCTGAATGCCTCTCTGCTGTAAGCTGCTTAACTGTGTGCCACTCCACTACATGTTATTCCAGTGCACACCACTCCATTTTATACCACTCCACTCTACACCACTCCACTCTTAACCACTCCACTGTATGCCACAGCACTCTGTGCCATGACACTGTACACAGCGATTATCTATAACACGACACTCTATGACACAACACTGTACGCCACTACACCGTTCCAGTCTATGTCACACAAGTCTACTCTGCGAACCTCTACTCCACTGTACGACACTCCACATCCCTCCACTCCACCAAACTCTGCTACACTCTATGTTACTCCCCTGTACAGCAATGAGTTCTGTCATTATACAATACACTTTTGCCACTGTACCAGACTGTACTCCACTCTGCAACATTCTAGGTAACTTCCTCTATACCACTCCACCAGAATTCACTCCACTCTACTCAGCTCTACTCCACTCTGCACTACTCCACTCAATAGCACTGTATGCCACATGACTCTACAACACTCTAAGCCACTGCACTGTACCACACTCTACCTCACTGTACTGTAGTCTACCTTACTCCGCTCTACAACACTGTACTCCACTATATGCTACTCAAACTCAACTCTAGGGCAGTTTACAACACTGTACAAAATGGAATACCAAGCCACTAAACAACACACCACTCCACTCTATTGAACTTTACATCACTATGTGCTATGCCACTAAGCTGTACTCCACTCCACAGCACTGTACTATATGAGACACAACTCCAATGTATGACTTTAGTCCATTCTACACTACGCCACACCACTTGCCTCCACTGTATGAAATTCTACTCATCTCTACACCACCGTAAGACACTCTGATGTCCACTGCTCCACTCTAATACTCTACCACCCTCTATGCCACTGTATAACACTGTGCCACACTGTATGCCCCAACACTCCACTGTACAACACTCTACTCCATGCCACTCTACAATACTCAACTCCACTCCACCCCACTTTACTCCACTGTACTCTGACACAGTACTCCACTCTACCCCAGTGTACTCCACTACTCAACTGTATGCCACTCCAATCTACACAGCTCTATTCCACTTGACTCTACAACATACTACTCTGTATGACACTCAAGTGCACAGCACTCTACTCTATGACACACTGCTACACTGTATGACACTGTACCACTGTACACTGTATGACACACAACTCTGCGACACTACACTATGTGACACTACATTGTACGATACTCTCCATCCACTCTATTTATTTATTTTATTTATTAAAGCGCAAGCATTCATCCAAAGGATATCACGGCGCTAAAGGAGAGAAGAACACAAGTGAGGAGTTCTTCAAGGGGGTAGCTATTGACGGATCAGCCTATAGGGAACACATGAGTTTTCAGTTTTTTCCTAAATGCTAAGTAGCTATCAGTGAGCCAGAGATCAAGTGGAAGTTTATTCCATAATGTTGCCACAAGGTAGGAAAAAGAGCAGCCACCTACTGTGGACTTCCTGATCTGTTTAGTCTGTGCCTGTGCCTGGAATTGTGATCTCAAGTTCCTCACAGGAGAATAGAATTTGACTTTATCTTGGAAAATCTTTGGGCCCAGATGGTGTAAGACCTTGTAGGTATAGCTCAGCAATTTGAAATTGGCTCTTTGTCTCATTGGGAGCCAGTGTAATGACCTCAGACATTCTGATGCTGAGCTGTACTTGCTCTTGCTACATACCAATTTGGCTGCCGCATTCTGAACCAGCTGTAGTTGTGAAAATAAGTAGTCTGCCATGCCAACAAATAGAGCATTCCCATAGTGAGCAAGGCCTGGACAATGGTTCTCCTACATTCTAAGGGGTTCCACTGAAAAAGTCTTCTTAACAATTTTAGTGTTGCAAAACTTTTCCCACATAGAACACGTATATGCTCTTGCATGGAGAGGGCACTATCAACATGAATGCCCACATTTTTTGTAACTTGTTTGGGTGCAGGGGCATTACCCATTGATGCAGGCCACCAGGTTGCGTTCCACACTAGATTTGCTCCTCCAAAAAGTAGGATCTCCGATTTGTCCGCGTTTAAATTCAGACAGTGACCGGACATCCAAACTGCCATTTCTGAAAGACAACTCGTAAGTCTAGTCCTAGTGTCTTCATGTCCATCAAGGGCAATCATCAATTGAGTATCATCTGCATAGGAGTAGATGCTGATGCTCCATTTTGTGCTGATTTTAGCTAGTGAAGACACATAAACATTAAAAAGGGTAGGGCTCAGGGAGGCTCCCTGTGGTACTCCGAACTTCATAGTTTTGGGTTTTGAGAAAAAGGTACCCAGTTGTACTGTCTGGGTTTGGTTACTCAAAAAAGAGCAAAGACACTGAAGAGCTTTGGATTGGATGCCTTTACCCTGCAGAAATTTTAACAGGAAATGATGCGAGTCTGTGTCAAAAGCCACAGACAGATCCAGCAGGATCAATGTGGCGGCTCTTCCTTGGTCCACCATGGACCTGATGTTATCTAGCACTGCCAAAAAGGGTGGTTTTGGTGCTATTGTTGGCTCTAAAGCCGATTTGAGTGACATCCAGTAGCTTATTCGTCACAAGGTAATCTGTTAATTGTTTGTTTACGAGCTTCTCCATAACTTTGTATAAGTATGGAAGCTGAGATATAGGACGGTAATTTGCTGGATTTTGAACATCAGTTCAAGCTTTTTTTAAGAGAGGAATTACCGTGGCTTTTTTACATACTTCAGGAAATGTTGCAGAATCAAGTGATTGATTGAATATTTGTGTAACATAAAAGCATATAGTAGGTGCAATCCGGGAGAAAATAAAATGAGGGAAGGGTCTAGTGGAGATCCAGATATAACTCCAGCCATTGCTTTTGCTACCTCCTCTTCCGTAAAATTTCTAAAATTTGTGAGATGGGCCTGGGAATCAGAATCTAGATCTAAGATTTCCCAGTTTGTGTCATCTGGAGGATGCTGATCTCCAAAAGAGGAATAGATAGTCGAAATGTTATCAACAAAGAATTCACTGATGGCTTCATATTTCGCAGCGAAGTGTACCAACACTTGAGACAAGCTGGGAGCACTACAGAGCTCTTTGACTATTTTAAAGAGTTTTTTCTGTGAACTACTGTTGTCATACACCCGATTTGCAAAGTATGACTTTTTTGCATTTTTAATGGCCTTTTTGTAAGAACTCAGTTCTAACTTATATAACTGTCTATCTGTGTTTGCTCTGGATAGTCTCCACGTGTGTTCCAATGTTTTACACTTTCTTTTCAAGATTTTGAGATCATTTGAATACCATTTTTCTGATTTTATTCTATTTTGGGATTTATGCTCAAGTTTAGGGGCACACAGATCTAAAGTGTTGGAAATTTCTACTAATAGATTGTCTAAGCTTGTATGTACATGTGATGACATCAAGGCATATTGATCTTTTGAGGAGAATGGACGCTCTAATGTGTCAGGAGTGACGAGCCTCCAAGGTCTTTTTGTCCCAGTTAAATTTATTTGAGAACGGGTTGATTTCATCGGTAGACTAAGCACTCTACTAGATAACACGTCACTCCACAACACTGAACTGTACAACACTTTACTGAACTGTATTCTATGCTCTGCCACTAAATTGTACAACACTCTTCATCACTCTATACCATTGAACAACACAATATTTCACGACTCTCCACTACACAATACTCAACTCCATGACACTACACCCTACTGGACGACACTCAACTGTACTGTATGACACTCCACTATGCGACACACAATGCCACTCCACTGTATAACACTTTATTCCACTATACACAATACCACTCCACTCTATTCCACTCTACAACACTATACACTGATACTTGAGTGCATGACACTGTCCTTCACTATGCTCTACAACACTATACTTAACTATACTTAGTTAAATGACACTCTGCCCTAAACCATTTAAATTCAAAGAAAAAACAAAGGTTAATCATACTTTCAGTTAGGAAAACGTTATTCTTTCTTTACAAACCCAACTTGAACTATACGAATATTAGAAATTCTAACATTATAGTTATAAAGAAAATTTCTAATTTACGCGCACCTTAACACAGAGTCTTGTCACCTCACTATCCACATTACATTAACTATAAATTGCCACTTCTGTCAGGAAATAAGCATTCAATGCGCCTCCAGGATATGTTCCAAAATATTTTTTATAGATGTGTGGGTCCCTGTTTATTTACAGACATATAAACACGTAAGCCTAACCTTCATTTTGTTTCTTTCTTTAAAAGGCCATACAAACTGCATTTCCCAATGATTCCCGTGGCCTTAATGATCCTCAGCAGATGGGGCAGGACCGGTGGATAAGAAACTTTTCTGCATGTCGGCTGACACGCGTAATAGTACTATCCTGTTTGAGGAAGCAGAGGAGTTGTAGCCAGAGGCACTCGTAATAGAGAGCAGAGTAGCGAACTTTCCAGCATTGGTCATTTAAAGTGCACCCTGTAGCGGCTATTCAGAGGGTGTTCCCATGTGGCAGGGTCTGCAGTAAGCAACAACTGCCAGGCAGGGAAGTCTCCGGCAGTTTTCTGTTGTCACATTTGCCATTCTTCTTTAAAGTTCTGCTAAGCCAGACGCGTGAAGGGCATTATTTGGGAGGTTCAAATACATGCAAGCGTGGGATGCACTTTTTTCTTGCTGTTACTAGTCAGTGCATTGGTGGATGCTGATAACTTTTATTTTGCCTCATTATTGACTTGCAGCTTTTTTGGACTCATGAATAGTCTGCTCAGATTGAGCTATATTCTCATGTTTTGGATCAGCGACACCTTGGCTACAAACTGTGAAATACATGGAGACATTGTGGACATTTTTACTTGCCTTTTCATTGGGGATTGCCTTGCTCTAGGAAACCATTGTGGATTATAATAGAGCACTTCTTAGTGGTGTTACTTTCCGAACTTGAATCCAGCACTATGTTCATCATTGTTATAGTGCAGTAACTGTTAATTTATGCAGAGTTCGGAGACTGAATCTGTTACTCTTCCCTGCAGCAAATAGAATGTATTTTTTGACATAGAGAAGCCTTATTTTTTGGCATGTATGACATTTTCTGTACATATGGTAAAAAGGTATCTGTTTGTCAGGAGGGAATGTGTGGATGATAAAGTATACTTTTTTCTGTTTTCATTAAGAGTTGACAATAGTGATGGAGAATCATTAACACAGTCACTGCACAGATGGTCACCTACTATTCATAAGAGAGTACTGCGTGTTGTTAGGTAATTACTGATATTCACTATATTTTAGAACTTATAAGAAAAGGGGATTATTTAGATTATAATTTTTCTTCTGTTTTCCTGCAGGTCTTTCTCCTTGCTGTTCCCTTCCAATGTATCTTTCCCTTGCTTGATCACACAAAAACGATGTGCCTTTAAGATAAGTGCAATTGAAGATGTCAAGAGGTGGACCGTATTGTACATCGCACTGATCCTGAGGAATGTTCTCGCAAGTGTGAGCCGTGACACCTTCTCCATGCATTCATTATCCCCTTGCATGTTACATGACTTATTGCATGTGAAATTATAGCATTGATAACAACACTTATGACACATTTTATAGAACACACTGCATGGCAGTGTGGTGAGTTATAATACATGTAGTGAGATGAGTGAGGTGACAAGACTGTGTATGAAGGTGTACAGGTTTGAGTTAAATTGAAGATGGTGAGTAAATTAGAAATGTAAGTTGTAACTATAACTTCAGAATTTTCAATGTTTGTATAGTTTAAGTTGGGTTTAGGGCAATGCATTAAATGCATAAAATAACTCCATTGACTCTATCTTCATATTCAAGATCTGAAACCTCACTTACAAAGAGGTGAAAAGCCATGTCATTATTCCTGGTGTCCAAAATCAAGATGTTTTGAGGACACAAAAAGACACCCAGATAATGCATCATTAGACTAGAGACTAGGAAGTCCACAACGGAGAGAACAAATTGCCAGGCCTCCTTCCATCATGCATTAAGAGACTGTAGTTCCATCCCCATCGAATTCAACCAAACACTGTCCTTTCTCTGCTATAGAAAAATGACTACTATCCCACACTCTGAGCAACAATGACTTCTGTGTCCCCCCTTAAGTTACCAAGCCATCTTATCCACCTCTTCTGCCTATCTCCGTGACTAATCACGGACCCCAGGATTCCCCTTTGTTGAAAAATGGCCCTCTCTGAAGGGTCACCCCAAACCTTTTGCCTGCCTCCTCCTCTTTTATTGAATTTGTTCTTGTAGTCTTTAGGACTCCGAGCACTTTACCACTGCCAACCAGTGCTAAAGTGTATTTGCTTTCAACCTAAACATGGCTTCGTTGACATATCCCCAATAAGGTGCATTTAATTTATCTGTAAGTCCCAAGTAGAGTGCACTGCCTGTGCCCAGGGCCTGTGAATTAAATGCTACTAGTGAGCCTGCAGCACTGTTTGTGCCACCCTCACAAGTAGCACTTTAAACATGTCTCAGGCCTGCCATTACAGATCCTGTGTGTGCAATTTACACTGCCAAGTTTACTTGCCATATAAAACCCCTTGTGAAGACTTAAACTCCCATTTTACGACATATAAGTCACTCCTTTGGTAGGCCCTAGGTAGACAATAGGGCAGGGTGCTATTTAGGTCTAGGCAGGACTGCCTTATTACACTTTTAAGCTGTAATTTCTGATTGAGAAGGAGTAGCCCTGTCATGTTTAATATCATTTGAATGGTTATGATAAATCCTCTTTGCTGGCAAAGTTAGATTTAACCTTACCATTTTAGAAATGACACCTTTCGAAAAAAGGCGTTTCTCTGCTCTTAAAGCTCTGTGAGCCTGCAGCCTGTCTCCAATACACATTTGGTGGGGGGGTGACGGCTGGACTTTGTGCATTCCTTCTAGACAGCAACACGCAAAGGAAGGGTAGGTGTGATTGACTGCCCATCTGCATCATTGTGGCTCATACTGGGCAGGATGGGAGGGAGGAGCTCACATTTACACTTGAATGGGTAGTTTCCTGTCCCCACACAAAGGATGCGTACCCACATGTAGTAAGTCACAACTCGGTATTCCTTCTGGGTTTTTGACCCCATCAAAAAAGACACTTCTGGACCTGTAAAAAACTCTGCCAGGGAGAGGGACTGCTGTGCTGCTACAAGGACCGCCCCTCTGCTGGACTGCTGCTCTCGTAGAACTTATTTTCTGCTGTTCTGCCATGTGGCCTGCTACCCTATGCCCCTGCTGAGGAAGAAATGGATTCTTGCTTGAACCATCAGTGATCTCCAAGGGCATGCTGACTTGCTTCCTGTTTTGAGACTCAGGGATATCAAGTCTCACCTCCTGCTCCTGGTCCATTGGAAGTTGATCCAGGTGCTTGTTCCAGTGGAACCGATGCATCCTCTGCTGCATGAAGCAGAATCGATGCATCGCTGCTGTTGAAGTAACAGACCTGGCTCATCGCACTCTGAACCAGCACAACATTTCAAGAATGGATGCTTCAGAACTGCTGAATTGCTGCCGCTGCAGTGTGAGAAGATTGACAGAAGATCAACACATCCCCTCATTCTTTGGAGAAACCTGGTGCATCGGCTTTGGAACCAACGAATCTCGAGTTCGGTGCGTTGTCTTTAGTGCATCACCATTATTGTGTGGAGAAAATCTATGCATCACCTTGACTGCAAGAATTAACATGGACGCATTGCTCAGCTATGCCATGCATCTTGCTGCTGCGACCAGGATAAAGATACTTTGTTGAGTGGGCCATGCGTGACTCCTATATCCGGCCCTTGCTCCACCACAGATGGCCTGAACTTTTGACTTCACCCCAGATACCCCCATAAATACTTACTGCTTCAAAGCACTATTTTCACTTTTAATCTTCAAAAAATAATATCTTGACATCTACATATTGGATTCTTGTTGCTTTGTTCTTGTTTTAATTATAAAATCATAATCTGTTTTTCTAACCTGATGTGGAGACTTTTTTGTGGTGTTGTCACTTTGCTACTGTTTGCACAAATACTTTACTCATTGCTACTTCAGTTAAACCTGCCTGCTCTGTGCCAACCTACCATAGGGTGAGCACAGGTTAAATTTTGGTGTGTATCTGACTTACCCTGACTAGGATTGTAGTTCCTGTTTGGACAAAGTGCATACCTCTGCCAAACAGAAATCCAATTTATAACATTGGTTATCAGCAGTGAGGTTATGAATTGTGTTTGTACAGTGTCATATAATGACTTAGTGTAGAGCACTACTCCATATCTAAAACCAATTCTAATCAATTCTCCCTAATTGTCATCTTTGATTTTTCCAAAGGTCTTTTTGCCCAATTCCCATTTTTTCTGCTATGTCTGTGACCCTACCTGGCAAGATGGAATTCTAGCTGGCCAATCTGGAGATCTACACAGTGGTCCAGGTGTAAGAGTTCTTCCAGGAGAAGAGGTTGTACATTAAGGGTAGTGCCAAGAAGAAAGAGCTTCAAATAGCCTTAAGAGCATGGGAAGAAGCCCACCAGATCAATCCAGATGATGAGCAGGAAGGGTCAGAATCTGAGGAGGAGTTGGAGCAAGACCTGCCTGGAGATATTGTCATGCAGCCTATTGAGTAGAGGAGTAAATTCTTACCAGGATTGGAAGTCCATCTAAGAACAGGCAGCACTGTGTCTTCTATAAACCTGTCCCAGGGGAGCTGGAGGACAAGAGGTTGGAGAGGAAACTAAACCTAGAGCTTGCCAAGATTGAAAAAGAGCAAACACTTGCAAAATTGGAGAAGGAACACATTCTAGAAAAGAAAAGACTGGCCATGGAGGGGAGTAGGATGGTCCATGAGCTAAGTCTGAAAGAGCTGGACATCAAAGTCAATGCAGCCGCAGTGGTGGCAGTGTACCTACAGTATCTTTTGCAGAAGGGAGAGTTTGCATCCCCTAGGATTTGGTACCCACGGTGGGGAGAGACACACTTCTTACAATGGAGGGAGAGGATCAGACCCAGGACACCTCTATGAAGGCCATTTTGCTTCATAAGTTTGGGCTGACCCCTGAGAGGTGTTGGCAGAGGTTTAGGGGAATCCAGAAAATGTTCTCACAAACAAGGGTGTACTTTCTTGACTATGCAAGCAAAGCATTGAAGGACTTGGTGAGGGGCAGCTAGGTCGATGAATATTCTGGGTTGTTTAATTTAATTTTATGGAGCACATGCTAGATACTTGTTTTCCAGAGTTCTGCCAACCCCTAGTTCATAGCATATGGTATAGCACCAGAGTGTACAAAAAGGGACCTGAGACTGACCCCAAGAAGGGTGGTTCCAGTTCCCCCCAACAGAGTAAGGAAGAGGTCAAAAGAGACCCACACAGGTATTAGATCAAGGGGGAAGGAAAGGGTTCCCATGGCCCTTGTGAGAAGAAGGAGGGTGGTTCTGGTGGGCTGTGACCCAGGGCACCCCATTTTCAAACCTACTGCTTTGATTGTTCTGAACTAAGAAACAAGCAGCGGGACTCTGTCTGTTCAAAGTAACCATCCACTGGTGGGAACTCTACAGGAGGGGCTAATGTGGCCTTAGGGGAAAGTAGTCCCTGGGGCAGTTCATAGACCATTCCATGATCTCCCTCAGCTGGCAGATGGCTTTAGGCTGGAGGGGAGGGGGGTCATTCTGGAAAATGTCCCTCTCTGAAGGGTCAACCCAAAATTTTGCCTTTCCTCTCCTCTTTTTCCGACCTCGTTTTCGTTGGCTTAAGGACTCTGATCAATTTACCACTGCTAACCAGTGCTAAAGTGCATGTGCTTCTACCCTAAACATGTTTTCATTAACTTATCCACAATTGGTGTATGGACTACCTGTGTCCAGGGCCTGTAAATGTTATGCTACTAGTGGGCCTGCAGTCTGTTTGTGCCACCCACACAAGTAGCACTTTAAACATGTCTCAGGCCTGTTACTGCAGAGCCTGTGTGTGCAGTTTACACTGCCATGTCGACTTGGCCTTTAAAAACCCTTGCGAAGACTCAAACTCCCCTTCTATTACATATAAGTCACTCCCAAGGTAGGCCCTTGGTAGCCAAAAGGGCAGGGTGCTGTGTTAATAATAGGGAGGACAGGTTCTTTCAAATTTTACATGTCCTAGTAGTAAATAATACTTACATTTGTTTTTCATTGCTGTGAAGCCCATCCCTCTCTTAGTTTTACATTGGAAATTCCTTATTACACTTTTAAACTGGATTTCCTGATTGAGAAAGAGTATCCCTGTTATGTTTAATATCATTGGAACGGTAATGATAACATTGTTCATCTCTCATCTCTCTGCTACCTGATGCTGTGTTGCTGTGCCTGGCCTCAGACAAGCAGGCCGATGACTTACTGCCATGTTCAAGCCAGCCCAATTGCTGGAGCCGCGGCCTGTTGGAAAGTGGAGTGAAGGAGCTCCTTGTAATCCGCGCCCTGTCTTTGTAGGCATAATTGGAAGGTCTACGGAGCCCATGTGCCCTGAACCCCTTATTTGACGTGGAGCACAGAAAAAGCCAGCAGCTGGATTTTAGGGGCACTGTGCCAAGCATATTTTGGGGGCCCCTGTGCCGAACAGCTTTGAATTCATGATCCAATTTCAGCCCTCTTTGGCCAGTCACTGACACTGTACTGGCAGACAGGTTCAAATTCTAAGGGGCATATTCTCAAGGATTTATCGCAGAGTTAGCGATAGCTGCCACAAAAGATATCGCCACGGATGATACCAGCAACTAAAGCTGATATGCCGAGTAGGCATTCCCGTGCAAAAAGCCACAACAACATCACTTCGCAATATTCACAACGACCAACCAGATCGGCGATAACATCCCTAAACATGCGTATAGCGCGTTAGCAGCAGGGATTTAACACCTGCTCCGACCTGGTGTTAAGTTGGAAGAAAACCTGCACCAGAAACGGTAGCCCAGCCCACAGCCACACCAGAAGAACAACAGATGCCATGGAGCTACTGATCATGCAGCTCGGACACCCAAGAGGGCCACAACACCCACCGCCAAAACCCCCAGAAAGACAGTGGAAGAAAGAGAGGGAGAGAGAGAGACAGTACCGCCCCTGCGCACCCAGGCCTTACTGCTCACCTGCTGCCACCGGTCTGTCTCCAACTACGTGTCAGCATACACTGCAGTCCACCCGGTCCCTTATCTGAAACAGAGTCCAGAGTTAGTGATGGCAGAGTACATCTCATTGCAAACGACACAATCGTTTGCCCGCTCCTGTGCACACAAGTTGCTGCACCTCAGCCCCTCCCACCGCCCAGCGGTTATTGCCCGCCCCTGCACACCCAGGCCTCACCGCTCACCTTCCTCCACTGACGTGTCTCTAAGAGGGCCCACCATGTGCCGGTGCAAGCTCCAAGCCCGGGGCCCATGACCTTGGCAGCCTCCACATCATGCAGCCCCTCACTGCGGACCACCAGGTCGTACACTTGATTCTGGGTCTTGATTTTGCAATGGCAGTGATCATATCAGTGCACATGTCATCATCGCAGGCTGCACACCCGCTCAGCTCTACAGGTGCCAGTAACTCCATGAACAGCGAGGCAATGTCACGTGGCGGTAGGCCTGCGCTGACCGCAGGCTCAGGCCTGCACTGCGGTCCAGCAGGGCTCACACTAACCCTTACCAGTCCGGACCACCAGGACGGCGCATCACCGCATACTGCACACCCGCTCAGCACTTTAGGTGCCCCTATCTCAGTGCACGGAAAGTCACCTTCCCATGGTGGTAGGCCCGTGCCGGACACTGTTTATCCTTTGCCACCAATTCTCTGCAACGCAAGTCATGGACCCTCTATGATTGAGTCTCATGATATGCCGGGTGGATGCAGCCATGTAACCTCAGGCAGTGGGGAAGAACTGGGACATGTTGCGTCATCGGCGTCCCCTTTATACGTACGTCGAGTGGGCTGGCTCGGCGTATGCCAGGCCAGCGTAGGGGTGTGAATAATTATCCCTGACCTCTGGGCGTGGTCCATATCTGGGCTGCACAGGAAACAAGCTGATGCGTGTGTCTCCGTTGCAGTGTCGGCGCCACACATCCCGTTGTCAACAATGTTGCAGGCACACAGAGGGCAGGGCCACTCAGGGTCTTGGCTCATACATGCCAACTGGTGTGTGTATATCGCTATTGGTGCACACTAAGCCTAGGGCCTCGCATCAATTGCGGCGCGAAGGACACATCACATTTGCAGAATGCAAGCAGTAGTCAGATTAACATTAGGGATGAAAGCTCCTTTGTCTCAATACAGAATGCGGAAGGACATCTGCACCTCTGAGCTGGGTTTTGCATGCGGCAGGCACCCCCTGAAAGATACACCATAGCAGATGATGACGACTCCCACACTACGCACAGCAGTAATGACAGTCCAACGTATCCACACCCCACACACAGAAGTCCTTGCTCGAGGTACTCTTGCATGGAATGCCCTTGACACTTATGTACACAACAACACATACATCCAAACGTTGCACACTCATACGACCCATTGCTATGAGCAGTGGCATATCATGAACATAACTGCCGCAGGTCAGAAGAGTGCAGGTTCTTCGAGAGCCACCAACGCAAAGCAGGACATCCCGGGCATATGCACAGCCCCCGTCACGTAGGACTGTATCTTGACCGAATGCTGTATTTTTGGGGGGCACTGCCTCTGGCAGTGTTGCACATCAGTCACCGGCTAAGCTTCCACCTTGCCAACGTCACCTGCGTTCAGCCTGTGTTGCATTGTCGATCGAGCATATTCGAGTGGTCCATTGATGTCTGCCAATCCAACAGGACGGTAGCTGAACTGGATATTGACATATGTTTGCACCACCTGTTGGCCCACAACCAGGAGTGTCACCGTGATACCCGTTCATGGGATACCTTGATACTTGCATACATGCTGGCAGCCGGACATGGGAGACTGCACAACTCCTTGTGTGCAGTGACCACACTGAACGCTCCCCTATTGGGCTTTGATGCATATTGGTGAAAGGGGGTGGATGCAGCACTCCTGTCCAGACCATTGCACAGGTCCCAACACCTTGTTGCATCCTAGAGAACTGGTCACATATCCCACGACAACAGTGGACACAGTTGCATTCGCCCGGACTCCGAATACATAAGCGTACATCAACGCAGGTTGACACACACCTGTGCAAGGTGAGTGAACAGCAGTGCTTGGTAACGTACCTCAATCTGACATACTGCTGGAGGGAGACACAAGTAGATATGCGGAGAGATGTACTGTTGACAAATGTGATGGGGGACACTACTTTAGGCCTGCCAACGACTTTGACATTTCATGCACAGCACTATTTCAAACATTGAGTTGGGGCAAAGGTGTGAAATTGCGCAGTGACTATTTCATAGCAATGAGGCCACAGCTAGTGCACACCTTCCCAGACATCCCATTGGCCATGTGGGTCACGGTCAAACATGCGCATTGATGTCATTTCCCAGGGTGTACCTTTTTGTGCAGTCAATGTCACTACATTCATCCATACTTACATACTTGGTCGAGAATGGACATGACACATCTGTGTGAATTTGGAATGTTTAGTTCATATTAGGTGGAGTATCGGAGCTGGAACAGTACATGGCCATGCAAACCCCACATTACTTTGTAGCCTAGTGGAGGGCCAGCCAGAGTCCTTTAGGGCTTGAGGGGTACATCGGAAGATGAAGAGTACAGTCTGCAGTCTGATTGCTGTGTCATTGGTAAACAAACAAAATATGGCTGTCCATGTCAAGGTCCAAGGTGAGTGTGGCAGAGTGTTTCGGGGGACAGTGGGAAGTGTTGTTACAGGCATGATGCAGAGGGCAGAACCAATCTGAAACGGGGCATATTGTGGAGATGAATGCTAATGCCTCCTTCTTAATACAAAGGTTGATTCACCCGCATCGTAGTCCTCTATGTCATCTGGCTGACATGTGGGTGCTGGTGTTTGGTTGCAGCACTGTGTGCCACTGCCACATCAGAGGCCACAGGTGGCATGGCTGCAGCACTGTGTGCCACTGACACATCAGAGGCCGCAGGTGGTATGGCCGCAGAACTGTGTGCCACTGACACATCAGAGTCCGCGGGTGGTATGGCCACAGCACTGTGTGCCACTGACGCATCAGGGGCCGGAGATGTGTGTGTAGCAGCACCAGCAGCATTCATTTGCGACTGCCTTAGTGGCAGTAATGCGATGATGAGTATCTGCAGGGCATGGAAGTTCCCAAGAAGTCTTCACTGGTGTGCATCCGTGGCAGCCATTCTTTCTGCATGCCTCCGCTCCATGTTCTCCATTGTCCTCAGCATCTGTGCCAACTGTCGGCTGACATCGCTGAGGCCGCTATGACCAGACAGTAGTTCTCGTCTCATAGTCATGACTCCAGCGATGTCGGGCATGGATTGTTGGACATCATGGAGCAAACTATGGGTGTCTGTTAGGTAGTGTAAGTGGTCCCTGATGTGACTTACACACCCACGTATGTCATCTAGTTTGGCTGCCATGAGTTCAAACCCCACCCACACCTGTTCAGCCACCTCCTTCTGGCAGTGTAACACCTGGCCTTGGAATGCCATGTGTTCTTCGGTGAGGTGCTGGGAGCCAGCCGTGGTGGTGGGTGCTTCCTGCTGTGTGGTCTGTACAGGGGGTGGGGTCTACTCGATGCAGCTGGGCTGCCCAGATCCTGGAGGTGGGTTGCCGTAGATGTCCATGAGCTGTTGTAGGGCGTCGGTGTGGAAGGTATGGAGGTTCTCTTCATCGTCACTGATGAGTTGTCTGGTCTGCTCCTCAGGAGGTGTTGATTGTCCCTCTGCAATGTGAAGTGGAGATGCATTTCAACATTGTATTGACATGTATGTTGATGCATTGTTCAAGTTTACATACGGACTGCATGACAAAATACATTGTGACTGTTTGGGAGGAGCTGACTATTTGATGCGGGACTTTGGACATTTGAACTACATGATGGATGTGAGGTTGTACACGCACCTTTTCATTTCACAGCTTCCTGCTATGCCAGATGTGATTGGCCAGTTTCTACACACAAGCGGAACCAGTTGTGTCCTCTGTTCTGTGGTGAAAGTGTTGCACTTTGTAGCACATTGTCGTAGATGTTGATGTGCTGTGTTTGCTATGTGTGTGTGCTGCAGTGTGCCTAGGGGAACAGGGACATGGTCCAGAGTCATTGTGGGTGTTCTGTACTTAATTGTGCATGTGTGCCATTGTACCCATCTTCCCCCGTTCCCCCCAGTCCCTGTTCGTTACTCACCCTGGTGCTGTTGTGTCTGGTCACGTTGAGCAGTGTCTGGACCCCCGCCTCCCGCCACTGTCTCCCCACTGATGACTGTGGAGACCAGTTCCTCCATCTCATCCAGCTCATGGTGTTCCGCTGGACTGCCACCTCCAGTCTGCATTGCTGCCTGATGGTTGTCAGCGAGTTTCTTCTTTGTTATGCGCTTCGCATCATTCTAGCGCCTCTTGAGCTCTCCAATTGTCCTCCTCCTCCCTCCGACAGCATTCACCTTCTCCAGGATGGACTGACATATTAAATTTGTATTTGCCAATTGCACGTTGGAGGTGACGAACAGTTGTTGGTGGTGTTCTATCACCTCCGTGATGATGATCCTGTTTTCCTGTGGACTAAACCTCGTCTTCCTTGTCTTCATCTCCTTGCCCTTCCGTGACCCCGAGGTCCCAGGCTGGTCATCCTGGGGGCTTGCGGGGTTCTGGTCATCCTCTGTGCTTGCTCCGGGTTCCTCCATGGTGCCACGCAGTTGAATTTATTTTGTTTGTGTTTTTCGGTGCTTTTATGGTGCTTTTCCCCCCATGACGCGTGGGAATTGCAGGACTATCCCTGGTTATCAATGATTTTTTTATCGCGGTTGGCCACATCGCCACTTTGATTTTAACGTGGTCATTTGCCGCGTCATCTTGGGACTATCGCATGATGCTGCCGTGTTGAGAATACAACGTTAACACAGTGTTATTTTCCCGCGATAGACTGCAATGTGCAAAGTTGCGTTAAGCTAATTTTGCGATAATTAACACACGTTCTTGAGAATATCCCCCTAAATGTTTTATTTAGTATTCAGAGATAGTGGTGTGTGTTTTCGATATTGTAAAACAGCAGCACCTCACTAATATTGCAAATAATCTCTGCGACCCACTGCCATTTCTCATATGCAAAGTCCTGTTTTGATCTAAAAGAAACTTTTTTTATGAATGTTGCATGGTGTTGAAAAACAAACACAAAATTTCTCTGCAAAATGTCTGTAACAGACTCCTACACATTACCCGTATTAAAAATAAATTAAAGGATAATGGTAATTAAAACAATCTATGTTTGAAAATCATTCACGGTCATCAGGGCAGAACTGTGTGGAAAACTACGCCAGATCTATCAGCGCTCACCCCTACCCCCCCATAAGGCTGGGGCACTAGGCCAGAGCCCACTTTGCTCATGCCTTAAAACGCCTCTGACTATGTGTGTCCTAATAGACACACACATAAGGTGTTGAGTGTGTTCATAGCTAGTCTGTTACAAAGCACTAGTACATTTCCCCTCTGACACTCATTTCTAATCTCAACGCTATGTATTTTTGTGTAGTGGCTTCCGGTGGAGGGAGGCCGCGTTACACCTATACCTTGTACATGGAGTAGCCTCAGCAACAGATGTTTGCCCTGTGCCCATGCTGTGTCTCAGGGCCTGAGGATGTCTGAGCGTGCATGTGATGGTCATCTTGCAAACCTGTAATTCAAGTACTATGGAGGCTTGACAAGGCAATGCTCCATGGCAGGCTAGTATTCCATGTGCTGCAACCCTAACACACATGAATGTAGGTGTTGGGGGGACGAGAGGAGAACACTGACTGAGCTGTCTTTTGCACCCTCACTCTTAACTACGTAATATAACAAAGTGTAAGAGACGAACTAGGGTCAAAGTGGGGACTGTTTGTCCACTTGCAGAACACCCTATTTTGTACCTCTCAATTTATTGAATTGACTCAGAGTTATAAGGATTTTGACACTCCGGGGTCCTCTATGACAAACCGAAACTAACAAAGCACCTCAGGCCTTCTGTGACTGTGCATATAGTCTCCACTTTATCCCTAGTTCGTCTCATTCGCCTTACTGTGTTATGTGTTATTCCATGTGGTCCTGGTATCGTGTGCTGATCCTATCAATCAGAATTAGTCATGCGCGAGGCCGCTGTCTGTATTACATGTCACTTGGCGTATGTATTTTTCCGTTTTTTGAACATCTGTATCATGAGCTTTTGCGGGAATTCAGGTATGTATATGCAATGTAGGGGGGGGGGGAACTCATCATTATCAAAACCACATTTTAACCCATTTGTTGCACACTCGAAAAGACCAAACAAAACATAGATATCTGCAGGTCTGTTCCAAAACGATCCTGTGTAGGATAGATCTTTGGTTTAATGTCCTACTCGATGTATATCAGAATGACACTGCTTGCAGCCATACCGGTACATTTAGCATATCAGAGTTATGTAGTCCATGCGTTCTAAATAAGATTCAAGGTTGCCACACCTTCTTGCCTCTTCTACTCAGATGCTTAGATGCTCCCTCACTCGCCTCTGCCACTGTTCATTCCACCTCTCCTCTGTTACCTGTCATGCAGCCAGTAGTATGAATGTTATTAGGGCCTGAGATGGGCGGTGTTTCTATCTGCTTGTTGCTGTGTATGCACGCTGGTGCATCAGGTGGATTTTGACGGCCCAATAACACATGTACTCATTCAGCTTACTCTTCTAACAGGGCATTCATTGTTTGCGTTTATAGTTTGAGTCAAGGCAACACCTTATTTTTTCATTTGTTTTATTAGTTCCTTTTTCAAGCAGTATAGCACTCTGAATATGGTTGTGCTGTGACTCGGATATCGATTATCTTGTTCGCTTTTTGATTGATTGTAGCAACAGTGTATAGTGGCAGGCTTTTTTATGCAAATTAGGTGCTAATTGCCAAGGTCCCATTACATTTTGTAGAAGAGATTACTTTGCAATCATTTACATCCTGCTTGCTTTTTCAATGTGATAATACCATTATTTTAATAATGGCACAACTTTTTGGTGTAAATAAACTCAGACCCTAGATTTACTAGCCTTCATGCAATGAGTGCTGTGTGAAAAATTGCTGCTTTATTTTGTGTGAATGATAAAAAATTGTGCAAAGCAAGATTTAATGAGCTCATGCGTTGATGATGTAATCAGAAGTACTCATTCAAAACAAGCCTGTTTTGCATATCACTGTAGCTGCGGATGGGCACAAATGCCAACCGGTGTGGATAGTGTGGCTTTCTACTCAAGGGACACCTTCCAGAACACATTCTAGTGCCTAGCCACCTGCACAAGGCTATGCCAAGTAAGATATTTCATTTTGCATAAATCACTTTTTTGCGTAGATAGAATCACTACACCGCTTGCCCTTGTTTGCAGGTTTCACTTGGCGGAAGGGTCTGATGATGGCTATTTTAGTTTGCTTTGCTTTGTGTCAAATTCAGGGGACAGTCGTGTTGGACCTTTCCAAACATCCTGCCTTAGGTAATTACAGGGTGGTTGGCAGTTCGAGCGCAAACCAGTTTTGATGCTGCATGATGGTCGTGTTGAAGCGCTTAAAATCTTTAGCATAGGAACGTTGATCTTCTGTTTATGCAGGTTTGTTTTCCAAAGAATTGCTTAGCATCATGCAAGCTCATGTGTAAACCTTTAGTATATCTGGGCCGCCATGATTTCAAAATCTCATTTTGAACTGATATTATCACATATCATGAACCCCCGATGGACGGGTGCGGCGAATGATCCCATTCCTTGTCATGGAGCCTCCTACATGCTGATCAAACTAAGTCTCAATGTGCTGGGTCCTGTGCCGCCAGGTCTTACTCCTGCACTGACACCTTTCCAGGCCCTAAAGATCAGAAATACTCTTTGCTGTCCCCCTTCCCACTGATGCCTGCCTTACGTGACTCGCCTCCCGCCTATCTTTAGTGTGCACCATCCGTTCCTGCTGAAGTGTGCTCTGCAGGATTCTCTGCATTCCCCTAACTTTCAGTGGCTTGCCTCTATACAACATCCAGGAGTTGTCACTCTTTTCACGTGGTGCTCATGAGTCATTTGTTAGTGCTTAGAAAGTTTCTATCCCTTCATTTCCTCTCTTGGATCTTCCTTGTAGGACACCAGGGATGGGATCTTCAGGGAAGGCTCTGCACTTGGAATTGATGCGTTACTGTTGGACCTGGCCCTTTTTGCAAGGTTATCCCCAAACTTTTTGCTTCCTTCCTTCTATTTTTTCTGCCCTCTTTTTGTTGGCTTTAGGACTCAGGGCACTTTACTACTGCTGATCAGTGCTAAAGTGCATATGCTCTCTGTGTAAATTGTGACTGTGATTGGTTATCCGTTTGTACCCATACATTGGAATTTGGTCTAATACCTATTCTGTATCTCTCCAAATGCAAGCGGCATGGGATTGCTCTTGCAAGCTACATTTAGTATTACCATATTTCACTTCTGGACAAAGTAGACATGAGTTGCATATTTGCTTCTTCCTTGAGTCACAGCATAGCCAATTCCCCAGTGTACTGATTCATAGACAGAGCATTTCTTAAAGAAATTCTCTGTATAGTAGCATGTTACTTACTACATTAGATCATAGATACTGGAATGCTAGTTGTTTAGAATGTTTGCAAATGCACCATTACCCTCGACATTTCTGCAACATGGAGAAGAATCCATCGCCCTTCTTCCCCCGCTGTAACGTGCCAATGTTACTGCTTAATGTGCTTACGAATGCACCACATTCCACAACATTTTCCCTTCACTTATTTTGCACCGCACCCTTAAGGCTCCCACCTCACCCCTACTGTAGTGAACCCCAGGACCTTTCACACTGAATGACCCACCCATTTGCCTCGCTGGCTTCAGCCTTGCACTTGAAGCTCTGATTTTAGGACTGTACTGACATAACTTGTATGTGATATCACTGACTCTAGTGTTGTACATTTTTAGTACATCGTTTACTCAGTGGTGTATGCATCCACTGTTTCTCTTCTGGGATATGAGCACAAGGGAATCTGTAGAATGATGTAGTCTGTTTTCAGTATTTATTGGGTTTTCAATATATGGAGCTAGAGTTTGCTTGTGAGTGCAGCCTTTAGTTAACATACGTGTTTTACTAAATGTATTACAATAGTGATGTCCTGCTTGCTGTTTGGGCGCATGGAGAAACATTGTTGGTGCGTCCTATACTATGTCGCCTAGTACCAAGAAAGCAAAGCGCACTCCTCTTCATGTTAAACGCCAGGTACCCTACCCTTCCTGGAAGAAAAGCTCCTACGTGGCGTAGACCCTAACAGTTCAGAACACAAGTTCTTGAAAATAAGGATATTTTTATCCCAGAAAAAGTGTACTTTGGGAACTCTGAGCTTTAGGTCATTTATTTCGCTTTAGCGTGGGGCCGTTTTATAAGCTCCCTTCTGCTCTTTAGCATTAACATGAAAGCCACTGTAGTCCCCAGATATTACCCAGCAGCACTCGGGGGCTGTTAATGATTAATGCCATCAGAGTCCAGCCACAAACCTTTCCGCTGAAGATAATGCCAGGCAGCGAGCACGCTTGACACTTTTAATGTATAATTAAGTAGAAAAAGTCAGCACTCAGTATGCAAATTCTTCAAAATGATAAATGATGCCATACAGCAGTAGGGATTGATTTGGTGTAAATGAAACTAATTAAGGAAATGTCAAACATAATTAATAAAACAGGTTTAAGCTGCAAAACATTGTCAATTGAATGAATGAGGAGGCAATGGCTCCCATTGTTTCTGCTTTATTTAGGGCTTGTGTTTAGCTTGTACTCTGCTCCGAAATGCACTCTCCCTACCTCACTCCCTCCACTGCCAATTCCCAGAGAGGGGGAAAATAAATTTGCTTGTCTCTCCTCTGACTGCAGAAATTAATTGCAGGAATCTTGTCCCATCCAAGTGTTACATTCACTCACAGGACATTAACATAACTAATTTGAAAGAGCCCAAATGACTGCCTAATAGAGCGCTGTCAGTTTGCTTGACAGTCTCTGCTACCAAATTAGCTGGGTTTTCTAATTGAATTTTTTTTCCCGAGGACTCTTCCTATTTTTCCTTGGCTATTCATTTTTGATAAGAACAAAGGTTTTATAATTTACAAAAAGAGTGCTTGACCTATAATTACTATGAGGAAATTGAGGGGAGGTAGGGAAGTCAGATTTAGTCCTTGTAATGATGTTGGAGCCCGTCCTTTCTCCAGGGAGCTTTGGAGAATAATGGAATCTTCTATTTTTACGGGTGACCTGTGCACCCGGGCTGACTCCGGCTGTGAATCCGCTTTACCTTGCAGATCACTTCCTCGCACTCAAAGCGCCCATGGAATCAAAGGCCATTATTCCAAATGTCACCGCATGCCAGTGCCATTTCCAAATGCCCTTCCCTCGGAATGAATAAAGCAGTGAACATCTGCCAGTCCTTTCATCCTCATCCCATCCTTGCAGTTTTTTTATGCAATGCTCTCTAACATTATGACTTGAACTTGGGCTAGTATGGCCGGCAATAGGCGTTTTGAGTAGAACGATGCCGCGGTGTACAGTTAAAACACATACAAACACATAACATTTAACAAAAAAAAATCTTACTTAATTCACTTGAAGAAGTATTGTGGTGTAATAGTGCTTTGCAAAAATGTTGATGAATTCGCTACAAGATATTTCATTCTTTGGTGGCCATTCTAAAATGTAAAAGGTTTTGCCATCTCATGGTTTTGGTCCTAGGATAGGACTGCCACAGTACAAATAGCTTTTTGACCTTGGGAATATTCGTTTCCATCACATACCACTTTTAAATACCATACTCCCGCTCTTGTGGTCACCGGGCTTACATAGGGGTGACTCAGTAATTTTTAAAAGGAAGGTTTTTCCCTATCCAAACCGATTCTTTTGGCAGGTTTCATTGCAGGTGTTGCACTGCAGCGATCAGTGTACAATTATAGGCCGGAAGCCATGATTTCTCTTGTCACACTAGTAAAATGGCAATATAAGGGCTGCAGCCCACAACCTTTCTTTCCAAAGGTGCCTTTCTGCACTATTTACTATGAGGTTATAAAAAACGTTCAATATGTCAGTCTGGGTTTAGCCAATTTCACCAGGTTTTAGAGGTCAGAGCACCTTCACTTGGTGCTGGACAGTGGTGCCCCAGTGTACAGAGTCTAAAAGCCAGCAATAAAATAAGGTCCAGCTAACGGATAAAAATCTGTGGTGAAACAACGGATTCCTACAATGGTTCTGCGAGTCCAGTCAAACTGAAACCGTGGCAGGCCAGCAAAGCATTCCCTGAAGCACTTGGCACTGTCCAGCATCAATTAGGTAAAAACGGTAAGACTGTGTGAGAAAATATACAGATGACCGCAAACGTGTCCATACATTACGCAATAGGGCCTGTCATTGTTAGAATTGTCTATGAGTGTACCATCTCTACTTGTCATGATTGGAATCCTTTTTTTAGCAAAGGTAAGGTCACTGCAATTGCTTGTAGGCCTAAAAATAATTAGCAGATCCACCTCCAAGGATTTGACATGCAAAAAAACTTGCATCAAATGAGATGAGGTGTGGAAGTGTGTGAGGTACCAACAAGTGGAAACATAACTTGGGAAACACAAGCCTGCTTTCCCTCTGAGACTCTCTGTGAAAGGTGAGCGTGATGCTGTAATATCTAATGTGGTCCAGCAAACCTGTTTCCTCAAGAAGACCTCTTGGGTTTGTGGGTATTCTTTAAAAAAATACACTTTTTCCGACCTAATTTCTTTAACTCTCTTTTTCTTGATGTCCACGCTGAAAGGGCAACAGACACCATGGATTCCTTTGGCTCTGGGGATCTCTCACTAGGAAGGGAGGAGATAAACATACCGGACATGCCGTTCTAGGTTTCATTTTGAAATGTCAGTCAGTCATATGATGATCCAGCTTCAAACCCAGAATTATGATGTCAGAACACATGGAGGGCTGAGATGTACTCACCAAGACATCCGTCACCTGCTCCTTGAGCCCATTGTAAAAAACAATCACTCAGTTTCATTTCAGGACATGCTGTCTTCATAACTCGCCAATTAAAATAAGTCATGCAGATAAGTAATCGCCACGACCCTCTTCAAACTTCTAGGAGTTCCCCATCTACAGACTCCGCCTCAAAGATCAGCTAAAGGCAGTCTTAAAATCATCCGAGCAGTACTGTAGCTTATCATCGACTTGCGACAGTAGCGTTGCCCAACACGCTGTGTCCCCCATTCCGCATGAAATAAGCAAAGTTTACTCTGGACTGGGCACTGATGCATCCTGCTTGGTTTTCAGGAGCAACGGGGTGTGGCCAAAAGGGAATTGCAATGCCACTGGCTGGACCATCAGTGCTAGAGAAGCAGGAGGAATGGGGTCTCACAAAGGATGTCACCCAATGGAAACAGTGTTAACTTGTCTACCAGTTATGTATCCTATTAATCCGATGGATCATTCAGAACCTACTCCAAGGTTATGGCGAGTGCCTGCAGGCTTGTGTGGTCAAGGTCCATGCTACCAGAGCAGAACATTTGCTGTAGGCTTGCCAGCGTGTCATGACCTATATTTACCAAGGGGTTTACAGGAACCCACTTCTAATCAGGACTGTCCTTGGAAGGCAGTGCAGCCTTGACAAAGATGCTCACACCAGCCAGACTGCCTTCCTCCACTCCCACCTCTCTCTTTCTCTCTCCTTTTCTTTCCTTTCTCTTTGTCTTTCCTATCTCTTTTTCACTGTCTCCCCTAAAGCACACACTGTGCCAGCTCTAGTTAATATGTGGAAGCTGGAAAATATAGCAGAGGGGCCAGGAGCAGCCCTTTGCCTTCTAAAACTGTCATCCGAAGGTTCCAGCCCATTGGGAAATGCCAGATGGAAGAAACGTTCAGTACAGTACTCACTTGGATGCTGGTTTGGCTACCCAAGAGACACAGCAGAAGAATGCATTTGGAAGGGATTGGAGGGGTAAAATCACTGAACTCCAGCTGCAAGTGATCAATATGTGGTTTTCAATATAAAATAGGAAGACAGCGCTCAACACTGGATTAGGCACAGGATACGCGCTACCTGCAGCAATAAAAATGCTCATTTATACTGCAAAGACCTGGGATTCTGGAGCAGACTGTCATAGGCGCAGTCAGGGGCGGACGCATAAGAGAAAACACTGTTACTTGTAGCAGGGCCACAATTGTCCGAATGGTGCTGGCCTTCACAGCAGTATAAGGAGGCAAACTAAAAATAAAAACATAATTACTAAAAATGAGAGCAGATGTATGTAACTTTTTCTAAAAGTAAAAAGCAAGACATAAAAGTAAAAAGTAAAAAGCTAACCCTAATGGTTGACCTGCTCGATGCCCCTAATTCCTAAACACGGAATCATAATTAAATATAACCAAAAAGAACCCTAACGGTTTACAATAGTGTTAGTGAAATTGTGCAAAGGGGGTATAGAGCTGTCATGCCTTTCACTAGGCGTATTCTACAAAGGGCACCAGAGGCTCAGGGTTCTACTGGTGCCTGTCCACAATGGTACAGGACAGTACAAGCAGCATAAGCTTCAAATGTTATCCTTAAAATGATTATTTTCAGACATACCTTCCCCATTCACGAGTGTTGTAGTCCTACTTGAGGCGCAAAACTCCTCCCCCTAAAAAAACATAGCCAGTTTAAAAGCAGAAAGTATTAAGTTTATATCAAACAATGTCCATGCTCAAAAGCCTGCTAATCTATTACTAAGAATCTTTTCGATCGCCTTTTGTTTCTCTGAGAGCAGGGCGATAATCAGAAATTTGGATGAATTGCCTGAAATTGACACCTCTTAATGAAATAGCCGCCTCTCGTTCGATATTTGCTTTGTTTCAAACAGTAAGTAAAAATAAAACTCTAAAAATATTTCTGGACGCGATTGCTAAAATTAGATGATTCCAGTTGGGTTAACGAGAGGCATCCTTCATTTCAGAAATCACCTCGGTCCTGCTCCCCATGTTCTCGATAATTGAGCATATGTATCAGTGTCTTCACTAAATTTGTATGGCATTGACGTATGTGACAAGAACAGGACCTTCTTGATCTATAAATTACCGTGTGTATGTCTCTTTCCTCCATTTCTCCTAGAAGTGCTAATTCGTATTGCGACAAGAACCTGCCATTTTGGAGATTTTGTCATTAAACCCATTAGCTTCCAGACTGGCGTCATAAGAATGGGATTGGGCGCCACTCTGATTGAATAGCAAAGTTGTGCCTGCATTGGCATGGACCTCTAGCTTAGGGAGAAGAGACTACTCAGCATGAACCAGTAAATTGACAGGTTTTGTTGGGAGCTGGTGATGATGGGTCAGAAGCTAGAGTCATGGCTATGCAGACAAAACTTCTCTGAAGTTTTTTGCCAGTTAGTGGCCAATACTCCTCAGGACACTTCATGAAATGCAAAACGTCTAAAACAAAATCTGGATTTGGATTTTGCAACTTCATACTTGCCATGCTTAATTGCAGATCGCAAGCATCCCATCTTGTTGTGAACCTCGATATAAAGTTCCAGTCAATGTCATAGTATCATAAATAAAAATTAAGAGTACTCAACATCAGTGACGGCCCGTGTAGGGCGTTTTACCGGGGCGGTGACGTGGCGCAGAGGAGGGGCAGGGTGGGGGGTTGCAAAATGCGGCATACGGCCGTGTTCAGGTAAGTTACGAAAAAAATTAATAAAACGAATTTCGTTGCACGCGCTGCATCGCCAAATGTGATGCAGCGCGCGCAACAAAATTCCGGTAAAACGCCCTACACGGGCCGTCACTGCTCAACATAATGAATGTGTTTGACTTGGCATCTTTGGCGTGGTTTCCCCTGACTTTTTGCCTCTACCTCCTGTATTTTTGATGCTATGATGGATTTCGTTTTGCTAGCTTAGATGCTTTGGGCACTTTGCCACTGCTGATCGGTGTCAAAGTGCAAGTGCTCCCTGTGTAAATTGTTCTTACATTTGGTTCTCCCTGAATGGCATATTTCATTTACTGGTAAGTCCCTAGTAAAGTGCACCGAGTGTGCCAGGGCCTGTAAAACAAATGCTGCTAGTGGGCCTGCAGCACTGATTGTGCCACCCACATGAGTAGCCCTGAAAAGTTAACTCAGACCTTCCACTGCAATGTCTGTGCGCAGTTTTCAACTGCCATGTCGACCTGCCAAGTGCACCCATTTGCCAGGCCCTAACCTTCCCTTTTCTTACATGTAAGGCACTCCTACGGTAGGCCCAAGGTACCCCCGTCGGCAGGGTACAGTGTATGTGAAAGGTACGACATGTACAGCTGTGTGTGACGTGTCCTGATAGTGAAATACTGCCAATTTCGTTTTTCACTTTTGAAAGGCTGTCTGCCCCATAGGATAGGATGGGAGATACTTTGTAACATTTTACAAGTATATCTTCCCATTTGGACAAGCTAGAGAAATAAAGTTTAGGCCCTCTGAACTCAGATTTTAATAACACATCTTTTAGTAAAGATGGTTGTTACATTGTGTGTTTGAAAATGCCACTTTTAGAAAATAGGCCTTTTCTTGTTTAACCATTCTATGTGCCTCTACCTGTTTGTGGATTGACTGTCTGGTTCTGGAGTGACAGAGGCTGGGGATGTGCATTTATTGTAGACAGTTGGGGTGTGGCTGATCCTTCCTCGATGACTCAAAGCTGAGCTGAATGTGGCTTGGCTGCATTTAGAGTAGTGGGAGGAGTTTTCCTTGCACCCGAATAGGGCCTGCCTCTCTTGCACAATGCTGTCTCCACCCCTGTGGTCATACTGCATCAGGGAGGACAGAACTGGTTTGGACTGGGCTCAGAGATCATTGCACAAAGAGAACAAAGACAAAATGAGGTATAAGTAGTAGACATTAAACCCCAGAATGTTGTATTACTTCTAGACTCAAGAGGAACCTTTGCCAAGAATAAGAGCTGAAGAGCTGTGAGGAGGAGTACTGTCCCTTTACTGTGTGGGGTTGGCCTGCAGTTGCTGTTTCTGCCAAGGAAAGGACAAAGACTGGAACTTTTCTGTGAACCTGCTTGAAGAAGAATCTGCAAGGCCCTCTGTGTGCTGGCCTCCTGTTCTGAAGTCTCAGGGACACAAAGACGTCACCCCCAGCTCCCCTGAACTCTGCTGCTGAGAGTTCTGACCTTCCAGGAGGTGCCTATTCCAGTTTGGGGCCTCTGGAGGTTGTCTCTGTTGTTGGGAGTTAGACGAAACTTGAAGAGTTGAGAACATTGATGCATCGCCCTTCTTGTGGCTGTTTTTGCCCACGCAGCACCGCTGTGAGAGTAGAATCTCCATGCACCACTGCAGAGAGGAAGCGCATCCTGGATTTCCACGCATCGCACCTGGGCAGCAGGATTTCCTGATGCGTCACACGCAGACCAGAACTATCTTGGATTCGACTTATCGCTTCCTCCTTAAGTCCAGATTAAACAAATCCCTTCTCCTGCATGCAGCAGAACTGTTGCATCGCCTCCTCAAGGAGTCAAGAACTGACGCATTTATTTGTTTCTTGATGCTTCCTTTCTCTGTGGCTGTTTGACCTTGTGAAGTTTGACTCATCTACAGGTACTTTGTGTAGAATCATGCATCCATAGTTTTGTATGGACCAAGTTGCTTGAAACCTTTGAAAAATCATATTCTTAATACATGTATGTTGGATTTTTCTAGTTTTGGTCTTGTTGAGTTTAGATAAAGATACTTTAGTTTTCTAAACTGGTGTAGCATCCATTTGTGGTGTTATCACTGTATGACTGTGTGTTTTGAGTACAAATACTTTACACATTGCCTTTGGGATAAGCCTGTCTGATTGTGCTAAGCTACCCAGGGGGTGAGCAGGGGTTATCTAAAGTGTGTATCCCCCTTACCCTGACTAGAAGCAAGGGTCCCTATTTGGAGAAAGGTACCTACCTCTTCCAAATGGAGACCCCCATTTCACAACAGAATGAATGAATGAATCAATCAGAGGTTTATACAGCATGACTACTCACCCACCAAGGCACTGAGGGGGGAGTGGCTGCTGATCCGTCTGGGCACTGGGGTTCAGTCGAAGAGCCAGGTCTTGAGGTCCTTCCTGAATTGGATCAGCAACGGGGATTGCCTGAGGTGGAGAGGCAGGGTGTTCCAGGGCTTGCCGGCGAGAAAGGAAAAGGATCTACCTCTGGCTTTGGTCGTTTGGCCAGTGCCAGGTAATCAAACCCTACCTTTCATCGTTGAGAGAAACTATTTCTGCTGTCCAGAAAATGGATGATGTAAAGGTCTGTTTTAGAAAATTCCATTAAATTTCTTCATCCTGTTATTATTTTCAGCACACATTTTGTATGGATTGGACAGCCCCTTTATTCTAAGGTAGGAAACGCATAAGTAAACATTTTTGTTCTGAGTTTAGGAGTTGTTATATAATAAATGTATGGTTGGACAATACTTGTTTTGATGTAGTATTGACGGTTAAGCAGAATGCTGTCTATGCTGTTTAGCAGCAGGCACAGGGAGATTTGCCTCCAGGTTGGTGGGACACCAGTCCCCAAAAACACCAACTGTGTCACTTTCTGTGTGGACACACACTGCATTAGTGGACACCTGTGCAGCAAAGTACTTTATGTCCCTCAAACAATGGGGCCTCACTTTGCTGACCTTTTGTGATGGGGGCTTCTTTTATGGAATATTTTAGTTCTGCCTTAAACTAACCCTCTGGGTGTCTAGAGGTCCCTCTGTCTTGTTGGGCAGATGGATTTCTTCCTTGGTTCAGAGCCTGGCTGTCTACCTCCAGCTTGAAAACCTGGCTGTGATTCAGGTATATCCTAGTGGTTGCTTTTGAATATGGACGCCCTCCGAGTGCCTTGGTTGATCAACATTTTCACTCTAACTCAGGCTGCATTGGCTCTGTGGATAGTTTCTAATGAAAACATGTAAAGATCCAACAGAATGCAAGTGGGCAGCATATTCATTCATTAAAGTGGCCAACATAATCGAAGTGAAATGCATCAGTTCAAGAGTGAGACCCTATTTTGCGAGTTTCAAAACACATGTATTCAATACAAGTCTATGAGAATGTATACTGGTAGTTATTTCCGCCTGTGCTGGTAGTCTGACAGAAGTATGAGTGCCCTTTTCTGCCTTATGTATTTTCGAAGTGCATCCCCCCTGGGTACTCAGTATTTTGGAAATGCTAATGAAGGATGACCTTTTCATGCCAACTAACCTATGCTCTTCTGAGAGTCTCACATAAGGGCGAAACATGTGCCAAGAGTGGCTTTTGCTTAATCTTGTTTGGCTTTGTGTTACTGTACTAATGCAAACTAAAAGTCCAAACTTTATCTGGATTAGTGAGTGCTCATGCTATGGCTTGGCTTCACATTGAAAGCGCGATAGACTTTCCCAGACACACAGGCAACTGGAAAGGCTACCTTGGGTGGTGCTGGTGGATTGATGTGTTTCATGTCTCTTTTGGTTGTTTTATAAAAATGCATTATCTTAAATTTCTGAGGGTTTCGGCAAAAAACATGTACTGAACTTACTGAAAACAGAAATAAAATAGCAAGGTTTCTTGAAACAATGGGTAGGTGTACAGTATGCGAAATGCATTCTTCAAGAGGATTCCGTTTGAAAATGCCAGGGGTCATAAGTCAAATATATGCAGCACATTTTGACTATTTATTACCTTGCATTTGGCGGAAAATTCATCACTTCTGACAACCTTGGGTAAATCATATTACATATTTTATAAAATATGACTGCTGCTCCTTTGTCTGAAGATGCTACTTAGTGAGTGAGCTCACTGCTGCTCGCTGCATCCCAGTAACCGTGAGTTCCCTCAGGACCAGTGCTTGCCTATGAAGTATGGCAGCTGAACCAGACATGAAAAGGTATTTATAGAAAACATATGCAAAAGGTTGAAGGCTCGTCCAGTTTTTAGTACGCGGGCTCTGACAGCCAAATACAAATTGAGAAATGTAAGTTTCACTTCGGAGCAAATTTACCGGGTGAAACCTCATTTTTTCATTTCATTTGAATACGTCCAGTGCTTCTCTGAATATGCAAGTTTATAGCCAGCATATTTTTTATTCTTGATAGCTCATTATTTTACTGTGAGGTTGTTGAACCCAGGCCACATAATGCAGATTACCTCGCCTACTATAAATCAAAATATACATGGCAAATGGAATTCCAAGCAGTGCCAAAGACGCATCTGCTTTAGCAAGGAACACAGATGCATTTAGCTCTTTTATTATGAGGTATTATGGACAATTTATTTTTAAACCATCCCTCTAAAACTATTAACTAGCATACATTTAATAGACTCCCGAAAAACATTTGCTTCTAAACATTAATTTATAAAAGCAAACGGATGGGTAAAAAAGATTTTGACCAACCCACCCACCTGGAGAGTAAGAGAAGCTGTTAAAAACGAATATTTTGTTTTTAAGGCGCAGTTCTTCTCCGGTTGTTGATTATTTTAAGCAGAGGAGCCTTTCTCTATCGCATCTACTTTAAATAACAAACACCCTTAAGGAACACAAAAAAGGACCTGCCATAGTATTTTCTTAAAACGTTGTCCATTATTTAAGATAATGTGAATGCCTTGTAAAATATACCAGGCAGTTTTAAAATGCGACCGTGTGTGGTTTTTCGTGGCTGCTTGTGAGTTTATGCCATTGAGAGGATTTTCAAGTCCTCACTTTACTGAGGAAACTCAAGGTAAAAAAAAAAATGGATGTCATCTTGGCAACGCATTATCTTGCCTCGACTTTGGTGGGTGTGCCTACATTGCTATAAATGGAAGAAACGCTTATATACATTGAGGAACTATTCAAGCACAGAGGGCAAATTCATAGCTTTTAAGGAGTGAAAAATCTGTTCACCGTACATTTTCGTCTACATCTTAGGTGAACTTTGTGTGCAGTCTCAACAATGCTCATGAGTCCTCGTTGATACCTAAGTAGATTTCTCTACCCCCGGCTTCCTCATATTCACACGTCTGTAGGAGGTTGAGGCTTGAGGGTTGAGGGTGGATAACCCTCAGTAGAAGGTTTAGAAGCAGCTGAGTAGCAACGTCTGTAGGAGGTTGAGGCTTGAGGGTGGGTAACCCTCAGTAGAAGGTTTAGAAGCAGCTGAGTAGCAACGTCTGTAGGAGGTTGAGGCTTGAGGGTTGAGGGTGGATAACCCTCAGTAGAAGGTTTAGAAGCAGCTGAGTAGCAACGTCTGTAGGAGGTTGAGGCTTGAGGGTTGAGGGTGGATAACCCTCAGTAGAAGGTTTAGAAGCAGCTGAGTAGCAACGTCTGTAGGAGGTTGAGGCTTGAGGGTTGAGGGTGGATAACCCTCAGTAGAAGGTTTAGAAGCAGCTGAGTAGCAACGTCTGTAGGAGGTTGAGGCTTGAGGGTTAAGGGTGGATAACCCTCAGTAGAATGTTTAGAAGCAGCTGAGTAGCAAGGGTGCCAGAGAACCTTCTTACAGCTCTGGGCCTCGCTGCCCCTGATGGACTGATGAGAGCTAGGCTGCTACAAATCAGAGCAGTACATAGCCGAACCAACACATTTTAACCGAGACTATTTTCCTCTCTTCATTCCTTGCAAATGCAGACGAATGCAGGTGTTTTTCACCTACAAGTTGCTTTTTTCCGTGCAGTGCGCAAGTCGGGTTTGAGAGTCATAAGAATGTTTTGGATAAACCCAAAGACAGACTTTCAGGGAGTTCGCACCCATCCTTCCCAGTAGCCGCCGCCTCCTCTCTTGGAAACCTAATCCCACCCCGCACCCTCAGCTAAAGACAACACAAAATGCACCATATTGTGATTCAGGATTTGAGGATGTGACCCAAATGCGAGTTGTTGTGGTCATATATGGAATTTACCACTGAAAACGTTTATGAGAGAATGTGTAAAAAATAAACCAAACAATAGCAGATTCTTCCTATGAGTATGTTCCCCTTAATGATATTTTATATTGATCATTATATTTGCACAAATGATATATTGCATTTGCGCCTGTTTTTGAATTACATTTTCTCCTACCAGTAATTCTGTTTCTCTGTGTGGACTTCTTCAGGGCTGTGAGTCACATAGATTAAATCTATCGAAACATAGGGGTAAATACACTTCTGAAGAGCCAGTCTGAATAGGATCCTGGGCGCATAGTACCCTACATTATATACAACATCGGGGAGCATGTAGCTTAATAGCTAGGGCAGTCGATCTCTAATCTGAGGACCCGGGTTGGAGTCAACCTCAACATCCTGTAATCCCTGGCAAATTACTTTATCTCCCCATGCCTAAAAAAATTAATGTGTCCTTGTGTAACGCAACTGGTGCTCATTTAAATTACTCTGATACCTTTGGGTCAAGTTTGCGCTATATAAACTACGAAAAAAAAAATGTTTTTAACACTCATATTTGGGTAGGTTAAATGTTCAAATGAGATGAAATCAGATCTATATTCCATATGCATTTAACTTTGCCCCTCTGCATTTTCTCAATCTTACATTCACTATATGAATAATTCTGTTAGTTGTAATTTGTTTATTGTTAAGGCCCCCTTTCTTCTCGAAAATGCGATTATGAGGTGTGTCCATCATAACTGTTTGGGATAGGCTAGGTCATGTAATAGATTATTGGAGTAAGTGTAGGATTATATGAACACTAAGGCCCTCAGTATCAATGATTCGCTGTAATCACCAGAATCCCTGCAACTCCCCACTGAAATTGGTATACCTGAGCCATGGTAATTTCCAAAGGGGTAATGGGGATATTACTTTTGGGGGAATAATATGTGGTAACAGGATTTATTGAGATAATTTCTGCTTGTCTTTTCTGGTATTCCACCTGAACACTTTACTTGGTTGCAGCAGGTGAAACATCACTCACCAGCATGTTTTGGAACAATTTGCTCCATTACTACTTACACTAATTATTTTAGGAACATACGCTGACAGAATCTGATTTATTTTGAATATTTAATATTAAGATGTATGATATTAGTACAAATGCCTTTACAGCACATGCCTTTTGCCCTCAACAATTACAACGCAATATCTTTACCACGCATTGCCTTTACCAGGCAAACCTTTGCCACACATGCCTTTACAACGCAAGTTAAGTCTATATTAGGTAAGTGAAACCCATATGTGTGTGTATATATATATATATATATATATATATATATATATATATATATATATATATATATATATATATATATATATATTCACTGAAAAAACCATAGGTTTCAGGGCTGTTATAGTTAGCTGGACATTTCACTCGTACAAAACCATGGAAATTCCTCCGTTATAGTTAGTTCTGCTAACTATAAATCGCGAGCCCGCAATCCACTGCTGATGATGTCACATATTACATCATTCATGACATGGTCAGTGACATCACTGATGACATCACTGATGGTTTGGTTCGATATTTAAATATGTATTATATATATATAGCAATCTGCATTTAAGAATGAGTGGATATATAAATATAAATATCTGGATGGAGGATTTAGTAGCAGTGTGATTGACTGTTTACTTGAGTAATTTATAGTGTCTCACTAAATATATTGGATAGTGACTAAACTGTGTGAATATCTGCATCATTTTGTCAGTTGTTGTGTAAACTGCTGCACCAGTTGGTTACTACCTATGTGAAAGTCTATATTAGTTATTGATTAGTTAACTGAATATTTGTATGGGAGAATGAATGTGTGTGTGGTTCGGTGGGAGGGTGTATCTGCCCAAAGATGTGTGAATAGTTGATTCAGTAGGTATATGAGGTTAAGACTACATATTATAACAGTTGTTTGGGTGAGTGAATATCTTTATGGATGTGGTGATGAGCAAATATATCTCTCAATGGTACATGTCCAACAAACTAGAAAAATAAAAGGCAGTGTATGTGACAGTTGTTGTATATAAATAAGTATACATAAGACTCAGTGATTGTATGAGTGACTGTATGGATAACTGTATACTTGTAATAGTGATTTTATAACACACTAAGTAGGAGTTACTATCTATATGAATAAATGAAGTGGTGTTTGTATAAGTGTGTAGCTGAGTAAATGTAAGTATGATCCATTGTTTGCATAAGTGAGTAGGATGACTACAAAAGTTAATAGGATGTGTGCTGGTGTGTAATGTCGATATAGGTGTATAAGTATATTTGATAGTGTTCTATTGATCATTGACAGCATGTATGAGTGAATCTCATTTAATTTCATTAGGTCTTTATTTCGATTAAAATAATCATGAAAGACAATTCATACAAAAAAGCTAAAAATAAACTTTTTGAGTAAAAACACAGTGCCATATGAATAATCAAAACCAAATAACAAATCAGTAATTAATACAGTGTGTATATCAAATGAAAATAATCAACATCCAAGGACCACTATAAAACCATGTAAGTACAAAAATACAATGTAAAACCAATTAATCATGTAGCTAAAAATTAATTAATAAAAAAAAACGTACTGAAGTTATATCACATTGTTGTGGCTACAGCTAGGCCTGCTTTCCTCCTAGTTTTTTGCAGCGAATAAGCCATGCCCATCTCAGGAATTTTGCCACAGCTACAACTATAGGAGCATCAATAGATGTCCACAAAATCCTTAATGCCACCATGGCCGATCTAGTACCCATGTTCATACAAATTGGTTTGAGCCATTTGAGCCTGGGGGATTTGTAAGCCGGGCACACCAACAAGAAATGGGATATGGATTCCAACGAGGCTGGACAGAAGGGACAATGGTCAGACCCATTCGACCGCCAATTGGAAGTAAAGGCGTTGATTGGGAGAGAACCAACCCTAAACTGGTGGTATAGTTTTCTATCCACCGGTCTAGAAATGATGTCCCAGTATGCTTCAAATATAAAATCCTGTTTGAGCATCAAATAGTCCGAGGATAAGGTAGACCTAGTGGAAGAGAAAAAATACTTGTTCTTGACCATATCCCAATAGGCGGCCTTGAGTTCCTTTTTGGACGGAAATGGATTTTCATCGGGGTGCGTCCACAGGTCACTCATCCCCATCCCACACAGGGATTTTTTTATATCCTGTAACCATTTAATCTTCCCAGTACAGCCAACCCCCCTGAAATCCATAAGGGATTTCGCATATTGGGAAAGCTCAGGAGTAACCCAAAGACGCCGCCAAAACGCTATTGGTCTAAAGCGAGTTAAATCCTCGATTCGAAAGCAACCCAGATCCAAAAAGAGTGGCAATAGTGGAGTGGATTGCGGGAGACTCGTGATAGCTCTGACAAATTTATTCTGGGCTAGTGCCAAGGTGGAAATGATCTCGAAACCCCATAATTCCGCTCCATATAGAATTGAGGTAATAACCTTGGTATTATATATCTTTAAAACAGGGGCCATAGGCTTGGTAAATGAAAGCTTGTGTTCTTTAACAAGGGCTCCTGCCAGCTGGGCATGTTTCAAAGCTAAGAGATCAATATGTGGTTTCCAGCTAAGTTTCTTACCCAGAGTAATCCCCAGGTATGCAAAAGCTTCGGTCTGTTCATAAATACAGAGCTTTTAATGGTCTTATGATGGTGAAAGACCATAAACTTGGTCTTGTCCACATTAACCACAAGCCCATGATCACGGCAGAACTCCTCGAACCTAGACAATGCTGCGTGTAGTCCCTTCTGTGTCTTGGATAGGATCAGGGTATCGTCCGCGAACATGAGCAGAGGCTTCCTAAGCCCCCCCCAAGCTAGTGGCGTCTGTGTGATATGTGGAATAGTATTGAACCACCCTGTTAATAAACAGGGAGAACAGTGTCGGCGCCAGGACGCATCCTTGGCGCACACCCTTTAGGACGGGGAAGCTAGCTGTAATCTCTCCCTTTGAGCCCCCTCGCACCTGAGCATAATTCATATTGTGCAACTTGATTATCAAGGCTAATAGCTCCTGGGGCATCCCTACTTCCAAAAAGGCATGCCAGATCTTGTTACGAGGCACCAGATCAAAAGCAGACTTAAGGTCAATAAAGGCTGCATATAGGGACCCTCCTATAATGACTACCTTCCAGTAAATCATAGTGAACCTAAAAACCTGGTCAATGGTGCTGGTAAAAGGGCGAAAGCCTGCCTGCAACGGTGACAAAATCTCATTCCCCTCAATCCAAGCTTGGATTCGACAAAGGACCAATCTAGCGATTATTTTCTGCATAGAGTCAAGAAGGCTAATCGGCCTATAGTTGGCAGGAGATGAGCGATCACCCTTTTTGCATATCGGTAATATAATAGCTCCAGACCAGGTATCAGGGAGAGGTGCACCACCGGCTATGGCATTGGCTATGTATGTAATATATTTGACCCGATTCTCTTTGTCATACTGGAACAAATCAGCCGGTATACAGTCCGGACCAGGAGCCCTCCCTTTAGGCAACAAAGAGAGCACCTTCTCAACCTCGATGTTGTCAAACAGTAAGGTGTTAGGCGTTAAGCCTGGAAGCTGGTAAATATCAACAGTATTTGCAATAGAGAATTGGGCTTTAAAGAACTCAACCCACGAGTCAGGTGCTACATGGTTCACCGGTATATGTGGTGTCCCTTTACTACCCCACTTGACTAACTGCCAAAATTTAGTCATGTCTCTCTCGAGACTAGCATCAAGTAGGTCGAGCCAACGTTTTTCATCCCATCCTTCTTAGCTACTTTTAGAGCTGCTTTGTACCTAGACCTAGCCAGTCTTACCATGCCCACATTTCTTGATCTAATAGCTTTTGTTAACTCCTGATATGACTCTCTACAAGTCTTATTATACCAGGTAGACATCTTGGCACTTGGATTGCTTTTCCTAGAGTTACATTTGATAAAAAATGGTTTTAAACTAGTAAATAGTTCCCTATGTACAATCGGAGCAGTGCGATTCATGGCCTCCTGAGAGTGACAACTATTAAGAATAGCAACCGAGTGGTCAACCATAGACTTTATCTCGTCGAGATCCTCCTCTCTTTCGATAAGCCTGGCCCATCTAACTCTTCTTTCATCATTCGTGACAGCGGCTTCCACTAGGTTGTGTGCCTCAGCCATATTGGGGTTGACTATTAAGCTTGATGCCAATAAAGATAGTACTAGTGGGTCATGATCACTTTCGGCCCGCTCAACGACCGTCATGTCATATAAGTGAACCCAAAAATCGACACTAACAAGGATGTTATCTATCCTACTTGATCTTAGGCCGTTATTATAAGTAGGTGCACCCCTCCGATCCGACTGGGTCCTTCTGTTTGCTGCCCTTACTCCCTTCTCCAGACACATCCCCTTAAGCTGCAAAGCAGCTTTAGTCCATTTTTTTAATTGGTCTGAGTTCTAAGGAGGGGATCTTCCATTGGGAGTCCTCCTCGGAGGTTAGATTACCATCCTAAAAGCCAAGGGGTTCAAAACAACAATTAAAATCCCCCGCTATGATCAAATGGTGCCCCACTTTCCAACTGTCCAGAAACCTATCAAGGATTTCAACAGTCTCAGATCGCCTGCTCCCCGGTTGGCCTCTTGCATAGATGTTGATTAGCAAAATATCCCTAGCATGGCCCGAGCATAAACAAAGGGCCAAGATGTCGGGGCTGTCAATAAATACATCCTTGAAAGTGTAGCTCGCTTGTTGTCTCACCCAGCATGTTAAACCGCCCGAAGGTCTCCCCTTTCGCCCCCGAGGGCTGGTTTAAAAAAGTTGAGAAACCCAGGGTGATGGACTTGATCCATGGCCCATGTCTCCTGAAATACCCAGATATTATGCTGATCAATGAAAGTTGACCAGTCACTGGATTCAGTTTTGGGAAAAAGCCCCGCGATGTTCCAGGAGCCCAATGAAAGGCCCACAGCCCCGTCTGCCTGCATAGGCCGTAATACATGCCTATCAAAAAAATCTCTGGTTGGGGAACCTTGTTCGAATCCCCCGTCCCCCTCTGTTGGGGTTGCTATAGTTGTTACAGGACCCCCCTCACAGCCGAGTCAATCATTACTATCCAGAGTAGAGAGGGCATCGAATTGATTACTCATGGGCACTAAATGTTCAAACAACCCGTGTGATTGAGGAGCCCCTCTCGTATTAATACCACTAGGTTCAATGGTGGGTTGGTAAAAGAAGCCCAATGGTAATACGGAAATGGAATCCCTTACAACGCAATGCCCTGCCCTCGACAAGATGTATTGTACCAGGCTTGGTGATCTAAAACTCAAGACCACACAATCCCCCCTAAACATTTTCTGAGACTTCCCCACCCAAGGAACCCTGCGCACCATTTTAAATTCGGTAAACAAATCTGTTGTTAGCCCAGTTCTTAAGCTAAGAAAGTGTAGGGCCTTGTTGCGTAGGGTGGACCAGTTTTCCCTTGCCTGTGGTCCGAGCTCCGGGACATTCCCCAAAACAACAGGATAAGGGGTGGCCTCTGGTGGTAGGTGTAGAGAAGTTGGTGGGTAGAGTGTCTCTGTTGGCGAATGGTGGAATGATTGCAATCTACCCAATCTCTGAGCCTGAGGGGCTAGGGGGACACCAAGTGGGTCAGGACCACCTACAATTGGGGGGTTTGAACGTTTATTAGCCAAGGCTTCAGTGGAAGAATTAGTTAAAGTATTTGCAAGCCACTCTCTTTGCTGGCACCCCCCCAGTCGATTATAGTCCACCCGCCCATCACCTGGTTGGACATTATGGTAGTGTAATGTGGTTGGATGGGGGATTTCTAAGGAACCCTTGCTCTATTTTAGTGAGTCTGTCTTCAATTGAAGCCAATTTCATCAACACAGGATCAATTAGAAAATACATTTTCTGCAATAGTAATTTGCTAAAATCTTCCTTACTACAGTATTCTGGTTCTGAAGTAGCGTCAGCAACGGAACAATCCCTAGGCGGTTGCTGGCACACCCCAGCCCCCTTAGTGGAAGCCTTCCGAGATGTACCTCTAATCTGGTAAGATTGTGTTTTGACTAGGGCACAAGCTTTCTTTTTCTTTGGTAGAGGTTCTCCCCCTACTCCCACCATCCCCAGCTTAGATTGTTTAGCTTTCCGACTCCTAGTAGTAACAGGAGAGACTATGTGAGAAATATCTGGACTAACTGGGGTGGAATCAGGTGGCACCGATGGGACGGGAGTGACCTGTCTCAGCAAGCCTGTAGGAGCATCTATAGGGGTGTTGGTTTGGGTTGACAGGATGGAAGGGGCAGAGTTACCTTGACCTATTGGTGGTTGGGGTTCCAACGATAGCCTACGCTCCGTAAGTTGTATCTCGTGCATGAGCGCGGATTCAGCCCTAGTTAGAAACGCAACAAGGGCTCCAACCACTTCACCCCCTACACCCGATTTTCGTTTCCCCAAGAGACTAACCCCAACTGGGGGCATGATGACCCGGGAATGAAGCTAAACTGCCCCACCTAGTAAGATACCTAGTATAGGTGGGGTAGCTCAGCTCAGCTCAGCCTCTTCCGAGCTTCCGCCGAGCCGCGACGGAAGAAGCAGTGCTTCTGCGCAGAAGACACACCTCCCTCTCACTTACGTCAGCTGAAATAGCCGGGGGATACTCAAAGGGTTTAAATCCTATACCAGGGTGTCGGAAAAAATGACAATAAATTGCTGCCGGCCTTTAACCCCTGGGACCTCAACCCACCAATGTTTTTACAGCAGCGGTAAAAGGGTCACACCTCGCTGAGTCGATAGAGCTGAACTCCGTCCACAAGTCTCTTGATACACCAATCGGGTCTGTAGCAACAAGCGCAATTGTCAGCTGAAGTCAACATATAAAGAGGACTAATCCAACCATATGAGGAAATCACCCCTACCAACAGGGAGCCTAAAGCAGCAACTATCCACAAAGCTATAGTGGCTAGTCGACTGATCAAAAGGCTCACCTCAGGTGACGCTAGATACCAACCAAGAGCCCTGGCCCTGCCCATCCTCTTCCGGGCGGTAACGGGCGAGGACGGGCCCACCCTTGACCCGGGCTTCGCCCGGGCGCGGCCCTCGCGCGTCCCGTGCTGCGTTGTAGGCTCGCGCTATTTAGCGCTGCAGTCAGGAAGCTCCGCCCTCCTGGAGGAGGCGCTGGATGCACAGGTTGCTGCTGGTACAGGTAGTCCCACCGGAGGCAAGAGTTAATGGCGTCCTGCGCCGCGTTGTAGGCTCGCGCTATTTAGCACTGCAGTCAGGAAAGTCCGCTCTCATGGAGGAGGCGCTGGATACACAGGTTGCTGCTGGAACAGGTAGTCCCACCGGAGGCAAGAGTTAGTGGCGTCACATTCACTTTAGCTCTGATTTGCAGTGATAAGGTGCCCAGAGTCCTGAACAGCGTAGTCGGGTCATCAACGTGGTGTGGATTGGCAATCCCTCTTTGTGAGATGTAAGCTCAGCTTGTGCAGGTCTGCATGTTGAACACAGCGGGAGTTCCAGGATAACCACAGCCGGAATGCTCCTTTGGGACCCAATGAAAAAGAATCCAGATATAAACCAATAGCTTAGATTACTTGAGGTGAGGAATTTGGCTCGTTGTGTGGTGTGGAGAAGCTATAGGTAAGTGATTAGATGTGTGTGTAGATCTAGGAATCACTGAGTGGGTTTTTAGAAACTTGTATTGGTGTGTCTGTGGATTCAAATATGGTACTCTGTATTTTACAGTGAGTGATGAAAGGTTATACTACTGTATGATGAGGTGTATCTGATTGTCACTTGGATGATGTCATCAGTGATGTCATTTGAGATGTCATCAGTGATGTCACTGACCATGTTATGAATGATGTAATATGTGACATCATCAGCAGTGGATTGCGGGTGCGCAAGTTATAGTTAGCAGAACTAACTATAAAGGAGGAATTTCAATGGTTTTCTACGAGTGAAATGTCCAGCTAACTATAACAGCCCTGAAACCTATGGTTGTAGCACTGAGGTCTCTCCTGATAACAGGTCAGTAAATCGGAATTCGTAGTTCGGCTGATTTTATAGGAATATTTCTAAGTTTCAAAAATCGACACTTAGAAACTTTTTCAGCAAAAAGCAGGCAATGATATCCTATGGAAGGAAATTCAAGTTACTGGTAAGTAGGGTTACAATTGCTTTTCAGGATCAGTACTGGGCTCAAAGATGCAGCACTGAGGTCTCTCCTGATAACAGGTGAGTAAATCGGTCTTCGTAGTTCAGCTGATTTTAGATGAATATTTTAAATTTCCAAAACTACCCACTTAGAAGAAGTTCCTAGTGAAACCAGTCAATGTTAGCCTATGGAAGGAAATTCAAGTTACTGGTAAGTACGGTTCGAATTACTTTTCAGGATCAGTACTGGGCTCAAAGATGCAGCACTGAGGTCTCTCCTGATAACAGGTGAGTAAATTGGAATTCGTAGTTCGGCTGATTTTACTTTGGTCCAATATATATAGAGCCACTTTCCTACACCATCCCCTCCCTTCACCACTGTGTAAACGCGCCCTGTGTCCGTTTTAATTTAGGAGATTAAGTCCCCTTGAATCCTGAGTGTCCCTAGGGTCCAAGTAGCCCCTAGGTACCTCCAGTAAGCGCCACAGAGCTGTGTTGCAGAGAGGTGTAAAAAGGGGCACGGCCTGGGCCACCTCTCAGAAACACAGCGCAGTGGCGCTGACTGGAAGCACCTGGTGGGCTAGTTCGCCCCCTGTGTCTCTCAGGATTGAAGGGGAATTATTTCCCCAACTTAAAACACGCCACAGGGCGTGTTTGCACACGTCACCTCAGGCCCCGTCCCCTCCCTTCGCCCCGTGTAAACGTGCCCTACGTCCGTGTTAAGTTGGGAGATTAAGTCCCCTTGAATCCTGAGGGTCCCTAGGGTCAAACTAGCCCACTAGGTGCCTCCAGTAAGCGCCACAGAGCTGCATTGCAGAGAGGTGTAAAAAGGGGCGTGGCCTCTGAATACCTGGTGGGCTAGTTGGCCCCCATTGACCCTCAGGACTCAAGGGGAATTAATTCCCCAATTTACAATGCGCCAGGGGGCGCATTTGCACAGTGGTGCACGGAGGGGGCGGGGCTTGACATACCAAGTGTGTAAATGCACCCCTGGCACATTTTAAATTGGGGGATTAAGTCCCCTTCAATCCTGAGTGTCCCTGGGGGCCAACTAGCCCACCAGGTAACTCCAGTAAGCACCAAAGAGCTGTGTTGCAGAGAGGTGTAAAAAGGTGCATAGCCTCTAAACTCCTCTCTGCAATGCAACTCCCTGGCGCATACTGAAGGTACCTGGTGGGCTAGTTGGCCCCCAGGGACCATCAGGAGTCAAGGGGACTTAATCCCCTAACTTAAAATGCGCCACAGGGCGCATTTGCACACCTGTCACATCAGGCCCCGCCCCCTCCATGCACCACTGTGCAAACGTGCCCCGTGGCCCATTTTGGGGGGTTAAGTCCCCTTGAATACTGAGGGTCCCTGGGGGCCAACTAGCCCACCAGGTACCTCTAATAAGAGAGGTGGTCCAAGGCCAAGCCCCCTTTTTACACCACTCTGCAACGCAGCTCTGTGGCGCTTAGTGGAGGTAGCTGGTGGGCTAGTTGGCCCTCAGGGACCCTCAGGACTCAAGTGGACTTAATCCCCCAATTTACAACGCAGCACGGGGTGCATTTGCACAGAGGTGCTGGGAGGGTGCATGGCCTGATGTGACAAGTGTGCAAACGCGCCCTGTGGCACGTTTTAAGTTGGGGAATTAAGTCCACTTGAATCCTGAGGGTCCCTGGGGGCCAACTAGCCCACCAGGTATGTCCATTAAGTGCCACAGAGTTGTGTTGCAGAGGGGGGTAAAAAGGGGTGTGGCCTCGTACCACCTCTCTGCAACACAGCTCTGTGGCGCTTACTGGAGGTACATGGTGGGCTAGTTGGCCCGCAGGGACCATCAGGATTCAAGGGGAATTATTTCCCCAAATTAAAACCCGCCAGGTGGCACATTTGCACAGTGATGAAGTGAGGGGCTGGGCCTGGTGTGACATGTGTGTACTTATGCAATCACTCCACCAAAACCCAAGCACTTATAAATTCACCATTGAACTCTCCTTACAGCACTCTAATCATCCAGTCACTACCCATGCACTCATGCAATGACCCATGCACTAATTAATGCACTGCCACAATGAGCAGTACCCATGCAGTCCAGCCATTGCCCTGTCACTACCCATGCACTCCTCCAATCACCCACCGAGCACCATGTACTTATCCAATCACTCCACCAAAACCCAGGCACCTATAAATTCACCATGCACTCTCCTTGCAGTACTCTAATCTTCCAGTCAGTACCCATGTACTCATGGAGTGACCCAGGCATTAACACATGCACTGCTACAATCCCCTGTGCACTACCCATGCAGCCCTCTAACCACCTACACAGTACTGATTCACTCCTCCAATTACCCAGGTTGTACTTATGCACTCCCGAAATCCTTCTGTCACTACCCATGCACTCCTCCAATCACCCATCCAGCATCATGTACTTATCCAATCACTCCGCCAAAACCCAAGCAGTTACAAAATCACCATGCACTGTCCTTGCAGCACTCTAATCATCCAGTCAATACCCATGTACTCATGCAATGACCCAGGCACTAACTCATGGCAAAGACAGAGGAGGTCATGCTCATTACAGGGGTACCCCAACACATAGTGTTCCCTAGTGTATGTAGGTGTTTTCACTGTATTCTAAGTGTCTTTTAGCATAGCACTGGCTCCGGTCCTGGTTAGTCAGTTACCACCAGTACCCGTCACTAAAACGTTGGGGGCACAGGAGGACTTTCTGCTCCTCTGTTGGTTCTTTCTGCACATCTCTTGCTTCTTCCTGCACTTTTCTTCGTCTTTCTGGACTTCTGTTGCCTCTTTCTGCATTTGTCTTGCTTCTTGCTGCGCTTTTCTTCCTCTTTCTTCACATGTCCTAAGTTTGTAGGCATACTTAGAAATTAGCATTTAAAAAACCATTGAAATTCACTTAAAATACCATAGGTTTCAGGCATGTTATAGTTAGAAATTAGCATTTAAAAACCATTGAAATTCACTGAAAAAACCATAGGTTTCAGGCACATTATAGTTAGAAAAGAAATTCACTGAAAAAACCTTAGGTTTTAGGGACGTTATAGTTAGTTGGACATTTCACTCGTACAAAACCATAGAAATTCCCCCGTTATAGTTAGTTCAGCTAACTATAACTCGTGCCCTCGCAATGCACTGCTGATGACTTCATATATTACATCATTCATGACATGGTCAGCGACATCACTGATGACATCTCAAATGACATCCCTGATGTCATCACTGATGACATCATCCACGTGAAAATCTGATCCACCTCATCACACTGTAATATAGCTTTTGAGACACCCACTGTATCAGTTACTACATACACACTCATTGATTCCTAAGTCTACATACACATCCAGTCATTCACCCATAGAATCACTCATAAATGTAGTCACTCATCAATACAACACTATCATAAGCACTCATACATCTATACAGACACTCACACACCACCACTCAGCAACAAATGCATACTTACTCTTTTCTACAATCACTGATACAAGTACACACTCATCCATGAAGCCACTATCACTATCTCTCATGTATAGTCATTTATATACTTCAACTTTCACATACACTGCCTTTTATATATGTAGTTACTTGGACATGTAACATTGAGACATCCATTCTCTCACCAGCACACCATACATACACTCACACTCATACAGCTGTTTCCACATGCACTCTTGAACCCATACACACAGTGAATCAATCACCCAAACATATATGCACAGACTCACACACCTCCCACGCACCTACACACACACACAGGCACCCATACAGATACTCAGACAACCAATCAATAACCCATATAGATCCTCTACTCACCAACCCATGCAACCGCTTACACACCAACTGACAAATTAAATTGTGCGAATGTCTGTATCAGTCACTAACCAGTGCATTCAGTAAGACACATGTAATCATTCACTTAAACAGTCCGTCACAAACCTACTAAATCCTCCATCCAGACACTTATACACCCACTCATTCTTCAATACAGCTTGGCATATATATAATACATATTTAAACTTTATAGAAACACACATTCACTGGATGATGTCATCAGTGATGTCATCAGTGATGTGATTTGAGATGTAATCAGTGATGTCATCAGTGATGTCACTGATCATGTCATGAATGATGTGATATGTGACGTCATCAGCAGTGCATTGCGGGGGCGCGAGTTATAGTTAGCTGAACTAACTACAACGGGGGAATTTATATGGTTTTGTACGAGTGAAATGTCCAACTAACTGTAACGTCCCTGAAACCTACGTTTTTTTCAGTTAATTTCTAACGTTTTTTAAATGCTAATTTCTAACTGTAACTTGCCTGAAACCAATGTTTTTTTAAGTGAATATGTATATATATACCCACAACGGGATTCCTGAGGGCTGGTGGAAGTGCTGTTCCACTCAGGAAGACTCGGAGTAGTTCCATGTCCTCCATGTCATTTGAAAGTGAACTACTGATACAAGCATGAAACACTTATTTGAACTCACCTGTGAGGCCCACTGAGGCCTAATTAAATGGACATGCAGAGGGGAGGGCCTTTTCACCATTTCTGTGCAGTATCATGAAGCCTGTGAACAAGGAGCTGAATGCTTTGAAAGGCGTAAGGCAATGAAATGCATCTGAATGAAAATGCCAGTTTCCTTTTATTGAAAGAATCAGTGGAATTAATCTGCTTTTTGAGTGCGTCTTCCACTGGGGATATTTTGTTGAAAGATTTATGACCCGCAGTCCAGCTGGGAAGACTGCACCTCCCCTCAAGGTCAAGGTTAGGGGCCACGAGGACATGGAACTACTCCTTTAGTGGAAAAGCAGAAAAGAAAAAATAAACTGAAGCTTTTCATCTCAGACGCCCACTGGAGGGCTTTTAAATTAAATGAACATTTTGCTACAGCACAGAAACCGACTAAAGGTAAAGGAATTTTGAAAGTGCACTACTGATCCCAGAATCCAACACTTAGTTGCACTCACCTGTGAGGCCCACTGAGGGCTAATTAAATGGACATGCAGAGGGGAGGGCCTTTTCACCATTTCTGTGCAGTATCATGGAGCCTGTGAAGAAGGAGCTGAATGCTTTGAAACGCGTAAGGCAATGAAATGCATCTCAATTAAAATGCCAGTTTCCTTTTATTGAAAGAATCAGAGGAATTTGTCTGCTTTTCGAGTGCGTCTTCAACTGGGGGTGTTTTGTTTTTTTGTGCATATATATATATATATATATATGTATATATATATATATATATAATACAAAGTTCGCTCCTTTTGGATTGCTCGACCCAAGAGAGGTGGCGCAAATGCCGGCGGAGCACGCCGGCTCGTCGATGTCCCCACACAATCCAATGATGCGCTCTCAGTCACCAAGAAACACCAGAATCCAAGAAAATGTCCAAAAAGAGGTGTTTATTCCTCACAACACGTTTCAACTCGTTGCAGAGTCTTGATCACGTAAGGAAACAAAGGTGAGTGAGCAATGGATAAAGTTTTTTGGAGGGGTAGAAAGTAACAAGGGACAACATAATGTGTTACACTGCTCGTGTAGTCAACCTGGCAGACACCTTACAATAGTAGCACAATCGTGGATCGCAACGTATATAGTGTGAGTACAGGTAAAATACCACACTGATGTAAACTATAAATAGTATTGCACCCATGTGTCGGAGACTAGAAATATGCAGGCATAGACCAAATGGTAAAACCAACAAATGCTAACATCATGTTGATACGTGGAGGCAAGTGCCGGTGAGCCCAGAGAGAGACGAGTTGTCAGTTGCAGTCATTGGCAAAAAAGTATATACACACACATTACCCCCAGAAAGTGTATAAACCTGATCCCGTCAGTAAACATAATGCATGAACAATGATTTCGGGATAAGGAGGGGACAACATGCCGTGCGGCAAAGTAGGGCGGACATATTGTGTAAGTGATTCACTGGAGAGTATACAGGACAAAGTCAACATTAAATACGGCTGAAGTCACTATGTATACTGGTATGCACAGAAGTGTCGCAGTGAATGCCACTGTCACTAGAGCTAAAATAGCACAAACTGATAAACCATCAAGTGGGAGCATGACATGGCAAGTGCCAATGTTGCCCAAATTCGACACATAGTCCGCTGAAAACGTTGGCATCAGTGTGTAAATAACAAATCACCATACCCCAACAACAGTAACCTTCATCCATATACAGTGAAAGAGCGGGGGAAAGGGTAGGATGCCCGTGATAGTGCTCGTTGGTGGTTGGGCTCCTTCCTTCCCTCCTGTAAGTGAAAAGAAACAAAAAACAACTTTTAATACATTAAAATAACAGATTAGCAAATCATCAAACAATGCTGCTGTTCCTGATCTAATGTGTTAATTGCATGGTGGAAGAAGGCGAAGAGCAGACACAGGCAGGTCTAGTCCTACTACATTCTTGATCATGAGTTAATGAAACACATACACTGGATAAAAGAACCCAAAGGTAGAGAGAATAAGTTGGAATGTAATCAAACCCAACCCACAAAGGCAGGAATAACATCTAGGTCAAGCATTATTTCAGATGTACCGCCATCTCCTCGTCCTGGTTTAATCCCCCGGGGTGTTTGGTCTGAAAATCCACGATGTATTTGGACTCTCTCTGTCTCAGTTTTAGAACTCTGTCACCACCCCTGGGATTATTAGGAATTGTTCTAAAATGAAAAATCTCAGGAGACCAGGATTGGAGAAATGTCTTTCATTAAAATGGCGAGCGCCAGCATATTTTTCATCGGAGTGTGTAATGGCACGATAGTGCTCCAACACCCGTTTCTTCGCCATAAGGGTTGTGCTGCCAATGTACCACAGCTTGCAGGGACACTCAATCCCATAGATCACAAAGGTGGAACTACAGGTGAGAAATTGTGTGATTTCCTTATAAACCCCATTGCAGTTGACCTTCTTACAGAAATGGCTGTTTTTACAGGCCTTACAATGGCCGCATGGAATATAGATATCTCACTCCATGCTTCACTTGTGAAACATCCGCTCTCTCCTGGCGAACAAACAAATGTGAACCCGTTTCCTGGTGGAGATGAAAGGTTAATAGAAGCCCTTACACAACCGCAATGATGCGTTTCGGCCTGAGAGGGCCTTAGTCACATATATATATATTTATATATATATATATATATTTATGCCAACTATTAAGTAACATGCATCCATTTTCGTGTCCCACATGTGTCAATTCCATTCATCTCCACCATAGTAACTGTTTCAGTGTGGTCCTGCCCTCTGCATCATGCCCTGGAGGTACACCTTCCAGGGAGTTGAAGGGGGATGTGGAGGAAGGGAGAATAATGACATGTGACATGGAATTCGAGGGAAAGGAAGGGAAATTTGACTGTTCAGTAGGCTTGGGACCCTATGGGAATAACATAGGGGATGTTTCTCTTTAGCATAGCGTTTTGGTAGGAGCAGGGTGAGCATTCTTTGAGTACTGCACATGGAAAAGGTACAGTGGGTGAATAGGCGAGGGCTGAATTGGAATTGGCACATTGAAGCAAAGAACATGTTAATGTCATACTGTAGTAAGATATACAATTATGAATTTAAAATGGTAATTGTCATTATTGTTTTCATTGTTATTTCACAGTGACCCCCGAAGAAGGGCACCTGATTGCTCGAAATGCATTGGGTTTTTTAATAAAAGAACTGCCTTGGATGAATTGTTGCATTGGTCGTGTTCCTTTTTGAGGTCCGGATGGTCACGATTGGAGCATAAGAAGTTCGGAAAATGGCAAATAATTCCTCGTGTGGTTGGAACTAACACAGTTCAACCGAAAAAAAAATGTTGAGAAAATGGTTTACAAAGATTGAGTGAGGAAAAAGTTCTGTAAACAGAACTGCCATGATGGCGTATTTAGCAGTGCAACTGGCAGGGGCGTAGATGACGCCCCATCTCTACAAATGCATGGATGTTTGGCATGCAGGCTGGAAACTGGACCTGGGAGATTGCACGAGTCGTCGTGTGCACTGAGCACATTGAGCCACTACCCGATCGGGCTTTGGTGCACAATGGGCCCAGTGTTTGGAGTCAGCACATCTGTCCGGGTCAGCTGATGGATTACGTTGACGACATGTCAGATGTGGTGGACAACCATCACTCATTGGAAATGTTGGCCTACGCAGCTGCACTCGCGTTCATGGACGAGTGACAAGGTACCTGCAGCCACAACTGGATGTGACCCATTGCACGTGTCCCGACGCCTGGTTGCATGTTGGGAATCTGGTCACATGTCCCAAGACGACAGTGGACATGGCTGCATTGGTCTGGATTCATGATCCAGGCACGGACAACCAACGCGGATTGGCACTGACTTCTGTTGGTGAAGGACTCCCCGAGGTGGACATGGGCGCTTTATTACGTTCCTCATTCAGACATGCTGCTGCATTGGTCTGCATATTGTGGCACTTCACTTGGCCATACTGACATGCACTTATTTATAAAGTTTCCACACCTTCACTTGTCTCCAACTGTGTTGTGTCTTGATTTGTATGCCAATGTGTGTGTCACAGACTCTCTGGCTCCCTGGATACGTGCATTGCTACCCCATCAGGACTGTGGGTTTGTACTTGTGCATTATCATGTCCCTGTTTCGTGCTTTGCCAGATGTGTATGGGCGTTTACCGGCCACAGGCGTGTGCACTTGTGTCCTGTGATTGGTTGTGCACATGTTGGTGCTTGTACTGTGAGAAGTTGGCCTGGTATATGCTGTCCACTAGTTATAGTTAGAACAAAGGGCAAACCCAATAGTCACTGGGACCTGGGTAACAAACAGTAGAAAAGAATTGGTCCCAGAACATACGTAAATTGAAAACCTGAACAGAGTCAGCAAAATAACTATTGCAACAAATAAAGCGTACCGAAGTGTTATTTAATCACACTTGGGGCAGGCACATGAATGCATATGAAAAATCACATTATTCACAAAAGTGCAGGGTGCCACAGGGAAGGGGACGGAGTGACGAGTTAGGTAGGGTAGTAGGATAAGTGACATATAAACATTCATAACAGTAGTACAAATCAATTGCTGTGCACGTTACTATCGTGCCAAATAATCAGGATGAAAGTCATTCATTAACAGAATGGAGTGTTTTGCCAAATGAACCATATACAAGTAAAAGTACACAGTGCTCAATGCACTATTGAAGGTACTGGCATAGTGAAATGTCGACGTTTCGACCCCTCATCCAAGGTAGGTTGATTTGATCCTTACGGGTGGGGTCTTCCTAAGGACAAAGAGGATGGTGAAACAGGAAGGGTAGGCACCAATTTAGAGAACGGACATCTAATCAGTGTCAGCTTGGCGTCCGAAGGCGCAAGGGCAAAAGGCTCCAAAGACAGGTGGGAGTGACAAGCACGGGTATTAGTCGAAACACAAAGGAGGGATTGATTACTCCATCATACCACGCCGCAACGTAGATCGGTGTGTTGAGTGAAATAAATCACTAGAAAATCAGCCTCTTTAGACGGTGTCCGTGACTGCGGCGCTCGAATCTGACAAAGCACTGAAACCGCGGAGCGGCTGCCTCATATGTTATAGTGGGCACCCTGTACCAGTCCAAAGAACCCCTTTTTGATGATAGGTTAAAGACAACCTTTATTGAAAGCTATCCTAGTAGTAGCTATGGAGAGCAGCATTCAGGCAAAGTCTTGAAGGAACGTAAAGCAGCTTGATTTACCAGTCTATAATCTCTTGAGTGGTTAAATGAAAGGAGACCACACCAGGTACATATATCAAATATATGTAGTTATTACTAAACACACCCTCCTAGTCTCTTTATGAGGCTAGAGGCAAAAGCATATAAGTTACACTTCAAATATTACATTAAAGTTGCACAAATACTTGTTAGGCCCTAGGGGCGAGCCAAACCATATACTAAAAAAGTGGTATAAGAACCATGACTTAACTAGACACAAGGCCTAGAGCCTGGAGAATCACTGGGACCCCAAGGAACCACCCAAGGTAGTGACTCAGGAGACCCACGGGAGCTGTGTGCAGTGTGAGAACACAGCTGCGAGCTCCCGTTAGCTTCTATGGGGAAAGTCGCGGTTAGATTTTTAGATTTAAAGGATACTTAGAAGTGGACTAGGACCAAACCCTCTTGGACTTAGGCAGTTCTAGAGTCAACACCCATGGAAGCACCGGAGTACTCGAGTTACCTCACCCAGGGAAGCCGGGTGCATAGGTGTCAAATGGTGTCAGGTCGCGTCGTCGTTTTCAATGGAAGCTGGCAAAGAAGTGCTGCTGCCGGAAAGATGGGAAGTGTCCGAAGAGATCCAAGCCTGGATCAGAGATGTGAAGAACCTGAAAGCAGAGGGGACAGAGTCTGGGTCACTTGCCAGTGACCAGGGGCACGATAGATGAATGCCCACCGATGTTGGGTGTTTCAGGTGAAAGAGAGGAAGCTTGACTCTTCAGCCACGAGGACCAGAAGGCATCAAGGACAACCAGGAGCTGTATTCAAGCTGTCCCACAAAGGATGTTGAGTGCTGCAGCATCAGTGCCCAGATTGGACACAATAAGCCTTGGCAACCGCAACCAACGCAGGAAGTGAACAAATGCTTTGGACCAGCAAGGTCTTGGGGACTCCCCAAGCAATGGAGAGTCAGGGCGCATCTGGAGCAACCAGGGAAGCCCAATCAAATTAAAGTTACCCTTCTCAGGGACCCACAAGTTGACAGACAAGGTATTGCGAAGGGACTTCAAGAGGAATCACAAAATGGCAACCCACGGGTCACCCAGAGTGGGTAGTCCAGCAATATTCAGTAGATTTACTGCTTGGGGTCTGGGTTACAAGTAAACCAATGCACAGCCTCAAGGGATGTCGAGAAGCTATTGCACTAGCAAATGTGCACGGTGTCCAGGGGTTCTGGTTCCACAGTACCCACAAGGGCTATGGGTCTCAGCTTTGCTGGGGACTCGGGTCAGCCTCTGAAATGTCTGGAAATCCACCTCTGGCATTGCAAAGTCCTCGGCGTCCGGCGGGAGCTTCGGAGATTCAGACAGGACAGATGCGTCTTTGGTGCCTGCCAAGCAGGGGAGTAACTCCTTTACTCCAAGGGAGATTCTTCAGTCATCTGGCGTTGAACAGATTGTCAAAGGTCCAGGATTCAGTTTCAGAGTTTCGTCCAGGAATATCTAAAGTTCTGGTTACAGAGGTTCCTTCTTTATACCCAAGGAAGGGGTTGGACTAACTCAGTGGACCCACCTATGGGAGGGTTTGGAAAGAGGAGTGGCTACACCCATTTCCTTTGTCCAGTTTCATGCCAGAGCAGGAGCTGGTAGCCCCTGCAACTGGTGTGAGCTGGACTATGCACAGGGACACCAAATGTGCCCCCAGTGCAGGACTTCTAAGCACTCACAGAGTGCTCCCACCCAGCCCCAATACACTAAAGCCTGTCTGGGAGGTGGTAACACCTCCCTGTGACAGGAAACCTATTGTCCAGGCCTCCCCTGCTGAAGTTTCGGTCAGCAGCAGGAGGCCAGACTTGTGTCTGTGGCTGCAGCATCCATTTTGTGATGCCAGGGCTCTTTTAAGCTGGAACCAGGTATACCGGTGCTGTCATGTCTCTCCCTCTAGAAGGGTGGGATCATACCACCAGTTACTGGTGTGGGGGTATGATTCCAAGGTGTTTGACACCAAACAAGACATGTTTCCATACAGTCAGTCCAAAGTTAGCATTTACCGTTTGGTTATAATGCACTTAAGAGTATATGGTCAGGCTGCATCACAGAAAACCCCGGAGAATAGATTCCGAAGGCTGCAGAGGGACTCTGCTCATGCAGGGGTACCCTCTCACACAAAACCAAGCACCCTGCCTTCAGGATTGATAAGGCCTACCATAGGGGTAACTGATAGGTTTATATGTGCAGTGTTAGGGAGATATAGTGAACCTATATCTCAGTAAGGGGTGCATGCACCACCTTACTCAGGCTGCAGTAGCAGACCTGTGGTGTCACTTTGGAGGGCTTCCCAGGGGTGGCATAATACATGCTTCAGCCCCTGGTAGGCCTCTGGCGTACCTATGCCCTTGGTACATAGTACCCCATATACTAGGGACTTATAAGGGCACCTCAGAATCAAATCTGTTGTGTACCTAAGGTACTAGGAATCCATTTAGAGAGGAAACAGCTAGGGTGGGGTCCTGAATAGCAGGGCCCCAGCCAGACTAAAGTCGAAAAACAGTGTTACATCAGCAAAAAGTGGGGGTAACCATAAGAGGCAGATCCTACTCTCCTACATGTACCACATTGTGTTAGATGTTAGGGTGCTCTGCTTCCTATGTGTGTGTGCTGCATTGTGTGTGAGATGTCCCTTCAGCTCTGATTTGGCTCACCGTTTTCCCTTTCAGGCAGTGTGGTTTTCACTTCTGTGCTTGTTCAGTGGTGTGATATTGCCGGGTTGTGTGACTTGTGCTCTTGGTTGGTGTTGTTACTCTTGGGCATGGTCTGTCTGCAGTTGTGCTGTGCTTAATTATGCATGTGTGCCAATGTGCCCATCTCCCCCCGTCTCCCCAGTCCCTGCTGATTCCTCTCCCTGTTGCTGTTGTGTCTGTTGTTTTGGGCAGTTTCTGGTCCCCGTGTCCAGCCACCATCTCCAGACTGATGTGGTGGACCCCATTTCCTCCATGTCATCCAGCTCCTGGTGTGGTGCTGGAGTCCCACCTCAGGTGTGCATTGCTGCGTTCTTGTTGTTGGCGTGTTTCTGCTTGTTTGTGCGTTTTTCATAATTCCAGATGTTCTGGTTTTCTTCCATTATCCTCCTCCGCTCTCAGGCTGCATTCACCTTGTCCAAGAAGGCCTGCCATGTACAATGTTTTGTTGCCACTGGGGCTTGTGGGGTTGTATCCTGGCTCGGGTTGCCTCCATTGTGCTTGGCTGTTGTTTTCCGTTTGGTTTATCTTTCTTTTTCAGGCTTTTGTTGTGCTTATTCCTGCCTGCAATGTGGGTTTTGCAGGCCTGGCGCTGCTTATCGCTGATTTCCTCATCGCGCTTTGGCCCATCGCATGTTTTTTCGTGTTGAGGTTTGTGTTTTTATCTCCGTCGAGGTGGTTGTATCGTGGACATTGGCCGCGTTTTCAGCGGACTATCGCATGGTACCGCTGTGTTGTGAATTCCATGATGACACGGGGTTCTTTTCCCGTGATAGGCTGCGATGTGTAAAGTTGCGTTAGCATTTTTTGGTGATGTTTGGCACACGTTCTTGTGAATATACCCCATAGTCCCGTATCTATGGAGTAACTTTTTTTGTCTTTTTCTAGCACTTTATCCAGTTATTGCCGACACTATGTTTTAAATCCTCGTACAATTCCGTCACAGTATTGGAAATCATGCTATTTACTCAATTGTATTAATTCATGAAAAAGTAGGTAAACAATTAACAGTGCCAACATTTTATGCGAACCCTAGAGATTAACGAAAGCCACAAACTGCAAGTAATTAATCTGAAAATATCTATTCATTATATAATTGGACTGAAACATACTGGCCAAAGATATGAGTTGTCAAATGATAGAAAAAATCTGTTCCTTTTTGCGATAACATCCTTTGAATGTTTCCACTCTGAAACCACTCTTTGTTTGCCGAGTCACAGTGAGTCTGTGTAGAGATTTACACCTCTGCTTGAACGCACATTTACACTTCTCTTTTTGCAATTCTCGAACATTCCCTGTAGTTCGCTTGGAAAACGGCATCAGGCGCAGGTCTCTGTGTGTACTACTGGGAATAGCATGTGATATTTTTTCGACCTCTTATTTCAATTTCACGTTTTTATACATAATGGAGAATTATGCACTGTAGGATGGCAGCCCGTTGTGTACAGGGAAAATGTTCTTCAGCCTCGAGATATCCATTTCCGCCATGGAAGTGAGATACTCTAGTGGCCTCTTGGAGGAGTAAAACTCCAAATATGTCCAGTATAGGAAAGGGTCATATGGGAGTTCATGATACTCACAAATGTGTGGCCTTTCACAAGCTGAGATTGAGATTTACTTCTGCTAAATTCTACATACTTGTGAAAGGAAATGAAACAGTAGTAAAATCATACAAACCGTAGATATATCCTTTTATGGATAGCCCTTTAGGGTTTTAGAATCTCTTGTTCAGACAACGCATAGTGACAATAGCCCATCACAGGTGGTATTACAGAATGTCCTTCGGGCATCCATTCTTTCGGGTGGGGGGGTCAAAGGCCCTCGGTTTGCCCCCACCATGGTATCCTGCATGTTTTGATCTCTCTTAAAAGCAAATAGTGGCGGATTCATAGTCTTAATGACACCTTCGGGATGTTACTGTTTTTCAGTAGATGCAAATAAAATCGTCAACGTGGCTGAAAATATTTTTTCTTAGAAAGTTTTGTGCAAACATCTACGCCCCTTACAATTCTCTTATGGAGCAGGATTCCGCGGAGCAAGAGTCTGAGTCGAGCAAAACAGTCAGTAAATAATATACAGCCATCACAACACCCTCACACACGCCACAAGGCCGAGCTATTAGCTAGACGGACTCTCAGAGCTTCCCCTGCTGTTTCCTTGTATGTTATCCTGATATGACGAGTGTTCAGCTCGAGGCGTGTTGATGATGTTACAGGTGCCATCGAGTCGGATAATACCACCACTTTTTGATATTTATTCATGTAAAATTATGTTCAATGAGCTCTGATCTGCTAAAATGACAGAACAGTTTAATAAATACAGAAGATAGAAATGCAACAAGTGACCGTTCTCATTCATCACAGGTTCATGGTAAGCATGGCTAACAAGCAGCAAACCTCACCTGTGGAGCAGACAAAGATTAATTGTACCTGTGCTGATGCAGTAATGTTTGTGTTCCAAACAAATCATGTTTACTCGCTTCCAAATGGTGCATAAATCGAATGCGTGCAGATGAGCGCGTGTTCTGGATGAATGGCCGCACTTGTTTGAATGTCATATTTATCCCTGTATTTTGTCAGAAAATTAACTTCTTTGGAGTTTGTGCTGGAGCTGAGCATATGGTTGTTGATCTCTGGAGATGACAGCCTATCTGAGCAATAGCTCCTTATGGCAAAGGCTCTCCTCGGCTGGCAGATGCTTTGGGCTTTTCAACGATTAAGTGCAGATCATCACTGTTTTCTTTGAGTACTGCTGTGCCTTGTACTCTGAAGTGTTTTGTTAATCACTGTCTGCCTTCGACAGAAGCTGCCAAAGCTCTCATTAGGTTGAATTTTGAGATGTCATGCTCGAGTGATGGAATTTCAACCCTTTTCTGCATAAGCAGCATTGTCTGCCGAAAAGTGTCAGCAGGAAACAAATATACGTATTATGAAAGTGCAGTGTGCTTTGTACCGTGCTGCCAACACCGTCAAAAAAACAAAACTTCCCTGCAGTATGCTGCAGTCGAGCCAGAGTAAACACGATCAACCGGTTTACAGCAAACCTTCAGAAGTGACTACATGCTAAACAGTGCATTCAGTATTCACATGTATTGTTAGCAATCATTTTTGTAAACATTTTAAAGCAATGTACACTTTTTCGCTATACAAAGACAACTTCATTCTACAAACTCTATTTTTTATATTTTTTATTTAAAAAAAAGTATAGACTCAGGATTAAGGATAGCTCTGGTCAACAAAGCTTATGTTCCTGTCAAAAATGTTGAGGCTGGCCTTAATTTTTTGATCGTTGATGGCCTTAATGCTCTCTCAGTGATAATGTCACAACAAAAGGCATGCCCTATAGCCATAGGAACCTGACTTTGGTTAACATGGGGAATTATTAGGGCTCCATTTAAACTACTTTAGGAAAGTGACCCAACCTTCCCAGGTGTAACCGATTACACGCCAACTGAATAATTCCCAAGCAGTTCATCAAGCCGATTTGATTTTGGGCCCAGTTGGTCTCCCTCCTCTGTGAACTGCACACACATAAAAATGTTACTGTCAAGTGTGAATGACAAGCTTGAATATAACCTCACTGGACCATGAGGAGATCAGCTGCTATTGCACGCCCACGCAAAGATACAACACAGTCCTAACATTCTAATTGATGAAGTTACTTGCACTTACATCAAATTACATGCAACCAGTTAAGAAAGAGCATTATACACACGGCAACATGAATTATAGATTTTCAGTTCTTCACTCAGTGATCCATGCAAGCATGCCATCATGTCTGTGATTGCCTCTCAAGAAAGAAAATGAAAGGAAACAGCTTAAAAACTTTTTTTTAAAGTCAGTTTAAAAATTGTGAGTAGTCCCCTCTACGACTGCCTAGCCTCAAACATTTTTTCTAAGATTGACAAAGGGATACGTGGTCCCAAGCCGAACATTTTGTAAAAACATTGCCAGCCCAACTCAGCAGTCTTTCCTTTTTCAATATTTTGCGACTTGGTTTCAGTTTCAAAACTTTGATACACGTCATACAACTCAGTATTTGGAAAGGACACCTACATGACGTCTGTTCCAAATACCGATTGGGTAAGAGGATACAATTCCGTGTGAAGATATAAAGTACAACACTTATTTTGCAGACTCATAGCGCCCTATTCGCAAAAGTATTTTCGGCCGTAAATGTTAGTTAATGATTGAAAATACCTCAGTTACACCTGCCAGGAATTTACAAAAGGATTCCTGGCAGAAGTATATGCATTTACTATTGATGACTTTCCACATGAGTTCGGAAAAATCCACAGTTGTAGATCCCACTCCCGGGGTGGGAAGTTGGTGTTATACGGTGCAAATTGCTTTGTATGTTTGTAAATGACCACAAGTATGCACATTTGTGATAATTCATCCTCATCATATAACTTTATTGGATTAAAAAAAATAATAATAATACAAGTACACAAGTTTAAACATTTAATTGTGCAGAACCAAACAGAAAAATAAATTGCAGAGTAGTGTTTAAAAGAGCGAGTAACAGCATGGCTTCTGTATAAGGGCGCAGGGGCTGCGCCCACACTCCTTTTGAAGCGTGTAACATAGGCTTATTTAAATAAGAAACAGTAAAACCAAGATCCGAAAAGTAGGAGTTGTTTGGCATTTTTAGAAAGCTTTCTGCGCCTGCTTCAGCATGTACCTGATTGAGCACTGCTAGGGCTTACCCATGCACAGCGCTGTGACGTCAGTCTAATTTCTCCACCTTCCCTTAAAGCGCCACTTAAAAATAGCCTTGGGCGTTCTGCTTCCAAGCCCCTGCATGCCGCTCAGCAGTTGTAACTCCACCCTTTACCATCTCCACACAGGGTAAGGTGTTGCCCTTAAGCTTCACTGAATACATCCATCCTGTGATGTGATGGGAAATGGTGTATTTGGGAAGCCTGCGGAAGACGCCACAGATCAGTGCTGGACAAGAGCGGCCTAATTCATTTATGACAAAAGGTATTAAAACTGTGGCATATCAGAACAATGAGCAAGGTGTCTAAAATTGAGGATCATCACTGACCCAAATAGGTAAATCCATCGATTTGAACCAAACACCCTTTGTAAATAACAGCTGATGGAAGGTGCCCAAACTAAAATACGTCAGTAAATACCGGTCATGGGTAGGCATCTCTAATAAGGGGTAAGATGTTGTGCCATACAATACTGATGCATCAACTGTTTCTCTAAGTCAGACACCTCCCTCTCGGCTACCACCCAAGAAAAAAAGGTCTGCCTCAGCCAAACAATGTCAGCTTTAGCAATGCCCTCAGACTTAGTAAATAACTCTGGTCTCCCTAATATCTTAAATGAGACTTTATGTAATGTAACAACATGTGACTTGTGATTCACCCCTGAGGCGGAAGCCGGGGGCTGCTTATTAGCTTTTAAAACCTTTTTGTATTATTTGCACTGTTTGTCTTGATTTGCGACGCATTTACTGTCCTACCTGCTACCTGCTTCGCGCACTGCTGGGGATCGTCATCGTTACCCCCACGTGACCCGGAGCCACGCCCCTTTTTAGCCACGCCCCCCCGCCTCTTCCCCTTTACTATGCTTACTGCTCGGAAGCGCAGCGGACGAGCGCAGCGGGCACTTCCTCGGCACGCCGAAGACACGCCAAAGACTAGCCCGTCTGTGCCCGTCCGTGTCAGGACGGGGCACGGGGCTAGAACCTCTGGCAAGATCGTGGTGTACGCAAGGGGCGACCTATTACAGCTTAACTCGGGTAAGTTCCATCTGGAGCCGGCTACCGTACACCGGCTGGGTTGCGAGGGTCTGCTAATTTCACCTAGGAGTGTCAGAGGGCGTCATTGCACTCCCAACCCCAACGCACATACCCTGAGCTACGGTCTATTGAATACTCGCTCTTTGCAGAGCCATAGGTTAGAGGTCTTCACACTTTTGGAAGACGGGGAGTTAGACGTCCTTGCGCTTACCGAAACATGGCTGGAGGATTGCTCAGTGCCTGATTTAGTGGCGGCCCTTCCGGATAACTACTTGGCTATTTATTTTAACAGGGAGGGGGCCAAGAGAGGAGGAGGAGTAGCCCTTGTATATCAGTCATGCCTCCGTGCCAATAGGTTCCTCTCTGAAACCCTTGGAGGAGCTGAGGTTATGGGGGTTAAGATCAGGAGGGGAGCGGTCTGTGTGGTGTTCTTGGTGGTTTATCGGCCACCTTGGGCGTCGTCTGACTTCCCCACTCTCTTTGTAAGACTGGTCCAGGACCTGTGTACAAGATATGATAAAATGGTGATCGTTGGGGACTTCAATTATCATTGGGAAAAATCACCGAAAGAGGGACAAGCATTACAGATCGAGGAGGCGGTCTCCTCTTTAGGTCTTACCCAACAGGTCAAGGGACCGACACATGAGAAAGGTCATGTGCTCGACTTAGTCTGGACCACCATGCCAGCCCAGGGTATCACGGAAATTCTTCCCTGTGCTTGGTCTGACCACTTTCTAATAAAGGGTAGACTTTTATTGAAGGGCCCCCTGTCCAAACCTGGGGAAGGCTGGAAAACGGCCCGAAAATGGAGAAACCTTGATGGGGAAAAACTGGTCCACCTCTTAGAACACCACCCTTCAGCCAAAGAGCAGGATACCAACGTAGATGCTCTATGTGAACACCTCCAGCACAAATTGGGAAGTGCCATTGATGTGGTGGCACCTCTTTGCAGGATGAAGAAGGTGGCGAGAGGAGCCGGGGCGCCTTGGTATAATGACTCTCTTAGGGAGATGAAACGCGGGGTGAGGAAGAAAGAACGGGCATGGCGTAAAAAATACGACGCCATCTCCAAACAAGAATATGTTTCATCCTTAGCCCAGTACAAACTAGCCATATAATCAAGGAAGGCTGCTTTCTTTGAGGAAAGAATAACCACGGCAAGAAATCCGCAAAAAGAAATTTTTCGGGTCCTGGCGGAGCTCAGGGTGAACAAGGAGCAAAGTCCCGAGTTCACCCAGGAGGACTGCCAGAGGTTCCAGGATTTTTTCGTAAAGAAGATATCTGATATCTTGGACGAAATTGCGGAAACCGCACCCCTCGAATGTCCGCGGCTACCGGACTTTGTTGCCTCGCTAAACATTCCACCATTAGTTGAGTTGTCCCCTATCTCCATACAGGAACTACTTAAAATTATAGGCCGAGTTAAATCAGGTTCCTTGGTGGACCCATGCCCTCCTGACATATTTAAGATGGCAATGCCAGGAATAGAGGAAGAGGTTCTGCATCTATTGAATACCTCTCTTCATACAGGACAGATCCCTTCAGCCTTTAAAGAGGCCCGCTTGATCCCCTTGCTGAAGAAACCTGGAGCAGACACAAAATGTCTGAAAAACTTCCGGCCCATCTCCCAGCTGCCTTTCCTTGCTAAGGTGATTGAGCAGCACGTGTTAGCTCTATTATCGGGCCATCTAGAGAGTAACAACCTGCTGGAGACCAATCAGGCAGGGTTCCGTGCTAATCATAGCACGGAACTAGTCATGCTATCCATTCTAGATGAGCTAAGGATGCGAGCTGATGTAAAAACACCGAGCGCCCTGGTACTACTGGATCTCTCCGCGGCGTTTGACACCGTGTGTCATAAACAGCTTCTGTCGCGGTTGAGATCCTTTGGCGTCGTGGGTACAGCACATGCATGGCTCACATCATTTTTGCAGGGTAGGACACAACGAGTGCAGCTGGGGGATCTACTTTCCACCCCTGCTCCGATCACCTGCGGGGTCCCACAGGGCTCTGCCTTGTCCCCCCTACTCTTCAACATCTACCTGCAGCCATTAATTGCTCTCCTGAACAGGATGGACTGCCTAGTGTACAACTATGCCGATGACACCCAGATAATCATCCGGCTGGATGATGGTCCAGGAGCATCCACTAGGCTACAGGACATATTGAAAACCACAGTCAATTGGATGTCCGAGAAACTCCTTGAAAGTCAATCCGGATAAGACGGAAGTATTGCCCATTTCCATCTCGGGTAACCCTTGGAGTGAGAAATTTTGGCCTAGGGAGTTGGGCGCACCACCAAAACCGGCAGCTGCGGTTAAAAGCTTAGGCCTATATGTGGATAATAAACTATCCATGGAAAAACAAGTTGCCACTGTAGTAGGCACCAGTATATGCCTTTTAAGACAACTAAGGAAGATCTCTGCCCTACTTTCTTTCCCTACTTTGAGACACGTGGTCTCGGCCACAATTCTGGCTAGGCTGGACTACGGGAACTCCCTTTATCTAGGTTTGCCACAGCGGCTGCTGGACAAACTACAGGGAGTTATGAACGATGCGGCTAGGCTAATATTTAAAAAACCCAGGACTGCCCATGCCTCTCCCCTGATGCAGGAGTTGCATTGGCTGCCAACTCGGCAGAGAATTGTCTTCAAAGGACTGTGTATCGCTCACAAGGCTCAGTATGGCAAAGCACCAAAATACCTTAAATCCCGACTATCCCCCTACATACCGGGTAGGACTTTGCGTTCGTCGGACGCCACTCTTCTGTCTCAGTCCCGTTTCAAATTGTGCACGGTGGGCGGCCGCGCTTTTTCCAACACGCTTCCAGCTTTATGGAACAAATTGGACCCAGAGCTCAGGAAGGAAAGTAATCTACTTTCCTTCAGAAAAAAACTAAAAACGGTACTGTTCAAACAAGCATGGAGCAGATCTTAGGTACATAGTTGGTTTTTCAAGTGAATGCAACATCTTTCACGCAAATCTGGTCAGACTGCGCTTAGAGACCCCTGCGGTTATAACGCGCCATATAAATTAAATAAATAAATAAATAAATAAACAAAGGTATATCAGACATATTGTCCAGTGTTAAAAAATCCTGTATAATTAACCTATTTAAACTTAACTGCTCCTTGACCCACACTGAACACCACAACAAGAGAGGGCGGAGGTGACTCAAATCGGCAATGTAGAAAGTACCCAATTCCGCACAGATAATCGTTGAGGGAGTACCTCGCCCCACACCTAAAATTCCCCTCATTAACTTGTTTTCTCCCACCTGGATGGGAGCAATGTTTGCATAACCCCATATCTCACAACCAAATGTGGCCAGGGGGATGCACTTTGCCATATAAACACCTAACATAGTCTGTATTGGCCTACACCCCAAATGACAAGACATTTCATTTTCATTTGCAGTGGCCCTCTTGAGGCAACCTGTGTTCATTCTGACCAAAGGCTGCCAACTAAGGCCTGAGTCTAGCACAACAACTAGATAGTTAAAATGTCCTCCCCTAGTAATAGCCTGCCGTAGTAATAAAAACAAGAGGTTTTAGTATTCTTTCATCCCTCTACCATAAAATTGTATGTTTTAAATTGGTTATCATGTCCAAATGTTCCAGAAATATAATTAAAAAGTCTAGAAGTCTGTGAAGGCTTCAGGACTGCATCATCTGCGTACAGAAGAGCAAGGAACATTTGCCCACCGGCTTTCGGTGTGTCAAGACTATGTTCAGTAAGCATCCCCTCCAGACGATTAATATACATCATAAATAGGAAGGGTGCCATTATGCAACACTGACAAACTCCTCGCTTGAGGTTTAAGTGCTTCATGCATTCCCCATTACTCCTGAATCTGACCGAACCCATTAAACCATAATGGAGATCTTTCAGGAAGGCAACATGAGCAGGTTCAACCTCCCATAGACCCCAGCTCTGCCCAGAACCTGTTTCTGTTCACCTTATCAAATGCAGAGCTGAAGTCCATGAAGGGCAGTTGTATCAAACCTTCTTTGGCCTTAGTGTATTTGGTAATTAACAAATATAAATTGAGGTTCTGCTCCACCGTGCCCCTACCAGGTCTGAACCCATACTGGAAATCCAACAGAATGCTCTGCTCATCGGCCTAGTGGGTTAATCTCGGCAGTATGATCTGGCCAATAACTTTTACAGCAACATCAACTAGTGACATGGGTCTGTAACATGTAGGGTCTAAACTCCAGGCCCCTGGAATAGAACTAGAAATAGCGGCGTTGATATCTGAAGTAAGAATAGGTGCTCAATAAATCCACCAATGACTTAAACAAGTCCACAGGGAAACATTAGAGGTAGATGCCTTCCCTGCTGGAAGGTATAAGATTGAACTTCTGACTCCTACCGGGAGTATCCTCATCTTGCATCCATCAAAAGAAGATGGGGGGAGAGGGCTCTGAATCCTCCAAGTCATATAGCGCCAACAAATGAGACAGCCAGGCCTGTGGCGGAACTGTAACAACCAGATCTGGGACCTATGACTCATTGAAGAAGGGATAGGTAACGACCCTCCAAAACATAGTACTGCCCCTCAAAGCACTTGCTGTCATGAACTCCTCCCACAGTTCTTTCTTTAGGTCTACCTTCCTTTCTCCTATCGCCATTCTATATAGGGCTTTTTGGTTTTTTACTTCACTTCTGTCCCTGGGTCCTTTTATTAAAACTGCAGGAAGCACCTTATCTGTCCTCGTTCAGTTTTTATCAAACCATCTACAGAGACCTGAAGGCTCCGAGGACTCCACCTTCATGAGAGGACTTAATATGGAAACATAATGTGCCATAGGCCATTAAAATACTCTCCTGGGAAGTGTCTTCATCCAGGCAAGTCTGTAACTCTGATTGACATGAATTGGCCAACTCCACATCAAAGGCCTCAGGGATAACCTTATCCCATTTTATTCTCTGACCCTGAGCTCTCAAACTGACTGGAGCTTTAAAAGAAGAATTAGCATCTCTCTGCTTCTTTTACCAGTGAACGGCAGCTAAAAGGGGATTGTGATCACTAAATGTGTTCCAGCCAACTGAAAATCTAATCAGTGAAGCATATAAACCTGCTGATACATAAATAAAATCAATAAAAGATCCTGTTCTGGAGCCCTTAAATGTAGGGGCAACCTTTCTGGAGTTCAGTAACTTTAGACTCTGGAGGTTAACTAAATTGTAATCTTGGACCAAATCATTCATCAGTTCCTCTGCAACAGTATGTTTGAGGTGGAATTGGTCCTGTTTAAAATATCCTGATCAGATAAAGAAAATAGATGGCAACCCCTGCAAGGGTGGAGATTAAAATCTCCCAAAATCATCAAGGCTGGCTACATCAATGAGCAAGTTGTATTTAAATCTTTTACAAATTCATTCAAAACCGACAGCACATGATAGGGCTCCTTGCCATATATATAGTTATATACATTAACATATAACCGTAGTTTATTATCAAAAGAAAGTCGAACACGAAGAATATAGGGTAAATTAATGGCAACCCCTTCCATTTGACAATTCAAATTCAAAGTGATAAAAGTAGCAAGGCTCCCCATTGCTCTCCCACTAGGGCATGGGACTGCATTCCAGGAGAAGGTGGCATAACCATCTAGATACAAACCTCCAGAGCTGTCCCACATCTCCTGAAAACTAATGATATCATACGCCTCAAGTGACTTAGACTAGACAGGGTCACCAAATTTCCTTTGCGCTCCAGCAATATTCCAGCTAATAACCTGAAGTTCCCTATGAGAAGTTGTCCCTCTGTTGGATTCAGTTCTATTGCTTTCCCACCCAGTCAGGCTTGGTCATTTAGCCCACTGAACAATTCAAAACGATTTCTAAGAGCAAGGTTGGGACCATGGATTAGGGCAGTATGACGTACCTCAACCTCTCTGTCTACCTGACAAAAGACCTTTTGCCTGTTCTCCCTCTTATTCCTGGGTTTAAAAAAAAATCCAACTGGGAGCACTCAGATGCTGCTAGATGTAGTTGCATAGTTGCATAGTTGCCCAAAGCTATTCAGTATATAACCAACACAGTGAGCATTGAAAAAACTGACAACAATACAATATATTATTGGTGCATTCCCAATCCACCCCACTCTTTGAACCATTATAATTTATTCAAGTAGCAACAGACTACTTATAAAGATCCTTTGTACAAGCCAGAGAAAAATCTTATTTTTGAGCTCCTGAAAGTTTTCCTGAGCACATGGTTTCAGGGATGGAACCTTAGCCAGGACTACGGTATATTGGGTACTAGCTGGAGGAAGTTGCAAAATTATCTCCCAGGGTACCAAATCATGCTTGTTGGATTCTCCTTTGGGCCCTTAACTCAAGAGTTGGGTCCAAAGTACCTACAGCAGGACTTCCCCCCAATGTCGAGTTTGTGACCCCCTTTGGTGCTGAAAGGGTCGACTGAGCAGCGGGTAGTGTGCCCTTGGGGTTAGACAAGATATTACCTGGGGTGCCTAAATTACCAACCCAAAGACAGACTCAAGTGTTGGGAAATTCCCATGGGCAGTGAAACCTATTAGAGGCCATTTCCTAAATGGAACATCGTGAGCGGAGGGCAAGTTATTGGATTCAAGATTTTACTTAAGGTTACATCATTCTGCTCGCGGAAAGACCCCACAGATTTTCCCAAAGCCCCCACCATTTCCTCAACTTCGTAACTGATCCTGCAACAAGCAGATCTGTAGGACAGAATTCAGTTGGCTCAATTTTGCCCTTCTTTTGATCTTGTTGCCACCTACATGAACGCCATGATACCACCAAAGCATCAGATACACCAAAAGGACATTCATCTAAAACAAGACCCTTGCCAACTCCAGCAACTCCAAGGAACTCTTCAGCGCCATCCATGAATTAACCAAACCCCCCAGCGAGACCATGGACATCACCTCCTCCTAGGACCTCTGCGACAAGCTTGGATCCTACTTCCATCTGAAAATCAATGGCCTCTACGACCATTTCAACAACCAGACACCTGACCCCGAAACCACCTATCCTCTCCAGCAACGCCAGCCAGCCTACTGTCTCCTCCTGGACTGCAGTCACCACCAAAGACACCACCTCGACCATGAACAGCATCCACTCAGGGGCCCCCACGGACCCCTGCACGCAACACATCCACCAGAGAGCTGCCACCGCCATCGCTCCAGAACTACGATGCACCATCAACACCACCTTCAAGACCGGGTTTCCCAATGACTGGAAATGCGCAGAAGTCAGACCCCTGCTCAAGAAGCCCTCAGCAGACCCCACGAACCTCAAGAACTACCGACCCATCTCCCTCCTCTCCTTCACAGCCAAAGTCTCTGAAAAGATTGTTGATGCCCAGCTAACAAAATTAATCGAAGAAAACTACATCCTCAACCCCTCCCAATCCGGATTCCGCAGCAACATCCGCACCAAGTCCACTCTGCTCACCGCCACAGACGACATCCGCACCCTCCTCGACCATGAAAACACCGCAGCCCTGATCCTATTCGACCTCTCTGCAGGGTGCAACATCGTCTCCTACTGCACACTCACCGTCAGAGTCCACGATGCCTGCATACAGGGAACCACCCTCAACTGGATCCGCTCCTTCCTCACCGGCAGAACCCAAAGGATCAGACTGTCACCTTTCCTCTCCGAACCCACACAAATCAATTGCGGAGTACCCCAAGGTTCATCGCTGCCCCACGCTCTTCAACATCTACATGGCCCCCCTCACCGCCATCGTCAGACAGCACGGACTCAGCATAGTATCCTATGCCAACAACACCCAGCTTATCCTCTCCCTCACCAAGGACCCTGACACCACCAGACTCAACTTCCAGGAAGGGATGAAGGACGTCAGATCGTGGATGAGAAGCAGCTGCCTGAAGCTCAACTCAGAGAAGACACAGGTCCTCATCCTCGGACCCTCCCCCACTGTATGGGGCAACACCTGGTGACTGTCGGACTTGGCCCTTCTGGCAAGTTCACCCCTGAAACTTTTTGCTTTTATTGGTGACTTGGCGATAGTGTTTTTTGGTTCCTGCGCACTTTCCCTGGGTCCCAGGGTAAAGTGCGTGCGCACTCTGAGTGCATGTGGTGAGATAGGCCTGCCCTCCCATAGGAATGCATGGGGAATGTATGCGTCCCTGGTAGTTCCTGATGCGTGGGGTGTGCATGGTCGAGTCTGGTATGTACAGATTCATGTGGTTAAATGCTGCGCAATGATGCGTGCGGCGTGCGTGTAGCTAGTATGGAAGTGCCACTTCTAGAAGTGGGCACTTCGGTGTGCAGTGTAAAATGTGTGCCTTGTCGCGTGATTGGCAGGCTGAGGTCATGTGATGGGCTAGGGATTCCCCAGAGTCAGGAGGAGTCACCCGGTGGTGAATAGGGAGATCAGCAGCTAGATGGGTGGGAGGAGTACACCTGGGTCCTGAATAGGGCAGGGCTTTCCCCACACAATGCTGGCTCCGCCCCCTGTGGTGCAACTGACGACCATAGCCCTGCCAGTGAATAGAGTGAGGGGCTGAGCACATCAAGGGTGCTCCCCAACCAGCTGCGACTGGTTTTCCCCCTCACCCTGAACCCAGAACAAAGGGATTTGGTGTATAAAAAGGGGCTGTGTCCTCTTACAAAATGTTCTTGTTCTAACTCGAATCTACCAGGGGCGTGCTGCTGCTGGGGCCCAGGGGAAGGCTTGCCTCCCTGGGCCCTGCCCAGCCCCTGGATGCCCTGGACGCTGGAGGACTTCTGGGACTATTCTTTTTGCTATTGCCCCTTACTTTCTAAAGACCTCTTTGCTGGGAGCTTTTTGCTCCATTTCTTTGTGCCTTTACAGAGACTTCATGCAGCCGTTTTTGCGCCCTGGGAGCGCTATGGTGCTTTATTTCTTTGAGGAGCGCTGGATCGTTGCAGCACTGGGCTGCACGTCACCTTAGAGGGAGGGAATCCCCAGCGTAGGGATTCCCCCGCATTTGCCTTGTCGAGCGGGAGCCCACCCCGCTTCATCTGGTTTCTAAATGGCGGGTGCCCACCCCGCGATTGTGCTCATAGCGAGAGCCCACCTCGCTTCATCTTTATTTGGGAATGGCGGGTGCCCACCCCGTGATCTGCTATGTGCGGCGGGAGTCCACCCCGCGATTAGCCGTGTCCGGCGGGTGCCACCCCGCCTTGTATCTTGAATTTGGAGGGAGCCTACCCCTCTTACAAAAGAAAATCACCGCCGCGGCCCGAGCTGCATTTAAAAATCATCCCCCAGCCCGCGGCCCGCCTGGTTGTGGGCGGGGCTGCGGGACGGAAGGGGAAGTGCCGCCACTTCCAGGAGAGGAAGCCCGGGTGAAGTAGGAGAGCAGCGCGAGGCTCCTGTCTGCGAGGGAAGCCCCGCGCCGCCGGAGAAGTGCTGCCGCCCACAAGAAGAAGAGTCCCCTGCGCCGGAGCCCGGTAAGTAAGGGCTGGGCAGGGGACAGGGCTGCACAGTGCTCCCGCTCCCCCCAGGGAGCAAGCTTGGTGTTGGTGCAAGGCACCGAGTCAGAGCGGCCCCGTGTGTGCAGCGGGCCGCTCCAACGACATGGGCATCAGTATGCTTAGAGCCCCAGAGGGGGGCCAGTGTTGCCAGTGGCGCCGCCGTAGCGGGCCACTGTAGTTGTGGGCACGATTGTTTCTAGAGCCAGATGGCTCCAACGAGGCGGGCATTCTGTATTTAGAGTCCATAGGGGACTCCAACGCCGGCCAATATTGTTAGTCAGAACCCTGAGTGGCTCTAGCATGGGTGCCAGTTTGCTCTTTGAGCCTAGGTGGCTCCAACGCTAGGGGGACATGTTGTTCTAGAGCCTAGGTGGCTCCAACGTCTGTGACATCATTTGAAGGGCCATTGAGAGCCCATGCCTGATTTGCCTACCACAGCTGCACAGCACTTAGTGCCAGCTGCAGCGTTTAGGCCCTGTGCGTGTCCCCAGCTGCCCAGCAAGTAGTGGGCAGCAGCTACGTTTAGGTTTTGGCGCAACCTGGACTATAATGTGATTTTGGTGCTAGGAAATGTACTGTGTAGTATGTTTTGCGCACCCTGTGTTCATGCTTATGGGGGTTAGGAAATGTACTGTGTATAGTATGTTTTGCGCACCCTGTATTTCATACCTCTAGATAGGATTTCTGCCTAGGAGGTTGTTTTACCTTTTTAGGTTGATGTTAGGGAGAATGTACTTCCCTGTGTTATGTACGCCCCTAGTATAGGCATACTTAGGTGGTTAGGTCTAATGCGTTTGACCAAGGAGGAATTGCATAATGTGATTTATGCCCCTGTGATGGATGCAGGATAGGTTTTAACCTGATGCTAGTGTGATGACGCTGAGGTCATTATTGCGCCAGTAGTTACTGGTTGTGCTCTACAGTTACTTTGTGTGATTTCTACATTTAGTATTGGTGATAAGTGCTAATTCCTGACAGTGGTCCATGTGGCCCTGTCCCCTGTACATATAATCCCTTGTAAATTCTGCCCGTGCCTGTTGGCACATTGTAGAGTTGTGTTCTTATCTAATGTGTTGTGGTATAATACAAAGGTTATTTTTATATAATACCTTGTGTGGAGTTTCCTTTGTGGTGGGCCTTGGGTGTTGTTGCTGGGTGTGCGCGCAAACGCTTTACACATCGCCTCAGGGATAAGCCTGACTGCTCGTGCCAAGCTACCAAGGGGGTGAGCAGGGGTTATCTTTGGCGTGTAACTTCCTTGCCCTGACTAGAGTGGTGGTTTCTGCCTGGCTTTGGCGCAAGCCCTAGCCAACCAGAAATCCCATTTCTAACATTGGTGATCAGCGGTGGGATTTGGACTTGCGTTTGCGCTGTACCGCAGCAGCAACTGGCCGCACTACAAAACTCTGCATTTAGATAATCACATGGTATAGGGATTATTGTTCTAAGTTTGCTTTTAAATGTCATTTTCTTTGGAAATGTGGTTCTTGTGCACTGTGAGTTAGGTGTCCCTAGCTCGGGAGGGTAGATCATCCCCCTTAGTGCATTGTGTTTTTTGGATTCACCAGAGGGTGGGATCCAGTGGTGGCAGCAGATGTGTGTCCAGTGCATGTATTCCCATTCCCAGTTCCAGGGGTAGTGGTACTTGTGTCACGTGGTGGTCAGGTTGAGAAATCAGGGGCGGTAGAAACTGTCTTACCAGTCTTGGGAGGGGTTTGGGGATGAATGTGTAATGCGCTGGATGAATGTGAATGTCCCATTCCCAGTTCCCAGAGTAATAGTACCTGTGTCACGTGGTGGTCAGGTTGAGAAATCAGGGGCGGTAGAAACTGTCTTACTAGTCTGGGGGGGGTGTGTGTGGATGAATGGTGTGAGTTCTCTGTAATAAGAAGCTTGCTGGTTGATTGGGAGTGAGTTCTCTGGGATAGGGAGCTTGCATTGGGGAGTGATTCCAAAAGGAGTGACTGAGGTGCCTTCCAGCCCAGCGTGGTGGAAGAGGTTCAGAGTAGCCCAGCTAGGTCTCGGTGTAGGGGCTCACGTCCTGTCTCTGCGGAGAAGGAGTGGGTAGGACTGCGTGTCTCCAGGTGCCCGAAACCCAGTGTCAGGGCCTGGATGGTTTCTTTAGGGAACATCAGGTCGGGGCCTAGGCTGTACCAATAGGTCATTTGAGGAGGATCTCCCAGTGTCTACAGGACGTGGAGTGTCTGTAATCAGAGCTCCAGTTGTCCTGGTGTCTGGCGGTACCGCTCCAGTTGGGAGGGTGCGGAAGTACAGTTGTGAGGGGTGAGAGAGGGAGAGGTCCCCAGTGGGAACCAGTGGGTCAGGGGGGGATGTATGACGTTACAACGCACACTTTTACAACGCATGCACTTACAACGCATTTTTTACAACGCATAATCCATTACAACGCATGACATTACAACGCATTTTTAAAAAATACCTTTACAACGCATTACCATTACAACGCATACTACCTTTACAACGCATACCATTACAACGCATAATATTAAATTACATTTAAGGTAAGTATTAGATAGTATAGGGGTAAAAATTACTATTCTAACTCCAGGGGGTGCAACAGTAGGGTAAGTGTTGGATAGTGTAGGGGTAAAAATTACTATTCTAACTCCAGGGGGTGCATCAGTAGGGTAAGTGTTGGATAGTATAGGGGTAAAAATTACTATTCTAACTCCAGGGGGTGCATCAGTAGGGTAAGTGTTGGATAGTATAGGGGTAAAAATTACTATTCTAACTCCAGGGGGTGCATCAGTAGGGTAAGTGTTGGATAGTATAGGGGTAAAAATTACTATTCTAACTCCAGGGGGTGCATCAGTAGGGTAAGTGTTGGATAGTATAGGGGTAAAAATTACTATTCTAACTCCAGGGGGTGCAACAGTAGGGTAAGTGTTGGATAGTGTAGGGGTAAAAATTACTATTCTAACTCCAGGGGGTGCAACAGTAGGGTAAGTGTTGGATAGTGTAGGGGTAAAAATTACTATTCTAACTCCAGGGGGTGCAACAGTAGGGTAAGTGTTGGATAGTGTAGGGGTAAAAATTACTATTCTAACTCCAGGGGGTGCAACAGTAGGGTAAGTGTTGGATAGTGTAGGGGTAAAAATTACTATTCTAACTCCAGGGGGTGCAACAGTAGGGTAAGTGTTGGATAGTGTAGGGGTAAACATTACTATTCTAACTCCAGGGGGTGCAACAGTAGGGTAAGTGTTGGATAGTATAGGGGTAAAAATTACTATTCTAACTCCAGGGGGTGCATCAGTAGGGTAAGTGTTGGATAGTATAGGGGTAAAAATTACTATTCTAACTCCAGGGGGTGCAACAGTAGGGTAAGTGTTGGATAGTGTAGGGGTAAAAATTACTATTCTAACTCCAGGGGGTGCAACAGTAGGGTAAGTGTTGGATAGTATAGTGTAATATTATGCGTTGTAATGGTATGCGTTGTAATGGTAGTATGCGTTGTAATGGAATGCGTTGTAAAGGTAGTTTTTAAAAATGCGTTGTAGTGTCATGCGTTGTAATGTCATGCGTTGTAATGGATTATGCGTTGTAAAAAATGCGTTGTAATGGTAGTGCGTTGTAAAAGTTGCGTTGTAAAGGTTGTTCCCCGTCAGGGGGCCGGCCAGATGGGCTGAGCCACCAATGAGTGACCATGGTGACACCACTTCTGTCCTGGGGCATCTTCACGCACTGTCGGAGGGACAGGAGGTCGTGAGCTCTGCGCCAGGTTGCTGGGGCATCTTCACACACTGTCAGAGGGACAGGAGGTCGTGAGCTCTGCGCCAGGCAGACTGTCACACGACACGCTAGGTATGTGTCACCCTTAGGAAGTCCTGGTCTGCCAGGCATCTGACCAAACGGCACGTCCCTCGGTTGGGGAGCCAGTAGCCGGTGTTTCCGGATCTGGACGTAAGGACGACTGTAGTCAGTGTCCTCGCCGGGTTGCCTTCTAGGGGTACCACTCCAGTTGGGAGGGTGCGAAACTCTGGAAGGGGGTGCAGAGGGAGGGTGGCCTCGCCTCTGACCCCGGTGCAGCCGGCGAACTTGGATCCCAGGTGGTAGACCAGTTGGTGGGGAGAGGTCCTGAACTGGTGGGAGAGTTGTGTTCTGGTGGGTGCTTCCCTGGGAGGGTGCGGAACCCCAGAAGTAGAGGTAGGGTGGGGCATTCTTGCCCATGACCTCTGGTCAGCCTGAGGGTGCGGACCCTAGGTTGAAGGATCAGTGGTAGTTGGGAACTACACTGAGAGGGAGAGTGGAGAATGGCTTGTATGCCAGGGGTTACTACCCCCCACTCTGGGTTTGGCAAGGACCAGTGGTATCTGGGTGGCCTAGGGCCTGGTCCTGGCCGTGGACAACTAGGTAGTACCAGTGGGGTAGCCTAGTTGGGCCTGAGTTCTTTTCGGTTGTTTTTTTTCAGATGGAACCATGTTGATTGAGAATGGCATAGAACAGGAGAGTGTCCCTGCAGTGCGGGCCTGCGTCCGTGTTCTATCGCCCCAAGCAGGGAAGACCATCACGGTTGTGTTGGACTTGGCCCTTCTGGCAAGTTCACCCCTGAAACTTTTTGCTTTTATTGGTGACTTGGTGATAGTGGTTTTTGGTTCCTGCGCACTTTCCCTGGGTCCCAGGGTAAAGTGTGTGCGCACTCTGAGTGCATGTGGTGAGATAGGCCTGCCCTCCCATAGGAATGCATGGGGAATGTATGCGTCCCTGGTAGTTCCTGATGCGTGGGGTGTGCATGGTCGAGTCTGGTATGTACAGATTCGTGTGGTTAAATGCTGCGCAATGATGCATGCGGCGTGCGTGTAGCTAGTATGGAAGTGCCACTTCTAGAAGTGGGCACTTCGGTGTGCAGTGTAAAATGTGTGCCTTGTCGCGTGATTGGCTGGCTGAGGTCATGTGACGGGCTAGGGATTCCCCAGAGTCAGGAGGAGTCACCCGGTGGTGAATAGGGAGATCAGCAGCTAGATGGGTGGGAGGAGTACACCTGGGTCCTGAATAGGGCAGGGCTTTCCCCACACATGCTGGCTCCGCCCCCTGTGGTGCGACTGATGACCCTAGCCCTGCCAGTGAATAGAGTGAGGGGCTGAGCACATCAAGGGTGCTCCCCAACCAGCTGCGACTGGTTTTCCCCCTCACCCTGAACCCAGAACAAAGGGATTTGGTGTATAAAAAGGGGCTGTGTCCTCTTACAAAATGTTCTTGTTCTAACTCGAATCTACCAGGGGCGTGCTGCTGCTGGGGCCCAGGGGAAGGCTTGCCTCCCTGGGCCCTGCCCAGCCCCTGGATGCCCTGGACGCTGGAGGACTTCTGGGACTATTCTTTTTGCTATTGCCCCTTACTTTCTAAAGACCTCTTTGCTGGGAGCTTTTTGCTCCATTTCTTTGTGCCTTTACAGAGACTTCATGCAGCCGTTTTTGCGCCCTGGGAGCGCTATGGTGCTTTATTTCTTTGAGGAGCGCTGGATCGTTGCAGCACTGGGCTGCACGTCACCTTAGAGGGAGGGAATCCCCAGCGTAGGGATTCCCCCGCATTTGCCTTGTCGAGCGGGAGCCCACCCCGCTTCATCTGGTTTCTAAATGGCGGGTGCCCACCCCGCGATTGTGCTCATAGCGAGAGCCCACCTCGCTTCATCTTTATTTGGGAATGGCGGGTGCCCACCCCGCGATCTGCTATGTGCGGCAGGAGTCCACCCCGCGATTGGCCGTGTCCGGCGGGTGCCACCCCGCCCTGTATCTTGAATTTGGAGGGAGCCTACCCCTCTTACAAAAGAAAATCACCGCCGCGGCCCGAGCTGCATTTAAAAATCATCCCCCAGCCCGCGGCCCGCCTGGTTGTGGGCGAGGCTGCGGGACGGAAGGGGAAGTGCCGCCACTTCCAGGAGAGGAAGCCCGGGTGAAGTAGGAGAGCAGCGCGAGGCTCCCGTCTGCGAGGGAAGCCCCGCACCGCCGGAGAAGTGCTGCCGCCCACACGAAGAAGAGTTCCCTGCGCCGGAGCCCGGTAAGTAAGGGCTGGGCAGGGGACAGGGCTGCACAGTGCTCGCACTCCCCCAAGGGAGCAAGCTTGGTGTTGGTGCAAGGCACCGAGTCAGAGCGGCCCCGTGTGTGCAGCGGGCCGCTCCAACGACCTGGGCATCAGTATGCTTAGAGCCCCAGAGGGGGGCCAGTGTTGCCAGTGGCGCCGCCGTAGCGGGCCACTGTAGTTGTGGGCACGATTGTTTCTAGAGCCAGATGGCTCCAACGAGGCGGGCATTCTGTATTTAGAGTCCATAGGGGACTCCAACGCCGGCCAATATTGTTAGTCAGAACCCTGAGTGGCTCTAGCATGGGTGCCAGTTTGTTCTTTGAGCCTAGGTGGCTCCAACGCTAGGGGGACATGTCGTTCTAGAGCCTAGGTGGCTCCAACGTCTGTGACATCATTTGAAGGGCCATTGAGAGCCCATGCCTGATTTGCCTACCACAGCTGCGCAGCACTTAGTGCCAGCTGCAGCGTTTAGGCCCTGTGCGTGTCCCCAGCTGTCCAGCAAGTAGTGGGCAGCTGCTACGTTTAGGTTTTGGCGCAACCTGGACTATAATGTGATTTTGGTGCTAGGAAATGTACTGTGTAGTATGTTTTGCGCACCCTGTGTTCATGCTTATGGGGGTTAGGAAATGTACTGTGTATAGTATGTTTTGCGCACCCTGTATTTCATACCTCTAGATAGGATTTCTGCCTAGGAGGTTGTTTTACCTTTTTAGGTTGATGGTAGGGAGAATGTACTTCCCTGTGTTATGTACACCCCTAGTATAGGTATACTTAGGTGGTTAGGTCTAATGCGTTAGACCAAGAAGGAATTGCATAATGTGATTTATGCCCCTGTGATGGATGCAGGATAGGTTTTATACCTGATGCTAGTGTGATGACGCTGAGGTCATTATTGCGCCAGTAGTACTGGTTGTGCTCTACAGTTACTTTGTGTGATGTTCTACATTTAGTATTGGTGATAAGTGCTAATTCCTGACAGTGGTCCATGTGGCCCTGTCCCCTGTACATATAATCCCTTGTAAATTCTGCCCGTGCCTGTTGGCACATTGTAGAGTGTGTGTTCTTATCTAATGTGTTGTGGTATAATACAAAGGTTATTTTTATATAATACCTTGTGTGGAGTTTCCTTTGTGGTGGGCCTTGGGTGTTGTTGCTGGGTGCGCGCTCAAACGCTTTACACATCGCCTCAGGGATAAGCCTGACTGCTCGTGCCAAGCTACCAAGGGGGTGAGCAGGGGTTATCTTTGGCGTGTAACTTCCTTGCCCTGACTAGAGTGGTGGTTTCTGCCTGGCTTTGGCGCAAGCCCTAGCCAACCAGAAATCCCATTTCTAACAGTGACCCACTGCCCTCAGCAGCCCTCCCACCCCCACGGACCCCTCCCCCCGATTTCTTGGTATCGTACTCAACTCTTCCCTCTCCATGACCCGACAGGTCAACGCCGCCGCATCCAGCTGCTTCAACACCCTCCGCATCCTCCGGAAGACCTGCAAATGGATCCCCCCCGAATCAAGGAAGACCGTCACCCATGCACTCATAACCAGCAGACTGGACTATGGAAATGCCCTTTACGCCGGGGTCAACAAGTCTCTGCTCCACAAACTCTAGACCATACAGAACACCGCAGCCAGACTCGGCCTCGGCATCCCCCAACATGAACACATCCCCCAACACCTGCACAACCTCCACTGGCTCCCCATCGAGAAGAGAGTGACTTTCAAGATACTCACCCACACCTACAAATGCCTCCACAAAACCGGACCCCATTACCTCAATGAAAGAATCTCCTTCCACATATGCAAGAGAAGCCTCCATTTCGCCGACCTCGCCCGCCCAGAAACCCAGCGCATCCACAGAGCCAGAACCGGTGAAAGATCCTTCTCGTACATACGGCCAAGACCTGGAATGAGCCCCCGATCGACATCAGACATGCCCCCTCCCTGAACATCTTCAGGAAGACACTCAAGACCTGGTTCATTGACTGAACGGAGCTGCTTACCTCCCCCCAGCGCCTTGAGACCCTCATGGGTGAGTAGTGCACTTACAATTCCTCTGATTGATTGGTTGAACTGGTAGGGAGGGCCCCTATTTACTTTTAGGTCTGGTTCCCCCACCAGATTGTGTAGAATAGGGGTCTGATCTTGTTTGGGAGCAGTGGAAGCCATGGTCTGCATTTCCTGTGTCCCTTGCTAGCCCCTAATATGTGAGACATCCTCAGAGATAACAGCCAGAATAGGATGATCCCCTGCTTCCAATGTCGAGTCTGGCTCCCGGCGGGTTTGAACTAACTGTTCTTCTACACAGAATAGTTCCTCAGAGATGGTACGTACTGCATTATTTAGAAACGATAAAATTGAGCTGCTACTTCTAGGATGCTTACCTGCCACATATGATACTTTCACTTTCCTTTTCACCCATGATATGTAAGAAGGATAAACAGGACACCTGAAATGGCTGGAAAACAACAATCAAAATTCAGAGTTGGAGTCTCCTTAGAAGACAACAGGTCCGATACAGGGAAGCAGAAATGATTCAGTAATAATGAAACTTGAGCCCTATAGCAGCTATTCAGATGACAAACAATTAGAGAAACACAGTAACTTAAACATCAGACCTATGGGGGTGACCCTGCCCCACCTCTTCCTCATACTGCGTGGGAAGACTTAGCACTTTATAACGTGCTTTCAAAGCGGGCGCCGCCTTCACTGCTGGACACAGGTAGCAAGAATGGTAGTTGTGGTTAGCAGCATCTTGATTCCCTCTCCTCCATAGCAGCACAAAATCCAGCAACAAATGGGCTGGTAGAGAGATGGTAATGGTGACTTCCTATGAAGCCCAATTAAGGCCACTACTATAATCAGCTCAAACTAAAAGTTGCAATGATGTAACAGGGGAAGCAGAGATGATTCACAGATTTTAAATTAGTCAGGTAAATTATACTTTCTGCCGAAATGGTGCAAAGATTCGTGCAGCAGCTCTTGTACAGAGCCGAATATGACTGGAACCAAGAGGGCTGGAGAAAAACTTCATGGTGCACTGCTGTGCGGTGCCAATGGAATGGGGGCAGTGGGGCTGATGCGTGGCCTGAAGCTGGTGAGGCCAAGCCACACCAGTCTACTGCCGGCCGCATATACTAGCAATATGCCACATCCCTAGGGCCTAACCTTAGCTGTGCTCGCTCCCCTTGCTCTACAGGTGGTGGTCATGCTGGGCAGACTGCCCCCTGCTTCTGATGAACATGAACTGCTCTGCCGTGGGTGTAGGAGAGTAGGATCTGCTTCACATGTTTACCCCCACTTTTTGCTGGTGTTTCACTGTTTTTCAACTATGGTCTGGCTGGGACCCTGCTATTCAGGGCCCCAGCCTAGCTGCTTCCTCTCTAAATTGATTGACTTGTTAGGCAGGGATTTGCTGTGCAAAATGAATTGCACTATTTTCTGTACCCCAGATGGAATAACCTTTGAGACACCAGATGAGGATGTCCTATACAGAATGACCCTAGATAACAGGGAAAGTGAGGCTATTGGCACATATGCTGTGTACAATCCGGACGGATTACCCCCAGAATTAAAACAAACAGTAAAAGCAGCAGTTTGGGATTTTACTGGAGAAGATGTGGGCCTGATGAGAAATGTAGATCCAGTAACAATTTACTGTAAAAGATGGAGTAGTTTACCCAAACATCCCACAATACAGACTGACACCTGAAATAATTGAAGGAATAACACCCATAATTGAGAAAATGATCCAGCAGGGGGTGTTAAGGGAAATATTGAGCAGCCCATGTAATTCACCTATAATGGGACTGAAGAAACCCAATGGGAAGTTCAGAATAGTACAGGATTTGAGAAAAATCAACAAGATTGTTGTTTCATGCTGTCCCATTGTGCCAAATCCTTCAGTGATTTTGTATCAGATTCCCCATGATGCAGAATGGTACACAGTAATTGATTTGTGCCATGCTTTCTTTTCAATCCCGTTGCATCATGACAGCCAGCCAATTTTTGCATTTAGGTTTGGAGAGAGAATTTTGGCATGGTGCCGAATTCCACAGGGGTATACAGAGAGCCCTTCGATATTTAATCAATTGCTGAAGAAATCTCTGGAGAGTTAAACAATGCCTGAAAATTCAGTTTTGGTCCAGTACATTGATGACCTGCTTGTGGCATCAAAAACACGTGAAGCTTGTGAAGTAGACACCATTGCTTTACTGAATCACTTGGCAGATGGAGAATTAAAAGTATCTCCAGCCAAATTGCAATTCTGCAAGAGAGAAGTCCAGTATCTGGGACATAATATTGAGAAAGGCCTGAGGAAAGTGACCATTGACAGGATCAAAATCATCAGAGGGATGAGAGCCCCAATGACACAAAGAGAAGTGAGAATGTTCCTGGGAATGGTTGGTTATTGTCGTCAGTGGATAAGTAACTTTTCCTTAATTGCCAAGCCATTGATTAAATTGACAAAAAGTGAGGTGAAAGACCCATTGGAATTAAACCCAGAAGAAATGGCAGCATTCAAAGAATTAAAGAACAGGCTATGTGAAGCTCCTGCCCTAGGAATGCCAGATTACGAAAAAGAATTTGAGCTGTACTGTAGTGAGAGGAATGGATGTGCACTTTCAGTGTTAATCCAGAAACATGGACGTCTGAGGAGGCCAATTGCGTACTTCTCATCAACACTTGACCCAGTAGCTGTGGGTTTACCAAGTTGCCTGAAAGCAGTAGCTGCTACATGCAGAAGCCTGGAACAAAGTGAGGGAATAATAATGGGATATCCTGTGCGGGTATTCGTACCTCATGATGTGGCAATCCTTTTAACAAGGAGCCGGACACAGTTTATGTCTCATAGTCGGCTGACTAAATATGAGAAAGTCATTCTCGGTGCATCAAATGTGAGTCTTGAGAGATGCGTGAATGTGAATCCAGCAACGCTGTTGCCAGATGCTGAAAGTGTGGGAGTGAGAGATGATGTTGATCATGATTGCCTGGATGTGCTTGATTACTGTACAAAACCAAGACCAGACATAAGAGATCTGCCACTGCCTGAGAGTGATCATGTGTTGTTTGTGGATGGATCTTGTCTGAGAACTGATGAAGGAATGCTGAGTGCCGCATATGCTGTGTGTACAGTTTCAGGAGTTGTGGAAGCATCTCCCTTGAAAGGAGTTAAATCTGCTCAAGTGGCAGAATTGGTGGCACTAACAAAGGTTTGTAAGATTGGAAGGAATGTGAGAGTGACTGTGATGACTGACAGCCAGTATGGCTTCGGAGTTGTCCATGATTTTGGCCAGTCATGGCTACAAAGAGGTTTCCTGACCTCAAGTGGAACTCCCATAAAGAATGCTGAAGTGGTTGGAAAATTGCTTAAGGCGATACAGCTGCCTAAAGAACTAGCAGTTGTAAAATGTGCTGCTCATGGTCAAGGTGATGATTTCGTCACCCTTGGGAACAAATTTGCCAATGACATAGCACAGTACTGTGCAAGGAATAATCACTCCATTAACCGGAGTAAGGAAAGGGAAATGTCTTCTTGTTCCTTAATGTTTACTAATGTGGTGGGAACATGGGAGGAAGTGAAGAGACTCAAAGGAGATTGCCGGTGTGTTCACATGTTATGTTGTGTTGATAGCGCTACTTTTAAACGGATTTTAAAAGTTTTATCAAATGTAAAATTGCACTGTTATTTATGCACTGACCTGCTACTTGCACAGTTGAACTTTCACCCGCCCCGGTCCATCCCGGCTGAGTGCCGTTTGAGTGGTGGGCGTGGTTAGGCTGCACAGGCTGACATTTCCGGTCGGGGAGGCGGGACTTCGCCCACGATCCACCTCATAAGACCGAGGGGCATGCGAGTGCGCTGAGAGACTCAAAGGAGATTGCTGGTGTGTTCATATGTTATGTTGTGTTGATAGCGCTACTTTTAAACAGATTTTAAAAGTTTTATCAAATGTAAAATTGCACTGTTATTTATGCACTGACCTGCTACTTGCACAGTTGAACTTTCACCCGCCCCGGTCCATCCCGGCTGAGTGCCGTTTGAGTGGAGGGCGTGGTTAGGCTGCACAGGCTGTCATTTCCGGTCCGGGAGGCGGGACTTCGCCCACGATCCACATCATAAGACCGAGGGGCATGCGAGCGCGCAGCGGACGCGCGCAGCGGGCGCGCCGAAGGAGCGCCGAAGGCGCGCCTAAGGCAAGCCCGTCTGCGCCCGTCTGCGCCCGTCCGCGCCCGACTGGGCCCAGGGGCCAGAAGCCCTTATGCCATGAAACCTCTGGGGTTCATTAGATACTCAGCAGATGAACTACGAAAACTATCTAAGCTAGCTGACTTACGATGCAAACACACTATAAATGTAGAGAGAAATGAAACAAAATGCAGTCATTGTAGCCTAAATTTAAAACACAAAAAAACTAATTCCAGTAAGAAGGATATACTACAGCTAGCGGTATTAAATTGTAGGTCTCTAGTGAAACATAAACATGAGATTCACGACCTCCTTAAGGAACAGGCACTGGATGCTCTCTTCCTGACCGAGACATGGCTCAATGAGTGTTCCACCCCTGACGTCCTAGATGCAGTACCCGATGAATATAGGATAGAAAGGCTGGACCGTGAAGGTCAGAGAGGTGGCGGTATTGCAATAATTTATAAATCTACACTTAAATGTAAAATAATAGGAATGGATATAACTGAATGTGAAGCCATTCTTTTCACATTAGCTGCTTCAGAGGATAACACCATAACGGGGCTCTTAATATATCGCCCTCCATGTCCACTAACCAATTTCATCAAAAGCCTAGAAGAAATGATAGTACACCCTGCTCTACGATATAAAAACTTTCTGGTCCTAGGTGACCTAAACATACATTTTGAAGATCCACGGAATAAGGATGCTAACAATATATGCAAAGATCTTATAACTCTTAACCTAAGACAAAAAGGGGAGACACCTACGCATCAAGGTGGCCACACTCTTGACCCCATTTTCTCTAACAACATGGAGATAAAAGTTGATACACCATGGCCTATTCCATGGTCCGACCATTACTTGGTCCGGTTTACTTTACCAGCCCATAGAAGAAGGCAAATACAGGAGAATAGGGAGATTATTACTAGAAATTGGAATAATTTTAACACAACTTCCTTCACCCAGGCACTATTAAAAGATATACCCTTGTTAGATACTGATATTAATCTAACCAACTTGAATCTGGAATCATGGATCACAGAGGCGTTAGATAAAACAGCACCATGGAGCAAGAGAACCCCTAAAAGACATAAAAAAAACGCACCTTGGTTCACTGACGAACTAAAAATGGCTAAGGGAAAATGTAAAACGCTCGAACGTGCATGGAGGAAGGAGTACTGTAGTAAGGTGAAGGAGGAGTACAAAAAAGAACTAAAGCAATATCATGCTCTGATAAAGAAATCCAGACATATTTTTTACACAGAAAAAATTGAAGGAGCCAGTAACTCATCCAAAGAAATGTTTACTTTACTTAAGTCCCTTAGAATACACATAGATAGAGACGACTCGAGCGCATCTATCGACAACTGTAATAAGATAGCCGAGTTCTTTTCAAATAAGGTGACTAAAATTTATGAAAATTTCCCTGCAGAGGCTCGCCAGGGTACAGGCCTATTGCAAGAAAGACAGGAATTTTTCGCAGGGGTGACTCTGGACACATTTGATGTGTTGGAAATCGACGAAATTACGGTTCAAAATATAGGTCCAATACATTATTCTCGGCCCTTAGGAGCAAAAGACTAGAAAATACGATGTATTACACAACATGGATGACACAATGAACGTGAGTTGGGTTTGTATGAGCCTGTGTTTGACTTCATGGTCACAGGTGCAAATGTTACTAGGTCTTCTGAGCATTTCGTCCTTCTGAGGTGGATAGATGCGAGGTCTGCTCAGCCTTTCATCATACTGAGATGGATAAAATGAGTACCATTGAGTTGGGGAAAGATCTGCTACTTATGCGCCATAATACCTTACAAAGTGAACATGCGCTTTGCAAAAAAACACGTTACGTTAAAATAGGCTCTATTTAGCATAACGTACAATTTAACACAACACATGTTTTTTAGATGTTACAAGGTGTTGAAGGGTTAAAAGATTTTTTCTTGGGCTGCAAACAGGAAATTAACAGAAAAATAAATAAAAAATAAAAATGTGTATATATATATATATATATATATATATATATATATATATATATATAAACAAATCCGCAGCTTCTCAGCCTTTGTCAGCTACAAACGGACACGGACCGCAGACTTGGTGCCAATTATTACTTGTTTATTGCTTTGATGCCGCCATAACGCGTTTCAACTCTTGCAAGTCATGATCACATGGTAACGTATATTACGCAGCATTCGTATTTTTAAAGTGACGGTGCGCATTAGTGATAGGTTCAAATATTGCACATGGTAATAAACATAGAAGAAAACTTTCCTCTTAAGAAACGTTTGACATATTTACAAACATTTAGTTGTTCGAATTAATATCATGCTTAAATACAAATCTTCTGTATCATTTCTCTTAACCGCTAGTGAGTCAATCAGTAAAATATTTGTGATAATCGCGTTAAATACAATTGTAAATACATGCCTAAATGCAATTAGTCACATCTGTTCAATAAAATAATTGAATATACATGAAATTGTTATCGCTGATTATCAGATTTCCCAATTAATTGACCCTATTATAATTCCAGTTGTTATAATAAAAAATGCTACTGGTTTAGGCATCGTACTGATTCAAATTCAGTTTTTCAACTTTGTTCTTCGCTTAAATGCGGTGTAGTGTAGATTGATTCCAGAGATTATTTAAGAGATAATGAGAACCAATATTTCATAATGTGCAAATTTGTGCTGAATCCGTGCAAAGTGCAAATGATAAAAATTAATGAAATAAAAAATTATAATTTGTAGTGAAATTGACATATATATCATACATTTGATGCATCTGTTGCCAGTAGTGTCATTTTTTATTTTTTATATATATTTATTTTTTTGTACACAACTATTTAAATTATTACATTGTGGAGATACGTTTGTATCTGTCACCTTCGTTGTAGCTCTAATAAGTCAGGGGTATATGCGCCACCATTGTATAGTTTGATGTCGTTTAGGAATTTAAATCAATAATGGCTCAGTTGGGTTTTTTACATGGAGCATAGATCTCTGATATGTGGTGCAAAATAATGCTTACACATATAAATACATAAATAAATAAATTAATTATATAAATATATATATATATATATACACATAAAAGAGATATAAACCTCACTATAAAAAATCTTGTAATTAAAATTCCCTTAAAATATTGTCGATATAAAGGCTAAAATAAAGACCATGCAAATTGTGTAAAACGTTTCTTTATATGCAAGTATATAGATCTTCCGTAATGTTCAGACCACATGGGGTCTTTGTATCCAATTCCAGAATGTAATGGGTTTCTAGTTTTCTCAGCTTTGCTTCCCTATTGCCCCCACGTCTACTTGGAGGCACTGAATCTATCAGATAACATTTTAGATCCTGACTTCCGGAATTGTGATACTCTCAGAAATGTCTAGCTACAGGGTATGTATTATCGTGATTGTTAATAGCTCTAATATGTTGTAAAATCCTTTTGTGAGCTTGTAGCTTCGTGCTACCAATGTATTGTAGCTCACAAGGACATATTAGAACATATATAACATGCTCTGTCTTGCACGTAAGTAGTTTTTTTATTTTAATTTCCTCCTTGCCAAATGGTGTTTTGTATGACATCTTATTTACACCTAATTGGCATGCCTTGCATGTTTTACATTTATAAAATCCATTATGAGATTTAAGCCAATTGCAAGTTTCAATTACTTCGGGGGTTGTTGATACCAGTTTATCTCTCATTGAGGTTGCTCTTTTGTATGTTATGGACACTTTTCTCGGTAGAGACTGTCCCAAAATTGGATCGCTCAAAATCAGGGGCCAGTTACTCGTAATGATCTTACACAATTCTTTGTGTTGATTGTTGTAATCTATAATTATCCGAAATTCCTTTTTGGTGTCAACTTCGGTATAATCAGTTAAAAATGACTGTTGTCCCTTTGGCTTGGGTTTGATTAGATCAAAACGGTCTTTGTTCATAGATTTGTCAATGGCCCCTTCTATTGTTTTGCACGAGTAACCCCTGGCTAGGAATCTGCTCTTTGCTTGATTTTGTGCTTGTTTTAATGTGTTCTCATTGCTTTTGATTCTTCTTAATCGCAGCATTTCCCCATAGGGGATTCTGTTTATCAGGTGTCGGGGATGTGCACTAGAACTGTGCAATGTTGAATTTCCCGCTGTCTTCTTGCGGTATAATTTTGTTTGAATAGTATTATTGTCAATGTAAATATTGGTATCAAGAAAATTTACAGATGTGTTGTTTATGATACCAGTAAATTGTAAATTAAGATTATTGTTGTTAATCAAATTTATGAAGTTCTGTGCCTCCTGTTCTGTACCCCTCCATATGATAAACAAATCATCAATAAAACGTAGCCAAATAATGATGTTCTTTTTTATAATCTCATTAAATTCTTCAACTAGAACCAGCTCCTCCCACCTGCCCATGTGTAAACACGCGTAGCTGGGGGAGAAGCTGGCTCCCATGGCTACTCCTGTTGTTTGTTGAAAATGCAAGTTATTAAACATGAGCACATTGTTTGTCAAGCAAAATTCGACCATATCTATAAGCATTTTACTATGATCTGTTAGTTCAGATGTGTCAGATTTTAAATAATACCGGAGTGCTTCTAATCCGTCATTGTGTTTAATACTCGTTTATAGTGATGTGACATCTAATGCCATTATCAAGTAGTCCTCCTGCCATTTCACATCTTTCAGCTTATATAGAAAGTCGCTTGTGTCCCTTACACATAGGTATACAGTTAGCAGAACATGAAGAGCTGTGTAATTGCTTAAATGAATTAACAGTATTGAAAAAATATAGTTTTAGTGTATAAGTTTCCTGTCATGTACAACAGATTATGTCAAGTGCGTTGGGAAATAATATTGTTGTTTCAAGGAATAGTTTTAAAGAATGAATTTGGAGAGACTGATTCTCTTCCCCACCGTGGCAGACATGCTTATATTGAACAAAACTAGAAAAGGAGAACAAGAGAAATAAAATGCCTAGGATCACACAGTTTGGTAAAGGGGAGGAAGCCGAGATTAAATACAGGGTTTCAGGTTTCACGTTGCGGAGTTTAGTGATTGGGTATGTATATATCTATATATATATATCTATTCACTGAAAAAAACAGGTTTTACAGACGTTATAGTTAGGAATTAGCATTTAAAAAACCTTTGAAATTCACAAAAAAAAACATAGGTTTCAGGGACGTTATAGTTAGTTGAACATTTGACTCATATAAAACCAGAGAAATTTGCCTATTATAGTTAGTTGAGCTAACTATACCTTGCGCGCCCGCAATGCACTGCTGATGATGTCACATATTACATCACTCATGACATCACTGATGACATCTCAAATGACATCACTCATGACATCACTCACGACATCATCCAGTGGATGTGTGTTTCTATAAAATGTAAATATGTTTTATATATATATATATGCCAAGGTGTATTGAAGAATGAATGCATTTAAAAGTGCCTAAAGGAATTATTTCGTATGGATGTGACTGACTGTATAAATGGGTGATTGAACGTGTCTTAATGAATGCATGGGTTACTGACTAAACTGTGTCTGTATTAGTCTCTCCATTGGTGTGTAAGCAACTGCATGGGTTGCTGAATACCTACATGAGTGTCTATATATGTTATTGATTTGTTGTCTGAGTATCTGTATGGGTCCCTGAGTGTCTGTGTGGGTGTGTGTATATGAGTCTGTGCATAGATGTCTGAGTGGGTGATTCAGTGGTTGTATGGATTAATGGATTAAAAAGTGCATCTGGAAAGGGCTGTATGGGTGAGTTAATGTGTCTATCAGTATGTTGGTAAGTGAATAAATGTCTCAGTGGTAGATCTGTGACTAACTAAATATGTTTTAAGCCACTATATGTGAGTGCTAGAGTATATAAATGAGTATACATGAGACTAAGTTATTTCAAGAGTGGGTGTATAAATAAGTGTCTGCTTCCATCAGTGATTGTATAAGACAGTAAATATGTGTTAGTATCTGTATAAATAGGTGATGTGGTATGTCTAAAAATAACGAAGTTGGTGTATATAACTGTATACATGATTAAATGGGTATGTGATTCATTTTTTGTAATACTGACTAGGCGTAACTCTATGGATGAGTGGCAGCGTATGTATGCATTTATAGATGTATGAGTGCATATTATAGTCCTCTATTGATGAGTAACTACATGTATAAGTGACTGGATGTGTGTGTAGACCTAGGAAATAGTAAGTGGTATGTAGTATATGGCATTCTTCTGTGTATGGTTTCAAAAATAGTAGTCAGCACTTTAGAATGGGTGTATCAAAGTTCATATTAGAGCATCAGATTGTCACGTGAATGATGTCATGAGTGATGTCATGAGTGATGTCATTTGAGATGTCATTAATGATGTCATCAGTGATGTCACTGACCATGTCATGAGTGATGTAATACGTGACATCATCAGCAGTGCATTGCGGGCGCTCAAGTTATAGTTAGCTCAACTAACTATGACAGGCGAAATTCTCTGGTTTTATCAAATGTTCAACTAACTATAACGTCCCTGAAACCTATGGTTTTTCAGTGAATTTCAAAGGTTTTTTAAATATTAATTTCATATTTTAATATTGATAAAACCTATATTTTTTTATATTTTGGAACTCTAATATACTTCTTGTTTTTAACTTTAAAAATCATGTAATGTTTTATATTTTCCCCCCAAAAATATGTATATATTTTTTTGGGGGGGAGAAAACTACACTCCCATACCGGTAGCGCACCAAGCTCAATCACCACACGAATCCTATCCGCCATATTGCTAAACTCGTAAATGATGCCCATTTCGTATCCGACGAGTTCGTGGCACCGCGTCCTGCGTAACATCATATACGCATGAAGTCCCCCCATGTACGTATGCGGTTGAGCCTGCTGGCCGTTGCGTATTCGACGAGTACACGCTGCCAGGCCCTGTGTTAATTTGTGTTAATTCACAGACGTATAGTATCGCGCCGGGTACGCCATTCCCTTTTTTTAAAATTTTGTCTCAAAGGTTTATCTAAATAACTTTAAACAGTATATGAGAGCACTTATATTATGATAAATATATTTTGTCAAAATCGCGTTGGGTGCAGCCTCCTTGCGCACTTGGTGCGCGATTGCCATGTGACCTTAAAAAAAAGCATTTGATTGGTTCATAACATTTCCCATTGTAACAGTTGTACGACCCCACCCATTTTACTCATTCTCTCTACAGCATTTGATGAGAGACACCTCTTCTGCTTAGAAAGCTTTTTTGAAAAGTGTTTTCCTGTATACACATATCTTATACTACACACAACATGCAACCATCATCTTGATCAATATTCATGCTCTGTACATTAGCCTTCCACGTGTGATTGCCATGCATCTCAAACGTTCCATCAAAAAACAAATATGTGCTACACGATGCCCCTGGTGTGTGTGCCTGCACATTATTGTGTTGCCTTTCGGCCTGGGTATTGCTGGCTCCAAGGAGCATCATCAGCCACGGGCAGACTGCACATCCTAGATCACGTGCCATCTCATTAACGATAGTATCTGCCCTCCCGACACATGCTACACTAATCTAAATTACACACTCTGCGAGGTCAAAAGTACAAAAGAAACACACATAAGTACACTTCCTGGCCAGGCAGGAACTGAACAACACCCAAATCCCCAGAATAATTATTCACACCTCTACGCTGACCTGACGTACGCAAGCCCAGCCCACTTTGCGTACGTATAAATAGGATAACCACGACGCCACACGTCCCTCTTCTTCCACACTACCTCAAATGATTTGCCGCATCCACCTCGCATATCGCAATGCGCAATAAAAAAAAGAAATGGATCCATGAGGTGTACTCCATCCTGCCAATCAACACAGGCTCTAAATTGTGAGGCCTACTGCCCGTCGTCTACAAAAGGGATCCATGAGGTGTACACTCTCCTGCAATCAACACTCCATCTGAATTGTGAGCACTGCTGCCCGTAGTGTTTGCTCACACAACAATGACAGCAGGTAAGCAGAATGGCCAGGGTGCACAGGGCCTCCAATTGAGCGCGCTGCGGCGAGAGAGCTGGGGTGCGTCAGCCTAGCTGCGCAGGTCAGAACAAACGATATTGCCATGTGTTATGATGTGATATTTGACCTCATTCAGTCACATCTCTGTCTCATCAAGACCTGCTGGACTGTACTGTAGGCCTGAGCAAGCGGGCAGTGCTGCCCTACAGACACCTCTTCAGCGCGGTGCTGCGGAAGGGATGGGATGCATCAGCCAGACTGCGCACGTGCAAATAAGCGATATTGCCATGTGTTATGATGTGATCTTTGACCTCATTCAGTCACATCTCTGTCTCATTTTAAAGACCTGCTATACCATAAGGTAGGCCTGAACCAACGGGCAGTGCTGCCTTACAGACACCTGTTGAGGGCAATTCTGCGGGAGGGGTGGGGTGCATCACCCTGAGTGCGCATGTGCGAAAAAGCGATGCTGCTGTGCTTAATGATGTGATCTCTGACCTCATTCAGTCACATCAGTCTAATTTTAAGGACCTGCTGGACCGTACAGTAGCCTGAGCCAGTGGGCAGCGCTGCCCTACAGACACATGGTGTTGGCTTTTAGGACACTGTAGTGAGCTCCTTTCTAAGTGTACATGCACACAGGCTCCCGCCACTGCATTACACACGCATATTATGCTTCTAGCATGCGCTCTGTTCCTTTGTATGTGAACGTTGGCATAACATATTATTATTTAACCTTGTGTATTCTTGTGCACTCCAACTGCTCTTTGAATCACGATTACCACTAACAGTTGGTAGATCGTACTTCAAAAACGAAGGATGCACTCAACTCCTTTTTCTATCAAGCTTGAAATAAACCTTCATTTACCTCCAGACGTTTCCATCATTAAATTATTTCTCCCTTTTCAGACATTCCATTGATTGCCACAAGAAGGGCGAAGCGGGAGCTGACCCCGCAATGATGCCCTGGCATTCTGACACCTTCCATCGTGGTATCAAGACACCGCCCCCGACCGGAGTCCTGGTCTATCGGACAAACATACCCCGGACTAGGAGCTTGCACTAACACGTCGTGGGACACACCAGTGGTGGCAGGTGAACAGTGAAGCCTTGGGGTGCAAGACCTACAATCGAGCACAGTGCGGGGGAAGGGGTTGGGGTGCAGCACCCTGGGTGCACAGGTGCATGCAAGCGATTTTCCCGTAGCTAATAATGTAGAACTATATTACAAAACAACGGCGATAAAATAATCACCACTTTAGCGACAGGAAACTGCCGCTAAAGCGACGATAAGGGGTTGATAATATGCCCTTGTAAATTCCCACAGAAGCCCAGCTTCACACCAGAACCTGGGCTTCTAAGGGAATTCACAAGGGCATATTATTAACCCCTTATCATCGCTTTAGCGACAGGAAGCTGCCGCGAAAGCAGCAATAATGTTATCGCCCTTCCTTCATCTTATGGCCCATAATCTCTGGCCTCATGTATTTAATTTCAAGGACTTGCTGAACCACACTCATTCTCGCAGACCCCAGCGTCCTAGACAAACGGGTGATGGAGGGTAAACACTAAGGGCTGGGTGCAATAGGCCAGCGCTCTGTCTCCTTCTCCCTCTCTTCTTTAGACTCTCTCTCCCCTTCTCCCTTCCACCCATTCCCCCTCCCTTCCATTCTCACTATGGTCCTTTCATTCGGACTACCTTTCTTTACCTCTTCCACATAGCACACACACTTATGTTTCATTTTTGTCTTGCAGGTTTCCTACGCTGCTTCCATTGGAGTCCAACCCACTTTTTTTTTATTATACTGTTCAATTAAAGTTACATTTCTATTTATTTCTGTTTTAATAAAGGTTACTTATTTTTTCAAATAAATAACTGAGTGTATAGGTCTTCTTTTTCTGACAACACTTGTCTATTGTTTATTGTGAAAATCATCTGTTTATAGGAGATTTTAAGGAAAACATTATTTAATATTAGAGTGCACCTACCAAACATAATCTAACTGACTATTAGACAAATTAAGCCTGTCTAATTGTAAAACTGCAAGAGTTCTATGCGTGTATCACTTTATAACACCATAAGTACTGCCCGTGTGATTACAGAACAAATAAGGCACTGCCTAGGACCACCGAGGCCCACCCTGCATATTTAAATAAAGACCCGGAGTGTGGCGATCCCCGGACTTCAGTTGGCCTCGAACCCCCCGAACCATTAGTAAACAATACCCGGGAAGGTGCCGCTCCCCTAGGTTGCAAAACGTCTCTGTGCCCTTACGCGCCTAATTTACACATGACACTAAGATCCCCAGTCCTACAGAGACCCCGCAATATAATAATTGGATTGGCCACGGAACATTACCCACCCGCCAGGGGCCTCATTTAAAAGAACGGGTGAGACCCCGCTTTTTGTTGTGGTTGTTCTTTTCTCTCCTTTTTTACCATCCGCATCCCCTCTATTACAGCAATACGAGGTTTTCCTCCTCTTGCTTCAAGCAGTCGAACAAGTATTTGCTTTCACAGGGTGGAAGCCATTCACCACCCTCTAATAGCAAATACAAATGTCCAGCGAATGCACACCCCGGGACATTGTATGAGCTGCGCCTGAGAGGTCTCCCTCCCTGCTACCATGATGCATTTGTTAGTATGAACGCATACTAACACTTCTTACACACTCGTAGTACAGCGACCAGAATGTAGTGAAGAAGCAGAGGAAGCGCAAAATCTAAAAATATAAATCCTACCAGAAGTCAGATGACATAGTTCAATGAGCCGACGACCCTGGCATGAGTAGAAACAGCCACACAAACAAAACGGGTCTTCAGCACAACGCATGCAATTTTGAAATATTGCTGAGTGGTGCCTTCTTTTTGCCTTCTCCCACTCGTCACCAAATTTATGCAGTGAAGAGGCAGACAGCAGTGAATCCAATAAGTAGATTTATTACAAGAAAACAAGACACCTGAAATAACCACCAACAGGAGCAGACAGCAAAGCAACCACCTAATCCAGCACCGTGTACAAACTCCGCAAGATTCCCCTCATGACAGTCCTACATTCTAACATTACATATTGAGGGCCATATTATCAAGGAACGGCGTTAAAATTATCGCCGCTTTAGCGGCAGGAATCTGCCGCTAAAACGGCGATAATGGGCTTGATAATATACCCTAGAGAATTCCAATAGAAGCCCATATTCTCGTGTTAACATGGGCTTCTATTGGAATTCTCTACGGCATATTATCAAGCCCATTATCGCCGTTTTAGCGGCAGTTTCCTGCTGCTAAAGCGGCAATAATTTTAACGCCGTTCCTTGATAATATGCCACTTAGATTCTAGTAGAATTACATACTAACATTCTACTATTACTTACAATGGAATACTACACGGAGCACATGACTTTACAGCAATGAGCTCATAGTTTAATCCACGAGTCTTGACACCGGTAGGGGTAAGACTTTCGCTTCCCACTCCCTATATTGTATAAACGCAAACTAACACTTCTTCCACAAATATGCTACAGCTCCCAGAGCACATCACTCTACAGCAATGAGCTCACAATTTAGGCTCACGGTTTAATTCCTGAGTCTTCGCACCAGTAGGGATGAGAAGTTCGCTTCCCACTCCCTATATACTTTAAACACATACTAACACTACTTACACACTTATACTACAGCAGATAGTATCCTACACCGCCCAGAGCCCATCACTTTACAGCAATCAGCTCGGTTTTATCCCCAAGTCTTCACACCGTTAAGCGTAACTACTTCTCTTCCTGCTTCCGGTATACTATCAACACACAGTAGCGGTCAGTAGTTCGCTTCCCACTCCCTGTATGGTATAAATGCTACAAACACCAGACCACTTCACTTTACAGCAATGACCTCGCGGTTTAGAACCTCGGTTTCATACCCAAGTGTAGCACCATATCACATCACCACCATGCCACTCTGAGCAACACCACACTTTCAGACTGTTAACAGTGTTAACTACCTACTGTTGACCGCCAGTAGGTAATCCAGAACAAATTACAATAGTTCCTTGATTCTTTTAGCTTTCAAAAATTCTCTCTATTACTGTCTTTCTACTTTTCCATATAAATAATTTTTTAAATATTCAAGTACACATTGAAGTCAGAAATGCAACGTATTCTATAAACACACTTTCTAGAACATTCTACAAGACGTGGAGGTTAAAAGTTCATCAATTTTTTTTAAACCTAACGATTCTTTTTGCAACATTTTCTCAAACATTTACCAGCGCATGCAGGCTAAACATTCACAATTGTTTTAAGTTTCAACAGCGACTGCCAAATCCAAGTTGCCGGTGTGTTTGAGTTGAGCAAATTTTATCCTATAATATGTACAATAATATGTACATGCAAACTGCTTTTTCTTAACCGATCACAAACATACTTTTCCACAAAACGAATGTGCACCCTACTTTTAAAAAACAATGCTTTTCATCTCCCAATGAGGTAACGTTTTGTATGCGAAAAGAAACTAGTTCCCCATCTTTAAACATATCTCTTATTCGACGAAGGAACTGCATGAGCTACAAACATCTTTCCATACCTTCCAGCCATACCTTCAAAATGCTAGTGTGGATCATAGGACATAGCTGTGTTTTATGGTGCAAGAGGTATGCAGAACAGAGACGTATTGACTTAGACCTAGGTTTACAAAATGTGGACATTAAATGGTTTGGACAGAGAGGATTGAAGTGGCCCCAATTGTTGCCTTTGGTTAAAACCTGTTGGCATCTCCAACACCCTGACCTCATGATTGTGCACTGTGGTGGAAACGACCTAGGCACATTGACTGGGGTAGATTTGGAAATGCTTATGAAGGACACCTTTGGACAATTGATGTTACTTTTGCCTCAAACTGTCTTTGTATATTCCAATATATGCCAAAGACAGAAGTGGAAATGGTCCAAACAATTTTGTCCTCAGATTGAAAAATCTCGGAAAAAAGTCAACAAAGCTGTCTCTGCATACCTCAGAGACCACAAAATGGAGTCTATATACAAGAACAACATACGTTTTGATATGGCGGATATATACAGAAGTGATGGAGTACACTTCACAGATCAGGGAAACCGAGTTTTCCTGAATAAGTTGAAGCTGTGCATCTGCACTTATATGTAGCTCCAACTAATGAACACAAAGGATCTTTTTAGAGCCACCCTATAACTTACAATTTAGGCACGCTATTTTAGGGCCAGATAACGCCAACTCCCGCACCCTCGCCCAAATTTATTCGCCACACAGCTGTGGCGCAGCGGCCAGACCATTTCACTTTGCAGCACAGACCTCTCGCTTTGATCCCCAGCTCTACTCATCCATAGGGGTGAGTAGCTTGCGCTCTTCAAATACCATATTGATTTACCTTCGCACTCCCTATACAACACCACCTAAGCACCATACACAAGCTACAATGTTCTAAACAAAAGTTCATCCAAGTACACATGCTGACACTACTTGCACAGATGTGGCACAGCGGCCAGACCACATGACTTCACAGCATATGACACACAGTTTGGGCTCACGTTTTAATCCCGACTCCGGCAGCAGCTCAGTTTAGCAACATGAGACTCTAGACAATACCTCACATATATTCCGTACTCCAGGACTTTCATACCAGTACGGGTCAGTAGTTGGTCCTAGTAGTTATAAACACATCCAGACACTACTTCCACAACAGTAGTGCAGCGGCCATGGGACATGGCTTCACAGCATAAGACACACAATTTGGGCTCACACTTTAATCCCCGAGTCCCGCACCAGCTCACCTTACCCACATCAGACTTTACCCAATACCTCACTTAATTTCTGTAGCCCACCACTTACACACTGGTAGGGGTAAATACTTTGCTTCGCACCCCCTCTATAGCACACCCTAAACACCCCATAGAGGGTACAGTGCTCCTACCCTCCTATTTCCCACTTCTTTCCCCCTTTTTTCCCCCTTTTTTCACCTTACTCGCTTCAACGGAATCACAAAATGGTGGCCAACACTTCCTAGTTGCATTTGCTCGCAGCCAATCACCAGCAAGCTCGTGCTCGTAATGCCTCAGCCAATCAGATGGCAGAATTCCCAAATATCGATATCTGTAAATTTCGATATTTCTCAAAAACTGCTGAATGGATTTACACCAAATAAACAAAAGCGTGCTTTCAAGACCAAGACCCTTCTTCCTTCCAAATTTGGGGTAATTCCTTCACCCGTTCGACTTGTAGCCTTGTCTAAAGTTTCCTATGGAAATTAACATTGAAAAAACACGTTTTGCGACCTCCCTTTTTTCTCGGCCCTCCCTTCACGAATCACCCCCAAACTTTCAACATAGGAGCTGATCTCAACAATAAATTAGTTTTGAAAATTTCGCGAAAATTCGTCAATCGGCGCCAAAGTTATTGCGAATAGAATGTTGCCATTTTCCTATAGTAACTAGGTCCTAACTCTAACTACCTACTGGCGACCGCCAGTAGGTAATATCTATATCTATCTATCTATCTATCTATCTATCTATCTATCTATCTATCTATCTATCTATCTATCTATCTATCTATCTATCTATCTATCTATCTATCTATCTATCTATCTATCTATCTATCTATCTATCTATCTATCTATCTATCTATCTATCTATCTATTTATCTATCTAAATATACACTGCTAACCAACCACCTTTTTTGCCTGGCATCAATTAAAAGAATTGTGATGGGATTGGTGTGGGCTTGGTTCGTGAATAACAGAATTGACCCTAATGGTGCAGCACATCAGGGCTTTGCTCACAGACTTCCCTCATTTTATGTATATGAATTAGACCTCTCTAGAATTCGGTTTTAGGGTCCACATTGGTACAGAGACCAGAGATCCGTAGGAATAGATTACCACAGATAGCCGCAACACCAACTTTCCCCACACATGCCCCAGCACTGGGAAATGCGAGGAATAAATAAGAAGTGCTAATATAAAGTGTATTTCAATGTAGAAGGATGATATGAATGGAGTAGCGATGCACAGTATTGCAATATTGTCAGAATAAAATCTGTGTAAATTTAAAAATGCCTTTTAAAGTGCAGTTGCAGACTTTAGAGGTGGTTGCATATATTTTGGAGATTATTAACTGTTCCTATCTACTGGGAACAATTATAGTACAATGTTTTGGTTCTTCTTTCACTTTCGGAGTTAATTGATGTTTCGAGGTTTTGCATCATTATCATTTTTGAGTTCTTCCCAAGTCTCTAAGAAGTGTACTAGGTTTCCTATTTTTGGGATGTTTGCATACATATAATCATGTTTCCACCACATCATGTCTGGTTAGGAATAAAATATAAGAGGGGAGTACAGCCACATCCCCTAGATTTTATTCATAGGCAGGCTGTAACAGGAAAACATGTCATACTACAGACTCTACTGCCAGTTTCCCACTAGTTTGGATCAAAACTGGACCATGTTTCCACTGTGATATTAAAGCAGCAACAAATTTCAGCAATGCCTGAACGAACTGATTAAAAATAAAAAAAGCAAGATAAGAGCCACAATTAAGGAAATAAATAAATAGCTATTAAATAAATGATGACGAAAAAACAAAAATAGTTTATTGCCTATGGTTTGCCCTGTCACACAGACATATTCTAAGTTCTGATCATCACTTAACGCCCCATCAGCTTGTCACTGACCAATTATTAAGTGTATCAGTACCAGAAACTAGACCTAAAAGTGACACTGAAAGTTCTTCTTAAATTATGAAAAATGAAATGTAAGTGTATTTGTAGGAGTTCACACGTGCTGCAAAGTTTCTTTCTACTCAGGAATCTAGGCTAAAGGAGAAGGGCCCAATTGATCCTGAGCTCCCACATATCAGTCCTGGAACACAGATTTTTGTCCAGAAAAATGTCAGAAGGTGATCGAAAATTTGAAGGACATTTTAAAGTCATAGACTCTTCACCAACCGCTGTCCGCATTGCCAAGAGGAAAGGATTTTCGGAACAGACTTCAGGGTCGACCCTGCACCCCCTCAACACTGAACGAAGAACTAGAGGAGGGTAACTTGTTCCCATTGACTTTCCCAGAAGAAGAAGACAATGATCGTTTGGTAGTCTATGGACTCAGCCGCCGCTGCACAAAAGTGTCCTATGCAAAGTTATGTATTTGTATTATAACATTTCACATTATTGTCGGAGTGGCACTAGGACTGTTTAATTGGTTCCCTGTTATTTCTCATTGTATTGATAAAAAGGCTTGTATTCCTCAGAATGTTGAAGTTGCTAATACCACTGTGCACCCCTTGTCACCTCACCATCTACCTGCTAGCACATGTACTGGAAATGGTCCCCTTAGTAATGCAAAAGTTTCAACATCCTCTGCCAGTACCGTCAGCACACCAAATACTTATGCACACCCTGTGTCCTCATCCCCTTCCCCTGTTGGAAATAATAATGCAATAATGTAAATACTGCCCAAGCAGTTAGACAGCATGCTGCTCATGACTCCCTTCACGGCAACATGTGGTTCAGTGAGATGGCCACAATAGGAAGACAGGAAAACAATTAATTCTGTTATGTGGCTCATACATTCCCCTTGCAGTAGGCACAGATAGACTGATTTTCCTAAGGGAAATACTACCACACACTGTAGAATATCTCCTACACCTGTCCCTCTACAGAATATAGGGGCAAGTTCAGATTATTGAGGCCAACATCTCTGAAGTGTTGGTAAATAGAACAGTATGGGACCACACCCCAATGATGCATGAGGTTATCACTGACAATTCCAGAATAGAGGGGGAGGGAACAAATATATTTTAGATAGGAGTTCCTGATGTCCACTTTAGTGTAGCTTTTGTTAGGAACAATGGGTTTGTGATAACAGGTTCACTATCAGACTGTAATAGCTCTTTGCCCCACACCCTACATTGCCCATGCCAAAATAGAACCGCTTTACGCTTATTTCAACAAATTTATGTCCATGACAAGTGGAATGATCCTGGCTACGTGGTGTGCAGAGCAGCATCATTAGGGCCCCCTTGGATAGACTAAGATTATGAAGATGGGACAGCCTGGAAATCTACTTGGGGTGGGGAGAAAATGCCAAAATTATAAAAAAGATTACAAATTAGTCACCTATTCTCTGTTTTCTAGGAAATGGCATGGTACCTGTTGGGCTCAACTCTGGATACAACCATACCATCTATAATTTGGACATGCAATATGGCACCTCCAGCCTAATGGATGTCTACTTGGTCTGCAGGGAACGTCCAACAGCCTCCTCGATGGAGCAACCAGTGCTCACTAGAACAATGCACAAAGTGCCCCTGATCGTTCCAGCAGCCAATATCTCCCGCATCCATTTCCCATTTCTGGCTCTGTTATCTTGCTCCTCTGATATTGGTGGTATGCTGAGTACTATGGGTGGACAGCATTCAAAGACATACAGCAGGAGATCCACCTGTTGAACAGGGTCCAGCTATCTTCAAAAGACCAAGAGGAGGGTATGCCTCCGGATAGGGAGTCTGATTGGTTGAACTTTGACTGGATGCCTTCATGGCTGTCTGCCATTCTACAAATGTTTTGTTACCTGTTTTCGGTGTGTTGTTGCTCCTCTGTTGTACCATGCAGTTGTTCTGTCATTTTGCTAGAAATACTGATAGTAAATTAGTAGGTATGAATTATGTAGGAATAGGGAACATTCAGAAAGCCTATTTATAGGAAAATGATAGAACAGGGAATGGGGATAACTTAGCACTTATAGAAGTAGTAGAAGTCACAACAATAGGACTACATTCAATGCAGCCTGCTACCATTACCCAGTGCCTGGTCAATAGCCCCCAAGTGACCACTAGTAGATGCTAACTGAGATAGGATTTAAATATGGCTTCTCCATCACCTACACAGACGCCATATACATCCCTCATTGACATACCTGAAGGACAGTATATAGAGTTAAGGAACACACAGGAGAGCCAATGTTCCAAATGTGCCAATGTTCCAATGTGAATTACACCCCTGGGATACACGAACTAGAAGGAGGGCCTGCAAGGTATGTTGTAAGAATTTTGTTCAAGAATGAACAAGACAAAGAAATGAAGCAGGGTCTAGTTTTTACCATATAGTGCCAGAGGCCCAATCTGAAGCATAAGACTCTCATTTGTCCCTGCCAGCCCACAGACAGGGTTGTGTTAGAATTGTCCACACTGCATTGAGCGTCTGCATGTATTTTTTTCTGAACATCAAAATTTAGCAATAACAGGATGTGTCTGTTATTTAGAAGAACAAAATTGACCAAGAGTAAGGAGTGGGGGCCAACTGGGACTTTCTGCAGCTTTAGAAATTACAAGTGACCTCTAACCTTTTGTATTCTTCTTTTTTCTTATAAAAAGTTTCCAAGAAGTGACACAAATCATTATCAATAAATGTTCCATTTCATTACGATTTACGGTCAAACATCAAGTGACCTTTTGGTAAACTTTTGCAATGTAAGTGTCACTAATATTTCTGAGAAGTGACCAAAGTGCGTCATGTTCTGCGGTCAAAGTACCTGCTAAAGTCGTGATTCTGTGGTCAATAGTTCCTCATTATAAGAGTATAAAAGATCTGCTCTTCAGTCCATCGGACTACCTCACGTCAAGTGATCCCATTGGACATGACGCGTGTGTGTGTCCCCTTAGCCATCTTCTCTAGCATCTTTGGCTTACACTGTAATGCTTATAGTATTTTGAAATTCATTTTCTCTCTCTCTCACTTTCCTTTGCATTGCCATGATTTTAGAACTTACTAAATTGCATGGTTTTTCTCTTTGTTTCAAATATGTCCCTGACACTAAGTCTTTGCTAAGACTGCATAGCTTTGCTATTGAATAATGATGTGTTACTTGACATTTATTGTTTGAATTTGTTTTTTGGAATAAACAGTGCCACTCTGACTCAGTTCCTGCATCTCACACATAAATTTAGATAGAACACCCCGGCTCAAATTAAGGTAGTGTAGTGCACCCAAAAAAACACCCTTTAACATTATTTTTCAGTTGCTGGCTGAGCCAGCATGCAGTAGGGCGGGCTGAGTCCTTGGGAGGGATGAGGAGGAGTGATGTGTTCACTTCTAAGTGCACATGTGAGTTTTGCTGGCTTTCTCAGGCCGGCCAAACACACATGTACACTTAGGTTTCTCTAACCCGGCTGCATTGATTAGCTGGGCTGTAGAAACCCCATAGACTTCCTGACCTGAGAGGAGCATCTTTTCAGCCCGCTCAGGCCAATCCCTGCGCTGCTCTCATAATATGAGAGCAGCAGGGGGATTGCACCAGGCGTCTATGACGTAGTTCCAGCGCCTGCTGGGATCAGGAAGACCTAGGCGTGATGCCGGAAGCGGGTGGCAGCTGTAGGTAAGTTTTTCTTTTTTTTAAATATTTATTATTAAACTCCCTCCACCCCAGGCTCCCCCTCCTGTGCTCGCCCCTGAACCCCTGCCCCCACCACACCACTTTTTCTTAGTGGAGGGCACCACAGGCTTTGTAGGAGCAATTCTAGAAATTATTTTGACAGTGGAAAAAATTAAAAGTATGTTTAGGCAGAAATGTAAATCTTTACACATATTTAACTTTTTTGAATAGAGGTGATAGACTCCAAAGTATAGTCAACATTTCGAGGAAAATAATATCTCCTTAAAAAATCTACATTTAATCCCTCTGCCTGTCTTGAAACCATGAAGGACTAGAGATAAAATTGTAAATTAATCCACTCTTAAAATTTGAGAAAACTGATTTTAGGTAATTTTAAAATGCAAATACATGCCAACATTTTTGTAGTGGGATATTTATTTCTGGTTGTGTTTTTCACAGTGTATGCTTTAAACATCAAAATAAGAGTAAGAGTCTGAAGGAAAAAAAACTGTGCAGGTTACCCTCATCAAATCAGTATGAAGCACAACTTGAGTCAATCAATCGATGTCTACCAGTTATCATCTAGTGGACACCTACTCGATTCTGAATTCTAGAAAAACTGCTTTGTTATTCCTTCTAGAAAGTTACTACAATATTGTCAGTGTCAGAAAAGAAACACTTCTAAAAAGTGTGATTACACCTGAAAGGAGCACCAGAAGGAACATTGTAGTTAATTAATAGACTCCTGTATTTCTTGTAACTGGGGTAGCTCACTAACTCTGTTAAGCTCTTTCCCAATGGAATTAATTTACCATTCATGTTCAGTATGTAAATTAATTTACCATTCATTTTCAGAATGTAAATCAGCCATATGGCCTTTAGGATTGCCTCTCAGACATCGCTGTTAAAAGGTCAGAAGCCAGTTTGCTGTACCCATAGTGGTGGTAGGAAGCCATTCTTGTATGTCCGTTTTATAGGTTTACAGTATATTTCAACAGAATCCCATAAACATGTAAAAATGTACTTGTACATTGAGGTATGCTGCAATATGTTACTTCACATGACAGAAGGACCTGGTCTGAGACACCCCCACCATTGCCCACCTACCGATGTAGTGGAATATGGGTCCACTCAGCCGTTCACATTTCTGGAGTGGATAAAAAAGAGCACTATTATATCCACACTGTGGTGCAAATGTGAAATTAAAAAGACCTTGTATGACCTTGAGCCATATTGTCTCACATTGCTCTCCGACTGTAAACTGGTGACCCTGACTGAAAGAGAAGAGCTAATATAATAAAAACATTGCATCAACCTATGAAACCCAAACTACAGCTGGATCAAATGACACAACCACATTGATTCCGGAAATTTAAACAATGATCATTTTTCCTTTGCTTAGGTTCTGATCCTGAACCCATCAAACCAATTGCCAAATGCCTACAAGAACACGTGGAGACCGGCACAATAAGACCTCACCGATAATTCAGTCTGCAACAATAGACAATAATGAAGTGCACCTGAAAAGAGATTCTGAAATCCATGGATGAGGACCAACCACGAGTGTAGGTCATAGTGAAATCATATAATTGTATTTTTGTGCAGTTAAGCCTGCCCTAAACTAAAAAATAAATAAAAAGCCGTGAAATAAGTTTATTGGTAACATACATCCCCAGCCGTAAGTGCTGCTCATTGTCCTTTGATTAAGTATCCGTATAGAGGTTAGGACCATATGTACTGCAGAGAAGGTGTTCTAAGGAAGACGCCCAACGAAGATGCACAAACAGGCACCTCACTTTTACCCCAGCTAGAACCGTCACTCATTTTGAGCACTGTTGATTATGCACAGAGATTGAAAATAGAGAAACATGAAGGCCAAACACTCAAATTGAATGGGACCAAACTTTGAACCAGTTTGAATTTGGACCAAACCTGTTCAGCGACATATATTGCAATTAGTTTTCTGCAATAGGGTTCATCCACCCTTTCTGAGAGAGAGCTAGGGCATGCACTGCATTCTTCCCAGCCAAAGGGAATCTGAGACTAAATTGTCAAAATGACCATTGTCAATAATAGGTCTTCTCTGATTGGCAGAGCATCTACAATAGCTATTATTATGGCTTAGAGCAAAAGGGACCACTAGAGGCACCATATATTAAAAAAATATATATTTAGCATTTACTTTGAAAAATATGTAGTGTCAGATATTTTGGGGCAGAATTGCATCACAGTGCTGTTTGATGGCGATGTGACTGAGTTAAATCTTCTCCTTGCTAGATGTGTGCAGTTTGTCACTGCAAAAAGCTAGTCATTTATTTATTTGAAAGGTTTTATATAGTGCTGGCTAGACCCGGGGGTATCAGAGCACTTTACATTAACATAGGCAAACGAAGAAAAACAGTTGAACAGGATACCAAATGAAGCAAGCGAATACATCACATTAAAAAACATAAGCGAGGTGAGGAATTAGGATAAAAACTTGCTATTTCACACAATGTAGAGGAAAAGAAACATAAACATAATATACATGGGGGTATAAGTCAGTGTCTGAGAAGGGAGGAATGTTATGAGCAGTGGGTGAGTGCAAAGATGGTAAGGAAAGAAACTGACAAAATCGAGGCGGGGGAAGAAGAAAGTTCAGTCAGTGTGGGGATTAAGGACCCCAGTATAAGTTAAGAAGGTGGAGTTTGAGGTCTTTTTTAAAGTTGAGGTAGGTGGGGTTGTAGCTCAGGTCCAGTGGGAGCGAATTCCAGATGCTCGGAGTGTTCCCGGAGAAGGAGCGAGATTGGGTGGATTTCATTTTTAGAAGTGGGGGGACTAGGGGGAGCGAATTGGAGCTTCTCATCAGTCTGGTGCAGCCCGCCTTTTTGAGTTTGTTTGTTAAGTATTGCGGTGTTTGTTGGTGAAGGGCTTTCTGCATGATGCAGGCAGTCTTGTAGAAGCATCTTCCTTCAATAGGGAGCCATTTAAGGGCTTTCAGGGTTGGGGAGATGTGGTCAAATTTTTTCTATCCATGATGAGTCTGGCCGCCAGGTTGAGAACAGCTCTAAGTGGGGCCAAGTGAACTTTGGGGGTTCCTGTGAGGGTAGCGTTGCGATAGTCTAATCTAGAGAGGACTAAAGATTGGACAACTAATTTGAAGTCGTCAGAGGGAATGAAGGGCTTGATTTTCTTGAGGTGACGGAGAGTGCAGAGTGCTCCTTTGGCTGGGTTTTTTATGTGGTCTTTAAGGTCACGCTTTTTATCAAGCGTGAAACCTAGGGATTTCGCCAAATTAGATAGGGAGAGTGTGCAATTGAGAGCATTCAGGTCAGTGATCCAGCTTTGGATGGTGCGCCGATTGTTTTTAGGTCATAAGAGAATAATTTCAGTTTTTTTAGGGTTTAGTTTGAGATGATTGGCGTACAACCAGGATTGGATCTTATTCAAGGGATTGTTTAAGTGGAGAATATCAGAGTGTGATTTAATTTTGTAATAGATTTGGGTGTCGTTGGCATAAAGGTGATAGTTGATTCCCACTTGTTTCAGGATGAGAGTGAGGGGTTCCATAAAGAGTTTGAAGAGGGAGGGGGAAAGGATAGAGCCTGTGTTACAGCCTTTCCTGAAGCCAGATTGAAGGGAGTCAAGTAGGTTAAAATTACTTATGTCATTGTTCATTTAGAACAAAGCACATTTTTCCAGGGCTTTAGCAAGAAGTGGAAGGTTCGAGATTGGTCGGAGGTTGTTAGGATCGTTGGGGTCTGCAGTGAGGTTTTTAAGAATGGGTGTGATTTGTCCGAGTTGGAGGGTGTCGGGGACACATCCAGAGGTGAAGGAGGTATTAATGATCTTGGTCCAATAAGGGGCGATGTTATGATGAAGGTTGTGATCTAGGGACGAAGGGAGAGGATATTTGGTATGTGAAGATGGTTTAAGTTTGGCTATAATAGTAGAGACTCCGAGCTCGGTCATGGGGCGGAAGTTGTGCCAGGAGGCGTTATTTTTTAGTTGTATGGTAGGAGGTATAGAAGCGGGTGAAGATTGAATGGGTAGGAGGTTGGAAGAATGAGGTGGAAGGGGTGTTGCAGCCCAAGAGGTAGTATAGAAGGCAGTGTTGCAGGTAAATTGGGAGTTGGGCGGGTCCTGGATTTGAAGGAAGGATTAATCAATTTTAGCAATTTTTTCCGAGAAGAAGCTGGCAATTTCCTCACATCTCGAGATTGACGCCTTCAATTCTAGGGGGGCCGAAGATGTTTGTTTTCTAACAATGTTAAAAAGTTCTCTACGCCTGTTTTTGGCCCTATCAAGTTGAGCACAGAAAAAGGCTGCCTTTTCGTTAAAAATATGTTTCCTATAGGTGGATCTAGCAGCTCTGAGGAGGGCAAGGTGAGAGGGAGAAGGGTGTTGTCTCCAAGTTCTTTCTGCCAGTTTAAGCTGACGTCTTTCGTTATTTAGTTCGGGATTGAACCATGATGTGTATTGGGTTTTTCTTTGTTGTTTAAGTTTAAGGGGGGCAACTTGGTCTCGGACCTCACTTACAGTCTTATTAAAATTGTTAGTGAGCTCGGTAGCATTTTGAGATTGTGGGGTGAGATGAAGTTGAGCTTGTAGTTTATCCTCAAGTACACCTGGTGGGATTTGTTTAAGGTTTCTGATCCATTTCGTAGATTTGGTATTTATTGTAGTGGGCGGAAGGGCTCTGGTAGCTATCTTAAACAGAATCAGGTGATGATGAGACCAGTCAATAGGGATGATATTGGTGAGGGAGGCCAAATCAGTGTTGGAGATGATCGCATCGAGTGTGGCCCCTTTGATGTGGGTAGGCTTGTGGCATAATTGCTTGAGGTCATTCAACTCAAGAAGGTGGATGAGGCATAATGACCGTGGGATCAGTTTCATTATTCCAGTGTATGTTGAAATCTCCTAAAAAGAGGTTTTTTGCATGTGAAAGGGAGGAGTGAGTGAGAAGGTCGGATAGTTCATCAGCGAAAAGGAGAAGTTCACCCGGAGGGTGGTAGATGTTATGAAATCTAATCGGGGTGGAGCCCTTGACCGTGAGTTCAATGCCAAGGTATTCAAACGTTTGGTGATCCCTGTTCTGTAAAAGGGAGAGTTGAAAATCAGACCTATGAATTATTGCAAGTCCATCTCTTTTTCTGTCTGGTCTGTCTTGTCTAATGATGGAGTAGCCTGGGGGGGCAAGTAGGTCCAGAATGGCCGTCGAGTGATCATTAACCAGGTTTCAGTGAGAAAGGCGTTGTCAATAGCCTCACTGAGGATTGTTTCTGATAATTCAGTCGCATGTCTGACCGCAGACCTGCAGTTGACAAGCATGCAGGAAAGGAGAGTTGGGGTGTCATCGGCGAGTTTAAGGGAGTGTATGGTGGTGAGTTGTGAAGGGGGTCTGGGGGAAGTGGGTGTGGCAGGGATTCTATTTATGCCCAAAATAACTGGGATGTTGGAGTAAGGGAGGGGTTGGTTAGTGTTAAGAGGTTTAGGAGTTACAGATGCGTGGAGAGATAGCTTACCACGCGGAGTGGTCTCTGCGTTCGACTGCGAAGAGGTTTGGTCAATCATACGGTTTGTTGGGGTCAGGTATTGGAGAGAGAGCAGGGGGTTACGGTGAGGGTGGGGGGTCAAGATATTGAGGGAGTTGAAAGCCTCTCTGGGATGAGTTTATTCAATAGTCATGGCGGCGAATTTAGATTCAATGTTGAGAAGAGACTTTGTAATAAGATTGGTTGGGAGATCAGATGTGACGTGCGAATGGGATGAGGAAGGTTTAGTATTAGCTGTGGGAGTTGATCTAACTGGAGGTGGTCCACAGGAAGATAAGTGAGTCAGGGAGGGGTTAGAGGGCGAATTAAGCAGTCCAGCAGTCGGAGTATCAGGGAGAGGTGTGTGGGTGGGCAAGATGATGGTGGGGGATTTGGGGATTGAGGAAAGGTCTGGGGTGATTTAGGGAGATTTGGGGCTTGAGGACAGGGATCGTACGGGTGAGAGAAGGGAGGGCGGGGTGTAGGATACAATGGGGTGTGAGAGCGACGACATCTTAGGTGGTGAGACAATAGATGGAGAGTTGAGTATAGGTTCTGGGAAGGTGGATGGGGTAGGAGGGGAGGAGTTAATGGTCATGGCGGGTTGGGGTGCAGGGTCTGAACCAGGGTGTCTAGTTGTGGAGTTCATGGTAGTGTGGGTGATGTGGGGGTAAAAGAAGATTTGATGAGTTGGTAGGATAAGAAGCTGAAGTTATTCTCAAAAATAATGAGGTTGAATTTGGACGCTTGTATGAGAATGTTACCGGATTTGAATATGGAAATTTCAGCTTGGAAGGAAGGGAATGGCGCAGTTGACAATTTAAAACCATAAGGAATATTACCTGATTTAGAGATTGTAAGGTGGAGAAGGAACATGCTTTTCAATTTAGAAGGGCGTTTGGAGAAAAAAATATGGTTTGTTTTAATTTGAGAGGTCAAGCTGTGGTAGGCGTTAACTATTAAAGTTTCAGGGTGACGAATCAGTAGTCTATGTTTGAAATTCTTCTTAGCATTTTTAGAGAGATTGTGTGGGTATAAGATCTTCCATGAGTTGGGGCCATGTTTAGAGAGCGCAGGATCAGAGAAAGTAAGGGTAAAGTTGGGATGGGACATGGCCTGACACTATGGGAGGGGGGGGCAAAGGGAAGAGGAAGGAAGTATGGAACTAAGCAGAGTGGGGTGGGGAAATTAGAGAGAAGGAGAGTCAGCGTCTTGGGAGAAGGGGAGAGGAATTATCCTGAAGAATTAACAAATCAGTAAGAAACAAATCAATAAGAAAGCATCAATCTTGAGGATCTGAACCAATATCTAGAGAGTGAGAGACCACTCTATGACATAATACCGTATAAATGCCAAAAATAATTCAAGGCAGGTCAGTAGCATATGTAGGGTGGAGATTACGGGGGGAAACATAAAGTATGAGTACCGGTCAAGAACTCTAAGGCAATGTATGGCGGAAAAAGAAACTAATTACATTAGAAGAAAGCTATAAAAAGTAGAGCATTCACCAAAACAGTGCAAAATATGAATAACATTAACAGAAAAATAAAAAATACAAACAACACACCTAATGTAGGGGGTCAGGTCTAATATACAGGGTAATGCATAAAAGGAAAGAAACTCAAGGCCGTACATGTTGTGAAACGAAGTAACTAAGAAATATATATATATATTTTTTTTATCAAAAAGACAGGGGAGTGAGGTACCTACCTACGATGGTGTTCAAGCAACCTCTGAAATCGAGGATTATGGGGAGTGAGGGATATACTAGGCAGTAAAAAGCAGAGCACAGATCCGAAGGCCTGGGCATGTAGAAGTGCATCCATTTTGAGAAATTGGGGCAAGAGCGACACAAAATGTGAGTGCAGGCCGGCAGTCAATGTGAGACGAGGTAGCGAGGAGAAAAGTCAGGCATCCCCCCAAGCATGAGCCAGTCAAGAGACAAGGGCACCATCAGGCCGGGTCTCATGAGGGGCTGAGACCAGAATTCACAGGGGTGACAGGGCCATTGTATGAGGAGGAACAATGCCAACCGGCCACTTGAGTACCTCGGAGGCCGGGCAAGAATGCAGGTTGTCATTCACAAGCACTTGCATGTATCCATTCTCATAAATATTAATTAGGCTGGATGCATTCTTCTTATGAACCATATCTAGAGACCGTTGGTATCTACTAGATTGGGCGACGCCCGTTCAATTGCCACTACCTCTGCTGCTACCGGGGCCAGGACAGGGACCAAGGAGACTGCGAGGACCAGGCTGCATTCCGGGCTGCTACTGCGAGCGTCATCAGTATTTCCAGGACGTGCTTTAAAAAATCACCACGGGCTCCCACAGCACGGGACGCCCATTCAATTGCCACTACCTCTGCTGCTACCGGGGCCAGGACAGGGCCAAAAGAGACTGTGAGGACCAAGATGCATCGAAGGCAGCTTCCATGAGCATCATCAGTAGCACCAGGAGGTGCTTTAAAACATCACCGCGGGCCGCGCCCGGGCCAAGGGCGGACCCGTCCTTGCCCGTCACTGGCCGGAGGAGGCCGGGCTGGGCCCTGTCCCTGACATTTGTATTAGGGGTGCTGCTGCAGCTTGTGTTTACTCAGATTCCTGATTGTGGTGATGCTGTAATGGCGGATGTATGACGTTACAACGCACACTTTTACAACGCATGCACTTACAACGCATTTTTTACAACGCATAATCCATTACAACGCATGACATTACAACGCATGACACTACAACGCATTTTTAAAAAATACCTTTACAACGCATTGCCATTACAACGCATACTACCTTTACAACGCATACCATTACAACGCATTATATTAAATTACATTTAAGGTAAGTATTAGATAGTATAGGGGTAAAAATTACTATTATAACTCCAGGGGGTGCAACAGTAGGGTAAGTGTTGGATAGTATAGGGGTAAAAATTACTATTCTAACTCCAGGGGGTGCATCAGTAGGGTAAGTGTTGGATAGTATAGGGGTAAAAATTACTATTCTAACTCCAGGGGGTGCAACAGTAGGGTAAGTGTTGGATAGTGTAGGGGTAAAAATTACTATTCTAACTCCAGGGGGTGCAACAGTAGGGTAAGTGTTGGATAGTATAGGGGTAACAATTACTATTCTAACTCCAGGGGGTGCATCAGTAGGGTAAGTGTTGGATAGTATAGGGGTAAAAATTACTATTCTAACTCCAGGGGGTGCAACAGTAGGGTAAGTGTTGGATAGTATAGGGGTAAAAATTACTATTCTAACTCCAGGGGGTGCATCAGTAGGGTAAGTGTTGGATAGTATAGGGGTAAAAATTACTATTCTAACTCCAGGGGGTGCAACAGTAGGGTAAGTGTTGGATAGTGTAGGGGTAAAAATTACTATTCTAACTCCAGGGGGTGCAACAGTAGGGTAAGTGTTGGATAGTATAGGGGTAAAAATTACTATTCTAACTCCAGGGGGTGCATCAGTAGGGTAAGTGTTGGATAGTATAGGGGTAAAAATTACTATTCTAACTCCAGGGGGTGCAACAGTAGGGTAAGTGTTGGATAGTATAGGGGTAAAAATTACTATTCTAACTCCAGGGGGTGCATCAGTAGGGTAAGTGTTGGATAGTATAGGGGTAAAAATTACTATTCTAACTCCAGGGGGTGCAACAGTAGAGTAAGTGTTGGATAGTGTAGTGTAATATTATGCGTTGTAATGGTATGCGTTGTAATGGTAGTATGCGTTGTAATGGAATGCGTTGTAAAGGTAGTTTTTAAAAATGCGTTGTAATGGTATGCGTTGTAATGTCATGCGTTGTAATGGATTATGCGTTGTAAAAAATGCGTTGTAAAGGTAGTGCGTTGTAAAAGTTGCGTTGTAAAGGTTGTTCCCCTGTAATGGCATAATAACCTGGTCCCTTATAAGGGACTGACCTCCAAAAGATTAACCTGACATCCCCTCCAGGCCTCGTTGTTGCTGAGTGAGTCTCATTTTCCTTCTATTTGTATTCCTTTTGTGGGTTACGATTAGGCCTGGGCAAAAATTTCGTTCCGTTCGCGGAAATTGCGATATTTTGACATTTTTGCGTTCCGCGGAGAGCGCGAAGATGTCAAAAATTCCGGTTTCCGCAGCTTGGCGATAATTTGTTTCTTGCTCGCGCTGTAAAATGATACATTCTCGCGCGCGCGCGATCGCCTTACCTGATTCCCTGCGTTCGCCGACAAGTTTTCTTGATCCGGTCGCGTTCTCCATGAGATGTTGTATTGTTTTTAGCCATTTGCGCTGTCTCGCGACAGTTCGCGCCCGCAGTGACGTCATGCGTCGCGCGATCACGTCTTTCTTCTCGCGATCATGCACCGCGAGAACAACTCAAAACAAGATGGCCGCGCCCGCAAGCAGCCACATGGGTAAGTTGGCGACCCGCAACCATGCAGAAAATCGCGCGAACATGCCGGAAAAAACCTTCCGCATCTTCGCGATATTTCTGCTTGTTTGCGATAATTTTAAACATTCTCGCGATAATTTGCGAAGGTTAATTCCGCAAATTCCGCCCACCCCTAGTTACGATGTCCCTGGGCGAAATTTTAATCCACAATATGGACAAAAGGAAGGCAGGTGATCTCCAGAGGGCTGAAATTAATGCAAAAAAACCTAGGAAACCAGGACATAGTAAGCTGATAGTTGACTTGCATGTTAACACTGATACCGAAATGTTGGCAGACTTCAACTTACTAATTGAGAAGGTTGAGTTTCTACTAAATCCATTAAATACTGACAAGGGGAAGGGTAAAGATAAAGTGCCGAAGATTCCAGCCATATTTAAAAATACAAAAAAACTGAAAAGTTGACTATTGTACAACCTGCAAATCCTGCTATTTCAGATCATCACCAGAGCGAGACCATTGAACTTGCAGAGGATACAACTTCCTTATTACCTAAACATAAGGAAACTGAATTTAGGGAACAATTGAGCTATTCTCAATGTCTGCTTTTCCCAGAAAGTTATTATTGCTCCTAATATCCCTTGTCAAAATTGATTTGCACCTCTTCAATCTCCTGAGGGCACCGGAAGGTTACATTTACATTTACCACGGGCCCAGGATGGGACGAATCATGTGGGTCCAACTGAAATTAAAAATAGGACTCAACAAGGTATCAGGACATCTGTTGAGACAGTAACTCTACTAACATTACATTTAAAACTGAACACATCTTAGCAGCATGGTTGTCCCATTAGTGGATCAAGTCTCCTTGCTGCAAAAGATAAGCTCTTTTTGTCATTGCAAACAAGCAAGCTCAGTTGAACTGTTTACGACACGTCAACAGTCTCCCAAAGTGGCAGTATTTTCTAATGGAACAGAACGGCCACAAAAATCCACTACTGCTTTAAGATCTATTCAAATGACTAAAAAGGCGCCGGATGTTATCCAACCTCCAAGGGACCCCAATGTAAATCAGTTTATGCGACCCCCATGGCTCTCCAATCAAGTAGTATCTAATAGCAAGGTCGCAAACTTTCCCACCTACTTATAGGATAATATAAAAGAAAGTGCCCTCTCTTACCAGTGAGATTACCCCTCAAGAACCTAAAGGAAGATCAAATCGAGATTGAAAAAATGTAATTTACCTGACAAGAGTGCCTAAACTAAACCTTGGAGCTTATGAAGACACTGATGCACTAATTAACAAAGTAATTGTTTGGTTGAGGTCAAAGCGCAAATGCCTTTCAGTGATTAGATCTGACATTTTGGAAGCCAGGCGGTGTCCCTCAGATATTGTAGCCTTTGATTGTATACAGGTTACCCGGTGCAACAGACAGCTAGTGGAGAACCTGATCAATTTCAATCCCCGCACTTGCCATCTTTTGGCAAACAACGCACCTGGGATTAGGCTGAAACTATCTCCTCCAAACATTAGAAATCATGAAGGTTTCTCAGTGCAACCTCACAATCTAACTACACAGGCTAGCCACTTAGCACCTGTCTCTAATCTGAATGCAGTCGATTGACTGAGTAATTAGCATGTATGGAATACTTGTATAAATCCTGTCACAATGTTAACATGTGGGACAGCTAACCCTGGTGGTGATGTCTTAGATCTCCCTAGTGACAGGAGGGAAAACACAGGGGTGGTGGAAATCAAAATTGTGCAATTCCAAATGTAACTGGGGAAAGAGGCTGGGGTGAAAGACTTCTGGATGACCCTTTAGGCCCGAGCAGGATTAGTGAGAACCTTGATAGACTTTGTCCTGATGGGGCAAGAATGAATGGTACTCCAACTATTATATCTGTGGTTCCTAGTTTAAGTTTTCCACTAACAGCAGATTGTGAGGTCATTCAAACACAAACTGATATTAGTTTGATATCATGCAATTTGGCAGGGATTCCACTTAAATTGGGGGACCCTGATTGGCTATTGTATATAAGTAAGTATGTATGTTTCAGGAGACCTGGCCAACAGGAAACAAAATTGTTGATGGTTTTATGACCTACAGTGTAGAAGCCAAACCACCAGAACATTTTTGGAGGGCCTTAGGAGATCTCTTGATCCTCATAAAAAATAATGTATTTAAGTCATGTACCCCATTACAATTAGAATGCTTAGACCTATTGGGGGTTGTTGCTTTGTTACAGTCAGGACTGGCCTTGGCCTTTTTAAATATTTATGTCAGAACGACTGCGGCTAATATTGAATCTCCTACTCTCTCTATTCTTGATGATACTTTAGACTCACTTCATCCAAACTCAAAAATAATACTTGAAGGAGATCTTAATATGTCCTATGAGCCATCATCTTATATTAGTGAGGTAACAGAAAAGGAGGATGAACAATGGGGTATTAAAGCATTAACTGGGAAGCCACAAACTAACTTTATGGCAACAGGACGCAAATGAGTCTCTATAACAGTGGGCTGAGGACTGAGAGCATGTTATGATCGCACTACCTCAGATCCTGAGCAAGTACCTTCTTTTAGAAGAGGTAATCATGCGAGTGTCATTGACTTTGCTATCCTAGACATGAGGCTATGGCCATTTTCAGCAGACATGAGAGTAGATAGGCGAGCAGACAGTGATAAGATCCATGGGAATTTATATAAATTAAATTGGAACCTGAGATTTGGGCATTCTATTTTAATTTACTTGCTAACGCTATAGCACGAGTGGGAGATATACCTGATTCCTGGAGAGGGGCAAAGATCGTTACAATATACAATAAGGGCAATGCTTGTGAGCCCTCTAATTATTTGCCACATTATGTTGGAAATATATTTTACTTTAACAATAGAAGCTCTATTTGGTATTTGTTGATTTTAGTGCTGCTTTTGAACTCATCCCCTGCTCTGATTGTGGCAGACCCTAAATAGGATGGGAGTCCCTGGGAACCTGATCCATCTCATGTCCCCGCTGCTCAGTGATAACTTTGCTCAGGTCGGGTGTGTGCACGCTTGAGAGTAAACCAAATGCATTTCTATACAGCAGGGGATGCGTCAGTGGTGTGTCCTTGCTCCTACGCTCTTCACTCTCTACATAAATGAAGTGGCTGACATTCCGAAGGATTGCAGAAATGATTCCCCTACACAGAATAGCAATAAGGTTCTGATCCTTTTATTTGCCGACGATTCCCTTCTCATCTCCAAGACTCCAATGGGACTTCGACTCCTTGTTGACAAATTCATAGACTCCTGTGTGTCAAGGGGTTTGGAGCTAAAAGCTAGCAAAACCAAGTTCATGGTGTTTGGGAATGGAGTGGCCAAAAATGTTGTCATACGTGCAGGGGAGGAAACACTGGAAAGGGAGATGAGCTTTAATTATTTAGGAGTTAAGGTAATGGAGAGCTTGAAGTGGAATGATCAGCTCAGGAAAAGCATGCTACTACTTGAGCATAGAGCAAATGCTATAAGTAGGTTGCACAGACAAACAAGCTTTCATGCTGTCTCACTTGCTATGCAAGGCACAAGGGGATGCTCTATATGGAGCTGAGATATGGGAATGTGCTGATGTTTTGTTCCTCACTGCTGCAGAAAATAGATTTGTAAGACGGTTGGTCCCTGTTCCTAGCAGTACACCACTAATTACCCTGTTCTTTGATTTAGGTATCAAAAGAATCGCAGATCTGGATGCGCTAAGACCACTTGTTTACTGGATTCGGCTTTGGGTCACCCCTGAGTTAAGGGAATTTAGCGATTGTTTTATTGAAGTGCTCTCTATTAGGGGTGCCAAGTTGATATCCTGGGTCAAACATGTTTCCAATTGGTTCAATAAGCTTGGTTTAACAAGACTATTTACTAAACTGGAAAAAATGAGCAAAATTGATCTTAATATTATGAAATCCAGATACTGGGTTTATATCCAAGACAGTCATCTTAATAATAAGCAATTAGATACATTGACAAACAAATTTTTAGATATTAAACCTTTTTCCCATTTTGAGGAATTCCTAGATTTTGTTTCCTCTCCTTTAGCTAAAAGCCTTTAAATTAGTTTCCGATTTGAGGGCATATCAACAAGCAACGGCGATAAATATCGCTAAGCGCGTTTAGCTCTACTTCAGTTATCGCCGGCTATTGCTGGATGTTTTCACCCGGATAACGCGTTATCAACAATGCCTTTTTCCAGGGCGATAAAAAATCCAGCAAAAGCGGCGGTATGCGGGAATATATAGCTAAGTCTCAATTTAAGCAGACGTAAGCTTATGGCGATAACCGCGGTTAGCGCGGGTTTTAGTATCGCCATAGGTGTCAGGGCACAGGCTTGTTGATACCGGGATGTGCGATTAGCGACTTTTTCCATGTTGTATTCCACAAGAATGCCTATTTTGCATCTCATTAGAGATGCGATGCAGGGCGTTAGCAAAAGCAGTGCTAGGAAAAGGAAACACGCGCTAGCGTGTCCTTGCTAATACTGCAATGCCATTATCGCCGCTTTTCGGCCAAAAACAGCCGCAAAAGTGGCGGTAATGTGCTTGATAATATGCCCCCATGTACTTTACTTCTGAGATCTCTAACTAATAAATAGCATAAGGTTTTAAGTCTCAGTATTTGCCCAGCATGTGGCCTGGAAGATGAGGATGAGGTACACATACTATTTTTCTGTCCTCACTATCATGGCCCACGCAGGATGTGGATTATTCCCTTGTGCCATAATCTGAAGGTGATCAAATATTTAGTGGATTTTAGAAATTTGAAAAGTGATACCACTCCTGTTATTGGTGCTGCTGGGAGCAAATTTCTACAGGCAGTCTTGCACAAACGTAGCAGATTACTGAATTTGATTTCCAGTGCTAAGATTAATTCTTTTTACTCATTGTTTGATTTTAACTGTGCCAATCTTATGTATCTTATGTATTAAGTAAAAAGGCAAATTTTACATGTTTAATAATGTTTGCTCTATTTGCATATAGCTTAGCCTGTCCACAGTTTTTATGTACTAGTAATAATGGAATAGAAGGATTTTTGAATAACCTCTATTTGGTTTTTTTTAAAAACGAACTGTGATGAAAGATATTTTAAAATGCACTCTGATGTATTTCTTGTAATGTTGTGTTTTTGTATACCTTAATGGTACTTGGCTACCGAATAAAGGTTATTACTACTACTACTACTAGATTGTATGTAAATAGTATATCACATTGATACATTTATTTTCCGGCCTACAAGGGTAGTCTCTGTAGTTCATTGCACTACATATTTTTACTACATATATCATTGCTTGTTTCCCCCAACAACGGTACATAATTAAAAAAAATACAGATGATGTACACAAAAATATAGCTTTCTCACCACATTCAGAGAAATTAATGAGATAATCCCCCAAAACATTTTCACACAGTTAAGTAGATTTATAGGTCAAAGTACATGCATCTCAGCATAGTTATACTCAATAAGTCATACTGGCAACACATACACCTATAAAGGTACTCATTGCATGCCCAAATTAACACAAATCTGGAATGTTAGACCAAACTAGAACAATCACCTACAAAGTGGCAGAACCAGAGGAGAAGAGAAGGTAATATGTTAAGCACTTACAGTGATAGTCATAGAATGTGTTGTTTATTTTGAAGTAAGACTGTTCAATATCTTGTTGAGCCATAAAAATGAAAATAGGGATAGGTATTCTAGGAAACTTACCATCAATTGGGCAGTTAAAAAAGAGAGCACCAGAGTTTCGCTGATTTCTTTCTGAAGTCTCTTCAGTTAGAGCCACCAGTGGGTCAGGATCCAAAAGGCAAGGTGTGGTTTAATAAACCTCCTCATGGACTTTGGGCTAAAGCTGCTGAATTATAAGATACAGTCATATTTGACCCAGAACTTTGGTTGCAGTAGTGCTAGGCAAATGACAGAAGTTCTGGAGTTCATTGAAAACATTTTTAAGCAATGTGAATAAAGAATGTTAAAGTGGATGAACGTATTTAAAATCACATAACTTATAAAATAAGGGATTTGTTTTGCCTGTCGACAGACATATGCAAATATATGACCTCTGCTTCTCTCCAACTTCTGCTTCGATACACTCTTTCTAGCTAATCTTGGAATATACATGCCCTTATCCATTTTCTGTTAGATATATTGAGTACATACAAAATAATACACTTACCAGTCTTTCAAACCTGCCTAGCATATTCCAATAATTTTGACTCATTGGGTTGAACTGAAAATGTTTTTATGAAGCTTTGCCATGTATTTTTGACCATAACATGTAATAGATTAAAGGTATTGAGTTACTTAAATGGATATATGCTAAGAAACTGACAGGTCCGGTAGAAATCTCCTAATATTGAGCTTTTCCAAGTGACTATGAGAAGTCTTTTCAATTTTTATCAAGGCTACTGGGACACCCCTCAATGTAGAGATTATAGCAGGTCTAAGACCAACAACCTGGCTAACTTTTTCCATGCCCAAACGGCTATCTCCCATATGTTATTCGCTTAACCAGTTATTTTGGGTGAGTTAACAATGCTAGGTCATAGAAATGACGGACCCATCAAAGCTTTTCAAAACAATTATCTGAATACCCATATGACGAAGAAACCCATCATGCAGAGGATTAGGATTATGCTTAGGATTATGCTTCAAGGCAATGGTTTTCGAGGTGTGGGGCAGGGATTCTCCTGTCTCATATGTGTATTCCTATTTGCCTTATTTGAGGGCAACATAATCATTGGTTCAGATCAACCTAGAAACTTACAACAATTAGTACTGGAAATCATGTTATTGTTTTTCTGTAGCAATACTTTATTTAAATAACAAAAGCAATTTAAGTAACGTGGAAACAGAAGGTACACGTGCTAATTTAAGTATATACATAGAGAACAAAATAATAATAATTATTTTACCTCCCGGCACAAGTATGTGAATAAAACAGTACCATTTGCATATCACCCTTTATCATTATCTATGCCTAGATGATAATCCTCTATTAACCTTCTATTCCACTCTACACTGTATTCTTGCCCTGGCAAGCTCTTCCCCTCTGCATCTCCAGTCTCCTAAATAACGGATGCACAGTAAATCTAAAGTAGCTGAGGTGGAGGTAAGTTGATGAACTGCAACCTATTCATCATTGCCTATTTTTGGACAGTGCAGGTGGATGAATGCCAATCGACCTCCCTTCCACACAGCCATGAACGAAAGATACCAATCAAGAATTTTAGTGTACCCTTTGAGTGACACAAGAAAGTTCAACGGGTTCTCAGCATTATAAGATGGGATGCCATATTTCCACAAATGTTTTCATTTAATCATTCACCTTAGAAAGGACTAAAACTAGGCAGAATTCATGGAGTTTAACTCCTTGAATCTTTGTGTAGTTACTAACATTTCTGCAAGATTTCACGGTATTCTGGGTATTTGTGGAAATAGGTATATTGAGCTTATTGTTCTGTGATTTGGCACCAGGAGCTCAGCCCACACTGAAAAATCAGCACAAATGGCATCACAGTGTGCACCAGAGAATGGCGCTTCTAGATGTACTCTAGTGGCAGCTTTCTGACCGTGAGTAGTCACAAACTCCCTCGTCTCGAAATTAGGGGTGGGCGGAATTTGCGAAATCCACTTTCTCAAATTATCGCGAAAATGTTAAAAATTATCGCAAACATGCGGAAATATCGCGAAGATGCGGAAGTTTTTTTCCCGCATGTTCGCGAGATTTTCTGCATGGTTGCGGCTCGCCAACTTACCCATGTGGTTGCTCGCGGGCGCGGCCATCTTGTTTTCAGTTGTCTCGCGGTGCATGATCGCGAGAAGAAAGACGTGATCGCGCGACGCATGACGTCACTGCGGGTGCGAACTGTCGCGAGACAGCGCAAATGGCTAAAAACAATACAACATCTCATGGAGAACGCGACTGGATCAAGAAAACTTGTCGGCGAACGCAGGGATTCAGGCGAGGCGATCGCGCGCGCGAGAGAATGTAATATTTTACAGCGCGAACAAGAACCAAATTATCACCTAAGCTGCGGAATGCGGAAATTTTGACATTTTCGCGCTTTCCGCGGAACGCGAAAATGTCAAATTATCGCAATTTCCACGAACGGAACGAAATTTTCACCCAGGCCTACTCGAAATCCCTCAACATTCCACATTGCAGAAATCTCACCGGGTGCCCTCCCAGTGACCATAAATCATGCTAGGGGACACCAAACCTCGCTCACGCTTGCCAACTTACTTTTGTCAAGCCATGTGCGAGAAAAAGCTAAGCCACGTGGAGGTAGGCAGAATTTGGCCAAACCTCCGTGTTACAAGCGTAATGTGGAGTGGCTGAAGCTCCGCCAACTCTGGCAGCAGAGCAGAATATATCACCCACCCATAGAAATGACATTCTTTTAAGGGACCACAGCAAAAATACCCGCAAGTGAAGTTTCTTATGTCAGGACGTAAGAGCTATTTAATAGCTGCAAGACACCAAGTTTGGTCATAGCTAGTGACATGGACTACTAGCGTCTAAGTCAGGGGCCTGTTCCAGGATGACATAAGCATCATGAAGAAGGGTCATTTGTGCAGTGAGGTGACCCTTATACCCAAAATTGACCTACTTCCCCCAAACCACTAACCCTAATCTTTGAACTCAAGTAAATTTAAAGAGAATATGGAAAATGTTGCATACTTGTTTGTCAGGATTCACAGAGTGCTAGGAGTTCACATTCACATTAAAGGTGCCTCCAGATGGCACCTGTCTAGAACTCCAGGGCTCCGCTCTAGTTGTCAGTAGAATTGTGGGTCTCATTGGGTGTCGGATTAGCTCTGTGATATTGTCTTAATTCCGCACATGCTCAAAACTTAAGGATAGCATTTTCAATTTTGCTGACGGTTGTGAGTAATGCTTTTGAGCCGCTCAATTTGCCATTCCTAGTATTGTAGTACTGAAACCTACAAGAATACTTTTGGTGCCTCCAAGACGCTTCTGCTCTCTCTTCAGAGGTTATGTCTTAAACAGAAACTTAACCAGCACTTAACCAATTTTCAAAGACTCAGTACTCTCTATAGAAGAGAATACAGTCAAGAACTGAAGACAATCAAAAAGCAAACTCCATAGAAGGAATCCAATAAAGTAAGAAGACAATACTCACCTGTGAAGATAACAGTTACAAAGTAAGGTGATTTCTGTCATGCAAGTATTCCTATATGATAAAAGAAACAAAAATAGAATTGTTAAATGATTGAATTGTAAAGATTAATTAATAACAATAAAATTCAATATAAAAATATTTTGCCAGACAATATTATGAATCAGATAGAAGACAGAGAATGTATTTCTAAGAAATAAATTACTTGAGAAGAGAATTCATTCACCAAATAATATAAAAGAGAAGCTAAAGTCATTGTCTTGAGGGGTAGGTTAATGTTTTAGTTAACACAAGAGGAATTGAAAGTTATGATTAATATATATATTTGTAATTATAATAGGTCTGTGTAGATTAAGTTGATAAAGTATTTTATTTATAGTTCACTTCATCATGAGGATGAAGCCATATAAACAGTGGTGATTAGAAATTTTATTAGAGGAACCCACAAGGTCATAACAAGGCAGTCTCTTCTTGTCTCTCCTGATCCCCTGCCCCACCATGGAGCATTTTAAGTCTCTAGGAATTAACATTTGAGACTGGAGAGGTTCTGGCGAGACATTGGGATATTAATCAACATTCTGCTCCTGTGAAAGTTTGGAAATCCTACATTTCTGACATTATTAGTCACCCTCCAGCATCTTCAATCAACATTTTCAATGTGGACTAGTGCCATTGATGTTATAATTTACACTAGTCTAATTTAAGAAGACTTTTCATGGTGCCGAACAACAATTGCATATTTATCCTGTTCTCTTACCACAGCTTGGAAGCATTCAATGTGTTATGAGAAAAAGTGATCTGTAAGTATCACATAGAGTTTTGAGACTATTCTCTTGCTACCCAATCCCCTGACCCCTCCATGAGGGAAAAATATTAAAAAATCAAAGGGCACTGCAGTGCTGTAGGAGTGAATCCATGTAGGCGCATGTAGGCAACGGGACACATTCCTTTATTTCCATTATTGCTACTTTGGGAGTCCATATTCACTCACTAGACTCTCAAAGGATTTTAACTCATCTGTCAGACATCAAATTGTCTCTCGTCTGAATTGCACAGTCTCTCCGCAGAATGCATTGTATAGGCTTTACCTCAATGACAATGGCCATATTTTGCCAAGCAGCCCCTTTTGTAGTCTGATTTTGAGATGTTCCTACCCTCTTAAAATAGGAGCACTTTCCCGGCCCCCACCAGCCCGTCACAGGCCTCTTTGCACATCTTATGCAATGGAGGAATTAGCAATGCCTTGTTGATTTGTAATACTCTATCTGGAGTTAGGTCTAAGCCGTTTAATAAAACTGGATTAGGTTGTTCTCCTCTTCCCAGGAGGTCTCAATATGTCATGGTAGAATTTTGGCATAGTCTTTGGCTTACATCCAATAGGGAGAGCAGGCAGTAATTAGTAGGATGGCTTTTGTCACCCATATAAAGTTAGGGTGTAGTATCAAGCCTTGCCAAGACTCCAGGACTTGAGCCTGTTAGGAGGTGGCTTTATATAGTCGTTTTTCATCTTGTTCTAGGCATTCCATTTGGACCCGGAGCGCCATTAGATCTAATTGTTTTGATGAATGACTTTCTGTTCTGCAGTCCAGTGGACTGCAAGTCCTGGGCTGGTGTTTAATGTGATAGGGGATTTGCCCATTGAGAAGTGTGAGGGGTGGTCAACTCTATGGTAAAACATTGGTGTGTTCCACCCATTGTTCCACCCAACCCCGTTTCCCATGCTTTCTATTTGATTTGATGCATTACCTTTGTGCTTCCCACATCCGCGTTGGGAACGTTTTGCTAATCGTTTTCAGATTACATCAAATTTCAGAAGCATTACTGTTTTTCATGTAAATCGTTTGAGTTGAATTAAGCTCAAGTCTAAGTGTTTTTAATTAGGGTGCAAACAAATGTTTTATTGGGTGATATTTGTGTACTGTTGTTATGGCCTCTCCGGTTATCTAAGTTCTTGCCAATGGTTTAAACTACTAATGATAATAGGAGAATCTTTATGAGAAAGTGTTTTTTTAGTTGTGAGGGATTGAGGTCCCCCGCAGGTGATAAATGCACTATCTTGTTAGGTCCAGATAAGGGTTTAATAATTTAAACCACCTGAGCTCAACCTCTGTTAGCTATGGCACAAAGCACACAGGTATAACTTAAAGAAACTGTGGAAAGCATTTAGAAGTACAAAAAGAAATGAAAAATACAACACAATAAAATTCCTGATCCTATTTATAAAAATAAAGTAACATTTAATGAACAAAGTAACACCAAACCAACAAAAATCCATAAAGGCAAGCTAGTGATATAAAGTTTTTAATATTCAAGTGAAAAGAATTGCCAGAAAGCACAAAGTGCCAATGGTAGTCAATGATTGAGGTAGACTGGGACATAGCTGTGATTGTCAGGATAACTACAGTGAAGAGTGGGTCAGATACGCAAAACAGATTTAATCCTGTTGGAGGTTTTACCTTGAGGATTAGTCTTTTTTCTTAAAGTCAAAATCCTTAGGCATGGAAAGGCAGCAGGCTGCATTAGACGTTTCAGTGTGTCTTTATCCAGCAGTTATCCAGGCGTTGGATGAGGTCATGCTGCTGAACTGCTATGTTGAGGTTGATGGATCAGAGCGATATATGGAAGGCCACTGTATGCTCTACTATAATTGAACCTCTTTAATGCAGGATTTAATATTTCCTTGTTGTCATTATTGGTTTTCTTGGAGGCACAAAATGTCCCAATCTGTCACAAATGAAGCTATTATATCAAACTACCAGAACCTCTGCAGGTCTGCAACATTCCAGGACAGAAGAGAGCAGAGATTTTTAGTGAAAAAGTTCCTACGTACAGCCATGTGGGTTTTGTTTCGAAAGCTATTTACTGTAGGCCTTTAGTGCTAATGGTAACCAGCTCCAATCCTCTTTGATTGTTGGATTTGAGGCTCGATGATGATACACTGTCTTCTGTTGTCTGGTAGCAGTTGTATTTTAGGTGGTGATCTGGTGTTAAGACACATATCAGAATAACCATGTGCATTTTTTAAGACTGAGTTATGGTTTCTTAAGTGTATTATCTCTTGTCCATTGTGCAAATGTAGTTTTGTAACTTTGTACAAGATCTGTCATGAAGTTGGTGTTCCATGTGACTATTTAAGCCTCTAAGCCAAAGAATACTTGTGAACAAATTGTACTCTCGCCATGACTTCGGACCTAATTTGAGAGACTGGTCAGGAATATGTTTAAAAATTGTTGAAAAGTTGTCTCTGTTTAACACATCGTCTTTGCCACATGAAGAGTACTCTGGAATAAAGAGCAAATTATTCTGTTTATCTACTGAGTGGGGCCCCTGTCTCTTGCCATAGTTTGTTGGTCATACAATCTATTTTCATAAGAATAACTCTGTAACTGGAGTAGCGGACTAGATTGAGTTTGATCAGCCCTCCCTTTCCTCTACCATATTGTGGCATCTGTTGACATGTGTGGGAGAAGGTAGTGAGTGTGGGGACACACACAATGCTGCCATGTTGTTGTTCACTGTTTTGGTGGTAATATGACAGTTCACTATTTTTGTTACACTAATATGCTAGGGCTTTTATGGGAGGCTATGTCACTTTGGTTGATTGTATGTGTCAGGACGTGATCCAGAATGATATTATATTATCAGTTGCTATTTTGGCTGAGATGTGGTGGGAGAGCACCGCAGGCTCAATTTGAAAGTTGTTTGTTTGCGCCTTAGTCTGGAGTTAGGGCATCTTTGGACTTCTTTGTGAAACATTGGTAGTAAATATTGGGTATAACTTCTTCTCTCATTGAATCTCGTCCAGGTGTCCCCATCACCTCCCCTGAATATATTGACATTTTCTAAGAATAGCTTTCATAGCTTATTGTGTGTTTATCATGATTCTCTGGCGTTAATATAACCATGTTGCTTGGTGGGGCACTTTCAGATAAAGGTATTGTAGTATGAGTTTTTTATTAGTCTATTAGACGCTGTAGTAAAGTTTATTTTTCTATAATTGACATGCAAGTGATAGAGGTGGACAGTTGTTGGTGTATAATGCTTGCCATCTGTGATTGAAAGTTAGAGATTTTAGTATCCAAACAGGAGATACAATTAGCCTGTAATAGGTCCACCTGTAATTCCAATAGAAGCCCATGTTCACACCAGAACATGGACTTTTATTGGAATTCTCAAGGGCATATTATCAAGCCCATTATTGCCGGTTTTGCAGCAGTTTTCTGCCGCTAAACCGGTGATAATTTTTAACGCTGTCCTTGATAATATGCCCCCATATTTGTTCCAAATGTAGGATTAGGTATCGATTACCAAGTCATAGAAGATAACTGAAAAATCGTACACTCCTCTAAATTTGCCCCGCTGTTACTGACTTGTATAACTGTCTTAATATATATGCACTAAGACTTTAATGGCTTTCAATTTTCAGTGGTCTTACTGAATGAAGATAGCAGAGTGGGCCTTACAGGAGTAATTGGGGTGGTCTCCTGTCTAACCAAATTGTCCTTCAATAAAGTGATAAAATATTGCATAATATATCAAGTTTTGAATCTCAAAATATTTTGAGGTATGTATAGTTTGTGGAATTTGTCGGGGAAACTTGCTGCAATGGTCCATCTCCATCCGTCCACCATATTTTTCGTGTTTTTAAATAAGGAGAGGGAGTGCAAATGCTTCCAACCTTTGTATAAAAAAACAGCTGTGTTATGCTTGATATTTTTAATGCTAATTGGCAAAGCCCCATTAGGTGAATTGGAAAAGACATATTACTGAGTATCGTTAAGGGATACAGTTGAGCCCTTGTTTATTCCTAGTTGATCACTACCAAGTACACACCTTTACTTGTGTTAATTAGGTTTCTAAATTGTTCTGGGCTGTTCTTGACCCATATAAAGCTAGTTGTTTGTTGTGTCAGGTGCAGGGTGCAGGTCAACACCACTAATTCTCTTTCCCATAGAGAGAAATGTTTAAAGGAAAAATAAGAAATTTCCTCAGCTCAACACACGTCTTCCCGGTCAAAGGGGAAAGGGTGTGGCCTAGCGGCTAGGGCGGTCAACCTCAAATCTGGGGAACTGGGTTCAAGAGTAGGCAACGATGCATAACATCCTGTGATTCTGGGCAAATCCCTTAATCTCCCCCACCTAACAAAAATTAATGTGTCCCTATGTAATACAACAGGTGCTCATGTAAAAGCGCTCTGATACCTGATACCTTCTAGCCAAGTTTACGCTATATAAAACTTGGGGGGAAAAAAAAGGAAAAAAAGAAGGAAAAAAGGTTGTATATTGTCCTGGAAGGACACAAGATAAAGCTTCATTTTTACCTAAAGGGACATAGCATACATACCAGCAGACTCGATTCAGACAGGAGACCCCCGATTTTTAAAGCAAAAACCTTTTATTTTAGCTGTCTCCCACCTGAAATTGCCTGTGCTTTAATAGAAGTAAATCTGAAAAATAGTATCCTATGATTTTCTTTCCCATAATCTTCCACTTTCCAGTTCTAAAATGTTGGCATGTATGCATAGATGAGTTGGATTTCAGTGTCAGTCAGTTTTTGTATTATGAGTGCAGCAAAATGAAAGTAGCCTGACAGGTTTTCCTGTGACGTCGACATCCTAACTGGTATGGGTTTTCTGATCAGAATCCCTACTCCGCCCCTTGCAGTGCAACTTCAATGTAGTATGAGCAGCAGATAGAGCAGGAGACTTGCACACAAAGATCACTGTACCCACCAAGTCATGTTTTATTTTTTCACATTTAACCCCTTCGCTGCTAGGCCTTTCCCCTCCCCCTGTGCTAAGTCTTTTTTGGGCTATTTGGGGTAGTGCGCTCTTAGGCCCCTGTAACTTTTTGACCACATAAGGTATCCACGCCAAATTTGCGTCCTTTTCTTGCAACATCATGGGGATGCTAAAGGTACCCAGGGTTTGTGGATTCCCCTGGAGGGGTCCCAGAAATTAGCCAAAATACAGCAATTTTTTTTCTTTTTTGAAAAATGGGAAAAACGGGCTGCAAATAAAAGCGTCTGGGTTTTTCTCTGCAAATGGTATCAAAAAAGGGATTCTGGGGCTGAAATCACTATTTTCACAGCTTTTAGGGAATGACAGACTTTTGTCAGAAAACCAACATTTTTTACACAGTTTTGGCATTTCTCTGGGACATAGCCTATTTTTGTTTTGTGCTTTCATCCTCCTTCCAGTTAATGGTAGAAATGGGTCTGAAAGCAATAATGGATCCTGAAAAGCTATACATTTTTGAAAAGTAGACAAAATTCTGAATTCAGCAAGGGGTCATTTGTGTAGATCCATCAAGGTTTCTTTATAGAAAATAACAGTTAAATATAGGAAAAAATGAAAATTAGTTGAAAAAAACAGCCTTTTGTGTCAACGTTTTTACCTGTAACTTCTTCTTATTATGTCAGCTTTTTTAAAGCAATATACCGTTACATCCGCTGGATCTTCCTGGTTGTGGGGATAGATAGGACTTGTAGGTTCACCAAGGACCCGACGTACCCAGAGCCAAAAACTGAGCAGCAATTTGCAATGGTTTTTTATTATGTTCCGGGTATATAGCAATTATTGTGGGAAAATGTATACATGATAAAATCGGTATGAAAGACACATACATATTTCTGAAATTGAAACAAATTATAGAGTTTAGAAACAGTACATATTTGCACATTTTCGAAATTCGGAATACTCATACTAGCATGAGAATTATCGGTCATTTTTCAAAATGACTTCTTTTTTACACAAAGTCTTTCATTTGGAAGGCAGAAATGCATCATAAGTCAATAGGTAATAACAGTTGCTTTACAAATATGAATTACCCCAAGTCTCCCAATAAAAATGGTACCTCTCTTGTGTGGGTAGGCATAGTGCCCACGACAGGAAATGGCTCAAAACCCAACGTGAACACACAATTTTCACAATGAAAATTTACCCTTTTTTAGCAAAGTGTCTAGCTGTAGTTTTTGAACACTAGCACTGCCGGCACCTAGTGAACTGTTGCAAACCTATACATGTTTGAAAACTAGACACCCATGGGAATCCAGGATGGGGTGACTTGACTGCCTCCCACCAGGTTCTGTTACCCAAAATCCCTTGCAAACCTAATCAATAGTCCAAAAAAACACATTTTTCCAACATTTCTGTGGTAGAAAGTTCTGGAATCTGCGGGGATCCACAAATTTCCACCCACCCCGCATTCCCCAAAATCTTACGAGAAAAATGGTACCTCACTTGTGCGGGTCGGCCTAGTGCCCGTGACAGGAAACGGCGCAAAACGCAACGTGGTCACACCTCAATTTCGCAGTGAAAGATTACCCTTTTTTGGCAAACTACCTAGCTGTAGTTTTTTAACCCTATCTCTGCAGGCACCTTTTGAAACCTAGCAATCCTATACATTTTTGAAAACTAGACACCCAGGGGAATTCACGATGGGGTGACTTGACTGCCTCCCACCAGGGTCTGTTACCCAGAATCCCTTGCAAACCTAAAAAAGTGTCCAAAAAACCACATTTTCCCCACATTTCTGTGGTGGAAAGTTCTGGAATCTGCGTGGATCCACACATTTCCACCTACGCCGCCTTCACCAAAGTCTTATGAGAAAAATGGTACCTCACTTGTGCAGGTCGGCCTAGTGCCCGTGACAGAAAACGGCATAAAACGCAACGTGGTCACACCTCAATTTCGCAGAGAAAAATGACCCTTTTTTGGCAAAGTGCCTTGCTGTAGTTTTTTAACCCTAGCTCTGCGGTCGCCCTGGGAAACCTAGCACACCCATACATTTTTTAAAACTAGACACCCAGGGGAATCCAGGATGGGGTGACTTGACTGCCTCCCACCAGGGTCTGTTACCCAGAATCCCTTGCAAACCTAAAAAATTGTCAGATAAAACACATTTTCCCCACATTTCTGTGGTGGAAAATTCCGGAATCTGCATGGATCCACAAATATCCACCCACCCCGCGTTCCCCAAAGTCTTACGAGAAAAATGGTACCTCACTTGTGCGGGTCGGTCTAGTGCCCACGACAGGAAACGGCGCAAAACGCAACGTGGTCACACCTCAGTTTCGCACTGGAAAATGACCCTTTTTTGGCAAAGTGCCTAGCTGTAGTTTTTGAACCCTAGCTCTGCGGGCACCTTGGGAAACCTAGCAAACCTATCCATTTTTGAAAACTAGACACCCAGGGGAATCCAGGATGGGGTGACTTGACTGCCTCCCACCAGGGTCTGTTACCCAGAATCCTTTGCAAACCTAAATAATTGTCAAAAAAAACCTATTTTCTCAACATTTCTGTGGTGGAAAGTTCCGGAATCTGCATGGATCCACAAATATCCACCCACCCCGCGTTCCCCAAAGTCTTACGAGAAAAATGGTACCTCACTTGTGCGGGTCGGCCTAGTGCCCGTGACAGGAAATGGCGCTAAACGCAACGTGGTCACACCTCATTTTCGCAGTGAAAAATGACGCTTTTTTGGCAAAGTGCCTAGCTGTAGTTTTTTAACCCTAGCTCTGCGGGCACCTTGGGATACCTAGAAAACCTATACATTTTTGAAAACTAAACACCTAGAGGAATCCAGGATGGGGTGACTTGACTGCCTCCCACCAGGGTCTGTTACCCAGAATCCCTTGCAAACCTAAAAAATTGTTTAAAAAAACACATTTTCCCCACATTTCTGTGGTGGAAAGTTCCGGAATCTGTGTGGAACCACAAATTTCCACCCACCCCACGTTCCCCAATGTCTTACGAGAAAAATGGTACCTCACTTGTGCGGGTTGGCCTAGTGCCCACGACAGGAAACGGCGCAAAACGCAATGTGGTCACACTTCAATTTCGCACTGAAAAATGACCCTTTTTTGGCAACGTGCCTAGCTGTAGTATTTGAACCCTAGCTCTGCGGGCACCTTGGGATACCTAGTAAACCTATACATTTTTTAAAACTAGACACCCAGGGGAATCCAGGGTGGGGGGACTTGACTGTCTCCCACCAGGGTCTGTTACCCAGAATCCCTTGCAAACCTAAACAATTGTCAAAAAAAGCACATTTTCCCCACATTTCTATGGTGGAAAGTTCTGGAATCTGCGTGGATCCACAAATTTCCACTCACCCCGCGTTCCCCAAAGTCTTACGAGAAAAATGGTACCTCACTTGTGTGGGTCAGCCTAGTGCTCGCTACAGGAAACGGCGCAAAACGCAACGTGGTCACACATCAATTTCGCAGTGAAAAATGACCCTTTTTTGGCAAAGTGTCTAGCTGTAGTATTTGAACCCTAGCTCTGCGGGCACCTTGGGAAACCTAGCAAACCTATACATTTTTGAAACGTAGACACCCAGGGGAATCCAGGATGGGGTGACTTGACTGCCTCCCACCAGGGTCTGTTACCCACAATCCCTTGCATACCTAAAAAATTGTCAAAAAAAACACATTTTCCCCACATTTCTGTGGTGGAAATGTCCGTAATCTGCGTGGGGACCCAAATTTCCACCCACCCCGCGTTCCCCAAAGTCTTACGAGAAAAACGGTACCTCACTTGAGCGGGTCGGCCTAGTGCCAGAGACAGGAAATGGCGCTAAACGTAACGTGGTCACACCTCATTTTCGCAGTGAAAAATGACCCTTTTGGCCAAAGTGCCTAGCTGTAGTTTTTTAACCCTGGCTCTGCGGGCACCTCGGGAAACCTAGCAAACCTATACATTTTTAAAAACTAGACACTCAGGGGAATCCAGGATGGAGTGACTTGACTGCCTCCCACCAGGGTCTGTTACCCAGAATCCCTTGCAAACCTAAAAAATTGTCAAATAAAACACATTTTCCCCACCTTTCTGTGATGGAAAGATCCGGAATCTGCGTGGATCCACAAATTTCCACTCACCCTGCGTTCCCCAAAGTCTCGAGAAAAATTGTACCTCACTTGTGCGGGTCGGTCTAGTGCCCGCGACAGGAAATGGCGCAAAACGCAACGTGGTCACACCTCAATTTCGCAGTGAAAAATGACCCTTTTTTGGCAAAGTGCCTAGCTGTAGTTTTTGAACCCTAGCTCTGCGGGCACCTTGTGAAACCTAGCAAACTTATACATTTCTGAAAACTCGACACTCTTGGGCTTCCTGGGAGGTATGGCTTGCGTGGATCCCCACATGTTTCCGTACCCAGAATCCCCTGCAAACCTCAATTTTAGCTGAAAAAAATCACATTTTTCACACATTTTTCTGTGGGAAAGTTGTGGCATCACCGGGCTCACTTAAATTTTCCACCACCTAGCGTTCCCCCGGGTCTCCCGATAAAAATGGTGCTTCACTTGTATGGGAGGCTCAAGTACCCACGACAGGCAAGGGCCCAAAACGTAGTGATGCGACATCAAAATTGCCTATCTCAAAACCACTTGGTTTTGCATGGGGGGTCACCTGGGTTTTGGGCCCCGTGCTCGGCGGCCATATAGGTAAACCTACCAAATCCACACATTTCTGAAAACTAGACACCCGGGGGCTTCCAGGGAGGTATGGCTTGCATGCATCCCCCAACGTTTCCTTACCCAGAAACCCCTGCAAACCTCAATTTTAGCTGAAAAAATCACTTTTTTCACTCATTTTGGTGTGGGAATGTTGTGGCATCACTGAGGTCACTCAAATTTCCCACCACCTAGCGTTCCCCCGGGTCTCCCGGTAAAAATGGTGCCTCACTTGTGTGGGAGGCCCAATTACCCGCGACAGGCAAGGGCCCAAAACGTAGTGAGGCAACATCAAAATTGCCCATCTCAAAACCACCTGGTTTTGCAAGGGATGTCACTTGGGTTTTTGACCGGTGCTCGGCGGCCATTTGAGTGACCCCGGTGATGCCACAACTTTCCCACACCAAAATGTGTGAAAAAAGTGATTTTTTCAGCTAATGCCCCGGAAGGCTGTAATCTTTGCAGGGGTGGGGGTGGGGGCATGGGCATGCCTGTTTTGGGCTGCCCCCACCCTAATTCAAATTTGTCTAAAAAAAATCCCTTGCGACTAGTGAGCTTTTTGCCACCCGGGGGTGCAGATTGGGGGCTAATGCCCCCATCTGCCCCTCAGGTGGAGCAGAAAGCCTACTAGACGCCAGGGATTTTTTTGCGCAAATTTGAGTTAGGGTGGGGGTTGCCAAAAACAGGCATACCAATGCCCCCACCCTAATAAAAATTTGCCCAAAAAAATCCCTGGCGTCTAGTGGGCTTTTTGCCCCCCCAGGGGGAGTAGGAAGGCTGTAATTTTTGCGGGGGAGGGAGTGGGGGCATGGGTATGCCCGTTTTGGGCTGCCCCACTCTATTTCAAATTTGCCCCAAAAAGAACCCTGGCATCTTGAGGGCTTTCTGCCCCCCAGAGGGGCTGAAAGTCCACTAGATGTCAGGGGGTTTTTTGGGAAAATTTTAATTAGGGTGGGGGCTGCCCAAAACAGGCATGCCAATGCTCCCACCCTAACTAAAATGTTCCCCAAAAAATCCCTGGCATCTACTTGGCTTTTTGCCCTCCCCCCCGGGGGGGCAGGAAGGCTGTAATTGTAGCGGGGGAGGGCATGGGGCATGGGCATGCCTGTTTTGGGTAGCCCCCACCCTAATTCAAATTTGCCTAAAAGAATCCCTGGTGACTAGTGGGTTTTTTGCCCCCCCCGGGGATGCAGATTGGGGGCTAATGCCCCCATCTGCCCCCCCGGGGGACAAAAAGCCCAGTAGATGCCGGGGATTTTTTGGGCAAATTTTTATTAGGGTGGGGGCAGCCCAAAATGGGCATGCCAATGCCCTCACCCTAATTAAAATTTGCCTCAAAAAATCCCCGGCGTCTACTGGGCTTTTTGCCTCCCGGGGGGGGCGGATTGGGGGCTAATGCTCCCATCTGCCCCCTAGGGGGGCAAAAAGGCTGTAATTTTTGTGAGGCAGGGGTGGGGACCTTGGCATGCCCCTTTTGGGCAGCCCTCACCCTAATTCCGATTTGCCCCAAAAACTTCCTGGCATCTAGTGGGCTTTTTGCCCCCCAGGGGGGGCAGAAAGGCTGTCATTTTTGCGGGGGTGGGGGCATGTTGGGCAGCCCCCACCACTAATTATAATTTTTTTTTAAATCCCTGGTATCTAGTGGGCTTTCTGCCCCCAGGGGGGGGCAGAAATTCTGAGATGTTGCGGCCGGGGGTGGGGGCATTGGCATGCCCATATTGGGCAGCCCCTACCCCTAATTATATATTTTGTTTAATTCCCTGGTATCTAGTGGGCTTTCTGCCCCCCCAGGGGGACAGTCTGTGGGCTACTGCCCCATCTGCCCCCCAGGGGGGGCAGAAAGTCTATATTGGCCTACACTTTTAGGGTGGAGCAAAGGCCCTTGCCCAAGGGGCCGCTCCCCCCTCCCTGGTGTCTAGTGGGTGGATCCCTGCTTGGGGATCGACCTTCTGGGGCGATCCCTAAGCAGGGATCCACTGGGGATCTCCCCTTTCCAATGATACCTCTCCCATCTTTCTACGTGCTCAGGGGGCTGAGATAGCCCCCTGAGCAGGTAGAAAGTAAAACTGAAATGAACCTAAAGGTTCATTTTAGTTTCGGTTTCTATGAAATGACGACAGTGCGAGGTGCGCGCTGATCTTCCTTTCACAGAAACCAGGGAGGGGGCCTCGGGAGCTGGGGAAGCTCTTCCCCAGCTCCTGAGGCTCTGGGGGAGAAAAGGAAATCCCTCTGCTGTCTGCAGCAGAGGGATTTCGTGCCCCTGTCCTCATGACGGAATGGTTCCGTCATGAGCACAGGAGCACCGATGGTCATGACGGAACCATTCCGTCATGAGCATCGAAGGGGTTAAGTGGGGATGCGTGCATCTCTTGTTGTAGGGCTATATATGACAAGTTATTATCTAGGAAGTCTAGCACCATTTTTTCTTTACGTGATGTGCCAAGTGGAAAGCATTGAAACAGTTTTTGAGATATATGCAGACATTGCTGCATTTCTGAGGAAGGGTTAAGTGTAAACACCTCCGGCAGAGACTACACTGGAGAGCAGCAATAGATGTATGTTATGGTTTGTATCTTGTGGTAAGTTTAAGTGTGACATAGTCTTGTTCCAATGAGCGTTCTGGTTCATTACGGATGCAGCAGTGAAACCACACAGGCCTGTTTCGTGTATGGTTGGAGCTGCCAATAAAGAAGATTCTTGTACACAACTACTGTGTCCGTGTTACACGAGGGACGCACTACAGCAATTCGGCTCAAACTTGCCGGCAGAGGAGGAGCATGCTGGCAATGTTGATGGAGGAAGTACTATTGAGATTGGGAAAGGTTTCAAAGAAAGTATGCAGGACAAGTGCCCTGAAGGTGGTAGAAGAACAAGAGAATTACCTGGATGGGAAGTATGACATAGTCTGGGTCCACTTAGCATTCCGGTTCATTACGGATGCAGCTGTGGAACCAGATGGACCTGTTTCCGGTATATTAGGAGCTGGCAATAAAGAAGATTGTTTTACACAACTAATGGGTCTACGTTACTTTAGTGGGGGTGCACTACAACAACATACTGTGTCCAGGAAGATAACCTGTTTCGGAGTGTTTCCCATATTGAGACAAAATACCAGCTCAATCACAATAGCTAAAGGGAGAGACAGTAGAAAAAATGTTACCCTTGTTTGTGTTGTGGGCTCCATAGCATCTGTTAAGATCTGACAAGATACAGTTTCAACACACTAATGCCACCAGACATATAGAGAAGAGGGGAATCACAATCTCACATAACTGCTAATTCCTAGGTGGGTTCAAATTAGGAAAAGGAATGGCAATTAAACTCAATCAAATGCCTTTTCTAAATTTTGCATATTGGGACAACTGGTAGTTTAGGAGTAATTTGATGAAGACTAACCAGCAATCTGAAAAAAATAAAAACAGTAGACCTACGTGGAATAAAGTCAGCTTGTTGTGGAAGGAGTAGCACTAACATTGATGGACAAAACATATTGATAAATACCATAGCTAATATAATATTATGATTGGTAATTAACATCTGTGGTCTATTTCATAAGTCACTTGGGGCTTTCGCGCAAAGGCCTTTTGTGGTCGTAATCCTGGTGATTAGTACAATCATAGGTTCTGCAACCACACAACGGGCCTTTTCTAGGGGGCCTGTAAAATGTATGTAATTTCCTTTGCATAAACTATGTGAATTCCTAACAAATTACTCAAAACAGTACTACAAGCATTTAGTGCTGTTTTCTAGCCCAAAATGCTTCCTTGAGATCATTTTTGTTTGCAAAGACCCATTTTAAACTTTTTTTTTTTACTTGAAAAGTAGGTTTTATTAATATTATATAAACACTTCTCAATACAATACATAACTATAAAATAAAATCTAACTATATAATCTGTTAAGGCAATATGAGGAGAAGGGGGAGGAAGACAGGGGAGGAGGAGGAAATGACATTCATATATATCTCTTTTTAACATAACTACTTCTATATTTACTAATTTGGAACCACTAGCATAAAGAAAGCAAGATAAAATGGCAAATAAATAGCATTGATATGAATACAGTTATGAATAAATAAAATTGAATCATGGGGCTCAGGTCCTTCTTCAACTCAGGGGTTATGAACTTATGTTGCATTAGCAGATACTTCTAGAAAATGAGTAATGGGTGACCACAGGAAATCTCTTTTTACTGCAAGGGAAATGGGATGGACGTATGCTCTATCCAGTCTGTGGTTATAACACACCCCATACCACCAAGCTTGGTAGGAAATATTAGTAGCATCCTTCCATGTCCTAGTAATCTGTTGAAAAGCAACAATAATTGTTTTACTGTGTTTCACCAATACCTTTTGCATCCAATATTTTTTAATTCCAAACCACATAATAATTTTTGCTTTGAAGGCCTCTAACGCAATCTTATCTAACAGAAGTGCAAAATAAAGAATTGCTACTGAGGCGTCATTATCAGATAAAAGGGAGTGCTTACTAGAAGAAGAGCAAAATAGCAATATATAGCATTTTTCTTGTCTGGCTACATACTATTTGGAATCTAATCACTAACAAATTCATTGTGGCATGATGATATTGAGTTATAGTCCATCCTGCAGAATTGGATGGCTCATTTACTAATCAGGACTTTGGTATTTTATGTTAAGCTTATTTGTAGGACCCTACGAGTCTTTGGAGTGGATGGACTTCATTGTGGAGGTAGTTTCTCCTGTGGTGATAGTTGGCTAAGCTCTTTCCTTATATGTGATTGGGGGTCTTGCTGCAAGGTTTGTTGGGTTCAGTTAAGGTTTGAAGTCGCTGTGTAGGAAGGTTATCTTGTTGCAGAAGGACTGTGAGAGTTGGTTGTAGAGATCCTGTGAAGAGGTATTGCTGTGGCAGTGACTGCAGGTGAGGTGAAATCTTTAACAACAGGGAAGATCTAATTGCTGATGTTGGTGTCAATGCTGTCTGCAAGTGCGGAGAGCTTGGTGGGCCAAACATCTTGGTTGTAGCACTTGAGGGCAGGTCTGTAAGGTTTGCTATCTGTGTTGTCTTGGCTCATTCTCCACTTTGGCTCCAGTTGTTCGCTGTGGTGCTTTGTCATCCTGAGTTCGTCCATGTACCAGCTGGCTTGAGGTCTGGATCCAGTGGGTGTAGACAATAATTCAGTTGCTGAAGTTGTTGATGAATTCAGGTAGGCTGCTGCAGTGTTTGGGCCAGTGTTTCATGAGTCAGGCCATCCACTCTTCCTCAGGGATGTTGTTCCGTTTTTGGTGAGCTGGTCTGACGGTGGTCGTTTTGTGGTGGTGTGGGATGAGAATGGTGAACTTGACATGGGTGGGGTCTGTCCAGCTGATTGAAATAGGTTAGTCTACTGAAATGGTGTTGAAAGAGGTGAAGATTGTTTCCAGACCATGTCTGGCTACATGAGTCCGTACCTTCATGTGTTGGATACGTGTTGAGTGGGCAGAGGCTCCAGAAGTCTTCCAGTAGCGAGGTCATGTTTGAGTTAAGGCCTTCTAAGTGGCAGTTTAGTTGTCAGAGAAGATGTTGGTGTCGAGGATGTGGAGTGTAATGAAGCCAGCAATGGCATCGGCAAAGATGGTGCACAGTCCTGGGGGTCTGTAGATAAGTGTGTCCCACAGGGTAAGGTTGGTTGTTATTTGGCATATGAAGTACAGGTGTTACATGTAGCTGGTGGTTGTGTTCATGGAGGTGGCACAGCTGATGGTGTCCTTGAGGACAATGCTGCATCCTGGCGTGTGCTGCCTGCCCTGCCTGGTGATCTTGTACCTGAAAGGATGGCTAAGGCGATGTTGGGTACTGACGCCATGTGCAGTCAAGCGTGTGTGAGGAATAATACATGTGTATTTTTAAAGCACACGTTCACCCGAGCCCACCACCTCCCTGGAGCAGGCCCATGAAACTGAAAGGATGGGGGTGCATAACCCCCCCTCCTGGAGCTAATAATAGCTCTGGGGACCAACACCCCCAGGGTCAGCTCCTGCTGTGTCCGGGGGTGCCCAGCCCCAGGATGAAGCTGTATGCTGTGACTTGGCAGGAGCTTTGACAGCTCCCGCAAAGCCAAAGCAAACACTCTACTTCCAGCAAGAAAGAGCTTACCAAATGCTCTTGCTGGCTGAAAGCTATGGTTTTCACGGTTTTCCTGCCCACTGCCAAGTGGGCAGGGAAACAGATGAAAGGATTGCACTCACAGACAGGGTGCTGCATGTTTAGCAGCTCCCTATCCGTGAGAGCAATGCCAGCTCCCGCAGAAGGCAGGGACCCGGCTGCTACCGCTTGTGCATTTAGGCTCTTCCCTCGGTCCCCGGGGTGGGGAAAGAGGAGAAAGAGACAAAACAAAGGAGAGAAACAAGCAGAAAGAGGTAGAGAAAAGATCAGCAATGAGCAGAAAGAGTCAATATAAAGGTGAGAAACGAGAAGAAAGAGGCAGAATAAAGGTCAGAAACAGGCAGAAGGAGGCAAAATAAAGGTCAGCAATGAGCGGAAAGAGGCAAGATAAAGGTGAGAAAGGAGCATAAAGGGGCAGAATAAAGGTCAGAAACAAGCAAAAAGAGGCAGAATAATGGTCAGCAATGAGCAGAAAGATGCATAATAAAGTTGAGAAATGAGCAGAAAGAGGCAGAATAAAAGTCAGAAACAAGCAGAAAGAGGCAAAATAAAGGTTAGCAACGAGCAGAAAGAGGCTGAATTGACGTCAGAAAGGAGCTGAAAGAGGCAGAATAAAGGTTAGCAACTAGCAGAAAGAGGCAAAAGTGAGGTGATAAATTAGTATAAACAGGCAGAATAAAGGTCAGAAACAAGCAGGAAGGGTAAAATAAAGGTCAGCAACAAGTGGAAATAGGCACAAAAAGGTGAGAAACGAACAGAGGCAAAATAAAGGTCAGCAATGAGCTGAAAGAGGCAAACTAAAGGTCAGCAACAAGCAGAAAGAGGCAAAATAGAGATCAGAAACAAGTACAAAGAAGAAAAAATAAAGGTCAGAAACAAGCAGAAAAAAGGCAAAATAGAGATGAGAAAGGAGCAGAAATATCCAAAATAAAGGTCAACAATGAGCAGAAGAGGCAAAATAGAGGTCAGAAATGAGCAGGAAGAGGCAAACTAAAGGTGAGAAACAAGCAGAAATAGACAAAATAAAGGTCATCAATGAGCAGAAAGAGGCAAAAAAGAGGTCTGATAAATGTGAGAGACAAGCAGAAAGAGGCAAAAAGGAACAAGCAGAGAGAGGCAAAATAAAGTTCAGAAGAGAGCAGAAGAGAGGAAAGAAAAACAGGAAATTAGCAGAAGAGGGCAAAACAGAGAGCACTCAGACACTCACATACCCACTCACAGACCCACTCTCACACTCTCACACTGGCTCACAGACACAGATACTCACACACCCTTTCACAGACTTACTGGGACACTCATTCAGTTACTCACACACTCACTGTCAAAGGTTAGTGGTTACATTTAGGAAATTAAATTTAAAAAAACCTTCAAGTTCACTGAAAAAAAAAGGTTACAGGGAATTTATAGTTAGGAAATAGAATTAAAAACATATTAGACATTCACTGAAAAAAAGATACAAGGATACTATAGCTAAGCTCAGGTTTCACTCTTGCAAAACCATTTAAATTCAGCAGTTATAGTTACCTGAGCTAACCATAACTTATGCCCCTGCAATGCACTGCTTATGAACTCACATAATACATCACTCATGAGATGATCAGTGACATCACTGAATACATCATTGATGACATCTCAAATGACATCACTGATAACATCATCCACAGAACGACTCACACACCCACTCACACCCCCATATAACGTCTTATTCACCCACTCACACACCCACACAACCACTCACATATATACTCACAGACCCATGCAACTTCTGACAAACACACTCACACACTCACTCATACAACCACTCACATACACATTCACACACCAATACAGCCATTCACACAACCACTCACTCATGCATACAGCCACTCACACAGTCACTCACTCGCCCATACAGCTACTAACAGAGCTACTCATTTACCAATACAGCCACTCACACATACATTCACTTATCCACAAAACCACTTACATACCCATTCACACACAATACAATCACTCACATGCCCACTCACTCATCTATACAGCCACTCACACAAATACTGTGCCAACCAGCCACTCACACACCCACTCACATTGCCATTGTCCAGTCAAACTATCCCTCACTTACCCATACATCCACTTACACCCTGTCACTAACCCATAGAATCATTCATACATCCACTCAGCCACCCATATAGACACTCACACACACACTCATCTACCCATAGAACTCATAGCCACCACTGTCACTGATACAGACACTCACACATACACTTGCCCACCCATGCAGCCACTCACACAGTCACCCACACAGTTACTCACACCCACTTATTCACCCATACAGCCACTCACACACACCCACTCCCACACTGATAGAGACAGTCATAGTGACGCTGAGATGACATATAATATAAACAGTATCACTCATTAATAGTACAAATAGAATAGTAATTTAACTCATGCAGTACCTTTGTATATATCTTTAACTCTCAGAATATTTTACAAAACACTTACACTCACTGGAATATGTCATCAGTGATTTCATTTGAGATGTCATCAGTGATATCACTGACCATGTCATGAGCTATGTAATATGTGAGGTCATAACCAGAGTATTGCAGGGGCATAAGTTATAGTTAGCTTAGGTAACTATAACTGTTAAATTTCAATGGTTTTGTACGAGTGAAGTCTGAGCCTAACTATATAGTCCCTGTAGCCTTCGATTTTTTTCAGTGAATTTCATAAGTTTAAAATAAATCTATTTCCTAGCTATAACATCACTGTAACATTTGGTTTTTTTCAGTGAGTATATATACACAAAAAAATGTAAGTTACAGAGACATTAGAGGGAGTTTCAGCTGTTACACACACTAAACCATAGAAATGCAGCAGTTATAGTTAAAGTTCTCTCAAGTAACTATAACTTGTGTCCAAAGGTAACTATAACTTGCGCCCCCACCATACACAGATTCCCCATCAATAATTTTACAGTAAATGTTGCACTTGTCCCCTCCCTGGGCTGATTTTGGCCTGAGGCCCCCATCCCCAGGGGTCCGGCATATTTTTTTATAGGGGAGGGGGTATGTGCCCACCCTCCACATGACATTGTGGGCCATGGGGACCACATCCCTGGGGGCATACCACTCTAATTTTGGGGAGCAGTGGATGATTTTTCCCCAGATGACCCATGCTCTGAGACCCGGCCATATTGTTAACATGGAGGGGGAATGCAGATCCTCTTGCTGGGTCAATTTCAGCCCCCGGGACCCTTTCCCCGAGGGCCAGGCTCATTTTGTGGGGGAGGTGGGAATGTGCCTCACTCCCTGGGTTGATTTTGGCCCCGGGACCCCAATCCCCCACAAACTGCCATATTGTTTTTAGGAGAGGGGATATGTGCCCTCCTGCACAGGAGTTTTTTGACGCTGTGGACCGCATCCCCTTCTGAATATCGACCTGGGGATTGGGTTCCTGGGGCCAAAACCAGCCCGGGAGGGGGGCCTCTTCCCAGTTAATCTTAAAGGCCGGGCCCCAGGTAATGGGGTCTCTGGGGCCGTAATCATCCTAGGGCCCCCAATTATTTTTGTTTTAGCCCCCAGGTAGCTGGCCCACCCAGGGGGCATATAACAAAGTGTGGGAGACTGCACTCTTTTTATTTTGTCATGAATTTATGGCTTGATGTTTTTACAAAAAATTTTTGGGCCCTGGCGGGGTCCCTGTGGGACCTACTACCAGGCCTAGGGGGTCGGGGTATTCCTACCCTGGCTCCTTGTGGTTTCTTGTGCAGTGCTTTGGGAATCGATCCTAGTCCTGATTCCCAACATAGCTACCGACACTCCCTGGTTGAAGTGGTGGCAACCAATCAGATCTCTGCATTGGGATCTGTCAGATGTGCTGACCCTACGCACCCTTATATATACATATGCCTGTACTTGCAGCATAATTTAGTTAACCCTGGCGCATATATCGGTCCTCCCCTGCTGCATAGATCAAGGGGCCCTGCTAATAGGCAGCCAGATTTTTTAATACACAATACACAATGGGAGAAAAGCCTCCCTTGTCCAATAGTGTGCCCTTAAATTTATAATTGGTTTTGTGATTCCTCCATAGATTCGTGAATCCACAGAGATTCTCCAAAGTAGCAATTCAGATATCTTTAAAATGTAACGTCTTCATGCTCAGAATGAACACTAATTTCTCAAATACAACTGAATGGATTTAAACTAAACGAAGCAAAGACACTACCTTGAGTAAAGTTCTATTGACATACAAAGGCAGTGCAATTCTGGTCAGCCACTTTTTTCCTGAATTTGAGGTGAGGTAAAATGGAACAAGACACTTTTTGGACCACCCACCCTATTTTTAGGCCCTCCTTGACAGGTCTGCCTCAAACTTGCTATGAAAAAGCTAAAGTGGATGTACAAACACACAGGGCCATGACTACAGATTACTAGATTTAAATTAGACAAGTTGTCTGTACGTGATTGGTGATTGGGATGTACACGCTCTTAGAAAGTTCTGTGCAGATTCGACAAAGTGACAAAGTTATTAGAGAAAAACACATGCCTTTTCAATGAAAACTCTTATCTAACCATTACTCTAAATATAAATACCACTTTTTTAACATATATGTATGGCTCAATGTGGTCCAATGGAACATGTTATTTAAAGCAACTTAACCTAAGGGCACATTCACTCATGTATCACTACAATGTAAAGGTCAAATTCAAATTTAATACCGGCTAGATAAATCTTGCCTTGTGAAAAAAAACTGTTTGCTGCCTCACAAATTGTATATTTCAATATTATATGACTGCACATGGAAACAATGCTCTAAATGGGTAGAAGGCATCTTCAGTGTGTTTTTAGATTACTGCCCAAATTTAACTCCTTGCATCAGTGTTTTAGTAAAATGTATTTTCCAAAAACAAATACACCTGAAAATATGTCATAGCATAAATCATAGGTGTAGATCTGTAGAATATAATCTTACTTTGTTACCATTGTTAAAGGAGCAGAGAAGGCATCATGACCCAGTTGAGGTATCTCTGGAGAGTCCTGACAAATATGATGGGGCGAGGAAGCTTTTCTTTCTCAGCAGTCAGTTCAGGTCTGGGAACCCAAAGCTGGGTTAACAGACCAGATGCCCTCTGAATTTCTGGCTGCAGCTTCAGTAAAAATGCTGCAGAAGAAACTTGTTTCTTCATACCCCCCACCTCCCCCCAAAAAGAAATATCAAAATGTATGTTTAAAAAAGTCTCAGAATTTCAATGAAAAGAAGACAGTTAAATTGCAATTATGGTTATGAACTAAAGTCGAAAAATTAATGAAACTTTCAAGTTATGATTAGGATCATAATTCATAACTTGAACATCAGGCATTCAAAACTTAACTTACACGCCAAATTCAAGCGAAAATAAATCTTCCTGCCTTTGAAAGTTGGTGTATTGTTTTTTGCCTGACACCACTTCACGCCTAATTGGAATGTTTATTTATACCTCAGGAGGAAAAGAAACCCAGGAATCGCTTATCTCTGCTTGGCATCAAAGCAGCACATAATATACATTTTTTTATATTACCGTTTCCCTACAAATATCAAGGGGCAGATTTACAAGCCCCTTGCGCCACTTTTGCGTCACTTTTAACATGGGAAAAGTGACGCAAATGTGGCGCAAGGGGCTTGTAAATCTGCCCCCAAGAGTCTACTTTCCTAATCGAACGAGACTTTTGGTAAATACGTTAAAAGAAATGTTTAAAAATGTTCACTTATTTGCTAGATGACATTGCATAACTAGACTTCACAATCAGGAATGTCCTACATCAACTTATCATGCGGTTGTTCTCAGTTCCTTTGAAAGATCTACTTTAGCTCTAATAGTGTCTACTCTTCTGAGGGTAATTTGACTGTTTTCTCCCAATTTATGTCAATGTGTGATGCTTGCACACTTTGCATGATGCGATATGCATTCATTTACGAAAACGTATATGTCATCTATGTGGGTTGATTGTCCCTTGTTGATGGTGTGCGTTCTTGGCGTTCCCCTGCCAAATACTTCATTTCCTGGTAAGTCCTTGAATTTTGCGTAACATGCAGTTGTCCTTGGATACAGATGACACTGACTGTCATCGGTGATTCAATTAGAAATGGACTTCTTACTTTATTTGGATAGGGCTGCCAGGGGGTGGGCATTCATTACAGTGTGAGCGCTGTAGTGTATGTTTTTTTACACGGCAGCTGATTTCACCTATTCCTTTGTCAACAAATGTGGCTTCCTGAGAAAGATCAGTGTCCTCTAGGGGCGTGAGCCCGAGGGTCCATCCATGGATGTTTATCCACGACAATGGAAGCTGGCACATAGAGTGAAAAATAATTGCATCTTGACGACTATACTGTGTCAACACGTCATGTTATGATGGATTGTGGCTGTGCTCTGTGCGACATGACTTTTCATATCGTGTGCCACTTAATGTTGGTAAGGGTTCAGGAGAATTTAATCATTTTACCCACACTGAATGTTTGTTGTTTTTGTGCGTATTTCATTGGATTGGAGGAGGAATTCCCACTAACTGATCCCCTGTTACACCTCCAAGATTGCAAGCTCCCCTTTCCATGGTAACCTCTCCCAGTCTAACCCCACGTGCCTAAACCTTAGGAAGAATCATACCCACCGATCAGGATAGGCTTTGCAAAATTGTTCGTGCACTTCAGAAGAATGTTTGGTGATCTTGCCAGGTTCTCACTGCAATGTTTTGAGAAACTGTCAGTGCCCCCATAACACACAGTAAAGGGCAGTCCTATAGGCACAGGGAAATGCAAGAATAATCAGCCAAAGACCTAAAGCGCGGCCCTATTCGGTCTACCTTGGCAAGATAAACCAGTTAGGGAAATATGGAAATTCCAAGTGTAAATATTATGTACAAAGTGGCTGTATACATCCACCTAGGCCTTATGCAGGACATGTGTTAAGTTATGGCAAGGATGCTTCTATGATCACATTCGCACAAGGCTTTCTTAGTGCCTGAGAGCACTGCAGCCGATATGACTTTCCTCTAGAGAGAGTAGACTATTATTACGTTGACCTGGAGAAAGGAATATTTGACAGAAGAAAGAGTTGGTAACTGTGCTATGATGAATACAGATTGGTAGATTAGTCCATAAATGGAGACCAGTTTGCATGGAAATCCACATAAAAACAATAAAGCCAAAGAATCCCCATTAGCCAAAGGTTACCCAACTCAATTTAGAAAGGGAGGCCAATATGCGTCACCGCGGGGAGCAGGTTCTACACCGCAAATTACTACAAACAATGTTGGCACCAGACAGCGCCTGAGTAGGGGCGTTGAGAGGATTTCCCACCCCACGAAGCCCAAGTGAGATCACACTCTTCGGCAGATTGTGTTACGACTTTAGGCATGTGCACCTAACCTTCACTGCCCAGGTGTGTACTCTTTTGGATGTGTCCATGAGGATTTGTGTTGCTCGGGTTCGGAATGTGGTGTTCGGCTCCAATCCGTGGTTCTTCCTTGTCTGCATGTTATCTCGGTCATTACTTGTCATCATGATTTAATCCTGCAATCCTCTTTTTGTTAATTATTTTACACAGCAACAGTGATTCTCTGTTTTTGCTCGGTTTGGCATATTGTTTACTATTGGCATATCAATTACCAGAGAGCCATTCAGGTGTGGTTTATTGAACTGAATTTGGCTGCATGGGGTGGTCTGAAAATCTATTTGAACGCTCCCATCCCTGAAACATCGAACCCTAAAACATAGCAGTGCGGTTCTATGCACATCACCTTTCAACATTACCTCACATCCGGATTGTGAGGAACGTGTGCTGAAATGCAGCATGTCAAAATGCATTTCAATGCTTGAGATAAGACAAAGCGCTCTGTCCCTGAGGGCTCAATTCTGATTTGCTGAAGCAGTCAGCATCCATTGGGGAGTACCGTGTGGGCCAACTCTGCCTGGCCTGGCTTCCTGGAACCGAAATGTCTGAATCCAGCCCCACTGGACCGGGTTTACTGGATGCGACTCGGAACCCAGAAAAACCCTGGCAGGGGCTGCAGGACAGGGGCACTGCCCAGCCCCTGCCTGCCCCTGAGGCACCATGGGACGAGCAGGCAGTGCATTCTCCGGAGGACCACAGCTTTCCTTCCCCCTAGACGCCCTCCATGCCACCCCTCTCACCCTCGCCCCCTACCATCCACCCGAGGTATTTACCACCTGATCAGAGCCTTTGGGACATATCAGCATTAATGTTCCCAGAATTGGGGAAACCCTGGCATAAAATGACCCAGTAATTCCGTGTCAGGAGGATATTTCCCATTCCATGGCTGTTAACATGTAATTGCTGTTGTCTCGTGAGGAGATGCATTTCTCAATTCTTAATTCCAGCCTGGTATCTCCCTGTGCATATATTATTAAACTCTTAATGGGCCCTATAAGCTTTCAGCTGTACCGAGCAAAACAGCTTTTTTTCTGGCTAGCCTTTACCCTTATAATTATTTTCCTCCTGTGCCTATTTTCACTCTTTTGTCCCAGATCTGATGTGGCACGTTAAGAGTTAATGGTGTTATGGCTTTTTTTCCTTCAGCTGCTTTTCCACAGTGTAATGTGTCTCAAATTGAAATGTTCAGAGCTATGAATAGATTATGGTATTGACCACTGAATGAATGCATTTACTGAAGATAAACAATGCATTGCTATGTAAATATAACAAAAGTCTTCATACATTGGTTGCCATCCGCATAACATTTCAACAAAGTTCGTGATAATGTCATCGGCAGGCTCATCACCTTTGTGTGGGTCTTTGATCAGGCAAGCCTTTCTAGGATACATGACATTATTTTTGATCGTGCCAAACAAGAAAGCTAATATAGCACTGCATATGGGCTGACACACAATAAAAACGGCAGCAAGTCATTACAGAAATGTCTAGCAGAAACATATTCATTATGTTGAGATACCGCCTTTGCTGCTTCGAATGTCTCTTTGCAATTTGAATAAGAATGCATGCTTGGGATTTCACTAACTGATCTGGGTACTTGACACTCACTTAGATTTTTTTTAATATTAACCTCCAAGGTGCAATATGAAAATGGCATTCCCATTAGAATAGGACAAGAAAAAACCTTACAGGCATAGCTGTAAGATTGTCTACGTTTCTTGTAACTATAAGTATTTTCAAATTGTTCTCAGCTCGGGATAGAAAAATAGCAGGTAGGCACAGAAATCACAGTATTTGAGGAAAAATAATACTGTTCGGACTTGCTATTCATGCTTCTGCAGAATTCTGAGCATAAACTAACTAGGCTACCATCTTTGTTTGCAAATGCTATTTTCGACAACCCTCTTTTACGAGGAATGCTGCTGACACTATGGCTTACTCCTAGCCCCGATAATGAGTTGGGTGGTGTGGAGAAAGCGGAATTGCCATTTGGCATGTGATTCTACCCCTGCTCTGTCTAATTACAAGTTAATCAGACCAGAAAGGTGAGTAACTATGCAGATTCTCTGCGTCCAGGTCATACTGTGAATAGATTTCCCAATTGTAAACTGTGTAACGCTCCCATATGCCACCTTCACAGCTTGTTGGACAGTGTGGGGAAAGAAGGTTTGCTGTAAGAGGTCTGATCAGTTTCAAGGGTTGGTGGTGGGGCTCTTAGTGCTCCCATGTTGTGTTGCTGGTGCTTTTGTGATGGCGCTGCTATCGACCTGGTGCACTTGCTGCTCATGGGAGGGTGAGTAAGGATGGTGACAGTAAGCTCCTGTAGTCTTGGTGCAAGCTTTTGCAGCCCCCCAGTGCTGTTTGAGGTCAAGAGGAGGGCACATGTCAATACCCGGCTTCTGGCCATGGGCTACTTTGCTGTTGTGGTGGTGGCTCCCAACAGGTCTCACGGATTAGGAATTATGGATCAGGAAGCACACTTAAAATCAAGCAAAAATGTATCATCTCCAGATCATACTCATTATGATTTAGATTATATTTCCACTCTGCCTGACTCATAATAATGCCAATAGGATGTGACAAGGGCCTTAGAAAATTATTCACAACAACTTTATAGAAGAGCCCCTGCTTGATAACTACATCTTCCTGGTATTATGTGACCCCCTTTATAGTCCTCTGCAGAAATACCATGTTTTTACTCTAGGCCTTGTGTGGAAATATTGTATATACAGCTGTGTATCCTCAAATCTCTGATGTTATAGTATCAAGAATATGCCGGTAGAGTCCTAACCAGTCTCTCAGCTATCCAATCTGGCTTTGCTTCATATTCCTACTTCCTACACATTTCAGTTTGGTGAGAGAGCTGTCTGTATTGCCACAGCCTGGCCATGCATTTCAGTCCCTCTCCAGCTAGCTTTATTATTTATGCCCTCCAAAACCCCTATAATATACTGATCTGTTATATAGATTTTGTCTGCCCAATAACACGAACCCTAGAAAATTAATTGATGATTTTACCTTGGATCTTAGAAAATCTCAAACTCTTCTAGCGGGGCAAAGCAGGATCATGAAGCCGGCAGAATTCTGTCTAAGTTGACTGGGTCACATATTCTCACTAAAGCTCTCTATTTTGATAGGAAAAGTTCTGAAAGTGATAAAGCAGGATTCTGCAGCCAAAAAATTCACTTCGCAAATTTGGGATAGATTTGCTCATCTCCAGGTTTTTACAGTCACTTTTTTTAGTTCATGAAAACCTCCAGTGGTGCAGAGCAGGAAACTGTAGCCAAGCATAACTCTGTTAGGCTGGATACCTTTACAGCGAAGTCCTGCTGAAGTTGTTTTCATAGTAGCGAAAAACTCTGAGCATCAACTATTCTATCTGTGCCTGCACACTTGCACCCAATTAGAGGACGTCTTAGCACATTTTCCCTGTCCTCCAGCCGAGCAAATAATGTCTCAAAGTTCTTGCTGCTGGGAAGTTCCTACTTCATACAGACCATACAGGAGAGGGCCCTAACTCTGCAAAGGTAGTACGCTTGATGTGCAGGAGAATTCCCTATGTTGAGAGCTACAAGCTGGCATTGGCATGCTCTCTGCCACAGGAGCATGGAAGAGTTTTTTCTTGGTGGCAGTTTGGTCTACACAAAGTCTAGGATTTTAGAAGGAGAGTTCTGAATAAGGTGTATGGTGGTAAGAAAGATCATAGATGCCATATGATCTAGGGCAGGATGTCAGTTATTGGATCACTGTTCTTACACGTGCCCTACAAGGACAATTACATTTTTCTATAATGGTGGCTGTGGTTAGTTATGTTCATATGTAACAAACAATATTGTTTCCCAGTTTGAACTGCCAGAGCATCCCTGTCCTAGATGGGGATAAACCATTTCACTGTGAAGTAATTTTCTGCTCTATTCTTTTGTAAGGGAGCTTGGATCTGAGAAGGTTGTGATGGGATGCTTTTCATTCCCATACATCCTCCACCATTTTCTTCTTTCTTCAGCAGCTGTTTCTTTCTGTTGGATTATTCAGACTGGAAGATAATGCTAGACTCTTTCGCTATTCTTTCTCACAGTAGTTTCATTGTCTTCCTTCTGAATTCTTTGGTAGCGCTTCATCTTCAAACAAGAATGATTGATATTGCCAAAGAGATTTTTTTTCTGTCTTTTGAGTATTTTTCTCATAGCTGTTAACTGATAGGTGGCACCCTGTCTATAAGAAGAAGTCACCCTTTCTTCTTGAAATCACCAAGGAAAAGAGGAGGAACGTCACTATGTCCAGTCTCTGACACTCCTGGTCAATCCAAGAGAACCAGGTCCTCAGTTCAAACCTTAAGGGACCAAGCCTCTCACCATCCAGGGCTTGCAGTGGGTCAAGTCCACAGTGGTCAGCTGGGCTTCCTTACGTCACGGACACCCTGCTGCCTAGTGTGCCACTGGCTCATCAACAGGAGTCCAACCACTTCACCCTTGGACCCTGTTCTGTTAGAGCAGCTTCAGTTCTAGCAGGAGTCGGCAGTTCAAGTCCCCAGGTGCCTCAGGAGTCAGGAGTTTTTGGTCTTCTTTCCCCTTGCAGTCAGCTAGATCTTTTTCCTTCTTCCCATGTCCGGAAATCGTCTGAGGAATTTGGTTGCCAGTCATATACTGTGCACTACCCAATGATTTGAGTGTTCCATATATATCTAATCCTGCAGACATTTCCACCAAACCCCAAACTCTTTTTTAGCGCTTCCTTCCTATGTTTACTGAAAGCCTTCTGAGCTCAAAATCCATGATGACCCAACCTTCTTCCTCCAAAAAGAAACTTGTTCTCCCTTTCAGCTAGTACCATAAGGAGATGAAGTATCCCCCTCTTTCCTAGTGGTGGGACTGGTTTTCCCTTCTGAAAAAATCTAGACAGCAAATGTAGCATGGCTCTGGGCATGTATGGGTTCTGTTACTCAGATCCATTTTTGGGTTCTCTACTTTCAAATGAATTACAGTTAAGGATGTCCTTTGTGTTACTTTTTGTTCCTGCCGCCTTTCAAATGTCAAATGCTTGCTAAGAGGTCAGTGTTAACACCATGTCAACCATCCTGCTACCAGAGGAAGTCCTTTGTCCTCCATGGCCTCCATTAGACCAGTCACTAACAGTCAGTATGGAACCATAACATCAAGTCTCTGGAGCTGAACCACTGAGCAAATGAGTTCTTAACCAGTGTATTCTCAGCTGGGCAAAGTGCAGTTTTTAAGTTACCTTTTCAATAAATGTAACAAAAATTTACTTTCAACACTGAATTATTTAATTAATAAAAAGTGAACAATAACTATGAATGAAACTTAGATTTTTTTCAAATGCAAAACAATAGAAATGAAGTTTCTGTTCACAACTACGACTGCTCAGGAAACTGTAGCTTTACTTGCGCAGTGATACGCGATGATATGCCACTGTTCACTGTGAGGACATACTTCTTCTTAAGATCTAACATATACTGCTTTTATATATGAAGCATCAAGCCCTGTGGGCTTAGAGGACACACTTTATGAGTGACTTAGATAATATACATATTATTAGGATTTCCTTCGGTATTTGGACAAAATATTGAGTTTTAAATATCATGAGACAGGCATAATGGAAAATAAAATATTGTGATACAAAAATATTGTGATGCAAACATATTGTTTGTAAGAATATAATTTTTTCAGTAAGTAGTATTGTTGTTAAGAATATCGATGTAAATATCGTTTTCAATAATATAGTTGTAAAAGATATTGTTTTTTAATTAATGTAATGTGTTTTAGTGTACATATTAATTTTATAGTTAGTATTGTTGGTATAATTGTTATTCATTTTAAAAAAACAATATAGTTTGTAATTTTAAGTGATTTAGAATTTTTTATTTAATTGTTAATAGTAGTTTATAGTGTTGTAGCGGGTTGTTTGGTTTTTAGGGGGATAGAATGGGAAGTTAATTAAGTGATGAATTATTAATTCATTAATAATTTTGAGTAAGTATGTGATTGATATTCATCATATTATACTTCTATTTTAGGTGCGAGTTGCTATGTTGGTAGGGGATATAGGGTGGGAAGTTAATTAGGTAATAAACAACAATTTATTTATAATACATCATTAGTCATTTTATTGCTCATTAATTATGCACATTTTGCAATAATCATATATTTTAATTCTATTTTAGGTGCTGTCTGCTGGGTTGGTAACGGTATAAGGTGAGAAGTAAATGAAGTAATTAAGAATGAATTAATAATGCATTATTCATTTTTGAATTAATGGTATGGGTATGGGATAGGACGTTAATTAAATAATAATTTAAAACAAAATCATGCATACGTAAATATGTAATTGATCAATAATGATGTATATTGCGTAATAATTATATATTTTAGTTTGATTTTAGGTGTGAGCTGCTGAGTTTGTATGGTGGGAACTTCATTAGGTAATAATTCATTAGCAATTACCTAATAAGTGTTAATAAATTATGTAAATGATTAGCAATTATGTCAATTGGGTTACACTTATTTATTTCCATTATATTTTAAATGTGGGTTGCTAGATTTGTAGGGGTATAGGGTGGAATCTTCATTCAGTAATAATTAAATACCTATTATTTTTTTATTGAAAATTAATTATTACATTGCTTGTATATTTTGTAAATTGGATAAATGTTTTTTTAATGTTTATATATATTTTTTGTTAAGTAATAATGTTTGTATTTAGAGTTTTATATTTTCTTGTACATTAATAGAGCTATTCAAATATGTAATCTTTTTGAAGTGGAGTATTTTACCTACTGTTGCTGAGACTGCAGTGGTAAGAGTAAATTTAACAATTCTGATGTCCAATGCTTTTCCTACTGATGCACAAACTGGAGTGAGAATAGTAAATTTAACTCATTCAAAGTCCAACGTTTTTCCTACTGTCACTGAGCCTGCAGTGGGAATAGTAAATTTAACCCCTCCGAAATTCAACGCTTTCCCTACTGGTGCACAGACTGGAGTGGGAATAGTAAAACTACCCCTCTAAAGTCCAATGCTTTCCTTATTGATGCCTAGACTGGAGTGAGAATAGTACATTTAACCCCTCTGTAGTCCAAAGCTTTCCTTACTGTTCAACAGACTGGTGTGGGGATTGTAAATTTAAGCCATCCAAAGTCCAACATTTTTCCACTTTTGCTTAGACTGGAGTGGGAATAATAAATTTAACCCATTTGAAGTCCAACACTTTCTCCACTTGTCCACAGAATGGAGTGGGAATAGTAAATTTAACTCACTCGAAGTCCAACGTTTTTCCTACTGTCGCTGAGACTGGAGTGGGAATAGTAGATTTAACCCCTCCGAAATCCAACGCTTTCCCTACTGGTGCACAGACTGGAGTGGGAATAGTAAATCTCACCCCTCTAAAGTCCAATGCTTTCCTAACTGTTGCCTAGACTGGAGTGAGAATAGTACATTTAACCCCTCTGTAGTCCAAAGCTTTCCCTACTGTTCAACAGACTGGTGTGGGGATTGTAAATTTAAGCCATCCACAGTCCAACATTTTTCCACTTTTGCTTAGACTAGAGTGGCAATATTAAATTTAACCCATTTGAAGTCCAACACTTTCACCACTTTTCCACAGAATGGAGTGGGAATAGTAAATTTAACCCCTATGAAGTCCAGCGCTTTCATTGCGGTTGTGCTGTATGGAGTAGTAATAATATATTTAGCTCCACTGAAATCCTAAAATTTCTCTCCTGTTGCATAAACTGGAGTGAGAATAGTATAACGATTATTCCAGGACTCCAATACATTTGCTAATATTGGTTACATTTATTTTTATTGATATTTGTTTATAATAATTTTTTGGGTATTTTTATTTTATTTCAAATATATATATTATTTTTTGTAAATGTGTTTTTAGAATGTCTTATTTTATTTGATTGGTAATTTATTAAATGTTTTGGAATTGAAAAGTAAAAGATTTTTGAAACTCCAACGCTCTCACTTTATCCCTGTCACATTTAATTGCGGCGTGTGTTCGGGTGTGAGCTTCCTGACAAATATAGCACATCCAGATTCTGTCAATCTAATGGAGAAAGACACACACACTCCAGCAAATGTAAATCAGCTCAATTCAGTTTATTAGCAGCAAGCTAATAAACGCATTTCGACAACTCCTGTTGTCTTGGTCGCAAGTACAAACTAGTAGGTGGAGACAGACTTTTATCAGTGACGTGGGACATAGAACAATGAAACACATTCAAGGGACCGCAGTAACGGTGCTATGGCTTGTACCAGCATCATTTTGGAATTTGTCTGATATCAATGTAACAACTGAAGATTAACAACAGCGCTCATATATACAATTGCCAATTGAGCACATAAAATCAAATAAAGAATAAATTAAATGCAGATATAACATATTATTGATACATACATGAATCGATAAAAACACAATTACTCAAACTAAGATTGCACATATCACACTACAGATGTTAATATGAATTAAATAAAGGTCCTACCCTAAGTCATGCTTGCATCCCCTAATTTCATACCTTGAGCAACCACCCTCAGGAACCAACAGTTGCAACAGAGCTTCACAGATAATATCCACAACCTCAAGAGCTCAGTGCACTATATCACATGACTTGTGTCTAAACCACCATGCGTGTTATAGAGTAAAACACAAAGTGGAGTCCTGCCCCAGTGTGCCAGATAATCCTCCCAAATGTTACGTGTGTTACACAATGAGTCACTGCAATGGAGCACAGTGGGAAAATCATATTAGTGGTACTAATTGAAATTGTGCACACAACATGGTTCAAATAGCTGTTCATAATGGATGCAAACAACCTTAATAGTTCAAATAAACAATGATGAAAAAACACACCCCAATGTTCAGAAGTATATAAATGCACAAATCAAGCCCAAGTGGTTGGCATATGTATGTATTGTTGCTGATGGTCACCACAAAATCAGGGTGCATGCACAGTTCGCCATGTACAATCCTATGTATCCTATTCCATAAACAGAAAAGCAATTTAGGCAAAACAAGAGTGAAATCATAACTCATAAACCAAACCACCCCTTCACTCTTTAAATGTAGTGTTCCACACACTCTGCACGACCAAAAGTGACATGGTCACAGTAGCACAATTTTCTTTCACAGTGGTTCATCCCTTTCATGTATGCCAAAAGGTTTCATGCAATTTTGTTTGCATATAACAAGATCATATGCAGAATCATAAACTTGAGGTGAGGAAAATAGGAGATTTATAAACAATAGAATGCTGGCGCATCTTAAGTGGTTGCCTATTCGCTCCACAGTGCTTCCGTTTTATACCTGTGTAAAAAAAATTAAAAACAACAACTGATTAAAAGCATGATAAAAATGAGAGTATATTTCAAGATGTTCCCAAATGTGAATGAAGCACTTAATTTCAAGCTATATTCGATAGAGTCTTTACTAGCCTAGATGAACGTACATCTCCTCATCAAGGTTAAGGCCCACAGGTTGTAAATACCAAATTCATTTATGTACCTAGACTCCAACCTCCATAATGCCAGAACCCTATCACCACCACAAATATTGTCTGGGACTCGATCAAAATCAAAGTATTGAAAAAGACTACTGTTGCTAGCATGGTGCTCCTTGAAGTATCTCGCAAATGGGTATTGTTTGTCACACCGGGTAATAGCCCACATGTATTCTAACACACATTTCCTCACCTTATGTATTGTCCTACCAATATAATAGAGGTTGCACGGGCGCTTCAAAGCATACACACAATAGTCTGAGCTACAGGTTTTGTCATTTACAGGTTTTGAATTCATGATCAGTGTCCAGTATAACAAAGGACAGTACATGCTTGCTAGATTTTCAGGCCTTACAGTTGTCACAGATTCTAAAACCACCAGATCTGAAAGGTGCTGGCCCACTTTCTGTTGTGGAGACCACATTCCTACAAAGCATGTCTTTCAGGGACCTACTCCTTCTAAAGGTAGTACCTGGATGGCCTGTCACATATTTACCTAATATTTGATAAGTCTGAAGTACGTGTCAATGTTTGTGCACCACATGTTTTACAATATGGAACTGCTTACTGTATGTGGTGATAAATCTTATTAGTTCTGATTCAGCAGGAGTTTCCTTCCTTATCACCAATAGTGCTTCTCTTTTCATGTTGTCTACTTTCGTAGATGCTGCTTGAAGAACTCTGGTGTTGTAGCTGTGAGAGCAAAAGTGCTCGATCATGGTTATTTAGTACTTCACAAACACTGCATCATTGCTGCAGTTTTTATGGGCCCTAATCATTTCCCCCTAGGGGATGTTGTAAATCAATTTTTGTTGGGTGATTACTTGCAGCATGCAGCATGCTATTGCCAGCCATCTTTTTCAGGAATAGTTTCATTTGTATGAATAAGTCAATGATCTTTATTTCTAAATCAAGAATCTCCAAGGTGCCTGTGTGGATGTTCCTAGTAAAACTAAGATTGAAATCATTATTTTCCAACTCAGTAGCAAAATCAAGGGCTGAGGTTTCTGATCTGTTCCAAATGACAAAAATGTAATTGATGGAGCGAACCCAGAGCACCACGTGGTAATCATATTGATGGATATTGGCTACGACCCACTCCTCTTACCAGCCCATGTAAAAACATGCGTAACTGGGCGTGAAGCAGCTCTCCATTGCCATGCACTGGGTTTGTCGGTAGTGTTCCATGTCAAAAATAAAGAAATTGTTAGTCAGACAGAACAAGGCCATATTGAGGATGATTTCCGTATTTAATAAGTACAACAAAGACCTGTCTCTAAGAAAATAACACTAGCATGTATGCCCAGATCATGAGGCATAGAGGTATATTGGTGGCACACATCTAAGCCCATGAGCATATAACTTTCCTCCCATGTGATCCCATCAATAAAGTCACCTCTGTTACTAACTTAGGATAGAAATGTTTCCACAAATGACTCTCTGCCTTCTGGGGTGGGGAGGCAATCAGCCAGTTTCTCCCACTATAGTTTGTTAGATGTGCTGATCTCATTCACACTACTCACCTCATAGCAAGACAAATCGTCCAATTGTCTATTTCCTTCAGTCAGATTTTTTTCTTTTGAAAGAATCACCGTGTTCTCTCCCTTATCAGAACTTCCGATCACAATTTCATTATTGTTCTGTAATTCCAACAATGTCTGAAAATGTTCTTTGGATAAGTTGTGACCACTGAATAAATGTTTGACCTCAATTTTTCCAGGTCTTGAGCGACACCTTTTTCAAATATGTCAATAGAATCAAAGGGTAATATAGGTAGTCAAATTGTCTTCGGACGAAAAGCACTATTTGTCAGGCACACTCTACTTTGGAATGCAATCCCCTCAGAAGCAGATGACCTTGCCCCAAATCCTTCCTGCCGAAGCCCGTGACAGGTGACCACAACTGTCGCAAACTTCAGATCGGGGGAAAGGGGAGGTAGAAGATAAAACAAGAGAGACTGCCTCCAGACACAGGTTCCTCTCCAATACTCCACGGGGGGAGGGGGAAGATACCTGCAAGAGAAGCACAAACAATTACCTCTCCTAACTTTCTAATGTGTAGCCTAAATAATCTCTCTCTCTTATGTATATGTTTTACCTGTGCCACTTGGAGGAATAGCTTCTGTCTTAATTGTTTTGCCTGTATTTGTTATACCATATGATATACTGGAAGAATCCCTGGTATTAGCTTGTTGTCAATTCTTGTCATTACACACACTAAATAACAATCATGAGATTCTTCTAGAATAATGAGGCATTCAGTTTCTTTTATCCTTGGGTTCTCTACTTGTGGCATTAATCTTTTTGACACTCGTGAAGAGTTCGTCTTTAAATCCTGTTGCACAAGAATGTCTCTTCTGAAACTCAACACTTCATTTCAGTACAGTCTTTCCTTGAAAGTTTGTTGTTTCTGGATTAGATAACCTTCAAACCTCATGAGTGCGAGGCAAGGAAAATCTCCAGACTGCCAAAATCTTGAGGAACTGTAAGCCAAACTTCTCCTTCAGAACTTGGGTAACTTCGTGACCAAGAAGCGATGAAATCTACAAAATACTAAGCCTGGGCAAAGCACTACGCTACGCTCGCTTAGTTTGTGAAGTTCGCGCTACTTCGCACTACGCGAACTGCACGTAGCACAGTGCGAACACGCGTAGCGTAGTGTTGCGTAGTGCTGCGGTCATTTTTTGCTTGCTCGCGGTCCTCAACGTCAAGTTGGCGACTGCGAGCAAGCAAAATGACATCCCGGCAAGACTTTTTCCTTGTTCGCGATCAGCAACATCAAGTTGGCGATCGCGAGCATGGAAAATAAACCTCCCGGCGAGATTCCCAACGCGAGGAGGTCAGGTTTCTCATTGCAAATGGTCGCGTATGCTCACGACCGCTCGCGATGAGAAACTACCAGTTCGTGTTGAGAAAGCTGCTGCTCGAGTAAAAATCTACTCGAGCAGCAGAAAACTACAGCTCGCACTGTGCAAGATGCCATTTTCAATGATTGCACAGTGCCGGTTGCTTGTCCGCACTGTGCAATCATTGAAAACGACATCTGGCACAGTGCGAACAAGGTACTACGCAGTTCGCGAAGTGCTACGCGTAGCTCGCATAGTGCAAACTGCACTTTGCGTAGCTTTGCGAAGTGCTACTTCACGAACTACGCCCAGGGTTACAAAATACGCTTACTTGAAATTCTGAAGGATTCTCTTCACAGAAGCTACTCCCTGAAAAGGCTGCTTCACTCGCTCACTCCTTTTCTTCTCTCATTCTGGAGCTCCCTGTGGAAACCACTCTTCAACTGCTTCAGCGGTAGTAATTTTTCTGCTATGGTTAAAAATACAGCGTGACATAAAAATACTACAAAGCCTTATTAACTTTCCTTCAGAACAAGGCCAAAGCTATGGGAACTGGTTTTCAAGAATATTTTTACTCTGACTAGAAACGCGAAGGGAAAGATGCTCCTGACAGGATTCTTCTTCAGTTGAAGTGTGCAGTGCGATAGTCGTGCAGGTGCAATAAGCACTCAGAAATGTCTCTGGAAGGAACAACTAGACCGCGCACCTCTACCGGAAGTGGGTGCGGTCGAGTTTTGGCCATCATTAACAGAATGCTTCAATACATGCCAAATAGCGTGAAGAAAGGCTCTCCAGCATGGGTTCAGTCTTCTCCAGCGTGAGTACTTACCAGCAGGTAATTTATCAGAGGTGGGAACATGTTGCCTGTAGCAGATACTGGAGCACATTAAAGGGTTCCTGACAGTACCCCCCACCAAAAAACGTTCCCCCCAACTTTGATTTTGTTGGGTTGGCTTTGTGAAATTCTCGGATGAGTCTTGGAGCATGAATGTTAGTATAAAGCTCCAACGATCTCTCCTCTGGACCAAAGTTATTCAAATCAATCAGATAGTACAATTTACCTTTCCGAAAGGTTGAGTCTAAAATTTTGTGTACTTCAAATTCTTCTGTAGCTTCAACTAAAACTGGTTCAGGTGGTGCATGAATTCTCAAATTAGGTGGACTCTTTTTAAGTAAAGAAACATGGAATGTTGGGTGCACCTTTAGGTAGGGCGGCAAGTGAATTTTGACTGTTGCTGGGTTTAACATCTTGTCTGCCTGGAAAGGGCTAATAAAGCAGGGCTGAAATTTACAACTCTCGTTTAATCTGAGATTTTTGATAGAGAGCCACACCTTGTCTCCTGGTTAAAAAACTGGGCTGGCTCTCCTCTTTTTATAAGCTTGGGTTTTGTAAGAGGCCTTTGCCTTAGTTAAATCCTCTTTTACTTGTATTAAGGACATCTGTACTTCTTTTACATATTCTTCAACTGCTGGGACTGGACTCTCTTCCTTCTCTAAAATTAAACTTGGGTACCTACCATAGTTTAAATAGAAAGGGGAATTCCCAGTGGAAGAGTGCTTGGCGTTATTATAGGCGAATTCAGCTGCCCAAACTAACTCTGACCACTCTGCCTTTTGATCCAACAGATAGAGTCGGAGATACTGTTCTAGGTCTTGGTTGACTCTCTCTGTCTAACCATCAGTCTCAGGATGGAAACTAGTGGAATAACGAGTATCAATTCCTAACCTTTTAGTGAAGGCTCTCCAAAAATGCGAAAATAATTGTGAGCCGTGGTCTGAAACCAAAACCTTTGGGATTCCATGTAAGTTTACAGTGTGCTGGGAAAACAACTCAGCCAATTGAGGTGCGTTGGGGATTCTTTTTAGGGGAAAAAAATGTGCCATCTTGGAAAAGGCATCTACCATCACTAAAATGGTATTGAACGCTTGACTTGGGGGTGGAACGACAATCAGATCCATGGAAACTGTATGCCAAGGATGTGGTGGGGTTGGCATTGGCATTAATAACCCTTGTGGGGCCATTCGGTCAGATTTCCCTTTTAAGCATCGCTCACAAGTGGACACAAACTGTCGTATCTGAGGTCTCATCCCCGGCCACCAAAAATTTCTTCCCACTAACTCTATGGTTTTGTGAATTGCTTTGTGGCCTGCAAGTAGATGATCATGGCAAGTTTTCAGGGCCTTTTCTTGGTGTATCTTTGTTGGAAGAAACAAATGATTGCCTTGGTAAGGTAGACCATTCTTAATTTCTCTGTGTTCACTTCTTGGGTCCATTGAATCATCTCACGACTAGTCATTGCCTCTTTAATTTCAGTTGAAAGGTCTGAGTTGCTCATGACTGATATTATCTTTTCCTCTGAATGATAGATTGGAGCTCTTTGGTCCTTTCTTGGAAGTTTGAATTGATTCTGGAGAGTGCACCTACTCTGGCGTTACTAGCTCCTGGCTGAAAAGTGATCACAAAATTAAAGTCAGCAAAAAACAAGGCCCACCGCAGTTGCCTGGCAGTTAACATGCGAGCTGACTTGAGAAATTGCAAATTTCGATTGTCCGTAAACACAGTGACTTTGTGCTTGGCCCCCAATAAGTAATGCCGCCATTCCAAAAATGCACATTTCACAGCTAACAAGTCCTTATCTGCAATTGAGTAATTACACTCTGGCGGGGTCAACTTCCTGGAATAATAAGCCACTGGATGCAACTGGCCTGTGTTCGCGTGACATTGTGATAAACTTCCTTCAATGGCTACATCCGAAGCATCTGCTTCGACGTAGAATGGATCATAAGTTCTTGGGTGCAACAAGACAGGGGCTTGAGTAAAAGATTTCTTTAAAAATTGAAAAGCCTCTTCAGCCTCTGTGTCTCAGAGGAACTTCACCTTTTTTTTAAAAAGACGAGTGATGGGGGTCACCTTGTGAGAGAAGTCTGGGATGAATCGCCTATAAAAGTTTGAGAACCCTAGAAAACTTTGGATCTCTTTCACATTTTTTGGAGATGGCCCTCTTGCACTGCCTTGACCTTAGTGGAATCCATGCTGACTCCTTCAGGAGAAAGCACGAACCCCAAAAATTGGACCCTCTCGGCATGAAATGCACATTTCTCCAGTTTGACATAGAGGTGATTCTCAAGCAATTTTGCGAGGATCGCTCTCACATGTAGCACATGTTCATCCATACTGTTTGAAAAAATCAGAATGTCGTCTATGTACACTACTGCCACTCTATCCAAAAATTCTCCTAAAACGTCGTTCACAAAATGCTGAAAAGTGGCTGGAGCGTTGCATAACCCGTATGGCATCACTTGATATTCAAATAATCCATAACGGGTTCAAAATGCTGTCTTCCATTCATCACCTAGAGCCACTCTGATCAAATGATATGCTCCCCGCAAATCCAATTTTGTATACACATTGGCATCTTTAACTTGGTCTAACAACACAGAGATCAGGGGAAGAGGGTAACAATGTTTTACTGTTACTTGATTTAGGGCTCTGTAGTCTATGCAAGCGCGAAGATCGCCATCTTTTTTGGGGATGAAGAATAAAGGAGAGGAGACCGGGGACTGAGAGGGGCGGATGAATCCATTAGCTAGATGATGATCTAGGTAGGTCTTTAAAAAAAGATTCTCTGTTTCTGTGAGGGCATATATACGACTGCAAGGAAGAGCCGCTCACGGCTCAATCTCAATCTTGGCGGCATACGGGCGATGGGGGGGGCTTTTCTGCTTCCTTTTTATCAAATACAGAAGATAAATCCTTATATTCCAACGGAATTTCTTTGGTTTCCATAGTACAAATCTGGGCGGGATGATGATGCACCAAATTTCGAACTGGCGAATCCTGGGTAGATCTTGTCCTCTCCCCGAAACAATTCTCTGCACAAAAGGGGGAGTCCATGACAACTGTCCTCTTGCTCCAATCAATGCGTGGGTTCTGTTCAGTCAACCAGGGAAGACCAAAAATCAACTGAAACTGGGATGCATCAATTAAATTGAATGTGATCTGCTCTGTGTGACCATTTAAACCTGTTAACTGTACCAACTCGGTCTCAAGAGTGATCGGTCCAGAAGATAGATTTGTTCCGTCCACTGCTCGGACTGCCTCCAAGAACTGTTTTTTTCCCAAATCTTATTGCAATCTGCTGAGCATACTTGATATCGCAGAAGTTACCGGTGGCCCCAGAATCAATCATCACATAGACCTTCCTTATCTCTACCGTGAAATAGACTACCAGATGGGGAGTGGCAGATTGCAGGGTATTCAATATCTGTTGCAGCTCTGGAGCTGACTTGACCGTTGCGTCCACCCGTGCAACTCCCTCTACGGGTGAAGCCAACCTTTTCCCTGCTGGGAAGATTTAGGCTTTTTGGGACATTCTCTCACAAAATACCCTGCTGATCCACAATATAAACATAGCTGAGCATTTCTTCGATGCTCCTTTTCCTCCTTTGTCAATGGACCCCTGACCAACCCAATTTGCATTGGTTCTTCTGTAGAAACACCCTCTGCAACCTTGTGACCTTCAGATTTTACCCGATCAAAACGAGGAGGCGGAGGACGAAAATCTTTTCTCTTCTCATTGCGACATTCGTTCAGTCTGTGATCAATTTGTAGTACCAAATCAATAAGTTCCGAGGCTTCTGTGGGCCTACGGGAAATTTGGGCTAAGGCATCCTTGAGCTCGTCTTTTAAACCTCTATAAAAAATGGCAGCTCTTTTCCCCTATGGCCAATTAGTTTCAACAATCAGTTTGGTAAAATGTGCTAAATATCCCAAAAGATCTCTAGTTCCTTGCTAGAGCTCTAGTAGCTCATTGTCAGTAGCTTGAGAGGCAGATCGCCGATCGAATATCCTTGAAAATCCAGTCTTCAAGTCTTCATAATTGTACAACACTGGATCATTCCTGGTGACCAGAGACATAGACCAGGCTGCTGCAGCACCATTCAGATACAACAGAATAAATGCCACTTTAGATTGATCCTCAGCAAAGATCACAGAACGACACAAAAAGTGTAAGGAACACTGTGTCAAAAATATTTGTGCCCTGTGAGGGTCTCCGCCAAATCTTTCTGGAGGCGCCAAAGGAATGAGTGAAAAAATCTGCTGAGGACGGGTTACTAGGCAAAGGTTGGGGTTCCTTAAAAACTGAACCAGACGCTACCAACTCATCCAACTTTTGTCTTGTTTGGATGTATTATTGACTGGATCTCCTAACTTCCTCCCTCAAAGATTGTTTTCTACCAGGGCGTTATTTAATTGTTCCTGCATATTACTCAAGACAGTAGTTAAACATGTTAAATCAAAACCTTCCATCATTCTGCCCAGGAGGGGATCTGTAATCCTCAATTAAGAGGTAGGCACTTCAATCTGTCAGGCACACTCTACTTTGGAATGCAATCCCCTTAGAAGCAGATGACCTTGCCCCAAATCCTTCCTGCCGAAGCCCGTGACAGGTGACCACAACTGTCTCAAACTTCAGCTCGGGGGAAAGGGGAAGTGGAAGAAAAAACAAGAGAGACTGCCTCCAGACACTGGTTCCTCTCCAATACTCCAAGGGGGGAGGGGAAGATACCTGCAAGAGAAGCACAAACAATTACCTCTCCTAATTTTCTAATGCGTAGCCTAAATAATCTCTCTCTCTTATGTATATCTTTTACCTGTGCCACTTTGAGGAATAGCTCCTCGCTTAATTGTTTTGCCTGTATTTGTTATACCATCTGATGTACTGAAAGAATCCCTGGTAATAACTTGTTGTCAATTCTTGTCATTACACACATTAAATAACAAGCAAGAGATTCTTCTAGAATAATGAGGCATTCAGTTTCTTTTTCCCTTGGATTCTCTCCTTGTGGCATTAATCTTTTTGACACTCGTGAAGAGTTTGTCTTTAAATCCTGTTGCATAAGAGTGTCTCTTCTGAAACTCAACACTTCATTTCAGTACAGTCTTTCCTTGAAAGTTTGTTGTGTCTGGATTAGATAACCTTAAACCTCATGAGTGCGAGGCAAGGGAAATCTTCAGACTGCCAAAATCTTGAGGAACTGTAAGCTAAACTTCTCCTTCAGAACTTGGGTAACTTTGTGACCAAGACGCGATGAAATTTACAAAATATGCTTACTTGAAATTCGGAGTGCTTCTCTTCACAGAAGCTACTCCCTTGAAAAAGCTGCTTCACTCGCTCACTTCTTTTCTTCTCTTGCTCCGGAGCTCCCAGCGGAAACCACTCTTCAACTGCTTCAGCTGCAGTAATTTTTCTGCTATGGGAATTTTCTTGAACTATGGTTAAAATACAGCGTGACATATAAATACTACAAAGCCTTATTAACTTTCGTTCAGAATAAGGCCACAGCTACAGAACTGGGTTTCAAGAATATTTTTACTCTGACTAGAAGCGCGAAGGGAAAGATGCTCCTGACAGGATTCTTTTTCAGTTGAAGTGCGCCGCGCGATAGTCACGCAGGCGCAATAAGCACTCAGAAATGTCTCTGGAAGGAACAACTAGACCGCGCACCTCTACCGGAAGGGGGTGTGGTCGAGTTTTGGCCACCATTAATGGAATGCTTCAATACATGCAAAATAGCGCGAAGAAAGGCTCTCCAGCATGGGTTCAGTCTTCTCCAGCAGGTAATTTAACAGAGGTGGGAACATATTGCCTGTAGCAGCACATTAAGGGGTTCCTGACACTATTACACCCAAAGTCCACATCAATATTAAGCCTCTCTATATTCAATAGAGGTATCCCATGTTCAACAATCTCATCAAGTCCACACATTGCATGTAGCACATCTACTTTCCCAATTGTTAAATTAGTTGGTGGGCTACGCTTGCCACCACTTCTAGTAGTATTCGTCCCTTTCAATGCATGCCATTTTTTCAACTTCAATTTTTTCAAGAAATTAAAAATGTCAAGACGACTCTGGGTATATTAAAAAACTAAAGTAGATGAAAAAGATAGACGAAGGGAAAGGACATCAATGTGAGTATGAGAAAGAGTCACATCTGACAAATTTACCACATTAATATGTGAATCCATAATGTGTTTGCTGATTGAGCTCTTGTTTTGCCTCCCACTGAGCTTGTTTCTTTTCTGGCTTTCTTTGTATTTCTCTTGCTTTCACCTCTTCCTCCTCATGCTCTTCCTCTTGTAGCACCGTGATATGGTTGAATTTCCAGTAGACTTCTTGTCAGCAACTGGAATTCTTTTAAAATAATCTTTTTTGGGCCAGACATGTCTGATCCACAGGAAGCATCGCTATCAGTGGCACTAGTATCTTCTCCTGATTTCTCTGTTGTCAAATTTGCCTCAACTCATGGTGATGTATTATTGGGTTATATTTTAGTTGTATTGCTCATCAGTGTTCTTAGGATCTAATTTTTCTTCGCAAAAGTGAATACCTGCCATTGATGTAATCCTTAGAGTCCTGATAAAATTTCATTTTTTTTTTAAATTTGTATTTCTTCCTCCAGCCTTTAATTTAATTTAATTTAATTGTGGGTTTATATAGCGCTAGAATCGACTCCCGGAGGAGTATCTCCGCGCTTCGACCGCTGGGGAACCCGTCCTGGCTCACCCTGAGAGATGGTCCCTAATGGGTATCTCTAAGGTGCGACCAAGCATCCCCGGCGGTCTTGGGGGGGGCCGTTGTGAAGATGAGGCAAGCTAATGCCCAGAGTTGCCGAGTGTGGTCCCTGACTGGAGTAGGCACCGAGGCGAGAATTTTCGTGCCCGCTGACCCTGGTCCACGACCCTGCCGCGTCGGGAATCGAACCCTGGTCCCGGGCCGTCCTCTGCTTACGGGTCTGCCACCTCTAACCAGTGAGCCACACCTCTCCACTTTCCATTTTGGCAGTTATTCCCTCCATGTCTGTGATATATTCCTGTTGGTCAATTATTTTCCATATTTCGTAGTATTGGCTCAATTTCAAGCAGGAGCTTATCCCTGTCTTCCCATATATATTTCACCAATATGAGTAATATAGTCATTGAACATTCTTGCGAATTTGATGCCAACTCTTCCAACATCTCTGGCTCAGGCTTTAAATAAGTAGAGACCCTACATTTAAACATTGAAGGGGGTGGTTTGGTTTACGAGTTATGATTTCACTCTTGTTCTACCTAAATTGCTTTTCTATTTATGTAATAGGATCTGATACATAGGATTGTACATGGTGAATTGTGCTGGCACCTCAATTTCGTGGTGACCACCAGCAACAATGTATATATATGCTAGCCCACTTGAGCTAGATTTGTGCATTTATATACTTTTGTAAAATGTAATTTAAGTTGGGGGTGTGTTTTTTCCTGGTAGTTTATTTGAACTATTGAGGTTGTTTACACCCATTAGGAACAGCTATTTGAAACATGTTGTTTACACAATTTCAATTAGTGGCACTATTATGATTTTCTCTCTGTGCTCCATTGCAGTGACTCTTTTTATGACACACATAACATTTGGGAGGATTATCTGATCCACTTGCGCGGGTCTCTACGTTGTGTCTCACTGTATAATGTGCCAGATGCTTAATGCACAAGTCATGTGATACAGTGCATGTAAGGAAGTTGATATTATCTGTGGAACTCTCTGTTGGTTCCTGATGGTGGTTACTCAAGGAATGGCATTGGGGGATGCTAATATAAGAATAAGTTGCTTTTTCTCCCACCCACTTTTTTTTCTCACCTAAATGTGCTGTCATCCCCCTGAGGGCATGCCCTAGAGCATGAGTTTGGTTTAAGTCATATAAACATCTGTAGTGTGATATGTGCAATCTTACTTTGAGTAACTGTGTTTTGATCGAATCATGTATGTTACAATAATACATGATATCTCCATTTAATTTCTCCTTTATTTGATTTATGTGCACACTTGTAAATTGTATATACCAACACTGTTGGTTTTCTTCAGTTGTTACGTTGATATCAGACCCATTCTAAAATGGCGCTGGTACAAGCCACAGCACTATAGCTTTTTAGACAATGTTTAGAAAAATTGGGCAGAAAACTACTTTTGCTCAGTCCCATTCAGAGTGCGGTTCAGAGTGGGAGTATTTTATTTGCCTGCTTCCTCCCTTGCAGAGCTGACATGCTTCGGCTGAAGACTTAGATATTCTGATGGTCACATGTGTCCTGAATCTTAACTGGAGGTACCGCCCACTCGAATATCTTACTAGAGGAAGAAAGGAAAAAAAGAGGGCGATAAAACACTGGCCTGCTTCTGTTGCAGGTGGAATTTGGCAAAATCAGCGCTGGAATAGCGTATGCTTGACAGTTAGTTTTATGGCTCATTCTCAGGTGGTGGGTGGAACAATTGCTATATGAGTAAAAGGTGTAGGTCAATAAGCAGTGTTAGATCTGGGGGTCTCTAGTTGGCAGAGGTATACACCTTAGACCAAATAGGGACCCTTGCTTCTAGTCAGGGTACAAGGACACACACGGTAGATAACCCCTGCTCACCCTCTAGGTAGCTTGGCTCGAGCAGACAGGCTTATCCCCAAGGCAATGTGTAAGGTATTTGCACGTAGACACCACAATGATCCCCCCTCCGCACACCACAAACTTAGACCACACAGGTGAGTTATATCAAAAATATTATATCTTTATCTAGTTTCCGCAGTTGAAATCAAGCATCACAGGTTTACACCATTCGCTTTCTTGGTTGGTCGGGATCGTAAGACGATAGTCTCTAGTCTCTTGTGTGATTCGATACTCACTGAGAATGAATCAGTTTGTAGGCTCTTGTTGTTTAGGCAGCTACGCTGCTCTGTCGGTGTCACTGCGCTCGTTGTACAAAGCGCTCCTCTGGCTGTTCGGTGCATGGTTTCCATAACTCCCTCGACGAGCCCTCAGTGACGATGTCGACGTCACCGGAGTCAGCCACTCACAGCGCGGCTTCGTAGAGCAGGGAAGTATGACTCTTGGTCTGCCTCAGGCCTCCGGGTCGCGGCAAGGCACGTGCCGATGAGCACGTCGGTTTTCTTGATGCGGCAACCGGTGTCAGGCCCGGATCAGCGCGGTACTCTCCAACGAGGCAGAGAGTAGCCCGCCCACTTCACCGGCAGATGTTGAGACGCTTGGTAGAACAGTCCACGGTCCCTGCAGCACACAGCAGCGCAGGGGGGACACAGCAGAGTCTTGAGTTCTTGGCAACCTTTCTATCCCTGGGTTGCGAAACAGGAGGCCAGCTCTTCTCAGGCCCTTGGAGATTCGGTTTAAGACACAGCACACAGCAAAGTCTTGTTTGGTCAAGTGGGTAGAGTCAGCACACAGCAAGACCCCTTCTCCTCCTCAGCTTCAGTTGTACAGCAGAACAGGTCAGCCCTTAGAGCACACAGCAAGGCAATCTTCCTTTAGTTCTTCAGCGGTCCGTCTTTCAGCAGAGGTTCCTCTTGATGGTAGAATCTAAAAATCTGTTGTCAGGGGTCTTGTACTTATACCCCTAAAAGTCTTTGAAGTCATTGTGCAAGTGGGTCCTGAGCCCGGTCTGATCCAGTTCTGGGTGTTGCTGGAGCACTTTGTTTTCCTGGCTTCTACATTCTTTTCAGAGTGAGGGGCAGAGTCGTCAGCCGCCCAGCAGGAGGTGGAGCCAGCAGCGTGGCAGGCAGGCACAACCCTATTCACTCCCAGGTGCTATCTCCTCCCTCCACTCTCCTTGCAAATGTCGCCATTCAGCAGAGGGCTGACTCAGCCAACCTCCTGGGGGATCCCCAGCCCCTGTCACTCTCAAGCCAGACAGTCAATCCACAAGCACGCCCAGGCACATAGAAGGGTCAGACAAGAGAACAGCTACTCCCTAAAAAGTACTATTCTCCAACTCAGGATTTAAAAACAACCTCTCCTAAAGATGTGTGATTAAATGCTGAGCTCAGGGATATCAAACACTCATGTCTTATCTTGTTCCGATGAGAAGATAGGCGGATAGCCATTGGCACCAGCCTCCCCATGTTAGCCTATGGAGCAAGATAACCTTGCAGCAGTGAACACACAAAATGGCCGTTGTTCACTACCAGAACATGTTACCTGCACTAGTACATGCTCTACCTTTTACATACACTGCACCCTGCCCAGGGGGGTACCTTGGGCCTGCCATAGGGATGACTGACGTGTATAAAAAGGGAAGGGTTAGGCCCGGTCAGTGTGGACACTGGCCAGGAGGACATGGCAGTCCGGGGACTGCAGGCAGGCCTGCGGTGGCAGGCCTGAGACACCATTTTAGGGCTACACAGGTGGGTGGCGCAATCAGCGCTGCAGACCCACTAGTAGCATCTGTCATCACCAGCCCTGGCACACACAGTGCACTTTACTAGGGACTTCGTGGTGATACAGATATGCCAATCAGGTATATCCAATCAATATGGTATTTTACACAGGGAGCACTTACACTCTGGCACTGATTAGCAGTGGCAGAGTGTCCAAAGCATCTAAACCAGCAAAACGAAATCCATCACAGCATCAAAAATCCAGGTAGCAGAGGCAAAAGATAGGGGAAAAACCCACGCCAAGGATGTCAGGTCTAACAAGCAGATATTATTTAAATATGTCAGGTGTCATGAGACATTAACCACCAAATAGCTAGCAAGCTTACCCGAGTCCTGGGTGGGTGATACAATAAGCAGAAAATGTGTCAACCAACATACTGCGTTGCTCCCCAGGAAGCTGATGAGACAGAGATCAGACAATTGCAGCAGATGGAGGTGCTTCAATGACAGATAACAAAAAGGGAAAGGCCAAAAAAGGGATCCCAGATAAGGAACAAAGCAATGGAAGTGAAAAGGGTCAAAATAGCAAAGGTGCAGGATGCGGTCTCAGGTGACAATATGAAAGTGGAGAGCCACAATGCAACTACTAACCATTGTCATGCAGAGAGATTAGACCCAGGCAAAATTTCAATCATGCAGGTGTAATTCACATAATTTGGGGAATTTTGCATCATTCTTGTTGGCAGCAATTCACAAAATTACATTTTTTTTCCACGAGTGCTCAAGAAGAACTAGAACAGCCGGAGTATGAGCATCTGTGCTCACATTACTTGTGTTTTTTGCACTAATTTTTACAGTGAAATGTATCTTTCCACCAGTAAATTCACAGAAAGATGCATTCATGCTAAAATATGACACTAAATGATGGATTTGCATTTTGCGCAATTATACATATTTTCACATAATGTTCCTGTAATTTCTCATATTAACCCAAAAGCAAATTAAATGAGTGTTGCAGCTCCTGAAAAATATATCTCTATATACAGAGGTTACAAATATACTGTACATTTAGTGACCCAAAGGTGCATGCTAACCTTTAAGTCCCTATCTGTGCAATGGTTAGCTGTCTAGCTTCTTCACTCACCATTCTCTGGTCTTCCAAAGTTGTGAACATTCTACAATTACCAAACCATAAGAGCAACCCTTCTCTAAAGATTTATTAACAGACGTTTTCCCATCACTCCACATCTTAATTAAAATTAGAAAAGAGCACGCAAAAGAATCACTTCTTACTCTACAGTTAAGGTTACCTGGCAGCAGCACATATCATATTCGGGGAAGGAAATGATGAGCACCTATTCAATTGGGGCATCAGTGGAGTAACAAGGCTGATGTAGGTCCTAAAGTAAGCAAAGGTAGTATACCACCCACCCTCTGGTTTGGTAGTAGAAAACATCTAGAGTTTTGGGTCCAGTGGGCCCTTCGGACAGCTGATCACTGGTATCACAATCTGCATTATTGATAGCTATGCACTGGGACATGAGATAGTGGGAACATGGGTAATTTTCTACTTAGTCCATGTCTTAAAACGTCTCTGATTATTTGTTCTACCTAGTGTCACAATATAAAATGATGAGTCCCTCTTGCAGAATGTGAAGAGGGTCCCCTGACATTTCCATACTTGACAGATATTCATAGGCCTTGGGGGGCAAGGGACTCCTCTGAAGGGTTTGTGGCCCGCTGCACTGCAGGTGTTGCAGGGGCCTGTGTTACACTTCTTGTCTGATGCAAAGCTCTGGTCCTTGCTCTAACTTATTTTTTCCCATCCAACAATCAAGCATAAAGATTGAAACAAAACTGGAGTAACACCCATGAATGTATTCGGTATCCACTCAAATGCTGGAAGACCCCGTTTTAAACTTATATAACTGGTCTCTCCTGATACTGATACCAGAACACATCTACTAATGGTTCAGTGGGTAAAGAGGCATCTGGGTTCATGGGTGTGAGGGGTCCACTGCATCCCAGCTCTGGCTATCTCTTACTACTTGTGGAATGTCTGGAAGTGCCATTTTCTTTCATTGCATTAGGGCCCATTCTGCTGTTGCTAAGCTACCACCTTCTATGCTTGGGAGTTACAATGAAGAGTTTTTGGGTCCCTCTGATCATACCTTATGCATCTACTGTTCACTGGCGTAACAAAACTTGAGGGGGCCCCCTGCAAGGCACGTGAAGGGGCCCCCTATGGACTGAATTAGGAGCTCTCCGAGCAGAGTACTGTTCTGAGCGGAACTCCCCACACCGCGTTGGCTGCGGGGCCCTGTGTTATGCCATTGCTACTGTTCATGACTTGTCATGCCACTGCGTCCTCTGTTGACTTTGTCTTGTAATGTTAGGCATGTTCATAAATGCTGTGTCTGACACACGTGTTTGAATTTAATACACTGGGCACTATATTCTGCTGCTCCTCTGTTGGCCATTTTATATCACCTGATAGTAATTTTACCCAGTGGTGTAGCAAGGTTGCGTTGGGCCAAAGTGCAAGCAAGAAAAATAGGAGCAAGGTCCGCTCTCTGGATAGTAATATATAACCATAGTTTTACCCTTGTGGGCCCCTGACACATATGAGCCCTGGTGCCACTGAACCTGCTGCACAGTTGTTAGTTGCACCCCTGCTTTTACCTACAAGCACACTCCCTTGTGTATGCTCTCTTAGGTAATTGGTGCCACAAATACTCGAGAAACCTGGCGTGAGGGGAGAGGACGCTTATCGGCAACTCGGATCAGGTCACTGAACAATGATATTGAAGGAAAGGATTTTATAATCAAAGCCTAGCAGTTGTACGAATTACCCCACGCCATAGAACAGTTTGGGTTGAAATTATCACCACACTCAAAACGTTATAAAAGTGAATAGTGAAGCCTTGAAAAAATCGCATGTACAACCATACTGAGGCGACGAAGCACGAGTTGGCTTGGAATCTGTTCACAAAGAAAAGCTCGAAGAAAGAATAAGAGAGCAAAGAAATAACTTGGATTGATTATTTTTGCAAATTCTGTTTGACTAACAATTGCAATTTATGTCATTTATATATTACGTGCGCTGAGGATCAGTACTTACGTTGTTTGTTGCTTGGGCCACATTTTCTAGAGAGGCTGGTGGTTCTTTCAACCTTGCAGCACCGTGTCAACTGTGGAAACAAATATAATATTAAGTGGATTTACCCTTTTAGGTGCCCATTTCCTATCGATTATACCACCATTCTTCTATATACTGTGCCACAAATAGCCAAGACCAAGTGTGCTGTCCCACTTGTCGCCCACTTTGTTGTTACTTTTGTACTGGCCAATTATCAACATTGCTCCTTCAATTGTTATTGTTTTGCCATTGGAAAAAGATTTCCACTCTGTTTCCACCTGGCCTTCTTTACACGAGACTAGTAATGGAGAGAACGGGTAAGAGTGGATACACACGGATGTTCCCAATGGACAGCTAGCACAATAAATATGCAGACCCCCTCTGCCTTTGCTTGTCCACGTCTGATTTGATTTAGGGCCGGACTGGCCGTAGTGGGCACCGGGCAATCCCCCGGTGCGCCGCACGCGTGGGGGCCGGTTTTGGGCCCCCAGGGGCCGTTTTTGTTACAGGGCCGTTTTTGCAGCATAGCTGCAAAATCGGCCCTGTAACAAAATCGGCCGAAAACCAGCCCTGGCAAAGAGCTCGGCGGCACACCGAGGTGCCGCCGAGCTCATTGCCAGGGCCGGTTTTGGTTCCCAGTCCGGCCCTGCTTTGGATATCCTATTTATAGTTGAACATATTTCCATAAGTAAATACAATCGATGTCTGATAATTGTAAGTCGATTTCTAGTGCTCAACATTCTTACAACACTGCTATTCCAATTTTACCAAGGTAGGCTGTGTTCTGGACCTGATTGATACCACCTGGAATATCGAACTTGGCAGCTTGGGAACTTCTGAAAATCCACCAGAAAATATTCTGGAAAAACGTAGATGCTCCTCTGCAATAACTTTATGCACACACATTCCCCTCAGCGATGAATGTCTCATTCCTGCTTTAAAGTATTATTAAATGAGTCCTCCGGAGGATTAAAGTGGTGGAAGTCACACATTTAATAGCTCAGGTACAAAGAGTCAGATTGTGCCAGTTGGCAAAACTTCGCAGGAAGCTGTCACAATAAATGGCAGCAGCTGCTCCTAGTTCTAAAGAGCATGTCCCAGTCAGAGCTGAAAACTGATGGCATCTACATTAATACTACCTTAATGGCCCATCTGCTGCTCCATAGGGTCCCTAGCTGCGGTATGGAGTCATAAGCATTTGACAGGCAGTCTCTGTATGCCAGACGCACATTCTGCCAAATGTTATAGACGGCTCCGTATCCTTCTATCTGTCAAATGCACACGCTCATCTACCAAGCCAGGATGTATGCGATTTCTTTTTGTAGTGTGCTTTCTGCTTAGTTGTGTTGGATACAGCAATTGCGTCGCAGCCACCAGGCATATAAGCGCAGAGCTATTTTTAGTTGAGTATTTACCTGTTTATGCACAATTTAACTTGAGGTGCGTGACGCTCTGCAGCAGCTTTGATAACAAAAAAAGAAAAACACAAAAAAACAGACTGACAAGCCCTGTGGAGAAATCAGTCAGTGTTTAATTTTTTGCAGCGTATAAATGAAGACATGTGGGAAAAGCATTTGGAATACAAAAAGGAGTGATAGGGATGCTCACATGCTTCGGATCTGATACTCGACGAGGAGGCACCATTTCTTGTTTTTAACCATATTTGTTTTTTCAACCATTTCGATCACAATAATTTGTCTCGAGCAGGGTAGGAATAACAACGTCACCGTTCATGGAATGAAAAGAAACTACGTGATTGAAAATTCTTTTTTATCAACAATTCAGAAGAATCAGAAAATTGGAACAATTCTAGTGCCGACGAACTTTAAAATACATATGCATCAGATCACAATTAGGCAAAAAATAAATGAAACACAATCGTGGTCGCCTAGTATGGTTAGGAAAGCATTTTGTGTGCGAACACTGACTCCATGGCTGCAGAGGAACTAATCCCCGTCACTGTACCCTGGTCAATAGGTGAGGCGGCATCGCGCAAACGACAGGGAACAGCAGCTAAACGTTCACTACACATCTTACCACATCGTGTGCAGTCTCGGAATGGTTCCTTTTAGAACGCCATCGTTGCCTCCAGTCCGAGCCACCACCTATGTGTAGACCTTAGCGTTCACACTGTCCTTCTTCCACGTGACTGAACCCATGTAACTGATGTAACTGGAGGTCGGCGCTGCAAGGTCAGCGAGCACCCATTCCGTGGGTGTGTGAGCTGTGTGCTGTGTGCTGTGTCTCTGTGATGATCTCGAGTGCACTCTTGTGGGAGAAGCAGGAACAGACATTCTGGTGAACACAATACGTATTTTTGCTACAATTACCGTGCCTAAGAATCCATTCTGCTTTGTCTGTATGAACCTTTTCAAAGGCAGCTTGGCTGGCATATTTTCGACTATAATTGCATAAATCATGCTTCGAGGGCCTAGAACATGATGACCACCGCTTACACTTCTCCTGGAAGGTTAAATCCCATTCTCTGTAATGAACTGTAGCTGAAACGTTTTGACAATAATATTGATGTAGCAGGAATGTCACATACAGATTAACAGCCAATCCTGAGGCCAGGACTGGCCTGCTTCCCCTGTGCTGCTGCAGTGTGGGCAGCAGTGATATTTTGTCAACATTGGTTTTATAGGCTGGGAGGAAACCGAACATGGTTTGTTCTACTGGGTGAACACAAGTGGAGCTCGCCAAGTGGCCTTGTTGCTGGTTGATAGTTGTAGTGATGTCGTCTGTGAAACACAGGAACCAATGATGAACTCACCAAGGCCCTAAGCTTTGCAGATTCACCCCTGCATATAATCTTCACAACTATACTTTTGGGAGACCTCTTGACAGATATTTGCAGTTCCTTCAAGGATTAGTGAAGTGCAGACTCCATTGACCAACACAGTAGGCCAGGGTGGCCAACCAACACGCATGAACAGGCACAGTGGCACAGCTGTTGGAGGGAGGATTTATTACAGGACAAGGAAGCTAGGGGCGGTACTCAGAGCCCCGGGAGCCACCACAGAACTGAGCAGGAGAGTTAGTCAGGGACAAAAGGGGCACCTTAATTTGAACCGGGGTGCCTGGGAATGCTTGCTCTAAAATTGAAGAAAATAGACATGTGAGACATGGAATTGGAGGCAGAATACAATGGCAGTTTAATGAGAAGATGCAACTTCAAAGAAACTGCAAGACAAAGGCATAAAATACAGAATTCAGATAATCACATGGAGCTCATCATGATACCCTCCATATCTGCACTATTGTACTGTCAGAGAGAAAGAGAACACATTTATAAGTGCAATTGAAGAAACAGGTTACACCAAGGAGAAACGTTTCAGAGTATAAGAACTCTGTTACCTAGGAACTCTCACGTTTACTCTAGAGCAAGCATTCCTGCAATTACATTGAATACATTATGTGAATACAAAAAAGGAGAAACAAATAAAGAGACCAATGATTAAACATGACAAGACATTTCATATGGGTAAAATACAACATAATGCTAAGCAGACGCAAGAGCTTCTTTTGCTCTTGGGGAAAACTCTACGCAGTCCGTAACCCACATACAGACAGCGAGGTAGTCCGATGATGTCTGTGTGAGCCCCCCTTTTATATCATTTGTAGGCTATGAAAGGCGCCTAAAATAACCTAATCTTGCGCCACTTCTACCTACGTCAGGCTACCCAAAAAAGCTATGTCTGCAATAGTTACCAGACATCTGCGGTGGCCACTTCCTTAAAACTGCAATATTTACCAGACATCTGCGGTGGCCACTTCCTTAAAAGCATGTACCAGTCCAGGAAGCCGCCTACTGTATGTCGAAAGAATAGGGGGATGTTGAACTCATACAGTGAACTGAGCACTCGGGTAGGGTGGGGGCTACTGGTTTGGAGCAGAGTGCCTTGCAGAAAGAGCAGCTGAATATAATTTGGGTCAGACCTGCCATCAGCCTGCTATACAGCAAAATGGCAGACCTATGGTCAATTTAACAAAGAAGGGCCTACACAGGGGTTTTATGCTGGCTGAGTGGTAATTGTCATATAGTAACACAGGACCCGCTGGTCAATTTAATATGGCCTACAAATTAGGCTGGAAGGGCAAGGACAAGGGTCTCATAATTCAGGTGTGGCCAGAACGGGCCAGGGGCCCCCTATGATACAAAACCTACCCTCTCTCATTCCCCCCTCTTGTTCATAATATGAACAAACTCCTGACAGCATACCTATCAGGTCTTTGAGGTATTTGGTAATGGTAGACGCATTTAGGGTGGTCCCATTGTTACTTCTACAACTTCTATAAGTGCCAAGATATTCATATTCCCTGTTCTATGCTTGTTCTCCCTTTGCTAATTATGCAGTTCTCAGGAGGTGCAACTGCTACGTACTCGGTATGTCTACAGAAGAGGATATTGCACATTAGGACAAACTGGTATGACATTGTAACACATGCTCTGCCAACCGTCCCCTTGTCCCGTCTTCATCAATGGTAACTCATTCAATGTGGTACAAAAGTCATTATAATAGCAGAAAAGTGGGATCAATGCTGCTAGTGGCACCCATGATCATTTTCTCTAATTGTTCTGAAAGTCTTGAGCCAGTCTTGAGGCATTGTTCCAATCGTTGGTACGTGTGGCTAGTGTGACTAGTTGGAAGAATGTCTTATCTTCTGCTGCGTCTGTACTACGTTCCAAAAGAGTCTGCTGAATAATGATGTAGAGCCTCAGAGATGATACCTTTAAACAGAAAAAGTAACCGTTGGTGCCCGTCTTCAAGTAATTTGAGAGGTTTGCAAGCACTTCTTATTACTTGGGCACATTCGATATGAAGAAACAAAGTGAAGAAAAGGTAAAGATGTCTCGTTGCCACCTCTTGTAGACTGAGGGGTTGGGGCGTCGATGTTTCCAGACGTTCTTTAGATGATGTTTCCTAGGGGCCCGCTTACACACTCGTCCTTTCTCCTCTGTGTAGCATGTGCAGCCCTTCAGAATGAACTTGGGATACCATTCCCACTTGGTAGTTTCCGTGGAACGCATGTAGCTTCTGTATGGCTCCTTGCCCCTTTCACAACCCCTCAATCACATGTGAGATGAACGCCGGTCCATTTTCAGAACCCAAAAGCATAGGTTCTCGAAAGCGCGGTATGAACTCTTTCAGAAGGCATTTGGCAATAGTTTGTGGATTGCTGTTCTCGAATTGGCATGCCTTAGTCCATTTGCTGATCATGCACACAATAACCAACACGTACTTGTAGTTTTAGTAGGGGATATGTTGATGAAGTCCATTTCATGTGGGGAAATGAAGTGTCCTGAGGCAGTGGAAATACAGCTTTAGGAAAACAGTCTGGTCCTCCTATCACATCGTACAAGTATTGAACCATGAAAAAAGACAGGCCATGGGGGCAAGCATTATGGCTGGTAAACATCCCTTTCCATTTGGGCCATATTCATATTTAAACATTGTACTACAGCTTGACCCAACAGAAAACCCAGATGAAAACCTCTGTCACAGTAACACCTTTAGTAATCAAAACACTCATAGTTGTCAAATTGTGCCCAGGGATGTGTAATTCCTATAGCCCCACGCCCAGGACACATCCCTTTGAGGTCCTTTGGCTGTCAGTTTACAGTACCAAACTAAGGATCTGTGAAAGGCACAGTTTGCAAAAAGGACAATATCTGTGTCCATGTGCTAATGCTGAATGTTCATTGATGCAAAGGCTTCATTATCAGGGTGAGCGCTCCTAGTAACTGTTGTAAGCTCAGACTGCACTACTGACAGTCGTTAGAGTATGAAAATGTGTACACACTTCTTAGGAATGTGAGACTATGTATACTGCTCTCAGAATGCTTGAAAGCAAACCGATAATTCTTTGCTTTTAAAATAAAAAGTTCACAAAATGAATGCAAAACATTTAGCTAAATTACTGGAATAAGGTAGGTACCATTTCTTTGCAACATAAAAATAAACAAGCATTGGTAAAGCCAATGAAATTGTTGTTCAGCCTTTTGGCTTTGTCAATGCACAACTTGTCTTGCCAATATTTTCATGAAACCTCATTGGTGTGGGTGTTGCTGGGCCCTCATCTTTATAACAAACATTGGCAAAAGCAGAAACTGTTTTGGCCTCAAAAATCACACATTGCACAGTAGTTCCTGGCACTGGATAAAACAACTGTGTGTGAATGTGCTCCTTGTGAAAGAACAGAATGAAGTCACTCACAGTGAAGCTAGCCAAGAGAGGGAGGGAGAGACAACATTTTACTAAACATGAAAGGTCATTGTTAACGCCAGACCTACTTAGGGGCAAAATCATGAAATAAAGTGCACCCATGTCCTTGAATTAATTGCAGATATACACCTGTTGTAAATTCATAAGACTACAGAAACCTATTGTCAAACACCCCGAAACATCGCACCTATATATTAAAACACACATCAAATCTGCACACATTGTTTCCTTGAAACATTATAATACGAAGCACATAATTACAAATGATCAATACCTAAACACAATATAAACACAACATTACTACTTTTCTTTACTCCTATCCTCTGTGTCCCTGGCAAATGTACTGCATCTGAGAATGCATTATAGCACATTCACCTTACACGGTAATCTATTCTTCCCATATTCTTGTGAAGATGGTGATGTTCCTGTTGTGGCTGATCACCTGTCCTCTTCTTCTTTGGACTCAGGGATGATGGGGCGGACCCTTCTCCTTCTGCCTGAATACCTTAGTAGAAAGAAACTTCGCAGCGGGTGTTAATTTATACAAAAACATGCTTCTTACATAATTTCAATGCCACTTTGATGCTCAGTTGATGTGACCTATACATATATTAATTGATCAGGGAGAAGTATATGGGGCGTTAAGTTGTTGTCAGAACGTTGTAATATTTGTGAGTGAAAACAGAGTGATCCATGGGCAATAAACCATTTTTGCTTTCTCTCAATTTATTCCCTTTAAACAGTCCATTTAGGCATTGCTGAAAGCTGTTGCTGCTTTTATATCAAAATGGTCACATGGTCTAGCTGTCAGCCAAACGTATAGGAAAAAGTGGTAGGCTTGAGCCTGTGGTAAATTTCCCTATTTGTATTCTATTTCTAACCAGACACGAGGTGATGAAAACAAAAACATTGAGCCCATGTAAGCAAACATCCCAAAGACAGAAAATGCAATACACTTCTTGGAGACACAGAGAAAAATCTAATAATAATAACCTCTAATCATTCATTAACCAAGAAAGAAGAACCCAAACAGAAGATAGAAACTTTTAAGGGAGATAAAAACTTGTGGTGGTCGAACTGCAAAATATATGCAACCACCTCTAAAATCAGCAACTCCAATTGTAGAATATTGCAATACTGAGCATTGCTTACTCTATGCATCTACTTTACATCTGCACGTATTATTTATTCTTTTGTATTTTCCTAGTACTGGAGCATCCTACGAATCTCTGGTTGTCTCATATCTTGAAGGCTGCACACAGCTGTGCATATCCGAAAACTTATTCCTCACTTCCTCTCACCCATCTGTATATAGACACATACACACATACATATTCCTTCACTGAACTTTTCCACGTTAAACCAGAAAACACTGTATTCAATCTCGGCTTCACCCGTTACCAAATTGTGTGATTCTAGGCAACTCTTCCTTCTCCTCATTTCACTTCCACAGACACAAGTATTTTCTACACATGCGTTTTCCTTTCTACTAAATCCTATGTTCACTACCAAACACAGGAAGCACCTTTCCTGCCTGGCTCAACGCCCAGAATCTGTGGTCGGCCAGGACTGCTACTTCTGAAGGCAGCCTCAAAAATCCGTTAACCCTTCAACACCATGTGACATCCAGACACATGTTGTATTTAATTGTATTTAAAATATAGCTTATTTTAAAATAATATGGCTTTTTTTGTAAAGCGCACGTTTACGGTATTGTGGCGCAAAATAGCAAATCTTTACTGTTCCCCTAACTCAATGGTACTAATTTTATCCAACTTGGAAAGATGAAAGGCTGAGGAGATCTGGCAGCACTTGACGTGTGCCCGTGAAGTCAAACCATGGGTATGTCTAGCGTGCATTCCACTCCATCATTTTATCTCTAAAGTGACACTAACTTTCTTGGCCATGAAACACAATTTCAGGATTCTTCCCTATTAACTAACCCCAACTGTGTGCTCTTTGTGGCAGCACTTACTGGATCTGCCCTAGCATGATGGGCTACTGCTTGTGCCTGCTTCACTTGCTGCTGAATTTGGAACGCAGGTAGGAGTAAATTATTCTGTACTTTGTTGCTCAGTACTACAGCACTCAGTGCAACCTTCAGTGTGAATTATAACTGGCCATCCAAATAGAGAGATATTAATAGTATTTTAAACTGAAAGTGTCTCGTTTTCTGCCAGGAAACTATATTACCTATATTGATGGCTTTTTTTTTTTGTCCTTTTCATATTGTGGACCACGACCCAAAACCATCAAGAGGAACAGCTCCATTTTAACCTGGTATTACAACTTCCATCATTGTGCTCTGGGCGGTAAGGGACGGCAGTCCTTGACCTCATCTTATTATGTCATTCCTTCTTTTGTGTTACTGGCCTATCATTTGACGCTGGGCCAAGTCTAGGGTGTAAAGCAACCAGAAAATGCAAAAAGGTGCTGTGCGTTGTGGCGAAAAGTGCATGCAAAAACCTTTCTCCCCTTCCTACTACCACTTTACTGAATATTCAAGTGGAAGGAACCTGTACTATGGGTGCAAACACACCAGAAAGGTGAGATGAGAAGCCTGAGGTGTCACTGCCAGAGAACAGAATGTACTTAATGTAGAGTGTTATGAGTTAAAATAGTGGAGCCCATTTAAAACTGTACACAAAAAGACGTAATTAAGAGTCGTGAAGGCAGCTACTTGGAAGCTAGACACAGTATTCACTGGATGCACCGCGCACCAGTTGCGTGGTCCCTAGTTGAACCTGTCTCAGTTAAAGTGGGTGTGCTTGGCACGTACCCAGATGTTCCTGCTTATCACTTCTTGCCGTAGTGCACAAGAGACATACACCTACATATAACATCTCCTGTGGCACCACTGTGAGAGAAAGAGATGAGGAGGGCCCATAAGCAAAATAAGAGAAAGTATTTCTCTTCTAAAAACAAAGGTCTTACATTGAAGTGCCACCTTTATTTATCAAATCATTAACCCAGCAGAGAATATATTCATCAGTTTGTTAACTCCTGAAAGACTATTCAAAACTACATCTGTAATCAGCCAAAAACAGTGACACAAAAATAGATGTTTATGACGCTCAATTATCCAGAAGACAAACCCTTAAATGAGAAAAGTAATCGTGCAAGGATTTAAAATTTCAAAATACATTTAAATGCAATGAAAGGGTGAAATTTCATGGTCCTGGGGCACTGCACCAAGGGAGCTTAATTTGTGGGGGGTGCTTCTGCAAAAATATGACAAAATAAACAAGTTAACGATAGGGAAAAGCAGCTGTCTGATTTATATGAAAGAAGAACCCCTTTTATTAAAAGAAAATTCAATATATAGATCCTGGAAGTCTTAGTAAAGTCTTGACATTTAAAGACACATTTCTGGAGTGAAGAACAAACTCATGTAATGCAAATATATTTTAAATCAATGAAAATACTTTCAAAATGCAACATACACTTTACTTCAATGCTAGGAATGCACATGTTAAGTTAGGAGGGACAACCACTAGTGCTTTGCAATAATGATTTAGAATAATGACAATGCAGAGGAGAGAGAAAGAAACCATTTCAAAGCACAATAAGAAATTAGAATTTCAGCCAAAGATGCTCAGATAGAGGGCTGAAGGAGACCACACAGGCGTCAGTGACCCAAGAGGTCACTGCAGCAGGGTAGTCCGTTGAATGCATTAAGGAGCAGATCTTTATACTCTTTTAATGATGAACTATTGACCACAAAAGGACAACATTATCAGGTGCCTCTGACCTACAGGACATGGCGCATTTGTAGTCACTTCTGGGAAAAAGGCTTATAAGCCAGGTACGAAAGTGAGAGACGCTAAATTGCAAATCGAGAGAAGATGACAGACTTTATATCTATTAAAGTACACCGCACGTAGCTGAAAAAGGAGAAGAACAGAGGACACCCATTACAATATGGAGAGAGAAGTCGAAAGGCGTTGGCTAGTGCCAGGCCTAAGATAAGAAACCACAATGCAACGTGATGATGACAGTAGCTCCCTTTTTGGAAGCACGCAGTTGCAAAAAGAAGACACTGTTAAACGTTCAAACAATACAATTTACTCCAAATAAGTAATCAAAATTCAAAACGAATGTGAGCTGCCAGATGCAGTCCCATAAACATGTATCTGTGGCTCACAGTGAGACGCCAGACACAACCTCCTGTCACCACGTACATCCCTCAAAGTATAAATGTGAGGAAATAGTCAAACAATTTGAGATATGTTGTTGTGCACTACGTGGTCAGTTATCTGAAAATGATTTGTGCTAATTAAATGTGGTGCTGATCCACATGGGTCAAACAAGGGGCTAGGGGGTGGCAAGGGGTAACTACATAATACTATTTATTCATAATACTATTTATTCAAAAAAGGCAACAGCTCTAATATATAAAAACAGTTACAATCCTAGTTATTATTGGTCCTAATTAATGTGAATAGCACTGAAAATGGGTGCTGGCTTTTCTTTTTCTTTTATTTATTTATTTTCATTCTTAGCAAGATCTGCTGTGCTGATGGGGGTGGGGGGTATTCCTGTATGTCGAATATGCACACAGGAAAGAAGGCAGCACTAAACAATATACCTGTAACAATTGTGGCGCTCAAAACTTTAAATCACAGAATCTCTGGAGTTATCAGTGGCAGATCAATACATGTGGAAGTGCAAAAAGCACATCTAAAACCCTCCCTAGTTATTGAATCTCACTAACAAACCAATCTTCTGTATTTGGCAGTGATCTTCTGTTACAATGGTAACCCTACCTAGCAGGTCTTATCCTAATAAAACGATACAGACCAGTCAACATCAATTTAACATAACCATCATGTTCTTATACATTCAATATACATCTGCATATCATAAAACATATCATCAAAAATACAAATAACAAATAACTGAGCACGTAAATAATATGGCCTTACTAAAATCAGCTTCTGTGTCAGCCAGTGACCCTTACTGTAGTGCCCATATAAGCACCAACCACAATAAAGTGCTACTATCACACTTAATAAACCTCTGTATGCATCATTAAACAATATCCGAAATCATACAATCCTGAAAGTCTACGTGTGTTTCAAGAAAGAAGCAAGTCGGGCACGTTTAGAGGGTTTCTATTTTCAAACAATGACTGCATACTTTGCCCACTGAAGGACAAAAAAACACGTGCTCCCTATTACAATGGTGCACACACAAAAGGGAAACTGACACACAAATACCCAAAAACACTTAAACATAATATCCAAAAAAAAAAAACATCCCGGGGAACCTCTTAAAATCCTCATAAATCAGGCGATATCCGTTATCCAGTAGCTAAGTGGACCGACAATATCCAACCTCTTTCCTACCTTGTATTGATGTAGGAGAGCCTCCACTGTATCCACTCAGTGGAGCACTTTTCTATTGCTGAAAGAATACGATAGTAAATCGAATCTCTCCTTCTCTTCTACCAGGCCGACCCGTAGCCCCCTGATAAAGAGGCGCTCTCTGTTTCACTATATACAGAGAGACCCAACAGCAAGCTATACCAAAAAGAATAGCATTGAAAAGACTGCAGACATAAACAGCCTCTCCTTATCCCTTATTCTTTTTACTTTTTTATTGTCTTTCTTCTATGCCTGTTTTCCTACAAAAACAATGTAAAAATGTAAAATGTAAAAATGTAATAATAAAAAAGGAGCTAAATAAGCCCGTGAAAGGCGCAAGACGCAGCCTTCTCCTCCGGGCACTCAAGGCAAAAACAATAGCACACACATCTATATATAACAAAAGGAAACAATAAACCAACAATTTCCTGACCGTACTGTCCAGCTCAGAATTCCATGCCGCACACACAAGCCTCCCCAGTTAGAAATGTCCTTAGCAAGGCCAACCAGACAGGAGACAGGAAAGAACTGAGAGCGCCGAGAAAAACACAGAAGCCTCACAAGCGCTCCCTTCATAAACCGTCACCAAAGCGTCACCTCACGTCAGGTAGCCTAATACTCACCCGAGTGCTTGTACTCAAAGGCTTCGGCCAGAAAGGAGTCACGAGTGCTCAGTCTGCGTCCCCTCGAACCCAGCCGTTACTGCCCCCGTCTGCAGGCACTGCTACTCCGAGTCACGCGGCACCAAAATGTTGGAGGGAGGATTTATTACAGGACAAGGAAGCTAGGGGCGGTACTCAGAGCCCCGGGAGCCACCACAGAACTGAGCAGGAGAGTTAGTCAGGGACAAAAGGGGCACCTTAATTTGAACCGGGGTGCCTAGGAATGCTTGCTCTAAAATTGAAGAAAATAGACATGTGAGACATGGAATTGGAGGCAGAATACAATGGCAGTTTAATGAGAAGATGCAACTTCAAAGAAACTGCAAGACAAAGGCATAAAATACAGAATTCAGATAATCACATGGAGCTCATCATGATACCCTCCGTATCTGCACTATTGTACTGTCAGAGAGAAAGAGAACACATTTATAAGTGCAATTGAAGAAACAGGTTACACCAAGGAGAAACGTTTCAGAGTATAAGAACTCTGTTACCTAGGAACTCTCACGTTTACTCTAGAGCAAGCATTCCTGCAATTACATTGAATACATTATGTGAATACAAAAAAGGAGAAACAAATAAAGAGAACAATGATTAAACATGACAAGACATTTCATATGGGTAAAATACAACATAATGCTAAGCAGACGCAAGAGCTTCTTTTGCTCTTGGGGAAAACTCTACGCAGTCCGTAACCCACATACAGACAGCGAGGTAGTCCGATGATGTCTGTGTGAGCCCCCCTTTTATATCATTTGTAGGCTATGAAAGGCGCCTAAAATAACCTAATCTTGCGCCACTTCTACCTACGTCAGGCTACCCAAAAAAGCTATGTCTGCAATAGTTACCAGACATCTGCGGTGGCCACTTCCTTAAAACTGCAATATTTACCAGACATCTGCGGTGGCCACTTCCTTAAAAGCATGTACCAGTCCAGGAAGCCGCCTACTGTATGTCGAAAGAATAGGGGGATGTTGAACTCATACAGTGAACTGAGCACTCGGGTAGGGTGGGGGCTACTGGTTTGGAGCAGAGTGCCTTGCAGAAAGAGAAGCTGAATATAATTTGGGTCAGACCTGCCATCAGCCTGCTATACAGCAAAATGGCAGACCTATGGTCAATTTAACAAAGAAGGGCCTACACAGGGGTTTTATGCTGGCTGAGTGGTAATTGTCATATAGTAACACAGGACCCGCTGGTCAATTTAATATGGCCTACAAATTAGGCTGGAAGGGCAAGGACAAGGGTCTCATAATTCAGGTGTGGCCAGAACGGGCCAGGGGCCCCCTATGATACAAAACCTACCCTCTCTCACAGCATACAGCATTTTCTGGCTTTAGGCAGAACTGTTTTACTCTGAGCAACACTTTTGGTGCAAGGAAGGTGAGTGTGTGATGGAGTATTTGACTCAGAGGAATTGTTTTTTCTTACAAATTACCTGAAGCATGGTGGCCTGATTCACTCACCTATTATGCTACTGATGTAGCGCAAAAGCTCACTTTTCATTTGTAGGGGGGCATTATAATCCCAAGTAGTCTGCACCCGCAAATATTCATTTGTTTAATTAACATGAGACAGTAGAACGTGAAGTGTAAAAATGTGAATTGTGGTGCATTAGGGACATTTCAATGTAAACGTGAAGAGATTAACGTTGAAACTAGATGTGATTAGCTGGAAACATTAAAGTGTAGAATTCGTTCATGCTGCTTACAATTATTCCGTTATTTGATGTGCTTATGTAATGTGTACATTTAAAAGTGCTCAGCAATGAGTGTCCATCTTATATTTCATTTCATAATGTCTGTGTGCCATTTTCTTATGTTGGCCAGTTTCTGTAGCTTTGAATTGTATTTTCCCTGGGAGCTCTCACATTAGATTTAATAGTTGAATTTAACGTACATGTTGGATTTGTTTTTGCTCATGGTTTCTGTTGCAGGTGGAAGAATCATTCTTGTTAGTTAGAATAATGTCTTAATTTTAGGAGTTAGGCTTAGGGAAAAGGGGATACATTAAGCGCTGATACTGAAATTGGAGAACTGTTGTACTTTCCCATCGGAGCAAGCCTGGGAATCAAGTTCATCTTGCCAAAGATTGGGAAAATTGCTGCCTAACGGAAAGTTACCTATAAGGTGGTGGCCTGACTGGATGGCATGATTCACAAAGCAACCTGTGGTATTGATGTATAGTAACTAGGGAAAGTTGTAATTCAATGGTAGTGGTTGAAGATTTAGGAAAAATGGCGCCACTCAGGAGATAATCATATATGTGTGTCGGTTTGATCTAGATTAATACAGGTGCTGTAGGGTGAGGGACACCACTAATCCCTTTACGGTTTGCCAGCCATAGCCAGCAGCAACATGGTTATGCGTGATCTCAATGTAGCGAGTGACTTCAGCATTACTAGCAGACTAAAAGAAAAATCAAAGTGGACTCCGCCTTTGTTCACAGGGAACAACATAGATATTTTTCATAAATTAGTGACTGCAGACCTGGACAGACATAAGGAAAGAAACAAGACACACAGTAGACTCAAACCAGACAATTTAACCCAAGGGGAACGCAGGGCCCTTAAAAATCTTGCTAATAACAAAGACTTGACAATCAAAGAAGCAGACAAAGGGGGCAATATTGTCATTATGAGAAGTGTAGACTATGATAATGACATTTTGACACAACTCAATGATATTCACTGTTATGAATCGCTCCCTAATAATCCTATCTGGTCTCTCACGAACCACATCAATAGACATCTCAAACAGTGGCATAGACAGGGACTTCTAGATGACAATGAATTTACATACATGAGAGTAGACAAACCAAGGTTTCCCTGTATATACACACTCCCAAAGATCCACAAAGATTTGCCTTTTCCTCCCGGCAGGCCCATTATATCAGGGAATGAGGGACCCACAGAGAGAATCTCAGAGTATGTGAATATCTTTCTACAACCATTAGTTAAAAATCTGCCCTCATACATAAGGGATACGAAACATGTTTTGGGTATTATGGCAGATTTGAATTGGGATGACAGTATGACTTTGGTGACACTAGACGTTACCGCCGCCCTGTATACCAGCATTAGGCGAGACTGTGGCCTTATGGCAATCAAAAAAATCTTAAACACTAGGTCAGCGAGTGCATGGAGCCATAACGAAATGCTCATCGAGATGATAGAGCTTAAACTAGACAACAATGTTTTTCTTTTCAAAGAGAACTGGTATAGACAGAAACAAGGAGTAGCCATGGGCTCCAGATTTTCTCCCTCGTACGCCAATCTTTTCATGGATTGGTTCGAGGAGAAGAGGATCTGGGGTCCCATGGGGGCACAATGAAATGATTCGATCCTATACTGGGGGAGATACATTGATGATTGCCTAATGGTATGGACAGGTTCTACAGAGAAATTGATGCAATTCATTAGACACCTGAACAGCAATGATGACAACATTAAGTTTACATTTGAGCACAGTACCAATAGGGTTACATTCTTGGATGTTGAGATCTACGTTTGAGACAACACAATACAGACTAGACTTTACCGCAAGAAAACATCTTGCAATGCAATATTGCATGCATCCAATTCCCATCCCTTACACCAGATAAGATCTATACCATATGGGGAACTGGTGAGGATCAGGTGCAATTGCAGTTATGACCCAGAATTTGAGGAATATAAGCGCAACATGATGACCATGTTTCAGAATAGGGGTTACAAAACAGAGACACTACAGAAGGCTGAACTCAGGATACAGAAAACTAAGATACAGGATACACTTAGAGAACGTAACAAGCAAGTACAAAAAAAATAGATCTTACGGATGATAACTGGCTATAACACCTGGTCAAGTGTATTACTTGGCAGTCTTAAAACACATTGGCATCTGCTTAAAGCGGACAGAACGCTCAGTAATCACATCTCAGATAACCCGACTATCACATACAGAAGAGGCATGTCGCTTAGGAATATGCTGAGTCCCAGCTACCCCAGGACTGACAGCGAAGAGAACTGGTTGACACAACGAGGTAGGGGTTTTCATGGCTGCAAAACTTGCAACTCATGTAAATGGGCCAGTGACCACAAAACAGAATTTAAGGGACCCAGTCACGAGACATACAGGATAGAGTCAAATATCAACTGTCTGACAAAATATGTAGTGTATGTCATCAAATTCAAATGCACAAAAAGATATGTGGGAAGCACCATCAGGACGTTACGGGAAAGAGTGAGTGAACACATAAGAGCAGTAAAATACGAGGATTCGAGATATCCTATTGCAGCACATATAATACAATGCTCCGCACAAACTATCCACAAACGTTTTGAATACTTTGGTATAGAACAGACCCCCAGAAATCAGAGAGGGGGCAATAGGGAATTGGCCCTCCGCAGACGTGAAGCTCTGTGGATCCTCAGACTGCGGAGTACCGAAATAGGACTCAATGTTGACCATGAGCTGCATTACTTCCTGGGCAAATAACTACTATATAAGGGAGATGCTAATTCTATATTCAATAAACATCTTAATAATTTATAGGTACGTGAGAACCCAATACGGCATTTAATGGTCCTTTGCTTCCTACGACATTTTGACCTGTACTATGTGTGAGCAATTTGTAAATATGTATAATGTGACCTCTGATTTATGCCAGATAACTGCGTGACTATTCAAAATAATTTTAATACATTTTATTTCCTTATTTTCATGACAAGATGGAAGAGAGTTTACTCAACAAAATCCGAAAAATTAATCGGCACTCAGATACAGGATAACAATAAGAGCACCAATGAATCTCTCACATCTTTGCCTGCACAACTAGATATGTAATACCGGCACCCATCATGGATATGCATGTTTAGATATCACTTGACTCATCACTACAAGAATCCTCCATTGTGCCGCTCTTTTTTCGACAATGAAGACTACAGATGAATGATATTTTCCAAATATGTTATAAAAAAAATTTGTTTCGCAGCGCGGCTTCGATATGATCTTCAGAAATATACATGGGCTTTATGTGAAATTGGAGGGTCTTAAACATGGCCGCCATTAACACAACAGATAGCTAGTCCTCTTTCCATTACACTGCGCTGGACATAGGAAACACGAATAGCCCCTCTTCTATTTCTATACATCATGCCAGGGAGTGTGTATACTCACAACTTTAGCGTGCTTCCATACCATGCACCGACACTCCGGGCAGACGCAAGGAGCGGCGTCAAGGACAACTTTTATGATATAACGGTAAGAGTCTGGGGGACCTAGCTAGGTGCGAGAGACGTTTGAACGACTTAGGACATTGTTTTTCATCATGATAGAATTTTGGCAGACTAAATACATAACCAAGTAGTGCTTAGTATTTAGGAAGCACTGGTTTAAATGCGAGGGCTTTAATTCCTGTGGCATAGATACGCGAGAGGATAGACTCGCTATGACACGCGACGCTACTTTTACTTGCCTTTTATTTATTGTTCACATGGTATAACTGCGCACAATATATGATATATTAACCATTACAGCGCAATTATAAATTTACTCAGTTAATAATATACACTCAACAGATATATAACTGTTGCATTACGACAGGTAACCAGCTTACTACAGCAACACCTATTAAATGCCATATGGGGCTTTTGATACAAGTGACTCATTTGCTTTGTATCAGTATACTCGCTAAATCTCTAATCTTACCCATTGATAATGTTTAACTGTTTCAAATACCTTCTTATTATTATTGAGCATGGGTACAGAATAGGACAGCTTATTGTGCGTGCTTTGCCACACACATTTGAATTAGATTAACCTTGCATTTGGAATCTGGATATTGGGTGTTCTTATTTAATGTGCAAACGCGTCCTGTGACACATCTTTGAAACACTTATCCAACATTGATTCCAGGACACACGGAAGTCTTTTCCAGGGAAACAATTGGACCCTTGGTCATTTCGCCGTACAATAGTGTGACGTTGCGGGGAACAGAACCCATTATTGTGGGTTGGAATTATCACCACAATACATGTAGGTTTTAGGTGCTTAATTTGGGCTTCACAAGCTAATACATAACCTCACTACGCACGACCTTCATTCTAATTAACTTATTATTCATAAATTTTAGATCACTGTCAAGCAAGACAGAGGTATTTATATTTGCAAAAAAACTTTTCCCTGCACTTCTCTCACTGAATCTTGGGCTTAAGGGTCGACGTTGTCTTTTCTTGACTCCATCTTCAGTTGCACCATCCAAGATCCTCTCACTTTTATATAGTCCCATTTGCGAACGTGTCATGGTGTAATCACAAACTCACGCCTTTTACTTTGGGATTCTCTCTTCCGTCGCTAGCATAGCCTGTTTGGGTCAGTTTGCCCAAATTGTTAATTTGGTTTTTGGACCTATCACGTATTCTCCGCCATTTTGCTTGTGGTTGATTTTGAACACATTACTATGGTGTTAGTTTGATGTACACCTCTAATATTGTAAGGTGGTACATTGTTTGTTTTGTTTATTTTATACAGCCTTGATAAAGTCGCGGGAGATTGCCCATTAGCGATGAAACACGTGTTGGCTGTGGCTGTCAGGCTGCCAGAAGAACGTGACAATAAAAGGGAAAAACGAAGAAAGAAAGACACCAATCTTTATCTGACTGTTTTTTAACATTGCTCACTAAATGCTATGATATTATTGTTTATAGAAAAGTGTTTACGAGTGCTGGGGACAATCATTCTAACTAGGGAAAGTATCCAGGGGGACAGCTGCCTTGCCTTGAGAGAGAGAGCATATTAGAACCAGCTCTGTAGCTTTATGCTACTTGACCCAACTAATGTAAAGGGACTTCACACACCTGACACCTTAACTAATCTTGCCATGGGAAATGCTATGTAGGGATGTGACGTTAGAGATCAGTGCTTTATACCCACAAACTTCTGATAATGTGGAATCTGGATGTCTGCTCGATGGTCTTTTGTATCCTGATTCTCGAACTAATCATTTTGTGTATGTTGCATCACCTTAACTTTATTAGTTAGATTTGGCTTTGTATTAGTTCCAATGTATTTCTACACCCTCACTTTGAGGTGCATGTACGTCCAGTTATCCTTGGTTTAGTAATAAACCAACTAAAATTAATTGGAAGTCTGTGATTCTTAAGAGTCATAGCAAATTGGAACTGCTAACGATTTCTCTTTCCCTATGCTTTCATGCTGATAAAAAGAACCATTGACCCGAGGTTCCAAAGCGGATCTAGAACATGGAACCCGGCTCTCACAGTTGGTAGCACTGTAGGATGGTTATCACATGAAGCGTGAGGAAAATCCAGATAAATCTAGAAAAGACCTAGACCCCTAGAGCCCATATTAGAGGCCAATGATCGAGAACAGTGACAGACTTTGGCGGAGACCGACAGAGTTTGATGGTGCGGCAAGAACAGCAGCGAACAGAGGAGTGAGTACCAATTGGGATGTGTCGCATCGTAGTTTCTGGGAGTGTGATGATTGTATGATGTCTAGTGAAGTTTGTGTGAAAGTACAGTGAATGTGGTTTCGGGCTGGATGTGGTCCAAGGATTGAAATGTAAGCTTCAGGTCCCGAAGTAGCCTAAGATCCTGGGATATATTAAATGGTGTAGAAGACACCCAGTTATTGTGATTGTCTGACCGTAGATTTGAGGAGTTGTCGTGAGATGTCATTGGCAGTTCCACCTACGACAGGGAACTTTGTGTGAACGGGACGTGTGAGAATCTAGTGGTAAACCTTGTGTACAGGGGTGGACTATACTGATTCAGGTGACCAGCGCTGGTCATGGTTCATTGTGTATGAATGTTCTTGAGACTATTGAATTCTGTTGATCTTGTAGATGGCAGGCAAGTACGGGGTTGTGATTGTGTGAGTGAATGTGGACGGAGAAATTGTGAAGGAGGGTGAACTGTTGCAAGGAGGGTAAAGGTGACGTCAGAATGTGCCGTGCTGTGATAGGTCGGTTGGTGTAACGCCACGATGGGATCGGGTGGTAGTCATCAGGAAGCTGCGAGTGAGAACGTTGTCTATCGAGGTGTAATTTTGGTCTAATCATGCAATATTTTAGGATGTTATAAGATCTGTTCAGGGGACATCAGGGAATTTTTACTCGTGTGGGTGAGGAAGCACCACCCGAGGATACTTCAGCACACAATATGGCAACAAATGTAGGACTTCATATTATAGTTTGGCTTCAAAATTGGCATAAAATCTCTGAAAAAGAGAGGGATTTGGCATTTCCACATTATGGCGCATTCAGATTGGAGGTGTTGTATCAGTTGAGGGGAGTGATGTCTTCGCTACGGCCTCTGCCCAGACCAACACAGTTTGAGGCACTAGATGTGTGGATGAGAGCAGCACATGCAATTAACAGGGAGAGATTTCATGGAAAGATAAAAAAGGCAATGAAGGCATATCAGGATGCACAGTGGGATGCACAACTTAAGACATGGAGAATAGGTACCATTGAGGGGGATAGTTTATACCCGATGTTGGTGAGAGAGGGAAATACTCAGGATAGGAATGGAGGAGAAAATGGAAATGATGGGAGTGATACTGATGACAACTTGTTAGATAGATTATTGTCAGAGCGTCCCCCACCTTACAATCCACATTCAGAAGAAGGAAGGTGAGAACTGGCGAATGCAGGGAATACGGAAATAATGTCATCATTGCAGACAGGCCCTAGTGCAGGGATAGTGGGAAGTATTTCAATGGGAGTAGAAGAAAAAGGAATACCCGCCTTATGAGGTGCAGAGTCAGGTGGAGTCAGTACTGCTTTACGGTTACCAGAAGCCCTTGTGGTACCAGTCACCATCGGACCAGTAGTCTCTGTGTGACCCAAAATTAATGGGAAACTCTAGCCAGCAACAGTCAGGGTTGGAGGAGAGAATGGGCTTAGGAGAGAAAGAGACCACAAACGAAAACAGTCCCTCTCTGGTGCCTGTGGAATCTAGTACCCCTTTGCCGGTGACAGCAGATCCTTAGAGAATATGCATTGAGCCTAGGACCATACTATCTGTATCCTTAGCGAACTCAAATCAGATTTGATGAGGATGTGGGAAGCTCCAGTTAAAGGCCTATGGGAAGAACAACAGAAACAAGTGCAGTTCAGGGAACCTCTGGAAATCCGCATGTCCTAGAGACAACAAATTTAGAGAATTGGCTGAGGAATTGGAATAGTGATAGAGAAGGACAGAATAGCATGCGGAGTCAGGGCACAATCAAGACTGCGGTAAAGGCAAAGTTGTTGGATGTGGTGAGGTGAAGGCTGAGGTGGATGAAATAATCAGTGGGAATTTGCCTTTGGAGAGGATAGTGGCTATCAGCAAGAAGAGCTATAGTTTGTGGCAAAGGATGTCACCCTAAGGCAAGACACATGAGAAATTGACGGACACAAATGCTACAGGGAAACCATAGGTTGAACTACAGTGATCAGGAACTGGAAGAGAAAGGAGTTACAGGCTTGAAAACATACATTTGAGAGCTGATTATAGGGTTACGCGCATGGAGTATGCTTGACAAATGGGAGCAAAGGTGGTCAAAGATGAAGAGCATTAGGATGGTGACAGGGGAAACGCCACCTTCAGGAGGGGGAACAGGCGAGAAGTGCCAAGTGGAAGGTATGTGCATGTTAGCTGAGTTCTTGAATGATTTTCCACAGTTGAGGGAGAAGCCTGCTGAATGGGACAAGAAAATCAATCGCTGTGTAAAGATCTCTAAGGTATTGTGGATTGATCTAAGCACGTTGTTTGATATTGTGGTTCCCAGTGATTTATGGTCCGCTTGTAAAATTGCTATTGATTGGCCTTCTGCTTCACCAGAGAGAGATCCTACAACTCACGGTTCTTCACCTTTGGCTATGAAAACGTTTAAACAGGTGATTACATGATTGCAGTCCAAAATAGCCCCATAAAATATTGATTGGGTAAATATAGATTGAACAATTCAAGAACCTAAAGAATCTGTACATGCTTATTATGAACGGCTTTTGCAAGCCTTCAAGCAATACTGTGGGTTAGATACTTTTCTTGATCCAAAAGACATGGGACCATTTGTTTACAAATTGGTGATGGTATTGAGACCAGAAATTAGCGTTATGTTCCAGCAACATTTGATCTGCTGGCAAAACAAGTCAGTGGATGAAATTGTACGGTATGCCAGATTTTGCAGTGATGAGGTGGATTCCAAGCACAGGAGAATTAAGGACAAGTTGATGTTGCTCCAAATGAAGAATGTGCAAAGAATACATCAGGCACAGACAAATAGGGGAACAGTGGGTAGGATTCTGGGGAACAATCAAAGAGGGGCTCAGAACATTCAGAGTAACTCTGGACAGGGAAAAGGGACAGGTGTACCTTTGGACCCCAAAACAGGTATAGACATTGCCACGCTAAAGAAATCGACTGCTTGCCATTTTTGCCACAAAATGGGGCATTTGAAGCGCAAGTGCCAAGTGAATTCAGCAAATCAGATTCAAGAGGGATAGCTTGTGCAATGGGGAAGTCAAACCCAGTTAGTGCAAGTGCCACAACCTCTAAGAGTTCCGCAGAGTAATCAAGCATACAACCAAATGCCCTTTATGGAAGCATTGGACAGACTCGATCGAGATCTTTCCCAATGATGGTGTCTGAGGGGGGGAAGACTGTATTCTTTGACCTGTCTTAGAGGTAGACCAGAGTGGACCGTATGTGGAGGCAGATGTAAGCTGTCATCCCATTGCATTTTTGACTGATACTGGTGCTACCTGTTCTACTGTGAGATCCGCAGTCCCAAACCTACCCCTCTCAGGACAATGGACCCAAGTTTTAGAAGTTGCCAATAAGAGAATTACAAACCCTGACAGAAGAAGTACCAGTGAAGATAGGAACCTTTCGAGATCAACACAAATTTGTATTGTGATTCGAGTCTTGTCTGTTTGTTAGGGTGTGATCTCTTAGGTATGCTGAACTGTACCATTTGTTGTAAGCCAAAGGGAATTGAACTGCAGACCAATGATGATGAAATTGCATTCAAATTGGCAAATCAGAATCACTGCGTAGACATGTATCCTGTACTGACAGTGGAATACATGCCGCTGGATTTGAGAGACACCGTCTCTCCAGTGGTGTGGGATGCCACAGGAGAAGAGAAAGGGCATATTTGAGGAGTTGAGCCAGTTCGTATACAAATCAAGCCAAATGCATAATTTCCAAGAGCGCTCCAATACAACCTGACCCTGGAGACAGTGGCAGGGATTACACCCGTGATTGATTCCATGATTTTGCAGGGTATATTGAAGTAGATAATAGGAAGCCCATGCAATTCACCTATCATGGGGCTTCAGTAGCTGAGTGGAAAATATCACATGGTTCAGGACCTTAGGAAAGTTAATGCAATTGGGATTCCATGTTGTGGTACTGAATCCATCTGTTATCCTGTTTCAGATCCCTTGCGAAGGTGTTTGGTTTACTGTTTTTGATTGTTGCCAAGCATTTTTTTCCATCCCATTGCATGAGAAAAAGCCAATTTGTATTCTCTTTCCTGCTGGAGAAACGTGTTTTAACGTGGTGTTGTATCCCACAAGGGTATACTGAAAGTCCAGCTACCTTTAACCAAATTCTGAAAAAGAACTTTGAGAACTTGGTACTGACACATAATTCCGTGCTCGTACAGTACATAGAAGATCTCCTAATTGCATTGGAGACCGAAGAGGCTTTCAGGGACGATACCATTGCCTTACTGAACCATTTTGCTGGGAATGGACACAAGGTGTCACCGAACAAGCTTCAGTACTGCTTAACAGAAGTCCAGTACTTGAACCATCGCTTTGAGAAAGGCAAGAGAAAGGTGCCACCAGTTCCGTGCTCTCCATGCCACTGGAGTCAAGCTATTTTGACTGATGAGAGGTGAAACCCCGAAACCGGTCCTAGGATGCTTGTTTCCAGTCCAGGGAGGACCTGGCCTGACAGTTCGGGCTGGACTGTTTCCATTGGGTGCAGGGTCAATATTGATTTGCATATGGCTGGGTTCAAACTGGAATGGCATCTTGAGCGAAAATACGATGGATTTAGACCCAGATCTCTATACTGGGGTTAATGTATGACATTGTTCTGCATTCTGTCCATCAACTGTTGTTTTTGCATTTGTCACCCTGAGTGGGACGGGTATGCCCAGACGTGGATCCCATGCTCTCCATAACACAGGAATGAACCTGTCCTATCTGAAGAGGGCTGAAACCCCGAAACCGGTCCTAGGATGCTAATTCCGATCCAGGGAGGACCTGGCTTGGCAGTTCGGCTGGACTGTTCCTATGAGGCACAGGGTCTAGACTGATTTGCATATGGCTGGGTTCAAACCGGAATGGCATGGTGAGCAAAAGAACGATGGATTTAGGCCCAGATCTCTACTGGGGTGAATGCATGAAATTGTTCTGCATTCTGTCCATCAATTGCTCTTTTTGCACCAGACCGTATTGAGGCGTTCATGAAAATGAATGCGCCTACCACTCAAAAAGTTAGGATGTATTTGGGAATGGTTGGCTACTGCCGACAATAGATCCCAATTTTCTACTTGAAGGCAAGCCCTTACAGAGGTTGACACACAAAGATGTGAGTGATCCGGTCCCCTGGGATAACAATTGCTTGGTTGCCTTCTTAGACCTTTGAGAGTGCCTTTGTTGTGCGCCAGCTCTGGAAATGCCTGATTACAACAAAGCATTTTCGCTATTTTGCTATGAGAGGGAGGGTTGTCCTCTGTCAGTACTCACCCAGACACATGGGGGGTGTCCATAGAACAGTGACCTACTTCTCAGCTACACTAGATTCTGTAGCAGATTCAGATCCGTTGCTGCAATAGGTGTCAGCATTGAAAAATGTGAAAGCACTGTGATGGGTCATCCACTTACTGTATAGGTTCCACACTCAGCTGAGCTTCTGATGACGAGAACCAAAACACAGCATTTGTCGAATAATAGTCTGACAAGGTATGAGCAGATTTTGCTGGCTGCCGAGAATGTAACCTTGAAGTGATGTTCTGTGTTAATCCTGCTACCTTGTTGCCTATTCCAAATGTTGAGGGGAGGATTGTGAGGACCATGACTGTCTGGATGTAGCTGAGCTTGCACCAATCCGAGACCCGACATTGTTGATGAACCACTGCCTGACTGACGAAATTCTTTTTGTTCATGGTTCATTCTTAAGGGACAATGGGGGTTCCTAAGAGTAGCTTTTACTGTGTGTACAAACTGTATAAACCACTTGTTTACAGGGAGTATACTCCACAAAAGTGGCTGGAATTGTCATCTGACCCGTGCATGTCTTGCTTCTGACCAAACCTGAGTATACCGATAGCCAGTATGGTTTCAGTGTAGTTCATGACTTTGGACAGCTTAATGTTATCAGGATCTCCCACAAGAAACAGGGAGTATGTGAGACAACTGTTGGAAGCCTTACAGCCACCAAGATAAGTAGCTGTCGTAAAGTGTGCTGCACATTGAAAAGAAGAAGAGTTTGTGACTGTGGGCAATCGATAAGCGGATAAAGTCGCCCGCTTTTGTGCAACCCATGCATGTATTTTTAATGGGGAATATTCTGGAGAAAGCGCAGAGAGAACCAAGCTCAACATGATGCTAGCCATTGCAGTTTCCTGGGATGGGGTCAGGCGTCTGTAGGGAGAAGCGTCATATCAGGAACAGGCTGGCTGAATCAAAGCAGGATGCTAAAAGACCGAAGGTGACATTTGGGTTTCAATTGATCGTAGAGCAGTTTTGCCAGATTGTTTGCTGAGTCCTATGATTTGCATATGGCCAGGTCTAAACTGGGGTGACATGGTGAGCAAAATAATGATAGATTTAACCCAGCTCTCTTGACTGGAGGTGAATGTTTTGATTTGTTCTGCATTCCATCCATCAATTGTGTGTCTTTTGCTTTCTCACCCTAAGTGCGCCAGGTATGCCCAGACATGGGTCCTGGGCTCACTGTGCCACTGGAATCAAGATATCCTTGCTGAAGAGGGGTGAAATCCCAAAGCTGGTCCTAGGGTGCTTGTTTCCGGTCCAGGGAGGACCTGTCTTGGCAGTTCGGGCGGGTCTGTTCCCATGAGGCACAGGGTCAATACCGATTTGCATATGGCCAGGTCTAAAATGGGGTGGCATGGTGAGCAACAGAATGATGGTTTTAACCCAGCTCTCTTGACTGGGGGTGAATGTTATGATTTGTTCTGCATTCCAGCCATCAATTGTGTGCCTTTTGAGTCCTATGGGTAGGCAGATTCATGGAGCAGTTCATATGGGGAAATGTGCAATGGTGAGACTGTTCAGGCAAACATGGTTTAACACGAGATTCCGTGTGATTGCTGATGCAGTGTGCCATCGATGTATCACGTGTCAACAGATGAATGATGTAGACAAAACTGTGTTTGGTTTGAGTCACATTGGAAGGTCGGGAGGTCCTTTCAACCGACTACAGTTGGACTGTCAAGATGCCTAGATGTAATGGTTTTCAGATGCATCTTGGTTGTTGTGTGCATTGTTTTCACAGTGAGTGGAAGCTTATCCAACTAGAAGATGTGATAGCCTCACAGTAACAAAGTTATTGCTTAGGGAGCTTATCCCGTGCTTCGGGTCTGCAAATTCATTGGAGTTGGATCGAGGAACTCACTTCTACAGTGAGATCATGAAGCTGTTGTGCACTGCCTTAAACATTGACCAGAGACTGCACTGTAGCTACAGGCTAGAGGCGGCAGGAATGGTGGAACAGTTTAATGGGACATTAAAGATGAGAATGGCAAAGGTGTGTGCCTCGACATCTTTGAACTGGCCTGATGAATACATTGCTTTGGTTTTTATTTGTTTGTGCAGAATTTTGGACAGGAGGACGGGGCTATCCCTTCATGAGAACATCATGGATTGGGTGATGCGCTTACCTGCAGTGCCATCCACAGAGTTAATTAACATCACCAATGATTTGGATCTTGATGTGGTTCGTTCTGTGTCTCACCAGGTTGAAACTGTGACTGCAATGACCTCGGAGGACCTCTGCCATGACCTGTGTCTGGGAGATTGCAACCTGGTCCGAAATTATGTGAGGAAGAAGTTTCTCGCATGGTGGCGATTTCCATACCAGGTGATATTGGTAATGAACACTGCTGTGAAGTGTGGAGGGTTGCCGAACTGGATTCACGCTTCACACATCCTCAGAGTCTCAGGACCCTTGGAAGAAAAAGCTCCTCTCCCAGAAGTGAATCCAGCCATGGTTGCAAGACCACTGGAGAGGACAAACCAAGCTGTTGGGGTTCCTGATATCCACCCAGTCGAGCTGAGGGGGGTCAAGCTACACAAGGTCCAGGTATAGACTCTGAGGGAGATGGTATTGTTGTGAGTGGTATAGAGACTAACTCTGTGCTGTCCTTTGAAAGAAAACAGGGGTCGCCAGAGAATCATGGCCGGTGAGACAGAAAAGGCAAAACTTGAGACTTGCATCCAAGAGAGATCTTGCTCTCATAACTGGAGCATCTGAATCTGACCAAAATGAGTCAGAACAAGCTCAGGGGAGTGTGAGGAGATTGAGGATGGCGAGAGTACCATGCCAGAGATACACCTCTCTGGAGTGGACTTACCTTGCTACAAATGCCAGGGAGAGTGAGATCCAAAATGTCAATACTGATAATTGAGATCCAGTTGAAAGTCCCTGGAGTAGAGGTTTATGGGATTTTGACATTGACTGTACCATATCCACGAGATTGAGCTGCTAACGGAGTTTGATTTTGGAAGATCTCACGTTTTGAATCTTTGGAAATCAGCCATCGCCTCAGGAGATTCCAGTATTTCGCATTTAACTTTTACAGCAAATCATTGATGCAGTTAGCTTTGATCTCATAAGGGATGTAAATTGAACTTTGAACTATAAATAAAAATTATTTTGCTTAAGAAGATAACCTAGGCCTGAGTGGAAGAAGAATACAAATAGGGACTTTTAAGTAGAAGAAGAAAGAGGGCTAGCGAAGCCTTTCAACCTGTGTAAATATTGTGCCAAAGACTGATAACTGTTTCCATAATTCCAAGGAACTGTTTACAAACTTTATTGTGTAACAGTGAGAGGCAGAAAAAGAGGCACTCCATTAATCCTCCTACAGCTACAACCCGAGTCAGTTGAAAATGGAGTCTGGAAATTCAAACCGTATCCACAAATGTATACTAGGTACACTGATTGTAGGAGTAATCATAGTAATAGCTGTGTTATTACAATGTCTACTATAAGTTCACATGAAGCTGAGGTTAAGGAAATGAGAGTAAATGGGACATCCACACTTATCACTTCTAGCACAAAAGAGGGTACATTAGGATCTGATAGTGCTTTAATAGAGCAAACTAGTTGTTTATTGCATGTAGATTTGTCCAAAGGTGATTATACGTTGAATACATATGCAAAATTGCTGTATGAGTATGTGAATACCATGAATGTGAGAGATTGTTATGTGTGCATGCAATTGCCTGCCTCAGTTCAAGAGGGTATAAGGTACCATCACCTACCATTGACGTATGGCATTAGTATCAGTTTGCTTCTTAGTATGTTTTATGGAAAGGGTCATTATGAGTACTATTTCTTGAATTATGATTTGGTGCTTTCAGAATTTCAAGTCTATAAACAGCTGAACAAATATGATTATTATTAGCAAGAAGAGAGAATGGGAAAGTATTTTGTATCAACTGTTACATTAGGCACAGCCTATGCACGTACACACAATTTAACCTGTACACTAACTGAGATAGAGAAAAATTTGGAAGCTCAAGTAGATAGAAATAGGGGACTAACAGTTAAACTTGATCGTAGGGAAGAAGTTATCAAATGGACCAAGGAAGAATTGGCTCACAAGGCTAAGGGAAGTTATGGTCCAATAGCTCTAGATTGGGAACAACGAGGAAAGCTTTGCATTCGACAAGTACAGACGCGTGATGACACCATTTTTGTGGAACAAAGTGTGTGTGAACACACATTTCTGATTGATGCTTCTTTGAAGATATTTTTGCAGGATACAGGGCAATTGGTGCCAAATGTGTAATAGGTGTATGGGAGGAATGCATATGTCTGACTGCCAAACAATTGGTGTGGTACTTTTTATGTGACTGTTGTATTTCCTATGATATACCACGGAGAAGAAAAGTGGAATTAGTGTGGGATAGATTGACGGAGATGTGTTTGGTGCAATGATACCTAGTTTGGGAGTGGTCTTAAAAGATGTCAAGATTAGAAGGTTGTCAACCATAATATATAAGTTGTCAGTCAATACAGTCGTTTTTACTTGTAGATGGGGAGATGGTTTTGAAAAGAGCTATGGTGATGCAAAACCATCTTGCTTTAGACGTGATTTTAGCAAAAGAGGACTAAGTCTGTAAAATGTTGAAAGTTCAACAGTGCTGTACTTATATTACAGATCATAGTAAGGATCTGAGAAAGTACATAAGTAACAATACTGAGATACATCATGAGATACATGACTTAGCAACTGAGGGAATTTGGTATAAGGTTGGAAAAGGTTTTGGAACAGTTGGAAGCGGTTTGAGAACTTTGGGTAAGGAATCCTTAGATATATCTTGGAACCAATAGTGATAATCATGTGTCATTTGGCTGTTGGGAATAGTGAGGGCCTACAAAGGGCATCAGTCTAGACGAGCCGAAAAGTCCATTAGACAGAGAGAAAGGAGAATGGAAAGACTGCAGGACAGTCACTAAGAGAACCTTGAGCTCTTAGAGAGATTTCAATAGGGGAGACTGGCTACGACATCTATTTAGATCGGTCTTCTCTACAGGGATTTGATGGGTGCGATGACATCAGAGGGGGGCTGATGTAGCGCAAAAATTCACTTTTCATTTGTAGGGATGCTTCAGAGTCACGAGTAGTCTACACTTGCATATATTTGTTTGTTGTATTAAAATGAGACATTAGAACGTGAACTGTAGTAACGTGAATTGTGGTCCATTGGGGACATTTCAATGTAAATGTGAAGAGATTAACAATGAAACTAGATGTGATTAGCTGAAAACATTAATGTGTAGAATTCGTACATGCTGCTGACAATTATTCCTGGGTTTGATATGCTTATGTAACGTGTAAAATTAGAAGTGCTCAGTAAAAAATGTCCATTTTAAATTCCAAGATTTTTATTGAGATATTTTTATAAACAAATGAAGACCAAACATTGGCAACATCGAAATACTGGCATAGCCAGTTACATGGAAAATAAGTAAGGAAACAACATACTTTGGATCCGGTAATGATATACGGGTTCTATTTGAACATGAAATAAGCAAAAGCATGAGCTCAGCCTCATAACACTATATAGGAAAAAGGGTAATGAAATTAAAGAAATCAAAGATAGCAAGAAAGTTAAAGAAAAAAAGAGAGGAACCCCCTTGTCGTTCCCCAAGATGGTGTTTTTATATCAGCCAACTAGAAAAGAAGGTGTGTCGAAAAGTGAAACACCTACACAGTACAGTACAGTATCACCTACACAGTACCTACATTACAGCATAACTAATACATGTTCACACATAAAGTGGGATACATATTTGGTACATATAATGTAGCAAATACTACTGGGGAGATGACCTGCTGTCTATGTCTGAGCGCTGACACCAATCTAAATCCGAGCAGAGGTATTTCTACCTCCGATAGAAGATTATAGGGTTTTTGTTCTGGCAAATTAGCTGTCCAAGGATTCCCAGATGTTGTTAATCTGTGGTTTCTAGGGAGAGTTCTGGAGAGAGATATTGTCCACTCCTCTTAGAAAAGTAATCCAGTACAGCCAAGCACGGAAGGAGGTAGCAGCCATATTCTTCCAGTTGGGCAATATCAACTTACATGCCAAGGTCAGAATTATGTCCACAAGAAGTCTATGGGCCTGATTCACAGAATTAACTTAAGACAAAATCCTAAACTTACTACTTTTGGTATTCATAGAATGCACTTACAACTTTTGGTATTCACAGAATGCACTTACTACTTTTGGTATTCACAGAATGAATTTACGACTACTATCTTTACGTCCACACTCGAGCCGGAAATTCCGGCCCGGAAGCGGAGCTTCTGGCACAGGGGCAGAGCTTCCAGCCTGGAGGCGGAGCTTCTGGCCCAGAGGCGGAGCTTCCGGCCCTGAGGTGAAGACTTCAGCAATGGCCAAATCTCTGCCTCTGGCCGGAATCCCCACCTCTGGGCCAGAAGCTCCTTCTCTGAGCCGGAAGCCCCGCCTCCCTGCCGGAAGCTCCGCCTCCAGGCCAGAATTTCCGGCCCGAGTGCGGACGTAAAGTTAGTAGTTGTAAATCCATTCTGTGAATACCAAAAGTAGTAAGTGCATTCTGTGAATACCAAAAGTAGTAAGTGCATTCTGTGAATACCAAAAGCAGTAAGTTTAGGATTTTGTCTTAAGTTAATTCTGCGAATCGGGCCCGATCATTCTGTGAATGGATTTGAGGGTCTATAAAACCCTGAATTAGGGAGAGAAAGTCTTTTTTAAGTCGTATCCTGCATTAAGAGTGAATTAAGTCAAAAAAGCTATCACAGAAAGGGGAGACTGCCTTGCAGAGAAAGAGTAGATGGCAAAGGTCACCGATAGCTGCATGACAATTCCAACAAGTTGGATCATCTCTAAGAGCCATATTATGGAGCCGAGCGGGTGGCCAAAATGTCCTATGGAGAAGCCAATACTTTGTTTGGGTGGGGGAGGGAGAGATCTTATGGGATACAACGGATTTCCAAATTAATTGCAAATTATTGGAGGTGATAGAACCATGGCTAGCCCAGGTTTTTAAAACTGCTCCCGTGATGGATCTGTTTTTTGGTTTAAGGATGTGATAGAGTTTAGAGGACTGGTGGCCTGACTTATTGAGGGACAGCATTGTCTTAATGATGGAGGGATATTTGTCAGGGCAACTGATCTTAGACATACTGACTTGGAACTTGACAAAGTCATAAACACCTATGTCTAGTAGATAGTATTGTTGCTGGAGTACTCTGAAGGAAACAAGTGATTTTGGCATGCCCAGTTGCTTTAAGAAGTGGATGCCTTTTGATGCCCATGATTCCCAGAAAATTGTTTTCTCTTGGATTTTGATCTTTAGATTGTGCCACATCGATATCATGTTCGAGTGATGAAGAGGAGTATCTAAGGTTCTATCAATTCTTCTCAGTGCTCTTTTTGTGATGTTAAAAATGATATAGGATGAAGTATGCCTAAGATTTATTTTTCAATTAATAGCCAGGAGGGAGTGTAACCCAGAGGTTGGGTAAACCAAAAGGACCTTGAACTTAAGGAGAGGGGGTTCTTAAGACCAAAGAGATGGAGCACCCAACAACTATAAAGTTAAAAGAAATTTTCCCTTTGGATAAACCAAATATTCAACACTTGTCATTCATAACCGTTATACCTATAGTCCACACACACCACACTTTTTGATGATTAAGGCACTTATAAATCAATTACAACTTCTTATAAAAATATCAATACATTTTAATCAATATTACAAATACATGAATATATACTGCACATATAGGTTCGATCACATAAAAAAACTATACATTCATATGCACAATAGACACCAAGATTAAAACACATAATTCCCAAACTCAAATTTTAAAACCACCTATAAAGAGGAGAACATGAAAAAGACAATTCACTATGTCTTTCTAAACGTTAATTTGGATATCTACATAGGCGCATCAAGCATGGGTCTAAGTTCCCTGTCTGTAGCACATTGCTCACTCATTCAAATTTAACACAATACATGAGCGGCGACGCGTTTCGATGGTATATTGACAATAGAACCACCTTCTTCAGGAAAATAATTTTTTCTCCTCAAAGTTAAAAAAATGGGTCCTATATTGACCTATATGATGAAATAAAACAAATAAACATATATATCAATTTCCACACAGTCATCATCTGATATATATACAGCAATTCACAAACAACACCAGTTCTTTTTAATCTTATTAACAAGGGCTTATCTTGAAATATAAGTGCAACAACCATCAACTCACACGTGCTTCTATTTAGGCAAAACATGATTATTCATTCCAATAGGTAGTCTCTTCATGCACCCTGTGTCTACCATACAAAATTATTATGTTCCAAGACTTACCGGTGCAACTGCACTCAGCTTTAGATAAAAATGTTCTTACGAATCACTATGACACAACACAACGAACTGGATAATGACTGTTAGTTGTGTTTGTAATATTAAAAGACATCTATTAGATTTTTGTCCACTTTGGTCAAATTTATGGAGCTCTGTTGTATATTTATTAGATTGCTACCTTATAAGTTGAATATTCAATGCTTAAATGCAGACAAGTCGATGTAGCTTGAGGCTACCCCAGGTTTTGGCCCTTAAATAAAGCATTTCTTTTGAAAAAAACAAAAAAACAGAGTCACCATAACCCTCAGTTTTAAGTAAACGTGGTTGGCATTACATCTAGATTAACAGATATCAAATTATTTGGATACGGTGATGTATCGTCCTCACCTGCAGATTACTAAAACCAAAACTTCAATCCAACACATTCAAGTTTATTCTGTACCCGGCTCGTCATCCGATCGTATGCCATATACAGATTGCGGGTCTCAATAGTTACCCGTATCTGCTACAATAGGCTTGCTTGTTCGTGGCTGTGAGGTAAGTGACATAACATAAACATCCGATCAGCCATACCCCTTCCCTTCAATATGGTATAGGTATTAACCAAATATGATCATTTTAATATGGATGAAGTGTATCGTACCCTCATTATACGACCAAGACCGTACCCAATGCTTCTTAAATTGTCTTCCCTCATTTCACATAAGAGCTAAAGTCATGTGACGATTAATGGCGTACGGTAACCCAATACCCCAGAGTCCTCAATCTTATTTAGCGTGATTCAAAATATATATCACTCTTAATTCGCCTAGCACGCATATTTAGGTCGGCACTCAAAATCCATTTTTTACTTTTGTTACTTTAAACTAAAAGCATTCCCGTCCCGGTTGTTTCTCCCATAGCATCTGGGGCCTTCGGGTACTATCAATGAGGGCTGATAGTTACTATCATTTATCTCAAAAAGGGAATAGAGATTCCCGAGTGCAACAATTCCTTACCTATTAATCCAACAACACGGCATTGCCTAAGGATTCACAACGTCTGTCATCCGAGCTGATAGTACCGGCTCCGTATTCTTTACTGCTTTTATACCTAATTTTATGCGTGTGGTAATCGAAATGTAGGAGTGTCTGCTATTGATGATGATGTTACGCTTCTTTTGCCCCAGTTAACTTTATTTAAGAGTTCTCGAGAGCTTCGAGACGAACACAGCCGCCATCTTGGACTAGTTCCTTTTATCATGACCATAAAGTTTTATTAAGCAACTCTCTGTCCCTTTTATATCTTTGATATTACTCTAATCTTAATTAGCCATCGGAAAGGTGTCCAGTATTCCACTGTAATTGCTAAATATTTGGTCTCTTCGCTATAGTTTATGATTATTTGGTCACTACCAGCTTCGAGACAAACACAGCCGCCATCTTGGACTAATTCCTTTTATCGTAACCGGGAAGTTTTATTAAGCAACTCTCTGTCCCTTTTATATAATTGATATTACTCTAATCTTGATTAGCCATCGGGAAGGTGTCCAATATTCCACTGTAATTGCTAAATATTTGGTCTCTTCGCTATAGTTTATGATTATTTTGTCACTACCAGCTTCGAGACAAACACAGCCGCCATCTTGGACTAATTCCTTTTATCGTAACCGGGAAGTTTTATTAAGCAACTCTCTGTCCCTTTTATATAATTGATATTATTCTAATCTTGATTAGCCATCGGGAAGGTCCAGTTTTTCACTGTAATTACTAAATATTTGTATCTCTTCGCTATAGTTCATAATTATTTGGTCACTACCCAGTGTGGATTTTATAAGAGCGAACTCGATAAACAATCTATAATATTGTAACTACCTGTGCACCTTCTGTGTACTTCTCCTCTCATATCAAGTATCTAAATGGATATATGTTATGTATTATCCATTCTTCTCCATATAGTATAATTTATTAACAGCTATATCTAATTGACCCTTTTTATCTTTTAATTCATAAACTTTAATCCATATTAGCGATCTACCTTAACTGGGTTACTGCCTATAGCTATCATATCGTTAAGAATGGTATATGTCCTTTTATGACAGCTTTATTTAGTTCTAATAGAAAACCCTTACCTATTAACTGGAAATACTCGGATAGATCTACTGTCTTGATATATCAAGGGCATTTTGCTTTAACAGCGACCAATTGGCATGCTAAACCACAATTCTCATCCAATCCTCTTTCGTATTGAGCCCTCTCTCTATTGTGTCTAATGTAGAGATATACCATTGTTCTCTGTTTTTTCTTTTACTTTCAGAATTTCGTCCTCTCCTATTCATGGTGATTTTCTCAGCTATGAATCATTCAAATTCTGTATGACCATGTTTCAGATTTTTATAATGGTCTACCAGAGGGGCATTGTGTTTGCCAGTCTTCAAGGCCGATCTATGTTCCAACAATCTAACCCTGAGTTCACGTCAAGTTTCACCTATATACGCTAAACCACAGGGGCAGCATAGAACATAAACCACATTGCAGCTCCTACAATTATTTAAACTTCTTGATGTAATAGTGTAAGCATTATAGGTTAATGGTTTTGCCACAATACAGTTATTACATATTGAGCAATTGCTGCATTTGTTGTTTCTTAATGCCTTGTCTCCATTCAAAGTATTTTGCCTCATATGAACAATATTCTTGCGAATGTTATCATTTCGCTTAAAGGCAAACATAGGTTTGGGTAACTTTACATCATTATCTTCATTCAGAATATTCCAATAAGAATTAATCAAATGTTTCAACCTGTTGCTAATATTAGAAAATTGGCTAACAAATACCAATTTATTTTTGGTGATCTCTTTTTTTTCTTGTTTTGCAGCAGGGTCAGGGTTGAACATACTCTCACGGTTATAAAACCGGGCCCGCTTAAAGGACCGTTTCTAGGATTCCCTCTGTCATGTAGTTTTTTTTCCAGCAATTCAGAGTGTTTATAAAAATCATCAATGTTTGAACAGTTACTACGTAACCCTGTCCAAAGGGGATATTGTCTCTCTGGGACTGTGGATGATAACTCCCATAATGGAGTAATGTGTTTTTATCAGTAGGTTTTGTATATAATTCTACTGCTAGTACTCCTGCAATGTTTTATATCTAAAAAATTCACAGCGGTATTGTTATAGGCCGCAGTAAATTTAAGGTTTGGGTCACCCAAATGTAGCTATTCTAGGAATTCCAATAGTATAGGTTCTTCACCTTCCCCTATAAAGAATATGTAATCAATGAAGCGGCGCCACATAAAGATGTGCACAGAGAATGGCGCCCCCTCATAGAAGACATGCCTGTTTTCAAATTCCCCCACATACAGGCAGGCCAGACGTGGGGCACTGGTTGCTTCCATGCTGGAACCTTTGCATTGGAGATATAGATCTTCACTAAACAGACACATGTTCTTTTTAAGCACCATAGTAATGCACTCCATGATAAATTCCTTGTTTGCCCCTCTCAAATCATTTTCGCCAATAGTATTCTGAATTTTGGTTGTTTAGAAATTTATATTCTCCTTGACATATCCACCCATTTTCCAACGCTCTAGTGGTAACTGTTTTTACATCATTGTCAAGTTTCTCCAATTTTAAATGGGGAACTTTGATATAGTGATCTTTTACTTCCAGTAGTGCTAGCATTCTACAGTTATAATCCTCAGTATCCATGACAACCAGTCCGCCACCCTTGTCAGCGGGTTTGATCGTCAGGCTAAGGTCATTTTCTAAAGACAGCATCGCTATTCTATGGTTTCGGGACAGATTTTTTGTATCTGGATATGCTTCTCTGATGATTCTTCTTACTTTTGATTCTACCACATGTTCAAATATCTCAACTCTTTTACTTACCTGAGAGATGGCTGGTGTAAATGTAGATTTATCCTTCAACCCGATATATTTTCTGGCCCCACATATTCGCTGTCTTGAAAAAATCTAGTGAGCCTAACTTTACGGAAAAAAGCTTTCAGATCCTTTTCTAACGTGAACTTATTCACATTCGCTGTGGGTGCAAATGTGAACCCCTTTTCTAAAACCTCAATCTCTAATTTAGTAAGTGTTCGTGTGGACAAGTTTATTATAGGGAATCTGTTATTTCTAACCTCCTCTATCTCCAATACTTCTTGTTTCTTGTATTGAGATATTCCTGAGGTTGAGTCCGTTGATATTGGCCCCTGCCTTGGTTCTGATTTGGATTTTGATTTGTCCTTATACCTCCTCTCGGGCGCTGGTCTAAAAAACCATTATACACTCTATTATGTGAAGGTCCGCTTTATTTAGGGGCCAAAACCTGGGGAAGTGCCTCGAGCTGCATCGACTTGTCTGCATTTAAGCATTGAATATTCAACTTATAAGGTAGCAATCTAATGGATATACAACAGAGCTCCATAAATATGACCAAAGTGGACACAAATCTAATAGATGTCTTTTAATATTACAGACACAACTAAAAGTCATTATCCAGTTCGTCGTGTTGTGTCATAGTGATTTGTTAGAAATTTTTTATCTAAAGCTGAGTGCAGTTGCACCGGTGAGTCTTGGAACATAATAATTTTGTATGGTAGACACAGGGAGCATGAAAAGACTAGCTATTGGGATGAATGATCATGTTTTGCCTAAATAGAAGCACGGTGTGAGTTGATGGTTGTTGCACTTATATTTTGAGATAAGCCCTTGTTAATAAGATTAAAAAGAACTGGTATTATTTGTGAATTGCTGTATATATATAAGATGATCCCTGTGTGGAAATTGATATAAATGTTTATTTGTTTTTATTTCATCATATAGGTCAATATGGGACCCAGTTTTTTAACTTTGAGGTGAAAAAAATTAATGTCCTGAAGAAGGTGGTTCTATTATCAATATACCATCGAAACGAGTCAACACTCATGTAGTGGGTTAAATTTGGATAAGTCAGCAATGTGCTACAGACAGGGAACTTAGACCCATGCTTGATGCTGCCTATGTAAATATCCAAATTAACGTTTAGAAAGACATAGTTAATTGTCTTTTTCATATTCTCCTTTTTATAGGTGGTTTTAAAATTTGAGTTTGGGAATTATGTGTTTTAATCTTGGTGTCTATTGTGCATATGAATTTATATGTTTTTAATGTGATCGAACCTATATGTGCAGTATATATTCATGTATTTGTAATATTGATTAAAATGTATTGATATTTTTATAAGAAGTTGTAATTGCTTTATAAGTGCCTTAATCATCAAAAAATGTGGTGTGTGTGGACTATAGGTATGAGGGTCATGAATGACAAGTGTTGAATATTTGGTTTATCCAAAGAGAACATTTATTTTAACTAAACCATAAGGAGCCTAGTCTAGCCAGGAAGGTGGATTGATAGTTTTTTTAAATCAGGCAGGTTCACACCACCAAGGTGAACGAGTAAGCGTAGTTTTTTTAGAGAGATCCTAGCGCATTTATTTTGCCAAATGAATTTTGATAATAGCTTATCCAATTTGTGATTAAAATCCTCCAATAGTACAAGGGGTAGCATTCTGATTAACTATCGGGGTGACCATCATTTTGATGGTCTCAATGCGGCCCCACAATGCGGTACATTTAGGGTTCTAGCCCTCCAGCAGTGTTTCAACCTTTTTCAGTGTTCTTTTTTCCTTATGGCGGAGCGATTCTAATAAATCTGCATTGAATTCTAGTCCCAGGTATTTAATAAAGTGGTGTTGCCAGGTTAAACATGCAGATTAAAAAAGGTCCCTCGAATAAAGATTGTTCAATCCCATGATTTAAGACTTGTCTTTATTGAATTTGTAGCCGAACACACAAGCACAGCTTTCGACAGTCTCTAGTAGAGAGGGAATTGAGCGTGCAGCGTCTTTCAACATAATCAAAATATCATCAGCATATGCGCCCACCTTTATTGTCTTTTGGTTAAGAGTAACTCCACAGATGGAGGGGTTTGTACGGCTCCTGTGGAGGAGCGGCTCCAATGTCAGGATAAAGAGGGATGGAGACGGGGCAACCCTGGCGGGTACCCCTCTCCAATTTGAAGGTTGAGGATAAGAGACCGTCTGAACGTACTGTAGCCGAGGGGGCGCTATACAGGGCCATGACCATCCTTGTGAAGTTCTCACCTAGATTGTACTTCAACAGGGGCTCTGGGAGAAAGGAAAAGAGACCCTGTCATATGCTTTCTCTGTATTGACGGTGACAGCTACAGTGTCAGAATTGGATAGTTTGTCTTTCTCAATGTTGTGACATAGGAGACGAGTGTTGTCGCTTGTCCATTTCTCATTAATCCCACCTAAGAACGGTCAATTAAGGAAAGCAACAATGGTTCTAGTTCTTTACAGAGGATTTTGGCATATATTTTTGAATCTAGACTAATTAGATACATTGGACTATAGTTTTGTACCAGTTAGGGATCTTTACACTCATTTGGACTAACCATTATAGTGGCTTCGGTGGTTGCGCCTGTGATGGAGCCTGAGTCTTAGAAGTGTTGGAAGAAGTCCAGTAGAGTAGGATGAAGTACCGAGACAAATGTGTTATAAAAGTTTGATGTGAGGCCGTCAGGGTCTGGAGCCTTGTTAGATTTGAGTGTTTTTTACACAGTTCCTCAAGTTTTATTGGTTTACTAATTAACATTTTATCCTGGTCTGTGATAGACGGGAGTATGGTCTCCTCGGGATACTTCCTACTCTCCTCTACTGGTGCGACTGAATCTTCCGTGTATAGGGATGCATAGAAGTCTTTAAGGATCTCTATGATTTCATTGGGATTTGAATGGGGGACGTTAAAATTGTCTTTGAACTATTTAATTACCCTACGATTTTTTTAATATTTTAAATATGAGGCCAGAATTATCAATTTCTAATGTAATTTCATATTATCTGTGTGCCATTTTCTTATGTTAGCCGGTTTCTGTAGGCCTGAAATGCATTTTTCTTTACCTGGGATCTTTCGCATTTAATTTTTTAGTTGAATTTCATGTGCATGTTGGATTTGTTCTTTCGCAAGTTTCTGTTCCAGTTGGAAGAATCATCCTTGTTAGCTAGAATGATGTCTTGGTTTTAGGAGTTAGGCTTAGGGAGAAGGGTATACATTGAGCATTGATTCTGATAATGGAGAACTGTTGTACTTTCCCATCGGAGCAAGCCTGGTCATCAAGGTCATCTTGCCAAAGCTTGGGAGCGAATATGTGACGTTACATCGCCACATGTTACATCGCTGTAGGTAACAACACGGTCGTTACAACGACCGCGTTGTTACCACGCGTGCCTTTACAACGCAAGTCGTTTTGACGACATGCACTAGATGGCGCGCTGGACTTAGGAATAGTGTAAATGACTATTCCTACTCCAGTTAGCGCAACAGCAGGGAATGTGTTGGATTTAAAATCTAACACATTCCCTGTTGTTGCATGCCACCGAGTGCAAGTTGTAGAAACGGCTTGCATTGTAAAGGCACGCGTGGTAACAACGCAGTCATTGTAACAACCGGGTTGTTACCTACCTGCAGGGTAAGAACAGCATTGTAAACGCTGTTTCCCCATGGGAGCATCACTGCCTAATGGAAAGTTACCTATGAGGAGGTGGCCTGACTGGATTGCGTGATTCGCAAAGCACCCTGGGATACTACCTGTGGTATTGATGTATCGTAACTAGGGAAAGTGTACGTGGGGTCTTCGGCCTTGCCTTGAGAGAGAGAGCATCTTTGAACGAGCTCTGTAGATTTATGCTGTTTGATTTAACTGATTGCTTCTTAGGAAGACTTCACACGCTGACACCTTAACTAATCTTACCTTGGAAAATGCTATGTAGGGATGTCACGTTAGTGCTATAGTAGGGACAGATTAATGCTATATACCCACAAACTTCCAATGAAGGGGAATCTGGATGTCTGCTCGATAATCTTTTGTATCCTGATTCCGAACGAATCACTTTCGTGCATCTTGCACTGCCTTAATTTCATGCGTAGATTTGGCTTTGAATTAGTTCCAATGTATTTCTACACCGTCACTTTGAGGTGCCTCTACATCCAGTTGTTCTTGGCTTTGTAATAAACCAACTAAACGTTATTGGAAGTCTGTGTTTCTTAAGAGTATTAGCAAATTGGAACTGAAATGATTGATCTGCTAACAATTTCTCTCCCCCTTTGCTTTTATGCTGATAAAAAGAACCATCGACCCGAGGTTCCTGAGCGGATCTAGAAAATGGAACCCAACTCCTACACTACCATGCTGAACAGAAGAATGATCACCTATCCAAACTCTCAGCAGCTACAATTCACAAGGTTGACTAGGAGTTCAAACCATGGTTTTCCTAAAGGTCAGCAGCATTTTTTTGTGTGACTGTGACAAGGAAGTGGTGAGCTCAATCCAGGAGTTCGCTAAATGATGAGTCCCCAGGTTCCTGTTCAGAGCAAGAGTTGTGCCATTATTGGTCCAGATAGCTAATGTTCCAACATTTTTTTCTTGTTTATAATGGAGGGAAAATGGGACTCCATCAGGCAACCCTTGACCGTTTAGTCTACACAGCGAGTAAAGCTTAGCATATCATAATTCACTCTATGTCAATGACAGTTTATCCTGTGTTTAATATAGTTTGATATCTTATCAAATTGGTCGACTGGAAATATTGGGATTTCTGAGCAAGTGGATGTATGAGAAAGATCTGGTCATGTGAGTGAGAGCGTGCATGTGTACAGCTAGAACACATATGGTCATGGATGCAATTGAAAGAGCGATGCATGTAAGTGTGAATAGTTGCAGACATCTGATTAGGTGTGTGAGCATGAATGGGTGCATTTAAGAGAATACTGTAGTCCCTTCATCTAACTGGTATTACATATCCTCCTCTATGAATGATTATGGAAGTTACATTAATTGTGCATCAGGGGAGCGGGCCCTGAAAAACGTGTGGGGTCTATGGCAGAATGCTGCGTTTAGCCTCCCCTTTTGATGGCACTGCATGTGTATGAAAGTAGTGGATTGTCCGGGTTGAAGGACAGGGGGTTGGTGTAGTTTTCAGGGGTGGGGGGCCGTTTTTAGGGCTCAGGGAGGGGGGGCAGGTGTGGGTGTAGTGTGTTTGGATGTGGGAGCTGAGATTTAGAACTCAGGGTAGGGAAGGGACAGTTTTCAGGGCTGGGGACAGTTTTCGGGCTCAGGGCTGGGAGGCCTGGATCTGGGACGTTTTTAGGATATGGGGTGAGTTTTAGGGCTCATGGCGAGGAAGGGACAGTTTTCAGGGCTGGGTCAGTTTGATGGCTCAAGGGCAGGTCTGGGAACTGGGTAGGTTTATGTACTTGGGTCGGGTTGAAGTGCTCAGGGGGGCTGGGGTGTGATCTTTACCACGCATATGCCTTTACAAAACATGCCTTCAAAACAAAATTGCATGGTAAAGTCATGTGTGGTAAAGAAATGAGTTGTTGAGACGTATTGGTTGTTGGGCCTGCCTTGCAGAGGCACGCATGGTTAAGCCATTCAAGCTTCTGTCATACAACCGAAAAAAATACATTTATTTCGAAGTTTATAATGAGTATTTTTCCTCCCTGATTAACTTTCGTCACAGAAAAATGCCTCGCCCGCCCTTTGTTAGTAGAAACATACATTGTAAACACCTAAAATAAACAAAAATTCAAGAACTACATTACTTGTAAATTTCTAATTTGACAGAGCATAATACTTATGTATACTGTGCACTATGATTGTAAATATTACAGCGATCCCAAATAACAAACCATCAACGTCAGTGGTGAGTGATGTTGACCATTTAAAGCTATTTTTTTTTCCAATAAGTACATGTAAAACTGTGTTTACCATAGAGTTGAAGACAGATTCATTGAATAATACAGCAAAAATGATAGTCTGTGAGCCTCAATGTTTTTTGATTTGTGGTCGCCCTTTTCCTTTAGTGATTTGTAGTTGAACAAGATTGTGCTACTTGAATGTTATTCTGAATTGCTAGATCATATACATTCGAAATGTTGGTTATCTCTCTATAGAGCTGAAAACCCGTGCATGCTAGTGGTCCTCACGTTGGAGCTTTGTGTGCCCTTTGATGTATGACTTGTAATTACCAACCTTGTGGGGCTGAGAGAAATTGATTGGAGAGACTTGCATACACTCTCCCTACAGTGAAATTACATGTAAACAAGTATGTAAGTCAGAAGGGTTTGCTACAAAGAACACTCATGGACAGCGTGGAGTTGGTGCAGCAAGAACATATTTATCTTCTTTAATCTTCACTACTCAGGTCCTCTCTGTCGCACCTTGAGTTCAACAGTTCACATCGCAGACTCTTTTTAATGGATGGATTACAGTACACTTTGGAGTGACCATGACTTAAGTAGCAGCCGCGGTCCGTGCAGGAAACAGCGGTGGGGCCGGGTAAGGGGAATTTCGAGGGACGATGGCAAAGGAAAATTAATTATTCATTTAATTTTCCCTTGGCATTGCCCCTCAAAATCCCCCCTTGCCTGGCCCCACCACCCCACTGTTGTTACCTGCATGGACCGCAGCTGTTCAGTAGCCAATCTCTCAGGCACCAGTGCCCCCAGAGCCCTATACACCAGGGAAGGGCTCCCCTTCCGTCTGCAAAGAGATGTTAGAAGGAGTATGTAAGCATTTATAAATGTTATATTTATATACCACAACCCCCAGCGCACCGGAGTGCAGTACAGAGTAGAAGGTAAACACACATTCAACATATGATTGGAAGGGATTTAAAGAGAGAACGTGAACTGTACTGCACTGTGATGTAGTGCTTCTTGAAAAAGGTGCGTCTTCAGCTCTTTCTTAATTTGACGCAGGGTGGGGGTAGTCATAATGGAGACGGAGTCATTCCGGGTCTTGGGTGCAAAGAAGGCCTTTTTTCATAATTTTCCTTTCAACTTCCTCATCTCCAGTTGGATGGGGCCCTGACTGTGCATGTGCAGACAGCCACTTTGTGATGAAGAGTCTGTCAGCCATAAAGAAAGGGATTCCGGTCATGATGGCTTTGTATATTATGCGATTGTTTCGAAGATGTTGGCAGCTGGCAAAGGTAGTCCAAGTTCCATAAGGGTGTGGTGATGTAGCCAGTTGTCTTCAGGCCTTTCATGATCTGTGCTGCTGCATGTAGTAGGCCCTTGAAGGGGCAGTGTGGGGTCTGGAAGTCCATGAAGTATAGTGCTGCTACTATCCGGATGAATGAGCACTAGGGCTTGAATTAAAGTTCTGTAGTTGCTTTTTAGGAAGAATGGTCTTACTTTCTTTAGTGGAGAGAGCTTACACCAGGCCCCCTTGGTTTGCTTGGTTGTGTGTTTACTTGAAGGTGAGATTGGTGTCCAAAATGATGATGAGAGTCTTAACATTGGGCAGAAGTTGGGGTTTGAATCCATGTAGGCTCATTTCATTGAAGTCATCCTGTGCCCTGCTAGTCTGTCTACACCCCCTCTTTACCGCTTCGAGCGCCTCCTGCTCATTGATGATCCCACCTGAACGCAAAGAGTTGTGAAGGGATGTATGCCCTGTCCTTTTTAATATCCCTTCACCTCCCATACTAGCGAGAAAGGGCTTTTTATATAGGGGCTCAAGGGGGGTTATCAAGAGCTGTTTGCCACCTCACATCAGAATCTTTGACAGTATGTCTTAATAGGGTTTGACATATTCCAATATTTGGGGTTGGTTCGAAGGAAAATGATTCCTTCCTTCACTTCAAATGATGTTCTGCCCCATCTTTCCTGTTGGAAGAAGGAAACCTTGCTTGGGAATTTCCAGTAGGGAAGCTGAAGGTCAGAGGAGCTTTAGCAGTATGACTCTAGGGGGTGGACAATGGACAACTCCCTGCCATCCCTGACCCCAGTGACCCCCTACCATGTGGGTCAGCTTTGGAGAATGCACCAGTTTATTGATGGAGTATACACTGTTTTCCCTTCCATCGTTACACTAAAAATGCCCCACAAGTATTGAACCAATGATACAGAATATTCCCTTTTTAATGGGGGAAGGGTCGACCCCATAGCCCTTCATAACCACTGCTGCCACATCCATTGGAGTCAGCCTAGAAGAGAGCTCACATATCTTCAACTCCTGTGACCTTTACACACCCCTGGCAGTGGCTGGGCAAATAGGGGTTCACTTACAAGGCTTACTCCAGGTGACCCCTGGAGCATCCTACGTGTTCAACTAATGGATACTGAAACGTGTGAGGTTTCCTCAGCACCCCCAGAGCTTTTCATAAGAACTTAGCATAACATCTTTGTGATAAATTAGTGATACCATTGGGACAGGATTTTATGTCTATACACATGAAGGTGAGTAAAGGTCCCTTACAGGAGTCATGGTAAAGTGGAACAATTAAGAGAATAGGAACTAGGAAGAACTTCTAATAGGGTAAGTGTTTTATGTCACCTATATTTATATATTAACTTGTTACACTTACAGCATAGTAGCCAACAAACCCACCAATTCCAAGTTTGAATTATGCTTGCCGGCGAGTTAGGATACCCATAATTTCACTGATTGAGAGAAATCATGAGCCCCCAAAAATCTTTTTCTAGGCAGGGTTGCTGTGGTCGTCACATGGCACGAGAAACTCACAAAATTCCAGGTTACCAGTGATGTCTATAATTTGTTCGTTTATCTCCCATTTAAATCTTATACTCAACTACTTAAGAGCTGAGATGCAGAGGAATTCTAGAGTAGCTTTCTCAGACAGCGACAATGAGAGCTGTGGAAGATTTTCGGAGAGTCAGGTTGCATTATAGTACCCTGTAAAGTTTATACGAGAATGGGCTGCGTTGGCAGTAAGAAGACATTCCTAGCAGTTCAACAAAGACATTTTCAGCCAGATTGGGAGTGATTAAAATCCTTTAAGATACCCCAGGCGCTCCCAAAAGAATCTCCCCTCGGCTGGACAAATAGCTCTAAAAAGTGCCTGACCCATAACAGGAACATTCGGGGTCTTATGTGATGGTACAACCTGTGAGTAGAAGATGGATGACTGCGAAGTGTCCTTGTGGCTCGTGTGCCTAAGGTCACTAGCAACGCTCTCAATGTATAAGGTGGCACATACATAAATAACTTATTAACTGCATGGTTTTGATTATTCTCTACAACAGCTGAAACCGTTTTCTTCATTTTGCTTCAATATTTTCCTTATAAACGTTAACTTGATTGCGCTCCTTGCAAAAAATAAAGCCTTGTAACCAAGGCAAGCTACTCGAAGTAACACTGAAAGTACCTCTGCGTCTTGGTTGGTCCTTTCCCAAATGAGAGTACACCCCCTTCTAAACAATGCTCTGCTCTTGCATTGCCCATCTAACATCTCACATAATCTGCTGTGTCAAACTGCCCTTCAGAATGCATGTTGTATTTGTTTGTGTAATAATAATTATTTCCTCTTTGACGAATTATTCGTTTTATTCACCTGCCTAGTAAGTGTAATCTAATTAAATCCAATGCAGTTAGTTTCAGCATATCGCAAACTCCTGCTTTTCCAAAAAGGTTCACTACCTCCTTTCTTTCCTGAACACCACTCAAGGTATTCTATATTAAAAAATGCCTGATACATTCTTCAACACGTGGAATGCCCTATTTTCTCCTCAGCCTATCTCAAGTTCGGGAAATACACAACAAAATGTTTACTTTCTAGTTGAATACATTCTGAAGCGTTATCCCATTTTGTAGCACCGGTTTCTATTGGTTCACAACAGTAACTATGACCTTTCAAGGCCATGCTCACAGTGTAAATTATTTGCATACGATTTAGAACGGGTGCTTTGTTTTTTTCTCAAGAAAGTTTGAATGCACTGTGGAATTCGTGTTGTCGTAGAGAAACTGATGCCAGTTTGTTGTCTGACAATTGACAGCTGTGCTGAAAATCGAAGACGGGCTACCTGCAGCATGTGAAGGGAGCAACCATTGAGCTAGAGAACAGGTTTTTGTCAAGTCTCTGGGGCCAGGGAGGAACAGCTGTCAAACAGTCAGGGAGGAGAGATGTCAAATAAGCAGGGCAGGCACCCAGGTGGAGTGCATGGATTAGGTGTCCACTCACAGATCACTGACAATACCCCATACTTATTTTTATGAAAAATTTGTATAAACAGCCCGTACTGTGCATCCTTTTTTATGCCACCCAGGTGGCATTTCTTGTCGAGCTGCTCATTCTCAAGAGATTTGAGCCCTGCTTTTAGCTTCAAAACTGCGTTTTTGCTGTTTAAATCATAAACTGCAAAGACTAAATTGGTCTGCAGCTTTCCTAACCACAGTGATCTAACATTTGGGTCAACCTCTCATCGACCATGTCAGCGAACTATACCTGGATTGCCAGTATGTTATGATCCTTGCATCCAAGTGTGTAAAAATCACTCTGGAGTACAGGAAATCCTGGAATCTACAGCAATTGAAATGCTCTAAAATCGGAAGTGAAATCCCAAACGGACTGTGGATGCCCGGAAAGCTAAAGGCAATTATCTGGGATACCAGTCCATACTCAATGCTTTGTATCCTAAAAAATTATTCAACTTTAATTGTATTCATCAACATATTTCCCTTTTCCTTGCCACTGCTTTTCCCAGCATTACAATCTGCACAGACCATCGACTTTGAATCTATAGCCTTGTTGCACTAAAGAGAAATCATATCCCGTAGGCTCGCAGCAAAGCTATTTATTCCAATTGTGCATTTGGCCAGGATGTCAGTGTTAGACCTGGCATCCTTGGCATGGTTTCCCCTGTCTTTTTTCCTCTGCGTCCTATATTTTTGTTGTTATGCTGGACTTCGTTTATGCTGATTTATGCACCCTGTGCACTTTACCACTGCCAACCATTGCTAAAGTGCAAGTGCTCCCTGTGTAAATTGTAAATATGATTGATTATCCATGATTTGAAAATTTGATTTACTGGTAAGTCACTAGTAAAATGCACCATACGTGCCAGAGCCTGTAAATCAAATGCTACTCGTTTGCAGTAGTGGTTGTTCCACCCACACGAGTAGCCCTGTAAATATGTCTCAGACCTGCCATTGCAGTGTCTGTGAGTGCAATTTCAAACTGCCATGTCAACCTGCGAAATGCACCCACTTGCCAGGCCATAAACCTTCCCTTTTACTACATGTAAGGCACCCCTAAGATAAGCACAAGGTGCCCCCGTGGGCAAGGTGCAGTATGTGTGAAAGGTAGGACATGTACTGGTGTGCTTTACATGCCCTGATAGTATTATACTGCCAATTCTGTTTTCACTATTGCAAGGACAAGCTTTCCCACATCTCCCTAGCACTGGAGCTGCCTTGTAACAACTTACCAGTGTAACTCTCAATTGAGAACAGCTGGAGCTTTGGAGTTTAGGCGCTCTGAGCTCAGTATTTAAAAACACATCTTTTAGTGAAGTTGATTTTTAAATAGTGTGTTTAAAAATGCCAATTTTAGAAAGTGGCATTGTATTGTTTAATCTTCCTGTGCCTCTGCCTGCCTGTGCAATCAATGTCTGGTTTAGATTGACAGGGGACTGTTTTTGCATTCACTCTAGAGAGTCACACAAAGGGAGTTGAGGTGTGCCCTGCATATCCTGATGCACCATCACCAGCCTAATGGGCCTTCCTGAGCTAGAGTAGTGGGTGGATCTGTCACCTGCACCTGAATAGGGCTGTGCCTGGCCTCTCAAAATGCTGTCTCCACCCCCTTGGAGTGTGTCTGGAGCCAAGACCAGGCAGAAATTCTGCAACCAGGTTTGTGGCAAATCTGTCACTCTTGATGTTGCTCATATGTGCCTGAATCTTTGCATATACTTTGCATGCCATCCTCACAAATAGAGTGTAAGTTATACACACATTGAAATCTGAAGATTGCATGTGAAATGTTACAATTCTGAGATGTTTTTTGTTTTCAAACCACACCATTTCTGAGTTGGACTTCCTTGCTCACCACTGTAACTGAAGAAACATTGAAGCTACATTGTACGTGGGAATAGTGCCTTTATTGTCCTTAGTTCAAGGCTCAAGAGGTCCTCAAATGGTTATTAGGTGGTCTTTTAAAAGGACAGTGTAGGAAGGTATTTTGTAAAATTGTTGCTCATACTTCCTTGCATAAGAGGTAAAGGTTGATTTATCACTTCAAGTCCTTTGATAATATGGGTACTGTACCACTGGCAGATTGTCACAAAAATGGTATGAAAGAATATGTAATGTAGTGATGAATTCTTATCTGTGTGTTTCTGATGTACTGCTAGGGTCAGTTTCCTTCTTTCAGCTGTAACACTCAAATCCAGGACAACTACTTCCACATTACTGCTAGACGAAGTGAAACTCCAAAGTGGGTTTAGAACATTCAACCAGTTAAGAAACTGTTGTAGCTCATCTCTGGAAACATGCCAAATACAAGGGATGTTATTTTTGTATTGTTTGCAGCACACAGCCGTTCCCATAACAATGTTACCATCAATTCTTGAACAATGTAGACCCTCTTGATATATTTTTCTACAACATAGCAGGCTCTATAATTAATTTACTTCTGGTGATGTTACAAATTTAGTAACCGTGCTTTCATTATAGGAGTTTATTGAATTCTTCAGGAGGGAGGCCGTTAATGATTTGGATAGCAGTGTGATCTTACTTAGAGAAACCTATTTCCAACATATGTCCTAATTTGCACCAACCTTGAATATTTTTAAAATGACGGAAGTCTTTAAAAAGAGCATAATGAACAACCATGAGATAAATGTAAGGATGATCCTTAGTTTGATTATCAGAAGGCCAGTCTGAGTAAACACAAATGGTGTGTGTTGAAGTACCTGGAACAGGATGCCTTTGTTTTATTTAAAAAACTTCTAAAGATTATTGAGTAATATTAAATATAGAGGAATAGACTAGTCAAGTATACAGCCCTTAGAAGATTAGAAAATCTATTAAAAAAAATCTTCATAACCTACTAAGACTTCTGCTGCAGAATAGCATGATCTGTTGTTTGAATTCCTGAATGTCAGCCTCCTGAAGAAAAATTACTTTTAATTCCAAAGATCGCAACTTTTGGGGCCACATGTATTAGCCCATTTTACATCCACAAATGGTGTCAATCGATAAATTTGATTGTTTGCAAATGCAAAATAGCCTTCCAAGATGTATTAAAGGTTTTGGCAGTGCATTTTAGGTAATCATGATCTTATGTCAAGGAGAATAGTTTTCCCAGAGCTATTACAGGTATGGGGAAGGGGATTTTAATGCTGCCCCATACACTAGATCTTGGAATCCATCCTGTTGCTGAGCTTGTAGCGAGTAGACCGCTATTGCATTGGGTCTGCTTATGGACCACTAGAGAACCCCAAAGTTATAGGTCCATCCTTAGTGATGTTATGCAGTGTAAGCAGGCAATGATGAAGATTGAGTGGTTAAGAATATGAAGAACGCATGGTCTGAGCTGGGACTATCAGAGTTTTGGGATGCCCCATAGGCTATCCTGACTAATGCTGCTCCAATGGTTAAGCAAAGATATTGGGAGTCAGCAATCACACAGATCAATCAGGATAGCCGTCGAGAAACACTAACCAAATCTTTTTAAATGTACAGAACTGTAACCAAGGCAGAAGAATTTTTGGATTACAATGGACACCCATGTTAACATTGTTTGTTTCTGCAGTTTAGGTATGGTACCCTCCCCATTGCTGCCTTTACCGCATGCTAGGCTTCTTTGGTAGATGGTACTAGAAGCTGCACATTTTGCACTAGCACCGATGAAACAGATGAACAACTACTTTTTTCTTCCATAAATACATTTTGCCAAGAAGGTGGTTGATTTTCCCTTTATGTAGAAATTTGCTAAAATAGAGATTAAATTAACACTTTTGGGGTCTGTTAGAATGAATCAACCTAAGGGGTTGTGGCTTAAATCTCTAAATTTGTTTTGCAGCCTGGGATATCAAACAAGAAATATTATTGTAACTTGAATGGCTCTTGCTTTGAGACCTTAAGTGATGCTGACATATATACATTACATATTCTGTAATTTTTAAATCATTTGATTCTATTCATTTTATTAAGCAAGAGCTTTCTTTATCCATGTCTCATTTACATAAAGTCTTTTAATCAGCGTATGTAATTATTGAAACAAATGGTAAATTGTTTTAATTATTGTGTGATGATGAAATAATTAATTTCGATCTGTCAAGAAACTTTGAATGTTTAAAACACTCTAAAATTTTACTCATGGCCTCTTTTGCATCAGCACCTAGTTTCTTTGTTTTAGCAATGCATTTTACTTAAAGATTTGGAGGATGACCAGGGAATACGAATTTGCCACTTCTTTAAAAAAAAGTAACAATGAGGTGTTGGCAGGAGGCATATGTGGGACAACCTAAATGGCCAAACCTACTAAATGACTTTGCTTTCTAGCACATGTTCATCAATAATATTGTTATTATTTGGACGGGTGATCATTACTCTCCTTTTCAAACAATTGAATATATTTTTGTTAAATTGCAGACAAATTTAATTAGATTTTCAAAGTATAAAACTTGATGTATGGTATGCAATGTTACATTACAGAAATAATTATTGCCTAATGAGCAAATCAAGTTTACAGAGATTTGGTATATGTTATTAGATGCAAGGAGGCTGTTATTCACATTTCAGCTATTGGATAGTTCGCTTAGCTAATGTTAATGGTATACTTTAGAATAAAAGTAAAAACTAAAAAATAAGAAAGAAAAAGAAGACAGGCAAGAGATGGTATAATAAATGAAAAGAGAGAGGGGGAGAGGTTTGAGGAGGAGTTGGGCAACTCGAGTTTCTCAGTATCATAAGGATATTTTAAGTGTGTTGTAGTGTATATGAATTATAAAGGTAGGCTCATAAAACCTAATAAGTGGCGAAGGATTCTTGTATCTGGCAGAGGTCCTAAGGTGGTTACTGGGATGACATGCATTTATCAAGCTTCTTCCAAATCTATTGAATATCTTTACTAAAAGTCCTTCAGTATTAACCCGAGTAAACCATCTAAGCCAGGAAAGTCTGCTATATCCTCATGAAAATATTGAAATTGGTCTTTCCAAGACAGTGACTTTTATTCATAGAAAAGAGACATCATCTAATGCCGAGTTACCTGCAATCATCTGCCATCCTCGAGACTTGAAGAATAGTATTCTTTTAGGTGTTGACTTGCAAGGCAAATGGAATTGTTCTGCTGTAATAAGTTCGTTTTTTAAAGTAAAAAAATAAATACTTTTCGATTCATAATCGAATACTAAAATCTCAATGGGAGATTACAAGCTGGTCAGAGATACAAATTTAAAACATTGGCACATACTTAAAATAAATGAAGATCTTGGATGTCATCTGTTTTCATAATTTTGGTAGGCTGCACAAGCAGAAATATGCCATTTATTGTTGACAGATGGGAGCTTTTAGTGGCTGAATGATCACTGTGATGGGGCTGAATGATCAATGTGATGCTCTGTGGGCTAACCATGACATTACTGGCCTTGGTCGGGTAATTTAACAGAATAAAGAGAAACTGTTATTTGCACTGTTTGATTATATATATCTTGTTTGAAGTTAAACTTAATTTAACAGAAGTCTCCCGGAAACCCCTGAGTAATGGCCCGTCCTTGGCTCGAAGCATTCTTTAATAGTGGGGAAATGGATTAACTTTGTTTGAATTATAACTTGTTGCTGTCAGCAGAAACAAATCTATTAAATAACTGTTTTAATTTAGATTTGTAGAGCAGTATATTCAGTCCAAAGACATTTTCGTTGTCTGGATAAATTTAAATTATGGTCAGAAAATTAAAGAAAGACTTACTTTCACTGTATTGAGAGGAATGTCACTCATCTATTAAAACATGTGGGGCAGATTTACAAGAACTGACGCATCTCTGCATATTAGGAGAGATGCGTTAGTTCAACTGCGTCACGCAAAAAAGCCCTTGCACCACCATGGATGCATCGCATTTACAATGCGGCGCACCGTGGCGCAAAGATTGATAGATGCGTCACACATCTATTGTTGTAAAGGTAACACATTGCTGGAGTCGTGTCGCAAGCGCAACGCAACTCCAGCAATGCTTAGGAATGCCTATTCCTATTGTGCTGCTTCACTCCTTACGCTTCCTTCAAGCAGGCGTAAGGTTTTGACGCAGTGGCGTTGTAGAAGTGACTCAGTATATTTCACTGCGTCACTTTTACAAACGCCCACCCTGCATACATTATACCTGACACAGGTATAATGTGACGCAGGGCTTTACAACGTGACACATCTCCCTAGATGCACCATGTTGTAAATGTGTTGCAACGTGGCGCATTGTTTACGACGCCGCTGCATAAGCGGTGGCGTAAAAGTGTCGCAAGGGGCTTGTAAATCTGCCCTTGAATTTTTTGCTAATGTAGGTTTGAACGGGGGCTTTGCAAAGATTTTTCAGACAGTTAGACTAAGTAAACGTTACCTTCATAGTCATTTCATCTTTACTCTCTGCTCTAGTCCAATGAGACAATATAGAGCTACTTCAGTATACTTATGTCAAGTCAAACTTTATTTATTTAGATCGTCGCCGAGACCAATAATACAACATTAATTTAGGCACAAGCGTAAACCAGCAATTTCACTACAGATAAAATCAATACAATGAGATGAAACTTTGAAAACATGTAAACACTTTAAAACTAGTAAACTCATTTTGAGGGGAGAATATAAACACATGATTCATTCGCCAAGGATATACCATAATGTACAAAACAATGTGTTTGGGTGCTTCAGGACTGGTGAACAAATGTGACTTGACTGACATCTTGGTTACCCCTGGATGGCCCAGTAATTTGTAGTACTAATTGGATCGCATCATGATAAAACAGAATACTGACAAGAAGACAGAAATGCCAATCCTCGGCCATTCTAGCTTTCTCTGGTTTAGTAGTTTACATCCCTGTGACAAGGTGTCCCTTCTGGATCTAAATAGACAAGTTAAAAGCCTTGGTTTTCATCTGGATGAGGGCCTTACATTAACCACACCAGTCAGTAAAACATCCACAACTTATTTTACACTGATAAACATGTTGAAAAAAAATCACTCTATTTGAATATAGAAAGTTAGCTTTACATACCCTAATCAACTCTAGGCTAGATTATTGCAGGCACCTTTACTTAGGCTGCAAAGATCACATTTTCAAGTTGCAATTAGTTCAGAACACAATGATTGATCCAATTTTCAAGCTTGATAGACAGAGGTATAATAGTTCCTACAGACTGCAACTTCCTGGGATCCTATGAAGAAACAACATTGATATAAAACTCTTTATTTTACTCTTTGTACCATCACAAACACAGCTCCCCTTTATCTGCAAGAAATGTTCCGTAGATAAATGCTGACAAGATGCCTTCTCTCTGCTTCAATTATTACATTTATTATTCCATGATATTAAAAAAATCACAAATGGAAGTGGCTGAAATCCATTCTTTTTGACTAATGGACTTGTTCTGAGGTGACTGGGATTTCCTTTTTTTTTTAACTCCTGGATACCCACATGGGTGACAGTGCTTTAGAAATTATCCTAATATAATGTGTGCTCTGAGGGAACTTGCACCAATATTCCCACCATGAGGGTTGAAGGCTGAAAATGTTGATGAAGTCTCAAACAGTGAGGGAGAACTGCAATGAAAATATATCAGATATTCCCATCCATGCAAAGTTGGGTTTTCAAGATCTTATCATTTCGTCAACTTGCACAGAGACTTCAATGCCAATAACCACACCCTACCTCCAACCTCCAAACTCAAGCAACAGCCACAATTCATGTAAGGGTGAACAACAAAACTCACTAAATTAACTCATTCATAACCCTCGCATAGCTTGGCACAAAAGCAGTTGTCAGGATTCACTGAGACAATGTGTAAAGTATTCATGCAGTCCTTAAATATTAATAAAGTGAAAACACCACACAAGTAAAATCATACACTAATAAGAAAAATAGAGTCATTTGTAACAAATTATTTGACAACAAGATGACAAAATCCGATGAGCAGAACTGAGTTATGAATTTTGAAAGTTTCAAGTTAAAAATAGCACCTAAATTATTCAAGCACCAACCACGGGTATCTAGTTGCACTAGAAAGGGGCAAAGTTGAAAGTGATGGCTGACTGCGATGGGATACATGAAGTGAATTTGGCCCGGGCTCCACTTTTGTTTGCACTTAGAAGAAATTTTGAAAGAAAATGTCTGAGAAGGTAAAGTTCAGAGGTTAAGGCAGCCTGTGATGTCTGAGGAGGAGGCATCGTCATCAGGGAGCCCTGGAAGAAGTTGTGATTAGGATTGCTGCGTTCGGACCTAAGGCCTTATTTCGAATTTGGCGGCTGAGTAAATCCATTACAGAGGAGATGGATATCCCGTCCTCTGAGTTACATAAATCCCATTATCTGCTATGGGATTTATGTTTCAGCGGACGGGATATCCATCACCGTTGTGACGGAGTAACCTGTCCACCAAGATCTAAATAAGGCAAAAGGAACAATTGATGGACCAAATGCAGAACAATGTCATACATTCACCCCAGTACAGAGACCTGGGCCTAAATCCATGTTTTATTTGCTCACCATACCATTGCAGTTCGAACCCAGCCATATGCAAATCAGCCTTGACCCTGTGCCCAATGGGAACAGTCCAGCCCAAACTGCCAGGCCAGGTCCTCCCTGAACTGGAAACAAGCATCCTAGGACTGGTTTTGGGGTTTCACCCCTCATCAGCCAGGATAGCTTGACTCCAGTGGCATGGAGAGCACCTATCACGGATATCTAGTTGCTCTAGAAAGGGGCAAAGTTGAAAGTGATGGCTGACTGCGATGGGTTTGGATATATGAAGTGAATTGGGCCCAATCTCCGCTTTTCTTTGCACTTAGAAGACATATTGAAAGAAAATGTCTGAGAAGGTCAAGATCGCTGCGTTCGGACTTAAGGCCTTATTTAGAATTTGGCAGCCGAGTGAATCCATTGCAGTGCTGATGGATATCCCAACCTCTGAGTTATATAAATCCCATTATATACTATGGGATTTATATTTCAGCGGATGGGATGTCCGTCACCGTTGTGATGGAGTAACCTGTCTGCCAAGATCTAAATAAGGCTATTAGTCTCTTTAATGGAATTCAAAAATCTCCAGCGGTATGAAGCTGTAGCCAATGAGGGCTCCAGGAGATAGGATACCCTTTCTTTGAGGAGCCACTGAACAGGATTTGGTGCGGTGGAGAAGAATGCAGTGGGAGTGAATTCAGAAGTCAGGCAAACCGTTGATGCACCTTGGGTGGATCGTTGAGCAGGTAGGTCCCAGTCTTCTCTTGATTTTCATAGTACTTTTTAGGTGAAAATCTTCTGAGTCCGTAGTTTTGAATTTGGGTTATCTGGGCAACTTAAGCACCACTTCTAAGGGTCCAGGACTAAGGTGCACCAGTTGGAGAATCAGGACTCACTCATGCTAGGCCCCAGTGCACATTCAAGATGACTGGAGCTTTTTCTCTCCCTGAGGCTCTGATCAGAAGGCCAGCCAACTAGCCTCTGGAAGCCCTGGGTTGAAGACGAAAAGCAGAACTCAAGTAGCAGGACAGTCTTCTGAGGGCACAGGGCAGACTTCAGGAGGAGGGCAATCCTCTTGGTGCAGCAAGGCAGTCAGGATTTACTGCTGTGGAGAAGAAAGTAGCAGGAACTACTAAGAAGTCAGACTGACATTTGAGGCACCTTGGACTAATCAACAAGAAGGTAGGTCCAGGTCTCTTCTTGGTTCTCAGCGCCATTTTTTGGCAAATAATTTTCTAGGTTCCAAGTTTTAGATTTGGGCCATCTGGGCACCTTTAGAACACTTCTAAAGGTCCAGGACTGGAAGGGTACCACTTAGATGGTCAGGTCACAGACAGCATACCAGTCCCCTGAAAGTCCTTGAACAGATCCAGAATTGAACTGAAGTGTGGGTCTGAGGGTCCTAGGTTTGTACCTGGTGTTAGCTTTGAAGTGAAAGATAGTTCTGGAACTTTCCTCCTCAGAAGTGTCTGCAATGCCTGCCTCCCTGCCATGGTCCCAGGATGTCTGGTGGCACAATAGGCTAGTGTGAAGGTACTTTGTGTGTATGTGTGTGCTGAGGCAGTGTCTTTGCATTGCAAGTGGGGCTGTGCCTAGCTACACTCTACCATCCTGCTTGGATAACTCATCCTGCCAACATCCAGTCCCTCTATTGTGTTGCAGTCTGGGAGGAACACATAATGGTCAACTGTCAACTACACCTAATCATGTGGCCCAGGAAACAGGCTTCAGGCACTAAATGGTTAGGAGAAGAAAATTAAAACTTCTAAAGTGGAATCTTCAGAATTGTGACATAAAGAATGACTTTACAATTAAAGGGAAATTCAAACTACAATTACCTGGACCCCAAACATGACCTTTCTAGGGGTGACACATGTAATAAAAGGAGGTTTTAGGCCTGGCACATGGTGTATTTTGACGAGATGAATTGTCAGTTTAAAGCTGCATACATGGTACAATGTCAGGCCTGAGGCATGTTTTATGGGGCTACTTGAGTGGGTGGTACGATAAATGCTGCAGGCCTAATATTAGCATTTAGTTTACTAGCACTGGGTATATACACAATATACCGCTTTACTAGGGACGTATATCTAAATTAAATATGCCAAGCAGGTGTTAGCCAATTTTACCATGTTTTAGGGAGTGAGCACAAGCACTATAGCACTGATTAGCAATGGTAAAGTGTATACAAATGGACTCTGACACTCCATGGGAAAAAAAGTTTTTTCAAAAACAAACTCCTGCTTTGGAAGTTTGTTTTTGAAAAATAAAAGATATTTGATGGGTGGCCATCATGGTTGATGAATCCATCTGTCAAACTTTTACAACATTGATAGGAACTACTGTCATGTGGTTCCTGTAAATGTTTAAAGTTTGACAAGGATGGTGGAGAAGTCTAAATATGGCAGACCAAGGTGCCTCGGGATGGTGAGGGTAATGTCCTCTGTCATCCTGACAAAGCTGCCATACTCAAAATAAGCCCCTGAATCTGAAGATGGAAATCCAGGCAAAGGGGATGAAGAGAATGCTTACCTAGGTGCAAAATTTGACTCTTCCCACTCGGCATTTCAGGTAATATCTTGTTGAACCAATGCTTTGAATTGCAGCAGTCAAAGTCCATGTGCAAAAAAAACATCAAACCAGGATCAAATATGATCTAAATATTACAGCTGTACTGTTAATTGATCACATTATTGTTTAACGTTTTGGTTTACCAATAAGACATAGCAGGTTACAGGCATTTATATTTTATAAAGTACACCTAAATAAAATGACATGGGAAAAATGGTAGTGGCTTCGAATTAAGTAGTCAGGCATTGCTGTTAAAGGGGAACAGGAGCTCTTTAAATCTATAGACTTGCTGTTCATCCCTAATCTAAAGGGGTCAAGGGTAGAGTTTTAATTGAAAGGTGGAGTTCCTTCTAATGCAAGATTCTTAAATAACAAAAACATACTAATCGGGTCCATTTAGTAACTTATTTACTGCTCTGATGTTCCACAGGTGCAGCAATGATTTGCGCAGGGAGTACCATGGAGGGGTACATCCAAAATTGGATGTGTTCCTTGCATATCCCATCTCTACCGACCAGCAGCATTCCGTTTGTAAAATGATGTGTGATTTTATACATGAAACAATTTTGCACTCATTCATATAATTAATTTAACTGTATATTGATATTATCAATTTTACTGCATATTTATCAAATGTCCTTGCTTTAATTTCTCAGATTTCATTGTCATGCAAATACTACTTTAGAACAATGATATATCCACAATAAAGAACTAAAGCATTTAACTTCATCATCCTAATATTTGCATAAAAATAATTAATAAATGATTCCTAAGCTACCGTGCTGTTGTTTTAACAATTAAGTATTGCACTACCACCATATTTTCCAGATAAATTACGAAACCATTAACAATTTTCTGCATTACCATTTTGTATTGTACAGTTGTTTTATCAATTAACCTTAATTAATTAGACCTAGAAATTTTGCCGATGCCCGGTGGAGCTACCTAGGTAGCTATAGAGGAGATTGGCTGTGGATCACCCCCTTAGCCGTCACCTACCCAGCTGGACATTGGGCAGACTTTCCTTCATCTCTCCGCCGTGTCTCCTTCCTCCCCCGCCTTCCGACAAATTAGCCGGCTTGTTTGACTTTCACTTTGTCTTTTTGGTTCTCCTGAATTACTTTCCCCCTTGCCGGTCTTTCCTGACCTTATCTTCACTCCAACCCCATTTTACTCTTCCTTCTATACCCCATAGGATGTGGGTATATGTTAAGCTATGCTCTAGTAACTCATGATACTGTGTAACACAGTTTTTTGTTCTATGTTATACTAGGCTCCTGTAACTGATGTAATTTTGTAACTCGCTAATCTTCATGTAAAGCGCTCTGATACCTCCGGGTCTAGCCAGCGCTATATAAAAACTATGCAAATAAATAAATGAACTATTAATCTCTTTCCACTATTTTTTACAGCTAAACTAATAAGCTATTAGCAATTTACCACACTGCCATTTTGTATTTCTTGATAATTCGCTAACAATTACCTAGAAATTTTAAACATATAAAACAATGTGATTTTGAAATGTCGCTGAACAAAGCACTTGCAACTTTTCAGGTTACATGCATGATCAAACTGGTGAAGGAGATGCACACTCAGTGGCTGTCTCTTCCATCTCTTCCATTTTCGATCAACACTCATCATGCTACTTAAAATTATTTGCTGGCTGATTTTCACCACACTTAGGGGCCCATTACGATGGCGGGCGGACATAGTCCGCCCGCCACCGTAACGGTAAACGGGACCGACTGCCAGAGGTGTGGCAGTCCCACTGTGCCCATTAGGATGCGACCGCCAGGGTGGCGGTCGCATCCCGCATATTTAACATTGTGGCGGGCGGTTTTACAAGCAGCACCCGCCACAATGTTAAAAATGCATGTTGTACAATGGCATGCACAACGTGACCGGCACCGCGCGGTGTGGCAGGGGTAAATGGCCGTCCAACAGGGTGTTTTGGCGATCCGCCCGCCATGATAATAGGCCCCTAAATTTCTTTTCAGGGATTCTTGCTGTTCGACTCAGTGGTTTAAACAGTCGCATATTCAATTAGGCCCAAATGCTAGTGCCTCCTCTTCCACTGCGCCAAGCTGCCATGCATCCAGACCCTGCTCTGCATCTCCTTTGGCCATGTGGAATGGGCATTCACAGCATGGTTTGCCCTCTGTCTACGTATATGTGTATTTGTATGTACGTTTATATGTGATGCTTATATAGCACAAACCTAACCGAAAAGCAGCGGAGCGCTTACATGTTACTATATATATATATATATTATCTACTGGCGGTCGCCAGTAGATAGTTATAGTTAGGACCTATTTTTCATAGGAAATCCGCAACATTCTATTCCCAATAAGTCTGGTGCCGGTTGATGAATCCTTTTGAAATTTTCCAAACTTTTGGCCAGCTCCGCTCCGCTCCTACCCTGAAAGTTTTGTGGTGATTCGTAAAGTGGGGGCCGATAAAAATGGGGGTCCCAAAACGCGTTTTCCCTATGCAATTTCCCATAGGATCTGTTGTCGCAGCTACAGCCCGAACCGCTGAACGGAATGACACCAAATTTGCCAAAGAGGTAGTCCTCAGTTCAGACTCGTGCCTTTTGTATAAATGGTGTGATTCTGTTCATTAGTTCCTGAGAAAATTAGGGTAAAAAAGTTAGTGATATCTATGGCCGGGGAGGATCCGCGGACCCTACCCGCACCGTAAGCGCACCCTCCCCGAATCGAGCGCGCACCCTCCCGATCGCACGCTGAATGCTAATTGGCTGTCGAGTGTCTGTCTACATTCGAAACCAGGAACTGTAGGCGGCCATTTTCTGCCTCGGTAGAAGCGAGGCTGAAGAAGCAAGGGGAATAATAAAGGGGGCAGAGTGGAAATACTCTGACCGTCTAGAGGTGCTTAGGGGGTCCCAGAAGGACCCCCTGGGGCCCCCTTTTAAAAAAAAATAAAAACGGAAAAATGCGCGCAGGGTGCGCGCATCCTATCGCGTTTGGTGCACGGATCCTCTCGCGTTGGGTGCACGGATCCAAGGGAAAAAAATTTGAAAAAAGACAATAAATCATTGGTTGTATGACAACTTTCTACACTGAAAGGTAGGGTGTGTATTTCTGTTTTTTAAACGCATGATTCTTATTGGTTAACAAAAACTGATTGTAAGGAACATTATATATGATAAGCTGATATGTTGAAAAGTCAAGCACACTTGCTGTCTTGTTTAGCAACATTGTGTGCTGAACTTGTGACCTGTGTGCTCAGTGCAGTGTTCCATGACCTATTTCTATGGTAACAGGCAGAAGGCAGATTGGGGGAAGGATTGAAATGTATTTCATTTGGAAAGGGTTGAAATGTTTAACCAATAGAAATGTGTGTTTGCTTTTGAATTTATGTGTGAAGGATTGTGATTTGATGTTTACATGTATATGTGTGGAAAATGAAAGGGAAACTTTGCCATTCTTTGTTTTTGCTGAGAGGTGCACAGTGCAGAGATTCTGTATAAGAAAATCTGGTGTGTGACTGATATCTGGTGTGTGACTGATATACTTCTTAATCTACAAAACAACTTAAAAGGTGAGTTATTTAATTGTGAGGGGATGTATGTAGACTATTTTTATTTTAATCAGACTAATGTATTTCTCCTGCTAAAGTGTAGGGAGTTTTTTTTTTCTCTACAATCTTATTGACAGTGTGTGTGCATGTAGAAACCATTCTGTGATAAGCATTTGTGTTTTTCATGTGTTTGCAGACAGATAACTGTGCTGATTTTATATTTTGGTAGAATTAGAAACCAGTCATTGTTTATGAATTTGTGAAATGAGTTATATTTCTATACTAAAATGTAGTACTCCTTCTAGATGAAGAAATGTGTTTTGGTATAGTGCAAGGGATAGTGTTGTTTGTCTAGAATCACATAGTGAGTATGTGTGCATTTGGGAACCACTGTGAGAGAAGCATTTGGTAACATCGTGTATTTGTTGACAGATAACTATTTTAAAACCTGTCATGTTGTCAAGTTTTAGTAGCATTAGAAGCCAGTCTTTGCTTATGCATTGATAAAATAAGTCATGCTTTGACACTAATGTGCTGTACTTTAATATGTAGATTGTGTGTAGTCTCCTTACCCCTTGCACAGTAGTGAATGAGTTTTTGTAAGCTGCTAGGGATAGTGTTGCTTGTCTAGAATCACACTGTGAGTCTATCTGCATTTGGGAACCACTGTGAGAGAAGTATTTGGTAACATCGTGTATTTTCTGACAGATAACTTTTTTAAAACCTGTCATTTTGTCAAGTTTTAGTAGCATTAGAAGCCAGTCTTTGCTTATGCGTTGATTAAATGAGTCATGCTTTGACACTAATGTGCTGTACTTAAATATGTAGCTTGTGTGCAGTACCCTTTCCTCTTCTAGACTAGTGAATGAGTTTTGGTAAACTCCTAGGATAGTGTTGCTTGTCTAAAATCACACTGTGAGTCTGTGTGCATTTGGGTAAGGATTGTGATAGAAGCATTTGGTAACATCATGTATTTGCTGACAGATAATTGTTTTAAAACCGGTCATGTTGTCAAGTTTTAGTAGCTTTAGAAGCTATTCTTTGCTTATGCATTGATAAAATGAGTCAGGGTTTGACACTAAAGTGAAGTACCATGTACTATTCTCTTCACTGTGCCAGAACTGAAAATTTAAAGGTTTTACCCAGGCACTGTCCTAGCAGTAGTCTGATGATTTAGTCAGTTTCCAAGTACTCATGTTGTGAACCATACATTACCACATAGACTGCTTCAAATGTCCATGAAGTATGCATGCAGTCTTCTAACATACTATACACTTGTCTTTCACACCTTCAATTCCCTAGTCAGTATCCTTACAGTCCAGCAAACATCCTGTCACTCCCTTTGCACTCCTCTAGTGACCCATTCAGTACCAAGTACTAATCCATTCACTGTGTCAAAAGCCAACCACTTATAAATTTACCCAGGCACTCTCCTAGCTGTACTCTAATCATTCCGTCAGTTCCCAAGTACTCATGCAGTGAGCCAGGCCTTAGCACATAGACAGCTTCAAATGCCTATGCACTATGCATGCAGGCCTCTAACCACCTACACAGTTGTCTTTCACACCGTCAATTCCCCAGTCAGTATTCATACACTTGTAGCAAACACCCTGTTACTCACCCAGTGTGTCTCCTTATAGTACTGTAATCATTCAGTCAGTTAGCATGTAGTCTTTTAGTGAGGTAGGCTTTAGGGCATGAACTGCTTCAAAGTAGTATGACCTATGCATGTAGTGTTTTAACCATCGTCACACTTGTGGTTCAGGGATATAGTTTCTTAGTCAGTTTTATATAAAATGTGTTTGTACAGTAATGGAATAGTATAAATTTGAAAGTTATTAATATACATTTATTTGTGATTCTTTTTTACAGATACTGTTTTTCAACGTAAAAATAGAGAAATCACGCCAGAAAAAAAAGAAAAAGAAAAGAAACTCAGAAAGGCGCAGGAGCGGGAGTGTTTCTCATCCGTTTGCACTCTTCTCGTGCAAGATTGTTTGGATGAAGGGTCCTTAGGTGTTTCATCATACTTGCCGTGCCGTGCGAGTATTTCTTGTTAGGATCCCCTTGCGACAGAACTCTTTTGCAAATCTTGCACGTGACCAAGGTGGCCTTGGTCTTTGTTTGCCCCTCTGGAAAAGTAAAAAATGTCCACACCACTGAAGAAAAACGTTCTTTGCGTGGTGCATCCTCCAAAAATTAATCCTCAGATGTATGAGGAGATGCAGGTGATGCCTGCTGCCTTGAAGCCATTTTTAGTTGAAAAAACTTAGAGCTAAGTGTAAACTTAGTCTAAAAAAATCTTCTTCTCTGCAAAGAGATGCTCCTCCAAAGAAGGTCAAAGAAGAATGATTGAATTGGGTGGGGTCTTTCAATAGTTAGAAGAGGAAGTGTAATGAACCAATCAAATCTGTTTTTTTGCTGGTCACATGGGATCCGCGCACCCTGCGCATACGCAGCACGCACCCAGCGCGCATCCGCGAAATTGAATTAAAAAGAATTATAGGATTAGATGTAAAAATATATTAGTTTTAAGACTAGTTTAGAATTTGTCTTCAATTAATATTCACATGAAATACATATATATATGTTTTTTTAAATGTTAAATATTTCGCGGGATCCGCGCACCTACCGTGTCATAGACGCTCAAGACGCATCGCGGAAGCGTGTAAATGTCGCGTTACGTACTTCGAACGTGTCGCGTATAGGCTAGGAGACGCGTACCTGTCGCATTTTGATTGCGCACTAAACACGTACCCAACGCATACCATGCGTGGATGCTATCGCGTAGGGATCGAGAACGGTGCGCATAGGGTGCGTGGATCCAAAAACATGGAAAATAATATATAAAATAAAGTTTTGAACATATAGTTAAAGAAATATTTTAAAAAATATTAAAAAATATGTTTGAAAAACCCAATAAAACCAAATAATATTTTTTTATTTTTAAAAGAATTAATTAAAAAAATAAATTGAAAAAATTGTGATAATTTTTTTTCAAAAAAACATAATTAATGAAAATGACAGACTGAATTTGAAAAATATAGAAATCCAATGAAAATCATTAAACATGATATCTTTAGTATCAGTGATGTTATTTGAGATGTCATCAGTGATGTCACCAGTGATGTCACTGACCATGTCATGAGTGATGTAATATGTGACGCCATCAGCAGTGCATTGCGGGGGCACGAGTTATAGTTAGCCTTACCAACAATATGACGTTTGAATTTCTCTGGTTTTGTACAAGTGAAATGTCCAGCTAACTATAACATCCCTGAAACCTAAGGTTTTTTCAGTGAATTGCTAAGGTTTTTTAAAAGCTAATTTCTAACTATAACGTCCCTGAAACCTATAGTTTTTTCAGTGAATTTCAAAGGTTTTTTAAATGCTAATTTCTAATTATAATGTTCATTAAACCTATAGTTTTTTCAGTGAATTTAAATTATCATTCCATTCACAACCTGGTGAAAACGGCCGATATTGCCAGTTTTCTAGCAATAGCTTCCGCAAAAGAAATCGCCACAAATGAGAGCAACAACTAACGCTAATAATATGCAGAGTAGGCATTCCTATGCAAAAATAACACGAAAAAACCTCTTCCCCATATTTTCAATGAGCAGCCAAATCTGCAGTGCGATCCAAAAACTGGCGATAAGCTGCGTTAGCAGTGGGAATGTAACATCTGCCTTTTACTGGTGTAAAGTAGGATGACTACCTACAGTGTGAAAGGGAGCCCAGCCCAGAATCACATCTGAAGACCAACACATGTCATAGAGCTACTGATTATGCACCTGCCACACCCAAGAAGGCCACAAAACCCACTGCCGCCACCCTCAGGATCTCCCCCCGGACCACCCCCCCTCTACTACCACCAAGGCAGTGCACAACAGGACAGCAAACCTTCCAAAAACAGCATGGCCCCTCAGCCACCCAATAGCTGAATGTTGTGAGATGTGGCAACCAAACATGTGTGAAGGATACAAGTCACCCACCAATAATAATGCACACAATACCAAGTGTAGTGGTCATGTGCTGGACAGGCCTAACTATGCAGAGCACAAACCTCTCCATGTGCACATATACTGCTGGTGTTTGTAGTGTTGCGGACAGTGGATGCAACCATGTTACCTCAGGCAGTGGGGAAGATCTCGGTCATGTACCTGTGTCATCGTCCCCTGTAAGCGGAAGCGCAGTGGGTTGGTCCAATGTACTCCACTCCAGCATAGAAGTGTGAATAAATAGGCCGAGGCTCTGGGCGTGGTTCACTTGTGTGACGGCCAACATGTCTGTCAGAGTGCCGACCTTCACCCTGCCACGTGGCTGCGGCCATGATCTGTTATGTCTGTAAACACTACTGCCTTCGATCCACACTGCGGACAGCAGGGCTCAAAATTCAGATGGAGTCGCGATTGCAGATGATGCAGTCCAGTAGGCAAGACACATTGCTCCCAGTGTGGCCCGCCTGGACCACGCATCGTCGCAGGCTGCGTACACGCTGAGCGTCAGAGGTACCACTAACTCAGTGCACCACAAGTCAACGCTATGTGGCCTTATTAAGGCAGAATTCATGAGACACAAAACATTGCTACCAGTGCAGCCTGCCCGGACCATGCATCATTGCAGGGTGCGCACACGCTGAGTGCTTCAGGTACCACTAACCCAGTGCACCACAAGTCACCGCCACGTGGCCATATTGAGGCAGAATTCATTAGACAAAAGACATTGCTACCAGTGCGGCTCGCCCGGACCACGCATGATCGCAGGGTGCGCACACACTGGTTGCTTCAGGTGCCACTAACTCACTGCACCACAAGTCATCGTCACATAGCCTTATTAAGGCAAAATTCATTAGACAAAAGACATTGCTACCAGTGCAGCCCGCACGGACCACGCATCATCGCAGGCTCCGCACACACTGAATACTTCTGATGCCACTAACTGTACAGCTCAACTCAATGCCACGTGGCTGTGGGCCCGGCTCACAATTAAAATTGAGTCTTGATTCATTAATTACGTCCCTGGAACCTACACAATATCCTTTTAGTATCTTTGCTTAAATAACATTTTTGATATCAATTATAGGAACTCTGAATGGCAGTCTACACTGCGGCCAGCAGAGCTCACAGTTCAAATTCAGTCTTGATTCATTCATTTCAGAGTCCAGCAGGCAACTAACTATAATGTCCCCGAAACCTACACATTTCGACAATGTATTCTATACATATTTCATCTTTTGTTACCTACACTGTGGTCAGCGGAGCTCACAATTTACATTGAGACATGATTTTTTTTTTTTTTTTTTTTTTGAAAAAGTTTTTATTGAGCAATAATTCGGTTACAAGTACGGGCCTACAACCACCCGGGCCGGCCGCTAGGTACAGAAGGAAATCTACACATATCAAGGCTACAATCAATTCCCAGGGCACTGCCCCGCAGTGGCTCCAGATAGTTCTCGAGGAACAGGAAGCGTAAGTCCAACAATCACAAAAACAAAAAGACAAACAATAAAAAAAACAAAAGGCGAGTTATGAGGGAAACCAGTGCGGGTCAGGCTCCCCCCGGGAAACTCCAGTCAGGACAATTTGAGCAAACCGCTAAAGAGAGGAGTACCGGGAGGCCGGGGACGGAGGGGGGGGGGAGGGGGTCAAGGGAGATGAACGTCCATATATAGTTGTTCCAAAAGGTGCCAGGAGCCATCAAGGGTCAGGGGGACATGGCGATATCAGTGTCTACCAGGGGGGGCGTACAGATGCCTCCGCGATACGCGTTCCACTGCCCCCAAATTCTACCCCATGCCCCCGGCTTGCCACGGGCCACATACACAGTCTTCTCCCTAAACATACACCAGTCCATATTCTCCTTCCATACTGACACGGTGGGCGGCCGTTGAGCGCCCCAAAGTTGCGCTATGTCCCTCTTGGCAATCATGTTCCCTAGGGCCGCCCACCGAGTCTGAGCCGCGCTGTAGTCATTGGGCTCCCACACATTCAGGACACAGCGACGCACCTCCGGCAGCAGCACAACCCCAGTGACCTGTCCCATAACCGTGTGGACCCGGCGCCAGTAGTCCGCCACCTCGCGGCACTCCCAAAGGATATGAAGAAAGGTGGCGCTGAGCCCACACCCTCGCTTACAGAGCCCGTCGCCGGAAAATCCCATCGAGACCAAGCGCGGACCCGTCACATACACCCGGTGGAGAATCTTGAGCTGTACCAACCGGAGACGAGCCGGAATGGCAACCTCCTTGGGGGACGACAGTGCAGACTGCCAATCTTCGTCGTCCAATTCCACCCCATCCCCAGTCCAAGCCTCCCGAAGGCGCACAAAAAGGTCCGCCCGGTGATTAATTAATTTTTTATAAATTAAAGAAATAGTACTATCAGGGACATGTCCGTCAAGTATGCGGTCCTCGAGGGGCGAGGAAACAGGGATCTTGGTCCCCTCCCCGAAGACCGAGAGCAGGGCGTGTCGAACCTGGGCGTAGCGGAAGAACTCCCTGTCGGTCAGCTCGTATTCGGCCTGGAGCACCGCGAAAGTCTTTACCGCGCCCTTATGCCACAGGTCTCCCACTTTGCTGATACCAATCGTGTCCCACTGGTCAAACCCCTTCGTGGTCCACAAGCTGCCCAGGCGGTCGGAGGCAAACAAGGGAGTAGCACATGTTAATCGCTCACTCCAGCCCATGGCCGCAGTGGCAGCCCTCCAGGTCCGCACCGCAATCTTAGTAGGACCCGTGAGGGTCCGGCCAGCCAGGCGGGAATAAAGTGCCCTGTTGTAGTTCCCGCCGGGAAGCAGGAACTTGTCCATCTCATACGCCGGATTCAAGCCGGGCGCATACGTGGCGTGGTTAATGGCAGATAGCTGCGAGGCCCAATAGTACCTGCGAATGTCAGGAAGCGCGATGCCCCCGTCATACCAGGGGAGAGTGAGCTTGGCAAGAGCAATACGCGCCCGCCCGTCCCACACCAGTCTCCTCTGCAGGCTCTCCACCTCCCGAAAGTAGGCCACTGGGATAACGTCGAAGGAGTTCTGGAGTGCATAGAGGAACCTGGGAAGGGACATCATTTTAAACAGCGCGGCCCGACCCAGCGGGGACAGGGGGAGCCTGCACCACCGGGCCGTGTCCTCCCGCAGTCGCCGAAGTGGACGCAGGAGATTCTGCTCATAGCGAGCCACCGGGTCCAGCGAGACGTATATCCCCAGGTACTTAAAGCCGCTCAGAGATATTTGAATCGGGAGCCGAGGCGGCAGGAGAGGAGGACCACCAGAGATGGGATAAACGCAGGATTTAGACCAATTGATCGTGAGACCCGAATTGTTCCCAAAGGAGGTCAGAACGTCAAAGAGGACGTTGAGTGACTGCCGCGGTGAGGTGAGATACAGGAGAATGTCGTCCGCATACAGCGAGACCCGATCTTCGAAGCCCGGGCCCCACCGGATCCCTCTGAGCGAGGGCTCCCAACGGAGCCAGGCAGCGAGCGGCTCCAGGGTGAGAGCAAAAAGCAACGGGGACAACGGGCACCCCTGCCTCGTGCCCCTGCCGAGGGCAAAGGGCCGAGAGACCCGCCCATTCACCACCACTTGAGCCATGGGTCCCGTGTAAAGGAGCCTCACCCAGCCAATAAATCCCTCTCCAAAGCCGAATTTATCCAAGACGGCCCAGAGGAATGGCCACTCAATAGTGTCAAAGGCCATCGTGGCATCCAAAGAAACCAGCACGGCCGGTTCGGAGAGGAACTCCGCCCTGGCAAGGGCACCGTGAAGACGCCGCAAGTTAAGAGCGGGGTTGCGGTGCGGGATAAAGCCGCATTGGTCCGGATGAATAAGGTCGCACACGACACTCAACAATCGGTTGGCCAGGACTTTCGCCAGGATTTTAGGCTCCGCATTGAGCAGTGAAATAGGCCGGTAAGAAGTACAGCGGTCTCGCGGCTTGCCCTCCTTGGGGATAACGACTATAGTGGCCAAGCGCTGGTCGGCCGGAAGGGAACCCGCCGCAAGAGAGTCGCGGAACATGCGGCTGAGGAAGGGCGCAAGCTTATCAGGACGCAATTTGTATAGTTCAATGGGCAGACCGTTAGGACCCATAGCCTTGCCCGAGCGAAGGGAACGGATCGCGGTCGCTATTTCATCCGACGACAAGGGGGCGTCCAGCCGCTCCCGGTCCTCAACGGACAGGCCGGGCAGAGCAATATCTCTCAGTAGGAGGCGAGAGTCATCCTCATCCCTGTCAGTCACCGGGGAGTACACCGCCCGGAGGTGGTCAGCGAAACATTCCACAATCTCATCCGGCTCAGTCACACACACACCATCCGCAGCACGCAACTCGGGGACCACACGATTCACTCTCTCCTTTTTGTCCAGCCACGCAATCAACTTTCCCGCCTTGTCCCCCGCGTCATACAATCGGCCCTGCTGCTCCCTATACATAGTTTTGGCCGCGTCAGTGACCAGGGACCTATATTCGAACTGTTTCAGGCTAAGGGCATGTAGCCCGTCCGGAGTAACATTCGCCTCCAAGGCCGACTCCAACCCCGAGATGTCAGTCTCCAGCTTCACCACCGCCTCGCTCCTAACCTTCTTGGCCACCACTATCTGGGCGAGGGCGTGTCCGCGTATCACAGTTTTAAAGGCTTCCCAAAGGGACAACGCAGACGACACCGACCCCTCGTTTTCACTGAAGTATTGGTCCATGGCCTTAACCAGGCTGTCACGAGTCGCAGGGTCCCGCAGGTACCAGGGGTTAATAGGAGCTATCCGCCCCGCGGACCGCGACCCGGTGTCAAAGAGAAGCCACAGCGGAGAATGGTCGGAGATACCACGCGCCAGGTGTCTGACCTCTCGAATCCGACCAGTCTGCGCCGCGGGCATAAGGAAGTAGTCTAACCTGGAGAGACTCCCATGCGCCCCCGAATGAAAGGTGAACTGACACTGGGTCGGATGCATTAGTCTCCAACTATCCACCAAGCCGAAGGTCTCCAACATCCCACCCAGCCATGACTGGGCAGCGGGGAGGGTCCTTGGTGGGTGACGATCCAGTTCACCCGAAACCACAGAATTAAAGTCCCCGCCCATGAGCAGGAGGCCGTCCGGAAGGTCAAGCAGCATTCGACCCAAGTCAGTAAAGGTGGAGTTCTGGAGGCCCGGGGGGACGTAGACTGAAACCAGGGTAAGGGGCTGCCCCTCCCACCTCCCAATCAAACACACATAGCGCCCTCTGTCATCCGAGACTATCCTCGTGATCTCCACCGGAAGGGAGGTTCGCAGGAGAATGCCCACCCCCCTGGAGCCAGTTGTGAAACCAGAATGGGCTACGAGGCGGTATCCCCCCCTGTTCATCGCATGGCAGACATTGCCGACCAAGTGCGTCTCCTGGAGAAACACCACATCAGGAGTCACACGACGCAAATATTGCAGTACAACACCCCGCTTAATATGGTCCCCCAACCCATTGACGTTCCATGACATAAGCCTCAACCCGTCTCCCCCCATCCCCTCCAATAGATCAAGAGGCCCCCAGCCCGCAGCACGGTTCCCAAATATGGACAAAAAGCAATACCTCGCCCTGTAAACAAAAAACACACAACAAAACAACCCCTCTTCCCCCCCAACCCCACCCCAAGTCCAACTCCCCCCACCCTGCACCCCTGCGGGCCAATGACCCCCCCCAACTTGCAGTGTGCCTGTCGCCCCCCTAACCCCATTCTACAAAAAGACCCCGGAGGAGGAAAGGGACCCGAACCCGCCCGCACCCCTCACGGGTCCTGGTAAGACACAGTATGCAAAAGAAGTAAGACCCAACTGTACAGTGCAACACCGCAAAAGCAAGGACCAAATGTCAGTCTAAGGGGACCCGTCACCTGCGGTGCCCCCAGAGGGCCCGGGCCGGCCACCCCCGTCCGGCAGCGAGTCCAGCCAGTCACTTGCGGCCACAGGAGAGTCATAAAAGGCTGTCCGCTCTCCATACTCCACTCGGAGTTTCGCCGGGTAGATCATCGAATACTTCAGGCCTAGCTCGCGGAGACGGCGCTTCACCCCTTGGAATCCCATCCGCTGTTTCTGGACCAGTTGCGTGAAGTCCGGATAAAAATTGATGGTCGAGTTCTCGTAGCGGACCGGGCCACGGGTCCGTGAAGCCTGCAGAATAGCGTCGCGGTCCCTGTAGTGGAACAGTCTAGCCACGATAGGCCTCGGGGGGGCCCCCGGCCGCGGCCGGCCGCCCGGAACTCGATGGGCCCGCTCCACGGCGAAGAATTTGCTTAGGCCAACCGGGGACAGCTGTTGCAGGATAAGTTCCTCGACCACGAGGTCCACCGGGCGGCCGTCGGAGGACTCCGGTACACCAATGATGCGGACGTTGTTGCGTCGGGCCCGTCCCTCGAAGTCCTCAAGCCGCCGGGCCATATGGTCGTTGACCACTCTAATGTCCCCAAGCGCGGCCCGCAGATCCGACACCTCCGCACCCAGGGTGGAGGTCCGTGTATCAAGGGCCTGGACCTTCTCGTTGGTTTTGGAGAGGTCGGCCCGAATCAGGGTGACATCGATCGCGACAGTGTCGATCTTACGGGCCAGGGCCTCATATTGCGTCGCGATGGTTTCCCTGATGCCCTCGATGGCGCCCATAATGTCCTGCAGGGAAAGTTCCGCAGAGACGGTCGTGCCTCCCCCTGCAGCATCCGGGGAGAGGCCAGCAGCGCCAGGGGACCCCCTGCCCTGGGTGTAGCGGTCCATGTTGTTGCTCTGGACCGCTCCCCCGCGCAGAGAAGCCTTGGTCTTGCGCCCCTCCGGACCCCCTTTGCCCGCCATGCGAGCGCAGTCTCTCAATGGGACCTCCGATCAAGAGGTGTGCGGGCGCCAGCAAAAGGACCACAAACTGTCGATGTAGGGGTCGGAGGCGTTGAGCCCACCAGTAGCAGATGGAAGCAAGCCTCGGGCAGAGGCCCAGGAGGCACCTCGCCACCTTGAGCACGCACGCCAGCCGATCTCCTGAAGTCCAAAACCGAAACCGAAAGTGCTGAATCGGCAACTGGCACCGCGCTGAGGCCGCTGTTGTTCAATTGCAGCCCGGCCCCACGGGTCACCTTCACCCCGGCCACCTCCGTCGGGTGGGTCCCAAAAGTTCCGACGACGACAACTCAGGATTCCCAGGTCCGATTAGAGTTTTAAAAAGAGATATATGATCAGCTGGTCTTCATCTCCCAGATTCCATAAACCAAATCAGGATAGTCTCAGGATATATTCCGAGGGGCAGAAAGGGTCCGGGGAGCCCTGTGCTCACGCGACCATCTTGGATGCGCGCTAGGCTCCTCCTCCGACATGATTTATTAATTGCAGACAGAATTGTACTCTATGTCCTCGGATTTTGTCAAGAGGAAGTGACAAAAAGCATTCCTCGATGCCTGTGCTGACTACTGCCTTCCATCTACATTGCGGACTGCAGGGCTCACAATTCAGATCGAGTTGCGTTTGCAGATGATGCAGTCCAGTAGGCAACAGACATTGCTAGCAGTGTGGCCCTCCCGGACCACGCATCATCGCTAGATGTGCACACGCGAAATGCTTCTGATGCCCCTACCTCAGTGCATCACAACTCATGGACCCTTTATGATAGAATCTTGTGTATGATTTCAGATCTGCTGCCCCTACCTCAGTGTACCACAAGTCATGAACCCTTTAAGATAGAATCTTTTGTGTATTATTTCACATCTAGTGCCCCTAACTTAGTGCAGCACAAGTCATTGACCCTTTATGATTGAATCTCTGTGTGTGATCCGATGATTACTGTTGTTCTTGTTGCCAGCACCAACCATTCCCTGAGTGCTGGCTTACACTCACCCCACACACATCCAGCACATACATCACTGGACATGTGACCCTGGTAATAAAAAGGGGCAGAGCGCACATGCACGTACCCATCTATCTAACTGTGTCCGTGTGTTCATTATGTATGCATGATGCTGCCCCTGGGCCCTACCACATTACATTCTGCTGTGGACAGCGCTCGCAACCATGTTACCTCTGGCAGTGGGGAAAACTTTGGTTATGTAACTTTGTCTCGGTCATTGTATACGTACATAGGTAGAGACTGGATCATTAGAGTCCTGCAAGGAGAGTGTATTGTGAATTTATAAGTGCTCCAGAATTGGCGGAGTGATTGGATAAGTACATATGTTGGTGGAGCCTAACCCCCGAGCACAAGCTTGGCTCTAATTGGCTGCCCTCCATGTACCAAAAACGGAAATTTGGGCTTTGCATGGCCTTGTGTTGCTACAGCTGCGACACACCACTGAATGTGCAATAAACATTCATATCCACACAGATGGATGAATGTAGGATGAATGTAGGGTCAGTGATTCCCCCTACCTTCCATGTTTTAGGACTTGGGTCACAGGGTGACAGATTGGCGCTTGCGGCCCGGGTGGCGGCAGCACTACAACAGGGAAACCTACATCAGTTGATTCCTCATACAGCCCAAGACAGAACTATGCCCAGAGCTCGGGAGTCATTGTTCACAGGCTCACGCAGGACTGGCATATGCCAGGCCAGCCTAATCCGTTTATGCATAAAGGGAGAGACAACAACGCTACATGGCCCCGATTTTCATTGTAGTGATCTGCTGCTCTCAGGTCTAGTTGTCAGAACGCCACAGCCACTCAATCAATCAATCAAATAAACTTTATTCGGTTTCACTTCAGAGAACCATAAAAGTTACAAAAATTACATGTACCTAAAAACAGTAATACATTCAAACATGATTTAAAAAGTAAAACCCCATACACAATTTATAAGTAGAGCACAATACCCAGCCTCCCAAATTAATCAGTAACCATAAAGTGCAATGTGCCAGGAGAACATGTCTTCCTATTATATTTACTTTATGGCACAAGCTAAGCCTTTAAAACTAATACTTCCTACATAGATCCTACATTATCTGAACATCCATACCGGCCCTGGATTTCACAGTAGATTTTAAAAACCCCACTATGAAAATAATACAATCCGCTTTCAACAGTTGGAGATATATGAGGGCAGGACGGGCCTGAATAAAATTAATTCTTTTTAAAATGGGAACCAGGAAATGCCTTTGAGGGGTTTCATAAAACTTACATAAAAACATGAAGTGCAGCAGATCCTGTGGAGACTGTCCATCATAGCCACAGGAAGCTAGCACTTGAACTCTACTGCATCCAATAGGCCTAGCTAACAGGAGGTGAAAAAGGTTCATCTGAAACCTAGTTAATAAAAATCTCTCATGTATTGATAAAAACCCCATAAGATAAGGTTCCGTTGTCGGAGTTGTTTTGAGCATTAAAAACGTACAAACGCTTGGTTTCAACATCTCCTGCTCCTCCCTGTCCAATTTCCTTGAGGTTAAGAAGGCGACCATAATTAATTCCACATCCTTCTTAACAATGGATCCGGGCTTCAAAAATAAATCAGCGCGCCCTACCCCTTCAAGGCTACTTTTAGTGTAATTAAGCCAAGGAATTCGGGATGCGTTATGGAGAGACATACACTCTCTTAAAATTAAATGTTTAAGGGTTAACTCCTTGTTCAGCTAGCACTTCAACCAAAACTCAAACGGGCGGAGAGCCAGGACATCACTTAGATAGGAAACCCCCAATTCCTCATGGGCCGCTAGGTTAGACATTCCGCGTGGAACACACAACAGGTGCTTCAAAAAGTCATTCTCGGCCACCTGGAGGGAATCCGCAGCAACGTGTCCCCAAATTTCACTTCCATAGCTAGCTATGGCCATGCTTTTGGCTTGATAATCTTTCAACATGGCTCCAATTGGTTTCTTCCCTATTTTTAAGGCAAAATTAAAAATTGCCGCATTCAACCGGGCCAGGTCCCTCCTTTTCCTCAAGATTAATGGACCCCATTTTAAATGATCATCAAAGAGAATCCCTAAGTAGGAAAGCACATTAGTGCAGGGGATTTTAGCAGGGCCAACACTAAATTGAAAACTTTCTTTGGGTTGTTGCCCCACTTGCATTATATAAGAATTAGAATTATTTATTGCCAAATCCCGATCCGTCATAAATTTAGAAAATGCCTTTAATAGAGATTGCAAACCTAGTGCAGTCCTAGATATAAGGACTGCATCGTCTGCATAAAGCATGCCCTACACACGGGTAGTCTACCCCAGTGGCTCTTAATGCAGTATCCAGATCATTAATATAGAGATTAAACAAGAATGGGGCCAAGATGCAACCTTGCCGTACTCCCCTCTTTTTCTCCAAGTTCTAGTGACCCGAAGGTCCTGAGAAAACCTGACATTAGCCTTGGTTGACTTGTGCAAGTCCTCTAAAAAATTAACAATACTGTTATCCACCCCCATTGCCCTCATGGACGGCCACAATTTAACCCTATTGACACAGTCAAATGCAGAGGACAAGTCCATGAAGGCAAGGTAGACAGTGCCAGGGCAGGCAACCGTATATATGCTCAATAACATAGGTAAATTGAGACACTGAGCAACGGTTGAACGTTCCGACCGAAATCTAAAATGGACATCCGACAGGATCTTATGCTCCTCCGCCCAAGTGGATAGTCTCTGCAAGAGAATATGTCCTACAACCTTAACCACTGAGTCTAGGAGGGAGATTGGCCTGTAACAGTGAGTGCTATTCCTGTCACCATTCTTAAAGACAGGGACTATAGTAGAAGAGGCCCAAGACTGAAGACAACCATTCTTTGCAGCTGCGTTATACACAGCCTCTAGTACCAGAGCCCAGAACGAAGTATCAGACTTAAACAGGCCCAGAGGAATACCATCGGGCCCGGCGCTTTATTAGTGGATAGCCCGGCAATGCCTGCCACAACCTCACCCTGTTCAAAAATCATTACAGGGGCATTTATATCCCAACCTTCTTCGAAAGTGTGCTCCATAGGGCTGTCAAACCTAGATTTAAAATGGAGCACCCATTCCTCCTCAGTGATATGCAAATCTAAAGCCCCCCCCCACTTCCTGACCAAAAAGGGGGCGATTCACAACACTCCAAAACCTAGAGCTATTTCTGAGAGTGCTAGAATCAATCAGCTCCCTCCAAGCCATCTCCTTCAGGGCACCCTTCTGACTGACCAAAACTGATTTATATTCTTTACAGCATACACGTACCTCGATTTGATTGCAGCCCCCCGCAAAACATAAATGAAGCCAAGGGGAGGTGGCGGTCCCCGGGGCTGCGGGAGCCCCAGCGGGCCCCCACTATACATTTTTGCATGCCCCCGGGACCTGGGCCACCCTTTTACATTTTTTGTCCGGATTCAAGCACCCAGCGCGAATATGGCCAATTTGTTTTAAACAAAAAATGCTTTTTTTGGCCCTGGGGTTCCTTGTGGGACCCCCTGAACAGGCCTAGGGGGTCAGGTTGTTTCTACCCTGCCCCCTATTCTTTTTTTTCACCTTTGTTTTACTGTTTTCTTGTGACTCGGTTCTACCGAGTCACAAGATGGCTGCCAACACTTCCTGGTTTGGAGTGTTTTTTTGCCAAATGTGGGATAATTGCGTTCAGCAGTTCGGGCTGTAGCCTTGCCTAAAGTTTCCAATGGGAAATTGATTTTTTGACTCTTATTTTTTGAATTTCTCAGCAACTTCTGAACGGATTTACACCATTTAAAAAAAAGGTCGATTTCTGAACCAAGCACTTCCTTTTTGCAAAATTTGGGGCAATTCCATTCAGCAGTTCGGGCTGTAGCCTGTCTCAAAATTTCCTATGGAAATTAACATGGGGAAAACGCATTTTGGGACCCCCCTTTTTTCTCAGCCCCTGCTTGACAAATCACCCCCAAACATTCAGGATAGGAGCTGACCTGGATAGACTTTTTTTGGGGAGAATTTTGTGAAGATTTGTCAAAAGACGCCAAAGATATTAGAAAATCAAAAAATGCTTTTCCTATAGAAACTAGGTACTAACTATAACTACCTACTGGGAACCGCCAGTAGGTAATAAATATATATATATATATTCACTGAAAAATCCATAGGTTTCAGGGGCGTTAAAGTTAGCTGGACTTTTCACTCATACAAAACCATTGAAATTCCCCTGTTATAGTTAGTTCAGCTAACTATAACTCGCGCGCCCGCAATGCACTGCTGATGACGTCAAATATTACATCACTCATGACATGGTCAGTGACATCACTCATGACATCACTGGTGACATCTCAAATGACATCACTGATGACACCATCCAGTGAATGTGTGTTTTTCTGAAAATTACATATGTTTTATATATGTATATCTCAAGGTCGATTGAAGAATAAATGGGTATATAAGTGTCTAAATGGATGATTTGTTTTTGAAAAATTGATTGTATAACTGACTGATGAAGTGTATCTTAGTGAATACATGGCTTAGAGAGTAATGTTTAAATGTGTAAATATCTGTATCAGTCTCTCGCTTTGTTTATAAGTGGCTGCATGGGTTGGTGAGTAGCTACATGAGTGTCTTTATAGGTCATTAGTTGGTTTTTTGAATATCAGTATGAGTGTCTGAGTGTCTGTATGGTTTGGTGGGAGGTATTACGTAGTGCATAGGTGCATGAATGAGTGACTCACTGTTTGTATGTGTTGAAGACAGCATGTGTGCAGGACTGTGTGTGTGGATGAGTGTGTGCATGGGTGTGTTAGTGAGTGATAGACTGTCTCAATAGTGTCTTTATGAGTAACTACATATGTTTTAAACTAGTATATGTGACTTTTGGTGTATATAAGTGAGTATATGTGAGAGTGAGACATTGAAAGAGCTCCTGTATGAATAAGTATGTGTTTCTATAAGTGATTGTTTAAAAGACTAAGGGCCTCATTTGTGAAAAGTGATGCATCACTGCGTGAAAACAGTGATGCGTCACTTTTCACTGCGCCCTCCCTGCGACTCCAGTGATGGGTCATATTTACAGTATGACGCATCATGTCGCAAGGAGTCACAGATACGTCAGTATTTCTGACGTATCTGTAGGCGCAAAAGTGACGCATTGCTGGAGTGTGTCACAAAAGTGACGCAACTCCAGCAATGTGTCCTTTCACATGGGGCAAGCCCCATGTGATAGGGCCTGCGTCAGTCTTACGCCTGCTGTGAGGCAGGCGTAAGATATTGACTCATTTGCACCCTAGAAGTGGTGCAGTGAAATCTCGTAGATTTCACTGCGTCACTTCTACGATGCTTACTTACGTGGGAACGCCCACCCTGCATACATTATACCTGATGCAGGTATAATGTAGCGCAGGGGTTTGCAAAGTGACGCATCTAGGTAGATGCGTCACTTTGTAAATATGGCGCATCATGGCGCATGTTTTACGCCACTAGTGCGTCACAAAAAGTGACGCACCGGTGGCGCAAAAGTGACGCAGGGGCTCATAAATGAGCCCCTAAGTATGTGTAAGTTTCTGTAGAAGTAAGTGCGGTGGTGTGTGTATAACTGTATATGCAAGTAAATGGATGTTTGATTCTTTATTAGCATGAGTGACTATGTGTGTGAGTAACTCTATGGATGAGTGGTGTTGTATAACAGGATGTATAGTGTGTGAGTACATATGATGAGTGAGTACATGTATGAGTGACTGTATAGCACTGTTGGTGAATGAGTGGATGTGTATGTGGATCTTAGAATTACTGAATAGGTTGTTGTAACTGGTATTGGTATGCCCATTTTTTTGAACATTGTAGTTTCTATTTTTGAATGTGTGTATCAAAGGTTATATTAGGGGAAGAGGAGGTCTGCCAGTCTATCACAAGGATGATGTCATCAGTGATGTCATTAGTGATGTCATTTGAGATGTCATCAGTGATGTCATGAGTGATGTCACTGACCATGTCATGAGTGATGTAATATGTGATGTCATCAGCAGTGCATTGCGGGCACGCGAGTTATAGTTAGCTGAACTAACTATAATGGGGGAATTTCAATGGTTTTGTACGAGTGAAGTCCAGCTAACTATAACGCCCCTGAAACCTATGGTTTTTTCAGTGAATTTCTAAGGTTTTTTAAATGCTAATTCCTAACTATAACGTGCCTGAAACCTATGGTTTTTTCAGTGAATTTCAAAGGTTTTTTAAATGCTAATTTCTAACTATGCCTACAGAGATAGGACATGTGAAGAAAGAAGAAAAAACGTACAGAAAGAAAAAAAAGAAATGCAGAAAGAAGCAGCAGAAGTCCTCAAAGACGAAGAAAAGCGCAGGAAGAAGGATAACGTGCAGAAAGAACAAACAGAAGAGCAGAAAGAAGCCTTGTTGCAAAATCATCCTGTACCCTCAACTTTTTCAGACGGATATAACGCCCCCAATGTAACAACTTTTTCCTGTTCAATGGTGAATGGTTTAAACAAACCCAAGGAGTAGCTATGGGCTCAAGATTTTCGCCATCATATACAAATACTTTTATGGGTTAGCTGGAAGAAATGCTAATATGGAGCCCAAATGGCAGTCGATGGAATGAACACATTTTATATTGGGGGCGTTATATAGACGATTGCCTGATGATTTGGACGGGTACAGAGGGTTGTCTTGAGGAATTTTTTGCATACTTGAATACTAATGACATGAACATTAGATTTACCACATGTTTCAGCAGAACTAAGGTGATATTTTTAGATGTTGAGTTGTATGTTCAGGATAACCAGATTCAGAGTAACATGTATAGAAAGCCGACATCTTGTAATGCAATATTGCATGCTAGCAGTGCTCACCCCCGTCATCAAATCAGAGCTATTCCATATAGAGAGATGATAAGGGCGAGAAGGAACTGCAGCAATGATACCCATTTTAAGTGTTGTATTGAGGATATGGAAAGAAGGTTTATACAGAGGGGTTATTCGCGACATGAAATCGTAGTATCAAAGGCAAAGGCCCTAAAGACTGAACGTCTGACCACCTTGCAATCTAAGACAAACACTGTAACAACTACACAACCTATACGGATGGTAACTGACTATACACCGCTTAATATGTCCCTACGGAAGAGTCTAAACAAGCATTGGCATATTTTGCAAGCAGATACCACATCGAGGGAATGTCTGACTGAGAAGCCTCAAATCACATATCGAAGGGGCAAAACGTTAAGTACACTGATAAGCTCTAGCTACCCCCGTGTAAAGCAACAAGAAAACTGGCTGACTGCACAAACGCAAGGTTTCTTTAAATGTGGCCATTGTGGCATGTGCAGGTATGCAAAGGATAAAACAAAAAGCTTTACAGATAGCAATGGGAAAATATACAATATAATGACAAATATTAACTGTTGCACAAAATATGTCATATATGTTATCATTTGCAAATGTAATAAGATGTATGTGGGCAGCACGATTAGGGCTCTGAAGGACCGAATAAGTGAACATATGAGAGCAGTGAAAAATAACGATATCAGATACCCAATTGCGGAGCATGTATATAATTGCAGAGTACAATGTCACACCAAGTGTTTTGAATTTTTCGGTATTCAGCATATTTGCCTAGATCAACGTGGAGGGAATAGGGAATTACAGTTGCGAAGACAAGAGGCAAGGTGGATCATGCGCTTGAGGGGCCGAGGAGGATGGTCTAAATTACGACCATGAGCTTCAATATTTCTTAGGGGACTAAGATATGGAGATCTATCAAACCCTCAGGTTGCTATCTTTTGAAAATCTATTGTTACTTGTAACCTGATTTATGATAACAAAATTATGAATAGGAGAGGAATATTTCCGGGGCAGGAATGTGAATACATATAAGAAGATCCATCCCTTGGAGATAATTGGAGTATGTGATACTTTTTGATTGTTATAAATATTGGTGACTATCAGACTCTGGCAATCATGGAATGTACTCTATAACTATCTCTATAATATAAATGAAGGAATTGGGTTATAGAGTACACAAATCGAATAAGATATCGTTAAAATTGGTTACTATATATAAGAGATGGGATATTATACGTCATGGTAGATTTGGCTCAATGACTTTTAAAACGTTCCTACGTGAGGACGGAGCAGAGTACGAAGAGATGATTTCAGGCGGTAAGTGAATTGATACTCTTAATCCATCGATGATTCAGGATATCTTTTAGATTAAAAAATATTACACGTTGACACATATGATCATCTTAGCTGTAGAACGCATTCATTCAGAATTTCAATATGCTAGACGATGTTTTATCTATCGGGAAACTTCCCCACTTTAAGATGGCGTCTAGGTAGAATACGAGTAAAGAGAAGGGCGTCATTTGTCTCTCGACATAAAACGCATATTATTGTGTAAATACTAGATGATATATAATAGGATAATATACCCTAAATATGTAAAAACATAGATCGTAAGTGATATTTGGTATAACATTCTCGATTCATATCGCAACTCAGAGAATGTTCCCAATCTAAAATGGCGCTTACGTAGCACGCCTAAGTAGGGAAGACATTGTTAGTCTTTAAGTTTCTATATAATGTTAGCATGTACAATGCCGTACCGCCGCTGCATCGTTGATGGACGATTGCTGTTACTTACTTGGTATGTACTAAATACATTTTTGAAAACAACATATTTAGACTTGATTATTTAAACTCCGTGGGATGGCTCCTCATTGTTATTACGATTTATTTACCTAGAGAACCCCGTACTGCAGGGACAGGAACTTTATAAACACTACCACTGATGTACAGAAACTTATTGCGGCCATAAGTACAGAGACATAACACTGAAATACGAGGTAAGAGCCTTGGGAGTTGCTTGTGCCTCGATTAGTTAGTAGTCACTGAAGTCTCTAAATATAAACAGATGTCAGACAAATCGGCTTAGCGGAGCTCATTTTACATTACAGTATATGTTTTACCTCTGCAGGAGAAAAAATATAAACGCGACGTACAACCGGCTCATAGACATATTAATGATACATTACTACAGATTGGAGATTTTCGCTGTGCAATCTAATTGATTCTGGGAGGTCAATGGCAGGTATGGCAATTAATTTATTTGCCTTTGAAGAAAAAGTAAAGCAGCTTATTGTGATACCTTGCCTCATGTATTTCACAACTTACCCTGGAATCATTCGTTGCTTCTTATTTTCAGATCTTTTATCGACAATTGAAACACGAGGTAATTTATAATCATTATTGCCTGATGGTCTACTTTGGCACACCAGGGTGATAGAAGGGTGCATTGAATAGATTGGATCGATTATCACTACGAATTGGAGGTGCTAAATTAATTTCCTGACACTTAGAGCATTTTATGTGCTTGACAGTTTGTTCGCCTATAAGGGGGATACTTTGTGAAACTAAGGCATATTTGAATGAAACTGACACAGATATATATCTTTTGAATTATCTTTATTGATTATACACAAATGATATTTTATGTCCATAAGCATGAGGTTTTAAAGGGACTCATTTTGAAATGATTATAATTTACGTTGACTTATTACGCTGTAAGTTGTCTGTATTACAAGAGAGGTTGTTTATTGCTTCCAGCCCTGAGGAAGTCACACGGTTGACTACCCAAGCGACGAAACGCGTTGGGATTGGAAGACTAAAAGAATAAAGGAAGACATTAGAAAAAGAGAAGGAGCCCCATTCACTTTTTTGCTGAAATCTTAAGAAGTTGCTACTGTATTTTATTATTGAGTGTGTGCATCAACGTAATCTGTTCATTTTCTGCCAAGTGAGCCCGGAGTCACAGTCATAAACGTCCTCTTCTTCCTGGTCTGATGTGCTGCCACTGCCCTCCATTTAGCATGATGTACCAGTCCACTCCTCCTGCCCTCCATTCTGTGGCCCATCATTGACCTCCTGCTTAGCCTCTGTGCTTAGCTTGCTGCCCCTATTCTCCTTCCCCCTGCCCTCCGATGTCTTTGTGCATGCCCCTGCTCCATCCTTTTTGCCCACTATGTTCCATGGACCTGCCACTCCTATCTACTCTGAGTGTTCTGTTGAGCTGCCACTCCCCTCCCACCTGCCTAGCATTTTCAGATGACTGTAACCTGTCCCTGCCACCTCCACCCTGCCTGTCCACATGCCATGCCCCTATCCCCTTCCTCCTGTCCTCCACGGTCCATTTTACTGCCACACCCTTCTGCCCTCCCTGATCTGTTGTGCTGCAACTGCTCCTCCTGCCTGCCCCGCGTGGTCTGTTGTGAGGCCCCTTCCCCTGAACTCTCTTGTCTGTGCCCAGGTCCTGACCCTCCCTTCAATCCTCCATGGTCCTTTGTGCATGCCCCTGCACCCTCCTTCTTGCCCATCATAGCCATTGTGCTGCCTCTAACCCTCCCGCTTGCCATGCATGGTCTTCTGTGCTGCCATGGCCCCTCCCACCTTCCCTGTGTGGTCAGCTAGCTGCCCCTGACCCCCTTCCACCTTCCCTTCATGGTCTGTGTGTATGCCACCATAGTCTCATTGTTGCTCTCCATGGTGTGTCTAGTTTCTCGTGCCCATCCTGCCTGACCTCCATGGTCATCTTGCTGCTCCTGCCCTGCCACCTTGCCCCCAGCCCTCTGTTTCCATGTGCAGACCCCCTATTCCCTCCCTCCTGGCTTGTCTGTTCCATTGTAATGCCCCTGATCGGTCCCTCCTGCCCTTTATGGTCTGTTATGCTGCAGCTTTCTCTCCTGTCTGTCCATTATGGTCAGCTAGCTAACATTGCCTCTTTCCCATGTGTTCTCTGTTGTCCATGTGCATGGTCCTGTCCCCTCCCTATTGCTTTCTATGGATTGTTGTGCTGCACTCCCATCCCGCATGCGCTGTGTGGTGTATTGTGCTGCTGCAAACCCTGATGCCTACCCTGTAGGGTCATTTTGGTGCACCTCTCCATGTCCCTCCTGTCCTCTGTTATCCGAGTCCATGTCCCTACCCCAATTCCTCCTGCCTACCATGATTCAATGTACCATACTTGCGAACATTTTGAACTAGGTGAGAGGGAGATTTTGAAAAAAAACTGGGGTATTGATTTTCCCCTTTGAGTTACATTGAAAAAGAGGAGATTGTAGAAAGGAGACAGATCAAATAAAGCCCATTTGAGCTTAAAAACATTGGACGTTTCCTGGCTGAAACGGGTTTGTTGGCATGTATGGTTGTACTACCATTGCCTCTTCCTTCTGCCCACAATGGTCTATTATATTGCCACAGCCTCTCTTGCCAGTCCTGTATTGTTGGTTTTTTGCCCCTGCCCCCCTTTCCACTGCCCTCCATAGTCTGTTGTGCTGCTACTGCCCTTCCTGCCTGCCCAGTGTGGTCAAATTATTGCCTCTGCACTCTCCTACCTGCCTTCAATTTTCAGAGTCCGTGCCCCTGGCCTCTGCCTCTCAACAGTATCCCAATGAACAACTAGATTGCTAACATTCTATATTTATTACAAAAGTGTGGAACGCCTGACGTCATCTTGATGTAATCCAAACTGTAATACCTAGAGTATTTCCTTTAGAAATTACATATATGAGAGGGTCTTATTTGCATCAAAATTATGGTTAGTACTCTAAAAAACTAAAATGAGGACATATTTTCTGAGTTTTCAAATAGCGACAAAGAACTTTTAAATTATTTGTAATCTTTATGTTTTTTATCCAGTTGACCACTTGATTAAATGTTGCACCTAGGGGAGAGGATGTGGTGTTACCAGGTTGGAGTTTCTGCTTCAGCTCAACATTCTGTGATTGTGGTCAAATCACTTAATCTCCCCATGTCTACAACCAAAATGAATTTGATCTTGTGTGATGTAACCAATGCTAATGTAAAGCATTCCAATACCTGACAAGTCTGCACTATATAAAACTGCAAATACACAAAAAATAAGTGTTTGGCACACTTCTGTCATTGGGCTACATGTGGGCTACATCTGGGGGATATTTGTGCTGCATTTAGGCTCTTTTGTGTCTGGTGGCCATCTTGGGAGATTTATTTGTTATGAAGTTTCGTAATTTCCTCATTTACTGCAGTCTCCTCAGTAGGAAATGCTTTCAGTTTTTTACTTTGCTTCCATCAAGAAGGTATTCAGATATGTCACACATTTGCCATAAATTCTGAATGTTAGCACTCTAGTTGCTCATTAGATCACTGTAGTAAAGCTACTGCTCACCACGGAAGTCTGCTGCTGGTATTAAAAGTGCATGTTTCAGTCTGCATATCAGAATTTTTTAATGAAATAGAAGAGGATTTGAGAAGTCACTCAAAATGTGCCCTAATTTTTCTTTCTTCAGCACTAATCATAATTTCTATGGCAAAATGAACCCCCTCATTGTGTTCCTTTTTAAATTAAATGTTTTAAGTGTTACCAGTTTATTCCAATCAAGATGGCTTCAGGTGTGCCATACTTTTGTCATAAGTAAGACTGTTAGCGCTCTAGTTGTTCCTTAGAACACTCTTGGACTTTCTGTCATTGGGCTATACTTGGGCTACATCTGGGTGATATTTGGGCTACATTTGGGCTCTTTTGTCTCTGGTGGCCATTTTGGGAGACTTATTTGTTATGATGTTTCCTAATTTCCTCATTTACTACAGTCTCCTCAGTAGGAAATACTTTCAGTTTTTTACTTTGATTCCATCAAGAAGGCATTCAGATGTGTCACAAATTTGCCATAAATTCAGAATGTTAGCACTCTAGTTGCTTATTAGATCACTGTAGTAAAGCCACTGCTCACTAGGGAAGTCTGCTGCTGGTATTGAAAGTGCATGTTTCAGTCTGCATGTCAGAATTTTTTGATGAAATAGAAGAGGATTTGAGAAGTCACTCAAAATGTGCCCTAATTTTTCTTTCTGCAGCACTAATCATACTTTCTATGGCAAAACGAACCCCCTCATTTTGTTCCTATTTAAATTAAATGTTTTAAGAATTACCACTTTATTCCAACCAAGATGGCTTCAGGTGTGCCATACGTTTGTCATAAGTAGGACTGTTAGCGCTCTAGTTGTTCTTTAGAACAATCTGGGAAGCTGCAGTAGAACACAAAGGAATCAACTGACAGTCTCTGCCCTTGTTGGATGTACATGTTTTACTGAGAATATCAGACTTCATTCTCACATGACTGAGAAAGATAATGTGAATTTACAGAAAATATGCTCTCAGTTAGCTTATAGATCACCTTCCAAACCTCTGTGGGAAAAGCATGAGAAAATAGTTTTCTCTCAAACATGATTCATGATATCACAGCAGAAGGCTTTTTCCCATGGTAAAATCACCTTAGAACACACCACAATTCCTAAAATGAGTATGGTACCATCAACAAATGATTTATAATGTAACTAAAGTCTTAAAACCTTCTATTAACTGCAATGCTTTTTAATGAGGTGCTATCATGTATATTGGTCCCAAGATGGCTGCCAACACTTATTGGATGAAGTGCTGACAGCCCATCAGATCTCACGATGAGATGTGTGGTTAGGCTCCGCCCAGATATATATGTGATTTTACTTTTGATTTTCTCAGGAACTACTGAACGGATTTACACCATTTAAGCAAAAGGCACATGCCTGACCTGAGGACTACCTCTCTGCCAAATTTCAAGTAATTCTGTTCAGCCGTTCGGGCTGTAGCTGCGTCTAAAGGGACCCCCCTTTTTTCTCAGCCCCCGCTTGACAAATCACCCCGAGACTTTCAGGGTAGGAGCTGAGCGGAGTGCCCCATTAGTTTAGAAAATTTCACGAAGATAAGTCAACCGGCGCCAAAGTTATTCAAAATAGAATTTTCAGATTTCCTATGGAAACACGGTCCTAACTATAACTATCTACTGGCGACCGCCAGTAGATAATATATAAACATATATATATATATATATATATATATATATATATATATATATATATATATATATATATATATACAAAAAAGATCACTTCTTAAAAATGACCAGAGGACACAGCGGGGATTACAGGGCGACCATTTATTCACAGTGCTCGACATGATGCATATCGGCGTTAGCCTTTTTCTGATGCTACTTGCACTGGTTCACACTCGTTCCCTCCTTTTAAATATTCCACAGCCCTCCTATTGGTGGGAGTATAGCTGGCTCCGCCTCTGATTGCTTTCAGCTGCAGCCTGTCATCGGAAGACTACAGATCCCAGCATACATTTCAATGGTGAGTGTCAATCGAGGAGTCAGTATGTGCTTCAGTGAGCACTGTTGTGCCTTGTAAAGGGAGGGAGAGGGCTTTGTGAAAGCTGAATGTGTCCCGAAATAACAGTGTCCATAGCCACCTTGGGTCCCCAACGCCTCAGCCCCAAATCGAGGTTACAAACCGGGCTGTGACATGTAGATTCAGTGATCACGGGTCCACGTGCAGTCACGGACTGCTGTCAGCAGCGGCCACTTGCTTGGTCGGTTTCCAAACGGGTATTGTTTACAACTTCTTAGACAAACAATACTCCATGGCCACAATACTTCTTTCAGCGTGAAAATGTATTCCATCAACCAAGACATAGAGTGACTTGGTTGATGGAATACATTTTCACGCTGAAAGAAATATTGTGGCCATTTTGTATTGTTTGTCTAAGAAGCCATAAACAATACCCGTTTGGATTTTGTGAGATTCGCGACCCCGCCTCGGCTCGCCATTGCAAGTGGCTCGGGTTTGGGTGAAAACAAGGCTGTGTGTGTATATATATATATATATATATATATATATTACCTACTGGCGGTCGCCAGTAGGTAGTTATAGTTAGGACCTGTTATCCATAGGAAATCCGCAACATTCTATTTGGAATAACTTTGGCACCGGTTGACGAATCTTTGCGAAATTTTCAAAACTCGTGGCCTGCTCCAGTCCGCTCCTATCCTGAAAGTCTCGGGGTGATTTGTCAAGTGGGGGAGTGTTTTCCCCATGCAATTTTCCATAGGGACCTTTAGTCGCAGCTACAGCCCGAACTGCTGAACAGAATTACACCAAATTTGGCAGAAAGGTAGACCTTGGTTCAGAGTCGTGCCTTTTGCTTAAATGGTGTAAATCCGTTGAGTAGTTCCTGAGAAAATCAAAATCAAAATCAAATATATATTTATTGCTGCGCTGGATCCACGCACCCTGCTGAGCACGAGCTGTATGCTAATTGACTCTCAACACTCCAAACCAGGAAGTGTTGGCAGCCATCTTGTGCCTCGGTAGAACCAAGGCACAAGAAAGCAGTGAAACAAACATGCAAAACGCAAAAAAGGGGGCAGGGTAGAAACACCCTGACCCCCTAGGCCTGCTCAGGGGGTCCCACCAGATTAAAAATTGCCAAAATTCGTGTTAGGTGTGCGGATCCTGCCGATAAAAAAAAAAATGAAGTGTGGGCTCCCACGCTTCGATGCTAATTAGCCCACAGGGGCCAAATCCCGGGGGCATGTTGAAAATAAAGTGTGGTGGGGCCCAATCCCCCCACACTGCCCCGGGGACTGCCACCCCCTGGGGCAATGTATGAATAATTGCGGGGAGGCACATGGCATCCCCGCAGCCCCGGGGACCGCCATCCCCGGGGCTTAATAAGCCCCAGGGACTGCCACCCCCTGGGGCTCGACTTAATTTGCATTGTGGGGGGCATGCCCCCCGCAGACCCAGGGACTGTTGTAAATTGAAACAATGATGTGATTAAGCATTTACTAAAGACATTAATTCCCCTGTTATAGATCGTGTTTTCTCTGTTATGTTGACCGAAGCTTGGACTCCATTTTGTATTGTCATGCTTCCACGTGTTCCCCACGAGAAGAGTCCAACCTCTGTGTTAGTTGCTCTTGTAATCTGCCCAGTAACAGTCTATAAATAGCTCCTTTGTCCATCTGGCGCATGCCCAAACTTGACCACATCTGTTATCAGTTAGCCTTGCTTGACCATGTTTTCGCGGGCTCAAGGAGTGCGTTAGCTCCGCCCACATATTGATTCAGTATCGAAAATGACCATAAATGGTAATGTTCTTCGTCTTCATGTTGTATCCGCCCACTTATGAGCCCCTCTACTGTGTATAAAAGGGAACCATGTGCGAAGGTTCTTTGTGCTACTCTATGCAATACTGAAGAGTGTTGTGTGGATTGTAGGACCACCCTTAAGGGTTAATAAATGCTGTCTTTGTACTTTGCAGTTTCCGTGCCAACTTCCTTATAGATTCCATTACAGGAGAGCGAACCCTTGTGTCCTGCGGGCCTAGCTGGGGCCTGTATTCATCAATTGGCGCCCGTCACGTGGGGCTCATCGGCGACTCGGATGCTCGAAGGACTGGTCGCGACGAAGGTGAGGAATTGGGCCGGGGACGTGATCACTGCCAGCGGCGTCTTAGCCCTGGCATCCCAAGGTTTTTTCTTCCTTCCCTTCCGAGCTGACCGTCTGGGTGGCGCCGGTCCTCGACTGAGACCTCTTCTGTCGGTCTTGCCGTGAAAGCCGTTTGGGCGATTGTGGAGCTTGGCAGTTGGAATCTGGACTCTTGATTGGTAAGAACCGGTGTACGGTACTTGCTCCGAGTTTTTGAAGCCTGATCTGGCTATTTGAGTTTGATTTGTGATGACTAGTCATATTTTGAATTTGTCTTTGTGAATATATATGCGTTGCAACACATATAGGCAGGTAATGTGGAGAGATTTCTCCAGAGCTGTGTAACTTTGAACGGCGCAACGATTAAGTGCCATTTTTCTATAATATTGCATATTTTGCATTATTTCTGAGCATGCCTGCTTTCAGCGCACTCCGTAAGTGGTGCTGCTGTTTTGGGAACCGGTTGAACCTCGAGGAATCTGCTCCAGCTCCCCCAGAGGGGACTCCTAATAGGGATATGTATGTGAAGCATGGTCTTTCTTCCATAATGTACAGCACAGTATGGAGGAAATATACAAAAACGGATCCTGAGTTGCGATGGCCTTTGTATGGATCGTTTGATATACGTAAGATTGAGTATGTGGAACAGTGTATGTGTAAGCGGCGTGCTCGTCAGGATATGTTTGAGTGTGTGCGGTTGTGGGTGAAGGAGGTGCGTGAGCGAGAGAAGCGTGAGAAAGCGCTGTTTGATAAAGAACAACGGAAGAATGATCATGTGCGAGCACAGGAAGCGAAGCGACGGGAGGACAGAGAGCAGACGGACAGGCAAGAGAAGGAGCGTAGGCTACAAGTTTCGGGTCAATACGTTGTTCGGCAGCCACTTTATCCTGTCCTTAATAATCTTGATGATGATTTTTATTTACTAGATCGCTCTCCGCCCCCTTATGTCGGCGCATCTGCTCCGAGGCCGCAAGATTCTGGCTCGGGTCCGGGTAAGGTAGATACGCGGTCCATGTTATCAGCCGACCAAATGGCTGAGCTTCGGCAAATTTCCTTCCGTGCACTTAACGGCAAGATATCCATAGAGGAATTATTTCATACTTGGGAGGCATGGCGGGAGAGAGATAAAGTGTATTTTCTGGGTCATTTCGCGGAGGAAGTGATTGATGCTTTCCGGAAACGTTCTGGTGTTTTTGAGCCCGACGAAGTATCATCGGATGCTAAAGCATTGCGTAATGGTGTTTTCTCTTTTTCTAAGGCTCCAGATACGGCTCGGCGGCTGTTCGCCTTGCGGGACGAGGTGCTGGTCTATAAAGAGAAAGCGCGCCAGCGAGCAGGGAAGGAGAAGCAGTCGGATTCGTGCACAACAGAGGGCCACTCATCCACCTCCCAGTCAGATAAGGATGACATAGTGCATGTTAAACCAATGCGAGAGGCGGCGCCTTTGTATGTTCCTCCTAAAGGAGCGGGGACTAGCTCGGACATTACCTCCGCCGATGCTAAGGGATATTTCGTGTATAATTGGGTTTACACTCCGTGGCATAGGGCTGATGTTATGGCATTGAAGAATGCGCTGCCCGACCCCCGCAAGAATCCAGCGGCCTTCTATGAAGAAGTCGAGGGGGCCTTGAATTCTTGCGTCATGACTTTAGCAGATATAGATTTGTTCTTTGGGCTTATTCTACCACCAGACATGTGGCGATCTGTGCGGAAGGTAGATGATGTTGCCACTTTTAAGGCTCGATGGTCTGAACTGGAGGATGAGGATAGGGAGAGGAAGCCTGCGCAGAAACCGCCCCAGAATATTTTAGATCTCCCTGCTGCTATTGTGGCTAAGTTGAAGACAATTATCCCCCCTAAAAAAATTGACTGGAATATGTTAGCTGCATGTAAACAGAAAGTTGACGAGTCAGTTGCGGACTTCTTTACGCGCTTTGAGGAGACGTTTCATGATTTTAGTGGACAGTCGCTTACCGACGATACGGGACGCCACCTTTTTGCGGATAAATATGTAGCTAATCTGCTGCCGGCAGTTGCGGCCCGTCTAAAAGCGAGTGAAAGTTCTTGGTCCTCCGCTACACCGATGGCCCTCCTGACTATCGCCCAGTATTATGAGCGTCAGGAGCAAGAAGCAAAGGGCCAGGAGGAAAAGAAATCGAAAGATTTGAAAACAAAGGTGATGTTGGCGCAAGTCTATGGCCCGCCTCGACGGGGTAGTAGTAGAGGTAGGGGAGGATCTTATGGTCCTCCCTCGGGCCGGTCTGATTTGAATAGGAATCAATGTGCGTATTGTAAGCAATCGGGTCATTGGGCTAGGGACTGCCCGGTGTTGCATGCATCGCGCCAGGGGCATACCCACGGTGGCCCGCGAGGTAGAGGGGGTTTCTCGAACTTTCGAGGGAATTCTAACGAACAGGCTCGTCTTGAGTCTGCTGGGCAGCACCGAGATAGATCAAATGTTTTCGATCGCCAGCATCAGTATCAAGCATCAGGAATTGACCGGTCGGGGTACCATGACTCTCAGCATGCATAGGATTGCGTTGGATGGGGGTTAGAATCAGTTGAGGTGCCGGTCGATCAGAAGGGCCCTTATGTATCGGCTGAGGTTTTGGGCTCTACTGATCAGTTCCTAGTGGATACTGGAGCGACACGTAGTGCGCTATCTAAGCAATTGGTTCCGGGGGCTCCCCCATCCGGCTTAATGGTCACATCGGTAGGGTTTGATGGTACACTCTCCCGAAGCCCTCTTTCACAGCCCCTCATGTTTAAGGTTGATTCTTTTTCTGCACCCTGTCCGTTTCTGCTTGCCCCATACACACCGGACAATATTATGGGTCTTGATATGTTAAAGCACTTTAGGGCTACTATCCGCTGCTCCCCTGCTGGTGTGCGGGTAATATTGAATGACAATTACCCCCGATCTGAACGGATGTGTACGGTGTCAGAGGATGCGTTGTTAGCTACCCTCCCTCATGCTTTGTGGGCAACTTCGGATACTGATGTGGGACAAATGGTGATTCCGCCGGTCCACATTAGCGTCCAGGAGGGGGCGGTGTTACCACGCCTCCCGCAGTACCGTATTTCCCAGGAGGGTGAGGAGGCTCTCATACAGATAGTGCAGGATTTGATAACGGTTGGGGTAGTCGAGGAAGTCCCCTACAACATTTGTAACAGTCCGATTCTTCCCATACTGAAAAAGGATACGGATGCCAGAGTTTATCGGTTTATAATTGATTTGAGAGAAGTGAACAAGATCGTGATACCTCAATACCCAGTGGTTTCCGATATCACGACGTTGCTTACCTTGGTCCCGCCTACGGCGACCATGTTCTCAGTGATTGATTTGAAAAATGCCTTCTTTTCCATTCCCATTCACCCTGATAGCCGATATCTTTTTGGGTTTACATTGAATAATAGATCTTATCGTTTCTGTAGGATTCCCCAGGGCTATACAGAAAGCCCTAGCATTTACAGTCAGGCTTTGAAACGACAATTGGATTCCTTTGTTCTGCTCGAGGGGGTCGCCCTCATTCAATATGTTGATGACATCTTACTGGCGGCTGACACCCTGGAGTTATGTGAAAAAAGTACGTTATCCTTACTTTCCTTTCTAGCGTCCCGCAATCATAAGGTATCTAGGAAGAAATTGCAATTCTGTAGACCAAAGGTGACTTATCTGGGTCACCTTTTGTCTAAGGAGGGACGTGCACTCACACCGGATCGTATCCAAGTAATTTTGGATACACCGAGACCATCCACACAGAAGGATGTGCGTGCATTTTTGGGCCTTGTTTCTTTTTGTAGACAGTGGATATTGGGGTTTTCGCACATAGCTAAGCCATTGTTAGCCCTTTTGACAAAGGACACGCCTATCCCAATCCCTTGGTCAGATGAGTGTGATACTGCTTTTCAGCAACTACGACAGGCCCTTTGTTCAGCACCAGTGTTAGGAACCCCTGATTATGCGAAACCCTTTTCGTTGTATGTGCATGAGAAAGATGGATGTGCATTGTCAGTTTTAGTGCAGATGCACGGTGATAAGCAGCGCCCATGTGCATATTTTTCGGCTGTACTTGATCCTGTCGCCCGAGCATTACCAGGGTGTTTTCGCTCGGTTGCGGCGACAGCTGTGTCAATACGCCAAAGCGAGGGAATTGTGTTATCTCATAAGCTGTTGGCATTAGTCCCCCATGCTGTCGATGCCCTGCTTAATCAAACAAAGACGCAGCATTTGACCAGTGCCCGTTTAACGGGATATGAGTTGACGCTTTTGGCTCCTCATATTACGTTAAAGAGGTGTGTAACGTTAAACCCGGCAACATTGTTGCCATACCCCGAAACCCAGCCTGAGGCGCGGAAAGCGCATGATTGTATTCTCGTGACTGAGGAACAAACAAAGGGTCGTATTGATCTCCAGGACACGCCCTTTCCAGATGTAGATGGGGAACTGTGGGTGGATGGATCCTGTCTGAAGCTACCAGATGGTACGACTTCAGCAGCATACGCAATTACCACATTACAAACGATAGTGGAGACAGCACGCATACCACAGAAATCAGCTCAAGCAGCGGAACTGATAGCATTAACACGAGCATGTGAGCTCAGTACAGGATTATGTGTGAATGTTTATACAGATAGCCGCTATGCCTTCGGAGTAGCGCATGACTTCGGCCTACTCTGGAAGGAGAGAGGGTTTTTAACGTCACATGGAGTACAGATAATGCATGGAGAGTTAGTTCATAATCTTTTAACTGCATTGACATACCCAAAGAAAATTGCCATCGTTAAGTGTAGCGCCCATAGGAAAGTGGTTGATAAAGTTGGAGAAGGGAATGCGTTAGCGGATCGAGTAGCACGGGAGACTGCGATGCAGCCCGGTACTACTGCCATGTATGTAGTGAAGTCACAGGTGGAGAGATGGCATGATGCGAAGGAGGAAGTGCGGGAAATGCAAAGGACCGCTTCTGACAAAGAGCGGGAACAATGGGCTAGCGAGGGAGAACTGGATGACGAGGGTTGCTGGAGAAATAAGCAGATGGATAGATGGAAATTACCCACGGCCTTTGTACAACCTATGGTTCAGATGGCACATGGGCTAGCACATGTTGGAGCTTCCGCAATTGTGAAATTGCTTACCCAAGTCTGGGAGCATCCAGAGATTGCTAGCACAGCAAAGAGGGTGGTGCAGACCTGTATGATCTGCCTGAGGTATAACCCAGGAAAAGGTACTCGAACTCCAGCAGGAGGATTTGTGACACCCACTGCACCCTTTGAGGTTCTGCAGATGGATTACATCCAGCTTGAGCGCTGTAATAATCTGAAGTATGTTCTAGTAGTGGTCTGCGCTTTCAGCAAATGGGTTGAAGCGTACCCTACGAAAGACAATACTGCAATGACTACTGCGAAGCTGCTGCTGAAGGAGTTTTTCCCCCGATATGGCGTTTGTAGACTTCTGTGGAGTGATAATGGCCCTCACTTTGTAGCGGATGTTATAAAGTATGTCTTGAAGGGTCTAGGCATCACTCAGAAGTTCCACGCCGTGTTTCACCCTCAGTCTGCAGGCCTAGTTGAGAAGTATAATGGTACACTGAAGCTTAAGATCGCCAAAATTCAAGCTTCGACGTCTTTGACTTGGCCAGACGCTCTGCCACTGGCGTTATTGTCAATTAGATCAGTACCGCACTCTCGAACTGGCCTTACGCCATATGAGATCGTTTTTGGACGCCCAATGAATATTTGGGGTCCACCAAGACCTAAGGCTGTGTATGATGTACCTTGTGTAATGATGAGCGATTATCTGGCACAGTTAACGGATAACTTGGTTTCTATCCATCAACAGGTCCGAGAGGCGCTCCCTGATCGGTCTACCGGCGAAGGACATGGTCTCCGGCCTGGTGACCATGTCATGGTGAAAGTCTTCGACAGAACGAACAGCTTGGAGCCGAGATGGGTGGGCCCTGAGCAGGTCCTCCTCGCAACGAGGACGGCTGTGCGAGTCTCCAACAGAAAGAATTGGATCCACTCCCTGCACTGTAGGAAGGTGCCGCCCGGATTGGTGGAACCTGCCGTGCTGACCGATCAACGAGAAATTTTGGCTGCAGAGACAGGCCGTGCTGCGGAGCCAAACGCTACCGAGGAGCTCTTTCCGGACCACGCGACTTCTGGAGGAAGGCGATATCATCTTCGACCAAGGAAGTGAGTTTTCCGGTACCGGGACATACTGTCAGAACGGCCCTTGGGTTAGTGAAACGGAGAGCCGATGAGGCAAGGGGGGGGGATCAGCCCTGCATTAGTGTAGCGACACCCGTCTTGGCCCGCTGGTGAAGAAATCAACCGCTGCCCAAGGGGAAGAGTTCTGACAGACTTTTAGTTTCAGGAAGATATTGGGTTTTATTTTTGCTTTGATATGGAGAAAAAGAAAATACTTTGCGCATTAGGGTTCATGTTGACAGTAGCCATTGTTGGGATAACCACATGGTTCGTGGAGGATGTAACTCCCGCTCGGAAGATTCTTGTGTTGACAACTCCGGTGCCTGAGGAGCACTATTTTTATACATTACCGTATCAAGAGTTGAAGCATCGACAATCTTACTTGAATAACACTTTCATCCAGATGCTGCATCATACCCACGTTGCTACGAATGCTACGAACTGTTGGATATGTGGGATGATGCCAGCTCATCAGAAGAAAGGAGGAACGCCATTTATACCACTTCCTTTCTCTCATAATGGCTCTTGTAGAGCATGGTATACTTTGCTTTTTGCCACTCGGAAACCGACAGTGGGACGATTGCTTTTTAGACTTAATAAAGAATGCCATCAAGACAAGAATGGGTATCCACAAGCGAATGGGACAATTTGGGAGTGGGAGGAGTACCGACCAGACAATGAATCCATTCCCTACATCTTTACGAACACAAGAGACACTGTGGGAAAAGATAAATTTGTGATTCAAGTAGCACAAGCTCAAGCGGACCTGTGTGTCCAGAGTGTGGGTTTCATCCCTGTTGGTGTCAGTGATTGCATTACTGTTTTGAATATTGATGGGTTGAACAATAGTACCTTCTTAGCCTCCCATAATACGTACTTTGTGTGTGGAAATAAAGGTTATTACCGTCTGCCGGCTGGGTGGTCTGGGGTATGCTATGTATCATTTCTATTACCTCCTGTATTCTTAGCTCCCGCATCTTATCATAAGGATCTGAAATTATTGAATAATGTGACTGTAAATAGGTATAAACGTACTTTATCAATTGACGATGTAGATCAGACTGACACCAGTCTGCAACAGTATATTGATTTTAACTTAGGGCTGTTTTTCTTTGTTGGAGCTGCCCTGAACAGTAGGAAGATCCGAAGATTAACAAGAGTGGTAGAAGCTGTGACAAATCAGACTGCTGCTGCTCTTGGGAATCTTACGGAGGAATTGCAGATTACTAGAATTGTTGCATTGCAGAATCATATGGTATTAGACGTTATGCTAGCTGACAGAGGAGGAGCATAAAAAATTATTGGAAGTAGCTGTTGTGTGTTTATCCCTGATCATACGCCATCAGTTTATAATGCCATCAATAAACTGCATAAAATTGCAGCTGAGATCCATACAGAAAACGGCACTTGGTCTTTTTCTGGATGGTTTTGGGCGTTAATTACCGCCTGGGGATGGAAGGTTCTAACTGGTCTCTGCATTATTGTAGCGGTTCTGTTCTCATGCTGTATTTGTATTCAATGTGGTCCCTTGCTCTGCTCATTATGTGTATCATTCTGTATCCCTGATAAGAAAGCTATTGCTGATGTTGCCCACCAAAAACGTTTAGCTAAAGAAGTTGAAGGAATGATGACAATTGACATATATGATAATTATCCTAACAAACCGGATGTCTTCAGTAAATGCTGAAAGGGTCGTCTGTTGTAAATTGAAACAACGATGTGATTAAGCATTTACTAAAGACATTAATTCCCCTGTTATAGATCGTGTTTTCTCTGTTATGTTGACCGAAGCTTGGACTCCATTTTGTATTGTCATGCTTCCACGTGTTCCCCACGAGAAGAGTCCAACCTCTGTGTTAGTTGCTCTTGTAATCTGCCCAGTAACAGTCTATAAATAGCTCCTTTGTCCATCTGGCGCATGCCCAAACTTGACCACATCTGTTATCAGTTAGCCTTGCTTGACCATGTTTTCGCGGGCTCAAGGAGTGCGTTAGCTCCGCCCACATATTGATTCAGTATCGAAAATGACCATAAATGGTAATGTTCTTCGTCTTCATGTTGTATCCGCCCACTTATGAGCCCCTCTACTGTGTATAAAAGGGGACCATGTGCGAAGGTTCTTTGTGCTACTCTATGCAATACTGAAGAGTGTTGTGTGGATTGTAGGACCACCCTTAAGGGTTAATAAATGCTGTCTTTGTACTTTGCAGTTTCCGTGCCAACTTCCTTATAGATTCCATTACAGGAGAGCGAACCCTTGTGTCCTGCGGGCCTAGCTGGGGCCTGTATTCATCAGGACCACCACCGGGGCTATTTTGTAAAGAAAAATACCCTGTGTGGTGGGGCTCAAGCCCCCCACACGCCCCAGGGACCGCCACCTCCCCGGGGCTCTAAATATGTAAATTGGGGGATTTGTGTCAGACCCCCCCAGCCCCGGGGACCACCACCCCCCGGGGCTTTGGAAATTGGTGGGAGGGGGGCCGCGCGGCCCCTCCCAGAGCCAATGATGGCCCTGGGGACCGCCACCCCCCAGGGCCAGCTTCTGCAGTGTGCTGGGGTGCCGGGGTGTCCCGGGGTGCCACACTGGGAGCTGCATGTTATTAGCTCCCCACGTGGAAAAGCAATGCCGGCTCCCGCAGGAGGCGGGGAGCCAGTGGGACCGTGGGGGGATTGGGGATCCCTCATGGCCCCCAACGGAGAGGGCCAGCCCCGGGGGACGGGGTCCCTGGGGATACTAGGGGCCAGGGAGGGGGGCCACTCGGCCCTCTCCCAAAAAATAACAAAATTGTTTTTTAAAAATAAATAAATTAGAAAGGCCGGCCCCGGAGGATGGGGTCACCGGGGCATTAAGTGGCCAGAAGAGGCCAGAAGAGGGGGGAAACGCAGCCCCCCTCCAAAAAGAAAAACAAATAAAAAAAGGCCATGCCCCAGGGGATGGGGTCCCCGGGTCTGATTAAGGCCTTGGGAGGGGGCCACGCTGCCCCTTCCCAATTTTTATTTTTTTCAAACAAATTAGGGGGCAGGCCCTGGGGGATGGGGTCCCCAGGGCCAAAAAATTAGAAAAAGAAGCGGGGCTAAACAGCCCCCCTTCTTAAAAAAATAGAAAAAGAAATACCGGAATCGTGCGGGAGCGAACGCCCCCTCCTTTCAGCACTCTACAAACGCGCCCCCTGGCGCGTTAGCGGATGGGGAACGCATACCCCTTGAATACTTGGGGACCCTGGGGGCCAACTTGCCCGCCAGGAAACTCCAGTATGCTCCAGGGGGCTACGTTGCAGAGAGGTGTTCTGAGGCCACGCCCCTTTTTACACCTCTCTGCAATGCAGCTCTGTGGCGCTTAATGGAGGTAGCTGGTGGGCTAGTAGCACCTCAAGGACCCTCAGGATTCAAGGGGGGGAATCCCCCAACTTAAAATGCGCCACGGGGCGCGTTTGCACAGTGGTGAAGGGAGGGGGCAGGGCCTGAGGTGATATATGTGCAAACACGCCCTGTGACATGTTTTAAGTTCAGGAATTAATTCCTCTTCAATCTGGAGGGTCCCTGGGGGCCAACTAGCCCAGCAGGTACCTCCAGTAAGCGCCACGGAGCTGCGTTGCAGAGTGTTGTAAAAAGGGGCGTGGCCTCTGAACACCTCTCTGCAACGCAGCTCTCTGGCACATACTGGAGGTACCTGGTGGACTAGTTGGCCCCCAGGGACCCTCAGGATTGAGGAGGAATTAATTCCCCAACTTAAACCGCGCCACAGGGTGTGTTTGCAGACATTTCACTTCAGGCCACGCCTCCTTCCTGCACCACTGTGCAAACACACCCCGTGGCACGTTTTAAGTTGGGGGATTAACTCTCTTTTAATACTGGGGGTCCCTGAGGGCCAATTAGCCCAACAGGTATCTCCAGGATGCGCCAGGGAGCTGCGTTGCAGACAGGTGTTCATAGGCCACACCCCTTTTTACACCTCTCTGGAATGCAGCTCTGTGGCACTTACTGGAGGTACCTAGTGGGTTAGTTTGACCCTAGGGACCCTTAGGATTCAAGGGGACTTAATCTCTCAACTTAGAACAGCCACAGGGCGCATTTACACAGTGGTGAAGGGAGGGGACGGAGCCTGAGGTGACGTGTGCAAACACGCCCTGTGGCGCCTTTTAAATTGGGGAAATAATTCCCCTTCAATCCTAAGGGACCCTGGGGGCCCCCTAGCCCACCGGGGGCTTCCAGCAAGCGCCACTGTGCTGCGTTGCAGAGAGGTGGTGCAGGCTGTGCCCCTTTCTACACCTCTCTGCAAGGTTGCTTACTGGACATACCTAGTTGGCTAATTTGCCCCTAGGTACCCTGAGGATTCAAGGAGAGTTAATCTCCCAACTTAAAACAGCCACAGGGTGTGTTTACACAGTGGGGAAGGGAGGGGACGGGGCCTGAGGTGATGTGTGCAACTGCAAACACGCCCTATTGCGCGTTTTAAGTTGGGGAAATAATTCCCCTTCCATCCTGAGGGCCTATGGGGGCCAACTAGTCCACTAGGTGCTTCCAGTAAGTGCCACTGTGCTGCATTGCAGAGAGGTGGTCCAGGCCGTGCCCATTTTCTCTGCAACGCAGCTCTGTGGTGCTAACGAGAGATACCTGATGGGCTAGTTGTACCCAAGGGACACTCAGGATTCAAGGGGACTTTATTCCCCAAATTAAAATGGCCACAGGGCGTGTTTGCACACGTCAGCTCAGCCCCCCCCTCCCTTCACCAGTGTGCAAACACACCCTGTGGCACGTTTTAAGAGGTAGTTTTAATCCCCCTGCCCTATTATATACTAGGGGCTTACAGAGGAGGTCAAGCTAATAACAGGGGTACCTCATCGCATAGTGTTCCCTAGTGTATGTAGGTGTTTTCACTGTATTCTAAGTGTCTTTTAGCATAGAACTGGCTCTAGGACTGGTTAGTCAGAGTCAGTTACCATCAGTACCCATCTGAAAAAGTTGAGGGTACAGGATGATTTTGCAACAAAGACTCTTTCTACTCCTCTGTTTGTTCTTTCTGCATGTGTTCCTTCTTCCTGCACTTTTTTCGTCTTTGAGGACTTCTGATGCTTCTTTCTGCATTTCCTTTTCTTCTTTCTGTGTGTTTTTTCTTCTTTCTTCACATGTGCTACCTCTGTAGGCATAGTTAGAAACTAGCATTTAAAAAAGCTTTGAAATTCACTTAAAAAACATAGGTTTCAGTTACGTTAAAGTTAGGAATTAGCATTCAAAAAACCTTTGAAATTCACAGAAAAAACCATAGGTTTCAGGGGTGTTTTAGTTAGCTGGGCATTTCACTCGTACAAAACCATTGAAATTCAACCGTTATAGTTAGTTCAGCTAACTTTAACTCGCGCGCCCGCAATGCACTGCTGATGACGTCACATATTACATCACTCTCGACATGGTCAGTGACATCACTCATGACATCACTGATGACATCTCAAATGCCATCATGGATGACATCACTGATGACATCATCCTTGTGATAGAGTGGCAGACCTCCTCTCACCCTAATGTAACCTTTGATACACACATTCAAAAATTGAAACTAAAATTTTCAAAAAAATGGACATACCAATACCAGTTACAACAACCTATTCAGTAATTCCAAGATCTACATACACATCCACTCATTCACCAACAGTCCTATATAGTCACTCATACATGTACTCACTCTTCATATGTACTCATACACCTATACATCCTGTTACACACCGCCACTCATTCATAGAGTTACTCACACACATAGTCACTTATGCTAATAAAGAATCAAACATCCATTTACTTGCATATACAGTTATACACACACCACTGCACTTACTTCTACAGAAACGTACACATATTTACTCTCTTAAACATCACTTATAGAAACACATAATTATTCATACAGGAACTCTTCCAATCTCTCATTCTCACATATACTCACTTATATACACCTATACTTACATATACTAGTTTAAAACATATGTCGTTACTCATAAAGACACTATTGAGACAGTCATTCATTCACTAACACACCCATACACACACACACATCCACCCATACAGTTCTGCACACATGCTGTCTTCAACACATATAAACAGTGAGTCACTTATTCATGCATCTATGCGCAAAGTAATACCCCCACCGAACAATACAGACACTCATACACTCATACTGATACTCAAAAAACCAACTAATAACCCATATAGACACTCATGTAGCTACTCACCAACCCATGCAGCCACTTACACACAAAGTGAGAGACTGATACAGATATTTACATATTTAAACATTACTCGCTAACCCATGTATTCACTAAGATACACTTAATCAGTCAGTTATACAAACAATTTTAAAAATTTAGACACTTATTTACCCATTTATTCTTCCATCGACCTTCAGATATACATATATAAAAGATATTTAATTTTCAGAAAGACACATTCACTGGATGATGTCATCAGTGATGTCATTTGAGATGTCATCAGTGATGTCATGAGTGATGTCACTGACCATGTCATGAGTGATGTAATATGTGACATCATCATCAGTGCATTGCAGAGGCACGAGTTATAGTTAGCTGAACTAACTATAACGGTGAAATATCAATGGTTTTGTATGAGTGAAATGTCCAGCTAACTATAACACCCCTGAAACCCATGTTTATTTCTGTGAATATATATATATATATATATATACATGCCTGAAACCTATTGTTTTTTCAGTGAATATATATATATATATATATATATATATATATATATTATCTACTGGCGGTCCGCAACATTCTATTGGGAATATCTTTGGCGCCGATTGACGAATCTTCGCAAAATTGTCCAAACTTTTGGCCAGCTCCGCTCCGCTCCTACCCTGAAAGTTTTGCATTGATTCATCAAGCGGGGCAGAGAAAAAAGGGGGGTCCCAAAACGCGTTTTCCCCATGCAATTTCCCATAGGATCTGTTGTCGCAGCTACAGCCCGAACCGCTGAACGGAATGACAACAAATTTGTCAAAGAGGTAGTCCTCAGTTCAGACTCGTGCCTTTTGCATAAATGGTGTGAATCTGTTCAGTAGTTCCTGAGAAAATTAAGGTAAAAAAGTTAGTGATATCTATGGCCGTGGAGGATCCGCGGATCCTCCACGCACCCTCCCCGAACCCTCCCGAGCACGAGCTGATTCCAAAATGGCTGCCAACACTCTGAATCAGGAAGTGTTGGCAGCCATCTTGTGCCTCGGTAGAACCGAGGCACAAGAAAGCACAAAAACAAAGACGCAAAACGCAACAAGGGGGCAGGGTAGAAACACCCTGACCCCCTAGGCCTGCACATGGGGTCCCACAAGGACCCCCAAGGCCAAAAAAAAAGATTTTTTTTTTTTAAATCGCGGGATGCGCGTAGGGTCCGTGCATCCCGCTAAGTAAAAAAAAAACGAAGCGCGGACTCCCGCGCTTCGATTAGATTTAGCCCCCGGGGGGCCAGGTCCAGGGGGCAATATGGTTTTATAATGGGGGGCCCAGAGGGGCCCCCCAGCCCCGGGACCACCACCCCCGGGGCTTATGTTAATGTATGCGGGGGGGCTCATTGCCCCCCCGCAGCCCCGAGGACCCCCACCCCCGGGGCTTTTTTTTTTTTCTTTTTTTAAAACCCTGTGTATGGGGGCTTGAGCCCCCCCACATGCCCCAGGGACCGCCACCTCCCCGGGGCACTGAATATGTAAAATAGGGGGTCCGTTACAGACCCCCAAGCCCCGGGGACCACCACCCCCTGGGACTTTAACTTAAGTGGGGGGCCGCGCGGCCCCCCCTGGAGCCAATGATGGCCCTGGGGACCACCCTGGGGACCTGCAGTGTCCCGGGGTGCCCAACCCGGGACACTGCTGTTTGCTATGGCAGGGTGGGAGCCTCGCGGCTCCCGCCCTGCCATAGCAAACTGCTTTGGTATTTGGAAGAGAGACCAGGAAACCTGCTCTCTCCTCCAAATACCAAAGGCTATTGCTTTTCCACACGGGGAGCAGCATTTTAGCTGCTCCCCATGTGGAAAAGCAGTGCCGTGGCCGTGGGGGGATTGGGGACCCCCCCACAGCCCCCAACGGAGGTCAGGCCCCGGGGGGATGGGGTCCCCGGGGCCGTAAGTGGCCTGGGAGGGGGGCCACGCAGCCCTCCTCCCCAAAATTTTTTACACATTTTTTTTTTAAATGGCCCCGGGGGATGGGGTCCCGGGGCCATAGGTGCAAAAATAATTGTTTTAAAAAGGGCCATGCCCCGGGGGATGCGGTCCCCGGGGCAAATTATGGCCTGGGAGGGGGCCACGCGCCCCCTTCCCGGTTTAAATAAATAAAAAAAAAATCAAAATTGGGGGCAGGCCCAGGGGGATGGGGTCCCCAGGGCCAAAAAAAAAGAAAAAGAAGGGGGGCTACACAGCCCCCCTTCTAAAAAACAGAGGGGGGGAAAAAAAAGGATCGGTCCAGAGGCCACGCCCCCTCCTTACACCACTCTGCAAATGCGCCCCCTGGCACGTTTGTAGAGGGGGAACGAATTCCCCTTCAATACTGGGGGTGCCTGGGGGCCAACTAGCCCACCAGGAACCTCCAGTATGCGCCAGGGGGCTGCGTTGCAGAGAGGTGTAATGAGGCCACGCCCCTTTTTACACATCTCTGCAACGCAGCTCCCTGGCGCTTACTGGAGGTACCTGGTGGGCTAGTTCGCCGTCAGGGGACCTCAGGATTCAAGGGGACTTAATCTCCCAACTTAAAACGCGCCACGGGGCGCGTTTGCACAGTGGTGAAGGTAGGGGGCGGGGCCTGAGGTGATACTGTGCAAATATGCCCTGTGGCGCGTTTTAAGTTGGGCAATTCATTCCTCTTCAATCGAGAGGTCCCCTAGGGGACAAATAGCCCACCAGGTACCTCCACTAAGCGCCACGGAGCTGCGTTGCAGAGTGTTGTAAAAAGGGGTGTGGCCTCTGAAGACCTCTCTGCAAGGCAGCTCCCTGGCGCATACTGGAGGTACCTGGTGGGCTAGTTGGCTGCCAGGGGACCTTAGGATTCAAGGGGACGTAATCCCCCAACTTAAAACGCGCCACAGGGCGTGTTTGCACACGTCACCTCAGGCCCCTCCCCCTTCCTTCACCATTGTACAAATATTCCTCTAAAATCAGCCGAACTACGAATTCCGATTTACTCACCTGTAATCAGGAGAGAACCCAGTGCTGCATCTTTTAGCCCAGCACTGACCCTGAAAAGTAATTCTAAGCGTACTTACCAGTAACTTGTATTTCCTTCCATAGGAATCCATTGTGTGGTTTTCACCAGAAAATTTTCTAAGTGTCCATTTTTGAAACAAACAAATATTCCTCTAAAATCAGCCGAACTACAAATTCCGATTTACTCACCTGTAATCAGGAGAGAACCCAGTGCTGTATCTTTTAGCCCAGGATTGACCCTGAAAAGTAATTCTAAGCGTACTTACCAGTAACTTGTATTTCCTTCCTTAGGAATCCATTGTGTGGTTTTCACCAGAAAATTTTCTGGTGTCTATTTTCACAAACTAAAAATATTCCTAAAAAATCGTCTGTATGACTTAAACACATTCTTTCAACTGTTTACAGGAGGTTGGCCAGTGCTGGATCCAGGATCCACCACTGAGTAACAACAAGTAACGTTAACACTACTTACCTGCTAAGTGAATTTTCTGCCATAGGATAACATTGGTGATTCTATGGGAAAAAGTTTCTAAGTGTCAACTTTTAAAATACAATACTATTCCTTAAAAATCACTACTGTAACCAAAGCGCTTTTACTCAACTGTTTACAGGAGATGTCCAAGGACTGAATCTAGGATCCAGTCTTGTGGTCAGAAAAGTAATCCATAAAGTAACTAATTGCATTTAACTAGAAATTCACATTGAGCTCAATGTTGCTTTGTGTTTGAAATTGTGTTGCCTATTTGCCAAGTATTTAAACTAAAGTAATTCATTCTGAGAAAGTATATTTTGTATTGTAATGTATAATGTAATTATAATGTAATTAAAAAAATATATCTAAAAATAAATAGTTTAAAAAATGTAGTAAATCAGTATAAAAAAATCAGTATAACCATTAATACATTCAAAATTGTCATTTAGAAAACCTTTGAAATTCACTGAAAAAAACATAGGTTTCAGGCCTGATATAGTTAGGAATTAGCATTTAAAAAACCTTAGAAATTCACTGAAAAAAACATAGGTTTCAGGGGCGTTATAGTTAGCTGGACATTTCCCTCATACAAAACCCTAGAAATTCCCCTGTTATAGTTAGTTCAGCTAGCTATAACTCACGCCCCCGCAATGCACTGCTGATGACGTCACATATTACATCACTCATGACATGGTCAGTGACATCACTGATGACATCACTGAAGACATCTGAAACAACATCACTGATGACATCACTGATGACGTCATCCATGTGAAAAATTAGTGCATCTTCTCACACCCTTTGATATACTCAATCAAAATTTCAGACGTCCATTCTCAAAACCATAGATACTCCAATACCAATAACTACATACCCACTCATTGACTCTTAGATCTACACACACATCCACTCACTCACCTGTACAGTCACTCATACTTACAGTCACTCAGTACAGGACTATCATATGCATTTATACACCTACATAGACACTCACACACCACCAATCATCCATAGAGGTACTCTCACACCTAGTCAGTCATGCAAATAATTAATCACACTCCCATTTACTCACCTATGCAGTTATACAGACACAAGTTCACTTACTCATAAAAATAGTACCACATTCTTACGCTCTTATACAATCACTGATACAAGCACACACTCATCCATACAGCCACTCTCACAATCACACACTCTCACATATACCCACTTATATACTCTTACACACATATATACTGCCTTTCACATATATAGTTACTCACACATGTACCACTGAGATATACATTCAATCACTAACACACCCATACATACACTCACCCAACCATACAGTCCATCACAGATGCACTCTTAAAACCATGCACCCAAACAATCACCCACTCACACATGTTTGGACAGAGTCACACACACCCCACCCACACAAACACTCAGGCACCCAAACAGATACTCAGACAACCAATCAATAACCCATAGAGACACTCATATAGCTATTCACAAAACCATGCAGCTGCTTATACACCAACAGACAGACAGATACAAACATTCACACAGTTTAGTCACTAGTCTGCAGTAAGATACGTTTAATGACTCACTTATACAGTCAGTCACGCACCTACTAAATCATCCATTCACACACTTATAAACCCACTCATTATTCCATAGGTTTTTCCCTATATATATATTAAACATATTTAAAATTTACAGAAACACACACTCACTGGATGACATCATCAGTGATGTCATCAGTGATGTCATTTCAGATGTCATCAGTGATGTCATCAGTGATGTCACTTACCATGTCATGAGTGATGTAATATGTGACGTCATCAGCAGTGCATTGCGGGGGCGCGAGTTATAGTTAGCTGAACTATCTATAACAGGGGAATTTCTAGGGTTTTGTATGAGGGAAATGTCCAGCTAACTATAACGCCCCTGAAACCTATGGTTTTTTCAGTGAATATATATATATACACACACACAAACAAGTCTCCGAGCACAGGAGCCCCTGACCCTACAGGGCGGCCTCATAACAACGAGCACGGAGCAGCCCGTCCTTTTAACATCTGTCAAGAAACCACATGCCGGATTAGGAGCATTTTAATCTCGGGCTCAGCAGCGCACAGATATCTCCATTTTCCTTCCGTGTTTCGGCATCTTTCTGCCTTGGTCACAGGTGGAGACGATAAAGTGCTCAGTGCATGTGTGTGCGCTTTTAAAACTTCAAAGTCACAGGACAGTCTTTCAAAAAAACAATCCCCATGATGCATTGCACTGTTAGTTATGTTCAGTACATGGAATCTGAGTAGATCATAGTTTTCTTTAAATGTGCAATTCTTTTCAGTGCACGCTTCAGATAACAGTGAGTACAATTACTCACACTGTCAGGAAGATATTTTCATTTGCATGGTGATGTCATTCCATGTTAGCCTTATGATAATGCCCCAACTCCTGCACAATCAGAATGAGAGGTATCCCCTCTCTGACTCCCTTCCTTCAGCCTCTGCATTTTTGCTACAGTAGCGTATCCTTGGTTAAGATTGCAGTGGTGAGTTATGTTATGTTATGTTACTGGAATTTTTAAAGCGCTCTGTTACCCTGGGGTGTCCTGGCGCTGTACGCTACCAACTGATAGAACATCTGTGATTATTAGCTAAGATGACCATTTAAGTGAATAGCCATGCTTTTAATCCCTTCCTGAAAAGAAGAAGCTGTATTGAGTTTCTAAGACGGAAGGGAAGGCTATTCCATGCCTTAGTGGCGCAATGGCAAAAGCTCCTGCCACCCCAGCTAGTCTTGCTATAGCGGGGGAGGATAGCTTGTTTGGCTTGCGTGGAGCGTAGGGCTCTTCCTTGAACGTACCACTGTATTGAATGTTTCAGCAAGTCAGGGCCAATGCCATTAAGGGCTTTAAAAACTATGCATATGGCCTCAAACTGAATTCGTAGTTCAACAGGGAGCCAATGAAGAGTTTTGAATCCTGCCCTCACCGAGACAAACCTGGGAGTACCTGTGAGCATCCTGGCTGCCGCATTCTGCATGATCTGGAGTCTGACCAAATGTCTCTTCTGGATGTTAATATAGAGACTGTTGCAGTAATTCAGCCATGACAGAATGAGCGCTGTTTTCAGCCTGTCTTCCGGGAGGAGGAATTTGATTTTACGCAGGATTCTGAGAATAAAAAAGCTGGATGAGACGACCCTGCTGATTTGATCGCCGACGGCAAGTTTCGAATTGAAGGATGGCTCCTAAATTTTTCGCCCTTTTCACCTGGGCTGGAGGCACGCCCATTATGTTCGGCCACCAATCCGGTGTCCAGAGGTTGGCAGTGTTCCCGAATAAGATGACCTCAGTTTTTCCTGCATTAAATTTAAGGCAGTTTGATGCCATCCAGGCTGAAATTGCCTGCACACAGTTATGACATTTTGAGCCAGTCTCAACCTCTGATCCTTTTTGAATAGACAGCACAAATTGCATGTCGTCGGCATAAGAGGTTAACTGAAATCCAAAAGATCTAATCAAAACTGCCAACGGAGCAACATACACGTTAAATAGTGTTGGGCTAAGCGAAGACCCTTGCGGCACTCTGCAAGGGAGAGAGAAGGGCTTGGAGCTATCTCTGCCAAGGTCCACCGTTTGTGTTCTGCTGGCCAGAAACGATTTCAGGAGGTCCCAGGCCTTGCCTTGGACTCCGACCGCTGATAGACGGTCCATCAGAACTTCATTATGGACCGTATCAAATGCGTCCGAGAGATCCAGCAAGATGAGTATGGCGGCACCGCCCTGATCTAGGGCCTCTCTGATCTCGTCTGTGGATTTTATTGATGCCAACTCAGTGCTATGTTCCGTACGAAATCCAAACTGCGTGGTGTCTAATAAAGAGTTGGTCTGAAGGAACAAGCTAAGTTGTCCGTTCATAGCCTTCTCAATCATCTTTCCCGGGAAGGGGAGACGAGAGATAGGTCTATAATTGCTTGGGTCCTTTGAATCAAGGTTGGGTTTCTTGAGCAGGGGAAGAATAGATGCAGTCTTCCAGGGACCCGGTAAGTGACCAGTATTAAAGATGGAGCCAAACAGTGGGGTAAGAGCCTCCCCAATAATTTCTGGAACCAATTTCAGAACCGAGACTGGACAAGGGTCAAGAGGGGAGCCTGATTGAATCTCTGATAGAAGTTTCGTAACTCCATGCCGATCCAGAGATGTTAAATGGTCAAATATAGGAGTGGACCCATTATGCTCAGAGAGCCCTATTGGCACTGCCTCTTTGGTCACAGTGGACTTAAAAGTAAAAGAGGAAAATATATTTTCAACCGTTTGTAAAAAGAAGACAGCCAAGGTATCACATAGTTCTGAGTAGCTTTCTGTCTTGGGGCTGGAAGAGGTAGTTAGCATGGAAATAGTTTTAAACAGAACTTTGGAAGAAGATCCAGCAATTCTGATTTGTTCCCCAAAATAAGTCTTTTTAGTTTCAGAGAGCAGTTTTTTTATAATTAGCAAGGCTTGCTTTGTAGACCTCTTTATCAAAGTTATTATACTTTCTCCTCCAAGTTCTCGCCAGCTTTTTGCAGACTAATTTTTGGGTTTTTAAACTTTCAGAATACCACGGGGCAGAGTGCAGTGCCCGCTTCAGAATGCACCGTTTACCTGGCACTAATTTCCTACAGGCAGAATCCACCCAGTCCGTATAAATGGTCATAGTTTCTTCTACGTTAGAAGATGGTACGGGTAAAGAAGCCCTTAGAAGGTTTCCTAGAGCGAGATTGTCAATGCTTTTCCAGGCCCTTGTAATTGTGGCTGCCTTGACAGGAGGTTTGTAATGATTGTGCATAACTTGTTTAAATTCAAATAAAACCGCTGCATGATCAGTCCAAGTGAGTGGAAGTGTATTAGTGTAAACAAGATTAGGGTTATTGGAAAAGTTACCATCCAGCGTATGGCCTGCGGAGTGAGTGGGATCTAGCACTAACTGCTTAAGGTCACCTCCACTAAAGATTTGCTGCAATTTTGGATTATCCGAGTCATTCAAATCTTCAAGATAAAAATTAAAATCACCATTGACCGTGAAAAACTTATTGCACGATCCTTCCTCTAAAAGTGTTCCAATGGAGTCTAAAAACGCTCCAATAGGCCCTGGAGGTCGATAGAGGAGGATAGTGTTAAGTGTATCATGATCCGATGTTTGAATATTGATTGACAGTGCCTCACATGTCTGATTGGAGGCTTTGATGAAAGTGGGTTTCAGAGAGTCATGATAAATGACTGCCAGCCCACCGACTCTCTTGGTGGGTCTGTCCTGGGTATAACAAAAAAAGCCGGTAGGAGTAGCTTTAACAAGTTTAGGCCCGAGGCTTCATCAGACCAAGATTCTGTTACAAAGGCTAGTTTGATGTTGTGATCTTCCATAAACATAGCACATTCCACACTGTGCTTAATTAAAGACCAAGCATTGAGCAGAAGGCATTTGAGTGGCACCTGAGTTGCTTGGATGGTCCTGGCACGGGATATATTACCCCGGGGAATGCTGAGATTCTCAGTAGTGCAAGGCAGAGCAAAAGGGCACTTAGAGCAGCCTGTGTCTCCATAGTTGGTTTGGGAATAATCCTTGGGCAGCAGGCCTTGCCCCCCTCAGGGTTCCAGCCCATAAGCTGCTCCCTGGAATAAACTCGAAAGTCTGATGTAAAAAGACCAGGGGGACAGGCCCTGAGCCCGGACCGAGCGTGGACGGGTGCAGACGGGCTTGCCTTTGGCGCGTCCGCTGCACGGTCGCGTCAGCGTGACAATTTATAGCCCCAGGGAAAAATCTAGAATGCTAACCGGCCAAGATGGTGGTGTCCTGTCTGTAATTCCCCCTCAAGCAGCAAGCATCCTGCAGTCAGTGGGTGGCGCCAAAAACAAATTGCCCAGTGCGCTTTAGTGCAAATTAACAGGATAACAGATAAACACTTTCACAAAAACTAAAATCACACGATAAGACAAATCTTTTTAAAATAGTGCAAATAGTATAGATGCACCAGCCTGGCGAGTGTTAAAACACAGCTTCGTCTCAGGCGGTAGCGCTGCGCAGTTGCGTAAGCGTGAGAATTTATAGCCCCAGAGAAAAATCTAGAATGCTAACCGCCCAAGATGGCGGTGTTCTGCCTGTAATTCCCCCTTAAGCAGCGAGCATCCTAGGGTCAGTATGTGGCGCCAAAAACAAAGTGCCCAGTGTGCTTTAGTGCAAATTAACAGGATAACAGGTAAACACTTTCACAGAAATGAAAATCACACAATAAGACAAATCTTTTTAAAATAGTGCAAATATTATAGATTCACCAGCCTGGCGAGCGTTAGAACACAGCTTCGTCTGAGTGCGTCATGCTCCAGATTGAATTACAAAAGGCTATGTTTCTGAAAATGTTAAGAGCATGTTCTAACCTACTGATATTCGCATAATTATCAGAAAGCACAGACTATGATAATATCATTAATGGGACATGTGCATTTAAAGTGGGATTATATTTTAGAAGGTACCTAACAATTTGTATACCATGCATATAACTTCGTAAAAAGCTTTTAGCAGGTCTCTCTTCTACCTAAAACTCGTTGTAAATTTGTAAAGCATATATTATCGCGCTGGACAAAATGAAGGAGAGCAAAAGCAGCCGGCGCACATTCAACATGTCACCATATTAGTGGGACATCCCATGCAGAATGAATGGGAGCAATCGACAAATTGCGCTACTGCTAAGAATTGCTTCGCCATTATTGCTGATTGTTTTGCTTCACTAAACATTTACTGGAATGGAAAAATGGATTTGGTGCTTGCGGTTTTGCTCAGGATAAACGCTGGTCGCGTGCTTGGAGATGAAAAATGATTAGAAGTCATTTATTTTTCGGATAATTGTATAGTGAGTAATTTAGTTCAACAGGATGCCTCTTTTTTTTTTATAATAGCCCTGTATTTTTCTGTTGGTTTTCCCATTTTTTAGTTTTGCGTGGAAGACACCAGGCACCCAAAGGTTAATCGACATTGATTTTCTCCCTTTAGTGACTGCTCTCTTTACCAATGGAAGAGTAAGGCAATCTTGCACCTCCAGCAATACTGTAAATCGCAAAACATATGCCTTTCCTATACATCTAGAGTCATATGTATGACCCTTATTGCGTCCAACGTGGTACATGCGCGAGGCAACTGAGAAATTGGGGCATATTAACAAGGGCAGGCGATAAATATCGCAAAGCGCGCTTAGCGCTTGCAAATTTATCGCCGGCTATCTCTGGAATTTATTGCCCGGTTTGCACGTTATTAACAACGCACATCGCCGAGGCGATAAAAATTCCAGAGATAGTTGGGATATCGCCGTTTTCCATGGTGGAAAACGGCGATATCCTAGATGATAGGGCCTGTGGTCTTAGCCACAAAATCCACCCCCCATGTTAAGTATGCCTTAGTCAGGAATTTAACAGACGTTAAATTCTTGCGTTAAGGCATACTTAACGCAATTTTAAAAATCGCTACCCTCCCTTGTTAATATCGCAAAGCTGCCTTCGCGATATTTTCGCAAGGGAGTCTTGTCAGGCATGCCTCCTTTGCATCTCATTAGCGATGCGATCGGAGGCGTGCTGCAAACGGGCGTTAAGTCAGCAAGACACGCGATAGCGTGTCTTTGCTGATAAGGCGATGAAATTATCGCCGCTTTTTGCCTGAAAACGGACGCAAAAGCGGCGATAATTTCGTATCGCCGCCTTGTTAATATGCCCCATAGATTTATAAAGCCAGCAAGGTCACTTTGCAGGGCCCAGAGTAGCTTAATAAATCTCGAGTAAAACAACACAGCGCAAATCGTTGCTTTCTCTTACTCTGAGCTAGGTAGGCACTGCATGGGCGTTGTGTGAGTGTTCCCATAAAACTCCCATGGTTTTTGACGCATTCCCAGATTTACCAGAACTGGTAAACCTGTGAATGCTCCAAAAAAATATGCCTTCCCATGAGATGCTAACGAGGAGCAAGGTGACTTGGGGGCATATTAACAAGCCAGGTGATAAAATTATCGCCGCTTTAGTGGCAGAAAACTGCCGCTAAAACGGCGATAATGGGCTTGATAATATGCTCTATGGAATTCCAATTGAAGCCCATGTTAGATGTGCTTTACATCTAACATGGGCTTCAATTGGAATTCAATAGAGCATATTATCAAGCCCATTATCGCCGTTTTAGCGGTAGTTTTCTGCCGCTAAAGCGGCGATAATTTTATCGCCTGTCTTGTTAATATGCCCCTTGCTGCGCTTCATGACTTTTTCGTAAATATGCCCCTCAGTGTTTGCTCTCTGCTATAATACAGACTAGGCTCTCTGTCTTGAAAGTTCTACATTGGTTCAATTTGACAATATCTTCTTAACCATGTTAAAGCTGATAATGTAGTTACAGTTTGATGTGGGCTTTAGCTGAACTTTAGCTGTGGTTATTCTGGGTTGCACTAGCATTTTTTTTAAATGATTTGGCAACGAACATCTCTTCGTTAATCATTGGTTATTAAAAGGATGCAAGTGTTTTTTTCTTCATGGCGCTTTGCATTTTAAACACGTCGTATTGAAAATAATTTAGAAAAATGTCCTTCATTTAAACAAAAAGTATAAGCAACCCCGCTAGGTGCTGCTATAATTCAATGATATGAGAAGCGTGTTGAATGTTTTTTCTTGGTCAATAAGTAGAAATATGGGGCAGAGAAAGGGATTTCGATGAAGCTGCCTATTGCGTGTAACAGTCATTTGAATGCTAGTAGCACAGAACAAATGCTTAATAGTTAAAATGCCTCTAGAGGGCAGTGTTAAGTTGCTTGACTTTTGCATCTCAGCATCGTGAGTTTTTATCCATGCATAACACATTTGGTTTCAGCAACCGACCTTCACAGATAGTATCAAGGAACCTTTTCTTTAAAAAATGTAAGTCATAAAATGCCGAGGGTTGGAACATTGCCACATTGAGGGTTTGCCATAACGACTAAGTTCGAAGTCCTGTCACAAGTCCCGCTGCATTTTACTTTCCTGCTGTTGCATGTAAATAAGGTATAAAACGGGGTGTTTGAATTGCTGCTGATAAGCTAAAGATAAAAGTATAATTAAATTAAAATTAATTTATCAAGAGCACATCTATCTGAAGGCGTCAGGGCACTACACCACAGAATCCAACCAATGAAGGCAAGACACCATCCTGATTAAGGACCTACATAAGCTAAAGGGCAAAGAACCAGGGGGCATATTATCAAGCGGCAGCGATAATTATCGCTGTCCGCTTTTAGCGAGAAATTATTTATCGCCGGCTATCGCTGGCAATCATCGCCATGCTATCGCTGTATCAACAACACATAGCGCAATGGCGATAATTTTCCAGCAATAGCGGGGTTTTCCATGGAACATCGCTGTTTTTTTAGCGATGTTCCATGGAAAACGGCGATAACCTTGCTGATACGACCCTGTGGTCATATCAGCATAATCCACCCCCAATGGTAAGTATACCTAAGTCAGCTTTTTTTGCAGAAGTTAGTTTTTGGCGGAAACCGCGGTTTTCGCCAAAAACGAAAGTCTGCAAAAATGCGTGGGCCTCCTTGTAAATATCGCGATGTGCACATCAGCGATAATTTACAAGGAGTACTGCCCAGTGATGCCCACTTTGCATCTCATTAGAGATGCAAAGCGAGGCGTCGGGAAAACAGGTGCTAACATGCGCTAATGCATGTTAGCATCGCCTTGTAGATAGGGCGATGTCATTGTCGCCACTTTATTTGGTTTTCAAAGCCAAAAATGCGGAGAAAAGGCCCTTGATAATATGCCCCCAGGTTCATTTCTGAGACGTCGCCTGAAAAGCTTGAGAATTTCTATTACTTTAATGTGACAGCGCTGGAACTCTGGAAACAGCAATCATCCTACCAGCAGCAGAAGGGAGAGGCGTCTAGGTGAATTTAGATCTAAAAATTTCGTACCTGAATTATGAAGGGCCTTGCTCGCTATGCACAATGCCTTGAACATGTTCCTTTTCAGTTTCTTCAACTTGTGAGAGACTGGCTGAAATTTAGGAATAGCAAGGATGAGTCGAGCGGCAGCATTTTGTACTGGCTGAAATTAGTTACGAGAAGTCTAATTGATGGTTTGGTACAAAGCTTTGCAGTAGTCCAGCCTGGATGAGACCAGGGCAAGGACAGCCGTTTTGCAGGATACTACTGGAATAGAAGGGAAGCTTTATTTCAGAGTCCTTATCATAATAAAGCATGCAGATACAGTGCAGATAACCTGGGTGTCAAATGTCAGTTTATCATAAAAAATCAAACCCAGGTTCTTAGGTGACTTAGAAGGGGACGGGGTGAGCAAAATTCAGTTGGCTGCCAGTAATTCAGTTGGCCGCCAGATATTAGCCCAGATAGATTTCTCCTATCAAAGCTGAGGACCTCCATCTTCGCATTTAACTTAAGACAGTTCTTTTTCATCCAGTTGCTAATTTCACAGACAGCACCCACCACTCTAGTCAAGGCAAATAAGTTACACACCAAAGATAACCTTTGCTCACCTCCTTGGTAGTTTGGAAAGAGCAGTCAGGCTTATCCCAGAAGTAATGTGTAAAGCGTTTGCACAACATACTCCTTCCAGTGACACAATAAATACACCCCAAAAAACATTACACACAGGGTTATATGAAAATAGATTTCTTATATTGCAAATATATCACAGTTCAAAATGGCACTGGTTAGAAATACTGTGCACAACATGCAAATACTGACATGGAATTAGTTATACTGACAGTGCAGGTATCAAAACGGCATATCACATATTATCAAGGCATGGAAATGCATCAGATTATGGAATAAAAACACATGAATCAGGGCAGTAGTGCCAGTAATGCCAATCCCTCAAGTGACACATACATGCATCACAATAAAAGGCCACAGAGTACCTTCCCAACTATGCAGTGGTGAAGTTTGCAATTGGATATACTACCTAACCAGTCCTCGTGTGGTTACCGGCCAAGAAAATACCAGCGGGCCTGCTAGGGGCTTCACTGTACTATACAGTGTAACTCCAAGGTAGGATTATGGGAAATCACATAAGCACACCTCACAGGCCATGTCACAGGCTATCAAAAGACCACTGTGCTAAGTAGGGAAGGACGCCAGGGGTACACGTTTTGCTACTGGAGAGAGACAACACCCCTAGAACAGAGGCTTGGGTGATCGGCTCCCCGTGTGTTGTGGCCAAAAGGTTGGGTTTTTCCAATAGCGAGTATTGGCAAAGAAAATGTGCCTTGGACCAGGGTCACAGTACATTTATGAGAGGTCCTTGGCCAGCTCCCAGGGTTGACATCAACTGCTTGGGCTTTGTGACGGCTCTGACTACATGGGTAGGGCCCGCGTAGATTACCCGGTTCTGTGCACAGGCCCTTTCCGCTGGGACAGGGAGTAATTGCCGGATCCCAATATTGTCCTGCACAAATGCTCGGCCTCACGAGGGTCTTCCTGGAGGGGGTTCCAGAGGTGCGAGGGCAAAGCTGCGTGGCTGGTCACTCAAGGGAGGCCAGATGGAAGGGGGTTCCCAAGGTGCGGCACTAGGAACCCAGGAGAAGGTCACCACAGGAGAGGTTTTCCCCTGGCACGCGAGTCCTTAGTGCCAGTCACTAGATGTAAGAAAAATGGGAATAAGACTGCATGTAAGCAATGCCCTGCCCTGGCCTGCCCTTACAGCATGGGGTACTGGCGAGGGTATAACGATGCAAGGAGCACTTCGACACTCGCAAGGGGCAGCAGAAAAGCAATCATGAAAATTTGTGGCTAGTGTATACACATTGTGTGAGTCACAATGATCTGAGTTTCATCCACATAGGAGAGTGCAAGATGGCTGAACTACTTAATCAGCCTAGCAAGAGGCTGGCACATGAATTGAAAAGAGTGGGGCACAAGCACAATCCCTGTGGAACTCCACAGGGCAGAGAGAAAGGCTCAGAAGAGAATTGATCACATGCAACTATTTGGGTCCTGTCCAATAGGAAGGAAAGTAACATTTTTAATGTCTTTTCCTTAATACCTAATGTCACGTATCCGGTGGGGACATTGTCGATGTTGGAAACGGCCCTTTTTGCAGGGTTATCCCCAAACTTTTTGCTTCTTCCTCCGTTATTTTCTCTGACCTGTGGTTGTTGGCAATAGGACTCTGAGCACTTTACCACTGCTGATCAGTGCTAAAGTGCATATGCTCTCTGTATAAATTATTATATTGATTGGTTATCCATGATTGGTATATTTGTTTCACCTGTTAGCCCCTAGTAAAGTGCACTGAGTGTGCCAGGGCTGGTGATTCAAATGCTACTAGTGGGCTGCAGCACTGATTGTGCCACCCACAGGAGTAGCGCTAAAATGATGTCTTAGGCCTGCTTGCAGTGCCTATGTGCAGTCCAGGACTGCCATGTCGACCTGGCCAGTGCACCCACTGACCAGGCCTTATCCTTCCCTTTCTGTACATGTCAGGCATCCCTATGGTGGCCCTAGGTACCCCCCTGGGCTGGGTGCAGTATATCTGAAAGGTAGGGCATGTACTGAGGTGTGTAACATGCCCTGGTAGTGAATTACAGCCATTTTCGTTTTTCACTGCTGAGAGGCTATCTTGCCCATAGGATAGAATGGGGAAGGCTGTTTACATGCCTATCTTCCCATAAGGGCAAGATAGAAAATCCAAGTTTGGTATCTCTGTGTTCAGAATTTAATTATACATCTTTTTAGCAAGATGGTTTTTAAATTCACTGTGTGAGAATAGCACTTTTTAGAAAGTAGCTATTCTCCTGTTTAACCTTCCTGTGTGCCTGTGTGCTGGTTGGCTGACTGGTGTCAGGTGATGTGCTAGGTGGCTCCAGGAGCCTGGATGAGTCAGCAGCAGGGTGAATAGGGAGATCTGCTTTAGATGGGTGGGAGGAGTAGTCCCTGGGGTTGAATAGGGCTGTCCCTGCCAAACACAAAGCTGGCTCCACCCCCTGCTGGCCAGGCTGAGGACTCTGCCTCTGCTGACACAAAGAAGGCTCCACCTCCTGCTGAGCGTCTAACGACCCTGCCCCTCACTCTGAAAGGAACCAGGTGCTCCAGAGCAGAGCACACCCAGGAACCGGTTTGAGCAGGGGAATCCCCCCACTGGAACAAAGAGAGACAAAGGCTTGGAGGGGTATAAGAAGAGGACCCCAGACACCTAAAACTTTAGATCACTTTGGAACTAAGAAGAAACCTCTGCCAAGGAGAAAGCTGGAAGAAACTGAAGAGGAGAAGACTGCCTGCTTGCTGTTTTGCTTTGCTGCCAAGGAGAGGGGAAGGACTTTGCTGTGTCCCCTTCTTTTGATTCTGATCTCCAAGGGCCTGAGAAGAGCTGGCTCCCTGTTAAGAAGTCCCAGGAACAAAAGGACTTCACCACCAGCTCCCCTGGAACTCTGCTGAGAGAGTTCTGACCTGCCTTGGAGTGCTTGCCCAGTCTTGGGGCTTCAGGAGGTCGTTTTGCTGTGTTGAGGGAGCTGGGAAGCAGAAGCGTGAACAAGAGTGACTGGTACCCAGCGCATCATCCGATTGCGTGTCGCAAGACGAGAGTGCGTGGAAAATTTCATCGCGGCACCATCGCAGCACGCAGGGTCTCCGCATCGCCGAGTGCGTCGAGCATCGTCCCGAAGCGTGAAGCTTCCTGCCATTGCGAGGGTCGTCGCAGAACCAGTTTGCGGGCCGCACCACTGCCGGTGCGTGAAAAGTCTCCAATCGCTGCGTGCGTCGACGCAGAGTCCCGTTCCGTGGCGCATCGAGAGTTGCGGCGCCGGAAGGCAACGCTGCGCCACGCATCGCACCACATCGAAGAGTGTCGCATCGAACCTGTGCGTGAAGCTTCCCCCTAAGAAACCTACGCAACGAAAGCCAAAGGTATCGCATCCTCCCCCTACAGATCGGAGCCGGCGCATCCACCTCTGCTGCGTGAAGCAGGGCTGCTGCAAAGCCTCCCCAGGATCTCAGGAGCATCGCATCGCCTTTGCCATCTTCCTTGTTATAGCTTTTGGGAACCTTATCGCAACTACAGGTACTGTTGGGCACGAAAGTGTCGCATTTTGTGCATTGAGAGCCGCATTGTGCAGGACACTGACTTTGACATCCTGGAGTACTTTCTGCAAACTCTTGAACTATCCTTAAAGTAACCTTTTTGAATTATATGTTGGTTTGTCTGTAATATTTGGTCTTGTGAAGTTTTTAGTAAAGATACATTATTTTTCTAAAACTGGTGTGGAGTAAATCTGTGGTGTTTTCACTGTGTTACTGTGAGTGTTGGTACAAATACTTTACACATTGCCTTTGATAGCCTAGACTGCTCAGGCCAAGCTACCTAGAGGGTGAGCAGGGGTTATCTTAACAGTGTATCCCCCTTTCCCTGACTAGAAGCAAGGGTCCCTACTTGGACAGTGGTACCTACCCTGCCAACTAGAGACCCCCAGATCTAACATTGGTGGTCAGCGGTGAGGATTGAACTTGTATTTGTACTTGACCCACAGTAATTGGTGTACATCACTAGGAGTGCAGACCAATAGACAACCACATACTATATTTTTGATTCTATTTTTGAGTAACTCTTCAAGAGCATCATGTCTCAGGTGGCAACAAGTGAGAGGGCAGAATTGGAGTTTTCCATTGAGGATTTGTATTCGTACAAAGTTGAGGAGCTCAAGCAATTCTGCAAAGACCTTGGTTGCCCTGTGAAAAGCGGATCTAGAAAGGATGTGCTACAAAGATTCTTGAAGGACTGTTGGGAGGCCCAAGAGGAAGATGATGCAAATGAAGAGGATGGTTTTGTTCCCCAAGATCTGCCCGTGGTCGGACCAGTCTCAAGGGCTGGCAGCTCCCATTCCAGTAGGAGTCTCACTCTAGAGGAGTTGGAGGAGAATCAAAGGGTGAGAAACCATGAATTGGAAATAATGAAAATGAAAATGAAGCAATCGGAAGTAGACAAGGCGGCGGAGGAGAGCAGGAATGCCCGTGCCTTGGAGGAGAAGAAATTGCTTCTGGCTCATGAGTTGAGGATGAGGGAGCTTGATTTGGAGCTCGAGAGGCTTGAGGCCATGAGTGTCTCAGCTGAAGGAGAATGGTTAGCTCAAGAAGTGAGCTTTGCTGAGTTGGAGGTGGAGTCCAGCTCAGATGGTGGCAGCAAGATTGTAGTTTCTAGTGCTGAAAGAAAGGTACAAACACCCAGAGATGTGGCACCTGACTTGAAGGAGGGGGTTGACATACACCAGGGGGTTCAGGTTTATGATGTAGTTCCAGTGGAGTGCAGTGTCCCTGAAGTGGATTGGGGAACTGGCACAGGGGACCATATTCCTAGTGGTGGGAGGGACACTCTACTGACCCTAGATGAGAGGTACAGGGAGAGGGGTTCCCCCATGGTAGAAACCTTGGTGTGTGAGTGTGAAGACCGCCCAGAAGAGTGTGAGTTGTGTGACAGAGACAGTCAGGTACTGTCTTGCCAATCTCAGGAGAGTGGTGTGGGGTACTTGTGTGAGGCACTGGAGGGTGAGGCAAACGGTAGCTGGGTTAACAACTGTGGGGGGCTGTGTGATTTATTTGTTGGAGAGCATATTTTAAGTCCTTGTTTTCCAGAGCTATGCCAACACCCGGTGGAGTGTGAGTTCTCTGGTTCAAGAGAGCTTGCGTTGGAGGCAGACCTTTGGTTGGATGCCAAAAGGTCTGGAGAGGCATTGGGGAGTGATCCCAAAAGGAGTGGCCCAGATATCTTCCAGACCTGTGAGGTGGAAGAGGTTCAGTGTAGCCCGGTTAGGTCCCAGTGTAGTGGGAGGGGTGTAGGGGCTCACGTCCTGTCTCAGTGGAGAAGGGGTGAGTGTGGGACTGTGGGTCCCAAGGTGCCCGAAACCCAGTCTCAGGGCCTGGAGGGTTTCTTAAGGGAACACCAGGTTGGGGGCCTAGACGGTGCTAGTAGGCCATTTGAGGATGATCTCCTAGTGTCAGGAGAACCTGGAGCCTCTGTAAACAGAGCTCCAGTGGTTCTGGTGTCTGGCGGTACCGCTCCAGTTGGGAGGGTGCAGAAGTCCAGACTGAGGGGTGAGAGGGGGATGTGTTCCCCAGTGGGAGAACCAGTGTGTCAGGGACAAGCCAGAAGGGCTGAGTCCCCTAGGAGTGACCATGGTGACACCACTTCTGTCCTGGGGGATCTTCGCGCACTGTCAGGTGGACAGGGGCCGGGAGATCTGCGCCAGGCAGACTGTCACGAGACACATGAGTCATGTGTCACCCTCGGGGAGATACTGTGTGAGTCCCCAGAAGTCCTGGCATGCCAGGCAGGTGTGCAACCGGAGGGTTTAGACCCTAGGTTGGGAGACCAGTTGCTGGAGAGAGGTCCTGAACTGGAGGGAGGGACATCTGTAAGCAGTGTCTCTACCAGTTTGTCTTGGAGGTGTACCACTCCGAGTAGGAGGGTGCAGAATTCTGGAAGGGGGTGCAAAGGGAGGGAGTCCTCGCCTCTGACCCCGGTTCACCTGGAGGGTGTAGACCCTAGGTTGGAGGGCCAGGTCCGGGGTGTCCCCCCTGACCTGGGATCCCAGTTGCAGGATAGAACCCCTGAACTGGTGGGTGAATGGTGCAGGACACCTGCCACAGGTGCCCTGACTATTCTAGAAGGGGGTACCGCTCCAGGTGGGAGGGTACAAAGCACCAAGGAAGAGGAGGACTGGGTATGGAAAAGCCTACCCCAGCCTCCTGTCCAGCCACCGGATACAGGCCCGGAGCTGGTCGGTCAGTGCCAGGTTGTCAGACCCGACCTGACAGGGAAGGGAGTGGACAAAGGGTGCCAAGCACCTGGGGCTACCGCCCCCCACCCTCTGACGCCACAGGGGTTTGAGGGCACTGAGAGGAATAAGTCCTGGGTCTCATCCCTGACCACTGTCAGTGGTCACTGTGGCTTGCTGTCTGTCTGTTGGGACACATCTGTGAGCAAGTTAAGGCTAGGTGCTGCACAGGTGGTGTCCACAGGTGAGGAGAAGGGTTCCACATGGGTTGGCGTGGTGGACCCTGAGAGTATGGATGGAGAGATCCAACCGGGTTCAGGAAGGCATAGAACAGGAATAGTGCCCTGCTGTTTGGGCCAGTTTCCGTGTTCTATCGCCCTAAGCAGGGAATCCCATCGAGGTATCGTTTGGTCTACCCTGGCTTTAGGCTGGAAGGGGGTTGTGTTGGAAACGGCCCTTTTTGCAGGGTTATCCCCAAACTTTTTGCTTCTTCCTCCGTTATTTTCTCTGACCTGTGGTTGTTGGCAATAGGACTCTGAGCACTTTACCACTGCTGATCAGTGCTAAAGTGCATATGCTCTCTGTATAAATTATTATATTGATTGGTTATCCATGATTGGTATATTTGTTTCACCTGTTAGCCCCTAGTAAAGTGCACTGAGTGTGCCAGGGCTGGTGATTCAAATGCTACTAGTGGGCTGCAGCACTGATTGTGCCACCCACAGGAGTAGCGCTAAAATGATGTCTTAGGCCTGCTTGCAGTGCCTATGTGCAGTCCAGGACTGCCATGTCGACCTGGCCAGTGCACCCACTGACCAGGCCTTATCCTTCCCTTTCTGTACATGTCAGGCATCCCTATGGTGGCCCTAGGTACCCCCCTGGGCTGGGTGCAGTGTATCTGAAAGGTAGGGCATGTACTGAGGTGTGTAACATGCCCTGGTAGTGAATTACAGCCATTTTCGTTTTTCACTGCTGAGAGGCTATCTTGCCCATAGGATAGAATGGGGAAGGCTGTTTACATGCCTATCTTCCCATAAGGGCAAGATAGAAAATCCAAGTTTGGTATCTCTGTGTTCAGAATTTAATTATACATCTTTTTAGCAAGATGGTTTTTAAATTCACTGTGTGAGAATAGCACTTTTTAGAAAGTAGCTATTCTCCTGTTTAACCTTCCTGTGTGCCTGTGTGCTGGTTGGCTGACTGGTGTCAGGTGATGTGCTAGGTGGCTCCAGGAGCCTGGATGAGTCAGCAGCAGGGTGAATAGGGAGATCTGCTTTAGATGGGTGGGAGGAGTAGTCCCTGGGGTTGAATAGGGCTGTCCCTGCCAAACACAAAGCTGGCTCCACCCCCTGCTGGCCAGGCTGAGGACTCTGCCTCTGCTGACACAAAGAAGGCTCCACCTCCTGCTGAGCGTCTAACGACCCTGCCCCTCACTCTGAAAGGAACCAGGTGCTCCAGAGCAGAGCACACCCAGGAACCGGTTTGAGCAGGGGAATCCCCCCACTGGAACAAAGAGAGACAAAGGCTTGGAGGGGTATAAGAAGAGGACCCCAGACACCTAAAACTTTAGATCACTTTGGAACTAAGAAGAAACCTCTGCCAAGGAGAAAGCTGGAAGAAACTGAAGAGGAGAAGACTGCCTGCTTGCTGTTTTGCTTTGCTGCCAAGGAGAGGGGAAGGACTTTGCTGTGTCCCCTTCTTTTGATTCTGATCTCCAAGGGCCTGAGAAGAGCTGGCTCCCTGTTAAGAAGTCCCAGGAACAAAAGGACTTCACCACCAGCTCCCCTGGAACTCTGCTGAGAGAGTTCTGACCTGCCTTGGAGTGCTTGCCCAGTCTTGGGGCTTCAGGAGGTCGTTTTGCTGTGTTGAGGGAGCTGGGAAGCAGAAGCGTGAACAAGAGTGACTGGTACCCAGCGCATCATCCGATTGCGTGTCGCAAGACGAGAGTGCGTGGAAAATTTCATCGCGGCACCATCGCAGCACGCAGGGTCTCCGCATCGCCGAGTGCGTCGAGCATCGTCCCGAAGCGTGAAGCTTCCTGCCATTGCGAGGGTCGTCGCAGAACCAGTTTGCGGGCCGCACCACTGCCGGTGCGTGAAAAGTCTCCAATCGCTGCGTGCGTCGACGCAGAGTCCCGTTCCGTGGCGCATCGAGAGTTGCGGCGCCGGAAGGCAACGCTGCGCCACGCATCGCACCACATCGAAGAGTGTCGCATCGAACCTGTGCGTGAAGCTTCCCCCTAAGAAACCTACGCAACGAAAGCCAAAGGTATCGCATCCTCCCCCTACAGATCGGAGCCGGCGCATCCACCTCTGCTGCGTGAAGCAGGGCTGCTGCAAAGCCTCCCCAGGATCTCAGGAGCATCGCATCGCCTTTGCCATCTTCCTTGTTATAGCTTTTGGGAACCTTATCGCAACTACAGGTACTGTTGGGCACGAAAGTGTCGCATTTTGTGCATTGAGAGCCGCATTGTGCAGGACACTGACTTTGACATCCTGGAGTACTTTCTGCAAACTCTTGAACTATCCTTAAAGTAACCTTTTTGAATTATATGTTGGTTTGTCTGTAATATTTGGTCTTGTGAAGTTTTTAGTAAAGATACATTATTTTTCTAAAACTGGTGTGGAGTAAATCTGTGGTGTTTTCACTGTGTTACTGTGAGTGTTGGTACAAATACTTTACACATTGCCTTTGATAGCCTAGACTGCTCAGGCCAAGCTACCTAGAGGGTGAGCAGGGGTTATCTTAACAGTGTATCCCCCTTTCCCTGACTAGAAGCAAGGGTCCCTACTTGGACAGTGGTACCTACCCTGCCAACTAGAGACCCCCAGATCTAACAGTCGACATCACTAAGTTAGCATGAGCCCATCAGCCATGATTCAGCTTTGCACATGATACTAGCTGCTTTTATTTTTGCAACGTCTCTGTCCATACGTTTCACATGGGAACTGTTCACTGTGTTCGTTCTCTGACTGTTCCTGGAGTTTATTCGGAACATTGTCAGCAGGGTCAATAAACAATGCCCCTTGTTGTTCTGTTCTGGTCAGGCCCTAGCACTTAGACATAACATACCAATGTAGCTGCTGGGAGACTAGCATTTTGATATTACGTGGATGCACACATGAAAAACACACACTTGGAGAGGGACTTTTCCAGGGACAAGAGCAATGCGGTTCCTCTGATATAGATCTACCATGAGGCACTAAGGTATGGGGTCTGCTGACAAAACCCAGAGATCTTCTGTTATATAATAATACCAATTCCTAGCAAGGGGAGGGAGGTTAGGCTGAACTGTCTTCTCTCTATTATATTTTCATTATGACATCTCCCTTAATGATATATGGCCTTGTTGCTCTGCTGCCAATATTTGTATTATGCATTTTTCTGCTTGTTTCGGCATGCATACTGCATTATAGAGCACAAGAGTTCATATAAATATTCTAAACTATTTCATCAGACTTTATTTTGGACTAAAACAAGAGTGCGAGCGAAAGTGTTTTGCCTCTTTACCGCGATTCCTGAGAGAGTTGGGAGTGTTGTGTTCTGGGGTGTTTAATCATTTGCTTCTCTTTGAGCATGTAAGAGAGCAAGTGAGACACTATAGTTAGTCAGTCCTGGGCTCGTGGGCACTAAGCTGGTGGGAAAGCTTAGCCCCTATACACCGAGGTCCCATAATCCTGAGCATAGTTCTATGTATGTGCAGAATCCCTGCACCATGGCGCCACCAATATTTGGTCTGGTTCTTATTCGTGAGGCACCTGAGTAGCGCTTGTGCTTGTCCATAATACCCTCTCACCATTTACGGAGACGTCCATGGTGTGCGGGTTTAGCCTTCTTTATTATAGTTTTATAGGTTTATCAAGCTTGAAGATTAAAAGGTTTTGTTGTTTTCATCTGAACCCAATTTTGCTCTAACCTTTTTTCTGGTTTCTTCTATACTGTTTTTAGTAATGGCAGTAGCTATTGCGGCACATAATAGAGCGCTGGTCACAGCACATTTGACTCAGTATGGAGTCCCTAATGCGGGGGCTGATTTTATATTTGTAGTCGAGGCGGATCCAGCATACCGCTTCGAGGTTTTTTACTCATGGGTTACATTTTCGGCAGTAGATGGATGATAATTTATTTCATGAATATACTAAAGCCCCGATTCTACAACAGTATCGTCCTCACCGCTTACTTGAAGTTCCGTTGTCAGCTTGGGAGCACGCCATCTGGTTTAATGGCGCCCTTCCTCACCCTGTCTCTGTGGTCTGTTTAGGCCCTTTATTGGCCGACGGGGCCACATGGCCCGTTGTGGCGGGCTTTACAACTCCTCCTAAATCCTAGTTACACTTGCAGAGCTTAGACTATTACATACATCTCTGATTCATATACACAGAAGTGTTATACAATATATGTCTCGTAATTTACAAGTGGCTCCGGCTAGAGCCGCTCCACAACTACCAGGATATGGTGGTGGTACAGTCATTAGTCCAGTCATGGTTAATTAGGTGATGGGCAAGCGTCCCCAGAATAGGGATGATTTACTGTTTTGGTTAGCAGAAAAATGTGAGCAACTATTTTTCCACACACTACCCCTGTTGAGAAACACAGGATCCTGACGATAAGTTTACCCAAAGGTATAACTCCTGATGTAACTGATTGCACCACCTGGGGAACAGTGTTTGCTGTCGTTTATTCGCTGTGCTTTGGCACCCCTCCATGACAGTTCTACCGACCATTCTAAAGAAGGTTCAGGATGAGCACCGGGCTGGGTCAGCCCTTGAATTAGAGATGAGATTGGTGGGTATGTTCCCTATAGTCTCATATATGATTCTTGCCAATGTCAAAGGTGAAGCCGTTAGCTTAAAGGTCACTCAACACCGGTCGGCAGTGGCGGATGTAGACAAGCAGCGGGAATTGCCACTTATTATTGTTAATGTATATAAATCAATGGGCCGCATTAGTTTGCGAATTCGACCTTTTACTCAGCCTCCTCAAAATAAGCCTCCTCCTGAGAAGGGGGGACGTCCATTCTTTCCAAAGAAGGCTTGGTATAAAAATCAGTGATAGCAACAACAGAAGCAAGAGTTACATGCTGGTTCATGTGCAGGTTCCCCGCCGCCTACTACTTCTGAGCGTAGATATGATTTGTGTGACCGCTCTACTATAAAAACACCTGAGAAGTTCCTGATCCTTGTTCTCCTCGTTCCTTTCAGGAAACATCGGATCAACAATTCAGTGGCGAAGGGCGACAGGATCGCAAACAAGTTGAGACCATGCCACAGCAATGTGATCCGCAGCCCCAGTTTGAAGTGAAAGTCAAACAAGAGGGACAGCCCAATATCAGAAGAAAAAAGTAGCAGCGTTAACAGCAAAGCATGCCTCGGCTGGTGAGAACCTTGCTCCTCAATTGGACATGGGCAGTAACACTCCTAGACAGAGCAGTGGAAGTTACTATAGTGCAGGAGGCACTCCACCAGTGTCTGGAGGTGAAAGCAACTGTCACGTTCATAACAGTGGAAACAGCAGATACACATGTTGCACCCCCGGCTATATGAGATAGGCCTCCAGATTGAAGGTGATATTAAATGCACAATTAAGGCAGTTTTTTGGGACAACCTTAAATCTTCTTATGACATTTTGTTGGCAGAGGCTGATTGGCCTCCTCCATTTGTCTTAGCTTCTTCATGAGGTGAGGACGTAATACTCCCCAGGTTTTCATGTTATGTCCCGGAAAAGACTAAACAAGCTTATGCGGCATAATGGGCGTTAGCCCATGCGCCAGCTGTGTATCATAATCAGGTGGGCTGGGACAAAGATTCACCAGACCATGAAATCCCTCTTCGATCTGTCTTACAGCCCCAACAACAATACCAGATCAAGCATAATGCGAAAGCATCCGTGAGTGAAATATCGACCCAGTTGAAATATCAGGGTGTCGTTGAACCCTGTGTTTCATCCACGAATAATCCTCTTTTTCTGATATTAAAACCGGACGGTTCACATCGTATAGTTTTGGATTACAGACATTTAATCAGTCACGTTTGTACGTTTGCAGTTCAGAACCCACACAGCTCTGCGTTAGTGAAAATTATAATTCGCAAAAAATACAAAAGAACACTGGATATTTCCAATAGATTTTATTATTACAATTTGGCTCCTGAAAGCCGTAACTGGAAAACATTCACGGCGGTCGGCAATCAGAAAAGATTTACGCGTTTGCCTATGGGCTGTAAGAATAGTCCCAGAGCTTTTGCGGCACGTATAGTGTCGCTTTTGCATGATATTGATCCTGATGCCTTCTCTTAAGTCAACGACATTTATTTGATGGATGATGAATTCGTCTTGCATTTTGTGCGCTTAGATCATATCACACTGAGTTTTGCCGACTTGGGTTACAAATTCAACTTTGCAAAATCCCATATTGCCTGCTTGGCGGTTCTTTTCCTGGAATACAAATTGGATGATGAAGGTAGGGGGTTGGCCCCCCACTTTCTGGAAAAATATACACAATTGCAACCTCCATCGACATTGAAAAAACTCCAATCCTTGCTGGGATTTTTAAACTTCGGGAGGACATACATTCTTGATTATGCCCAGCGTATCAAACTGCTTTACGCGTTGACACAACCCACTTTCTCGTCTTCCAGCTGGCAACCGGAACACACTGAAGCTCTTCAGTATTTGAAATCTGATCTGCTTGCTTCTTATTAACACATGACAATTGTACGAACTTGCAAAAAAAACAACTGATGGACAGAATGCAGAACAATGTCATACATTCACCCCAGTACAGAGATCTGGGCCTAAATCCATGTTTTGTTTGTTCACCATGCCATTCCAGTTTCAACCCTAAGTTGGCAGGGTATGCCCAGAAGTGGGTCCCTTGCTCACTTTGCCACTGGATTCAAGCTAGCCTGGCTGGTGAGGGTTGTTAGCCCGAAACCAGTCCCAGGATGTTAATTTCTGGTTCAGGGAATACCTGGCTTGGCAGTTCGGGCTGGACTGTTCCCATGAGGAACAGGGTCAAGACTGATTTGCATATAGCTGGGTCTGAAATGAGGTGGCGAAGTGAGCTAAAGAATGATGTAATGCAGTTTCGTTGGACATTGCAAACGTTGAAAAGAGGAAAAGTTCCATGGGATTATTTAAATGACTCTGCCTTATTTTTACCATTCAATCTGACAGATAAACAGCAGCTTATGTCTATGAAAGACGCAACATATACTATGTTACACATTGCAAAGTTAGGTCAGTTACCTTTTACTATAGCTGAGACCGACTTTTCGGTCTGGTTAATACATGGGGTGATATCATTACCTATTTCCCTCTTAATATTCACAGCCTGCATGAAGCGTTATCCTTTTGGAAGGTACAAACTGCTTGGTAGTACTTTTCTCCATGAATTATGGCCAGTCCTATTCTGACTTTGGGAACCACATAAAAGGCATATTTTTTATCTTTTTAGCCGCAACTTCTGAAAGCTTTTCCATACATTTTGACTTTTTGGTCAGTTCCCCCACCCCAAATTATTTTTTGATTTTTGATTTGGTTTATGGCAAATAGCGTTGGCTCTGCTTACCTACATGTTCTCCTAGCATCACTGCTACTGACCTGGCCAAGGGGAGTGTGTCATGTGGCCGATGTGGACATTGTCGACATCACTAAGTTAGCATGAGCCCTTCAGCCATTATTCAGCTTTGCACACAATACTAGTTGCTTTTATTTTTGCAACGTCTCTGCCCGTACTTTTCACATGGGAACTGTTCACTGTGTTAATTCTCTGCCTGTTCCTGGAGTTTAGTCTGAACATTGCGAGCAATGTTGATAAACAATGCCCCTTGTTGTTCTGTTCTGGTCGGGCCCTAGCACTTAGACATAACATACCAATGCAGCTGGTGGGAGATTAGCATTTTGATATTACGTGGATGCACACATGAAAAACACAGATATAGGCACTAAGGTATGGGGTCTGCTGACAAAACCCAGATATCTTCTGTTATATAATAATACCAATTCCTAGCAAGTGGAGGGAGGTTAGGCTGAACTGTCTTCTCTCTATTTTCTTTTCATTTTGACATCTCCCTTCATCATATATGGCCTTGTTGCTATGCTGACAATATTTGATTTATACATTTTTCTGCTTGTTGTGGCATGTATACTGCATTATAGAGCACAATAGTTCAAATAAATATTCTAAACTATTTTGTGTCTCTGTCAGACTTTAATGTGGACAAAAACAATAGTGTGAGCAAAAAGGGTTTTGCCTTGTTACCACGATTCCTGAGAGAGTCGGGAGTGTTGTGTTCAGGGGTGTCTAATCATTTGCTCTATGAGAGAGAGTTAGAAACTATAGCTAGTCAGTCCTGGGCTCATGGGCACTAATGTTGTGGGAAGGCTTAGCCCCTACACACCAAGGTCCCATAATTCTGCACATAGTTCTGTGTATGTGCAGAATCCCTGCAACACTAACTGTGCGAGGCTGGACAGCAGTATGGAAGGAGAGACAGTACCAAATGCTGGAGACAGATCTAATATTATGAGGGCAGCAACCTCATCACTTTCCACATTAGCTCTGATACAGTCTACTGCTGCTACCACCGCAGGCTGGGTGCTGTGTTTACTTCTAGACTCTGAACATTTCATAATATCTTAGAAAGCATAGGCATAAGGAAAATGGGTATGCCTGGGCATAGATTTCTGCTCCTCTCGTGGAGATGGTGGAATTTGACAACTCCGCACTCCACGGAGGACGCGGAGTTGCTAATAAAGCAAGCACTCCGCAATGGAGTAGAATTTTATTTTCCGATGGTGTGCTTGTCACGTCACATCATGCGAGCGGGGAGCACGATGAGACTTTACCGGGTGCTTGCAAGTGCCCATGAGATTTGCTAGCCCCCTATCAGCTCCTGCAAGGTTTTGCGGCTGCTAACACTGCTTTAGACCGCATCAGCGACTTCCGGTGCTTCTTTTGTGACATAGGCGAGCAACCTGGAGTAGATTCTCTCCTGAAGAAGCAGCTAAATCTCCTCAAAAGACAAAATGGAGTTAATAAACTTCACAAACGGGCCATTCGTGTTGTTTTTACTGTGCGAGGAGCCCTATTTCATTTTACTTTTTGTTTCAACAAGGAGGAGCTGCCCCAGAGACTCCAACTTCCTTTTCCTGTCCAGCAGGCTCTTCCCGGTGCTTTATCAACCTCCTGGTCACTTCTCATTTGGATTTGGAGCTGAAAGGATCACTCTGTTTGTCTACTGCAAATATACCATTACATTTGAGGACTTTGTTTTTGTGATATCACAAGTAAGTTTAAAAAGTGTTGTATAAGGGTGTTGTTTATTTGATAGAGAGCAGGCACTGGGATTTATTTGTACTTTTATTTGTTTTTTAAAATGTATTGTGGTGGGTGGCCTGCAGTTTCAGTAAGGGTCTAGTTTCTTCTTTTGTAAGGAAAAATGTTGCACTGTTCAGTACATTTTCTCCATTTAAAAAAAATAAAATTGCAATATTAATTTAATTCACTATGTGGCCTAGTCTGCCAATCGGCCTTCCAGCCAGTAGGCCCAGTACTAGTCACAGGTGCATGACACAAAAGTTTCTGTGGTGTCTGTTGAATTGAAGCATGATTTAGGTCATGGATGGCATTGAATTAAACAAACAAATGTATTTTTTGGGGTATTTTACGTTTATTTCTACAAACAGTGTATAGATGGGGTAATATATTTAATGTCTTTGGAGGATTTTATAGCACAGTTACATTTTGTTTTTGGCATTGTTGAATTAATGGTTTTTTCTCTTGTGTTACCATGCCTCCTTTGTCTGGCCAGTGTGTGAGTGTGTTTGCTATAGGCCACAATTTGTCTTTGTTCTCCATGCCATGTGACCAGTGGCTATTTTGTAAAGTAAATGTCCATGGGCTTGCATGTGTTCATTCTTTTCCATGCCTCCTTGCTTGATGTTTGACCATGTAGCTGGTAGCCATTTTGTGTAGCCACTACCAGTCAGTGTAGCCAGCCAGCATGCTTTTGCAATGGGCTTGCATGTGTTCTTTGTTGTGGTCATGGTTCCCTGCTTGTTGTTGTTGCTTGACCGTATGACTGGTGGAGATTTTGTGCAGCCAGCCAGTGTGCTTTTGCCATAGCCCTGCATGTGTTCTTTGTTGTGGCCATGTCTCCTTGTTGTTTGTTGTTGTTTGACCATGTAGCTGGTAGCCATTTTGTGTAGCCACTACCAGTCAGTGAGCCAGCCAGTGTGCTTTTGCCATGGGCCTGCATGTGTTCTTTGTTGTGGTTATTGTTCCTTGCTGGTTGTTGTTGTTTGACCGTATGACTAGCAGCCATTTTGTGCAGCCAGCCAGTGTGCATTTGCCAGTGGCCTCCATATGTTCTTTGTTGTGGCCATGCCTCCAGATGTAGGAGCATAATATGAATACATTTTATAGGCACATACATACAAATATAAACTCCCAAACCCCAATACAAACATTTCAGGTAAGGGACAGTTTTAAATCGATGTAAGTAGTGAAACGGCATAGGCTAATACATGGATGTGCTAAAAAAGATAATTGTGGGTTCTGCAGGAATACATAGGCCACAGTGTGCATTAGTTTTAGAAAACACACATAAAAGTTGCAAGGTCAATTTAGCTGGGCTGAAACACAAATAGATTATATTTCTTTGCAGACTAAAACTTGACAGGACATCAACAATTAGTACAGGCATCAAAGAAAAGGCCACCATATTTCTATCTGTTAAACAAACACAATGAGAGGCCGACAGTAGAACCTGTTTTTGGATGTCATTGAGCACAGAGTAAACAATTGTGGATTCTGCCTTAGCGCAAGCCTGTTGAGAATATGTTAAAGTCAGATAGGCTGGGTTGGGCCCATTGATGTCAAACAAGAGATAATCACTCGCTATGTGGAAAAACAAAAAAGTGTTTCTTTGTTATCTCACCCTTATTCTGATAACTAATTCACAAGAAGGGGCTTCTGCTAAACATGGGAATGTACACAATTTTTGGAAATTATTTACGTGTTTTGGCAGTATTTTATCAGCCCAGCTTACTATTTGCATCATGTAGAAATTTGTAACTTGTGCTTTTTCTGGCATTTATTTATTTATTTATTTACTCACTTGTATTGCGCGACGAATCATCCCCAAGGGGATCTCTCGGCGCATGGGAGAGGATCACCAGGAGATGAAGGGAATGCTTAGAATAGCCAGGTCTTAAGAAGCTTTTTAAAACAACAGAGATTAGTACAGGCACGGATCTCGTCTGGCAAGGAGTTCCAATGGGTAGGAGCAAGATACGAGAAAGCCCGGCCTCCCATCCTAACCTTCCCGACTCTGCGAACACAGAGCAGATTTCGGCTGCTAGATCTCAGCAGTCGTGTAGGATGGTAACGTTCGAGCTTCCTTGTCAAGTAGGCTGGGCCCAGCCCGTGGAGGGACTTATAAACTAGGCATAACAGTTTGAAAATGGACCTCTTTTTTGTAGGGAGCCAGTGTAGTTGGCGCAAGAGGGGTTGCAAGGGGGTCCGAGCCGGCTTGTTAAGAACAAGACGGGCCGCCGTGTTTCGGACCACCTGTAGCTTGGCGGCCAGATCCTCCCTCGTCCCTACCAGCAATGAGTTACCATAGTCCAGTCGACTAATCAAAAGTGACTGGATAAGGGTCTGTCTGGCCGTGAACGGAATCCATGGAAAAATCCTACTGAGCATTCGCATGGATCCAAAGCAGGCCCCGGCCACTGATTTTACCTGCTCATCCATTGCTAGATTATTGTCAATTTTTATACCCAGATTCTTCGCCCATCCTCTGGGGGAGGGTGCATCTCATAGTTCAGATGGCCACCATTCCGGGGTCCACATCTCCTTCGCCTTACCATATAGGATGATCTCAGTCTTTGAGGAGCTAAGCTGAAGAAAGTTTTTCCTCATCCACTCTGCTATGCTGATCATACACTGGCGGAATTTAAGTCTAGTTACCGCAGGACTTTCCTCAATAGGGACTATCACCTGGGTATCATCCGCATAAGATATGGTTTCAAACCCACACTTGTGGATGATTGAGGCCATTCATTTGAACTTTTTCTCTTTTTTTCATTATTTTTTTTTTCTTTTACAATTTTTGTAAATTTTCTTAACTTTCAGTTTAGATTGAAAAAATTTAAACTTTGAAAATGTTTCAGTAATTATTAGCTGGTCCTTCCTCTAATTAAACAATTAGTGCAAACCACACAAATGTACAGCCCAAAATCATTCACGTTTTCAAGGTTTAAAACACTAAAATCAGGGATTGGAAATTAAAACCCTCAGTGCCCCCACCTTAGTGCAGTCAAATTCGCGCCACGTCCTGCTTTAAGTGCATATGGCCCCACGAGAAGCTAGAGTACGCACAACTATAAAATGGCAGCTCTAGCTGTCTCAATAAAGAAAAAATGCCGAAATGCCAATGGCAATGCAAAAGCAATTATTAGCTGCTTCCTCCTCCCGTTTAACAATGAGTGCAAATTACGCAAATAAACAGCCCAATATCATTCAAGTTTTCAAGGTTTAAAACACTGAATGGAATCAATCAGGGTTGGTAAAGCGCAACTACTCACACATGAGGGTCTCAAGGCGCTGGGGGGTAGAACAGTGGCTCAGTTGAGAACTGGGGAAATGTGGGAGTTTGCCGGACGTGGCGGGGGAGGGTGTCCAGGCATTGGCTGCAAGATAGGAGAGGGACTTTCCTCCCGTTCTGTTCTTGTTGATACATGTGACAGTGGCCAGAGAGAACTGGGCGGATCGGAGGTGTCTTTTGGGTGAGTGGAAGGAGAGGCGGATGTTCAGGTATGCAGGTCTGGTGTTGTGAAGGGCCTTGTCTGCGTGGTTGGGGAGTTTGAAGGTTATCCTTCTTTCGACTGTGAGCATGTGAAGATCACAGAGGTGTCTGATGATGTGACTGTGATGGGGATGTTGAGGATCATTCTGGCTGTGGCGTTCTGGACAGTCTGGAGTTTGCGAAGGAGTTTCTTGTTGATTCCGTCGTGGAGAGCGTTGTCATAGTCCAGTCTGCTGCTGATGAGTGTGTGCATGTCAGTTTTTCTGGATTTGGATGGGATCCATCTGAAAGTCTTTTGAAGCATGTGGAGGGTGTTGAAGCAGGTCAAGAATATGGCGTTGACCTGGCAGTTCATTGTGAGCGATGAGTCTAGTATGATGCCAAGGTTTTGTGCATGGCCCGTTGGGGAGGGGGGATTTCTGAGGGCGGAGGGCTACTAGGAGTCCTCCCATGCACAGGTTGTGGAGCCAATGATGAGGACTTCCGAATTTCTGAGTTGAGTTTCAGGCAGCTGTTCTTCAACCAAGTGGCAATGGCTTTCATCCCTTGATGGATGTTGAGTTTGGTAATGTTGAGTTTGTTGGTGAGGGAGAGGATCAGCTGGGTATCGTTGGCATAAGAGACAATGTTGAGCCTGTGGTTCCTGATGATAGTTGCGAGGGGGGCCATGTAGATCTTGAAGAGGGTTGGGCCGAGGGAGGAGCCCTGGAGCACCCCACAGTCGATCTATGTCAGTTCTGAGAGGTAGGGAGGGAGTCTGACCTGCTGAGTTCTACCAGTGAGGAAGGAGCGTATCCAGTCCAGGCCTTGCCGCCGATGCTGGCTTCATTGAGTCTGGTTGCTAGGGTGCGGTGGGAGATGGTGTTGAATGCAGCCAAGAGGTCCAAGAGGATGGGGCTGCCGTTTCACCCTGATCGAGAAAGAAACGGATGTCATCGGTGGCGGCAGCTAGCATGGTATCGGTGCTGTGGCTGCTTCAGAATCTAGATTGGGAGCTGTCTAAGGCGTTGTTAGCTTTGATTAAGTTTGCTAGCTGATTGTCGACAGCCTGTTCGATGACCTGGCTATTAATGGAAGCAGGGGAATGAGCCTGAAGTTCTTGAGGTCTGTCAGGTCCATGTAGGGTTTCCTCGGGAGAGGATTGACTTCGGGGTGTTTCCAGTAATCGGGGAAGGTGGCAGTCTCGAAGGAGCAGTTGATCATCTAACATAGTTAGCGTGGGATGGCAGAGGTGCCTCTGTGAAAGATGTGGTGTGGGCAGGGGTCTGAGGGTGCTCCAGAGTGGATGCTTTTCATTGTCTTCAAGGTGTTTCCTGTTGTGACCAGGATCCATTTGAGCAAGGTCTGTTGGATGGCATCGCATGATGGGGGAGCTGGAGCGGTGAGGGGGTCTTGGTTGTCAGAGTTATCGTAGATCATCTTAGTCTTATGTTGGAAGTAGGTGCTGAGTCTGTTGCAGTGGTCTTAGGAGGATGGGACGTCTGTTGTTTCTCTGAAGGGTTCGGCGAATTCCTTGATGATGGAGAAGAATTCTTTGGTGTTGTGTGTGTTGGTGAGGATTCTGTCTTGGAGGGATTTCTTCCTTGTGGTTTTGATGAGTTAGTGGTGTGTGGTAGAGGCTGCTTTGTAGGTGGCTCGTGTTTCTGGAGTTTTGTTGTTCCTCTATGTCTTTTTGAGTCATCTGTAGGAGCGTCTGGATTCTTGGAGCGCAGGGGTGAACCAGCTTGCTTTCTTGATCTGTCTTCCAGTGGCTTTCTTGAGGGGGTGAGTGTGTCAGCACAGTTTGCAATCCCGTGGTGGAGGTTGGATGCTGTGGTGTTTGTGTCTGACGTAGTTGGTGGTGGGGTACTGATGAGGACGGAGTTGATCTGGTCTTCGGTGGCTATGTTCCAGCTTCTACAGGCGAGGTGGTGGGCGTGCTTGTGTATGGTGGATTTTTTGAAGGAGAAGTGAATGCACTGGTGATCTGTCCATGGAGTTCGGTAGTGTGGCTGTACGAGATGCTGTTTCCTCCGGTGAAGACCGGGTCGAGTGTGTGTCGTGATGTGTGCATGGAGTGATGACAAGTTGTTTCAGTTCTATGTTGGGGAGGTTCTCTAGGAGAGGTGTTTAAGTTGACGTCGTTGTCCAGGTGGAAGTTTAGATCTCCGATTAGGATGTAGTCTGTAGATGTGAGGGCATGGGTTGCAATGGCATTGGGGTTGATCTGGATCTAAAAGTTGAGGTGCTCCATGAGGGTCATTCTGTCGTCCAGGACAGCAGTCAAGCGGAGGGTGCTTTTGTGAATGTCGGCAATGCCTCCTCCTGGATGGATGGGGGCTTCTTGCACAAGAATTTGTATCCATAGGGAATGGTGGTTGTGATGTCGGTGCAGAGTTGGCATTGGTCCATGGTTCCGTGAGAAAGGCGATGCCGAGAGAGTAGGTGTTGAGGAGGTCCCAGATGTCTATGGTGTGCTTGCCTAGGGAACGTATGTTGAGGATGATGCATTTGAGTGGTTTGTGAGTGGTGATGTCGGGTAGGCTGAGAGATGGTGCTGGGGTATCGAAGAGGGTAAAGGTGCAGCAGCAGTGTAGAGAGGAGAGAGGGCAATGGGTGTTGGTTGGCGTTGAGAGCTGGCAGTTGTTGTTTCGTCCAGAGTTGAGAACATGGAGGGTGCTGGAGTTGTAGCGGAGGCGGGTCAGAGGACCAGTGTCCCTGGAGATCGTCGTGGTAGACTCACGGAGGGGCACAGAAGGGCTTGCCTTTGACGCCCCTTTGGCACACCAGCTGCCGCTAAAAAGTAGGGATCGGGGAGGTTGGATCAACTGAGTGGTGGGAAGGATACACTGGAGAGGGTAGGGGCCACAGGGGCAGCAGGGGAGAAACACAGACAAAACAAAGGAAGAGTGAGAAGAATCAAAAAAAGAAGAAAAAGAAATAGAGAATAGTGACAGAAGGGCAATGAAGTAAAGAGGAAGAAAGAGAAGGAAAGGAAAGAGAAAAAGAGGGCACATGGAAAGAGATAAGTGAGGCAGAGGGAGAACAGCAGAAGAGCAGATGCTCTCCCACTGGACCACCAGGGATGATGTGCAGGCAGGTGGAGGAGGACCTCGCACACCCTGCACCTGAGAGCTCTGGAGCTCACGGGGCTGCACTTAGTAGTGAAGCTGCGCGGGGGAGAGCAGTCACACTTACTGGGAATTGGCAGTTAAAACCCTCTGCACCCCCAACTTAGTGCAGTTGCATCCACGCTGCATCCTGTTTTCAGTGCCTATTGCCCCCGATTTCAGTGCATATGGCCCCCAGGAAGCTAGAAATCACTCTTGTCCCAAAAAAGGGATGTGGCACAGATACCACCACTGCCAGCTTCAATATTTGCAAGGCACATGCGACCTACATCTACAATCACCTCAGTAGAAGTCAACACTAAGGGTGGGCGTAGTTCACGAAGTAGCACTTCGCGAAGCCACGCAAAGTGAAGTTCGCACTACGCGAGCTACGCGTAGCACTTCGCGAACTGCGTAGTAACATGTTTGCACTGTGCAAGATGTTGTTTTCAATGATTGCACAGTGCGGACAGGCAACCGGCACTGTGCAATCATTGAAAATGGCATCTTGCACAGTGCGAGCTGTAGTTTTCTGCTGCTTGAGTAGATTTTTACTCGAGCGGCAGCTTTCTCAACGCGAACTGGTAGTTTCTCATCGCGAGCGGTCGCGAGCATACGCGACCCCTCGCAATGAGAAACCTGACCTCCTCGCGTTGGGAATCTCGCCGGGAGGTTTATTTTCCATGCTCGGGATCACCAACTTGATGTTGCTGATCGCGAACAAGGAAAAAGTCTCGCCGGGATGTCATTTTGCTTGCTCGCTGTCGCAACTTCACGTTGAGGACCGCGAGCACGCAAAAAATGACCGCAGCACTACGCAACACTACGCTACGCGTGTTCGCACTGTGCTACGTGCAGTTTGCGTAGTGCGAAGTAGCGTGAACTTCGCAAACTACGCGAGCGTAGCGTAGTGCTTCACCCAGGCTTAGTCAACACTGCAGAGAGGCAAATGTCAAAACACTCACCTACCATCACTTCTTTGGACATTGGCAGTGGCATCAGTGTTAGAAAGTGACCCTCCCCAGATTGGGGTTTCTCTACATTTAGCAAGCAGGAGGCGGACATTAACATTTCCTCCCTTTGCAATGGAAGTGTTAGTCGAGGTACACTTAGTACAAACTATGGTTCCAGAGGCCAAACAACCCATTTGTGAATACATACCGCTAACCGCTGGGAGGCGCACCTAAGCAAAAAAATCGCAAGTGGTGTTGGTGAAGATGTTGAGAGCAGGGAATCTGAATCTGCTCAGATCACAGTGGAAGGTGAGGTGAAGAGGGTGGTAATTCCATTATGCAAATCAGCCCTGTCACCTGCAGTGCAGTAGTATCACCCACATCAGCAACATCGTAATGGCACAAGACTCGGAGTCAGGTCGAGACCTCAAGGCAAGAGCATACAGTGACTGCCCTGCTGAGACACACATTGAGTCTACCACCTTCTTCTCTCAAAAGGTTGCCTGCGTAACTGGCACCATAAAAGAAAACAATTCAGGCTACTGTTCCTGGCATGTTTAGGCAGGAGGGGCAGTACAAATGCAACCACCCAACGGCACATTTGTACACTGGAAGCTGGCTAAAATGTTAGCGTTGGATCTCCTCCCTTTTTCTTTAGTGGAAGGAGTGTGTTTTCTAGAATTTGTGGAGGCCATCTGTCTGAAATGGAAGATTCCCAACTCGACCTATTGTGCCAGAGTTGCTGTTCCAATGCTACATCACGCTGCACTAGAATTGGTTTGCACTATCCACCTGCCGCCAGACATGTGGACCAATTGCCAATCCACTGGTTACATGTCCATCACTGCAAACTGTTTCTCTTCTGCGGGGGTTAGAGAAAGCATATCTGCAGATGTTGACACTTCTGAACTTTTTAATGGTGCTCAGAAGCATGCAAGAGAAGCCATGTTCTCCATAGAGAAATCCCATACATCTGCAAACATCTTGGATGACTTTAACAACAAGGTCTTTGAATGACTGTGACCCCGGGGGCTTAACATTGGATTTGTTGCCACAGACAATTTCAGGGTCTTGTGTTTGGAGCACTGCATCAACATCATTGTACAGGACTTTTTCAAAATAGAAGACTGAGTCAGCAACTTACTTTCAATCTGTAGAATAAGCTGCACTCATTTCCGCCATTCTTTTAAAGCCTAGAAGCAGCTGAGGATCATTCAGTGTGACAATAGAATGCCAGTTAAAGCACTCCTAAAGGAGGTGCCAACACGTTGGAACTCGACTTATTGCATGTTGCAACGTCTGTTTGAACAGCACAGACCGATCAATGAATATGTCATGCAAAGAGGGGATGCAACTGTGAAAGGAATGATCATTGAGATGGACCAATGAGGCCTATTCAAATTCCTGACAGAGATGCTGCTTCCTTTTGATCTTTTCATGCAGGAAGTCAGCAAGGAGGACAGTACGATAGGCCAACCTATCCTGTTGTTGCATATGCTACAGAAACAGCTAAAGGAAGTGTCTGAAATGTACAAAGGTGTGGACAAAATAAAAGATGCACATGAGTTGGTGGAGAGATTAATTCTTTGCTTGGCTGTTAATAGAAGACTGCAACAGAGACATTGTGTCATCCAGACATTACACCTGTGCCACAATTCTTGATGCACAGTACAAACAATTACTGGCCACTTTCATTCCTTATTTGGACAGAGATGTTTCAAACTACAAGATGTGGATTGCTGAGCAAGCCAGCGACCTAGAAAAAGAACGGCTGGGAATTAGAGGCCCACTTCCTGGCTGGAGTTGTTGGGTGCAGCCTTAATCTTCCTTGAGCCTGAGAGCAGTGCTGTTGGCTCTCAGCAGCCAAAACCAACAACAAGAACACCAGCAACAACAACAGGGACAGGAGCATCAGCCCCTAAATCTGCTTTTGATTGGTTTCTAAAGGCAGGGCTTAAGTCCAGTTCAGAGGCGAAGGCAAAAGAGGTTGAGCAAGTTGGAGAACCAATGGCTATCAAGAGGATGGCCCAGGTCTATCTGGATTACCCAACAGAGGTCTATCTGGATCAAAACCCATTGGTGTATTGATATGGGACAAGGCGCCAATGGCCAGTGATCAGCAGGCTGACAATAAATTATCTGGCTTGTCCGCTAGACAGTGTTTCTGCTGAATGTGTGTTAAGTGCAGCTGGTGCAGTTGTCACAGAAAGAAGGACCAGTCTCTCACCCCAAAATGTGGAGAGATTACCCATGATCCAAATTAATCAATACCTTATAACACCAAATTTGACCATAGCTAAAGTACGACAGGAGGAGGATGAGGGTAATTGGTAAGACTCCGGTCATGATTGTGTGTTAGTTGACCAACGTCTAGGTGAACCAACTGGGTTTGAGGACAAACTCTACTTCCTTGACTACTGAGTAGGCCTGGGCCATCATAGAACCTTCTATTGCCAAACTGCTTTGACAAAAAAAAGATATAGCTATGGGAACATTATATTATTTTGTTTGCTTTCGTCTGACTGAATAACGCAGCACCACCATTTTAGACTCATTTATGGCCGGATTGGAGCTGGACCAGTGCACAGCAAAGAAGTCTCCCCATTCCCTTCAAGGACATTAGAGAGGCAATTCCTACCTGCCTCCATCCTGTGCCTATCCTTTTTTTCCTCCACTAGCAGGACTGCCCCAGAATATTTTATTTACGAGATTGGCCAATGTGTGTTGCATGAATCAAAGAATATCGACAATGTACCACTGTGCTTGAATTGGAACAGGTAAGTAAAGCACCAATGAGTGATATATGAGTGAATGTGAGTCTTGAGATGATTCATGTGGTGGCTGACACTGAGGGTGGTTGTTCAAATATAATTTGTAAGCTTGATTGTGTTTGTGATAATTTACAGTGTTGGTGGCCTAGTGGTTGATAATATTTTTCCTGTAGGTGATTTTTTCCTTCCCCTTTGACACTTAACTTGATTTATTTGCCAGATCCACATTTCTTTGTTTTCTGGTTCACACTCCTCAAAGACCCGACCAGTCAATTTAGCTAACAAACACAAATCTACACAAAGAAATGAATCAAGTTATTGTTCGCCCTCTCGAACTTACTGTTCGTGAGCGGGGAAAAAATTCCGCTGCACATTGCGAAGTGGAGTTTTCTGCACTCAGCGAGCTCTACGGAGTGTGGAGTGCAGAAAACTCTACGAACAGAGCAAAGTTCACCGCCCAGGCCTATTCTACTATTCTTTGTTGAGAAGGATTCTGGTCTCAATGCTTTGTAAAGCTATGATATAATAAATATCCCACTAACTCAGTGTATATTGTTACAATTTAGTTGCCTGCAATGAATAATCCTTCCGATGAATCCTACAGTTGGAGTTCACCTAGGTGGGAGTGGGACCTCGCTTCTGGTTGCTTCACTGTTAGTGCATAAGCCTGCTCCTACTTCCACCACTATAAGATGGCACCTTGGGAAACCATGCAGCCCTCACTTCAACTATTCAGGTAAGACAATTATGAAGCATTGTTATACACAATATAGGCAATGGCAACCCCCACTCACTGGTCAATATAGTTCCAGAATGCAGATATACAGAGAATAGTAGGACAAGGCCCAGGGTACCACATAACCAGTTGTTATGCAATAAGCAGATTTTAAAAACATGATGTGCTAAAAGACAGCAGTGCAAAGTAAAAACCCCAAAGAAGGATTTGAGGCATAAATAATGCAAAATAAATATTTCTTTCCCTTTTTAACAATATACCCTCGCCTTCCACCCAAAACTCGCACATCCTACTCCCCAAACAAATCTCCCCATCCCCAAACAATGTCAAATGTACAAAATGTCCAACAAGAAAGTCCAAACCAACTCCCATCATTCCCACCCTCTCCACCCACCCACCCCAAAAATATTTTAAAATGGGGTCAAGAAGAGGGCACTACTAGACAAGGTAGGCCAGATGCTTCTTGAGGTGTCCCTCCATCTGTGCCTGCCTGGCTTCAGTGCGTGCTAGCCTCAGCAGGAGACGGTGTTGGAAAGTGTGCTCTGACACTGAAGGGGGCAGCAGTGGTGGTACGATGGGTGGCTCCAGTTGACTGTGGCACCATTGTTGCTGAGAGGCTAGAGGTGATGGCACCTGGCTGGGACTCTGGGCAGCTGCCTAATCCTCCTGGGCCACCATCTGCTGGTACTCTGCCCGTATGACCTCTAGCTACTGCTACCACACCCGGGCTGCTATATCCTGCCGAGATGGAACAGCTCAACAATGCCCTGTGCAAAACACTTGTTTAATATCATGCAGTGGCACAGTAGCAGTCCATTGCTGATCCAGTAGAGCGATTCGATTTTGATGTGATTAGAATCACAGCCTTTACCCACATATGATTCACATAAAACTAAAGGCAAATGGCAAATGCACTATCTGAAAGGAATTAAGGCAGAATAAACAAAAAAACAATTAAAAAACTGATTTTTTTTTGGACGGATTTCATAGCAAAAATAAATTACCTCTCATTAATGAGTAAGGCATTATGCACTGTGGAGTGGAAGTATTCTGTCTCTTATTGTGCTAAAATAATAGAGGCATGCTAGCTGGTGCCCCAGTCATGCTAGTTAGTCATACTTTACTACTCTCTGCATTCTGCAGTTGGGGTAGCTGTAATGTACAATTATCATATTCCAATGGCCTTGCTCTTCTCCAAAATGCCTTTAAATTTTACTCTGACTACAAGGCAGATGAATAATGAGGAACGATACAGATCACGTACAAAATCATGCAGATATTGTATCTACCATCAATAGACAATGGGAAAAGTGATGCACTGCAGTACAGGGAAAGGATTAAGGAATGATTATAGATTGTATTTGACACGCTTGTCACAGACTTTCCCATCTGCAAAAGTCAAGGCACTCACTTAGTCCCACTTTACTCTCTCGCTTCACCCTCCACCATGCAGATTGTATCCACACAGACCTCCTCAGTTCACGTAGGTCAATAGCAGATTGGACATTGCGTGTATATTTAAAAAAATTTAGAAGTGTTTTTAAATATTACTGCTTGTACTGTCTCTTGCCTCACCTATATCGCCGGTGTCCCCCTGGTCCGTCACGGCTTGTGCCGATTGAGCGGAGGGGTAGACACTTAGTTTCCAAATCCTCACTTCCTGTGAGAGAGGAAGGTCAGCGCTCCATGCACGGCTGGCGCGGTCCCGCCCACTCCCCACATAAAAAGGAGTGCACAGAGCGGACGCACGCAGCAGATTGTATCCACACAGACCTCCTCAGTTCACGTAGGTCAATAGCAGATTGGACATTGCGTGTATATTTTAACATTTTTAGAAGTGTTTTTAAATATTACTGCTTGTACTCTCTCCTGCCTCACCTATTTGGCCGGTGTCCCCCTGGTCCGTCACGGCTTGTGCCGATTGAGCGGAGGGGTAGACACTTAGTTTCCAAATCCTCACTTCCTGTGAGAGAGGAAGGTCAGCGCTCCACGCACGGCTGGCACGGTCCCGTCCACTCCCCACATAAAAACGAGTGCGCAGAGCGGACGTGCACAGCAGATTGTATCCACACAGACCTCCTCAGTTCACGTAGGTCAATAGCAGATTGGACATTGCGTGTATATTTTAAAAATTTTAGAAGTGTTTTTAAATATTACTGCTTGTACTGTCTCCTGCCTCACCTATTTCGCCGGTGTCCCCCTGGTCCATCACGGCTTGTGCCGATTGAGCGGAGGGTTAGACACTTAGTTTCCAAATCCTCACTTCCTGTGAGAGAGGAAGGTCAGCGCTCCACGCACGGCTGGCGAGGTCCCGCCCACTCCCCACATAAAAACGAGTGCGCAGAGCGGATGCGCGCAGCAGATTGTATCCACACAGACCTCCTCAGTTCACGTAGGTCAATAGCAGATTGGACATTGCGTGTATATTTAAAAAATTTTAGAAGTGTTTTTAAATATTACTGCTTGTACTGTCTCCTGCCTCACCTATTTCGCCGGTGTCCCCCTGGTCCGTCACGGCTTGTGCCGATTGAGCGGAGGGGTAGACACTTAGTTTCCAAATCCTCAGTTCCTGTGAGAGAGGAAGGTCAGCGCTCCACGCACGGCTGGCACGGTCCTGCCCACTCCCCACATAAAAACGAGTGCGCAGAGCGGACGCGTGCAGTGGGCGCGCCAGCGGCGCGCCTAAGGCGCGCCAAAGGCAAGCCCGTCCGCTCCCGTCTGCGCCTGACCGCCGCCAGCAGCCATGCCCGCTGTTCGTTCGCATCTATACTCCCCCCTTACTCCATCCCCCATGGCTTTCATCAAATATTCACGCCAGGAGCTTCTTGCCATGAACACCAATAACCCAGCCACCAGCATACTGGATATCACCTCCCTCCCCTCCAGTAACAACCCACCGGTCCGGTCCCCCTTTCTAAGCAGATACCAATCAAGCTCCTACCAACACCAGACCTACCCCAACACACTCCCTATACCTAAGCACCTTACTTGCTTATACTGCAATGCTCGTCCCTTCCCAAACATTCTCTTGAAATCTGGTCACTCTTAGATTCTGACAAGCCCGACCTATTCTTTATCACTGAAACCTGGCTATCAGAATCCTCACTACCAGACATCGCAGTTGCCCTCCCCCAGGATTATAAAATCACGAGACTGGACAGGACAGATAAAAGAGGTGGAGGAATTGCCATCGTTTACAGGGCCAACATCAAGCTTCATCTTGTCAACTCACTTCTTGCAGACTGGGGTGAAATTTGCACCTTCACAGTAACTCTGGGGAATAAAGAATCTTGGAAAGGCGCCCTCCTATATAGGCCTCCAGGAATTAAAACGAACTTTAAACAAACTCACCTAAACCATCGCTTCGCATGCTCTATCCTCTGAGAATTTCTTCTTATTGGGGGATTTTAACTATCATATTGAACTTTCACAGGACCCACACACCACTGAACTCATCACCAGTATGAATGCGCTAGGCCTAAATCAGCTGGTGATCGGCCCCACCCATTCTGCTGGTCATACCCTTGATATACTATTTACAAACTCCAACAAAATAACTATCGACTGTCCTGTACCCGTCCTCTGGTCCGATCATTTCATGATCAATTTTCACATTCACCTTAACTCACTTCCACCTCAACCAAGGATGGATCCTAACATGAGCAGACCATGGAACAAGATCAGCCCCGACGCATTCTCTTCACTCTTTTCCCCCGCACCCATCGAATCTCTCAAGGATCCCAACCTGGCAGCGATTAACCTAGATCAAGCTATCATTGCTACCCTAGACATCACCGCCCCTAGTAAACTAAACAGATGTCCTAACAAACTGTCTCCATGGTTTACCACAGAACTTAAAACAACGAAACTGGTTGTTAGGGCACACAAACGTAAATGGCATCATACAAAAAATCCTAATGACAGATTACAATACAAAAAATCCCACTGTTAATACATGAACGACATTGCCTTAGCCAAAAAAGTCTACCTGGGGCATAGGATAGAGCAGGCCGCGAATTCGCACAGAGAACTCTATAAAATAGTTAAGGAGTTCTCTAACCCCCCGCCCTGCCAGTCCGCCACAACTGCGTCCCGCGAATGGGTTGATACCCTTTCCTCTTTTTTTTACAACAAAATCAATGATATTTACAAGACATTCACCAATCTCACTGTTATTGTTCCATCTCTCAAGCAGACCACTAACATAGCCCCTCCCGTTCCCATCGCCATCTTAAAGGAATTTCACTCATTCACGGAAGATGAAGTAACCCTCACAATGAATAGAATTAAGTTGGGCTCCCCAACAGATCCGGCTTCTTCTTTAATTTTGTCCAAAGTTGCCCCCATTCTTACCCCTCACCTGACCAAAATCTTTAATCTCTCACTCTCTCACTCGACGGTTCCCTCACATTGGAAAGAAGCCGTCATCAGACCCATCTTGAAAAAACCTTCTGCTGACCCATCACAACCTCTGAATTATCGGCGCATCTCTCTCCTTCCGATGTTCGGCAAGGTCTTGGAATGCCTAATTAACACCCAACTCACTAAACACCTTGAGTCTAATAAATTATTAGATCCATCTCAGTCAGGATTCAGGGCGTTTCACAGCACCGAAACAGCCCTACTTGAAATGGTGGACAACATCAGGCTAGCTCTGGATGCTAAACAGTCCGCCATCCTGATACTACTCGACTTATCCGCTGCCTTCGACACCATCTCACACAGCATTCTGATAGAACGGCTGGCGGAGGTTGGTGTCGAAGGTTCAGCTCTATTATGGATCAAAAGCTACCTGACTGGACGGAGCTCTAAGGTCCAGATTGGCAAATTCTCCTCCATAGATCAGGAAGTAGATAAAGGTGTACCGCAAGGCTCCATATTGACCCCCACGCTTTTTAATCTCTACGTGTCTCCCCTAGCAAGATTAATCAAAGTCCACGGATTTGAAACCGTGTCCTATGCAGACGACACACAAATCCTTATCACCCTGGGACCCAATCCCACTAATGCCAAACTGAGATTCCAAAAATGCATGCTCGCAGTAAAAGACTGGATGTCAAACAACTACCTTTTACTCAATGCTGCCAAAACCGAGATTTTGCTTTTTGGAAATGCTCATAGGCACTGGACAGATGATTGGTGGCCAGCATCGTTGGGACCTTGCCCCCTTCCCAAGGCAGCAGCCCGTAACTTAGGGATAATGCTAGACAACAAACTCACCTTTGCTGACCATATTAACAACATCACCCACACCAGCTTTGGGCTCATGCGTAACCTAAAGAAAATCTTCAAGTGGATCCCTCTTTCCTCTCGTCTGCCTCTAATCCAGGGACTAATTATTAGCCGCCTGGCCTACGGCAATGCTCTTTTCACCTCTATAAACGAGAATCTCTTGAGTAAACTCAAGGTCCTCCAAAATACTGTAGCCAGGATGGCTCTTGATCTCTCCTCTCGCACCTCTTCCGCCCCCTGTTTGAGGTCGCTTCATTGGCTTCCTATAAAAAAGCGTATTAAGTTTAAAATGTGCTGTCTGGTTCACAAATCTCTGAACGGCAAAGGTCCAATTTATCTAGCAAATAAACTGACAGACTATCGCCCGACCAGAGCACTCAGATCCTCCAGCATGCACCTTCTTACTGTCCCCAAAGTACGAACCGTCAGAAACGGAGATAGATCCTTCTCCAAAATTGCCCATGAGAGCTGGAATGCTCTTCCTTTGCACATTAGACTTGAACCCAACCATCAGAAATTTCGTAAACTCTTGAAAACCTGGCTATTCTAATACTGCTTGACCGCACACCTATCATCTGAGTATCTGCTGGCGCTATGAAACCTTCGGGTGATATATGCACCTTACAGATGCCAATACATAACATGCTTATTTTTTCCAACAAATATATTTGCTTTGCACCAAGGAAAGGAAACCTAACTAACTCTACTACAGTGTATGTTAGAGGGATTAGGCTGGGTAAGTAGATGTTTTACGCCAGAATAGTAGGGGTGTCACTGATCATCATCATGTGCCTAGGTTTTATCCAGTGAGTGAGTCACTGTGGTTAACAAATTTAGAAAGGGAAACATTTGAACAGGCATACATCTGTTATAGAAGCCAGGATGAACTATATCACTAGGCCAGAAAAATGTTGCACATGCTAAGAATTGATTTTTCAAATTTTTGGGAAAGCTGGGACAGAACTTATGAACGAATAAAGGAGTGAAGTACCAGGAAATGACTAGGCGGGCACTGGGAGGGAAAGGAAATAGCACACCTTGTTTTTGCATCGCCATGCATTGAAAACTTTGTAAATGCCACTTTGACTGAAGCAGATGCACATTGCACAGCCAACACTGCAGTGCCAAATTTAAACATGCAGCAGTTAGGTCATCATAAATGGCACTGGCGAGATGCCATGGGTACGTAGGGAGGTGATGATTGATGATGAGTGGGATACATAATATCTGCCTTGCTTAAAAAATACTATGAATCAAGGGAGTAGACAGAAATACCACCGCAACCCTTTGAATGAAAACTTTGATGATAAAAACATTCTAAGCAAATAAAGTGGTTGAGCATGTCCCTATCTAGAAGATCACCCTTGTTTCTTCATCCAAGCAATTATCCATTCATCATTTCATTGTCCTAGTATTCTTCACCATTGGCTTCGATACACACCTTTTAAGTTTTACATTCTCATATTCAGTCTTTCACCTTTGTAAACCATCCAGCCATATATATCCATCGATCCAAACTCGGCTCTCAACAAATCTTTCACCAACATCCATTTACCCACCCATCCAAACATCCTGTCACCCATCCTGCTATAGCATTCCTTTTACCCTCCCAGGCAGGCATCCTTTCACCCATATACCCTGTCATCCATTCTTCACCAACCCATGCATCCTATCATCACCCACCTATATGCATCCATTCACCCATGCATCCTTTCACTCATATTATTTTTCACCCATCCTTTCTCCTTCTATTCTTTTCTATCAACACATCATTGTCAAAGTTCATTATTGAATGCCGAGTTGCAGATAGAAGAGGCCATTAACTACTCAACACTTGGTGTTTATGAGTCAACGTCCTTGCAGTGAGTATAATAATAATTGTCAATAGGCAAGTAATGTGACTTACTACCACCCATCCCTGCCGCCACTGGGACTCCACCTTCGTCGGCCTCTGCTATCGCATCAGCTCTGCTGGCACTCCCGTTGTCGGCACTGGCAGTGGTGGTCTGTGCAGCTAGAAAAAAACATTACATATTTGAGATGCCAGATACGCCTCTCCAAAATATTTATTTTTAAACAAAATACAACCACAATACATCAATATAGTACGGTTGCAGTATCTTCTATCAAAATATTTTGTCAAGCATTTTGTTGGTTGACAATGCTTGAAAAGCCAGGTAGTCAAGCCAACCCAAAGCTTGTTTTAATGGAGGGGCAGAGCTGTGATGAATCTGAGCCACTGAAGTGCAATGAAGGGGTGGAATAATTGGTCAATGAAGGACATATGGTCTTGGTTGGCAAATGCAATGGGGCCATCATCATACTTCCAGACACGCTGCACTTTCATCAACTGCTGGTATACTCTAATAAGAATATATATACAACATTGGGGGTCCGCCATGACCATGGCCACTCTCTTGTTTTACTGTTTGAGCATGAGCAAGAAAAAGGAAGCCTTCTCAACAACTATGTGTGGAATACCTTACTTGGGTATGCAATCTTCACAGTTTAGTAACTGGCCTAAAATGGGTTCTCTGAGTCTTACAGTACCAGTCCACAAGTTATATATCGGTATAGGTAAAGTTTACTGACAAAGCAGAAGAAAGGAAGCTACAGAAAGAATAGTACAGACCGGTTGAAGTCAAGTACAGCAACCTAAAATATAGGAAATAAGTAAATAGGATAATGCATGGATAAGAATTCAGCAAACATTAGATAGAACAAAGTGGAGTTGGAAAACAGTTAGGAGACAGGCACAGCAAAAAATATTAAGAAGGAAAAATAATTCTAAATGTGGAACGGTTAAAGTTAGGGAAATAATAATAATGTTAACAGAATGACTTAACAGGGCCAGCAGATCCATCTGCCACGGCACTTGTGGGGGTACCCCCGGCTACCTCACCCGGCTCTGTAGTTCCAGCCCTCTTCTTGCGCCTGGATGCTGATGTAAGTAATAATGAAAATAAAATAAAAAAGATTATTGGTCAAGTTAATAAATCAGATCGCCTATGGTACTAGTATCTATTGTGGACCTATTCCTAATTTCCTAAACTAAACTCCATTCCATATTTCCTAAACTACATATTGGAACAATGAATAAATTGCAACAAATGATCTCTGCTTTTCCTCTCATTCTTAATCTCTCAAACCCCTTTGACGGGCCAAATCAGTCTGCATTTTGTTCAATGAATAAATGCATGCATTGCATACTACACATCACTAGAAGATTGCTTGGGACTGTATAAGCTACAAAAAAAGGTGCAGTGAAGTGAGAGAATGCTAACTCACTAATACTGTTAGCTATCACTATCCTAGTGACAGGACATAGGAGTCTCTGCGTGACTTCTTAAATAATCAGCCCAAAAGAGCGCCAATGAGTAGGATTAGGTAGCACCAAGCACTTAGTTAGATAATGATCCCATAATATTTGTAACATAAACTTAACTTACCTCTGAGTGTGAGCAGCATGCTTGCTATTTGGGAAAAAAATATTAGCATAGAACACAACAAATACATAATTATTACTCACTGAGCCCTGCAACTCAATTTCTGGCAGGTCGAGCAAGTCCTGTTCCCAGTAAAGTATATCGACCCACTGGTGTTCCAGCTATTGTTGGTTTTGCCGGGCCCCAGAGCTGCAGTGCACAGCCCAGCGCACCCTCTCCCTCCACTGTAGATGCTCCTGGAGGCCATACCCACTGCCAGGCCCTCTGCCTGCTGCCAGAGAGTAGGGGAGGTGGTGCTGCACATAAAATACTAGCACTGCCACCTCCACCTCTGATAAAATGGCAGGGGTCTGCACCCCTTCGCTGCACCACCGACTGCAAGATAGGCGGCTGGTGCTGCAAGTGGTTTGGGGGGCCTAGCACTGACGCTCCTCTGCTCTGCCATGCCACTGGGTAGGGGAAGATGAAAAACAGGAAAATAAAGGAAAGAAGGGAAAAAAAGAGATAGCAAAGCAAAAAATGAAAAAAGTACAAAAGTCACACAAAAAACACCCCAAAAATTACAAAACAGAAAATACACAAACACAAAAACATACACTACTATAATAAATACAATTGAAGACTAGATAAGTTTGATAGAGGAAGGATTAAAGAGATTAAAGTAGGCCTGGGCCAAAATTCTGTTCCGTTCACGGAAATTGCGATAATTTGGCATTTTTGCGTTCTGCGGAAAGCGCGAAAATGTCAAAATTTCCGCATTCCGCAGCTTAGCGATAATTTGTTTCTTGCTCGCGCTGTAAAATAATACATTCTCGCGTGCGCGCGATCGCCTTACCTGAATCCCCGCGTTCGCCGACAAGTTTTCCCGATCCGGTCGCGTTCTCCACGAGATGTTGGATTGTTGGTAGCCATTTGCGCTGTCTCGCGACAGTTCGCGCCCGCAGTAACGTCATGCGTCGCGTGATCATGTCTTTCTTCTCGCGATCATGCACCGCGAGACAAGTGAAAACAAGATGGCCGCGCCCGCGAGCAACCGCATGGGTAAGTTGGCGAGCCGCGACCATGCAGAAAATACCGCGAACGGGCGGGAAAAAAACTTCTGCATCTTCGCGATATTTCCGCGTGTTTGCGGAGATTTTTAACATTTTCGCGAGAATTTGCGAAAGTGAATTTCGCAAATTCCGCCCAACCCTAGATTAAAGAGGGATTGAAAAAATAGGCCCAGCACCATAAACAGAGCAAAACAAGATTGGTGCACCCATGCGAACCGCATAGTTCTTATGGCGTGCAATTTCCGGTGCAAGAACACACTTAGCACTGAAGGAAACGTAATACATCATGGGAACAGGCAGGGCGAATAGCTCCACCCACTCATGGAACTTTGCGCAGTGTGACAGAGGTTTCGGACGACTTTGTGGAGTACCGCTTAGCACAAATCTACGCACTCCGCCCAGGCCTAGAAATGGGGTGATAATTTTGAAAGTTTTTGGAATCTAATTTAGGTATAACTGTGGCCTCTTTCTAGTCTTTACAAAAGCAGCCTGACTCAACAATTATATTTAAGCGATGTCTGGGGCCAATTGCAAAATTGTAGGAGGGCAGGAATCAGATGGTACCCAAGGCTTCATAATAAGGATGAGAGCTTTGACTTCCACTTCTGAGAGATAGTGACACTTGAGTAGGGCACCGTCATTAAAAGTTTCTACCAATACAGCGGCGCTGCTGTGCAAGTCCAAATTGTTATTCTCAGGGAATTCGAGATAAATGTTTCTAATCTTAGTCAAAAACAAGACTGCAATATTATCACAAAAGGACTCCGTAAAGTGCAAATTGATTGGAGTGGTAGGATAAGAAAGATCATGGACTATTTTAAAAAGCTCCTTAGTGGAATTTGAGCGTTATTAGTTTTGTGAGTGAAATATATAGGTACTTCATCAAATATGGCCACTTTATGCTCGTGAATGATATCCTTGTAATTTGCTTTTTTTCTTGAGGGTAGTTAACTAATCTACATTTGCATTCCTGTCTGGTATTTTTGCTTCGAGTGCCTAAGGTTGCCAGAAAACCACAGTGCTGCGGATTTCCCCCTTTGATGATTGACATTTCTCATAGGTGCTACAATGTCAAGTGCAGTACAGTGCCTTTCTGTGTAAACTTCAAATTCCTGGTTTGCGAAATTCTCTTCCATGCTCGAGGTTTATGAGCCTGACAGGGGACCTTAGAACATTACACTGTCTCCGGCGGTTTAAGATGCAAATGTACTGCCCAATTATCAGACCAGCTAAGCAGAAGGGCTTCCACATCTTAAAGGTGCAGATTATTTATAACCAAACCATCTACTGTATGTCCTGTCAAATGAGTTTGAGTTTCACCAGTTGATTTAGACTGAAACTTGCCATAATTTTTATAAGCAGAGCCTAGTTCCTGTTAGTATTTGCTTTGAGATAGAAATTGAAGTCTCAGAGACACGTAAAAATTTACTTAAGCAGGAAAGGTTCTAAAAATTCACTCTAGGCTACAACAAAATGTGGTCTTAGCCACAGTGGCCAGTAAATTATCACGCCTGAAAAGGAATGGGTGTCCTTGTTCTTTAAATTAAAGGAAAGAGCTTCATAAAATGGGGAAATGGAGGGCAAAACAAAACATTGTTGAGTGCAATGAAAGCCAGTCAATCCTGCCTCAGTAGGGAATACCCTATGTGGACGACTTCTACTAGATCAGGACCCGGGGAGTCTTGGTGCAGGTTTCCGGTACAAACACAGAATCAGGGTTCTGTGATTGTAGAAATCCCATGAATTCAATGTTGTTGTTCACAAGAGCGCGGGTATTGGTGAGAAAACAAACAACGGGGCAGATTTACAAGCCCCTTGCGACACTTTTACGCCGCCGTTGCGTCACTTTTGTGACACAGCTGTGGCGTAAACCATGCGCCACGTTGCGACTTACTTACAATGTAACGCATCTAGGCAGATGCGTCACGTTGTAAAGCCCTACGCCACATGAAACCTGCTTCAGGTTTCATGTGGGCGTTCTGTCTCAGGGTGGGCACTCCCTCGCAGGAAAGCCCCGTAAAACTGACGCAGTGAAATCTACAAGATTTCACTGAGTCAGTTTTACGACGATGCTGCGTCAAATCCTTACGCCTGCTTCAAGCAGGCATAAGAAGTGACGCATCACCTTAAGTATGGGCGGCCCCTGTGCATTGCAGGAGTTGCGTTGCGCTTGCAACGCGACTCCAGCAATGCGCCACCCATACGCCACAAGATGAGTCACGCATCATCCCCTCCTTGCACATTGGTGCACCGCATTGTAAATGCGACGCATCTGTGGTGGTGCAAGGGGGGGATTACGTGACGCATCTGTTCTGGCGCATCCCTGTTGATTTGCAGAGATGCGCCAGAAGTTGTAAATCTGCCCCAACGTGTTTATGAAAAGAATTACTGACCATTCGAAAAAATTGGTCGGTACTTTTGCAGTAGGAACTCCCAGCTCCGTAGTAACAGAGCTGGGATGCACTAGACAATCTCTGTTACTCAACGCAGTAGAAAAACTGCAAGTTCTGCACAAAACCTTGCTAGAGAAATCATGTAGTGTGAGATTAAACGGAGTGCATTGCTGAAATTTACCTGCTTCAAGCTTCAAAAGACAATTGCTTCAACACATTAGAAAAACGTATTTCAGAAACATGTTAGGGGCAGTTTGGCTGATATTACTATATGTCACAGATTAGCTGGAACTATTAAATTTGGGAAATGTTTTGCAAATTCTACTGCATTTGACGTTGTCCATACGTACTGAAAAGCTGGTGCTACAATACACTGTTTTATAGCACTCCACACCGACAGACGCAGGAGAAAGGCACTGTGGCCCCTAATGGAAATGCAAGTTTTGAGATACTTGCGAAAAATTATCAATTATGCTTCTAAAGTCAGTAGAACATTGTTCCAAGTCAGACCCAAGAAAAGGATTCTTACAACCTAAATGCGTGGACTTAATAAATGTAAGTGGGCAACTCTATCAACAACAAGCCTAAGGAAGCTCCTGTGAAAGATCTTTTCAGAAGGCTCTGATCCTTAAACATGATCAACTGATGGAAAGTGAGGACCAGCTGCACAGTTGTCCAGTTTGTCCAGTAACATAGTTGGCAGCCATGTTGTCGAAGTTTGTAGACACATGCAGTTAGACTGGAAGATTCAGATACAATTTATTTGTGTGGAATATTTGTGAGGACTTTAGGTCCAGGATAAAGACTAATGTAATAGGGCTGTGTTAAAGAGAAGACCAAGTGGCACACCATTTTCTGTAAAAAAAAACACACACACTTTCGGCCCAGTGCTCCCATATGTGGAATAAAAAAATATCAGGTTTTAGCTTCAACAATAACTCTCCAACAAGTTGACATTAACAACCAGCGTTCACCATGTGCCGACTGTTGTGTAACATTGGCCTCTCCAAATGAATACAAAACATAACTGGTGGACATGAGATGTCAAGAGATACAGATATAGAAATGGAATAAATGTTTCTCACCGAGGCTCAAACCAGTTCAGGGTTGCTTGAGTTATCCTTGAGACAAAACGTGGCAATACATTCTCATTTAATCCATTACAGAAAAAGCTGTAGCGGGGTGGCTGGCACAGATTGGGGTGGTGGGTGGGGAAGGGGGTAAAAAAATATTTACAGTTACCTCTTCGCAGCCACAGTTTTTCCTCCTACGTCTCTCCTCCCATTCTCTTCCTGACAAGTTCCGGATGCAGGAAGCACACAGGCTCCCCAAAGCCAATCACAACGCTGCTGTCAGCAGCCTTGTGATTAGACTGAGTGCCGTGGTTCGACAGTTAGACAGGGAGTGGGAGCCTGTGCATGTTTTACTATTCTGTATTCCCCGACGTCTCCCAATAAAAATTATACCTGACCTATGTGGATAGGCCTAGTGTCTGAGACAGGAAACACGTCAAAACACAATGTGGACACATCACATTTTTCCAGTGAAAACTGACCCTTGTTTGCAATGTGCCTAGCTGTGGAGTTCGGTCCCTAGCTCAGCTGGCACCTAGGGAAACATAGCAAACCTGTAAAAATGTTTAAGCTAGACACCCAGGGGAACGTAGGATGGGGTGACCTAAGTGGCTCTCACCAGGTTCTGTTACCCAGAATCCCTTGCAAACCTCAAAGTTTGTAAAAACAAAAGAAAGTTCCTCATATTTCTAAGATGAAAATTCTAGAATCTGTGTTTAGCCACCAAATTCCACCTACTTAGCATTACCCTAAATAGCCTGATAAAAATGTTACCTATTTTGTGTGGGTGGGCCTTGTGACAGTGACAGCAATGGGCCCAAAACGAAACGTGGACACATCACATTTTTCCAGTGAAAACTGACCCTTCTATTCCAATGTGCTTAGCTGTGGATTTTGGGCCCTAGCTCAGCCAGCATCTAGGGAAACATAGCAAACCTGTACATTTTGAAAACTAGACACCCTGATGAATCCAGGATAGGGTGACTTGTGCGGCCCTCACCAGGTTCTGTTACCCAGAATCCCTTGCAAACCTCAAACTTTTTAAAAACAAAACACATTTACCTCACATTTCTGTGATGGAATGTTCTGGAATCTGTGGGGAGCCAAAAACTTTAATCCACCCAGCATTCCCCCAAGTCTGACAATAAAAATGGTACCTCACTTGTGTCGGTAGGCTTATGCTCGCAGCAGGAACGGCACAAAATGCAACGTGGACACATCACATTTTTCCCTTGAGAACTGACCCTTTTTTACAATGTACCTAGCTATGGATTTTGGGACCTAGATCTACCAGCACCTAAAGAAATCTAACAAACCTGTACATGTTTTAAAACTAGACACCCAAGGGAATCTAGGATGGGATGAATTGTGTGGCTCTCACCAGGTTCTGTTACCCAGAATCCCTTGCAAACCTCAAACTATGTGAAAAAAAGCACATTTTCCTCACATCTCTGTGATGGGAAGTTATGGAATCTGTGGGCAGTCACAAACTTCCCCCAGCCAGCATTCCCCCAAGTCTGCCTATGTAAATGGAACCTAACTTTTGTGGGTAGGCCTAGTGCCCACAACAGGAAATGACCCAAAACGTATTGTGGAGACATCTTAATTATTTATCCCAAAACAACCTGGTTTCTCAAGGGAGTTGTCTGTGTTTTTGGCCCCGGGCTCAACGGCCATCTAGGGAAACCTACCAAACCCAGATATTTCTAAAAACTAGACACCCGGGAGAGTCCAGGAAGGTGCAGCTTGGGTGGATTCCACAAGGTTTTCTTACCCAGAATCCCCTGCAAACCTCAAATTTAGCTTAAAGAAATCACATTTATATAAATAACAATCACTGTAGGTTTAGAATAAAAAGTGTCTGTCCTTTTATACATACCATATGCTATTGAATTCTGGACCATACACTTTTTCCATTATAAAAATCAAAAACACCAGATGTTGCAAGTGAAATATAGTGGAAACAAAGCAAAAAAATCGACTTCCTCACATGTTAAGTTTTAATTCCAGATTTGCACCCTTAATTAAAACTCATTTTTGCGTGTATACATTTTAAAATATATTTTGAATATTGCATGCAAGCCACATTGGCTACTGTGTGCTAATAATCATTACTATGTTTTTGATGGCCGGCAACCCATATGATGCATCAGATTCCGCAGAGGAACATGTCCCACACAGCAGCATGCCTTATCCTAGGAGTCACTTATACCATAGGATTACCAGAACCCTCAGAGAACATTCTTTGCTTCCATTGCCCAGATGCACTATATACAAGTCCAGCTGCACTAACAGGAAGGTATTCACTTCGGCAACCACCATGGCTAGCATCAAAACTGAAAGTTTTCTTGCAGCACTTATCATGTGCAGCAGCATCATTAGAAAGGGGAGAAAAGGCAAAGACAGGAATGTTGATCTAATGCTCTGATGCATCATCCTAGTCCTGACCTGCTAAGATTCATCCCTTCTCTACAAATGCCAGCAGCTCAGCTTCCATTTCTTTGAGATTCCCTAATCAAACATTAGCTAACTTGAAACTAGACCACCCCAGACGAGTGCACATCACATCCCTCTCCACCCACAACTCTGACGTTTCACTAACTGACCGACCTTCGCAGGAAGCCTCTCAGTGGCACTATCATTTTCTCTTTTTTGAAGTTCCCCACGCCTCTTGATGTTGTACCTATCTTCCTGTCACACTTCTGCACTACATGCTGAATAAACACATTGGGGCAGATTTACAAGAAAGTGACGCATCTGTCGAGATGCGTCACTTTCCCTGCGCTACCATGCAAAACCCTTGCGTCACCATGGATGCACCGTATTTACTATACGGCGCACCATGGCTCAAGGATTGACAGATGCGTCAGAAATTTTGACGCATCTGTTGACGGAAAAGTCACTCATTACTGGAGTCATGTCGCAAGCACGACGCAACTCCAGCAATGCGTGTTGTGGCCAATTCCCAATACACTGTGTCACTCCTTACGCCTGCTTCAAGCAGGCGTAAGGTTTTGACGCAGTGGCGTCCTAAAAGTCATGCAGTGAATTCTTGTAGGTTTCATTGCGTCACTTTTATGAGGCTTTCCTGTGTGGCAATGCCTACCCTGCATACATTACAACTAACGCAGGTATAATGTCACGCAGGGCTTTACAACGTGACGCTTCTCCCTAGATGCGTCACGTTGTAAATGGGCCGCAACTTTTACGCTGCTGCTGCATCACAAAAGTGATGCAACGATGGCGCAAAAGTGACGCAAGGGGCTTGTAAATCTGCCCCATTATGTACAAGGGGTCAATGCGTTTTCGATTGTTTCACGATGTGATTATCCAATACATAAATACACGTATAGATCGATACACAAGTGTGCCAAATTGCTGAGGGCAGTGACTGTCGATATCTACTTTCAGTGTATAAGTAGCCTGCAGAAAAGTAATGCAAGGAATCTGTGTCCTCAGAAGACAGTTATTAAGATAAAAAGTGCGGTACGTTTGAGGCAAAGAGTTTATTATTCTTTTTAGTGGCACCGCACTGCACACGAGCCGCACCCACTCACAAGTAAACATTTAAAACAACCTAATCTCGGGAGTAGTGCACCACAAAAAGCTTTCCCTCTCAGAGCTCGCTTCAAATGTTCCTGATTCAGAAATGAATGTAAAATAGTAACTTTTTACCTCTTGTTAATGTCGTACATATTAGAGTCAATTGTGCTGCTGCTGATAGGACGTGTAACCCTGTTGACACAATCATGGAATCTTATCAGCTGCTCCCCAGACACAGGTGAATTTTGACGTTTTTACAAGACAGCAGTTGCAGGAATACAGGCACACCGGTGCTGAGGATTACAATGCGAGGATGACTCCAATCGTTTCGTACTTCTTGACAAAGCAGGTTAAAGTTTGGTCCAGGATGACATCTTTATCATTCAGTATTGATTACCAATAAGGATGCATCAATAGGGAGCAGGTAAAATACAGCAGTTGTATTCACGGAGCCATTAAGCTCCCAAAATTATTTTAAGAGCATTTGTTTCTGGAAGTCTACCACACTTTGTCTGGGGTGAGGCAACTTGGCGTGCAGTTGCGAGCACAAGGGGAACAGAGCGTTCTCGGTGTTGCCCCTAATGAAGGGCCCTTGCCTGGAGGCGCTGACATGAGTGGTCTGGGCACTCTTTATCATGGCCCTGCGAGACCTCTGGCTGCCAGATTATGTGAGTTATGGTCAGTTATATGGAGTGCACAGAAGCTCACTGGGGACAAGGCTGAGGCTGTGAAACTTGCTACACAGCTGACCATTAATAGCCAATTTGACACTAGCTGTTCATCTTTTCTTTTAATGGATGGTTTCCCATCAGGACCCTAGAGGTGTGGAGTGGAGGGAGGATAGGTCACTCCAGACCAGCTGGCTGCATCTCCTTATTTGTTATCACAGCATCCTTTTACCTGCGTCTCTGGGTTCATGAAAAACACATTTAACAGAGATCTTTCTAATTCTCCGTTATCTTCTCTGAAGTCATTTCTATACAATCAGTGCCTAAGACACTCTATCCTACTCACTTGTAAAGATAAAACGCATCAATGTTCACGCGTTGCCACTGATGTGGTCATATTAGAGGTGGTATTTACTTCTTTATTAAACTGCTGCAATAGAAACAGACATTTGCAACATTACCAACAACGCTCGAAAAACAACAAGAAAGAAGGTAATCAATTGGCTTGCATTTTCTGTCAAAATCTGGCAGAAATGTTCAGCCACAGCTTTATAATATATGTCAGTATCTAAACACGAGATAACAAACTCGTGAATTTGTTTAACGTGTCATGCAACTAACATATTTTGGCTAGCAGTGTTCTGAAACAGGTTAACTTTGTAAATAAGCATGGCTGTCGGTTTCAGAACAATGTGCAACTCCATTAACTATTAGTTGCTAATAAGGCTGTAATCGAACATTATGACGGTCGGACCACGTAACAGTCTTACATTGACTCGGTCAATTTACAGGCTTCGTCTGCAAACATTTTTTGTACATTTATCTAACTTGTGTGGACGGGAAGCTGACAAATATTTACAACTGGAGATCAGTTAATTACCTAGTTGGTCACAAATCCTACGTTTCCGTAAAGTTAAAGACAGAACTCATGAGCACCGGACAGTTGTCATGTGGTCCGTGTATGGGACAGGACTGTAGAGCTGTTGCTGGACAGTATTGCGCTAGGACCCAGCACTGGGCGATTGACGTAAGACCCTCACTTTTAGTGCCTATGAGGGATCTACCCAAACAAGCATGAGTACCAAACTTTTATCGGTCTGGAGTGCAACAGCACACACTTGTGTATTTAGCTGCATGTGCAACCCATCTTTTAAAGGAACTGAGGGTCGGAGCAGAACGTATGAAGCCCCATGGTACACTATCATTCTCAGTATTACAAGCATTGGCAAAGCCAATAGATCTTGACTCTATGCAGTGCTACTGACTTTGCCAATTCTTGTTCGCTTTGGCATCAATCCATCCTCAAGTGCACACATGGATGGCCATCTTGAAATACTGTTGTTGTACTTTATTAGTGTACACATTCCAAGATGGCTACTCTTGAATGCTGACTGTTGCCATCTTGAATGGTTTGTAACCTGAGGTATAACAGAATGCATTCTTAGATGGCTAGCTGTGCATATGAATGGGTTCTGACACACCAGTGGTAACTCCTGGATATTTTGTCATTTATACATTATATTAATTTACTATTTGAAGATGATAAATTAAGATTACATTATGCAAATAATGACACACACAAGGAAAGAAGTGTGAGCAGCCCATCCCTTTAGCAGCGTGTAGCTTCTAGGCCCTCGCAATTATGTTTTTTAAAGAAATGCATTAGGGAGACACAAAGTGGACGAGGGAGAAAAAACCGTTAGTATAAAAATTGTTCTTAAAGCAGATCTCTTGTCCTCGAGGTCTGCTCTAATCAAGAAAATAACACAAAAAAGTGAACACAAATGTGTCTTCATATATGAGCTAATAAAGGCAGGACTCCTGCATTTCCACGGAGTGCTAAAACTGGGAAAATGTGTCCCCTCAGGTCAAAAATAGAAGGATACATCTCATGCAATCAGGAACCATGTAAAGCAGTAACTCACACAGTTTTCAATGATAAAGAACAATCTAGGCTCACCAATACCTACCATATCATTATGACCTCTAGCATTCTGTAGATTATAAGAGAAATTATAAGGTAATACAAATACAAAGAAGGCCTAGAAGAGATTTTAAGGTTTGACCAATCCACCTGCCTTTTGTGGGTCAAGCATGTGCGTACATGGTTCCGTAAATTAGGGCTCAACCACTTTTGGGAAAAACCAGGCTTAATGACAGGCTGTTTCAAAAAAACGTAGAAAACTGTATTTTGGGATTGCATCCAAACAGTATCTCCCATAGTTCAGCAACTAGTAGGTTGACACAACAATTTCTTCTGTCAAAACACCTTCCATTGTTTGAGCCATATCTGGACGAAGCCCAACCCCAACTTGCAAAATCTCTATACATGAATTTCCGTTATGGTGTTCTCCAAGTGTATTCCAACACAGTAAAATGGGGTTCCAACAATAGGGAGTCTAATGATGATTATTGTCGTTCATGTCAACCCAACACACCAGAAAATGACCCATATACTGTTCTTTTGCCCAGTATATGCTATACCACGATGCAAATGGATCATGTCTATATGTTGGAACCTGGGAATTAGATCGTGTGCTGATGCAATAAGAATCTTAAAAACTGACACCACTCAGAAAATAGTTTTTAGTGTCAGTGGGATTTTATTTTCTGTCAATTTAGGAAGAACAAAACATGGCATGACATTTTAACAAAGTATTTTGTTTTGAGGTTCGTCTAGCCATTACATGCACTTTTTTAGTACTCATCTGTTACTACCTTTTCAAACGAGCTCTTCTTGAATCATCTAGGAATTTTATGCAGTTTGCACTTTACAGAATTTGCACTTTACTCTGTCTTGAACCCATGCAGGATTGTCTATTATCTATCCCATAAGGTACCTTGCTAAGTACTTCAGACAGTCCGCACAAACACACATGGGGAAGTACTTAGAGAGGTATGTTACAGGGGCACTTGGATGCCCTTTGGAAATTCTTAGTTTCCAGCAAATTTAAGCACAAGCTTTCAAGTGTATTGGAATGAAACGCGTTGGCTGGACTACTTGTGTAAATATGAAGAAAGTACATTTAATAAAATAAACGATTTGTGAAAAAATATTTGATTGGACTTTTTCACCTGGTGCACCTCCACATGCTTCTTTTATTGAAAGTTATAAATTATAATCTCTGAGGTAGTGCATAAGAAAAAAAGAGAGGCATCATTTACAAAAACTTTCATTTGGTGGCAAGCCCACTGTGGTTATCTCCCATCAGAAACCCTGCCTGGTGTCCACTCACTCTACAAGTAGTACACAGAAACGGACACATAAGTATATTTCTAACTATTCTCCAAACAAATCTGTTCTACAATAAGTCACTATTAGTAGAGGGATGACACACCAGAAAAGAAGCAGTAAGTGGAGATATTGAAACCACTAATCACAACAATTAGATGAAATGTTCCAATGAGGTGGAACAAGCCATGATTACGGTTGATAAGGAAAAAGGTGTGACTAATTAGGATTATTGCCCTGGAAACTGGGAATAACATGCATATTTTGGTGCTCACTACACCATACCGTGTATTTTATTGGACTTTTTTGTGAGTTATATCTAGCAGCTTTTACATGCTGAAGTTTATGTGGGATGTGTAGTTCTTATCACACAACTTTTAACAGGAGTTACTGCACATATCACAACAAATCAGACCAACCATAATCAGGGCCCAAGTTTCATGCAATATTAAATCCAACAAACTAGCTTATCAAGTGCAGGAAAGAAACAAAGCAAACTTGGGACAGGAACTAAGGGAGTTTTATATCATCTTCCAAAATTAAATTAGGGATAGTCACAGTTTGAAACTGATGGTTGCAAGACCTAATAATCTATATCAGCTCCTTCCATTTTGCACCAATCCATTACGGCATGTAATCATCAAACACCAACAAGGAACAGTTCTGTATGGTGAACATTCTGTTGTAAAATTATTGAAACATAATAAAGTCAATGCCAGGTTCTCTAGCTCACCTAAGGATTTCACTCAAAGTATATTATATTTGTTATGGGTGGCTAGGGAAACACATTTGGAGCCCAATTTCGATGCTGGATGGACCTGAGTATGTCCGACATCGATTTGGTACTGGGACTGACCGACCTCCTTTCTGTGGTCCCAACCCGGCAATTAGGATGCGACCAAACAATGTTCGGTCGCACTCCTATCCTTTACAATGGGAGCATGCATTCCCACTTGAATGCATGCTCTCATTGTAAAGAGAGGAGGTGCAGTTCATCTCAAACGAAGGCTGTGCACCCTGCTGGGGGACCCCAAAGTCGACTTCCAACAGCCTTTCTGTGTCAGAAAGGCGGCACAGAAAGGCTGTCGGAATCCGACTTTGCAATCCCTCGGGCGGAACGAGCCACCTTTGGGATTACTGGAGGCTTTCCAAATGGAAGACGGGCTCTCCGAGCCTGTTGGAAGCCATTCAGATATCCAGCTCGGATTCCTTTCCAACTGACTCCATTTAAATGGGTCGGTCGACAATTAATCTGAACAGGTGATTATGATGCCATACAGACTGCTCTGACAGAGGTTCAGAGCCGTTTACTGCGGCCTCGTAATCGGCCCCATAGTTGGAGCAATCAAAGGATACTGCCAATTGGAAACATTTCTGACAGACTGGCCTGCTGTAATTAATGAACCCATATCTAATGATGCTTCTATAAGCCAATCCAGAAATCAGTCATTTAAAAGAAATGAGGTATACACAAAAAACTTTCATCCCTTACTGTTTTAAATACTCCAATAAATCAATTCAAATCCTTCAGTCTCAGCCATAATGCTTTGTGATATTATCCCGGGAGGAGACACAGATCAATCAAAGTAACTGATATTATTAAATATACAGAACAACTAACATCCAGATGTGAAACAGTTATTCATATAGTAACAATAATCAAGCTATGTAGAATGTGTAGCCGGACAATAAAGTTACCAACAAGTGCCACAATGCCATAACCATTAAACAAGCAAGCTACTCTTCCTAGCACTGGAATCCCCATGTCTTCGAGGAAACACAATGGTTTCTCTGAAAGGATTTTCTCAAATTAACAGACAGTTGTGTGTCACTGATTTACAGTTGACATTGTTGGGGGTCACTACATCATAGCCAATACATCAAGATTCATTTAATTGGGAGTACCATCACTTCATAACTTCGAAAGTACCGAAGACACCAAGTAAGTCTCCTACACCACATCCTTCTTAAAGCTCTGCTCACCTAGAGTTTATTGTAGTATCATAAATATAGCAGGCAAGTAGATACGTTTGGAAATATTCCTGCCTTTCTCACTGCAGGACATCTACACGCTTTCTTGTTACTTTGCGTGACTCGGTGGACTATAACTCCAAAACGCAAATCCATTAAGCCCGTCTTTATGAGTTGAATGTTACTTGTTCTACAACCAGATTTAACTTTGCAAGAGAAAATAATCTAGTGCTTGATCAGGATTACAAGATTTTACCTTGTGTTGCAGTATCAGATTTGTAGTGTGCAAATTCGCATTTGGTGGAACTGTAATCGTTTTTTCAGCTCCTTAATTTTTCATTCAGATTGCCAGACTGTATACATTGATAATAAAGTTTACATTTGAAAAATCCTGACTTAAGTCATCGTGTATCATATCATAAAGCGCATCTTAGTCACTCTGTATGCAAACCAATCACTTACATTTGTTACCTAATAACAGTAGAAAAGGTCATACAACAGATCTTTTGAGAATAAGTCACTTTTGATTAGCTTTTTCTTCAATTTCAGGTCATTGACATGCTCAGCAGCATAAATTAATTCAGGAATATGTTGGTCATTATAACGTGTGATGTCTAATCAATGACAGATGTAAGATTATATTCCTATGTGAATGTGCTAGTGTAGAATGCATTAAAGAAACAATGTTGGCTAATTAAAAACTGCTTCACAGACGAACTATCAAAATAAAAAAAAACTTTTATTTTAAACCCAGTTTGACAAATCAAAGATATTATTGACAAATAATTGTTTTTATACTTGAAGGTGGAATAGATTGCACATTTCTCTTAAAGTTTCTGTGCAGTAATTAGTTTTTACAAATAATAATGAATATTGTAGTTGCTTTAAAATGAAAAACACACCTTTTTGCAACATACACATTTAATAACAAATGAGTCTTCTCTTGAAATGTTTATTCCTTTGGTGTCAAACATTTTTAAATATTGTCTATTCAGTTCATGTAGTTCGTATTTACTTCTTAATTTTGTTTGATTTCAAATGGTGTAGATTAGGAGTATTTTTTCAGAGTCACCATTTTTATTAGAACAGTTAACTTTAGTGGTAAAGGTTTAGATGGTAAATATACCTTAGTGGTAGATGTCTCATATTTTGGTTACTGTCACTTGCAATAATATATTTTAATTACCTTTTACATGGACACTTGAGTAACATATATTTCACTAAATTTCAATGCTACATATATTGTGGAATGTAGGATCAAATTTAATTGTAACATTAGCCTTTTATTTGCAAATGTTATCTAGTACTTTTTAAGACATCATGATATCATGATGTATATATATTCACTGAAAAAACCATAGGTTTCAGGGACGTTATAGTTAGTTGGACATTTTACTAGTACAAAACCAGAGAAATGTGCCTGTTATAGTTAACTCTTGAACCCATACACCCAGTGAATCACCTATTCACATATCTATGCACAGAGTCACACCCAGACAGAGATACTCAGGCACCCATACAGATACTCAGACAGCCAATCAATAACCCATATACACACTCATGTAGCTACTCACCAACTCATGCAGCCGCTTACACACCAACTGACAGACTAATACAGACATTCACACAGTTTAGTCACTAACCCATGCATTCAGTAAGACAAAATTAATCACTCACTTATGCACTCAGTCACACACCTACTGAATCATCCATTCAGACACTTATACACCCACTCATTCTTCAATACTCCTTGGTGTGTGTGTGTATATATATATTTGGACACTTGATGGTTGAATAAATCATCATTTAACTCTCAACTTTGCTTTTGGAGTGTGTTTCCTGGTGTTGTGCCTTTCTTTGGATGGTGGTACCCCTGGGATCCTGCTGTGGAATATATATATATATATACATATATATATATTTATATATATATATATATATATATGTATATATATATATATATATATATATATATATATATAATATTTAAACTTTACAGAAACACATAGCTACTGGATTTTGTCATCAGTGATGTCATTTGAGATGTCATCATTGATGTCATCAGTGATGTCACTGACCATGTCATGAATGATGTAATATGTGATGTCATGAGCAGTGCATTGCGGGGGCGTGAGTTGTAATTAGCTCAACTAACTATAACGGACACATTTTTCTGGTTTTGTACTAGTGAAATGTCCAACTAACTATAACGTCCCTGAAACCTATGTTTTTTTTCCAATTAATTTCTATGGTTTTTTAAAGGCTAATTTCTAACTATTACGTCCCTGAAACCTGTGATTTTTTTCAGTGAATTTAGAAGGTTTTTAAATGCTAATTTCTAACTATAACATCCCTGAAACCTGTGGTTTTTTCAGTGAATTTCTAAGGTTTTTTAAATGCTTATTTCTAACTACACCTAGATAGGTAAGACATGTGCAGAAAGAGAAATAAAGGTGCAGAAAGAAGCAAGAGAAGTGCAGACAGAAGCAAGAGAAGAGAAAAGTGCAGAAAAAAGCAAGAGAGGTGCAAAAAGAGGAAGAAAGGTGCCGAAAGAAGCAGGAGAAGTGATGAAAGAGGCACAAGAGGCGCAGAAAGAAGCAAGAGAAGTGCAGAAAGAAGCAAAAGAGGCACACAAAGAAGCAAGAGAGTTGCAAAAAGAAGAGAGTGAGGTGCAGAAAGAGGCAAAAGAGGTGCAGAAAGAGGCAAGAGAGGTGCAAAAGAGGCAAGAGGGATGCAGAAAGAAGAGAGTGAGCTGCTGAAAGAAGGAAGAGAGGTGTAGAAAGAGGCAAGAGAGGTGCAGAAGGAAGAGAGTGAGCAGCAGAAAGAGGAAAGAGAGGTGCAGAAAGGGGAAAGAGAGGTACAGAAAGAGGCAAGAGAGATGTAGAAAGAGTCAAGAGAGGTACAGAAAGAGGAAGAAAGGCACAGAAAGAAGCAAGTGAGCTGCAGAAAGAGGCAAGAGGAGAGCAAAAAGAGTCGAGAGAGGTGCATCAAGAGGCAAGAGAGGTGCAGAAAGAGGAAGACATATTTAGAAAGAGGCAAGAGAGGTGCAGAAGGCGGCAGGGGAGATGCAGAAAGAAGAGAGTGAGCTGCAGAAAGAGGCAAGAGAGGTGTAGGAAGAGGCAAGAGAGATACAGAAAGAAGAGAGTGGGCTGCAGAAAGAACCAAGAGAATTGCAAAAAGAGGCATGAGAGGTGCAGAAAGAGGCAAGAGAGGTGCAGAAAGAGGCAAGAGGGGTACAGAAAGAAGAGAGTGAGCTACTTAAAGAGGCAAAAGAGGTGCAGAAAGAGGCAAGAGAGGTGCAGAAAGAAGAGAGTCAGCTGCAGAAATAAGCAAGAGAAGTGCAGACAGAGGCAAGAGAGGTGCATAAAGAGGCAACAGAGGTGCAGAAAGAGGCACAAGAGGTGCAGAAAGAAGAGAGGGGCAGAAAAGGTAAGAGGTGCAGAAAGAGGCAAGAGTGTCAGGGCTCCTAGGGGCGCTTGGACAATAGCGGGTACAGTGTTGGGCAGAAGTTATGGGTCAGGAAGAAGAATGCGGGCCAGAGGCAATGGCTGGACCAGGCTGAATCAGAAATGGAACCGAAGAAAGGCCGCCGCTTTCTAATCAACGCAGCGGTCTAGTTTATTTATTCCCCACAGGTGTTCAGAGGCAGCTTGAGGCGCGCGCGCTGGAACCAACGCGCACTTTACTGAGGAAGTTTCAGAGCACGCAGGTTAATTCTTAGGCTCCTCAGATTTAGTCAGAGAGCAACCTCGTCGGGTTTCGCCCGGTTTCTCGTCCGCTACCTCCGTCGGAAGTAGTCAGAAGCAGTCTAAGTTCGTAGCAAGGTTGAGAAGGAGAAGTTTGCTGAGGTAACAGTTTGTGGCGCCTCTTCCCAATTTCTCGGCTTCAGCTGGTGAAAGCAACTCGTCGATGGATACCTAGCGCTACCAGAACCTGAAGGAAGAAAGAAGTCATAAGCTAAGTCACAAAGAAAATTATAGAATTACTCTGAATGAAATGTAAAATAAAATGTTGTATATAGTTAGAGACAAGACAGTACTTACCAGAAAAAATCTAGATTAATGGCAAAATCCTGCTAAGAAGGAAAAGGTCGTCAAAAGGGAATTCCAGAACAGTTAAGAAAAGTCGTTAGAAAATAGATACTATTAAGAAGAGTCCTTACAAAGATAAAGGCATACACACTCAAGTAAGTGAATTAGATTACCTAAAGTGTATGAGAGTTTCAAGGGGTAAATAGGAAATAAATACATTAAGTGATGTCTTGTTGACAGGTAAATTCCAGAGGTGCCTTTTTTCAAGAAAAAGAAAGAACAGAAAGAGAGATATTAACAAGAATAATAGAAGAGGGGCACAGTGCTTGGAGCTAAGGGTAGGTAAAGAACAAGGGAGCGGAATAGAATATAGAGTTCAGCTAAGTGTAAGAAATAATAACTTAATGCTTGGTTTCTTAGATTCTCTCAGTTGACACGCAGTCTGCAGATAGAACGAAGAAGTAGACGAAAGAGAGAAGACAAGCTTCAGGACCAGTCTCTTCTTGTTTATTATTTTATCCACTCCCCCTTCCCCCTTGGGGGTAGATTTGTGGGCCTAGAAATTAAACTGGGCCGCAGAAATATCCTTGAAGGGGAGTTGGGAATCAGCGTCTCTGTTCCTGTGCAAGATACTGAAAGAATACTCTTGAACCCTTGACAGAGTGAAGTGCCCACGTTTAAAAACTTGCACCTGAGCAGAAATGGCTGAAGGAATACATTTGCAAACCTTGGGAACAGTTTTAGAGACAATACAGAAGGAGTTGGTGGCAGTAAGGGAGGAAAATCAGAGTCTTAGACAGGAGGTGGTCAAGTCTAGGAAGGAGACAGCAGAAGTAGCTCAGAGGTTAAGACAGCCATTTAGTACAGGACGAGAAACCGGAGACCCTCCTATTGAAGGTCCAAGTAGAATAGCAACACAAGTAATTCATTCTCTGTCCCCAGTCATACTGTTAGCTTCCCCAGAGCGATTTAGCGGAGACCCACAAAAAGCGCAGATATTCATCACTCAGTGCTCACTACACTTCATGTGCCGCCCTTCGATTTTCCCAGATGCACAGTCAAGAGTAGCCTTCGTGTTGTCATACTTAAGCGGAGATGCGGCGTCCTGGTCAATGCCCTTGGTCTCCCGTGATGACCCCCTACTGCATAATTACGAAGCATTCAAACAAGAATTTCTTCGGATCTTTGACAGACGGAGAATCTCTCAAGCGGTAGATAACAAATTACTTGACTTAAGACAAGGAAACCGAGATCTCGTGGCATACTTGGCACAATTTAACAAACTAGTGGTGGAGACTGACTGGCCTGAGAGTAACAGAGCAGCAGTCTTCTATAGAGGGCTAAAAGACGAACTCAAAGATGTGTTGGCGCAAATTACAAATCGACCCACCCAAATCTCAGAGCTGGTAGATCTGGTCTTAGAAATAGACTTCCGCCAAGGAGAGAGGAAAGGAGAAACGAGAAGAGATTTTAAACCAATAGTTCCAAGATTTGACAGGGCTCGGTCAGAAGGAGTCAAGTTTGCGGACGGACAAGTGGTGTCAGAACCGATGCAAATAGGAACTATAAGGGGTCCTTTGACCAAGGAAGAGAAAGAAAAGAGAAGGACAGGCAATTTATGCATGTACTGCGGCTCCAGTGGACATTTCGTTAGGGGGTGTCCAAAGAAACCAAAGACTTCTTTCAAGCCGAAGGAAAACTTGCAGCACCACCAGTAGCGGGAGTTGGACCGGTGGATGCTAATCAAAAATCAACTCCAACTGAACATCAAGTAGCCAATACCCTGCAGTCATCGGCCCCACACTTGATTTTGTCAATGGTAATTAAGTTTCGGCAAGTAACATTGACCGAGGTTTCAGTAATGATAGATTCCGGAGCTACTGGAAACTTTTGCGACTTAAAATTTGCAACCAAGGTAGGGTTACGAGCAATATTGAAATCTAGGAGCGAACCCGTCCGGGCGGTGGACGGAACAAATCTTTCCTCCGGACCCATAGTGAGCCATACAGAGCAAGTACAGCTGATTTCCAGTGACGGACACCAAGAAGTGATCCAATTCAATTTAATTGACGCACCCCAGTTTCAACTCATCTTAGGCCTACCCTGGCTTACTGAACACAACCCAACAATTAATTGGAGCTCCAGGACAATAGTAATGGATTCAGAGTATTGTAAGAAGAATTGTTTTGAAGCAAAAGAAAAAACCAATGGGTGTAATCCAGCTCATTCTTTGTGTATGACTGCCGAATCTGTTTGCGTCATCAATTCTCAAGAAATTCCACAAGAATATTGAGATTTTGAGGATGTGTTCAATGAAACGGAAGCAGAACAATTGCCACCACATCGGGTGTATGATTGTAAGATAGACCTGGAACCGGGCTCAAATCTGCCTTGCAGTCGAGTTTATGCCTTAACAGAAAAAGAACATCGTCATTTGAAAGAATACTTAGACAAATATCTGGCAAATGGTTTCATCAGGCCATCGCAATCTCCAGTGTCTTCGCCTCTATTCTTCGTGCCGAAGAAGGAAGGTGATTTGAGAACTTGTATCGATTATCGCGCAATTAACAGAATCACCAAGAAAAATCGGTACCCGCTTCCACTTATTTCCGTCCTTTTGGATCAGGTGAAAGGAGCACAGATATATACAAAACTCGACCTTAGAGGGGCTTACCATCTTGTCCGAATGCGAGAAGGAGATGAATGGAAGACAGCTTTCAGAACAAGATTTGGGCTATTTGAATACCAAGTTATGCCGTATGGTCTCTGCAACGCTCCAGCAGCTTTCCAACATTTTATTAATGACATCCATTGATCAGTGTGCAATAGTCTACATTGACGATATTCTGATTTATTCATCCGACAAGAATAAGCATCGAGGAGAAGTGAGAGGCGTTTTACAGAAGCTCCGAGAAAATAAGCTGTTTGTGAAACTAGAAAAATGTGTGTTCAACGTTTCCAAGGTGGAGTTTTTGGGCTTTGTCCTTTCACCAACCGGAATAAACATGGACGAACGGAAAATCAAGGCAGTGGTCGACTGGAAGTCCCCCGAAAGTGTTAAGGAGGTTCAGAGCTTTATAGGGTTCGCAAATTTCTACAGAAGGTTCATAAGTGAATTCTCACGGAAAATACTTCCTCTAACAAAACTACTCAGGAAGGGAGTTCGCTTTGATTGGACAGAAGAAACCGAAGAAGCTTTTAAATCTCTGAAGAAAGACTTTACCACTGCTCCAATACTTTTACATGCAGATCCCTCTGAACCGTTTTATGTTGAGACTGATGCCTCCGATTTAGCAGTTGGGGGAGTGCTATCTCAACGACACAAGGAAACAGGTCAGCTGCATCCAGTAGCTTACAGATCGAGAAAACTAACGCCAGCTGAAGTAAATTACACTATAACGGAAAAAGAGTTATTGGCCATTAAAGACGCCTTTAAAGAGTGGCGACACTACCTCATGGGAGCTCAGCATATCGTGACAGTCTTCACAGATCATCGAAATTTAAAATTTCTAAAATCAGCTAAGACACTAACACCAAGACAACTTAGATGGTCATTGTACTTTGCCGATTATGACTTTGTAATCACCTACAGACCTGGGGCACAGAATGGGAAAGCAGATGCCTTGTCCAGACTAGGAACCAATAACCAAAAAAGTTACACGGAAAATCAAGCCATAATTCCAAGTACCAGAATCATAGGCGCCACCACCTCAACTGACCTGAAGAAACAAATAATCGAAATCATGAGTCCAGAAGAAATGCAAGGTTGGGCCGAAGAGGGCGCTGGAAGGGAAATCCAACATCAGTTGCCATATTTTAAAGGAGCTTTGTATTTGCCTACCAAAGAGTTACAAGATCAAGCGCTGTACGAGTGCCATGATGCTCTTTTAGCTGGGCACAAAGGAGAAGCTAAAACCGAAGAATTAATTAAAAGACTTTATTGGTGGCCTCAAATGACCAGGGACGTGGAGCAGTATGTCAAAACCTGTGAAATCTGTGCTCAGGGAAAATCAGAACGGCAGGCTCCTAAGGGATTGTTACAACCTTTGCCTACACCACCCTTTCCATGGCATACAGTTACGTTAGACCTCATTGTAGATTTACCCCTTAGTCAAGGTTACAACACCATCCTAGTGGTGGTGGACACATTTTCTAAAATGGCACATTTTAGGGCTCTAAAAGGGGTTCCCACAGCTAAGCAACTTGCCAGACACTTCAGTACACAAATTGTGAAGATTCACGGAATTCCGAAGATTGTCATTTCAGATAGGGGTACACATTTCGTATCCCATTTTTGGAAGGCTTTTCTGGAAGGTCTGGGAATCGAAGCTAGGTATTCAACCAGTTATCACCCAGAGACAGATGGGCAAACAGAGAGGGTGAACCAAGAATTAGAGCAGTACCTAAGGTTGTATCTTTTGAAACAAGATGGAGAGTGGGCAGATTATTTATGGGCAGCTGAGTTTGCACACAACAATGCCAGGAATGTTTCCACAGGCTATTCCCCATTTTACTTGAACTATGGCCGACACCCAAATTTCACCATAGGGCAGACTGATGTTCTAGTCCCAGCAGTGAAAGACCTAGTATCTCATTTGAAACAAGTCCATCAGACGGTCATACAAAACTTAGAACAGGCTAAGAAAAAATACAAGACCTATGCAGATAGAAAAGGATGAGAGGGTCCCCCTTTAGAGGCAGGAGATTGTGTTTGGTTAAGTACAAAGAACCTAAGGTTAAAAGGTAACAGGAAATTTCAACCAAGATTCATAGGGCCCTATCGAATAGAAGAAAAGATGTCTCCGGTTACTTATCGGTTAAAACTACCCACCAAATTGAAGGTTCATCCAGTGTTTCACGTATCATTGTTGAAAAAGGCACCACTAGAACTGCGAAAAAACTTGCCTCCGAAACCCATTCCATTAGAATCTGGAACAGAATTTGAAGTCAAGGAGATTTTAGATTCGAAGGAGGTAAAGGGCAAATTGTACTACTTGGTGGACTGGAAGGGCTATGGGCCAGAGGAGCGATCTTGGGAATTGGAGTCCGATGTGCATGCTCCGAGATTAGTAAAATCCTTTCATCAAAGATTTCCTACAAAGCCACGATTGAGAGGACCTCCTTTGTTGGGGGGTACTGTCAGGGCTCCTAGTGGCGCTTGGACAATAGCGGGTACAGTGTTGGGCAGAAGTTATGGGTTAGGAAGAAGAATGCGGGCCAGAGGCAATGGCTGGACCAGGCTGAATCAGAAATGGAACCGAAGAAAGGCCGCCGCTTTCTAATCAACGCAGCGGTCTAGTTTATTTATTCCCCACAGGTGTTCAGAGGCAGCTTGAGGCACGCGCGCTGGAACCAACGCGCACTTCACTGAGGAAGTTTCAGAGCAAGCAGGTTCATTCTTAGGCTCCTCAGATTTAGTCAGAGAGCAACCTCGTCGGGTTTCGCCCGGTTTCTCGTCCGTTACCTCCGTTGGAAGTAGTCAGAAGCAGTCTAAGTTCGTAGCAAGGTTGAGAAGGAGAAGTTTGCTGAGGTAACAGTTTGTGGCACCTCTTCCCAATTTCTCGGCTTCAGCTGGTGAAAGCAACTCGTCGATGGATACCTAGTGCTACCAGAACCTGAAGGAAGAAAGAAGTCATAAGCTAAGTCACAAAGAAAATTATAGAATTACTCTGAATGAAATGTAAAATAAAATGTTGTATATAGTTAGAGACAAGACAGTACTTACCAGAAAAAATCTAGATTAATGGCAAAATCCTGCTAAGAAGGAAAAGGTCGTCAAAAGGGAACTCCAGAACAGTTAAGAAAAGTCATTAGAAAATAGATACTATTAAGAAGAGTCCTTACAAAGATAAAGGCATACACACTCAAGTAAGTGAATTAGATTACCTAAAGTGTAAGAGAGTTTCAAGGGGTAAATAGGAAATAAATACATTAAGTGATGTCTTGTTGACAGGTAAATTCCAATGGTGCCTTTTTTCAAGAAAAAGAAAGAACAGAAAGAGAGATTGTAACAAGAATAATAGAAGAGGGGCACAGTGCTTGGAGCTAAGGGTAGGTAAAGAACAAGGGAGCGGAATAGAATATAGAGTTCAGCTAAGTGTAAGAAATAATAACTTAATGCTTGGTTTCTTAGATTCTCTCAGTTGACACGCAGTCTGCAGATAGAACGAAGAAGTAGACGAAAGAGAGAAGACAAGCTTCAGGACCAGTCTCTTCTTGTTTATTATTTTATCCACTCCCCCTTCCCCCTTGGGGGTAGATTTGTGGGCCTAGAAATTAAACTGGGCCGCAGAAATATCCTTGAAGGGGAGTTGGGAATCAGCGTCTCTGTTCCTGTGCAAGATACTGAAAGAATACTCTTGAACCCTTGACAAAGAGAGGTGCAGAAATATGCAAGAGAGGTGTAGAAAGAGGCAAGAGTGGTGCAGAAAGAGGCAAGAGAGGTACAGAAAGAGGCAAGAGATGTGCAAGAAAAAACAAGAGACAACTAGATTGTGAACATTCTATATTTGTTACTAAAGTGTGGCACGCCTGACGTCATCTTGATGTAATAAAAACTGTAATACCTAAAGCATTTCCTTTAGAAATTATAGAAGTGAGAGGGTCTCATTTGCATAGAAATTATGGTTAGTGCTCTAAAAACTAAAATGAGGACATATTTTCTCAAATAGCGACAAAGCACTTTTAAATTATTTGTTATCTATATGTTTATTTATCCGGTTGACCACTTGATTAAAAGTTACTCTTAGGGGAGAGAATGTGGTGTTACTTTCAGAGCTGCAGACTGTGCAACTGGGGAACCAAGTTGGATTTTCTGCTTCAGCTCGACATTCTGTGATTCTGGTCAAATCACTTAATCTCCCCATGCCTACAACCAAAATGAGTTTGTCCTTGTATTATGTAACCAATGCTCATGTAAAGCACTCCAATATCTGACCAGCCTGCACTATTTAAAACTGCAAAGAAAGAAAGGATAAAAAGTGATTTCCACACTTCTGTCATTGGGCTATACGTGGGCTACATCTGAGTGATATTTGTGCTACATTTGGGCTCCTTTTTCTCTGGTGGCTATCTTGGGAGACTTCAATTAAATTCATTAAACTTTATTCGATCTGATTTAGAAACATAGCTCATAAAAGTGTACATAAAAACAGTACATCCTCTTTCTTAATACAATAGAGTGAGAATTAATTAAAACCAGTAGGTAAAAACGGGTTTTACAAAGCCCGGCTCAGAGCAACTTCAGGTTAACAGAATAGCAAAGTTCAATGGTTCGCAAGATCAATCTCATGTACTTCACGCAAAATACGCAATAAGGGGTCCAAGTACGATGCAACGCTCTAATACCTGACCAGTCTGCACTATATAAAACTGCAACACAAAAAATGTGTTTTGCACACTTCTGTCATTGGGTTATATATGGGCTACATCTGGGTGATATTTGTGCTAAATTTAGGCTCTTTTTCCTCTGGTGGCCATCTTGGGAGACTTATTTGTTATGAAGTTTCCTAATTTCCAGATATACTGCAGTCTCCTCAGTAGAAAATGCTTTCAGTTTTTTACTTTGATTCCATCAAGAAGGCATTCAGATGTGCCACACATTTGCCATAAATTCAGAATGTTAGCACTCTAGTTGCTCATCAGATCACTGTAGTAAAGCTACTGCTCACCAGGGAGTTAACTGGAAGTCTACTGCGGGTATTGAAAGTGATTGTTTCAGTCTGCATGTCAAGAATTTTCTAATGAAATATAAGAGGATTTGAGATCTCACTTAAAACATGGCCTAATTCTTCTTTCTGCAGCACTAACCATAACTTCTATGGCAACATGAACCCCCTCATTTTATTTCTTATTAAATTAAATGTTTAGGTGTTACCAGTTTATTCCAATCAAGATGGCTTCAGGTGTACCATAATTCTGTCATAAGCAACACTGTTAGCGCTCTAGTTGTTCTTCTAGAACACTCTGGGAAGCTGCAGTAGGACACAAAGGAATCAACTGACAGGCTGCTCCTGTTGAAATATAACAGGAAGATATTTGAGATCTCACTTAATACATGTCCTAATTTTCCTTTCTACAGCACTAACCATAATTTCTATAACAAAATGAACCCCCTCATTTTGTTCCTTTTTAAATTAAATGTTTGAAGTGTCACCAGTTTATTCCAATCAAGATGGCTTAAGGTGTGCCATACTTTTGTCATAAATAAGGCTGTTAGCGCTCTAGTTGTTCTTTAGAACACTCTGGGAAGCTGCAGTAAAACACAAAGGAATCAACTGACAGTCTCTACCCTTGTTGGATGTACATGTTTTTATTGAGAATGTCAGACTTCATTCTCACATGACTGAGAAAGATAATGTGAATTTACAGAAAATGTGCTCTCATTTTAGCTTCTGGATCACCTTCCAAACCTCTATGGGACAAGCATGAGAAAATAGTTTTCTCTCAAACATGATTCATGATATCCCAGCACAAGGTTTTTCACAGGGTAAAATCACCTTAGAACACACTACAATTCCTAAAATTAGTATGGTACCATCAACAATGGAATTCTCTAATGTAACTAAAGTCTGGTATCACCCTTTATAGTTCTCCTTTTGGTGACCCTCAAAATCTTCTATTCACTACAAGGCATTTCAATGGGGTGCTATCATGTATATTGGTCCCAAGATGGCTGCCAGCAATTCCAGGATGAAGTGCTGACAGCCAATCAGATCTCACAATGAGATGTATGGTTAGGCTCCGCCCAGATATCAATTTATTTTATTTTTGAATTTCTTATAAACCACTGAATGGATTTACACCATTCAAAAAAAAGGTCGCTTTCTGAAACAAGAGCTACCTTTTTGCCAAATTTGGTGTAATTCCGTTCAGCAGTGCGGTCTGTAGCTGTGTCTAAAGTTTCCTAAGGAAATTAACATGGGGAAAATGCGTTTTGGGACCCCCTTTTTCCTCGGCCCCCGCTTGACGAATCACCCCAAAAGTTTTAAGACAGGAGATGACCAGAGCACCCCATTAGTTTTGAGAATTTCATGAAGATTAGTCAAACGGCACCAGAGATATTGCCAAAGAAAAAATGCTTTTTGAATGGAAACAAGGTCCTAACTATAACTACCTACTGATGACCGCCAGTAGGTATATATATCCATAACTCACGCGACCGCAATCCTCTGCTGATGACGTCAGATATTACATCACTGATGACTTTTGTGTCTTTCTGAAAAATAAATATTTGTAATATATGTATAGCTAAAGATTAATGGAAGAAGACATTGGTAATTAAGAGTCTAAATACAGTGATGTAATATCTGACGTCATCAGCAGAGGATTGTGGTCGCGTGAGTTATAGTTGCCTGCAGTAACTATAACGGGGGAATTTCATTGGTTTTTTACGAATGAAATGTCCAGCTAACTATAACATGTGTGAAACCTATGGTTTTTTAAGTGAATTTGCAAGGTTTTTTAAATGCTAATTCGTAACTATAACGTGTGTGAAACCTATGTTTTTTTCAGTGAATTTGTACGGTTTTTTAAATGCTAAGTTATTTTTTTATTATTTTTTTTTTCAGGTTTTTCAAACAAAACAATTTTTATTTTTATTTAAATCGCGAGGTGCGCGCACCCTGTGCACACCGTGCGCTACGCGCACCGTGCGCACTCTGTGTGCGCTCGGTGCGCTTCGTGCACAGAGCGCCCACGGTTCGCAGTTTGTGCCATGCGCGCAGGGTGCGCGCACCTCGCGATTTAAAAAAAAAAAAAAAAGTTGTTTTTTTCTCCCTTGGGGGTCCTTCTTTGACCCCCCTGACCAAGACTAGGGGGTCAGGAACTGTCCACTCTGCCCCCTTTTCATGTTCTCCACCTTTGTTTTTCACCCCCTCAGACTGCGAGAGACAAAATGGCGGCCGACACTTCCTGGTTTCGACCGATTCGAATGTTTACCGACATCTAACAACCAATCAGAATTGCGCTCGCGCACGGCAGGGTGCGCGCACAGTGCGCGCACGGTGAGCGCGTATAGATATTGATATGCTTTTAAATGCTATTTTCTCAGGAAATACTGAACAGATTTACACCAGACCTGCAAAAGGCACTTCCTTGACCTTATGGCTACCTCTCTGCCAAATTTCAACTAATTCTGTTCAGCCGTTCGGGCTGTAGCTGCGACTAAAGGTCCTATGGAAAAATGCATGGGCAAAACGCGTTTTGGGACCCCCCCTTTTTCCCGGCCCCCGCTTGACGAATCACCCCGAGACTTTCAGGGTAGGAGCTGAACGGAGCGCCCCATTAGTTTGGAAAATTTCGCGAGGATTCGTCAACCGGCGCCAAAGTTATTCAAAATAGAATTTTGAGATTTCCTATGGAAACTAGATTGTAACTATAACTATGATAATATATATATATATATTCACTAAAAAAGACATAGGTTTCAGGGACGTTATAGTTAGTCAAACATTTGACTCATATAAAACCAGAGAAATTCGCTTGTTATAGTTAGTTGAGCTAACTATAACAATGCACTGCTGATGATGTCACATATTACATCACTCGTGACATGGTCTGTGTCATCACTGATGACATCACTGATGACATCTCAATTGACATCACTGATGACATCACTGATGACATCATCCAGTTAATGTGTGTTTCTATAAAATGTAAATATGTTTTATATATATATATATATATATATATATATACACTGAAAAAACCATAGGTTTCACACATGTTATAGTTAGTGGAAATTTTACTGATAAAAAACCAATGAAATTGTCCCGTTATAGTTAGCGCAGGCAACTATAACTCACGCGACCACAATCCTCTGCTGATGCTAATACTGTATTTAGACACTTATTTGCCCATGTCTTCTTCCATACATTTTTAGCTATACATATATTACAAATATTTTTTTTTCCTAAAGACACATATGTCATCAGCAGAGGATTGCGGTCGCGTGAGTTATAGTTGCCTGCGCTAACTATAACGGGGCAATTTCATTGGTTTTTTATCAGTAAAATTTCCACTAACTATAACATGTGTGAAACCTATGGTTTTTTCAGTGAATTTGCAAGGTTTTTTAAATGCTAATTCCTAACTATAACGTGTGTGAAACCTATGGTTTTTTCAGTGAATTAGTACGGTTTTTTAAATGCTAAGTTTTTTTCCCTTATAATAAGCCCTGTACATTTGGTGGCCTACGGCCACCAAAAGCACAGGGGGTGGGGTAAGTGTGGATAGTGTTTTTTTCCATTGTAATAAGCCCAGCACATTTGGTGGCCTTCGGCCACCAAAAGCACAGGGGGTGGGGTAAGTGTGGATAGTGTTTTTTTTATTTTTATTTTTTTACCGTACGCTTACCGTAAGCGTACGGTAAGCGTACCCCGCGAAATTGCCGAAAAAAAAATAAAACCGTTTTTGCACTTGGGGGATGTTTGGGGACTCCCTCCACATGACTATGTGGGAGGGAGTTGTCAAAACAGCCCCTTTACATGTTTTTGGGCTTCCGATTTTAAAAATCTCTCTCAGTGCGAGAGACAAAATGGCGGCCGCCGCTTCCTGGTTTCGGCCGATTCGAATGTTTACTAAGATCTAAGAGCCAATCAGAATCGCGCTCGCGCACGCCACCGTACGCTTACCGTAAGCGTACGGTAAGCGTACCGTAAGCTGGCTCAGATATATATATTGATTTAAAGGCTATTTTCTCAGAATCTACTGAACAGATTTACACCAAACCTACAAAAGGCACTTCCTTGACCTAGGGACTACCTCTCTGCCAAATTTTGAGTAATTCTGTTCAGCCATTCGGGCTGTAGCTCGTTCTAAAGGTCCTATGGAAAAATGCATGGGAAAAACGCGTTTTGGGACCCCCCTTTTATCTCAGCCCCCGCTTGACGAATCCCCCCGAGACTTTCAGGGTAGGAGCGGAGCGTAGCGCCCCACCTATTTTGAGAAATTCGCGAGGATTCGTCGACCGGCGCCAAAGTTATTCAAAATAGAATGTTGAGGTTTTCCTATGGAAACGTGGTCCTAACTATAACTACCTACTGGCTATCGCCAGTAGGTAATATATATATATATATATATATATGTAAACAAAACCAGCTCCTCCTGGGAATCTCGCCCGTGGTTGGGTGGCGCGCTGGGCCGGTAGAGCCACCGCCGGCAAATTCAATCCAATAATAGTCGCAAATAAGCAAACGCACTCTCGGTAGCAGTAACGAGTTTAATTAGCACTGTTACGCGTTTCGGGAGTCAAGCTCCCTTGATCACACTTGACTCCCGAAACGCGTAACAGTGCTAATTAAACTCGTTACTGCTACCGAGAGTGCGTTTGCTTATTTGCGACTATTATTGGATATATATATATATATATATATATATATGCCAAGGTGTATTGAAGAATGAATGCATTTACAAGTGCCTAAAGGAATTATTTCATATGTATGTGACTGACTGTATAAGTGAGTGATTGAGCGTGTCTTACAGAATGCATGGGTTATGACTAAACTTTGTAAAAGTCTGTATTAATCTCTCCATTGGTGTGTAAGCAACTGCATGGGTTGCTGAACACCTACATGAGTGTCTATATAGATTACTGATTTGTTGTCTGAGTATCTGTATGGGTCCCTGAGTGTCTGTGTGGGTGGGTGGGTGTATGAGTCTGTGCATAGATGTCTGAGTGGGTGATTCAGTGGTTGTATGGATTAAAAATTGCATCTGGAAAGGGCTGTATAGGTGAGTTAGTGTGTCTATGGGTGTGTTGGTGAGTGAATAAATGTCTCAGTGGTATATCTGTGACTAACTACATATGTTTTAAGCCACTATATGTGAGTGTTGGAGTATATAAATGAGTATACGTGAGACTAAGTTATTTCAAGAGTGGGTGTATAAATAAGTGTCTGCTTCTATCAGTGATTGTATAAGACAGTAAATATGTGTTAGTAACTGTATAAATAAGTGATGTGGTATGTCTAAAAATAACCCACCGAAACTAGAAGGACGGTCACCCAGGCCCTCGTCAGCAGTAGACTGGACTAAGGGAATGCAGTCTATGTTGGAGCCCCGGGCAAACTCCTGAAACGGCTCCAACGCATCCAGAACACCTCAGCACGCCTGATCCTTGACATTCCTCGCCGCAGCCACAACACACCCCACCTGAGAGACCTGCACTGGCTCCCCATCAAAAAGAGGATAACCTTCAAGCTCCTCACACACACAAGGCACTCCTCAACACCAGACCAGCACACCTCAAACAGCCGACTCAGCCTCTACACCCCCACCTGCCAGCACTGCTCCGCAGACTGCGCCCTCGCCACCGTCCCCCGCATCCAAAGAGTGACCGGCGGCAGCAGATCATTCTCCCATCTTGCCGCCAAGACATGGAATACCCTCCCTATCCTCCTGTGGCAGACCGAAGACCTCCTAACCTTCAGAAGACTTCTCAAGACCTGGCTCTTCGAACAGTAGCAGCTCCCCCCCTAGCGCCTTGAGGCCCTCACGTGTATGTAGTGCACTCTCTATATCCTATGATTGATTGATTGATTGATTGTATAACTGTATACATGATTAAGTGGGTATATGATTCATTCTTTGCATTAATGACTAGGCGTGTGAGTAACACTATGGATGAGTGGCAGCCTATGACTGCATGTATAGATGTATGAGTGCATATTATAGTCCTCTATTGATGAGTAACTACATGTATAAGTGACTGGATGTGTGTGTAGACCTAGGAAATAGTGAGTGTTATGTAGTATATGGCATTCTTCTGTGTATGGTTTTAAAAATAGTAGTCAGCATTTTAGAATGGGTGTATCAAAGTTTATATTAGAGCATCAGGATGTGCATCAGATTGCCACGTGGATGATGTCATGAGGGATGTCATCAGTGATGTCATTTGAGATATCATCAGTGATGCCATGAGTGATGCCACTGACCATGTCATGAGTGATGTAATATGTGACATCATCAGCAGTTCATTGAGGGCGCGCGAGTTATAGTTAGCTCAACTAACTATAACAGGCAAATTTCTCTGGTTTTATATGAGTCAAACGTTCAACTAACTTTAACGTCCCTGAAACCTATGTTTTTTTTTGTGAATTTCAAAGGTTTCTTAAATGCTAATTTCTAACTATAACGTGCCTGAAACCTATGGTTTTTTTCTGTGAATTTCAAAGGTTTTTTAAATGCTAATTCCTAACTATAACGTCTGTAAAACCTATGTATTTTTTAGTGAATTTCGAAGGTTTTTTAAATGTTAATTTAATATTTTAATGTTTATAAAACCTATATTTTTTCTATCAGATTTTTAAATGTTTTGGAACTCTATTATACTTCTTGTTTTTAACTTTAAAAATTATGTAGTTTTATGTCTTCCCCCAAAAATATATTTTTTTTTGGGGGGGGATGAGAAAACTGCACTCCCATACTGGTAGCATACCAAGCTCCATCACCACACAAATCCTATCCGGCATATTGCTAAACTCGTAAAGGATGCGCATTTCGTATCCGACGAGTTTGTGGCACCATGTCCCGCGTAACATTATATATGCATGAAATCACCCCAGGTACTACTTTGGTATCCGACGGGTACGCAGTACCAAGCCATGCGTTACGTCATGTACGTATGGGGTCGCACCTGCTGCGCGTTGCTTATTCGATGAGTACACGCTGCCAGGCCCTGTGTTACGTTACAGATGTATAGTATAGCGCCGGGTACGCCATTCCCTTATATTATTTTTTTGTCTCAAAAGTATATCTAAATAACTTTAAACAGTATATGAGAGCATGTGAAAATCTAAATTATTTTAAACATTTATATATTTCTAACTGTAATAAACATATATTATGATAAAAATGTTTTGTCAAAATCGCGTCGGGTGCGGCCTCCTTGTGCGCTCAGTGCGCGATTGCCATGTGACCTTAAAAAAAAGCATTTGATTGGTTCATAACATTTCCCATTGTAACAGTTGTACAACCCCACCCATTTTACTCATTCTCTCTACAGCATTTGATGAGAGACACCTCTTCTGCTTAGAAAGCTTTTTTGAAAATTGTTTTCCTGTTTACACATATCTTAAACTACACACAACATGCAACGATCATCTTGATCAATATTCATGCTCTGTACATTAGCCTTCCACATGTGATTGCCATGAATCTCAAACGTTCCATCAAAAGACAAATATGTGTTACACGATGCCCCTGGTTTGTGTGTCTGCACATTATTGTGCTGCCTTTCGGCCTGGGTATTGCCGGCTCTAAGGAGCATCATCAGCCACGGGCAGACTGTACATCCTAGATCACATGCCATCTCATTAACAATAGTTTCTGCCCTCCCGACACATGCTACACTAATCTAAATTGCACACTCTGCGAGGTCAAAACTACAAAAGAAACACACATAAGTACACTTCCTGGCCAGGCAGGAACTTAACAACGCCCAAGTCCCAGGAATAATTATTCACACCCCTACGCAGCACCCTGGGTGCAAAGGTGCATCAAAGCGATTTTCCCGTAGCTAATAATGTAGGACTATATTATCAAACAACGGCGATAACATAAGCCATAAATTCCCATAGAAGCCCAGGTTCACACCAGAACCTGGACTTCTAAGGGAATTCACATTGGCATATTTTCATCCCCTTATTGCTGCTTTATCGGCAGTTTCCTGCCGCTAAAACGGCGATAATGTTATCGCCCTTCCTTCATAATATGGCCCATATTCTCTGGCCTCATGTATTTAATTTTAAGGACTTGCTGAACCACACTCTTTCTCGCAGACCCCAGTGTCCTTGACAAACGGGTGACGGAGGGTAAACACCAAGAGCTGGGTGCAATAGACCAACGCTCTGTCTCCTCCTCCCTCTCTTCTTTTGACTCTCCCTCCCCTTCTCCCTTCCACCCACTCCCCCTCCCTTCCATTCTCACTCTGGTCCTTTCATTCGGACTACCTTTCTTTACCTCTTCCACATAGCACACATACTTATGTTTCATTTTTGTCTTGCAGGTTTCCTATGCTGCTTCCACTGGAGTACAACCCACGTTTTTTTTTATTATACTGTTCGATTAAAGGTACATTTCTATTTATCTGTTTTAAGAAAGGTTACTTATTTTTTCAAATAAATAACTGAGTGTATAGGTCTTCTTTTTCTGACAACACTTGTCTATTGTTTATTGTGAAAATCATCTGTTTATAGGAGATTTTAAGGACAACATTAATTAATATTAGAGTGCACCTACCAAACATAATCTAACTGACTATTAGACAAATGAAGCCTGGGTGATTGTACAACTGCAAGTGTTCTATGAGTGTATCACTTTATAACACCAAGTACTGCCCGTGTGATTACAGAACAAATAAGCCACTGCCTAGGACCACCGAGGCTTCAGGGACTGCCGAGGTCCACCATGCATATTTAAATAAAGAACCGGAATGTGGCGATCCCTGGACTTCAGTTGTCCTCGAACCCCCTGAACAATTAGTAAACAATACCCGGGAAGGTGGCGCTCCCCTAGGCTGCAAAACGTCTCTGTGCCCTTTGCGCCTAATTTACATGTGACATTAAGATCCCCAGTCCTACAGAGACCCCGCAATATAATAATTGGAGTGGCCATGGAACATTACCCACCCACCAGGGGCCTCATTTAAAAGAACGGGTGAGACCCCGCTTTTTTTGGTTGTTGTTCTTTTCTCTCCAATTTTACCATCCGCATCCCCTCTATTACAGCGATCCAAGGTTTTCCTCCTTTTGCTTCAAGTAGTCGAACACGTATTTGCTATCACAGGGTGGAAACCATGCACCACCCTCTAATAGCAAACACAAATGTCCAGCGAATGCACACCCCAGGACATTGTATGAGCTGCGCCTGAGAGGTCGCCCTCCCTACTACCATGATGCATATGTTAGTATAAACGCATACTAACACTACTTAAACAAGTGTAGTAAAGTGACCAGAATGTAGTGAAGAAGCAGAGGAAGTGCAAAATCTAAAAATATAAATCCTACCAGAAGTCGGATGACATAGTTCAATGAGCCGACAACCTGGCATGAGTAGAAACAGCTACACGAACAAAACGGGTCTTCAGCACAACACTAGCAATTTTGAAATATTGCTGAGTGGTGCCTTCTTTTTGGCTTCTCCCACTCGTCGCCAAATTTATGTAGTGAAGAGGCAGACAGCAGTGAATCCAATAAGTAGATTTATTACAAGAAAACAAGACACCTGAAACAACCATCAACAGGAGCAGACAGCAAAGCAACCATCTAATCCAGCACCGTGTAAAAACTCCGCAAGGTTACCCTCATGACAGCCCTACATTCTAACATTACATAATGAGGGCCATATTATCAAAAAACGGCGTTAAAATTATCGCCGCTTTAGCGACCGGAAACTGCCGCTACAACGGCTATAATGGGCTTGATAATATGCCGCAGAGAATTCCAAAAGTAGCCCATGTTCTCGTGTTAACATGGGCTTCTATTGGAATTCTCTACGGCATATTATCAAGCCCATTATTGCCATTTTAGCGGCAGTTTCCTGCCGCTAAAGCGGCGATAATTTTAACACCGTTCCTTGATAATATGCCCTTAGATTCTAATAGAATTACATACTAACATTCTACTATGGCTTACAATGGAATACTACACAGAGCACATGACTTTACAGCAATGAGCTCATAGTTTCATCCACGAGTCTTGACACCGGTAGGGGTAAGACTTTCACTTCCCACTCCCTATAGTGTATAAACGTAAACTAATACTTCTTCCACAAGTATGCTACAGCGCCCAGAGTACATCACTTAACAGCAATGAGCTCACAATTTAGGCTCACGGTTTAATCCCAGAGGGATGAGTAGTTTGCTTCCCACTCCCTATATACTATAAACGCATACTAACACTACTTACACACTTATACTACAGCGGCTAGTATCCTACACCGCCCAGAGCCCATCACATTACAGCAATCAGCTCGGATTCATCCCCAAGTTTTTACACCGGTAGGCGTAACTACTTCGCTTTCCGCTTCCGGTATACTATCAACACACAGTAGCGATCAGTAGTTTGCTTCCCACTCCCTGTATGGTATCAACACCTACTAACACTACTTGCACACGTATGCTACAAACAACAGACCACATCTCTTTACAGCAATGACCACACGGTTTAGACTCTCGGTTTCATACCCGAGTGTAGCACCATATCATAACACTACCATGCCACTCTAAGCAACACCGCACTTTCAGACCGTTAACAGTGATAACTACCTACTGGCGACCGCCAGTAGGTAACCAAGAACAAATTACAATAGTTCCTTGATTCTTTTAGCTTTCAAAAATTCTCTCTATTACTGTCTTTCTACTTTTCCATATAAATAGTTTTTTTAATATTCAAGTACACATCGAAGTCAGAAATGCAACGTATTCTATCAACACACTTTCTAGAACATTCTACAACATGTGGAGGTTAAAAGTTCATCAATTTTTTTAAATCTAACGATATTTTTTTGCAACATTTTCTCGAACATTTAACGGCACATGCAGGTTAAAAGTTCACAATTGTTTTAAGTTCGAACAGTGCCTTCCAAATGCAAGTAGCAGGTGTGGTTGAGTTGAGCAATTTTTATCCTATAATATGTACTATAATATGTACGTGCAAACTGCTTTTTCTTAACCAATCACAAACATACTTTTCCACAAATCGAATGTGCACCCTACTTTTAAAAAACAATGCTTTTCATCTCCCAATCAGGTACCGTTTTGTGTGCAAAAAGAAACTAGTTCCCCATCTTTAAAAATATCTCTTATTCTACGAAGGAACTGTATGAGCTACAGACATCTTTCCATACCTTCCAGCCATACCTTCAAAATGCTAGTGTGGATCGTAGGACATAGCTATGTTTTCTGGTGCAAGAGGTATGCAGAACAGAGACGTATTGACTTATACCTAGGTTTACAAAATGTGGACATTAAATGGTTTGGACAGAGAGGATTGAAGTGGCACCAATTGTTGCCTTTGTTTAAAACCTGTTTGCATCTCCAACACCCTGACCTCATGATTGTGCACTGTGGTGGAAACGACCTAGGCACATTGACTGGGGTAGGTTTGGAAATGCTTGTGAAGGACACCTTTGGACAATGGATGTTACTTTTGCCTCAAACTGTCTTTGTATATTCCAATATATGCCAAAGACAGAAGTGGAAATGGTCCAAACAATTTTGTCCTCAGATTGAAAAACTCGGAAAAAAGTCAACAAAGCTGTCTCTGCATACCTCAGAGACCACAAAATGGTGTCCATATACAACAACAACATACGTTTTGATATGGCGGATATATACAGAAGTGATGGAGTACACTTCACAGATCAGGGAAACCGAGTTTTCCTGAATAACTTGAAGCTGTGCATCCACACATACATGTAGCTCCAACCAATGAACACATGGGCTCTTTTTAGAGCAACCCTATAACTTACAACTTAGGCCCCCTATTTTAGGGCCATATAACACCAACTTCCGCAAACTCATCAAAATGTATTCTCCACACAGCTGTGGCGCAGCGGCCAGACCATCTCACTTTATAGCACAGACCTCTCGCATTGATCCCCAGCTCTACTCACCCATAGGGGTGAGTAGTTTGCGCTCTACAAATACCATATTGATTTACCTTTGCACTCCCTATACAACACCACCTAAGCACCATACACAAGCTACAATGTTCTAAACAAAAGTTCATCCTAGTACCTATAACTACATGCTTACACTAATTGCACAGATGTGGCACAGCAGCCAGAGCACATGACTTCACAGCATATGACACACAGTTCGGGCTCACGCTTTAATCCCCGACTCCGGCAGCAGCTCAGCTTAGCAACATGAGACTCTAGACATTGCTCACATATATTCCGTACCCAGGACTTTCATACCAGTACGGGTCAGTAGTTCGTCCTAGTAGTTATAAACACATCCGGACACTACTTCCACAACTGTAGTGCAGCGGCCAGGGCACATGACTTCACAGCATAAGACACACAATTTGGGCTCACGCTTTAATCACCGAGTACCGCACCAGCTCACCTTACCCGCATCAGACTCTACCCAATACCTCACTTAATTTCTGTAGCCCACCACTTACACACCGGTAGGGGTAAATATTTCGCTTCGCACCCCCTCTATAGCACACCCTAAACACCCCACAGAGGTTACAGTGCTCCTACCCTCCTATTTCCCACTTTTTCCCCCCTTTTTTCACCATACTCGCTTTAACGGAATCACAAAATGGCGGCCAACACTTCCTAGTTGCAACCGCTCGCACCGCTCGCAGCCAATCAGCAACAAGCTTGTGCTCGTAACGCCTCAGTCAATCAGATGGCAGAATTCCCAAATATCGATATCTGTGAATTTCGACATTACTCAAAAACTACTGAATGAATTTACACCAAATAAACAAAAGTGTGCTTTCTAGACCAAGACCCTTCTCCCTGCCAAATTTGGGGTAATTCCATTCACCCGTTCGACCTTGTCTAAAGTTTCCTATGGAAATTAACATGGGGAAAACACGTTTTCGGACCCCCCTTTTTCTTGGCCCCCCTTGACGAATCACCCCCAAACTTTGAACATAGGAGCTGATCCCAACTAATAATTAGTTTTGAAAATTTCGCTAAGATTCGTCAATCAGCGCCAAAGTTATTGGGAATAGAATGTTGACATTTTCCTATGGTAACTAGGTCCTAACTGCTCAGTTCACCATTCAACCTGCCTGACTGTGCCGGTGCTAGCGACGGCAGGAGCTAACGTCCAAATGTATCATGCAAATTCAATCCAAATCAGGAAATTAAGGATGCGGCACAACAGATGAAATCACATTATTTATTGCGCAAACAAATGGCGCGTTTCATCAAAAAGCCTTTGTCAAGTAGCGGAACATGCTCCACTGCCCTAAAAAATATATTTGTATGTTCATGAAAACTGAAAAATACTATTTATGTTACGTCCTTCATTGTTTAAATTACAAATATAATGTTTGAATACCAATTTATGGCCTTATCCAGAGCATTAATTGTACATTCTTTTGACCATAATATTTAATTGAATATAAAAAAATTATTAGTGTACGTAGAACATAACCACTGTAATGAACAATTAAGAATCTTTATAAAACAATATGTCTTGTATCATTATAGTCCGTACTTGTGTACTTTGTCAATAACAGCATGTGTGCTTGATTACCACCAAGTTCAATTTAGCACAAAAAGAATAAAGAAAATAACATTAAATTAAAACAGAATAAACGTAGCAACCGGAATTATATTGCACCTCGTAATCAACATGGATGTTATTGAAGGACAATCAAATGATTTTAGTAAATATGATGGTGGAGGAGTCTGGCACAATTATATTGTTGTATTGCCATGCAGGAGGTAAACAAAGTGCAATCTTCTCATATAAGCATTTCAATTCAAATTAACGATGTTAATCTATGATTGTTAGATATATTGTAATATCACATATTGGTCAAGTGCCCTTATGGCCTCCTAAAAGGTTACTCAAATCAGAGAGACCCTCATAAATTATCGTAAAACTGCATATCGGGCAAACCCTTACAGACTCTTAAAGTGTTCCTCAAATCAGAAAGAACCTCAACCACTGTGATTAGTGATGGGCAAGTCACCATATTAATTAGTAAGTTAGTAATGAAATATTAGAATATCTATCAAATTAATCTTCCATAGCATACATGATACTGACTGGGGGTGATTTACTTCCTATATATTAAAAGTGCATGTGTGTTATATAAAATGTATACTGTACTGCATAAAAATAGAAAGAGAGAATAGGAAACAGGCAACAAACCTTCACTGAATCAATACAAACCCAATTATGAACCAATGTGTGTACCTAATTCTTCCGCATTGGGTATTCTAGTATTCAAATCAATTATATGCCATGATTCCAAAATGTAAAGCTGTCATTCTCTATTGCCTCCCCTGGTATGTTTCTTGATTCGATCAATTCCAAATAGTTGTATTAAATTGCAATTGCTGTTGTGTCTCTCATGAAAATGTCTGGCCACGGGATAACTGAAATCCTAATTAGTTGTAGCTTGTAAATGCTGAAGACGTATTGTTTTTAGTAGTAACTTGGTACTGCCTACATATCTTAGGCCACACGGGCACTCCAAGACATACACCAAATGAATTGCATTTGAAGAACCCCTTTTCGTTCTCCTAGCCAGGGGGCAGATGTGTGTTTTTCCTGACAGCTGTGGACTAGCTTGTCCCTTAGTGATCTTGGTTTTCTGTATACCCTAAGAGGTGAATCACCTATCACTTTGCCGTTCACTGGATCAGTTTTTAATAGACACAATGACGTTTTAAAATTCTTCTAAATTGTTTAGATCTTTGGTTGTAGGTAGTAATCAATATGGCAGTTATAGTACTCTATTTGTTATTACTGGACGTGTTATTACCAAAAAGAATGTCATCCTGTGTCATGTCTTGGATTGTCTCCTTAGCGTGTGACAGTATTCTATTGGTGTAGTCTTGTTGTCTAAATATATTTCCCATATTGTTCTGTTCATGGGTAAAATTGTCCTCAGAGATACAATTACAACAGGCTCAATAAAACTCCCCATTAGGGATGTTATGAATCAATGGGGTAGGGTGATGGCTACGGGAGTGTAAGATGGTATTACCATCAAAGTAATTTCTGAATAACCTAGTGACCAATTTCTTTTCTTCAATTAAAATGGCAATATCTGGGAATTCACAATATGTTTTACTGATTTTGTGAGTAAAACTCAAATTTCAATAATTTTTTCCTGGGATATCAATGAATTCCAGTGCCAGACTTTCTGTTCCATTCCAAATCAGGAAACATTCAATAATTACCAATGTTCATAACAACTATGTTGGATCATTAATAGGTAACCTGCTAGTTAGTCCATTCCTTTGACCAATCGACATTTTGTCCAATTTCATCAATTTCAATATTCTTACATAAAAGAACAAGTTTATTCACATGTCCACATAATTCAAATCATTTGTAAGGCAGATAGACAGACCCAACTTTAATAGAGATTCCTCTTCAGCGGTTAAAATCCTGGATGACAAATTGACAATCAAACTATCTTCGCTGGTACTGAACAAATTAGGCACAAATCCTGCTGCTGATTTTGTTCTTCCCAGTCTTCTTTTAATTAGTCTGAATCTTTCTTTATTCCATTTCCTTTTCCCTTTCTTTGACCTTTTCCTCTTCCCCTCCCTTTCAGCGGAATCTGTTTGTAGGATGCCTGCTCTTCTGCTTCAGAAGCTGGAATTCGTGGATGAAAGTTAAAGGGTGCACTCCTAAAGGGACAGCTGTGTTTAGACCTTCAGTGTTCGAACTCAAATCAGAACTCGAGCCTGTTGATAAAAGCTCTTGTTGTCTTTGTTTCTGAAGGACCTGGAGGTGTCTTTGAGCCCAATCAAATCATTTGGCATAAGTTAGAATTCGTCCCACAGTGTAATCTTTTTTGTCACACAAGTATTTTTGTTGTTTTTTGGCCTTTATTGCATCTTTGTATGTTTTCAATTGTCTCTCCCAGGCTTTAAGAAAATCTAAAACTGTACTATCCCTTTGTGTTTGTCTTAATCTTGTCTAACCAACAACAGATCTTTCCTTGCTGTTTTTAAATCTATTTTGGCATATTTCACTAGTATTTCCAGCATGTCTTTACATGTTTTGGCCATGTAGATCACCCATTCTTTGAGAAGTTCTGTATTGGGATTTTCATAAGTAGGCATGATCGATATCCTTAGGTCTTTCAGGACCCGACCTACTTCTATATAGTTAGTTAGGTAGAGAACCTCCCACCATTTGTTAAGTTCATGTTTAGCCACTTTTTCCAATAATGATCGCTTCTGTTTCACGGAGGATTCCAGAATATTTGTTGTAGGTAGATGGCCGACATCCAAGTCTAATTGATTAAAGAGAGGGCCACAACTTTATGTTTCCCTTTCACTCATATTTCTCCTTTGCAATAAATGAGATGCGTCTATCCTCAGTCACAGACAGTTTGTGAAACTGTAGTGTTGCACCTGCTGCATAACCGATCTCAACTTTCAAAGGGAAAGTGATAGCAGGCTGTGGACAGGTAAAGTATGTGCGGTTCCATATATGAGCCCTCCTACTCAAGTCGACATAGCACTCAAACCAACCTCCACACCTCCCACTTACCACTGTATCCTGAGATATCAGTCCTCCTTGCTTCTGAAGATCTCGAGCGGTGGGAACGGCTCAAGGTAATTCAACTTCTGTCGCTGCTCAGTTTGCCATTCAATGTGCCTGACAGTGCCGGTGCCAGCGACGGTGGCAGCTGCCATCCAAATATAACATGCAAATTCAATTCAAATCAGGAAATTAAGTTGCTTCACACCAGATGATAGAACAAACATTTATTGTGCAAACAAACGATGAGTTTGAGAAAAAAGCCTTTGTAAAGCCCAACTTTACCGAAGTTCCACTAGCATCATTATGTGTAGCTATGTCATCATCTTGTTCTAAATCATGCATCAACAGAATAGAATCTATATCCTCCAAATTGAATTCAGATGGATCATTAATAGGTAACCTGCTAGTTAGTCCCTTCCTTTCACCAAGCGACATTTTGTACAATTTCATCAATTTCAATTTTCTTACTTATAAGAACAAGTCCATTCGCATGTCCACATATTTCATATCATTTTTAGGGCAGGAGGACAGACCCAACTTTAATAGAGATTCCTCTTCAGAGGTTTAAATCCCAGATAACAAATTAACAATCGCTCTCTCTTCGTTGTTACTAAACAAATTAGGCACAAATGCTTCTACTTGATTTCGTTCTTCCCCCTCTTCTTTTAGTTACTATGATTTATGAGGTTCTCTCTGATTTGAGGAACCATTTAGGCAGTCATAAGGGCACTTGCCCATTATGTGGATTTACGATGATATTACAATACATCTTACCATCATAGGCTAACATCGTTAATTTGAAGTGGAATGCTTATATGAGAGGATTGCACTTTGTTTACCGGCTGCATGGCAATACAACAATATAATTGTGCCAGACTCCTCCACCATCAGATTTACTAAAATCAGTTGATTGTCCTTCGACAACATCCATGTTGTTTACGGTGTGCAATATAATTCCGTTTGCTAAGTTTAATATGTTTTAAATTAATTTAATTTTCTTTCTTCTTTTTGCACTAAATTGCACTTGGAGGGTAATCATGCACACTTATGGTTTTAAACTGCATGTTGTTATTGACAAAGTGCAAAAGTCCAGACAATAATCATACGAGACACCTCGTTTTGAATAATGATTCTTTATTGTTCATTACAGTGGTTACGTTCCACGGACACTAATAATTTTCTTATATTTAATGAAATGTTATGGTCAAAAGAATGTACAAATAAAGTTCTGAACAAGGCCATAAATTGGTATTTATGGATTTTATTTTTAATTTAAACAAAGAAGGTCAACAGGAAGATGTAACATGAATAGTATTTTGTCAGATTTCATGAACATACAAACGGTGGTGGAGAATGTTTCGCTACTTGACTTTGGATTTAATTTGATATATGCGTGTGTGTATATATATATATATTCACTGAAAAAACCATAGGTTTCAGACATGTTATAGTTAGCGGAAATTTTACTGATAAAAAACCAATGAAATTCCCCCGTTATAGTTAGTGCAGGCAACTATAACTCACGCGACCGCAATCCTCTGCTGATGCTAATACTGTATTTAGACACTTATTTGCCCATGTCTTCTTCCATAAATTTTTAGCTATACATATATTACAAATATTTTTTTTTCATAAAGACACATATGTCATCAGCAGAAGATTGCGGTCGCGTGAGTTATAGTTGCCTGCACTAACTATAACGGGGGAATTTCATTGGTTTTTTATCAGTAAAATTTCCGTTAACTATAACATGTCTGAAACCTATGGTTTTTTCAGTGAATTTACAAGGTTTTTTAAATGCTAATTCCTAACTATAACGTGTGTGAAACCTATGGTTTTTTCAGTGAATTTGTACGTTTTTTTAAATGCTAAGTTACTTTACGCCATTCGTGGCGTGCACGCCCACTTAACGCAGTTCGTTCCGTAAGCGCACCGTACGCGTACGGTAAGCGTAATCGGCGAAGTTTTCAAAAAATAAAAAATAAAAATTTACCGTTTTTGGCCTTGGGGGAACTTTGAGGACTCAACTAACATGGCTATGTGCATCGGCGCTGTCTAAACAGCCCCTTTATATGTTTTTTGCCTTTGTTTACAGCCCCCCCCTCAGAGTGCGAGAGAGAAAATGGCGGCCGCCGCTTCCTGGTTTCGACCGATTCGAATGTTTACTTAGATGTAACAGCCAATCAGAATCGCGCTCGCGCACGCCACCGTACGCGTACGGTAAGCTTACGGTAAGCGTACCGTAAGCTGGCTCAGATATATATATTGATTTAAAGGCTATTTTCTCAGAATCTACTGAACAGATTTACACCAAACCTACAAAAGGCACTTCCTTGACCTGAGGACTACCTCTCTGCCAAATTTCTAGTAATTCTGTTCAGCCGTTCGGGCTGTAGCCCTGTCTAAAGGTCCTATGGAAAAATGCATGGGAAAAACGCGTTTTGGGACCCCCCTTTTATCTCAGCCCCTGCTTGACGAATCCCCCCGAGACTTTCAGGGTAGGAGCGGAGCGTAGCGCCCCACCTATTTTGAGAAATTCGCGAGGATTCGTCGACCGGCGCCAAAGTTATTCAAAATAGAATGTTGCAGATTTCCTATGGAAACAGGGTCCTAACTATAACTACCTACTGGCGACCGCCAGTAGGTAATATATATATATATATATATATATTAACGCTCCAAATTCTTAACTTGTAAAGAATATAAGCACTCACGGATAGCGTGGCAACAGGTCTTTTATTCCCGGAACAGACGCGTTTTGGCGGTCTGCCTTCCTCGGTGTTAACAACACACCGGGAAGCGCCATATTTTATACATTACATCTCCGCGTGGCATGGTATAATAGACATAGACATAGGACAGCGTAAAGTGTTGGTGGAATCACCAGCGCCATCTTGTAATGTGTCAATATACATATATACAGTGCAAATCAACAGTATATACATTATATACAAATTAATGCATAGCGTTCCATGTGTTATTCACTAGAAATACACGCCGACATCAAATATAAATCAAACATCAAATTAATGCATCACTGAAAGATGGCTGCCATTCCACCTCTATTCATGATTGAGCCGTGTATCGGCAATGCTCGTGATGATGCCGTGTATCGGCTTACACTGGCTGTCAAGAACTTCTTGACAGCCAGCTAGACTCCATACACTACAGATAATAATTGCTTGTTTTTGTTATCACGCACTTTTTCACATTGGATATTTATTCCCTATCATGGTGACGAGATTGGACATTGAACTACTAGTCTTTCTTTCTTGTAGTCCGACATCCATTATACCTGCTCGCGCGGTCACGTGTTTCAAATATAAGCCAACCACACGCCTGCTAGCATTTACACTTCCGGGCACGCCGAGAGATTGTTTGGACTCAGCATAATTCTGACCATAGATCCTTGATACCGTAAGTTGAAACCCGTGCCATTCACGTTCACTCGTGTTTCTTTTGGCCGCGGAACCGCTTTGTTCGTTCATTTATCAAATCGGTCGAGTTCTACTTTTTAGCAAGCCACGGTGTTTTTACAGCACAGACTTTTTTGCCTGATATCTACGCACACTTGCACTGTTGTGTTCTTTGCTTTTACACCACGTCGTTGACACAGTATTTCATAGACTGCTTATGAACGGTTATTCATGCACAAACTGTTGCTGCTAAAGCACTATCCTCTGCATGTTGGGACACTCACTACTCACCTTCACCCTCTTGTTTTTATTTACACCGAGATTCATTGTCACAGATAAACTGATTGCATTACGTTGGATGTTACATGTATATACATCACTGCCTGGATATAGGCTGATTCCTCGTTTCCTCTTTTCTACAGTATTGCCCCTGACGAAGGGCTTTGAAAGCCCGAAATGCATTGGGCATCCAGGTTATTTTGGAACCATTGTTTTACCTCAAATGAATTTTAAAATGCACATGAGTTAAAAAAGTTTTGGATTGACACGCTCATTAAAGTCAATATATTTTGGAGCAACACTATTGTTTACTTGAGTCACTAAATTGGAGGATTAAATTCCATTTTTGAGTGCAGCACGAGTGACACGTTCCCTGTAGATGCTATCATCAAAAATAAAAAAATTGTTTGCTAAACAAAATTTGATCATATGTAAAATCATCTCTGAGTGGTGAAATAAAGAGATAGAACATGTCTTAAGAAAGTGTCTAATTGCCTGCAGGCCCAATTCATGCTGGATACTTGTATATAAGCTGCTTACATCAAGAGTGACAAGGGTGTAGTTCTCTTCCCAATGTATACCTTCAATGATCATAAGAAAATTTGTGGTACCCCTGAGATATGCCGGACCTCTGAGGTTTTGAGATATCCTGCTGCTGAGGATTCTTAAGTTTACGCTCATGACCTGTGGTAGCAGTTTCTTCTCTTATTTGACCTCCACAGCCTGGAATCACCTACCAAACCCTCTACACCAACTTACTACTGAAAGCCAGTTCATCAATCAAAATAAACCTTGGCTTTTCGAATTCTTTTGTCTCACAGCTTATGCGCTTTCTAACCATCTTCTATCACTGGGACACCTAGTTTGAAGCTGTGCACTTTATAAATATGATTTCCTGTTGTTGTTGCTATTTGGTCACTCTGAAAACAAATGGTAAAGTCAGTCTCCCTTCATGTACTTCACCTCACATAGTTGAAGACTGTACTAGTGACACAGTAGTCCAATACGTCATGGAAAAATGCCAATACCCAACTATCCTCCTGACATCATCCTCCATACATCATCCTAACCAATATGTGGCTCACTGGAACAGAATCTAGGTAGTATGATTCACTTGACATCAAATCCACTCCACTCCCCTCCCAATCTTCATGTTCTACACCTTCCTTGTGAGGCTAATAACATGCCCCACTACTCTCTAGACCACATGCACTCCCCAAAGCACATATAGAAACTAAACATATTCCATGCCTGCTCCTTTGTAACAAAGACAGTGGATGCAGATAAAAAGTGCATTTATTTATGCCACCAGGTTAAGGTTCTGAAATGAGTTGCTCACAGAAATAATCTGTCTCCAAACTTAATAGGAGGCCCGCTGCTCAAATAGGTACTCCTCCCAGTTGAGGAAGCATCCCATGATGCCCTGCAAGGGCTTATTTGGATTAGGTTTTGTCCTTGTGGTGCCTCAAAGAGTGGCAGAGGCACCACCAATGTCTCCCCAAAGTTTTGTGGGAGCTACAGGATGTAAAGCAGCCCCTCCAGGATAATTTAGACACATTTAAACCTGTGTCTCCCAGGTCATAGGATGCATGACCTAGAAAACTTTTCAACCTATTTTAAGTATTCCCGGAGCTGGGGTTTGGGGCTCTTCATCTCATGAGTGCTGGAGCTCATAGTGGTTGGTCCTATTGTTGCATTATTTGGTCTGTAGTGGTAAAAAAAAGAATCTAACACATATTTAATGTTTTAAATGCAAATGCCTAAATGACCATTTTGTTGATGAACAATGCAATACTTACTGATAATGTATGAATTTAATTATTATTACTGAATCCTTTGGTTATTAATGGTGAATCCTAGTTTGTGATGAGTACCCTACATTTTTGATGTAGTGATGCCTTGAAAAAGCTAATAGGTCTGCTTGTTTTAACATAACACACTCTTATATGTGATATGGTACCTGGGATAGTTTGGGGGGATATTGTGATTAATAGGATCATGACCTACTAGGGGTCAAATGCGATTTCAGCATGTCATCAAAGGTATTTTACTCTGCCTAAGATATATATGATTTATTCAGTGTTTTTGGAGATTACCAGCCCAATCCAACCCCCCTTAGCAGGTCTTGGACTGCTCTGCATCGCTACCTTAAGCTAACAACTAATAGCCGATTTTCTTACACAAATTCCTTATTGGGAAGTTAATTCACAAACATTTAAATGCTTATTTGATAACTATTCATTTAATTAGTTGTAATGATTGATACTAATGTGATGGTATTAATGCAGTGACCTTTAACAAATCTAACACATCTGGGTTATATATTGATGTGGTGACAGATATATGAAGTGATATCCCTTTATATTATCTTGTTGTATCTGTTTGATATAGGTGGGGGTATTAGAGTCAAATATGATTTTGAGGGAGTCACCAAAGGCATGTCTAAAATGCATAATGCACAATATTTTCCAAGAGAATAGAAAAGCAAAAAAAAGAAGTGGGGTGGGTGTCCATTGGGGTTAGCAGCCCACTGAGGGGGAGGGGTTTGCAGGGCCAGACCAAAGGCCATGCACAGCAGAGGGTCTTCGTGGACAGGCTAGTCTCTCACCAAACAGTTGTACACACAGCGCGTTCTGTATGCACAGAGGTGTTTGAGGACTGAGAAGTCCCTCACAAACCTCTGTCCTTCACACGGGCCAGTCCCTCAGTCATCCCTGTTATGCATGGCCTTTGCCCTGCACAGAGGGTTTTGTGGACTGGTCAGTGTCTCAACCAATGCTACTGCTAACACCTTTCTGCCTGCACAGAGGTTTTTGCAGTCAGACGAGTCCTTCACCAAACCCTACCATGCACAGCCTTCACTCTGTAGAGAGGTCTTCACAGAGAGGTGTATCATTCCTTCTTGAAGTACCACAGCTCTCAGGAGTGGTTTTCAAGGTCCATTTATTCCAGTAGATAGATATTTGACTCTCTGGGATGAAAGACTGGGCCAACTGTCGTTGTGTGGAATCTGGAACACAAGCCGACCACCAGATTCCACACAGCCTTATGGGCCAGGATACTACACATTCCCCTCCATAAAAGATTACAAAATAATTTAATACAGCATTAATGCATAAGCATACATATATTCTAAAGCATGAAGAAAATTCACACAAAAAATTAGAGTAACCTACAAAGTTATGTTGAACAGTACGAAAACACCCTGGCATGTCATGACATAATCTTTACCCCACACAGGTTTAGTTTTTAATCTACTGTCCCGATGTCCGTCATACTCATATCTAGGTACTTTGGTTTTACTGTTGTCATTGGTATCTTATGCCCACAACCACATTGGTACCCTGACAACCTTACTCATGCTCCACACATTTCCATCAGATAGTTCCACCACCTGATGCCCCACTCTGATAACCTTCATTGGAGCAGAAAACCTGAACTCTACAGATCTAACCATCCTTCCCTTCCTTAGACGAATCCAATCACCAACACTGAACAAAAGTGAATGACCAGGATGACCACCTTTCATAGGATGACCACCATTCACAGCCATGTCGTCACCTAATCTGCAATTATGGCCAACCTTTTTTTTTTGGATCTTGATCTATCCCAGCTTTCATTTCCATCATCCACATTTGATTTAAATTGCAAACGGCTTTTATATCTCTCATTTTCTCAAATGGAGACACATCACCCAACAATCTGGGTGTAACCCTGTAACACCACAATAAGTCTTTCAAAGCTTGATGACAGTTTTTACCATTGGATATTGCCAACTGTAAACCCTCTTTCACTACTCTTATCCACCTTTCAACAATGCCATTTATCTGAGGATAGTAAAATGAAGTGGTATCGTGACTGATGCCATGTTCATCCAAAAACTCTTTCATTTCCACAGATCTTAGTTGTACCCCATTGTCTGTAACTAGACTCTTGGGAGATCCTTCTTTCTAAAATACTTCCTTAAGAAATTGTAACAAAGTGCGGGTGTCAATCCGATGCACTAATTTCACCTCCTGCCACTGGGAAAATTGATGAATCAAAATAATGGCAACAACTTGAGTACTTGACAAACACATGGGACCAGCTATGTCCAAAGAGACTCTTTCCCATACTCTTTTGGGCCTAGACACAGGAGCTTTATCATATGTGACTTCTTTCTGGGATTTATCACTGACTGCACATTCAATACATGCCCTCACTCTTGCCTCAATACAGGCCACGAAAATTCACTGCAAATTCTTCTTTTCATGCTGCTCATGCCTGGATGACCTACATGAGCCATATCTAAAATGATTTGTCCCAAATTTTGGGGTACAACCAATTGCTCACCACAAAACAGAAAATTATTTAATTAAGACAATTCACTTGCAACATAAAAGTAAGGTATCAAGCCGACCACCAGATTCCACACAGCCTCATTGGCCGAGATAGTACAAGAGGCCAGTCACTCACCAAATCCTGCTACACACAACGTTCGCTCTGCAGAGAGGTCCTCACAAAGAGGACAATTCCTCACAAAGGGTGGGGTAACTTGCATAATTCGAGTAGTTGAATTATGAGGAATGATCTAAAAATCCAGCGACATTACTTGCAAAGAGTAATTCTACATTCAGCACAATTTTCTTAGAGCAAAAATGCCACTTGTGTTCAAAATAGATGTAAGACATAGTGCTAAATTCAAAAGAATGCAAACAGCAACATGAGCAGCCACTCATGCTCCTTAAATGTGCTTTTAGGGTGGGTATTTCCCCCAATTTACACCTGACATTTAGCACTGCTTTCTTAGCACAAAATGCACCATCACGTCCAAAATTGATATGAGGATGCATTTTGCACTAAGAAAATAGCCCAAAATGCAAAACAACATTAACAGCTGCATGAAAAGATGCGTTCATGCACTAAATTTGTTGTTTCTATGCTAATTATCCTCTCAAATTACTCCTAATTCTGTAAGCGGGTGTAATTGCGCAAAAGAGTTATGTGGAATTACCAAAATTACTCCATTTACTCTGGTATAATAAAAATTACTCCCAGGCCTAATCCTCACCAAACATTATTACCCACAGTCTCTTCCATGTACAGAGGTCTTTATTGAGAGGCAAGTCCATTACGATACCCTACTATGCAGAGACTTCATCCTGCAAAGAAGTCTTTGAGGACATGTGAGTCCCTCACCAAACCCTATTATGCACAGTTTGTGCTCTGTGTGAAGAGTGTGTGTACAGCCAACTCCGTCAAGACACGTGAACCCCATTTGATGGGAAGGCCGTACTACACATGGGCTGCACTCTCTGCACCACTCTTTAGAGAGTACCCTGTCTCTCCTCATTCTCAGCTTTCATATGTAGCCAGGGCTCTACTGCATACAGTTAAGTATGGTAGAAACACCTTAGTGTACATTACAAAAACCCAAACAATTCACACGAAAAAAGCTTAAATTGACATTATAGCTAGGTGTGATAATAATTTCTTACATGATTAAAATCACCCTAGAAATTCACTGAAAAAAACAAAGGTTAAAGTGACGTTATTGTTATTTCTGGAGATATTTTATTTTACGTTAAAAGACCTCAGAAATCCACAAACAAGGTTCAGATGATGGTGTAGTACTTTACATTAGACATACTAGAAATTCACTGGAAAAAAAAACAGTGACATTATAGTTGGTGAAAATGTCAGTTATTTCGTACCATTTTAAACTAAAACAAATGGAAATTCACCAGTTATAGTTTATTGAGCTCACTATAACATGTGCCCCTGCCATGCACAACTTATGACCTTACTTATTACATTAATGATGACATCCCAAATTACATTGATGACATCATGCACACTAATGCTATTCATTTTACTCTCCAAATCAGTACAGCTCCTCATGGAGAGGCCACAGTCTCAAAACATGCAACCCTCATTAGGTGACCACATCCTTACTACAGACACGCAACTCCATTGATGTGGCTAAGCTCATACTATGCACAGCCATTGCCATTTGCACAGCTCTTCACATAGAGCCCACTCTCTCCAGAAACCCAAGCCCATTAGTTGTCCAAATTCCGACTACACACAGCCTTCACCCTGTGCACATCTCTTCACAGAAAGCCCACTCCCTCCAGACACCTAAGCACTATTAGGTGGCCAAGCCCCCTACTGCACACAACCCGCATATCATTCAAAACACCCAAGCCCCATTAGATAGTGTAGTGAGGATACTGGATTCACTGCGGATATTACTAAGTTAGCATATTTTAGTACAAGCTTAGCTGCCATGTTGCTGCTTTTGCACACGTTTCTACATGACTTTGGTTTTGCAAATCCTCTGCTTGTGCTCGTTCACATGAGAATCGTCCTCCTTTCACATTTCTTGCTGTTCTCTGTGGGTTTCGTCTGCACATCGTGTTCAAGGTCGAAAAACAATGTCCCTTGTTAATCTACTTTGGTCAGTACCCCGCATGTTAGACCTAATAAACACACAGCTGCACTACTGAAAATTGAGTGCTTTCAATATGGCATTGCATGCATGTTAGGCACTTCAAGAATACCTTTCCGGGGAGAAGAGCTGTGCTTGAACGGAGATGTAAACTTTTACATCTAAACCTGGAGGTATGGGGTCCCCCCTGACAAAACCCAGAGGTCTTCTATTTCTATAATAAACTAGTTCCAATCCCGGGGGGGGGGTGGCAAGTCACGGTAGTCCTTTTTCCACTATCTTTATAGAATGATATTCCCATTCATTTTCTATGGAATTGTAACAATGCTTACTATCTTGTGTTTGTGCATTTTGCTGCTAGTATTGGCTCGTATACTGCATTATAGAGCACGTTAGTTAAAATAAACATTTTAAACTATACAGTGTCTCTGATTATTCATGTTATGGACAAGTATGATTGAGTGAACGAAAGAGTGTTCTTGCTCCCATGATTCCTGGGAAAATCTGTGTTACATGTTCTAGGATGTCTAATCAGTGGTAGATTCTCTCTAGTACGGAGAATGAATGGGACACTATAGCTAGTCGGATTGGGGTTCTGGGCACTAAGGTGGGTTGTTGGTACACCACCATACACTGAGTTCCTGGTTTCCTGCGCATAGTTCTGTATATGTGCAGAATCCCTGCAACAATAGTGAAGCCCTTACTTTGCACAGCATTTGTACTGTGCACAGCTCATCACGGATACCCACTCCCTCCAGATAGCCAAACCCCATTAGGTAGTCAAGTCCCTACTACACTCAGTGTTCGTCCTATGCACAGCTCTTCAGAGACATTCTATTCCCTCCAGGAAGCCAAGCCGGTTTTTATATTTTGGTGTTCTGACCCTTTGCCAAAGACAGTAGATGTACCTTATGTAAATGACACCCTTTATAATGTTACATGAGACATGAATGGTGGCGAAGAGTTGGCCAGCTCCTGTTTTGATAGCCATGAGTAGCAGGGTGTTGGACGCTCAACCCAACACTGCACATGGTGATGAAAATTTAAAAACCACAGAAATTCACCGGTTCTCAAGTAACTAGAGCTCATGTTCTAAAGTAACTATACCTTGTGCCCTCACCAGGCACTGCCAATTGCCTCACATATTTCAATTCTCATGACATGTTCTATGACACCATTGATAACATCACTGCAACATCTGAAATTACATAATTGATGACAAAACTTTGCATGCCGGGGTGTGATTTTCAGGCACTTTAAGGCACATGTAATAAATGAAGAAACTTTCAGGCAGGTGAGGGGAACAGCGATGGGCACCTGCTTTTTCCAGAGCTATGTAAATTTGTATATGGGCTGGTGGGAGGTCAGATAGTCCAACACCAGCACATTATAGAATGGTCATAATAGGCGATGTTATGGAGCATATCTATAGATGCCCTTTATAGTATATGTAGGGGGGTCTATGTGCAGTGCCAATTAATGTGTAAGTAAGATAAACAGTGACACCTCTAATTGCATTTTACTAGTAACATCAGCATAAAAGAAGTTCATTTCATTACTGTACCAGTTTAAGTCAAGGATGGCAATACACAAACTAAACAGTGCAGAAAGTCCACTGTTGGTAACACAATATTGCATGCTACCAATTTCCAATCTGACAATCTCAAACACAGCATACCTTATGCTGAAAACGTGTGTCTGAGGAGAATATGCAGTGAGAAAAAAGAATTAATTAAAGCACAGGAGCAACTAGTTGAAGGATTTGTACAGAGGGGCTACAGCAGGAAAATTGTACAAGATGTGAAATGCAGAGCTAATTTAAGTAATTGAGAAAGGCTGAAGTTTCATAGGGAAAGTAAACTAAAACATGATAAACATCAGTTTAGATTAATTGCATCTTTCATTAAAGAAGAGGCGGCAATTAGGAAGATTTTTTTAAAACATTGGCACTTTATAAGAAATGACCCAATAGTTTGTAACAAATATCCTAATAGGTCATTTATCACATTTAGAAGAGACAATGTAATCAAAAGTAGGTCAGAAGTAGAATATCACGAAACCTAGTTGACAAGAAGTAGAGGTTTAAAAAATGTAATATATTTACAGCATGCCTGTATGCCATTAATAAAACAGAGGTCACCTTTCTTTAAAAAGTCCTCAAAGATCTGAGGGGCATTTCATTGCAAGAGCGATTATACAATTTATAGTTTAATGTGTCTGGGCACACAACCATGTATAGACAGCACACACAGGTGCATAAGACAATTCCTCAACATGTGTGAGAAATAAAAGATGTAGATATTCTGACAGGCTTGATGTAGTACCTTACAGGGGTTCCCTCATACCCTAAACCATGCAAGAATGATCTTTTCCTCTCTTTTATAAGATTGGCTGGCACTGCAGTTGAGCTTAGCACAGAGCAGTTCTCTGTATGGAATACTTATTTTTACAAATCTCTGTATTCTGGCTATCTGCATGAAGAACATTGTTCCCTGCAGTACCCATTCTAGAAAAATACCTATATATAAAAAGTAAAAAACAAATAAAAATGAAAAAATGTAAAACGTAATTAATAAAAATGTAAGTAATTTCAATAATTAATATTCAATTACATATTTCATTAACATAAACAATTGACACGTTAATTAAATTCCTAATAATAAAATTATAATGTAAATTACAACAAAATTAATTAGACAAAATAATGTAACAATAAACACAATTAATAATACATTTAATATTTGATTTACAAATAAATAATACTGAACAATACATTTTAATTAAGTATAATTGAGTTAACTTCCCTGCCTATTCTCTTACAAACCCAACAACCTGATAAAATTTAACATATAACAGGCTAGTAGTAATGATACATTTAAAATAGACATAAACAATGAAAAAATAAACTAAAAAATAGACTATAACAATAAAACAAATTACATAATTAATATGCAATTACATTATTAATTTATATGGAAAAAATAATTACCATAACATTCAAACTAATTTTAATGTAAATTATCTTCCCATCTGATTCCCCTACACACCCATCAATTTACCACTAAACTTTAAATCACTAATTAGGTTTAAACACATTTTTAAAATAAATAACAATTATACTAATATTACCATCTAAAATTGATATATTAACTAAAGATATTAAATTAATTCAAAAACAATATTTTATCCAGATACTGAGTCAGGGAATCGTAAAGGCTGGAACCATGGCACAGGTTCCCATGGTCAACAGGAAGAGAAAGGTCCATAGGAAGCTGGTCCCAACAGGTCTTGTGGCACAGAAGGAGTCTGACCCAGAGTGGAAAGGCCTGGTGACTATGAGGGATAATGAGTCTGTCCTTATAGTTCCGCCTGAACTCAGAGTTACAAGTAGGCCTGGGTGGAGTTTGTGGAGTTTTACTCCCCAGAACTCCGCAAGGTGCAAGAAAACCTCCGCCGCGCTCTGCGGAGGTCAGCCAGCAGCAGATCTGTTAAGTTGCGCTACTCGCACTGATTTTTGGTGCCAAGAGTTTGTCCCATGCTTTAAAATCAGCGCAAACGCAATACTCGTGGCACCAGAGGTTGCTGCTGCTTTCTGCCACTCGAGTAGACATTTTACTCGAGCAACAGCTTCCTCAACATGAATGGCAGATTTCTCAATGAGAGTGGTCGCGACCTGCCGCAACCGTCCGTGATGAGAAATCGCACCAGGAAGAGGTCTAGGACATGATTTTTGTCTCGCAAGTGATCGCTAAGTTGGCGACCTGCTCTAGAGTAAAAACTCTGCTCAGCGTCACTTCATAGAGTTTTTCGGGACTCCGCGTGGAGCGCGGTGCGGGTAAAACTCTGCGAACTCCACCAGCAGAGCGGAATTCTTCACCCACCTCTAGTTACAAGGGGATGGAGGGCCCTCTCTGGAGGAGTTCTGGTGGGAAATAAGAGAGTAACCCGCTCTTGAAGGTCTGTGGTGCAGGGCTAAGGTGCAAAAGCAATGGGATACCAGTGGGACCCACAGGAAGTCCTGGGTGGATGGTGTCCTCTACAGTAAGGCTAGGGACCCTAAAACTGGGACTGATAATACATCCAATGCTCTAGGACTTTCTTACTGGATTTGGCCCATTATATTCCTTTGGCTGGACACCTGCAGTAAGTGAAGATGTAAGAATTTCGGTAACCACGTCTACTGGCCCCACATGTCTGAGAAAATGAGAGTTCTGTCTCTCCTGTACAACTTGTCAAGAAAGTGGCAAGAGAGGAGGGTAGTCTAAGGTCTCTTTTATTCCACTCCCAGTGGTGAGAATGCAGACGTCTTTTGAAAGGGTGGGGTTTAGCATTGTCTGGCCCCGAGATCTTAAGCCAGCCTGAGGAACAGATGTATCGTAGTAGTAGTGGATGATGTCACTAGATACCCTGAAGATGTACCTCTAAGAGTGGTGAATGCACCTGTGGTGGTCAGAGCCCTGCTTGCATTTTTATAAGAATAGGGTTCTCAATAAGGTGCCATCAGACAGGGAAACAAACTTTGTCTTGAAGGCTATGTGGGATAATTGTGGGAGTACATATAGGGATTCAGTAAGATCCTGAAAGACATTATCATGTGTTTGAATGAGAATCATAGACAGAAGGGGAACATCTGGTTCCCATGCTTGTTGTTCACCTACAGGAGGTTCCACAGAAGAAAGCAGGTTTTGGCCCTTTTGGACTTCCCTAAGTACACCCTTTGAATGGTCCTTTCTGTCCCATAAGAGAGGGATTAGAGTAGCCTCTCAAGGAATGCCAACAGAACACAGTAGACTATGTATTGGGCCTCAGTTCTAAGATGGCTAATTATATGAAGTAGGTTAACTAGAATCTGGAGGCCAGTAAAGAGCTGAACAAACAATGGTGTGGTCAGAAGGCGACCAACCTGGCTAAAAGGTGTGGGTGGTGGAGCCAGTGGTTTCTAGGCCCTCCAAGAAAAATGGACTGGGCCCTACACTGTGGTGGAGAAGGTGGGTGAGGCTAGCTATGTGATGGACCTGGGCACCTACCAGAAAACCCACAGAATAATTTATGTCAACTGCCTGAAACCCACTGTGACAGGTCTGACATGACCATGTTGATGGTGACAGATGGGGAGAGGAAGACAAGGGGGAATCCTTTCCTGACCTCCTGTCCCATGACAGAAAGGATGCTTCAGTGAAGGGAGTTGTACTCTCCTCTATGACAGACACGTTGCAAAAGTACTGTTACCAGTTGATGGCCTATTTTTCTAGTCTCCTTTCTGACAACTGGACTGCCCAAGGTTGGTGTCCATGACACTGCCACAGGTGACAGCTTACTTGTCATAAACAAAATCCACAAGCTGTGAGACAAAGTAATGTCCAGCATCAAGAGGGAAGGGGCCAAGATGATCTTCATAAGGCCATTGAGTCTTTCAGTAGCTTTTGTCCCAGTCCTGTGGTACTGATACCAAAGACCACCCCTTAAGAGGGGATCCTAGAACTTTAGTTCTTTTTAGATTACAGGGGGCTTAATATGGTCACTAAAACAGAAACTTACCACATCCCACGATAAGCTCATAGACAGAATAGGTGCTGCAAAGTACATCTTTATCTTTCATTTGGCCTCTGGTTACTGGCAGATAGCACTATGGAAGGTTCTGCATTTTCCACCCCTAAGTGCGCCTTTCAGTTTAACATGGCCTCCCTTAAGGCCAAACTAGGCGTCTACCACCTCCAGGGGCTGGTCAACAAGGCACTGGCTGTGTTGGATATCTTAAGTGTAGGGTATCTTAATGATATTGCTGTCTTTAGCTCCACCTGGCAGGGCTACTTGACTCACCTCAGGGAAGTGCTTCAGTTCCTGAAGTAAGCAGGCCTGGCTATCAAACCCAGCAACTGCCAGAAAGGGTAAGGATCAGTTATGTACCTGTATCTCAAAAACAACAGAAGAGTGTGCCCCTTTGTTAAACATATAAATAGAGCACAAGTGAAGAAACCGAATAGGTTCTTAATAAAGCCCTCACTCACCAACCTGGTTGGTGACATGCTTCATCATCGGGCCCCACCATGAGACGCCTAATGCCACCCTGGTGTGCTTCGATGCCAGAATTACTGCGGAGTTGGTTTTTTGTGTGTTCGGTGAAAGTGAAGGTGAGTTAAAAACGTCTAGATTGTGTCACAAAACAAATTTTATTAATAGCTAATCAGACATGTATAAAAAAAAATTGTGGAATCTAGTAGCTAGATAAATTGTCCAGCCCTATCCACTAGTGTTTATGTACCTGTGTCACCAAGTTAGCAGAGTGCATATGCATGTGTAAGGTGTAGGTGTTGTAAGGCAGTGCACCTGACAACAACCCCTGTTATGGTGCAGGTGAACACTCGCTAGCCTTTGGAGCGACTCACAGCAAAGGCTGTCACTAATTGAGCTTAGGCCACCTCATAGCTTGTCACAACGGGAACCTCCTATTTCTCTTTAGTGGGGTTCTTTACCCATTCACAGTTTTATTCACTTCATTGGTCCTGAGGAAGTGCCAGGGATCGTTACAACCATTTTAGGGTGCGAAACATGTCGACCGAAGAGTTACTGAGGCACATTATTGCCTAGTTAGTAAACGCACAACCTATGGGTTTTTTAAACTGTCAGGGAAACCCACATATTAAACTAATTTCGTTTTGGTATCCCCTAGCCAGTTTTAATCATTGACACACTCACTCATCCATTCCTATGAACCCACAATCTCACACCCTCACTCATCATATGGCGTTATCAAAAGATCTCAGCTAAAGAGACCCTTCGGGGACCCGTAGGGCATTGTAGCGCTGGCCTGACGAGGAGCAATGCCCGATGATGAAGCATGACATCCCTTGGGATGTGTGAGGGCAACAAGAGACAAGACTTGGGCTTACCTCTATCCTGTGGGGTTTGGACCAAGTCCTTTCTGTTCCTTTTTTGTCTTTCTCTTTCTCTGTGGACAACTATTGTGCCACACTGGAACAGTTATCCACTGTTTGGTTTGAGATTACTATATGATACTGGACCACAGCTAGCTCCTAGTCCCCCCTTCTTTCTGATATATAATACAAACAATACATAACCCACCTTACCATACCTTTCACATGTAACCTTCCTCATCTACCTAAAATGTCTATGATGCTTACCATAGCTACCTACCATAGTAACCGTCCACACCTAACCAAGCATACTTAACTTACCATATCTAACTTATTATATTAAACCTACAGTACCTAACCTACTATTGGAGTTTGAGCCCTAGGCAAGCAGCAACCACAATCCAAGACAGGGTAATTACCCTTAATTAACCTGTGATGACACTCTGGTAGCTTGACACAGAGTAGTCAGACTTAATTTAGAGGCAATGTGTAAAGTATATGTGGAACACTTGAAACAGTAAAACAGTGAGAACACCATACAAAAAGATTCCACACCAGGTTAGAAATATAGAACCTAATTTAATAAATAAAATGAGACCAAGACGACAACAATCCAATATGTAGAACTTCAGATATTAATTTTTTTAAACAATAAATTTGAAAATAGCACTTAGAAACAATAAGCACTTACTTGTATTAACTAGTTGCACCGCACCAGGAGAAAGTCAAAAGTTCAGGATGACAGCGATGGAGTGCAGCTGGATACAGGGACCCAGTACCTTGATCCTGGCTGCGTCGATATCGAAGATGCGGGCCGGAGCCAAAGTGATGCATTAGTGTCGAGCTACACAGTGAGGGCAATGTACCGATTCTGATATGCGCAGCAGAGCCGATGCTCCGGCTACAATGAGCAAAGAGCTGCAATGTGGAGATACGGTGTCTTTGTCGAGAATGCCATCGATGAAGATGCAATACCCTTCTGCAGTGGTGGTTCCAAAAAGCGATGTGTTGGGGTAAATCCATGCAGTGATGGTGTTGCACCGGTTCTGGTAATGCAACAGGAGCGATGTCCTGGTTCGGATCCATGCAACATGAGCTATGTGCCAGTTCTGATCCATGCAAAAGGGCAAGCTCTTCTCACCAAGGCAGGGTAACAGCAGGCAGAAAGGCATCACAGCAAAGCAGCAGTCCAACAGAGTGACAATCCTTTAGCAGCACAACACAGCAGTCCTTCTTCACAGGACCAGAGCCAGAAGTGTAGTGAAGTGATGGTGTCAGAGGTCCAGTACCTATACTTCAAAGTTGGGCCTTTGAATTGGGTGAGATTTCAAATACAATTCTTAAAGAGCACAGATGTCTTCCCTTCCTTCCCTGGCTCCAGACTCACTACAGGGAAGTATGCAGCCCTTTGTTTTGGGACAGGACACCGCCTATTCAGGTGTAAGGGAGGCTGGGGCCAGCTCCGCCCTCCCATCCTCCCATGATGATCCACCAAATTACACCTAAGCTCCCTTTGTGTGTAGCTGTCTAGGGGGAATATACAAAGCCTAGCTGTTACCCACACCAGGCTGATCAGAGACAGGCAGAAGGCACCAAGGGGCTAAAGTAAGAAAATGCCTACTTTCAAAAAAGTGGCATTTCCCAAATTGGAATTTTAAATCTGACTTCACCATAAATTAGGATTTTAAATTAAGATTCCAGAGACACCAGACTTGGGGGTTATTAGAAATGGGGTTTTCTAGTTGGCATTGGTATGCACCCTGTCCAAGTAGGGACCCTTCCTTCTAGTCAGGATAAGGGGATTACACACAGTAACACAGTGAAAACACCACAAATGGACACCATACCCGTTTAGAAAAATAAAGTATCTTAATCAAAACCAAACAAGCCCAAATGACAAAAAGCCAACATACACAACTCAAAATATGACTTTTAAAAGGGTTCAAGCAATTCCATCCATAGAAATCTATGGATGTGTGATCTTTATACAAAGTACCTCAAATGCATCAAAATACACAAGGCAAAACAGCCGCAGAGGGTGGAAGCATCGGAAAACACAGCGATGCATCGGTTCCTGTGTCCTTGGGGAGGTGATGCAACAGTTCTGCTGCACGCAGGAGAAGTGATGTGTCAAGTCTGGACTGTAAGGGAAAGTAGTACATTGATTCCAGAATAGTTCCTGTCTGTGAATGTTACGTCAAAGATGCATGGCGCCCAGGTGCAATGCGTGGAATTCTGAACGCACTGGAGGTCAATGCGACGGCGGCAAACAGGCACTGCGTCAATTTCTTCAGCCATGGTCCCGCGATGCATCTTTTGTTTTAGCCACCAAACAGGGCCTGCATGGGAGTCAGGGCGGTGGTCTCAGACTTCCGAGACCGGTGCACTGGACTCGGCGTGCAGCTATTCTTCGGGCTGCTGGCACCTGCTGCATGGATTTTCTCGGTCGCATGGGGCTGTGCATCGGGAATTTCCCCAGCACGGCGGTGCTGCATTGGAAAATTATGCCGCAAGAAGGGTGAATTGTCAATTTTGTACTTTTCTTCAGTTCCTGATAGTTCTTTGCAGTTGAAACAACCTCCAAGGGCCCAGAACTGGGTTTAGCATCACAAGGCAGGTCATAACTCCTAGCAATGGAGTTCAAGGAAACTGCATGTGAAGTCTTTGTGTCCGAGACTTCTTAAAGGGAGGAAAGCTCTAGACAAAGCCCTTGGAGATCTTATCTGAGCAGGATACCACAACAGGGCAAAGGTTCTGTCCTTTCCACTGTCCATAGACAGAAGCAGCAATCGCAGGTCCACACAGCAAAGCAACACACAGCAAAGGGGGCAGCACAACACCTGGCGGATTTCTGCAGCTCTTCTTGGCAGGGTTCTCTTAATCCAGAAGCAATCTGAAGTTCTGAGGGTTTAAGTCTAATACATATACTCTTTTCCCCTTTGAAGCCTTTGTGCAGAAAGTCTTTCTGCTCAGTAAACCCAGGTCTGTCCTCCCTGATCCAGCAACACTACGGGGGTGAGACAGCATTGTGAAGAGCAGCCACAGCCTATTCAGGTGCTACTGACAATTCCTCCCACCACGCTAGCCCAGTATGGACCATCAGCATATGCAGGACACGTCTCAGCTCCCTTTGTGTGAGTGTCTGGAGTACATGCACAAACAGCCCCTGTCAGTCTAAAACCAGATAGTGAATCCCCAAGCAGGCACAGGCACACAGGATGGCTAAACAAGAATATGCCCACTTTCTAAAAGTGGCATTTCCAAACACACAATTAAAAAATCACCTTTACTAAAAGGTGTGTTGTTACATTTTGATTTCAGAGAGCCCAAACTCCAAATCTCTAACTGTTCCCAATTGAAAGTTACACTTGTAAAATGTTATAAGGCACCTCCAATGATAGCCTATGGGAGAGCTAGTCCTTGCAATAGTGACAAATAAAATACACAGTATTTCACTATCAGGACATGCAGAACACACCAGTACATTTCCTACCTTTAACATACACCACACCCGGCCCAGGGGGGTACCTAGGGCCTAACTTAGGGGTGCCTTACATGTAAGAAAAGGGAAGGTTATGGCTTGGCAAGTGAGTGCACTTGCCAGGTGGACAAGGCAGTTAAAAACTGCGAGGGCAGACACTTCAATGGCAGGTCAAAAGCACATTTGAAAGACTACTTGTGTGGATGGCACAATCAGTGCTGTAGCCCTACTAGTAGCATTTGATTTATAGGCCCTGGGCCCACACAGTGCACTTTACTAGGGACTTATCAGTACATAAAATATGCCAATCATAGATAACAACTCATAATTGCAATTTGCACAGGGAGCACCTGTACTTTGGCACTGATCAGCAGTGGCAAAGTGCCCAAAGTTCCTATACCAGCAAAAACGAAAACAGCACTCAGTTCTGGGCTCATCAGCTGGATGCAGCTTGATTCCAGTAACACAGTGTGCATGGGACCCACACCTGTGCATACCCATCTCACTTATGGCAACAGCCACTAAAGCAAAAAGAGATGAATTGAATGCTTTATTTAATCTCAACCACTGGTAATTTCTCGGGACTGCATCCCATTCCATTGTTATTTTGCACACCATGTCACCTCAGTTTGGACTTAGTTAAATGCAAATCAGCTTTGGCCCTGCTCCAGTTGGAACAGTCCAGCCTGAACTGCTAAGCCAGGTCCTCTCTGAACCAGAACACAAGCAACCGAGGATCAGTTTCACACTAGTTATGGGCTCACCAGCCAGGTACAGCTTGGTTCCAGTGACACAGTGTGCACACAATTCATGTCTGGGCATACCTGTCCCACTTAGGGCAACACACTAAAGTATACAAAAAAGTGATGAATGGAATGCTTGAATTAATATCAGCTACTGGTAATTACTTGGGGCTACCTCCCAATTCATCGTTATTTTGCACACATGTTGACTCTGTCTTATCAGACAATCAAGATAAAGTGCCTACCTAGGATCAAGGACAGTATTGAATCTCAAACATGTATGATGCAATCTATGTGTCGCTACATAGCATCCAAACTGAAATGAATTAACTATGAGTGAAAGGCAAAAAGTTAGGGTAAACTATGCCAAGGATGCTAGGTCTAATAGGGGTCTTATCTCTCCCCAATTGGAAATTACACTTAAAAATGTAATAAGGTTATCCTGTGGGAGAGCTAGTCCTTGCAGTTCTGAAAAACTACTGTGGGAGTTTTTCACTACCAGGAAATGTAAAACTTAAAAGTACATGTCTTGCCTTTTAAATACATTACACCCTGCCCTCTGGGTTATACAGGGTTTACCATAGGGGTGCCATATGTATGAAGAGGGAAGGCAAAAGGCTTATTTTGGCAGGTCGACATGGCAGTGCAACACTGCACACACAGGCTCTGCAGTGGCAGGCCTGAGACATGGTTGAAGGGCTACTTCAGTGGGTGGCAGAATCAGTGCTGCAGGCCCACTAGTATCATTCAATTTACAGGCCCTGGGTAAAGAGGGCATCACTTTTCTTGGGACTTATAAGTACATTAAATATGCCAGTTGGGGATGAACCAATGATACCATGTTTAGGTGAGATAGCACGAACACTTTAGCACTGGTTAGCAGTGGTAAAGTGCACAGAATCGTAACGCCGGCAAAAACGAGGTCAGAAAAGTGGAGGAGGCAGGTAACAATTTGGGGAGAAGACCACCCTAAGGCTGTGAGGTCTAACCCTTACCATGATTACCTAAACACCTAACCTATCATACCTATGTGTCACGACTAATCTATGAAACCTATCTGGCATGAACTAACAACCATATCTACCTTGGATACATAGCATACCTACCATAACTACCTACCTTACATACCATACCTTACCTATCATACCATTATACCTACTTTTAAACCTACCACAAGTGCCATACATACCTAACTGTCAGGCTCAGGGATGACCGACTGGAAAACGTAGATGGATTGAGGACACAGTTTGCCGTTTTGAGCCTCGGGCCAAACAGGAATCCAGCCATAAGCTCCATGATGCTGGCACAAACTCACTGATAATCTAGAATTACAAGTGGCAAACATACTAACAAAAAGTAGTGAGGCAAAAGGAATTAGAGAGCCAAGAAGGGAAGGACAGAGGAACCAAGGAGGGAAAACAGAAGTGCGAACTGCAGCGTGAATTGTAAGAGCCAATTCAACTAGTGATATGTTGCCAGGTGAAGGCTCGGGTCCCTGAATGATCTTAAACTGGGACAAGACTCTAAAACCAGGAATGAAGTATTTGATTCATGCAGTTAGTGGTCTAGTGTTCTCCATCTCATGAGTTTCCCCTAACCTGATTTCCTCCATTTCCAGCCCCCAACCATGATAAGCCTTCTGTGCTTGCCCTGAATCCTGACAGGAAGTTGCATGGTTAACCCATCATAATTAACCTGCCTATCATAACCACCTACATACTTAATACCAAGCTAGTATACCTATTATACATAGCAAACCGCACATATCTACCAAACCTATTACCTAGCAGGTATTTTGTTTGTGTGTGTGTGTTAAAACCATGAAATTGAGAATTCTTTGTAGAATTCTAGCCGGTGATCCTGTTTCTGAACAGTTATTTCCCTTTTCGTGGGGTTTAACTTTACTTGCAGGATACTGGTGACGTGTTTCTAAACACTACAGGCATTTTGGGGTGCAGAGGTTTTGCCCTTCCCTACTTTCTACTACTACTGTGGAACTCGTAATCAGTGCTTTAATGTGAAAAAATCTTTGGCAATGCTGGATCCTGGATATTATTAAACCCTGAGATTAATCTGACACATTGTTAACTGTGGGGAGGGGCCACGGCTCACAAGAAGTGAAGCCTCAGATGGGTCATGATGCTTCTTTCCTCCTTAAACAATTGTAACAAATAGGACATTACATTCTGCATATCTTAAGATATGATTCATGCCATGATATTTTTCATGTTTGTTTTCAAAAAGATATTCAATAAAAACCCAAAAGCATGGGTTAAATGTGTGCAGTACCATGAAATCCCATTGAAAAGGCCTTGTTATGCATTAAGAAAACTGATTTAATGCGTAAAATAATTGTATTATACATTGTGTAAGGCAGTAAATAGTGTTCCACCATGTCACATTCATCTTGCTGTGGTAATAAATAGTATACAAAAAAGTGATGAATGGAATGCTTGAATTAGTCACAGCTCTGGTAATTACCCGGGCCACTTCCCAATCCATCCCTGTTTTACACCCCATGTCACCTCAGTTTGGGTCCAGCTAAATGGAAATCAGTGTTGACCCTGCTCCGATCAAAACAGTCCAGCCCAAACTGCCAAGCCAGGTCCTCACTGAGATAGAACACAAGCAAACCAGTACTGTTTTTGCCCTAGTTATGGGCTCATCAGCCAGGTACAGCTTGGTTCCAGTGAGAGTATGCATGGGACCCATGTCTGGGCATACCCATGCCACTTAAAGCAACACACTAAAGTATACAAAAAAGCAATAAATGGAATGCTCGAATTAATCGCAGCCACTGGTAATTACTGGGGGCCGCATCCCAATCCATCATTATTTTGCACAGCATGTCGCCTCAGTTTGGACACAGGATTATAAAAATCAGTCTTGACCCTGTTCCAATTGGAACAGTCCTGCCCGAACTGCCAAGCCAAATTCTCCCTGAACCAGAACTGAAGCAACTCAGGACTGGTTTGCCCTAGTTATGAGCTCATCAGCTGGGTACAGCTTGTTTCTATTGACACAGTGTTCACGGGACCCACTTCTGGGAATACCCATCCCACTTAGGGCAACATATACTAAAGTATGGAAAAAAGTGATGAATGGATTTCTTGAACTTAACCTCAGCCTCTGGTAATTACTCAGAGCTACATCCCAAGCAATCGTTACTTTGCACACCATGTCACTTTGATGTCACCTCAGGTTGGACCAAGCTCTATGCAAATCAGTCTCGACACTGCCATGCCCGAACTGCCAAGCCAGGTCCTCCCTGAACCAGAACCCAAACAACCAAGGTCAGGCTTTGCCCTAGTTCTGGCCTCATTAGCTGGATGCAGCTTGATTCCAGTAACACAGTGTGCATGGGACCTACACTTGTGCATACCCATCTCACTTATGGCAACAGCCACTAAAGCAAAAAGAGATGAATTGAATGCTTTATTTAATCTCAACCACTGGTAATTTCTCGGGACTGCATCCCATTCCATTGTTATTTTGCACACCATGTCACCTCAGTTTGGACTTAGTTAAATGCAAATCAGCTTTGGCCCTGCTCCAGTTGGAACAGTCCAGCCTGAACTGCTAAGCCAGGTCCTCTCTGAACCAGAACACAAGCAACCGAGGATCAGTTTCACCCTAGTTATGGGCTCATCAGCCGGGTACTGCTTGGTTCCAGTGACACAGTGTGCACACGATTCATGTCTGGGCATACCTGTCCCACTTAGGGCAACACACTAAAGTATACAAAAAAGTGATGAATGGAATGCTTGAATTAATATCATCTACTGGTAATTACTTGGGGCTACCTCCCAATTCATCGTTATTTTGCACACTTGTTGACTCTGTCTTATCAGACAATCAAGATAAAGTGCCTACCTAGGATCAAGGACAGTATTGAATCTCAAACATGTATGATGCAATCTATGTGTCGCTACATAGCATCCAAACTGAAATGAATTAATTATTATTTCAGGAAAACAAGCCCTCTGCAATTATTAGTAAATTTGGAACCATGAAGGTTTATTAAATAATTCAAGGCACAATACAGAAAGCAAAAATAATAATAGTCAAAATGCATAGAAAATCAATATTGGTAATTAGCATAAGGCTCAGTTCAGTAGGGTAAAATTACTTAAATTCAAGGCAAAATATTCTAAGTCAAAAGCATGAGACAGACAGGGATTCAGTCTCTAGAATCGGGGCAAACTAGAGGTGGCCTATATCCAAAATCAACAATCTTTCATAGGAAAATCACAATAGAAATCAATAGAAATTGCATAAGGTGAGCAAAGCTAAATTAATAACAGTACAGAATTATACAATGTCACCGAATGCTACCTTCCAAGCACTGTTCCCTAAATGAATATTATACACTCTTTTCTGTCCTAAAGTCATCGAATGTCAAAGTACATATCTAGTTACACAAAACAATGTAAGTCTCACAGCATGAATAGCCTGCAGTAACACAGACAGGAAAAGTCATGAAAGTAGCAAAAGGCTTCCTCTGTAGTTTTTGGAGAACACAGCGGTGGCTCCTTCGCTAAGGCAGATGAGCGTCGCCCCGAGGATCCCTCAGCAGTTCAAGAAGGAAAAATAAAATGATAATAACGCGGCGTTATTATCATCTTATTTTTCCTACTGCAGTGTCTCAGTTGGTTATGTATGGGCGGAGCTGGGCTTTTTGATGCCAGAGCACTGCAGGGGGAGGAGTGGTGGGCACACTCTGGAAATGCGCATAATGCTTTGGCTGGCTGTCTCAAGCCGGCCAAAGTGTCATGTGAACTTTGTATGTTTTCAACCCAGGCTGCATTACAGCTGGGGTGGAGAACATGCCCAGGCTCCCACTTCCTGTCTGAGCGCCGAACCACAGTGCTCAGACCAATCACAGCGCTGCATTGTAGCATTGTAATTGGCTGTGGAGAGCCTGGGAGCCTGGGTGCTTCCTCCTGCCTGACTCAAGATGAAGAGGACAAAGGAGAGGCATTGGCCAGCTGGAGATGAAGAGGACGTAGGAGAGGCGGTGGCCGGATGGCTGGCCATAAGCAGATAAGTGTGCTTTCTTTTTAAAAGCTTTTTCATCCCCCCCTCCCCGCCTCACCGCTCCCATTCAGTAGCAGCCCCTACTGGGAGAACAGCATGTCAATCCAAAGCATTAGTGCGTATTTTCTTTATGTGTGATGAACTTGGAAAATACACATCATGGCTGCACTGAAATCCAGTATGGACGTTCGGCTTAATTTGGGCCTAGTTCTGCCACGCACAGTAAAATACAGTTCTGTCAAGTGCAGTCTTGTATTTTTAGTACAGAAATTTTCATAATGTTTTAGCAATAATTTTATTTAATCAAAATCATCTTTATCAGTCTTACCTCTTTTTTTCCGCTTTAAAATTGAAAATGGTTTCCACAATCTTCTTTAAAAAATCTGGATTTTTCATAAAATTATTATTACACTTAATACTGCTCTTTGGTGTTTTTTTCTATTTTTTTTAAACCAGCAATTACTCCTATGTATTTGTTTTTCCACCAAATGAGTTTTTATTTTTTATTTACAGAGATGAGTTTCTTTGATTTTGTTGTCCTGAAATTTACATACTCTCCTAAATACCCACTGGTTGGTTGATAACACAACTTTTGAGTTAATCAATCAATCATACGGCAACTGTATAGTGCGGCTTATCACCAATTAGGGTATCCAGGCTTTGTGCTGTGGGTTTCAGTTGAAGAGCCAGGTTTTGAGTTTCTTCCTGAAGTCTGTCAGTGAGGGTGATGTTCAGATGTGGAGGGGGAGGATCTTCCAGGACTTGGAAGCGAGGTGTGAGAAGGAGCGTTCTCCGGAGTGGAAGCAGAAGATGTGCGGTGTCTGTGCCAAGGCGAGGTGGGTAGATAGGAGGTTTCGGGATGATTGGCGGAAGTTCAGGCAATTATTCATATATGCAGTATTAGAATCCGGGTTCTCTGGTTGGCACAGGTGGGTACTTGTGACAAGCAGGGAACCTTTCCTCCAGTCAGGGTAAGGGTTTACACTCCTAAAATAACCCCTGCTCACCCTCTAGGTAGCTTGGCGCGAGCAGACAAGGCCAATCTCAGAGCGTTATAGGTTAAGCATTTGTGAACACATACAGTAACCAAGTGACAACACTACAAATGGACACCACACAGGTTTTTATATCAAAAATATGGATTCTTTACATAGAGTTACCACAAGACCATTAAACGACAAAAATACACAATACTGTTACTTTAGATGGTAGAAGTTTGCTTAGTTCTCTTAAGTTCTTAAATGCGCCACTTTAAGTCAATGTACCTTTTAGATGCGACATGCAGGGCAACAAAAGTGTTGCAACGATATCGATGCGATGAAGTTTTTGGTGCAAAGAAATAAAGAAGTGAAGATCTTCCAGATGCGTTACGCTTCTCCGATGTTGCGAGAAGACTCGACTCGATGCGTCAGCTACAGCGGCGGCCCCCATTTACGTGATGCGCCGACAGCGGCTTTGGCAGCGGCACTCTTCTCCGACGTTTGCGAGACGCTTCCGCTCGATGCGATGTTGCAGCGGCGACACCCCTTTGCGCGGTGCAACGACAGCAGCTCCGACTGCAGCACGGTTCTCCGTGGATGCGAGGCGCTTTTCTTGATGCGGTGCAATGCGACAGCTACGATGGCTGCGATGGCGACACACTTTTCCTCAATGCGAGACTCTACTCTTGATGCGGTGCGATGCATCAGCTACGATGGCTGCGATTGCGACACGCTTCTGCGGCGTTGCGAGACACTTCCTAGATGATGCGAGATGCTTCCGCTCGATGCGATGCTGCAGCGGTGACACCCTTTACGTGATGCGACGAAAGCAGTTCCGAAGGCGGCACGCTTATCCTTCTTGAGTCGCGCTTCCAGCTCCTTGCGACACGCAGTCCCTCGGAAGGCCCAACAACAGCAGCAGGCACTTCCAAAGAACTCTGGGGAGCTGGGGGGTGAAGTCTGTTGTTCCTGAGACTTTAGCAGGAGGCAAGCTCTATTCCAAGCCCTTGGAGATCTTTTTAAGCACAAGTTGAAATAAAGTCTTTGTAGTCTTTCTCCTCTCCTTCAGCAGCAAGGCAACCACTGCAGGCCAATCCCCCAGGTCAAGGACAGTACTCCTCCTTACAGCTTTCCCAGTTCCTTCTCCTCAGGCAGAGGATCTTCTTGTCAAGCAGGATCTAATTTCTTGGGAGCAGGGTCCCAATACTTATACCCCTAATTCCTTTGTTCCTCTGGGGTAGAGGGGCCTTTGCCCAGTCCAAACCAGTTCCTGAGCACTTTGTTGACATGACTCTGACTTTCTATTCAGGGTGCAGGGCAGAGACATCAGCCGCTCCATAGGAGGTGGAGCCAGCATTGTGGTGGCAGAGCACAGCCCTATTCAGAGTCCAGGTGCACTCCTCCCACCCATCTGGATGTCAATCTCTCTAACCACCACCAGGCTACCTAGCCCTGCCCCTCTGGGTTTCCCCAGCCCTGTCATTCACACTAACCAGACAGGCAGATACACATCATAGCAGAGGCGGGCTGAAATGGTTAGGCAAGCAAATACCAACTTTCTAAAAGTGGTATTTGCAAACACAGAATATTAAAATAAACTTTACTAAAAGATGTATTTTATTATTCTGAGTTCAGGCATACTAAACTCGAATTTCTACCATGTTCCCTGGGTCTGTTAGGATCATAGGATGTAACAATTCTAACAGCCCATTCTGGCCTATGGGAACAGGTAGCCTTGCAATAGTGAAAAACGAAAATGGCTGTAATTCAATATTAGGACATGCCACACAAATCAGGGCTTGTCCTACCTTATGCTTACAATGCACCCTGCCCTTGGGCCTACCATAGGGGTGACTAATATGAAGTTAAGTGAAGGTTTAGGGACTGGCAAGTGGGTGCACTTGCCCAGTCAGCATGGCAGTACCAAACTGCACGCAGGTTCTGCAATGGCAGACCTTAGACACATCTTACTAGGCCACTTCTGTGGGTGGCACAACCGGTGCTGCAAGCCCACCAGCAGCATTTGTATTTACAAGCCCTGGGCACTCCTGGTGCACTTTACTGGAGTCTGACAGTAAACCAAATAAGCCAATCATGGAATCCAACCAACATATACATTTTAAATAGGGAGCACTTGCACTGTGGCACTGGTTGGCAGTGGCACAGTGCTCTGAGCATCTAACACCAGCAAAACACATGAGGCACAGCGACAAAAAGTGGAAGGGAGTCTCACGCCAAGGTGCCAGGTCTAACATGCAGGCCCTTGGTTGTGGAGGGCTTTGTAGGCATGGGTCAGTAGCTTAAACTGGCATCTATTCTGGATAGGGCACCAGTGGAGGTCTCTCAGCTGCTGGGTGATATGGGCCCTATTGGGCAGGTTGAGGATCAGTTTGGCTGCCACGTTCTGTATCATCTGGCATCTTCTCAAGAGTTTGCTGGTGGTACCTGAATCGAGTGTGTTGCCGTAGTGAAGACGGCTGGTGATGAGGGCCTACGTCACTGTTTTTCTGGTGCTGATGGTGAGCCATTTGAAGATTCTGCAGAGCATGAAGAGAGTGTTGAAACAGGCTGAGGAGATGGCGTTGACCTGTCTTTTCATGGAGAGTTCGTTGTCCTGGATTATGCCAAGGTTACGGGCGTGGTCTTTTGGTGTGGGGTGGGTTTGAGTTCCGATGGCCACCAGGTTTCGTTCCAGGGGGTGGTGTGGCTGCTGAAAATCAGCACTTCAGTTTTGTTTGTGTTGAGCTTCAGGCAGTCATCCTTCATCTAGGTGGAGATGTTTTTTAGTTGTGGAAGTTGGACTTTGTGGTGGTGGGGTCCGCAGAGAGCGAGAGGACCAGCTGGGTGTCTTTGGCATAGGAAATTATGTTGATGTTGTCGGTTCTGACGATGTCTGCTAGCAGCTTCATATAGATGTTGAAGAGGTTAGGACTAAGAGATGAACCTTGAGGGATGCTGCATTATCTGTGGACTGAAGGTTAATTCAGAGAGGGTGGAAATATGACCATAAATTTTAGTTTAATACTTGGTCAACCAAGATGTATAAAACAGCCACATTAGAGTCAGCCTTTCCTTAGGACGCAGTAAATATTAAATGACTTTAGGAAGATTCGGGCAGATTTTCTGGACTTTCACTAATGACATAATGCTCACAGTATACTTTTAATACCTAGATCTTTATCTTCTGCTAGCTCCAATATTTCAATGTATATGGGACGCAATACCCCCTGCTGTACATTATAAGGATATTCCACATCCCCAAGGAGTTCTGTGACCATATAGAGACACGAGGCCACAGGTTAAGTGCCTTTATTGGTTACGTAACGTCAAGGTTACTTTCAGTATCCTTATAATGTATAGTAAGGGGGTATTTTATACCCTATAATATGTGGGCTTTGTCCCACTTTCTAAAATTACCAACAATTGGCCATTTTTTATGTGTGACACTTTATTTTGGTCCTGCCTTTTAAGCACACAACACTTTGCATGTGAAAGTTAGAAGAACAAAAAAACGAATTTCTTTAGTCTTCACTGCCTTACTTAGATGGACCATCTCCATACATTCCTGTAGACTGGTGTAGACAGACTGCATTCCTTCACAGAAACAAGGAGAGAAGTTGGAAAGTGGCCCCAATCACTGTTAAGTGACAGTTTATTTTAAAAACTGCTGTTACACACACGCAGTGCTTGGGCACACACACACCAACTTCCTTCAAGCAGAGAGAAGGTCACTGTACCTTAAGCATTTTTACATCAGATGTGGCATGTACTAGCTTATTACAAGCGACTGAGGGGCATATTTACGAGGAAGTGGTGGAGAGCTGCGTTAGCCACCTTAGCGTAACGCCATGCTTGGCCACTTCCAAAATACAGGGCTCCACCGTATTTACAAGGATACTGTGCAGTCCTGCGTTTCCCTCTGCTCTGGTGCTAATTTTAGCTGTGCAGCGCCAACGCAGACACCCTTGCATGATAGTGCAAGGGTGCCTGCGTTGTAGGGGAAGATTGTTTCTGTGCAGGAAGGTGTCCCTTCCTGCACATACACAGTCCGAAATGGTATTTTGAAACTTCTATGTGGGCTGCTTAATGCAGCCCACAGAGAAGTTGCAAAACGAGCTTTTTTTAAATTGATTGTTTATGTGCAGGAAGGGTCACCATTTCTCCTTGTTGCACTTGTTTAAGACCAGGTTTTTCCTGGTCTTAATTTTGGCGCTGTCCCATATTTATGCTACCCTTGTAAATATGTGGCAGCGACAAAATCAATGGGTGCTGTGATGAAACGCCTTCCGCAACACCCATTGCCCACCCCTTTCACGGTAAGTATAGCGTGAAAGGGGGCCTTATTCACAAGGTGTCGTTAAGCCACGTTAAATGGCTTAATGCTGCCTTGTGAATAAGGTGAAGCCCCTTTCGCCACCACAACGTCAGAAAAAGTGATGTTGTTGTGGTGAATGGGGCTTGTAAATATGCCCCCAGGTTTTACCTGGTATTAATTTTGGCGCTGCCCCATATTTACGCTGCCCTTGTAAATCAGGGGCAGCATCAATATCAATGGGTGTTGCGGTGGAACGCCCACAGCAACACCCTTTGCCCTCCCCTTTCACGCTAAGTATAGCGTGAAAGGGGACCTAATTCACAAGGCGGTTTTAAGCCACTTTAAGAGGCTTAATGCCACCTTGTGAAAAAGACGAAGCCCCTATAGCCACCACAACGTCAGAAAAAGTGACTTTGTGGTTGAGATAGGCGCTTGTAAATATGCCCCTTAGTGTCTTGTTTTCCTTGAATTTGTGTCTTCTGATGTCACAACGTGCCTATTACAAGAAAATAATCTGCAATACTTTATAGGGAGATTACGAGCTCCCACATTTAATAAATCACTGGATTTATATTTTAGATGATGTTGTTATTTATATTCTGTTCATCATTGAATAGTCTGCGAAGAGCTCTGAATGTATTTTGAATTTATTATGAAGTCTATTCAAAATGAGGAACAGTTCGGTTGAAAAATTGCTGTGATACTATAACTTCTTTAACCATAAATTAACTTAATGTTAAAAAAAAATGAGACTACACCCGAGTTCGCCCTATAAAGAGAAACGACTATTTCAAAACTGGAGACTGCCCTTCAGGCTTTCATTATAGTGAAGACAAATTGTGACTTGTGGCTACTAGACGCTCTATAAGGATTGATTGAAAGCGGCCCATCACTAAATGCCTTTCCATTTTCAACCCCCCCACAATGAATGAAACAATACATGAAAATATTCTATGAGTACTTTCACTCACACCAAATGTGCACCAAATGGAACATAAAAGCCCCAATTTTGCAACAAGAGGTGGCCATACGTGTAAAATAAATAGGCAGATATTTTTCTTCCTAATGTAAACATCTGGCAGTAATCTTTGCTCAGACAATTAATGGGCATTTAATTGGCAATGATCAGTTTATTGCAGCCGTGTGAAGTAAATGTTTCCCCAGGAACAAACAGCTGTTGCAAGAATTACACAGTGATTTAGCAAACACCAGGTGATAGCTATAGCCAGAATGGAGTGTGCTCTCGCCCATGCAAACAACAGTACCTCTGAAATAAACTACAGTACAGTACACGCACAGGAGGTCCAGATGCACTAAGTGCACTTTTTTTTCCACAGCAAACCAAACAAATTAGTAATAACATGAGTTATTATTTTGCCACTGAGAAATATGTAAATAAGGGTAGCCCACAGTGAACCGAATCTCACAGTAGAAGCCTACATGTCTCGGCATTGATAGCCGGTATTGTTTTCTCTGCTCACGCCTTCGTAACATGCACCCTAATTGTCTTGACCAAGATGTGTTAAAAAGACACTGACGTAATTTAGAACAATTATCATTCCACATAATGACTTTCCACCAGCTGCCTTAAATTGAATGTAGAAAAGAGTAATTTGCTTAGCTTGCCTGCTGCTCTTCCTTGGAAATTTAAAATATACTTCCATTTTGCCCTCTAATTATTAATTTAATAAAATGATAATAGTTGCTATTTCCAGTCTGCTTTCGACAACATTAAATTAGCTGTTTTAGCTGCAGTGCCACTTGTAGACATTGCTACTTCCTAACGCTCATTTTCATTTGTCAGAAAAAGTAATTTTACTTTGGCAAATGCCTTTATTTACTACACCATTTAGTCCCGGTTTCTGCTAGATTCTACAAACAAAACACCAAAATGAGCGAAGCATCAAGGACCAATTTATGGGACAACGTTCTTTTATTTTCATGTATGCATTCTGCAAAACGCAATCTCCATAACAAAAGCAGACAATCAATCAACTTCAATTGTGCTTTTCTCAATGAAATTACTAGTCTGATTGTAACAAAAGGAAACTGCCTAACAGGAAAAGCCTTGCAGACTTGAATCAATAAATTGACTAGACTCTCAAAAATCTTTAATCATTAATATGACAATGCATTTTTCGCTTCAGGTTGTCCATAAGATACTACTAGCATACTATTTTGCTTGCAAGCATCATGGATTTTGTTCTTAGATCTATACAAATACAACATACACAACAAGATGGAATAGGCATACTCTCCTAGTCATTCTATTGTTCTTAGATACACAGTTTTAATATCCAGTGACAGTTTTACTGATTGCAGTTTCTTGTTTGGAATGGGTATCAAATCATAACTTGATTGCAACAAATGTTTTTGTGGCTTTCATTTATGTTTGGTGCGAACTCTACACAAGAGAGAATAGTCAAGCAACTAATACTGCTCCCTGCTTGTTATGGGCTGTGATCAGTTCTATTCAGTAGCAAAGGGATTTACTTTTCATCACTGCTTTCTTACAGCAAACTTTGTGCAATAGCCAGAGCAAGGATTTTTACTGCTGTTTGCGAAGTGACATTTATATGCCATGGCTCACCTACCATCACGAGCGTAGGGACAAATACTATTGATTGCAGGGGCTCTCTGTCCACCCCCTACTTATTGTGCTCTCGGAGTATGGTTAATGGTTCATGCTCTGGATCCAACACTGTCTTTTATTTCTGTGAAATGAATTAGTTCCTCGTTGTGTAGACTTTGCAGGCAGACAACTCGGTTGTAGAGGCATAGTACCGATATCAGCAACCCTCCCATGAAGCATAGTAAGGTACTTAGTACACACTGCAATATCATGCCACACGAAGTTTGTTAGTAAGCAGTTTGCTGCAGGTTTATTTCATACATGAAGTAGGCCAACGTGGTGGGTTAACTTACTGTACCCTGTGTGCAAATTTGTGCCTTTCTGATTAGGGGTTGGCTGTGCCCTGTGTTTACCTAACACTGCTCAGGCCCGAATTCAGGGTTCACTGGTAACCCTATGCAAACCAGCATACTACCAAAGTGAATTACTAAATTGTGGTGTAGGGGATCTCCCTCCGCTATTTACTGTGGCATTTTGTTGATCACCTCCAAAGTCAGCAGTATATTTGTTAATTAATAAGTTATTGTTTGTGGTCAACCCAATTCAATTTTCTATACCCGCTTACCTCCTTTTGTATGGGAGTGCAGCACCGGCAAGAAATAGGACCTCTTGGGGATGATAATTACTTTTCATGACTGGGGAGAGTAGGGTATTTTGTCAGCTCATACCATTGCATTGCTCGGGCTGGGGTTTGGGGCCTAGAATCTCCAAACCTGTACATTTGTTAACATGTCCCCCAGTGTTGAGGCTGTGTTGTGCCCTTTTATGGATTCCCAGTGTGCCTCTACTGCCTACCCAAGAAAAGGGTGGAGCTGTGATAAGGGGGGGACCTGAGGTTCCCATAAATGCACATGTAGAGCTCAGCTTCATTTCATGTTCTCATTTGGTAGGGCAAACAATTGGTCTGGATTCAGTCTTTGAGTGTGTGACATAATTTCTTGCCTGAGTGCGTACACAAATGCTTTACACTACCCTCTGATAAGCCTGACTGCTCAACCATACTACCATAAACGAGAGTAAGGTATTATATACTTTAGCCTCTGCTATACCTCTATGGACTCACTGAACTCTGTGTGCAATATCAGTTGCAGCCGGCTCGACTAGCGGGTGGTGGGTGGTAGGTCCCACGGAACAGGGGGAGGTTAAAATATTTTTTTTTTTTTAAAGTTAACTTACCTTCACCGACCCGGTGTCACGCTGTGTCTCCTCCTCTCCTGGAACCAGGAAGCCCCCCTCACTTAAGCCAATCACAACACTGCAATGGCATAATTGTGATTGGTCGGGACTCCGACCAGCCAGGCGTCTTTAGGGAGGCCATTTTCTCCATAGAGGCTGTATGCAGCCTACATGGGGAAAAGGTAGAGTGCACATGACTGCTTTGGTCGGGCCCAGAGGGCCGACCAAACAGTCAGCGCTATCAACAGTGAGCAAGCCACTCCTCCCCTGCATTAGAGCAGGAATGCCCACCCACCAGCCCCCAATGAAACCCTTCTGCTTTCTCACAGTGCGAGAAGCAGAAACATAAATGGTATTTATAATAACATTTTATGTTTCTCCTTCTCGCACTGCATTGGTACTCACTAGCACACCAGCTTATCATCATCGGTTGCTTTCTTCCCATAAAGGAAAAGTGTGTGTTTCATCATAGAGTTCTCAGAGGTGAGAAAAGGAAAAAGAGAAACGGTGAAAAAGCCAATATAAATGCACTGTCAGTGCTTGTGTCACTACAGTGCCCTCTGGTCCCCATGAGAAAAGAAATGCAATTCTCAATGTTTAAAATGAGGTGCAACTCACTAGCTGGGCATAAATTTATTCGGTGCTGTGAGCATCCTCACTTTAAAAAATGGTTTATATTAAACCATTTTCAAAAGCAGAAAGCCTGCAGGTTTTGTTGCCGCCAATTTATGCAACTTCATCAGGGCTGCCGGGGTAACTTCTATTCACCTCACTTGAGACTCACACCGGACCTGTGGTTGTATGACATTAAAAAGAAGAAGAATGTGCAAAGGGTAAATTCAACCTCATTACCAAATGCACTCATGGGTTGTCTTGCAACTACTCTGAGAAATACACAATTACCGAGTGGTTGCGATCGTCCCTCGTACCTGCAACCAACTCTTCGGGGACCACGCGCCAGCCGGTCACGTGTCCCAAAGGTGAACGCAATCGTCAATGTCACCTACAAATGTACACATGTTAAGACATATTGCAATAGTCGAATGCACCGATCATTGTGTCCTTATTTCACATTCCCTTAGATCTACCCTCGGAATGTCCATTACCAGTGTTTATATTCTTGTAACTGCTTAAAACACCACCTCTGACAAGAATACTCTCCCCCGACGTGGATGTATTTCAATGCCCATACCTCCCCACCGTGAATGGATCATCTCAGTAGATAGTGACCGAGCACAGAGGAAACTTGCACACTGGAAGAATACCCGTCCTCACACTCGCACTCTCACCTCAACCCAGCACTCAACTCCTTACCACTACCGTATCCTGCTGGCGTCTTAGTGCAACGTCCTAAGATCTTAGAAGGACGCCGGCCGCTGATATTTAAACACCGCCCTCTATCAAGAATCATTGCGCAACTGACGTAACCACGTCGGTTTCCTCAGCGCAACCAACCGTCCCCACGTTTGCAAGGCGGCCATATTGAAACGGTATAAAATACTGCATTCCCTAAAGGATACTTCAAGAGTTCTGGGGTATTAACAATTCGAGAGCCACTCAATTTAGCATTTTATCATTCTTTTCAGTAAGGGGAGAAAACAAGATTACTCAATTGTTGTTAAATACAGAATATTAATGTTTAATGTCTTTGCAGATCCCGATTATTTTAACTACTCTCCAACCCTTTTTCAAAATTACAATGCTTTGAACAATTATGAAAAGGGGGGAGCTAAATGGTTAAGGGGTGGGAGGGGGGAATAGGGGAGAAAAGGGAGGGCAAAGGTAGGAAAGCTAAGAAAATGGGGAAGGCGGTCAACAAATCGCACAGTGCAGCCAAAACATGGCCACATCATCGTCAGAGCTTCATGGATGGATGTAATTACTCTCAAGACCCACAGATATCAACCATGATAGACATAAACCCCATCCAGTAATACTGGGGTATGAAGAGCCCTCCAATACCCCACTCATCACATGACAGGAACTTTATTTTCTGCCAACTTTATTCCATTCACTGGAATCGTTCAGGCTTACACGGTCCGCTTTCTCAGAAAAAATCAATGTAGCCTCTTTCCTGGCCAGAATGCTGTCAATGTTGTGTGTTTCTCCCAACACCCTCTCAAGCACCGTCTACTTAAGACCCCTGAAGTTATCTTTCTTTTCTTAAAAGTGTTGGACAAGACGAGTTGTCAATTTCCCTGCTTTGAGAGAAATTGTCAAACCCTTGAGGACACTGCCCCTCTTTCCGGGGCGACCACTTCCCCCCACCTGGCTGTGCTGGCCATGAGACAGACGGTTTCTAACTTTAAGTGAAGGGTCCTGTGGCACGCACTCTTGTTTGATTGGGTTTAGTGAGGGCGCATTTTCCATTGACTGGCCACTAACTTTGCACCTCACACCGTTTTATTGATGCAACTCTATTGAACCAATATTGGGCCATAATGCAGTTTCAATAGATATTGTCTATTGTGCATCCAGAGGCGCAACTAGAGCCAACTTTCAGGGGGGGGGGCTAAGAAAAAATTTCGGGGGGGCTAAATCTTTAAGCAATAGGCAGAGTGGAGCTGCAGGGGCTCTTAGAAGGGGTGAGACAACAGCGAGGCCTCATTCACATGCAAATGGTCTTTTAAAGACCTGTGAAGTGCTCGGGTTTGGGTGTGTGAGTGCCCGGGAAGCTGTCTCATCCCGGGCTGCCACACACGATGGGGGGGCTGAAGCCCTTTGAGTCCAATGGGTGTTGTGCGCCTGTGTGCATCACCAAGTACATTGCCTTGCTCTGTTTAACCTTATTAAATTCTTTACATTTTCTTTTCTTTCTCTGACTGCACCATGAATGGAGTTTGTAAGCACCAGTCCCAGTAGTTAAAATGAATTAAAATGTAGGCAGGATTTGTCTGGTGGTACGTCCTCACATGCAACCTTTGCATTTGAAGTGCAGTACTCAGGCCCAGTCAAATAAAGAGTTTAACCCCATCCATGCTCAGGACGGCTCCCGGCCGTCATGAGTCACGGTAGTCGTGTGCTCATGACGGCCGGGAGCCGTCCAACCGTTGCCGCTCCGCCCACACACGGCTAATTCCCCGCCTGTGCGGGCGAATTAATCAGTGGGCGGAGTTCGGACGACTCCCGGCCGTCATGAGAATACGCCCACCATGATTTATGACGGCCGGGAGCTGTCCTGAGTACCTGGACAACACGCCCAGCCCCGCCCCCCTCGCACCGCGGCGAAATTTGCCACGCGTGGAAGGTGTTAAAGGCATATTTAATTAGCTTGGACCTTCATGCCCCATCCTTTAATTGATCCTATTACCATGAGGGTTGAGGTGCCTCTCACCACCAGTAACCATATGCGTGTGCACAGAAACATGTGTTGTAGCTTGTAGGACCGTTGTAGCAATCTCCTCCCACATTCACGTTATTTGCTGGCACTGCCCAATTTGTGCCCCTTGGGCTGGATACAAATTGCCCTGCCGCTTTCTGATAATCTGCGGTCACCTGTTTTCTGAACCTGAACTTCCTTAGTATAGACCCTTACTCAATAATAGGTACGCATGGCATCCTCCAACCAATTAATACCCTTAACAGCCATATGAGCCCTGCTCATTCTCCAGGGAGGTTATGTGCACTGTTCTTGGCCATTGTTTAATTTCACTCGTTCCTTCATTCTGACATGTAAGGGCACCTTGAAATACATGTGGTCAAGCTATCCGCAGTATAAAACTTTCTCTTGTGTTTGGTTTATTAAACTTTAATACTGTCCATCTATAATAACACAGCAAAGCACCCGGAAGGTTCCCCTGTTAATTGACTCTCCATGGAGAAACGCATGTTAATGAAATACACTTCTTAATCTTGAAGAGACTGTATATCCGCACTTTTTTTTTAAAGATGTCTTCAAATGAATGTTATATGGTGCGTGCACCTTATTTGCTTCTTTTATTTCAGTCAGTGTAACTAACGCTTGCCTGTTTAATTCACATGGTAATGAATGTTAGTTCTCTTGGCAGCCCAGTGCGCTCGTGCTGACCACGGACCATGGGTGAATATCACTGCCCTAGTGCCTGAGTGTCCTGCTGGCTGCGTCTAGCCGCTGAGGCTAGAAGAAGCATTGCTATACAATATATATCGAGGCTCCCGGGTAGTTTCAAGTGTGTGTACGTGTCCTGCTAAAATAGACCCCACAAGATCGTTATACATTGGGGCCTGTCCCCACTGTTACACGTGGCAGCATGGCCTCAGCTCGAATGGCCTTAGTAATGGATGGCCCTATGTCTTGCAATATGCCCGACCTTTCTTGAAGGGATGTCTTGTGTGCCGGTTACTACTGCGTGTTCTGCCCTCCAACCTAGCAGGCTGCATAAATTGCTAACAATGTGATTGGTTTAATGACATTGATGTTCAAAATGCAATCGTCGCAGATACATATTCTCACGCAGCCCAGCTTATTGTGGGTATACATTTGGTGACCGATGAAGTTTGTGACTGTCTTGGCAAAGTAAGTGGTCATTGTTATTCCTCTTATACACATTTTTGGTTTCAGGAAGCAGAGTTCCGTCCGTCCCCATGTTGCTTTGCATGACCACAAACCATCCAAAGGGGAGTTGCTTTTGTATACCGTAGGATGGGGTAATGAGGGAGTTCCCTTTGTGCCTTTAATATTCCCAAGATGCTTTAGCAGGGAAGTCTTTTTTAATCATTTATGGCAGAGGGTTGCTCTCTACATGTTGTGCTCTGGCGAGAAAACACCCAAACCCCACTATACTGAACCCGACCACGGAGGCGGCCATCACATTTATATATTTAAAGCATTCTATAGCGCTTACAGGGGCTAAAGGCAATAACCGTCTCACCCTGGCCGCACTGCCTCTAAACCCAGGGATAAGTGTAAAGCCCTGCTTTACATCATAGCTGATGGGGAAAAGTTAGCACTTTTACATGCTTGAAGTTCATTTGTCACTAGTAATCAAAGACAGGCTGTTAGAATCCGGGTTCTCTGGTTGGCACAGGTAGGCACTTGTGACAAGCAGGGAACCTTTCCTCTAGTCAAGGAAAGGGGTTACACTCCTAAAATAAACCCTGCTCACCCTCTAGGTAGCTTGGCGCGAGCAGACAAGGCTTATCTCAGAGCGTTATAGGTTAAGCATTTGTGAACACATACAGTAACAAAGTGACAACACTACAAATGGACACCACACAGGTTTTTATATTAAAAATAAGGATTCTTTATATAGAGTTACCACAAGACCATTAAACGACAAAAATACACAATACTGTTACTTTAGGTGGTAGAAGTTTGCTTAGTTCTCTTAAGTTCTTAAATGCGACACTTTAAGTCAATGTACCTTAGATGCGACACGCAGGGCAACGAAAGTGTTACAACGATGCTGATGCGATGAAGTTTTTGGTGCAAAGAAATAAAGACTTGAAGATCTTCCAGATGCGTTACGCTTCTCCGATGTTGCGAGAAGACTCGACTCTATGCGTCAGCTACAGCGGCGTCACCCCTTTACGCGATGCGACGACAGCGGCCTTGGCAGCGGCACTCTTCTCCGACGTTTGCGAGACGCTTCCGCTCGATGCGATGCTGCAGCGGTGTCACCCCTTTACGCGATGCGACGACAGCAGCTCTCCGTGGATGCGAGGCGCTTTTCTTGATGTGGTGCAATGCGTCAGCTACGATGGCTGCGATGGCGACACGCTTCTTCGGCGGTGGAGAAGTGTGGCTCACTGGTTAGAGGAGGCAGACCTGGAAGCAGAGGTCAGTCCGGGACCAGGGTTCAATTCCCGGCTCGGCTGGGTCTTGAGTCCATAAATGTCCATGGACTTGATAATTCTCGCTCCAGTGCATACTCGATTCATGGGTTCACACTCTGCGACTCTGGGCAATAGCTTGCTTAATCTCCACATGGGCCCCTCGCGGCGGGATGCCTGGCTTTCACCTTGCGGATGCCCTGCCGGGTTATCTCACAGGGGAATACCAGGACGGGTTCCCTAAGCAAGCGCTTAGAGACCGCTTGGTGATTTGCGCTATATAAATTCCTGTACATTTACATTTACACATTTGAGACACTTCCGGAATGATGCGAGACGCTTCCGCTCGATGCGATGCTGCCGCGGCAACACACTTTGCGAGATGTGACGATAACAGCTCCGACGGCGGCACGCTTCTCCTTTCTGAGTCGCGCTTCCAGCTCCTTGCGACACGCAGTCCCTCAGAAGGCCCAACAACAGCAGCAGGCACTTCCAAAAGACTCTGGGAAGCTGGGGGGTAAAGTCCACAGGTCCTGGGACTTCGTTCAGGGGGCAAGCTCAGCACAAGCCCTTGGAGATCTTTTAAGCACAAGTTGAATTAAAGTCTTTGTAGTCTTTTCTCCTCTCCTTCCAGCAGCAAGGCAACGACTGCAGGCCAATCCCCCAGGTCAGGGACAGTACTCCTCCTTACAGCTTTCCCAGTTCCTTCTCCTCAGGCAGAGGTTCGTCTTGTCAAGCAGGATCTAATTTCTTGGGAGCAGGGTCCCAATACTTATACCCCTAATTCCTTTGTTCCTCTGGGGTAGAGGGGCCTTTGCCCAGTCCAAACCAGTTCTTGAGCACTTTGTTGACATGACTCTGCCTTTCTATTCAGGGTGCAGGGCAGAGACATCAGCCGCTCCACAGGAGGTGGGGACAGCATTGTGGTGGCAGAGCACAGCCCTATTCAGAGTCCAGGTGCACTCCTCCCACCCATCTGGATGTCAATCTCTCTATTCACCACCAGGCTACCTAGCCCTGCCCCTCTGGGTTTCCCCAGCCCTGTCATTCACACAAACCAGACAGGCAGATACACATCATAGCAGAGGCGGGCTAAAATGGTTAGGCAAGCAAATACCAACTTTCTAAAAGTGGTATTTGCAAACACAGAATATTAAAATAAACTTTACTAAAAGAGGTATTTTATTATTCTGAGTTCAGGCTAAACTCGAATTTCTACCATGTTCCCTGGGTCCGTTAGGATCATAGGATGTAACAATTCTAACAGCCCATTCTGGCCTATGGAGAACAGGTAGCCTTACAATAGTGAAAAACGAAAAAGGCTGTAATTCACTATTAGGACATGCCACACACATCAGGGCTTGTCCTACCTTATGCTTACAATACACCCTGCCCTTGGGCCTACCATAGTGGTGACTAATATGAAGTTAAGGGAAGGTTTAGGGACTGGCAAGTGGGTGCCCTTGCCCAGTCAGCATGACAGTACCAGACTGCACGCAGGTTCCGCAATGGCAGACCTTAGACACATTTTACTAGGCCGCTTCTGTGGGTGGCACAACCAGTGCTGCAAGCCCACCAGCAGCATTTGTATTTACAAGCCCTGGGCACTCCTGGTGCACTTTACTGGGGTCTGACAGTAAACCAAATAAGCCAATCATGGAATCCAACCAACATATACATTTTAAATAGGGAGCCCTTGCACTGTGGCACTGGTTGGCAGTGGCACAGTGCTCTGAGCAGCTAACACCAGCAAAACACATGAGGCACAGTGACAAAAAGTGGAAGGGAGACTCACGCCAAGGTGCCAGGTCTAACACAGGCCCATCCAGAAACAGGTAATAGCTAACGAGGATGAATGTCGAACTGGCCCCTCCTGTGGGCTGCAGCCCCTAATCAGCTTTCATTATGTGTGAAAACTGACTGGTTTCCTACTAACATGACTGGCACTTCTAACATTTATCTCTGCATACTTTAATTAGTCAATGTAATTGGAAAACACTTTAAAATGATTTTTGAAGCTGTGACATTAATCCCATTGATGCCGTTGCTGTTGCGCGATGCTGCCTCCTCCCGAAGCCAGGTGATGTGATGACCAGGTACCCTGCCCATGCCTCAAAATGCATGAACCTTGCCCTGGAGCTACAGCTCTTGGGCCGTGCAGCTCATATTGATCCCCCATACATCGTCGGACCAGGTGTGCCCCAAAACACCCATGGCAGGACCAATCGGCCTAAATGGCGCTGCCCGTAAATATAGGGGTCCCGAACCCTCATCTCATTATACACCAAGGAGCAAATTTACAATAACTGGCGCATCCCTGCATATCAGCAGGGATGCGCCAGTTATTGTGCGTCATGGCTCCGCCACCGTGGATGCGCCGCATTTCCAATGCGGCGCACCATGTGGCAAAAAATGGACAGATGCGTGACGCATCTGCTGCCGTAAAGGCGGCGCATTGCTGGAGTTGCGTCGCAAGCACGACGCAGCTCCAGCAAGGCTCGGGGGTGCCCTATCTTTAAAATGCTGCATCAATCCTTATGCCTGCTTCAAGCAGGCACAGGGTTTTGACGCAGCATGGCCTTAAAAGTGGCTGAGTGAAATCTTGTAGATTTAACTCAGCCACTTTTAGGAGGCTTTCCTGCGCCGAAACACCCCCCCTGGGCCGGAACCCCTACATGTGGTGCAGGGCTTTACAACGTGAGGCATCACCAGATGCGTCACGTTGTAAGTACCACGCACCATGGCGCTGGCTTTGCGCTGCCGCTGCATCACAAAAGTGAAGCAACGGCGGTGTAAAAGAGGCGCAAGGGGCTTGTAAATCTGCCCCCAAATGTTCACGGTATAAACCAACGAGCCATCTTGGGATACTAAAACGGCCCCAATGAACTTGGACTCACCGTTAGATATCACCAACACTGCTCCCTGGCTAAACACTGAGATGCAGCCCGGCACAGCACAGACAAAGCAGCACCTATGAACAGTGTGTCCAGCAGGGGGAACAAAGAGGACTACCAACGGGCAGGGGCAGGCATAAGTACCCCAACCGCTTGTGCTGGCAATGATGCAGCGAAGACGCCGAGCGTTGGGGACTCCCGTCGGAAGTCCCAGTGAGTCGAGTGAGGTGGATGTGCCAGAATGCAGCACTAAGGTGGCCACCCTCTTACAAGGGCACACTGCGGGCGCCACAGGCAGGAGCCAAATGTTAAATCCAAAGAAATTTTAGTGAGACCTCCATAAACAGAACACTAGGTTCTGATGGCCCACCGCTTTTCAAATAGAGCAATTTGTGATAGTGATGAAGCCTGCAATGGTGCATTCTTCTCAGTGCTGTACACCTACCCCTGGAGTGCTTTTACAAGCAGATGAGTGCACGTCTCCCAAAAATTACAATCCTGGATATCCTCAACCAAAGGCTTGTTTTAGCTGCTGCAGGTTTATCCCTAACTTTGACGGGTCTGGAATTTAGATTCTGGACTGAGAGTTGGAGAGTCCAAAAGTTCGTCCTACATGTGCATTTGGCACAGTGCCCATTCCCTCTCAGCCGAATATAATGAACAAAGGGGTAGCAGTAGGACATCACCTTAGGTATTTTCAATCGGAAGCATAACACTCAAAATGTAGTGAGGGACATTATCTCCCAGTGCCACGCTTCACTTCAATATACAAAAAAGCAGCACTCCGATAGAATCACTTAAGATCCGATCCAAATATCAGAGTGTTGGTAACAGGGACTCTTACCTAGGTTTACAAGAGACTACAAGTGACATGAGACGCTGCATCCTTAGTTACTGCCCACAACAGCCGAGTGCCAAATAGCTAACCTGTAGCTCAGTGTGTGTTTCAGTTCAAGTACATACAGACAGAAGCAGCTTGGGCCATGTTAAATCATTAAAAAGGGCCACACAACAGAAAGTACACAATATTGAATCTTTAGTTAGGGCAGAATGAAAAATATATTCTACAATTCAATTTTGCAGCATACATCTTTGCCAATTGTAAATATATCAGATTTTACCAATCTGAATATTTGGAGGCAGCATAGAGGCATTCACATTCTCTTTATGACTTATACGAATATGTACATATTCTATGTACTGGCTCCTCTGGTCATCACTCCAAAGGGGTTTCTGACTGCTGTTGTCAGCTGGTGACCACGTATGACGTGGAAGAGGCCTGTACGGGACAGCTTCCTCTGTGGGTATGACAGCTATGAGTCCACTCCCCCTCAAACTTTAATCTCCGCATTTGCAGCCATTCACAGATGGTATCCTGACTCCTGGATGTTGGCGAAGCAGGATTTCTGACAGTCATTGCGAATGCCGTCTCTATGCTGTGCAAGATTGAAACATTTGGCATGGTACAGAACGGATTGGAAAGGGAAGAATGGCACAGAGTCATGGTATGGGCGTGCAGGCCGGCTGATTGACACAAAGAGGAAGTAACTGACATCACACTTGAAAGCAAAAACCTCCTATGAACTACGGGCAGCCTGTACAATCCCTGATGAAGTCCCCTGTGCAGGGCGAAATGCCTTGGCTGGGCTGAAATCCTTTTTAAAGTTTGCTACAATTCGTCTATAAAAGCGGTTTTCTACACGTGAAGACGACTTCCGTGGCATGAAATCTATTCCCTGAAATAAGATAACAAGAAAAGAAATCGAACTCTCTCGGGCACTATGCCCACAGACACTTAAGAAGCTCGATTTATGGCAGTGCTTTCCTCAGAATGCTTTTTTTAGTTGTGGATATTTGGGTTGCTGGGGTGATGTGACTAATGAAGGTGAAGCACCAAGGAACGGATTTGACAATTGAATGTGCAATGAATTGATCACAGCTGCCTTGTCTCTGTTCGTATGAAAACATTTGACACAGTTCGGAGACTTGGCCAGGTCACCCCAGCAGCAGTGGGATCCCTGTGATGTGAGGCAGTCAGTGGTTCAAGATGCTCATATTTATTTTACAAATTGATTCCCACCGATGAAAGAGAGTAAACTTCTGAATGGCCTTCATTCTAATACTTTTGCAACAATGGTGTCTTTGGATCAGATGTGTTTAAGTCCATCGTCACACAGTTATGTGTACACAGTGACTACAAACACCGTGTGTCTCCAATGCCAAAACCAATGGACCTATTCACATTACTCAGCCTGAATTTTCCTTCGCTGACATTGGCTGATAAGATGCATGCCAATAATTTCCAAAGTCTGTGAGCTCGATCCGACAAAGATCTCCCCACTTGTTTACCCTCATCGATGATGGACGCATCATGAGCTGCTCGTGGTTCTCTGTCAACACCAACTTTGTTACCAAGGAGGTGAGGAATATTAAAATGCAGGGTCGTCTCGTCAAGTTGAAAGAGACTGTTCATACATACTGAATAGGCACCCTGATCTTACTATCTACATTGGATTTAACTCTATGGGGTCGATTCACAAAAGTACATTAGTACAGCATCTCATGTGTATCTCCACTCCTACACCTAGGTATGTATCCCCCATTTATTGTTATTGTTTATTTTCCAAATAGAGACTTGCACCTAGGTGTATAAAGAACAAAGGAAGGGCTATGATGGTAAGCGTGGTCGTTAGGAGTACGTTTACCGATGGTGTGGAGTAATCAATTCTCCAGGTAAATAAAGTCCGGTCCAAATTCCAATCAAGTCCGCATCAGGACAGAAGATGTAAAAGGGATTAACCTAAGCAATAATGAAAAAAGGTATCAGAGGACAGAATTTCCATCTGAATGCAGGTCCGGTTAACATATGCGTGTTTAATCAAACTAACCTTGTAAGTTAGAAGCAACGATAGTCCAAAAGTTTAAGAGGTCTTAGGTATTCGTCTATCTTAGACTGAATCAGTAGAACGATGTAAGCGATATCTGTGTAGAAAATAACTCAGTAAGTAAAGGGAACGGGCTATCATGGGTACAAAACACAGCGTGATAAATAGTCAAGAGGGTAAAAAATATTTTTTTAAACAAGACCACTTATAGGTCCAGGATGGCACACGGATGAATCTAGCGCTATTTGTACTGAGATATTGTGGCACATATTACATTCAGTAACCGCAGTAGGTTGAGGCACGACCGAGGGAAGCAGGAGGACCGTGGATGGAGGAGGGAATGTTTGTGTTAGGATGTTGTCTGTCATTGAGAGCCTGGAAGGTTGTAGAACCCCTTTTGTTAGTGATAAGTAAATCCCGGATCCCCATAATTTGCTATGCAGTATATGTTTATCGTTGATATGCTCATAACACATATGTATGGTAATCAGAAAAATGCTTATGGAGGATCTGGGATGGCACATAATGGTGCTCTATAAAAGGCTGTGTGACCTGTATTAAAACTGCAATAAAGTTTGTTTAAAAAAGAATAAAACAGTGCCAACTGTTACAAAAGTGAAGACTACAATCTAATTTGCATATGCTACTAATATAGTTAGCAAAGATGTTTTAATTAATCACAACTGAAAATAAATAGGTGCAACTTCGTTACTTTAAGGCTAGAGCGGAAGCATGATCTAACAATAAAGCTGATTAAGTTCTGCATACAAATAAAAGTAACATGAAGCATAATAACTCATTACAACTAGGAAAGACTGAAGATGAGGCAATAAAAATATCTGTATATATGCAGAAGTAGGGCAGGTAAAGAGAGGGGTGCTGTAATCACTAAAAATCTGGTTAATTGAGGGACATATGACAGGATTAGTACATAGCTAAGGAAAAGGAGTCAACCGACACTGGCAAAGGGATGGGGCAGAATCCAAGACTGAAAGAAGTCATGATTTTAGCAGTTTCGAGGCTAGGAGACATTTGAAGGATTAGACATCTGAATCAAAGATATGTAAATATGCAGTATATTGTTATTCTGAGATACCGACCAATATTATCTTAATTAGAGTAGGAAATCCCCTTTTTCTGCGTGGTCATCCTGTACTTTTCAACTAGTGCTGGATCCTATATTTTTGAATACTTTAAAACTGTGCACTTTAAGCAAGCTAACCAGTGGTAAAGTGCTTCAACTCACCTTTTAAAATTGATCTAATTGTCATATTCCTAATTGGTATATTTAACTTACCGATCAGTCCCTAGCATATTACACAACATATACCTAAGACCTGTATGTTAAATGTCACTGCTGCACCTATTGTGCCATACATTTCAGTGACAGCGTAAAACATGGCTTTGTGACTACCAGTATAGCTTAACTGTAGCAGTGTGAAAACTGCAGTTCGACCTGTCAAAATAAACCCTTTTAACTAGTGAGAACATCCCTTTTAAATAATAATAACTCACTGCTATGTAGACCATGTAGTCCACAAGGCAGTGTGCATGGTATTTAAAAGTAGGACATGTTGAAATTTAATGTTAACGTCCTCACAGTGACTAGCACCAAAAATCAGCTATTCACTGTGACAGGCCTAGCTGTCCTATCTAGAAAACCAGAAAAATCATTAAACAACTTTTTTTAATAGTCATTAAAATTACAATTCAATGGTGATGTTGGATGTTGGATGTTAATAAATATTAAGGAAAAGCAGCTTTTAGAAAGTTATCTTTTCTCTGCCTGAAGATCCTTGAGGCTAAGTTTGCATTTGCTTTCCTACTTCTGCCTGACAGTAAATAGTTTTTAACCCCTTCGCCGCGGCAGGAATTCCGCCGCGGCACTGGGGGGGTTTGGGGGCAGTTGCGGTGGCGCTGTGCTCGTGACGGAACCACTCCGTCACGAGTCACGGGTGAGCTGTGCTCATGACGGAGTGTTTCCGTCACGTCTCCGCCCACTGCGCTAATCGCCCGCACAGGCAGGGAATTAGCGCCGCGTGGGCGGAGCGGCCGCCAACGGCCACAGCATGATGGAACCACTCTGTCATGAGCACAGCGCACCCGTGGCTCATGACGGAGTGGTTCCGTCATGAGCGGGGAAGGGGTTAAATAGGTGTGAAAAGATGTAAATTTCCTCCTACGAGCAAGCAATAGGTTGCCCTGAATGGGCAGGGACAACCTCTATGAACCTCCCAGAATCTGTAGGGTGGGGGCTTCGAGAACCCCTTTTGACATCATTAGAGTCACATTCTGCTGAGCAACCTTGAAAGGAAGGAAAACTAGATGCCAACATAATTCTTGTGTATCCACTGCCTTGCTGCTGTACAAAACCCTGCTTTTTGCTTCCAGATTTCAGTCTCTGAGTTAATTGGGGGTACCATGGCTGTTTCAAACTGGAGTTTAGTGTTAGATGTGGGAGGATCACCACACTACACTCCCCACACACAACCCTGGGTCTCGCAGCCCAAGTGTGGTGTGGCTGAAAACTTTCACCATCGTGAAAATACCAAAAGAGGGCAGGGTGACCCTGGGAATGTTGACCATCTTGGTTAGGGTGTGCCTAGGTGTTACTCTCACCCACTGGCTTGTGACAGGCATAAACATGGCATCTCTAGACACCCACATTAAAAAACTCTTGGACCTGGTAAGATCAGAGGAGGGCTCAACATCCTGTCTGTGACCTGCAGGACTGAACCTGCTCTATTTTGTACCTGGGACAAAGAAGTGGTCTTCAAAGGTCATAAGACTGACATCCTGTTCAAGCTACAGGCATGCAACTAACTCCAAGAAGCCTTTCCTGTAATTGCCCAGCTGATCAGTGGCAACTAGACCTGGAGTGAACCTGCCTCTGCCTGACTCCCTATGAGTTTTTAAGTGCCTCCCCTGAGGTCCTTGGGGCTTTAGATGTGTAGTATTGTGGTAGATTGAGACTTAATGGACTAAAGTAAGAAGGTAAAATCTTTGACCAGGACAAACCTGGTTGGTGTACTCAACCTGCGCACCATCACAATCATATTATGCCTAAGTCCCAGTCTACCACAGCCATTGCCTTTCATTGGCACTTTATTTTTCTTGCTGCTATTCCTACCTAAATGTTTTTAAAATCTTATCTCCTGTTCCCATTATTGGATTTTCGTAATGTATAAATCCCTTACACCTTGCACTAAATTAAGCCTATGTGCTCTGTGCCATAGCTACAAAGAAATTGAGCTCAAGTTAAATAGTTACTTTGAGGGTTCACCCTGACAAAGATTGTGTGATTATTCTTTGAAGTGGGTAGTCATCCGCCTCAAATAATAATCAATTTTTTTATCAATTAGGAACCCATCGAAAAATGAGGGAAATGGTAGGACACCATAGATCCTGATCCATAATGGTGTCCAGTGCAGCTCTAGGCCTTTGAAGGACTACTGCTTGACAATCCTTCTCCATGCTTGAGCAGGCAATATTGATCCCCAGTCCAACACAGAATCTAAACCAAGACCCTAGGAAGCTGTGAGGAATGTAATGGTACCCCTCTGGGGGTGATTGGACTGCCTAATAAATTAAAATACCATAACATGAAGATGAGGTTTTGAGATCAGGCAGATCATGACAAGAAAGACACTGAAAAATCCAGGAGGGCTGGAAGCATCGACATAAGAACAGATATGTGTAGAAAAGTGCCTCTTTTTGCACAGTTAGCCCCCACTTATTGCCTGAGCGTAATGAGATTTCGAACTGTAAGTGTACTGGATCCCTGCTAACCAGGATCCCATTGCCAGATCTCTTTCCCCAAACACTGCACCACAATTGGCACAACTTCAGCTACCCATGTAAGTCCCAAGTAAGGGTTACCGCTGGTACCTACGGCATGGGTGCTGAAAAGGGTCCACTGGGACTGTAACATTGGCTGTGCCATCCCTGGGACCCCTCACCAAGGCTATGCAGTCTACCATTGCAGGCTGCGTGTCTTGATGCAGGATAATCCGAAGAGACGACATGGCACACAGCCCTGTGTACCATGTCTCCCATGCACTGCAGAAGATATAGGTAAGTCACCCCTACTTCAGGCCTTTTGCCCTAAGACATGGTGTGATATATCCTATATGTGGACAAACCTGCATGAGCAGATACGTCCCTACAATGTCCAGTCTATTCTGGGATTTTGTAAGTGAACAGGGAAACCATGAAAAGTAAAAAGGCTGGATAATTGTCAACACAAGCTTCCTAGCTCTGTGATGGCTTCACTGATTTCTAAGATGTTTCGTACTAAACATCTTGTCCTAATAAATCCTCAGTGATGGATATATTAATACATTCACATAGCAGACCCTTTTAGAGGGTCACCAAAAAACAAACCTACCAAATATTGGTGTGGTTTCTGACTAGTTTTCTGCAGTCTGCTACCACCAGACATGTTTCTGACCTCATGGGGTGAAAGCCAGTGCTCTCAGAGGACAGAGACAAAGCCTACTCTGGACGGAGGTGCTTCACATCTCCCCCAGGAGAGGATGGCTTCCTGGGTGGGAAGCTTCAAAAGGCAATTGCACCTTAGAAAATCCAGGTACCTCTAGATAGTGGGGGATGTCAAGCCCCCGTTCTTGCTCCACTTCTGGTGGGAGGAAAGGTGGGATAATAAGTTAGACGAGGAGAAGGGTCCTCACTTAGCCTACACCACCCCAGGGAAGCGCAGGCGATGTGAACCCTTCTCCTGATTTCCACCATCTTGGAATGGTGGAGAAACCTGCAATCAGTGCTAGGTAGGTGTAGACACCCTAAAGTCTACTAGCTGTCTTCCCATGTAATCCAAAACCTGAAGATCACATTTGACAGACAAGAGAAGACCAGGACAAAGAAGACCTGCTGCACGAGAACTGAAGCCCTGCTGCAGAGGAAAAAGGTGCCAAACAGTGTAGCTTCTACTAGGACTTGACAATTGCTGTTGCTGTGTTGTCCTGAAACCTAAAAGGACTCCAAGAACACCGGAGCACCTCCAGCCTAGAGGAAATTGCTAAGAATCTTCCTGAACACCTCAGGCACCGATCCTGTTAAGTTTGGTTTGTCAAATTGCTGCTCCCCGACAACCTCAATGCAGCACCAAAGCAAGAAGAGGTTCAAGAGCTCTGGAGAGCCATATCTGCCTTTCCAAAAGTTTGGAGGCACCGGGACATTCTAGAGCAGCAGCGTACCAATAAGGGGTACTGGTCCCCCTAAGATGAAAGCCATGAAGAAGAGTCCACACCGGACTCCCGAAGCACCATAAGCAAACACTCATTGAGGGCTGTCGAGACAACCGAGACCCACTTCCTGAGTGGCCCAACTGTCCTGAGATCACCTCTCCAAGTAGCCGCTCCTGACCGTAAGGACCCTAAGGCACACAATGACCTGCTGACCTGTTCTCTCTGCACCTGGCACCGCTGGCCCCAGTACTACCAACCCCACTGCTTGCGTGGTCCCTAGGCTCTTGCGATCTCTTCCCATCAAGGAGACCCACCGGACTTACCTGTAAGTCCACCTGTGCAGTGTATTTTCAAGTGGCCCCATTTGTCTTTGCGCACCAGCTTCCTAGACCCGCAGCCCTCTGCTCCTGGCCTATCCGAAATGCTCCAAAACTTCTCCTGCTGGACCTTTGGACCTGGTCCTGACATCAACCTAAAACAAGAAGGTGAACCTTGTCAAAGCATTGCCTGATTTTAAATGCATTTTTGTACTTTTTCCCTGTTACTTCCTAGGATGCGTAATTATGCACAAAAATGATATATTTTCTGAACTTTGGAAAATCGTAACTCTGAAAGTACTTACCTTAGAACTGTGTTCTTGGTCTTAAAAGTGACATAAAATCAACCTTATTTTTATAAAGTGGTCTCAGATTTATTCTTGAGTGTGTATCTCCGTTATTGCCTCTGTGAGTACAACAAATGCTTAGCACTACCCTCTAATTAGCCTAAATACTCGCCCACACTACCACAAAAAGACCATTAGAATTATCTGCTTTGATCCCTGGTTAGCTATTGGGTATTCGCTGGACTCTCTGCACAGTGTACTTCATTTTAGTACACTGAATAGAGAGCCAGCTTCCTACAATACTCACAAACACCAGAACATAATCAAGGAATGCAGTCATCCTGTATAAAATGAAGATACAGGAGAACAGGGAGCCGGGGAAGAGGAAAACAAAAAAGTGTAGGGAGCATAAAGCGGGACGGCAAACTCATGGGGTAGTGGATCACTGATATAAAAAGGGGCATTGCCAGGCACCTACCAGGTGCAGGTGAGCTGCTTACATGCTCATTCAGTCTTACTTGCCATGAAGGTCCCACCCCTGACCCAGCTGTGCAACCTGTAACAATAAATATATTATCATGGCTTTCATGGTACTGTCTTCCATAATTCCAAGCCTGACCTGGCTGGAACTTAAATGATTTTCTAAACCACCGGCGACATTATATTCCATGTTCCTTTCCAATTTCTAGTATTCCTATCTATACCCAAACCAAATGAATGTTTCCCCCCGATGCCCCCTGCAGGCCCCAGCTTCTATAGGAATTTTTTGTGACAAAAAAATATTAATCTGCAGTCATAGAACAAAATACTCTGGTTTCCAAAATTGATCAGAAGCATTGCATCCCTTCTAAGAAATCAGATATTGGAGCTGATGATATTGAATACAAGAATGTAAAACATCCTTTGCTTCATACTTGTGCAACTCATCAAAGACCCTGGGTGGTTGGTCTGTAGGTCTCACCCAGGGTCAATGCTTCTTTAATGTGTTAAACATGAAAACAAATGTATAGTCCAGAAACTTGAGTGGTTTAAGCTGTACTGCAGATGGTCACACCAATCTCAAAATGGAAAACAGACTCACAACCCTTGGTGCAAATTTGGAATGAGAACCTGGAATAATTAAATGTTTATTGGAAAGCCAAACTTATTCTCCAACCTGATAAAGAGGGTCCAGTCTACAATGACAATCTGTGTTTCTTGTAATTTGCCAAGGCTTTAATGCTATATTGATAAACTGACTTTATAGCCCTAATGTGTTATAATAAATGAATGACAGAGGTGATGTGTGCAGGGAAAGAACATGCCAAATGAGAAATAGAATGGTGATGCTCCCACAAAGGTGTCAATGAGTTGTTGTAACCAAATTCAGGACGATCCCCTTGCTCCAATCTATGTGGTGATTGAGTAGGCAACATCTCAAGCACTTTTCTATTGCTTGATTCACTCTCTCTCTCTATCTTCCCGTCCATCTAAAGATGATGAATTGTAGAAAGAAAATGAGTACTCCTTCAAATATTACCACTAAACGGTGATCCTCAATCTGTGATTATTGTGTTCGCTATGCTATGGAGTCCAAACACATTGTTTAGAAAGATATGATCTAATTCTACTACTGAATGCAGCCCATTAAGAGAAATGAAGTGACCCCGTTTTGTGGAATAATCCGCAACTACCCAAAAAGTGTTAATCTCACGGGATATGGGTTACTCTGTTACGAAATCCATAGACATCATAGATCATAATTGTAACAAACCTGCTGGTTTGGTATTCATGCAATCTATCTTAAAAAGTTCTTTACAGATATTGTCATGTTGAGCCACCAGAAATGTCAAGATATTGCTCCTTTCTCTGTCCTCAAGCTCTTGACACTGGATGATTATGGCATTTCATGGCTTGAAGGTGTAGGTCTCTGTTAGGGAGATATGGAGCATGATGTCTACACAATAAAGATTTTTTCTGTCTTGGGGCTCTTTGAGAATCTTTTGCTCTGCATCAATTTGCTGTTTACTATGGTTTACCTTTTCAATGAATTCTGACTTTTCAAAGTCTAGCTTTCTCATTTCCTGACATTGTGCAGCAGTTCTTAACAAAGTCACCTAAATTGCCACAATAATGGCACAACCCTTCTTTACAGTGCCTTTCCTTCACTTAATGATTCAGTGTCTTTTTGATTCCTCTATTTTGCGTACATTCTTTGATAGTAGATGTTCTATTCAACATCTGCAGTGATAAAGGTCTACCAACTTCATCATGAACCTCAATATTTCTTACTTTTTCAGTTCTTCTGTTGTGTATCAATTTGCCAGGTTAAATCGATGAGGCCAGCTCAAGTGACAGTTTGATGAAAACCAGAGGTGAGACATCTTTTAATTCTTCCTTCAGGGCTTGATAGAAAGCAGTAGTGTTAGACTTGGCACCATTGGGTTGGGTCTCCCTTCCATTTTTTGCTGTTTGCCCCATCTGTTTTTGCTGGTCTAGATGCTTTGGGCACTTTGCCACTGCAGTTCAGTGCCAAAGTGCAAGTGCTCCCTGTTGTAAATTGTGGTAATGGATTAGTGATTCCACGATTGGCTGATTTAATTTACTTGTCGAGCCCTACTACAGTGCACCATGTGTGCCCAGGGACGGTAAATCAAATCCTACTGGTGGGCTTGGAGCACTGATTGTGCTACCCACAGAAAAAGCTTGTAAAATGTGGCTCAGGCCTGCCATTGCTGAGCCTGTGTGCAGTCTGGGACTGCCCTGTTAACTTGGCAAGTGCACACACTTGCCAGTCCCTAAACCTTCACTTTTCTACATGTTGGTCACCCCTAAGGTAGGCCCAAGGTACCCCTGTGGGCAGGGTGCAATGTATGTGAAAGGTAGGACAAGCCCTGATGTGTGTGGCATGTCCTGATAGTGAAATACTGCCAATTTCATTTTTCACTCTTGCTCTTCTGTTCCCATAGGCCAGAATGGGCAGTTAGTTTATAACATCTTATAAACATAACTGGCCCTTGGAACAAGATGGGAAAATAAAGTTTAGTATGCCTGAACTCAGAATGTTAAAGTGCATCTTTTAGTGAGGGTGATTTTTTATTCTTTTTGAATTTACCACTTTTAGTTAGTGGGTATTTTCCTGCCTAACCATCCAGTATGCCTTTGCTAGGTTTGTGTATTGCATGTCTGGCTTGTGAGTGACAGGAGCTGGGAGAGGGCAGCGGCTCCAGCAGTCTGATGAGTCAGGGCTGGGCTGAATGGGACCTGGGTTGAATATAGAATAGGGGGAGGAGATTTCCTTTCACCTACCTGGATCTGGTCTGACTTCAACAATGCTGTCTCCACCTCCTGCCAGGAAGCTGCACCAGTGAGGACAGAACGGGTTTTGGCTGGGTACAGACACTCTCTGCCTTCAGAGAACAAAGGATTTTGGTGTTTACAAAGAGGGGCCCAGACCCCAGACTTTTACATCACTTCTGGGAATCAGGAGGAACCTTTGACAAGGAGAAGAGCCGGATAAGCTGAGGCAAAATACTGCCTCTGTACTGTTTGCTGTCTGAGGTTGGCCTGCAGTGGCTGCTTGCTGCCAAGGAAAGGAGAAGGACTTTGCTTTTTGCTTTGTCACCTGCTTGAAGAAAAGATCTCCAAGGGCTTGAAACTGAGCTTGCCTCCTGTTCTGAAGTCTGAGGGACACAAAGACTTCACCACCAGCTCACCTGAATTTCCCTTGCCGAGAATTCTAACCTGGAAAGAGGTGCCTGCTACTGTTTAGGACCACTAGAGAGTGTTTGTCGCTGGGAGCTGGAAGAGCAGCACAACGAGGTAGAAGCACGTTGCATCCGCACCAATTCCCGACGCCTCGCCGAGCAATGAGGAAGAAGCACGCCACATCCACACCGGGTCCCGACATATCGCCAAAAAGACCGTTGCAGCACCTGCTGTGCGGTTGCAAAAGATCACGCATCATACCGGACCGTCACACCTCATCAAGCCACCATTTTGTCGCATCACACAGGATCGTCGCCACGCATTGAGGCGCCATTTTGTCGCATCATAACCGGAATGCAGTAAGGAACTGACGCATCCCCTCCTCTCCGGTAAGGAACCGATGCATCACCTCCCCTGCGCTGCAGTAAGGAACTGACGCATCACCTCTCCCGAAGGATGGAACTGACGCATCACCTTCCCTGCGACTCTCTTGTTTGTTTTGCGAGACGCAACTAAGGTACTTTGTGAGAAGAGTGTCGCATTTACAACTTGCTTTGAACTGAACTATGTCTACCATTTGAAAGTCTTATTTTTAATACTGAATCGGGGATTTTTGTCGTTTGGTCTTGTTTAAACAAAGTTTACTTATTTTTCTAAACTGGTGTGGTGTCCATTTGTAGTGTTTTCACTGTATTACTGTATGTGTTCACAAATGCTTTACACACTGCCTCTGAGATAAGCCTGGCTGCTCGTGCCAAGCTACCAAGGGGGTGAGCAGGGGTTATTTTAGGAGTGTATCCCCCTTACCCTGACTAGAAACAAGGGCCCTATTTGGACAAAGGTACCTACCTCTGCCAACTAGAGACTCCCATTTCTAACATTGGTGGCAGCGGTGGGATCCTGGACTTGCATTTGTGATTTACATACAGTGATTGGTGTACACTATTAGTGAGTACAGACCATTACGCAACCACATACATTTTGGAAGAATTTTTACTTGGAATGTTTTGCATCTTGAGAACCACTAATTTTCACCATGAGCAAACAAGGATCCATTGCATCTGTTGATATTGAATTTGATGAAGAGAGGGTAGATATCTACACTGTGTCACAATTTAAAACCAAAAGCAAAAAAAAAATTACATCTCTATAATTGGCCTAACCAGGAAGATAGAGTTCCAAAAGGTGATGAGGGCCTGGTTGGAAGCAAGGAATGCCAGTGGGCAGACCGAGGATCCTATGGTGGAGGGGGAGAACTTAGAAGGGCAGCAGGGTGGGTTAGTTGACCTAACTGGTGGGGGAGTACCTCCCAGGGAGGGCCGCAATGTGTCTTCAAAGGGTCTGTCTCCAGAAGAGTTGGAGTACAGGGAGAAAAGCAGAGTGCATGAGATGGAGCTTGCTAAGCTCAAACTGGGGAGCCAGGGTGACATAGAAAATAGGAAATTGGAGTTGGAGAGTAAGAGACAAGCCATGGAAAAAATAAAATTCTTTTAGAGCATGAGAGAGTGTTGAGGGAGCTAGAGTTGAAAGCAAAGAGCCTAGAGATTTCTCCCTCTGGTGGCAGCACACCGTCAGTGCGTGTAGAGGGAAAAGTATATCTTCCCAAGGATGTGATTAAGAATTTCCTGAAGCATGAGGACATTGGGCAGTGGTTTCAGGCTTATGAGGTAGCCATGATGTCCCATAGAATCCCTGGGAAAGATTGGGGAGCGGGGTTGTGGGGCCGCTTCATGGGTGAAGGAAGGGAAACCTTGCTAGCTTTGCCCAAAGAGGATCAGGTGTCGTATGCCCCCATGAAGGAAGCCTTAGTAGCCAGGTTCGGGTTGACCCCAGAGCTTTATAGGCAGACATTTTGAAATTGCAAGAAGCTGGAGTGTAGCACCTGGGTGGAATATGTGTCTTTTTTTTTTGCAGAGCATTGGATGGTTGGGTGAAGGGTAGCAAGGTAAATGATTTTCAGGCACTCTATGATTTGATTGCATGGGAGCACTTGTCCAGTAGTTGTTTTCCAGAGCTACTCCAGCACCTGATTGTTAGTAAGCTGACTGATCTCAGGTAGCGTGCTGTGGAGGCGGACCGCTGAGTCAGTACCCCGGTCCACAAGGGTCTTGTGGGAGACTCCGCCAAAGTAGGGCAGGGTCCCCAGCAGAAGAGTGGGGTGGACAAGGGTAAACAAAAGGAGTTCCAAAAAGGGCCCCAAAGTAATCCCCAAGGGAACCAAGGTAAGGGTTCTCAGCCTCCCGCTGACAAAAGACCATGGGTCCCACCAGGTAAGACTGAGCACAAGGGTCCCAAGACCTGTTTTAGCTGTGGACAGGTGGGTCACTTCCAAGGAAATCTCAAGTGTCCCAACACAGTGGCCACTGCACCCACTTGTGTACGGCCCCAGGAAATGGCTAGTGTAGCCTTGAGGGAGGAGATGGGTGCCCAAGGTGGGTGGGGTCCTGCAGAGAGGTCCCTGGTCTCTTTAGGAGACAGTGAGATGATCCCAAGAGCTCATCTGCCTGATAACACTAAAATGTACAAGCAGTGGGTGACCATCAATGGTCATAGTGTGGAGGCTATGAGAGACACCGGAGCCAGTGTGACAGCTGTCAGTTGTCAGCTGGTGTCTGAAGAGCAGGTGGCCCCGACACATTCTACCCTATAGTTGCCGCTGACAACTCAGAGTGCCTTTGCAAAGTGGCACAGGTTCCCTTTGAGTGGGGGAGGTCTCAGGTACCTTGAGAGTAGCTGTGAGGCCAGCCATGCCTGTTGACTGTCTGCTAGGCATGATTTGGAGAGCTCCCCTTGGGTGAAGGTGAAGCGGTAGTCTCATTTGGAGATGATGGATCTGCCTGAGTGGGCATGTGTGACCACTCGGTTAATGGCAGCTGGTAAGAGCATTCAAGAGGACCTGGAGCCTGAAAGAGTGGCCCAGGTGCCTGCCTTAAAGAGAAGAGGCATGCGGCACAGGAAACCAGCCCCCGAAGTTCCCACAGTCCAGGAGGAGGCAAAGCTTGAGTGGGATGCCCAGGAGCCTACTGGGGAACAAGTGGCTGAACTGGGGGACCTGCCTGAGCTGACCCATTGGCAGCAGGAAGGAGGCCCCTCCAGGGAAGAGTTCTGCGAGGAGCAGAAGAAGTGCCCTTCTCTTGTGGGTGTGTGGCAACAGGCTGCAAACCAGGCAGTTGGTGATTAGCCAGGGTCACATTGGATCTACTGGGAGAACGGTCTTCTGTATAGTGCGCCTAAGGTTGCTGAGCCTGGGTCAGCCTGTGTGCTGCTGGTACCCCAGCGCTTCCGAGCCTTCCTACTGGGTCTGGCTCATGATGTGCCTTTAGCAGGACATTTGGGGCAGGACAAGACTGTTGAAAGGCTTGTCGCTCATTTTACTGGCCCCAAATGCGCAAGAGTTCACATACTCATTGCAGGACTTGTCAGACTTGCCAGGCAAGTGGTAAGAGTGGGAGGAAGCACAGGGCTCCTCTCTAACCTTTCCCTGTGGTCAGCACCCCATTTGAAAGTGTTGACATTGACATTGTGGGGCCTCTGGATCCCAAGACAGCCATGGGCAACAGGTTCATCCTGGTCTTGGTGGACCATGCCACCGGGTACCCGCAAGCCATCCTTCTCTGGACTGTAATAGCCCCCGTGGTGGGTTGTGCATTGATGGGGATTTTCTCCCGTGTGGGGTTTCCCAGAGAGGTGGTGTCAGACCGTGATACCAACTTCATATGCAAGTATATGAAGTTCCTGTTCAGGAGTGCGGTGTAACCTATAAGTTCACCACTCCTTAGCACCCCCAAGGTAATGGGCTGGTTAAGAGATTTAACCAGACCCTGAAGGGCATGATTATGGGTCTTGAGGAACCCATGAGGCGTAAGTGGAATGTCCTCTTGCTATGCCTTCTGTTTGCTTACAGAGAGGTGCCACAGAAGTCCTCAGGGTTCAGTCCCTCTGAACTGCTGTATGGTCATCCTGAAAGAAGACCTCTGATTCTGGTGAAAGAAGGCTGGGAGAAAGCTCCCAGTAAACCTCCCCAGGATGTATATAGCTGCATGCTGGCCTTCAGAAACCAGACTAGGCGTTTAAGATAACTCGCTCAGGTGAATCTGGAAGCCAGCCAGGAAGAGATGAAATGATGGAATGATCAGAATGCCACTCCAATCGAGTTTCAGCCTGGACAGAAAGTTTGGGTCATGGCACCATGGAGCCGTGTGCGCTCCAGGATAAGTGGACTGGACCATTTGAGGTGGTGGAGCGCAAGAGTGACGTCACCTACTTGGTGGACTTGCAGTCTCCTAGGAACCCTTTGCGGGTCTGATATGGGAACCGCCTGAAACCCCACTTGGAAAGGTGCGAAGTGGGCATGCTCCTCGCAACAGATGCTGGGATGGAAGAGGAGAATGAGCCTCTTCCTGACCTCCTCTCTGCAAAGGAGAAAGATGGGTCAGTGGCTGGTGTTAACCTCTCTAACTCCCTGACCCATGAGCAGCAGAGTGACTTTCGCCAACTGTTGGGACAGTTCCCTGACCTGTACTCCCTGACCCCCGGTGTCCCTCAATGGTGCATCCATGATGTGGACACTGGGGACAGTCCTCCAGTAAGACATAAGATCTACAGAGTGACTAACAGGGTCAGAGCTTGCATCAAGGAGGAGGTCTACAAGATGTTGGCGCTAGGGGTGATTGCGTCCTCAGACAGCCCTTGGGCCAGCCCAGTGGTCTTGGCCCCTTAAGGCTGCCACGTGGGCTCAATTCAGTCACCAGGACTGACGTACGCCCCATCCCCTGAGCTGATGAGCTCATTGATCAGTTGGGGGCTGCCAGTTACCTCAGTATGATTGACTTAACGTCTGGGTACTGGCAGATTGCTTTGACTGATGGGGCAAAAGAGAGGGCAGTATTCTCCACACCAGATGGGCACTACCAATTCGGGGTGATGCCCTTTGGGATGAAGAATGCCCCTGCCACCTTTCAGAGGTTGGTCAACCAGGTGTTGATTGGACTGGAGGATTTCAGTGTCGCCTACCAGCATGACATTGCAGTGTTCAGTGCAACTTGGGAGGAACAGCTGCACCACCTCTGGGAAGTGTTGAAGGCACTGCGGAGGGCAGGCCTCACGATCAAGGTGAGTAAGTGCCAGATCAGGCAGGGTTCTGTGGTGTACATGGGACACCAGGTTGGGAGCGGCTAGGTGGTGCCCCTACAGCCCAAGATCGATACCATCCTGGCTTGGGAACCCCCCAAGACCCAGACAGAGGTGAGAGCCTTTTTAGGACTCACAGGGTATTACAGGAGGTTTGTCAAGAGGTATGTAGGAAGGTGGAATCTGACTATATGGTTGCCCCCACCTTTTGCCTGGTGTTTTGCTGGTTTATGACTTAGTTGGACTGGGACCCTGCTGTTCAGAGCCCCAGTCTATCTGCTTTCTCTGTAAAATGGTTTCCATGTACATTAGGTACATTTCTAATTGGATTCTGGAGTGCCTTATAAGCCCCTAGTATATGGTATACTATGTACCTAGGGCATAGGTACCTCAGAGGCCTACCAGGGGCTGAAGCATGTATTATGCCACCCCTGGGAATTACTCCAAAATGACACCACAGGTCTGCTACTGCAGCCTGGGTAAGGTGGTGCTTGCACCCCTTACTGTGGTATAGGCTACCTATATCACTACCATTGCACACACATATAAAACCTATAAGTCACTCCTATGGCAGGCCTTAACAATCCTGAAGGCAGAGTGCTTAGTGTTTATGTGGGAGGGTGCCCCTGCATGAGCAGGGCCCCTCTGCAGCGTTCGGAGTACCTCCTCTGATGCTGTTTGTGGTGCAGCCTGACCATATACTCTTAAGTGCATTATAACCTTGCGGTAAATGCTAACTTTGGGATGGCTGCATGGACAGTTCCAGCGGCGGGGGTAGCATTCCACCCTTCTAGAGGGAGAGACATGTTCACACTGGTCTAACCCGGTAGGACTTTCTACAGGTATCACAAAATGGATGCCTCTGCCACAGACATGGGTCTGGCCTCCTGCTGCTGACCGAAACTCCGGCAGGGGAGGCCTGGACAATAGGTTTCCTGTCCCAGGGAGGTGTAACCACCTCCCCAGACAGGCAGATGTGTATTGGGGCTGGGCAGAAGCACTCTCTGGTGCTTTGAAGTCCTGCACTGGGGGCAAACTTGGTGTCCCTGTGCATAGTCCAGTTCAAACCGGTTGCAGGGGCTACCTGCCCCTGCTCTGGTGCGAAACTGGACAAAGGAAATGGGTGTAACCACCCCTCTTTCCAAACCCTCCCATAGGTGGGTCCCTAGAGTATGTCCAACCCCCAAACTTAGTATAAGTATGGGAACCCAGTCCTTGCGACTTTAGATTACTCTGGATGAAACTCTGCAACATATATCCTGGACCTTCGATGTTCTACTTTGCTTAGAAGACTGAAGAAATCTCCCTTGGGGTCAAGGAGTGACTTCCCTGCTTGGCAGGCACCAAAGAAGCAACTGACCGGTCTACATTGCTGAAGCTCCCACCGGACGCCAAAGTCTTTGCATCACCAGAGGTGGATTTCCAGACTTCTCTGAGGCTACCCAGAGTCCACAGCAAAGCTGAGGCACATGGCTATCGTGGGTGATGTGGAACCGCGACCCCTGGACACCGTGAACTTTTGCAGCAACACTATCTTTCTGGTCTTCCTTGAAGTTGTGCTTTGGGCTCCGAGTAGCCCCAGCCTTGAGCACCTCCTGCACCGAAGATTGCTGGCCTCCACTCTATTAGTGACCCGTGGGCCAGTTTCAAGTGCGACCGCTCGAGGCTCCTTCGCGATTGCTAGCCCTTTGGATAGTAGGTCCCCACGAAGGTAACTCCTCTTCTTATTGGAATTTCCTGATTGCTCCAGATGTGCCCTAGCTTACCCTCACTGGGTGAATCCCCCAGACCTTGCTGGTCTGCACCGACGTCCTTTCTCTGCTTTCAAGTAACTTGCCGTTGCCAAGGCTTGTTGGGTACAATCTGGTTGCCGACACCGCAGCACTCGACAGACTTTGTGGGACAAATCGAATCCAGCTCATGGTTGTCATCTGTGCCTCCTGGACCTCGTGGCTGAAGAGACAAGACACCCATCAACTCACCTGAAGCACCCGACATCTGTGGGCATTGGTCAATCGTGCCCTTGGTCACTGGTAAGTAATCCAGACTCTGTCCCCTCTGCTTTCAGGTTCCTTCCAGCCTAGATCCAGGCTTGGATCACTTTGGACACTTCTCCTCTTCACGGCAGCAGCACTTCTTCGCCAGCTTCCATTTGAAATCTACGACGCGACCCAAAACCAAAAGACACCTATGCACCCGGCTTCCCTGGGTGAGGTAACACGAGTACTCCGGTGCTCTCGTGGGTTCTAGCCCTAGAACTTCCTGAATCTAAAAGGGTTTGGTCCTAACTCGATTCTAAGTGTCCCTAATCTTTAAATTTCCAACCGCGACATAGCCCATAGAAACTAACTGGAACCCGCGGTTGTGTTTACACACTGCACACGGCCCCCATGGGTCCCCTGTGTCACTACCTTGGGTGGTTCTTTGGGGTCCCAGTGATTCTACAGGCTCTAGGCCTTGTGTCTAGTTCAGTCGGGGTTCTTATACCACTTTATTGGTATATGGTTTGGTATGCCCGTAGGGCCCAAACGTGTATTTGTGCTATTACTGTTGATTGCTAACTTGTAAGTTAAGTACTTCGAACTCCAGTGTCATAAATAGACTAGAGGGGTGTGTTTCATCTTAAATATCTATATTTTAAATATATACCTGGTGTGGTTGTCCTTTCATTTGGTCATTCAAGAGATTATAGACCGGTAAAACAAGCTGCTTTACATTCCTTCAAGACTTAGCCTGAAGGCTGCTCTCCATAGCTACCACTAGGATAGCTTTCAATAAAGGTTGTCTTTAACCTATTCACCATAAGGGGTTGTTTGAACTGATACAGGGTGCCCACTATAACTAGTGGACAACATATATCAGGCCAACTTCTCACATTGGTGTGCAGCGCGTGGGATTCCAGCTTGTTATTGTTTTACCAGATAATCTCAATTGAATTGATTAACTGAAAACCACTAAAGGTACCTTAGGTTCATATAATATCAAGTTTATTATACAGTAAGTTCTACAGAACTTAGAGTTGTGTGTTAAGGGATAGCACACCCTTTCTACAACTCAAGAGAGTTCAGTAGGCCACACTAGTGTAGGTAGTGCAATACACCACACCACATTAGTAATGTCTAACCAGCCAGGAACCAGTGGGTCCCTGCCAGAAGCCAGTGAGCTTCTCCCCTATAGATATGAGGATCTCTCCTTTGCACAGCTTAGGGCCTTATGTTCCATTGGGAAGCTGAAGACAGGCAAAAGCCCAACCACCCAGCATCTCATAAAGATACTCAAGCTGGATGATCTCCCAGGACCTAGTGGTTCTGGTGGGGTAGGCAGAGTGGGTGGGCAGCAGGTGAGGGTGGGCCCAGGGGTGGAAACTCTCCTGACCCTACCTCTAATGCTGACCAGACTGATGACAATGATCAGGATCTAGTGAACCCAGCTCCCCTGGATGAGGATGATGAGGATGTTAATAATGCTCCCCTCTTTGTTCCTCCAGGAAGAGTTGAAAGTAGGGCTAGAAGGGATAGATCTCTCTCAAGGGGATCTGTCCAGTCTAACTCATCTGTAGGGACCTCTGTCTCTTCTCACAGAGGGAGGGAAACCTCCCAGGAGAGGAGAGGAGAGAGAGACTGCTGAAGTATGAGCAAGATAAATTCAACCTCAGAGAGCAGCATATGGCCCTAGATAGGGAAGCCCTATAGCTCTACAGAGCAAGTAAAAAATAAGGGACTAGAGTCCCTTGATGGCAGAAATTTCCCTAGAGATAGGGAGAGGTCTTATGACCATAGAAACCTAAGTACGATTGTCCCTCCCTACCAGAGTGGGGATGACATTCACAAATGGATAACTGCCTTGGAGATGGCCTTGAAAGTACAGAAGCTCCCTCAAGGTCAGTGGGCAGCAATCTTATGGCTCTTCTTTGCAGACAAAGGTAGAGATAAGCTCCTCACTGTAAGAGAAGAGGATGCTGATGATTACAAGCTCTTGAAGAGTGCTCTGATTGATGGGTTTGGCCTAACCCCTGAACAGTAAAGGTCCGACAGACCTGTGCCCACACCACATATTCAACAAGGCAGACGCAGTGTTAGACTTGGGGGTCTCTGGTTGGCGCAAGGTTGCCCTTGTGTCAAGCAGGAACCCTCTCCTCTACGTCAGGGCGCAGGATAACCCCTTTTGAATGACCCTTGCTCACCCTCTAGGTGCGTGGCGTGAGCAGCCAAGGCTATTCTCCAGGCGATAGTCAGTTGAGCATTTGTAACCACACACACAGTAAATACATCAATCCCCCCAGAAATGGACACCAGGCTTGGATATGTAAAAATACGCTCTTTATGTAAAAATAGGAATATATATCAGAAGACTTATCACAAGACCAATAACGTTTTCTCTATGCCACCAGATTGTAAAGCAGGCAAATGTTCTTTGTTTGTAGTTTAAAATGTTATACTCTTCAGTCTTTTTAGCAAGGCTTACTCGGGATTCCAGTCACTTACAGGGGGGTTTGGGGCAGTCTCAGCCCTTCGGTGCGCTTCTTCGCGTATCTCTCTCCCTTCTGTCAACGATCAGCCCGGACCCTGCCGCGGCTCTTGAAGACGGGGAAAGAAGGCGTTGCGGGGCCCGAGCCCGGTACTGGAATGCTGAGGAACGTTGCAGTCTCTGGGGGAGCCGGCACGGGTCAGTGCAACTCCGGTGATGGGAGGGGGAGCACCTTTGGATCCTCTTGAGCGGGTGCATGTATTCATGCAGGCGCGGCCCACGACCCTCAGCACGGCAGTGCGGGGGTCTCCACAGCGGGGGCGGCGTGGCCTGATCCCAGACTGAGATCGCGAAGTGGGGTCACAGGGCACGGTCCGTGCAGCTGGGGACCCGGCGGGGATCACGATCGTCGGGTAGGAATTCTGGCGGGAGGGGCGATAGCGCTTCAGCGCGCTCCAGTAGCAGGCGGTGGCAGAGGCGCAGGCAGCCTAGCCCGGGGGCAGAGAGCGACTGCGGTCGGAGCGAGGCTCTCACGGGGGCAAAGGCAGGCAAGCTCCCAAGTGTCACGGCCCTAGGAGGGGCGATGAGGGGCGCAGTCTTCCTCAAGCGGGATGCACACACGGCTCGAGTTTCAGGACGAGCAAAGGCACAAAGAACCCACTGGTCCTGGGGTTCAGTTCAGGGGGCAAGCTCAGATCAAGCCCTTGGAGAATGTTTAAAGCACAAAGCAGCAAAGTCTTTTCAGCAAGTCTCTTCCTCTCCTTTCTCAGCAAGGCAAGCAGCAGGCCAGTCCTTCCAGCGTCTTCTTCTCCTTCTAGTCGGGCAAAGGTTCTTTGTGGTAAAACAGGATTCTGATTTCTTAGGAGCCAGGCTCCTACTTTTATACAGTGATTCTTTTGTTCTTTAGCGCCAGGGGGCCTGGGCCTGGCTCAGTCCAGTTCTGGAGCACTTTGTTATGGTGGCTCTGCTCTTTCCTTTCAGCAGCAGGGTAGAGACATCAGCCGCTCCACAGGGGGCGGAGCCGGCTTTGTGGTGGCAGAGCCCAGGTCTATTCAAGAGTCAAGGTGTACTCCTCCCACCCATCCTGGTGAAATCTCTCTACCCACAACCTGGCAGCCAGCCTGTCTCTGGGGATTCCCCAACCCTGCTCCTTACTGTTGCTAGGCAGAACACACTCACACAGCAGAGGCGGACTGAAATGGCCAGGTCAGTAAATACTAACTTTCTAACAGTAGTATTTACAAACGCAGGATATTAAAATAAACTTTACTAAAAGAAGTATTTTATTATTCTGAGTTCAGGCATACTAAACTTGACAATCTACCATGCTCTATGAGTCCACTGGGGTCACAGCGTGTAGTGACTCCAGCAGCCCATTCTGGCCTATGGAGAGCAGGTAGCCTTCAATAGTGAAAAACGGAAATGGCTGTAATTCACTACTAAGACATGCCACACACATCGGGGCATGTCCTACCTTATGCCTACAATGCACCCTGCCCTGGGGCCTACTAGAGGGGTGGCTAACATGTAGTTAAGGGAAGGTTTAGGGACTGGCAAGTGGGGGCACTTGTGCAGTCAGCGCGACAGTACCAGACTGCACGCAGGTTCTGCAGTGGCAGACCCTAGACACATTTTACAAGGCCGCTTCTGTGGGTGGCGCAACCAGCGCTGCAGGCCCACTAGCAGCATTGGCATTCACAAGCCCTGGCACTCCTGGTGCACTTTACTGGGGACTGACAGTAAATCCAATAAACCAATCATGAATATCAATTAATGTATACATTTTACCATAGGGAGAGCATATGCACCTTAGCACTGGTCAGCAGTGGTAAGGTGCCCAGAGTCATAAAACAGCCAACACCAGGTCAGGAAAAATACCGGAGGAAGGCAAAAAGTTTAGGGATGACCCTGCAAAAAGGGCCAAGTCCAACACAACCCCCTTCCAGCCAAAACGCAGGGTAGACCAATCACCATCGTGATGGTCTTCCCTGCTTGGGGCGATAGAACAAGGACCTGGCCCGCAACTGCAGGGGCAGACTCCATTTCTACGCCAATCTGAACCTAGCGGACTCCCTCGGTCCATACTCTCAGGGCCCACCAAGCCAATCCATGGGGAACCCTTCTCCTCACCTGTGGACACCACCTGTGCAGCACCTAACCTTAACTGGCCCACAGGTGTGTCCCAACAGACAGATAGCAAAATGCTACAGTGGCCACTGACAGTAGTCAGGGATGAGACCCAGGCCGTATGCCTCTCAGGGCTCTCAATCCTCGGTGGTGCCAGGGAGCGGGGGGCAGTAGCCCCAGGTGCTTGGCACCCTTTGTCCATTCTCCCCCTTGTCAGGTCAGGTATGACATCCTGGCACTGACCCACCAGCCCCAGGACTGTACCCGGCGGCTGGACCCAAGACTGGGGTGGCCTCTCCCACACCCGGTCCTTCTCCTTGGGGCTCTGTACCCTCCCACCTGGAGTGGTACCCCCTTCCAGAATTGCCAGGGCACCTGGGGCAGGTGTACTGCGCAATTCTCTCACCAGTTCAGGTGTTCTATCCTGCAACTGGGCGTCCAGGTCAGGGGGGAGACCCTGAACCTGGCCCTCCAACCTAGGGTCTAAACTCTTCAGTTGAGCCAGGGTCAGAGGCGAGGACTCCCTCCCTCTGCACCCCCTTCCAGAGTACTGCCCACTCCCAACTGGCATGGTACCCCCAGAAGCAACATGGGTCAGGACACTGATTACAGTAGTCCCACCCTCCTGTTCAGACAACACCTGAACCTGGCTTCCCAACCCTGGGACCAACCCATGCGGTTGAACGCTCGCCTGGCGCACCAGGACTTCCCGGGGAGCACGCATGCCCCCCCTGAGGGTGACACATAACTCCTGTGTCGTTTGACAGTCTGCCTGGCGCTGATATCCCGACCCCTGTCCATCTGACAGTGCCTGAAGATCCCCCAGGACAGAAGTGGTGTCACCATGGTCATTCCCTCGTGACGCAGTCCTTCTGGCTGGCCCCTGGCCCACTGGTTCTTCCACTGGGGACTCTTTCCCCCTCTCACCCCTCACTCTTGACCTCTGCACCCTCCCAACTGGAGCGGTACTGCCAGACACCAGAACTGATAGAGGCCTGCTTACAGACACTCCCAGCTCACCAGACACTAGGGGATCCCCTCAACGGGTGGCCCATCAGGACAGCCTAGGCTCCCCGCCTGGTGTTCCCTTAAAGACAGGGACATCTTAAGGATTTTGGGGGCCCTGGGCCAAACATATTTTGGGGGCCTCTGTTCAGAACAGCTTTGAATTTATGATCCAATTTGAGCCCCTGTTTCCCACGCAGTTTCTGCTTCCTCAGCTGCGTTAGTGATCCAGTTTGCATAATAGGCATTAGTCTATATATTCCCGATGTAAACGGACGCAAGCAGCTGACAGCGGTAGGATTTAGTATTTCCTGCCCTGCTATATTAATACTTTTAAAATTGTATATGTGTGGCTGAATTACTCTGTGCTTTTTAACAATTTCTCCTACCTACGCACACTTACACTTTTCTTGATTCTGCTTGCCTACAAATCCTTAGCTGCTTTGATACGCATCTTGCTTTTCCTCCAGTCCTGGTCCGCCGCGGCTGATACTCCGATTGTGCGGAGGGCTGGGGCTACTATCGGGCTCCTCACTTCTGGCAACGCAGTTTCCACTTCCTCAGCTGCGTTAGCGATCCAGTTTGCATCATATGCATTAGCCAATATATTCCCGATGCAAACGAACAAACGCAGCGAGGGCGCCAAAGGCATGCCTGTCTGTGCTGTGAGGCGTCCGGGAGATGTCCGGCGCCGCCCATGCTGCCCATTTCCCCTCCGGTGAGTTTCTTCCACTATATTACAATAGAAAAAACTGCTTAGCCTTAGGCGGATACCATTATGTCAGTGTACAGCAGCTGATCCGAGCTTGGAGGTAGACTTTCGATGCAATAAGTGCAACTGGTCTCTCCTCCAGCCCAGGAATCTCACACCCAAGATCCTCCCACGCAACAATAAGTGTAAAAACAATAAGAAAATAGAGGACTTATAGGCCACCCTTTTAAATTGTCACTCTATGCGAAAGCATGAACCACACATTTATGGCCTACTTTTAGACGAATAGCCTAATTTTTTATTTCTCACTGAGACCTGACTGTCTGAAGCCTCCAACCCTACTATCACCTTGGCCATCCCTACGGGTTATAAAATCCTTAGGAGAGATTGGGAAGGGGGGCGGTGTCGCCATAATTTACTATCAAAAACTAGACTGCTCTCCCATCCCGATGGAAAACATCGAGAGCGCAGAGTCCTTAGACTTCCGCCGTACCTTATCCCTCCATCATAGCACTGCTGCTTTTCTGATTTAGAGACCTCCCAGTGCAATTGGAAATTGTATTACTACGCTTAATACAGCCACCACCTCCCTGGCCTTAAAATACAACACCTGACTTATTCTGGGAGATTTCAATATACATATGGACAATGGAAAAGACCCTCAAACAATTTCCTTGTTGGACACGCTGCAGGCCTGCAACACGTTGTTCGGCCACCCATGAGAAGGGCCATACTCTAGACCAAATCCTTCACAACTTTGACATATCAGTAAGCTTACCTCTTCCCATTATCTGGTCTGACCACCTCCTATTAAAATGTGTCATTCCCAACTCTGCCACAGCCCTCGGGCTAACGCAGGGCAGAGGGACTCTAATTACAGGACGTTCCATAAAATATCCATCCTGATTTTTAGCAGATGACCTCAGTCATTCCTCACCGGAGCTGGCTGGCTGCACCGACTCGGACACCCTCTCAATAGATTCATGGCTCTGAACCAACATTGATGCAGTGGTACCAATTGTTTCCCGCTCCACAAAGAGTTCGGCCTCACCAGCTCCATTGTTTAATAATTCCCTCAGATCTAGCAAGAGAAATTGTAGAAAAATTGAACGGAAATGGCGTAAATCCTATCCAACTGAGGACAGGAAGGTGTATAAAGACAACTTAAAAGCTCATTACATTCTCGTGAAGGCAGCCAAGAAAAACGTCTTTCAAACCAAGATAGAAATTGCCCAAAATAAGAGTAAGGAAATCTTTAGTATAGTTAAATCCTTTACCGCCCCGAAAGCTGGCACAAAGGAAGGGCCATGCACGGAAGAATGGTCTAAGCAAATAGCTCAATTCGTCCTCAAAAAGATATCCGTTATCCAACATGCCTTCACTAACAGCTCAGAGGAAGAACTGACCTTCTACCTTGGTTCTAATAGCATATTTCACCTCTTGGATCCTCCATCTTCACTAGCTTTCCCTGAGTTTCAGCTTGAGGAGTCACTGACCCTTCTCCAAAGCATTAAGTCTGGCTCTCCTACCGACCCATGTCCAGCGAATATCCTGAACCTATTAGCTCCCACCATAAACCCCACGGTAAACCAGCTCTATTTAATGCTTCCCTCGCCTCACGCAAAATTCCGAAATTATGGAAGAATGCTAAGCTTCTTCCACTGATAAAAAAGACTAAGGCCAAACCTACGAACCCTACCAACTACAGGGCAATCTCCCTTCTTCCGGCCCTCTCCAAAGTATTAGAGAAGCATGTAAACCAGGCTCTCCAAAAATAGATTGAAGATGGGAAGCTCCTTCATGAGTCCCAATCCAGTTTTAGGGCTAACTACAGTACGGAGACCGCTCTGCTGGAAGTGACTGAATTTCTCAAGGGTAAGCTGGACCAGGAAGGCAAGGCTGTTCTGATACTGCTCGATCTGTCGACGGCCTTCGATACGGTCCCAGATGAGAGGCTCCTGGAGAGACTTGCTAACATTGGCCTGGGGGGACCGCCTTAACATGGATGTCATACTTCTTGGCAAAAAGATCTCAGGACATGGTAATCCAGAAACACCTGACTGGAGCTCTTGGTGGCCATAAGATCTGCCGTCCCTGCCCACGGAAAAGGAGAAAATAAATAACTTAGGAAATGTCATAGACAAGACACTCTCCATGTGCTTTCAAATCTAAAATCTAACTGCCGTTTGCTTTGGCATACTCCGGATGCTAAAAAAATTCCTGCCACTGTTACCGCTTGAGAGCAGAAAGATTGTGCTGCAGGCTCTGGTGACATCAAAGCTTGACTATGTCAACAGCTTGTATCTCAGTCTTCCCAAATTCCTTATCCAGCGCCTACAAGTGGTACAAAATGCTGCAGCCAGAGCCTTCCTGAGACCTAAACCCAGATCTAGTATGACCCCCTATTCTTAAGTCTCTACACTGGCTCCACATAAAAGAACGGATCGACTTCAAAGCGATGACCATCTTCTTTAAAACTTTCCCTGGCTCAGGAGCCGGCTACTTAAATAAGCGCGTTAATCGCTACACAACATGTAGACCCCTAAGATCTTCCAATGCCAACCTGGCCATTGTGCCTAAAATATGCCGTGCCTGCACTGGAGGCAGATCCCTCAGCTTTCTAGGTGCAAAATTGTGGAATAGCCTACCTGAGTCTCTGAGACTAACCAAAAACCTACTCTTTCAGGAAAAACCTGGCTTTTTAATAACTGATGGGTCTTTTACGCACATTTTCCTCCCGCTGTCAAGCGCCAGGACACTCTAGTCTGAGTAGCTGCACGATTTATTAAATACACTTTTCCATTTCATTAGGGTCCTGACAGTGCAAAGGAACACTTGTTCAAATTCTAAGGGCCTTATTTATGAGGCCTTGCTTCACTTTTATGCTGCGGGTGCGTCACTTTTTGCGACGTACCGGCAGCGTAAAAAATGTGCCATGTTGCCCCCTATGTACAAAGTGGTGCATCTAGACAGATGCATCACTCTGTAAACCCCTGCACCACATTATACCTGTGCCAGGTATAATGTATGCAGGGTTGGTGTTACCCCGCAAAAAGCTTTGTAGAAGTGACGCATTGAAATCTATGAGAACTCAGTGCGCCACTTCTAGGACGCCATTTCGTCAATGTCTTACACCTGCCTCACAGCAGGTGTAAGACTGATGCAGGCAAGCCCCATGTGAAAGGACACATTGCTGGAGTTGCGTCTATTTTCAGACATGCCCCAGCAATGCATCACTTTTGAGCCTACAGATATGTCAGAAATACTGACATATCTGTAACTCCTTGCAACATGATGCATCATACAGTAAATATGACGCATCCATCATGCGATGCATCACTTCTCATAAATAAGGCCCTAAACGTGTTTACATCTAATGTTCAGGGATAGTTATGTGTGTTTTCAATATTGTAACACAGCAGCAGCTCACCAATATTACTGCATATAATTTCTTTGATGCCCTCCCATTTCTTATATGTTAGGCATTGTTTTGATCTAAAAGAAACTTTCTTTATGTATATTGCATGAAACCAGCACAACATTTCTCTGCAAAATGGCTGTACTAGACTTTCACACATCAAGTACATAAAAAAGAAATTAAAGGAAAACAGTTATTTAAAACAATCTGTTTAAACAATATTCAAGCTCATTAAGGCAAAACTCTGGAGAACAGAGCTGACTTTGTCAGGGGGCCCCCTGAAAGGCTGGGGCCCTGGGCCAGAGCCCACTTTGCCCATGCATTAAAACGTCTCTGCTTAAAGAACCATCCAGGCTCTGAGACTGGGTTTCGGGCACCTGGGGGCACGCAGCCCCACACTCACTCCTTCTCCACTGAGACAGGACGTGAGCCCCTACACCCCTCCCACTACCATGGGACCTAGCTGGGCTACTCTGCACCACTTCCACCACTCTGGGTTGGAAGATACCTGAGCCACTCCCCACAGGGTCACTCCCCAATGCCTCTCCAGACCCTCTGGAATCCACCAAAAGGTCTGCCTCCAATGTGGGCTCTCTGCGGTCAGAGAACTCACCCTCACACAGGTGTTGGCATAGCTCTGGAAAACAGGGACTTACAATATGCTCTCCCACAATTGGATCACACAGCCCCCTAGCAGGGTTAACCAAACTATCCTTCACCTTACCATCCAGTGCCTCACACACGTACTCCACACCACTCTCCTGAGACTGGCAAGACAGTATCTGACTGTCTCTGTCCCACAACCCACACTCTTCTGGGTGGTCTTCACACTCACCCACCAGGACTTCAATGTTGGGGGAACCCCTCTCCTTGTACCTCTCAGCTAGAGTCAGTAGAGTGTCCCTCCCTCCACTAGGACTATGAACCCCTGCGCCAGTTACCCCATTCCCTTCAGGGATACTGCGCACTACTGGAGCTACCTCATGTCCTTGAACCTCCTGGTATATGTTAACCCCCTCCTTCAAGTCAGGCACCACATCTCTGGGTGTGCGTACTACTCTCTCAGCACTGTAAAACTCAATATTGCTGCCACCAGAGGGGGAGCGGTCTAAACTCTTGATCTTGAGATCCAACTCCCTCATTTTTAGGTCATGATCCATTTGGCGTTGTTGTGCCTCCAAGGCCAACTTCTGCTTCTCCATTTCCATTTGTCCTGCCAACTTTGCCATCTCCATTGCATGCGCCCTGTCTGCTGCCCTGTCTGCCAGCTCCTCTGGGGACAGGACTCTGCTGGGCTCCACTAGGTTGTCGGGTGGAATGATGTCCCCCGCATTCTGTGGGTCTCTTGATTCTTTCCAGGCTCTCAACGCCTTGAGGTACTGGTTTTTCCTCTTGAATCCAGTATGGGGAACTCTGAATTTTACACTGTAGCCCTTCAATTGCTCTGCTGTGTGACCTTCCAGTCCCTCCCAATCCACCTCATCCATTCCAGAAATCACAGAGAGTGCTCTTCCAGCAGGGAGTGAGCCAGGCATGGTTGCAATAATGGCAGATGTCTCAACAAAGTTCAAAAAATGAAAACCTGTGGCTGCGTTACTTGGTCTGCTCTCACTATCTGGTGATTAATAATTCACTGTATGCAAATTACAAATGCAAATTCGAAATCCCAGCCGCTGCCAACAATGTTAGACTTGGGGGTCTCTGGTTGGCGCAAGGTTGCCCTTGTGTCAAGCAGGAACCCTCTCCTCTACGTCAGGGCGCAGGATAACCCCTTTTGAATGACCCTTGCTCACCCTCTAGGTGCGTGGCGTGAGCAGCCAAGGCTATTTTCCAGGCGATAGTCAGTTAAGCATTTGTAACCACACACACAGTAAATACATCAATCCCCCCAGAAATGGACACCAGGCTTGGATATGTAAAAATACGCTCTTTATGTAAAAATAGGTATATATATCAGCAGACTTATCACAAGACCAATAACGTTTTCTCTATGCCACCAGATTGTAAAGCAGGCAAATGTTCTTTGTTTGTAGTTTAAAATGTTATACTCTTCAGTCTTTTTAGCAAGGCTTACTCGGGATTCCAGTCACTTACAGGGGGGTTTGGGGCAGTCTCAGCCCTTCGGTGCGCTTCTTCGCGTATCTCCCTCCCTTCTGTCAACGATCAGCCCGGACCCTGCCGCGGCTCTTGAAGACGGGGAAAGAAGGCGTTGCGGGCCCCGAGCCCGGTACTGGAATACTGAGGAACGTTGCAGTCTCTGGGGGAGCCGGCACGGGTCAGTGCGACTCCGGTGATGGGAGGAGAAGCACCTTTGGATCCTCTTGAGCGGGTGTGTGTATTCAGGCAGGCGCGGCCCACGACCCTCAGCACGGCAGTGCGGGGGTCTCCACAGCGGGGGCAGCGCAGCCTGATCCCAGACTGAGATCGCGAAGCGGGGTCACAGGGCACGGTCCGTGCAGCTGGGGACCCGGCGGAGATCACGATCGTCGGGTAGGAATTCCGGCGGGAGGGGCGATAGCGCTTCAGCGCCCTCCAGTAGCAGGCGGGCGCAGGCAGCCTAGCCCGCGGGCAGAGAGCGACTCCGGTCGGAGCGAGGCTCTCACGGGGGCAAAGGCAGGCAAGCTCCCGAGTGTCACGGCCCTAGGAGGGGCGATGAGGGGCGCAGTCTTCCTCAAGCGGGATGCACACACGGCTCGAGTTTCAGGACGAGCAAAGGCACAAAGAACCCACTGGTCCTGGGGTTCAGTTCAGGGGACAAGCTCAGATCAAGCCCTTGGAGAATGTTTAAAGCACAAAGCAGCAAAGTCTTTTCAGCAAGTCTCTTCCTCTCCTTTCTCAGCAAGGCAAGCAGCAGGCCAGTCCTTCCAGCGTCTTCTTCTCCTTCTAGTCGGGCAGAGGTTCTTTGTGGTAAAACAGGATTCTGATTTCTTAGGAGCCAGGCTCCTACTTTTATACAGTGATTCTTTTGTTCTTTAGCGCCAGGGGGCCTGGGCCTGGCTCAGTCCAGTTCTGGAGCACTTTGTTATGGTGGCTCTGCTCTTTCCTTTCAGCAGCAGGGCAGAGACATCAGCCGCTCCACAGGGGGCGGAGCCGGCTTTGTGGTTGCAGAGCCCAGGTCTATTCAAGAGTCAAGGTGTACTCCTCCCACCCATCCTGGTGAAATCTCTCTACCCACAACCTGGCAGCCAGCCTGTCTCTGGGGATTCCCCAACCCTGCTCCTTACTGTTGCTAGGCAGAACACACACACACAGCAGAGGCGGACTGAAATGGCCAGGTCAGTAAATACTAACTTTCTAAAAGTAGTATTTACAAACGCAGGGTATTAAAATAAACTTTACTAAAAGAAGTATTTTATTATTCTGAGTTCAGGCATACTAAACTTGACATTCTACCATGCTCTATGAGTCCACTGGGGTCACAACGTGTAGTGACTCCAGCAGCCCATTCTGGCCTATGGAGAGGAGGTAGCCTTCAATAGTGAAAAACGAAAATGGCTGTAATTCACTACTAAGACATGCCACACACATCAGGGCATGTCCTACCTTATGCCTACAATGCACCCTGCCCTGGGGCCTACTAGAGGGGTGGCTAACATGTAGTTAAGTGAAGGTTTAGGGACTGGCAAGTGGGGGCACTTGCGCAGTCAGTGCGACAGTACCAGACTGCACGCAGGTTCTGCAGTGGCAGACCCTAGACACATTTTACAAGGCCGCTTCTGTGGGTGGCGCAACCAGCGCTGCAGGCCCACTAGCAGCATTGGCATTCACAAGCCCTGGCACTCCTGGTGCACTTTACTGGGGACTGACAGTAAATCCAATAAACCAATCATGAATATCAATTAATGTATACATTTCACCATAGGGAGAGCATATGCTCCTTAGCACTGGTCAGCAGTGGTAAGGTGCCCAGAGTCATAAAACAGCCAACACCAGGTCAGAAAAAATACCGGAGGAAGGCAAAAAGTTTAGGGATGACCCTGCAAAAAGGGCCAAGTCCAACACGCAGCCATCGCCCCCCAACTACGGAAGGTCATCAACATCTCCTTCGAAACAGCGGCATTCCCGGAAAGCTGGAAGCACGCCAAAATCAATGCCCTCCTCAAGAATCCCAAGGCGGACCCCAAGGACTTCAAGAACTTCCGGCCCATCTCCCTGCTCCTGCTCCCGGCGAAGGTCATCGAGAAAATCATCAACATGCAACTGACCCGCCACCTCGAAGACAACAACATACTTGACCCGTCCCAATCCGGATTCAGATGAAATCACAGCACCGAGACTGCCCTCATCGCCGCCACAGACGACATCAGGCGCCAATTAGACAACGGCAAAACATCAGCCCTCATCCTCCTAGACCTCTCGGCCGCCTTCGACACGGTCTGCCATCGCACTCTAAAAACTCTCCTCCAAGAAGCCTGTATCCAAGAGAAGGCCCTCGACTGGACCACATCCTTCCTTTCCGACAGATCCCAGAGCGTCCGACTCCCACCTTTCCAATCCAAAGCCACCGACATCATCTGCGGCGTCCCCCAGGGCTCCTCCCACAGCCCAACGCTGTTCAACATCTACATGGCCCCCCTCGCACAAGTGGCCCATCACCACAACCTCAACATCATCTCCTACGCCGACGACACTCAGCTCATCCTCTCCCTCACCAAGGACCCACGCACCGCCAAAACCACCATCCACGATGGAATGAAGGCCATTGCCGACTGGATGAGGAGCAGCCGGCTGAAATTGAACTCGGGCAAGACGGAGGTCCTCATCCTCGGACCCAACCCCTCGGCCTGGGATGACTCCTGGTGGCCGACCACTCTCGGGACAGGACCGACACCCACCGACCACGCACGCAATCTAGGATTCATCCTCGACTCCTCCCTCTCCATGTCCAAGCAGGTCAACGCCGTGTCCTCCTCCTGCTACAACACCCTCCGAACTCTTCGCAGGATCTACAAGGTGACACAGGCCCTCGTCAGCAACAGGCTGGACTACGGCAACGCACTCTATGCCGGAATCCCAGCCAAACACCTACGACGACTACAGCTCATCCAAAATGCCTCCACCCGACTGATCGTCAACGTCCCCTGACGCAGCCACATCACCCCCCACCTGACAAACCTACACTGGCTCCCCGTCAACAAGAGGATCACCTTCAAACTCCTCACCCACGCTCACAAAGCACTCCATGACACCAGACCAGCCTACCTGAACAGCAGAATCAGCTTCCACACCCCCACCCGCCAGCTCCGCTCCGCCAGCCTCGCACTCGCCGCCGTCCCCCGCATCCAACGAACAACCTCCGGCGGCAGATCCTTCTCCTACCTCGCCGCCAAGACATGGAACACCCTACCTACCCAGCTATGGCAGACCGAAGACCTACTCACCTTCAGAAGACTCCTCAAGACCTGGCTCTTCGAGCAGTAGCGCAACTCCCCCCCCCCCTCTCAGCGCGTTGAGACACACACGGGTAAGTAGCACGCTTTACAAATACCATGATTGATTGATTGATTGATTGATTGAAGTTCAGAGACACCCAAAAAGCTCAGACTCAAGACTGGGTAGACTTTGTTGATTGTGCTACTAAGGCTCTGGAAGGTTGGATACATGGCCACAAAGTGCATTACTTTTCAGGATTGTACAATTTGATTATGAGGGAGCAGATCCTTAGTAATTGTCAAAACCAGTTTTAACACCAGTACCTGGTGGACTCTGATCTGACCTCTCCACAAGAATTGGGAAAGAAGGCAGACAAATGGGTCAGAACCAGTATAAGGCCTAAGAATCAGAGGGGTGACCAGAAGAAATATTCTACCAAGCCCCAAGAGAAAGGTGGGAATAAATCTAAGGATAAGTCCATTACAGGGCCCCAAAACTCCTCTTCTGGGGTGTGTCCCAACCTCCTTCCTCCCCTGAAAAGAAACCATATTGCCATGTCTGTAAAAAGCATGGCCACTGGAAAACTGATCCCAGTTGCCCCAGGAATGGCAATAAAGAAAATGTTCCTCCAGCAAATGCTACCATTCCTCCTGGTACTACTAGTAGTAATCCCCCAGGTGGTAGTATTGCACCCAAGAAGTTAGGTGCATTCTCATGGGGAACAGAGGTGGGCCCTAGTTTAGACAGCCCCCCCTCACAGGCCTCCTCAGTCTGTGATGGTGGTGTGGGATTTGCCACTTTTACCATAGCTCCCAATACTTTGGGCAGGTACAGACTGGAGCCAATAATCAATGGTCAGAAAGCTGTGGCCTATAAGGACACTGGGGTAGTGTCACCATGGTGACAGGGAAACTAGTTCCCCCTCAGCAGCTTTTACCTGACTTTAGTAATCAGGTGACCAACGTAGATGGTGTCAGTACAGATCACCCCATGGCAATAGTCAATCTTGGCTGGGGAGGAGTCACAGGCCCAAAGAGAGTGGCAGTGTCCCCAAACTTGCCTGTAGATTGCCTGATGGGTAATGATTTGGAAATTTCATCCTGGGCTGCAGTTGAACACCAAGCCCATTTGAGAATGCTGGGCATACATGAGAAGGTTAGTGGGGCTGTGATGACCACAGCCCAACCCATGAAACATTTTGGAGTGATGGAGCCTGAAATATTGGCCCACTCTCCTCCACAAAGAGAGCACAAGGGTTGAAGAAAGGTCTTCTCCCCCCCAGACTATAGGTAAGGGTCAGTTTCCCCAGGGAACTTATCCTACCCCTTGTGAAGGAACTGACCCAGAGGTAGTCAGGCCTGGCCAAGCAACACCCCTGATAGCAGTGGACCCTTCCAAGGTGGTACACAGTCTGGAGCAGGTGACCTGCCCCTCTCTACCCTGCCTCCGTCAGCCCAGGGCTGCAGAGGTCAGGAAGATCAGTGGACCCCACAGGGCCCCCTGTCCAGAGGGAACCCCCCATCAGCAGATTAGGGGCACCCAGCCTAGTAGCCCTAGCCAGGTGAGAATTCCTCAACACACTGAGGGATCCCCATTACCATTGAGTAGGGACCTCTCCCAGCAGGACTCTGTTGGGCAAGGGCAAACATGGGACCCAAAGGTTCCAAACCTGCCCATCCCCACCAGTGTTCCACCCAAAGGGACCCAACCCCCAGCTGTAAGCAGCCAGAAGTTTACCCTTACAGCAAAGTACAACTCAGTCGTGGAAAGTAAGGCATCCATGGTGACAAGTGATCTGAGGAAGCTCTGGCCAACTTGATTAGGGCCTCACTTCTCTACTCAGACACCTCACCAGCCTTCTACTTTGCCAAAACACACCACAGGTAGTAATTATCCATGGTGGAGATCCTCTAAGGCCCTTAGGGTGAGGAATAGCTTAGTGGATCATAAGACAGGGGGCAACCATGCTAGTGCAGGTACTTCCTTATATGGCCACTTAGTCAATAAAGGCTCAACTGGCCAAGGTTAGCCTTATCTCCTTTCGTTTGGGGGGGGGGGGTTATGTAGGAAGGTGGAATCTAACTATATGGTTGCCCCCACTTTTTGCCTGGTGTTTTGCTGGCTTTATGACTTAGTTGGACTGGGACCCTGCTGTTCAGGGCCCCAGTCTATCTGCCTTCTATGTAAAATGGTTTCCATGTACATTAGGTACATTTCTAATTGGATTCTGGAGTGCCTTATAAGCCCCTAGTATATGGTATACTATGTACCTAGGGCATAGGTACCTCAGAGGCCTGCCAGAGGCTGAAGCATGTATTATGCCACCCCTGGGAAGCACTCCAAAATGACACCACAGGTCTGCTACTGCAGCCTGGATAAGGTGGTGCTTGCACCACTTACTGTGGTATAGGCTACCTATATCACTACCATTGCACACATATATAAAACCTAATATCACTCCTATGGCAGGCCTTAACAATCCTGAAGGCAGAGTGCTTGGTTTTTATGTGAGAGAGTGCCCCTACATGAGCAGAGCCCCTCTGCAGCGTTCGGAGTACCTCCTCTGATGCTGTATGTGGTGCAGCCTGACCATATACTCTTAAGTGCATTATAACCTCGCGGTAAATGCTAACTTTGGGATGGCTGCTCAGAAACATGTAGTGTTTGGTGTCAAACGCTTTGGCATACTGCCCCCCCCCGCCAGTTCTAGTGGCGGGGTAGCATTCCACCCTTCTAGAGGGAGAGACATGTTCACACTGGTGTAACCCGGTAGGTCTTTCTACAGCCCTGGCATCAAAAAATGGATGCCTCTGCCATAGAAACGGGTCTGGCCTCCTGCTGCTGACCGACAACCTGGCAGGGGAGGTCTAGACAATAGGTTTCCTGTCCCAGGGAGGTGTAACCACCTCCCCAGACAGGCAGATGTGTTTTGGGGCTGGGCGGGAGCACTCTCTGGTGCTTTGAAGTCCTGCAGTGGGAGCACACTTGGTGTCCCTGTGCATAGTCCAGTTCAAACCGGTTGCAGGGGCTATCTGTCCCTGCTCTGGTGTGAAACTGGGCAAAGAAAATGGGTGCTTTACATTTCCAAACCCTCCCATAGGTGGGTCCCTAGAGTATGTCCAACCCCCAAACTTAGTATAAGTATGGGAACCCAGTCCTTGCGACTTTAGATTACCCTGAGCGAAACTCTGCAACATACATCCTGGACCTTTGACGTTCTACTTTGCTTAGAAGACTGAAGAAATCTCCCTTGGGGTCAAGGAGTGACTCCCCTGCTTGGCAGGCACCAAAGAAGCAACTGACCTATCTGCATCACTGAAGCTCCCGACGGACGCCAAAGTCTTTGCATCACCAGAGGTGGATTTCTAGACTTCTCCGAGGCTACCCTGAGTCCACAGCAAAGCTGAGGCCCATGGCTATCGTGAGTGATGTGGAACTGTGACCCCTGCACACCGTGAACTTTTGCAGCAACACTATCTTCCTGGTCTTTCTCGAAGTTGTGCTTTGGGCTCCCAGTAGCCCTAGCCTTGAGCACCTCCTGCACCGAAGATTGCTGGCCTCCACTCCACGAGTGACCCATGGGCCAGTTTCAAGTGCGACTGCTCGAGGCTCCTTTGCGATCGCTAGCCCTTTGGCTAGTAGGTCCCCACAAAGGCAACTCCTCTTCTGATTGGGCTTTCCTGGTTGCTCCTGACGTGCCCCAGCTTACCCTCACTGGGTGAGTCCCCCAGACCTTGCTGGTCTGCACCGACATCCTTTCTCTGCTTTCAAGTAACTTGCCGTTGCCAAGGCTTGTTGGATCCAATCTGGTTGCCGACACCGCAGCACTCGACAGACTTTGTGGGACATCTCGAATCCAGCTCCTGGTTGTCATCTGTGCCTCCTGGACCTCGTGGCTGAAGAGACAAGACACCCGTCAACTCACCTGAAGCACCCGACATCTGTGGGCATTGGTCAATCGTGCCCTTGGTCACTGGTAAGAAACCCAGACTCTGTTCCCTCTGCTTTCAGGTTCCTTCCAGACTAGATCCAGGCTTGGATCACTTTGGACACTTCTCCTCTTCACGGCATCAGCACTTCTTCGCCAGCTTGCATTTGAAATCGACGACCCGACCCGACACCAAAAGACACCTATGCACCCGGCTTCCCTGGGTGAGGTAACACGAGTACTCCGGTGCCCTCGTGGGCGCTAGCCCTAGAACTTCCTAAGTCCAAAAGGGTTTGGTCCTAACTCGATTCTAAGTGTCCCTAATCATTAAGTTTCCAACCGCGACATTGCCCATAGAAGCTAACTGGAACCCGCGGTTGTGTTTACACACTGCACACAGCTCCCGTGGGTCCCCTGTGTCACTACCTTGGGTGGTTATTTGGGTTCCCAGCAATTCTACAGGCTCTAGGCCTTGTGTCTAGTTCAGTAGTGGTTCTTACACCACTTTATTGGTATATGGTTTGGTATGCCCCTAGGGCCCAAACATGGATTTGTGCTATTACTGTTGATTGCTAACTTGTAAGTTAAGTACTTCGAACTCCAGTCTCATAAAGAGACTAGAGGGGTGTGTTTTATCTTAAATACATATATTTTAAATATATACCTGGTGTGGTTGTCCTTTCATTTGGTCATTCAAGAGATTATAGACTGGTAAAACAAGCTGTTTTACATTCCTTCAAGACGTAGCCTGAAGGCTGCTCTCCATAGCTACCACTAGGATAGCTTTCAATAAAGGTTGCCTTTAACCTATTCACCATAAGGGGTCGTTTGGACTGATACAGGGTGCCCACTATAACTAGTGGACAGCATATATCAGGCCAACTTCTCACAGGGTAATGGAGCATTGTTGCACCCTTGACAGAGCTGTCTTCTAGTAAGCAGCCCAAGAAAGGGAACTGGACTGATGCCTGCCAGAAAGCTTTAGATGCCCTGAAATCTGCCATTTGCACAGCGCCCGTGCTTCAGGTGCCCAACCTCTCAAGGGGATTCATTGTGCAGACAGATGCTTCAGAGCATGGTGTGGGGGCTGTGCTTTCACAATTGAATGAAGAGGGCCTAGACCAACCCATAGCCTTTATTAGTAGGAGGTTACTTCCCTGGGAACAGAGGTTGAGTGCGATTGCACGTGAGGCATTTACTGTGGTCTGTGCACTGAAGAAGTTGAGACCATACTTGTTTGGGACTCACCTCTGGGTTCAGACAGACCACAGGCCCCTCAGATGGTTGATGCAGATGAGGTTTGAGAATCCAAAGCTGTTGAGGTGGTCCATTTCACCACAGAGGATGGACTACATGGTGGAACACCGCCCTGGTACAGAGCACACCAATGCTGATGGTCTGTCCAGATTTTTCCGCCTTAGTGAAGAGAGCTCGCAGGAGGGTGGGTAGTTCTCCCCACATTTCAGCTGGAGAGGACACATGTTAGACTTGGCACCATTGGCATGGATCTCCCTTCAATTTTTTGCTGTTTTCCTCATCTGTTTTTGCTGGTCTAGATGATTTGGGTACTTTGCCCCTGCTGTTCAGTGCCAAAGTGCAAGTGCTCCCTGTTGTAAATTGTTGTAATGGATTAGTGATTCCATGATTGGCTGATTTGATTTACTTGTCAGTCCCTAGTACAGTGCACCATGTGTGCCCGGGCCTGTAAATCAAATACTGCTGGTGGGCTTACAGCACTGATTGTGCCACCCACAGAAGCAGCTTGTAAAATGTGTCTCAGGCCTGCCATTGCAGAGCCTATGTGCAGTCTGGGACTGCCATGCCGACTTGGCAAGTGCACACACTTGCCAGTCCCTAACCCTTCCCTTTTCTACAAGTTAGTCACCCTTAAGGTAGGCCCAAGGTACCCCTGTGGGCAGGGTGCATTGTATGTGAAAGGTAGAACATGCCCTGATGTGTGTGGCATGTCCTGATAGTGAAATACTGCCAATTTCGTTTTTGACTTTTGCAAGGCTATCTGTTCCCAAAAGCCAGAATGTGCAGTTAGTTTATAACATCTTATAAACATAACTGGCCTTAGGAACAAGGTAGGAAAATAAAGTTTAGTATGCTGGAACTCAGAATGTTAAAGTGCATCTGTTAGTGAGGGTGATTTTTACATTCTGTGTTTGAAAATACCACTTTTAGAAAGTCGGTATTTTCTTGCCTAACCATCCAGTATGCCTCTGCTAGGTTTGTGTATTGCATGTCTGACTTGTGAGTGACAGGAGCTGGGAGAGGGCCGCAGCTCCGGCAGTCTGATGAGTCAGGGCTGCACTGAATGGGGAGGCAATTTCCTTTCACCTGCCTGGACCTGGTCTGCCTTCAACAATCCTGCCTCCACCTCCTGCCAGGAAGCTGCACCAGTGAGGACAGAATTGGTTTTGGCTGGATACAGACACTCTCTTCCCTCAGAGAACAAAGTATATTGTACTCTGTAGTTGCCGCTGACAACTCACAGTGCCTCTGAAAAGTGGCACAGGTTCCCTTTGAGTGGGGGGTCTCAGGTACCTTGAGAGCAGCTGTGAGGCCAGCCATGCCTGTTGACTGTCTTCTAGGCAATGTTTGGAGAGCTCCCCTTGGGTGAAGGTGGAGCACAGGTGTCATTTGGAAATGTGGGACTGCCTGAGTGGGTATTTGTGACCACTCGGTCAATGGCAGCCGGTAAGGGCAATCAAGAGGACCTGGAGCCTGAAAAAATGGCCCAGGTGCCTGCCTTAAAGAGAAGAGGCAAGGGGCGCGGGAAACCGGCCCCCGAAGTTCCCATGGTCCAGTAGGAGGCAAACCTTGAGGGGGATGCCCTGGAGCCTACAGGGGAACAAGTGGCTGAACTGGGGACCAGCCTGAGCTAACCCATTGGCAGCAGGAAGGAGACCCACAAGGAACGAGTTCTGCGAGGAGCAGAAGAAGTGCCCTTCTCTTGTGGGTTTGCGGCAACAGGCTGCAAACCAGGCAGCAGGTGATCAGTTTGGATCATATTGGATCTACTGGGAGAATGGTCTCCAATATAGTGAGCCTAAGGTTGCTGAGCCTGGGTCAGCCCGTGGGCTGGTTGTACCGCAGCACTTCAGAGCCTTACTACTGGGTCTGGCTCATGATGTGCCTTTAGCAGGACATTTGGGGCAGGACAAGACCTTTGAAAGGCTTGTCACCCACTTTTACTGGTCCCAAATGCGCAAGAGTTCAGATACTCATTGCAGGACTTGTCAGACTTGCCAGGCAAGTGGTAAGAGTGGGAGGAAGCGGGGGGCGTGGCCTGACAGAATGGCCGGCTAGTCGCACTTCTGCGTAGCTCCTGCCCCATATGAGAACTATCCGGCAAAATCCTGGCGGAGACGAGCCTCTCCTTCCTGAAACGGAGCTCCCCCTGGCCCCGAGGGTCCCCGTCGGGGGGTGAGAGGACGGCCTGCAGATGGAGAAATAGCCGCGAGACACCCCGAGACGCGGCGGCTCACTGCTGAGCAAGATGGCGGTGCGGGCCTATGCTGGATCGAGGGCCGCCCTGTAAGCTGATCCTACCGGGCTCCGGGGCGAAGACCCATGTCGGAGACCCGGCCGGAGCCGCTGCCTCTGCTGCACTGAGAGGGGGCTTTGCGATGGCGATAGCGGAGGTGAGAGGCTGGGGTGGAACGCCCACTCGCGCCGTGCACGGGTAAACGGGTGCACGCTCTACGCGAGGCCGGGGATGTAGGAGGGCTGTGCTGGGCCCACCCGAAAGCCTGTGGCACACGCCTGGAAAATACCGCTGGCGGGACAGTGGTGTCCGCGACGTCTGGAGAAAGGCTAAATTAGGCTGTGAGGCCGGGACTTTTGCTCTGAGGACGAGCCTGCTGCCCCCCTGGGTGGACGGTGGCTGTGGAGGCCAGAACCGTGGTGTTGGTGGCGGTCACCGGCCAGGGGTGCTGGACCGGAATACATGCAGGAGTCCTGTAGTGAAGACTGGGCAAGAGGTGACTACTGGCGGCCACGTGTCTGGAGTGGGATGGCGGTGGGGGCATCTCATTCTTTTTGAGGTGCCCTATTGACCTGGACGGAGGAGAATACATGGTGGTGGGGTGGATATTCTCCAGATCCGACGGGGCCCCGGGCATGTTCTGCGCCATTAGCCTGGAGAGCGGAAGGATCAAGGTGTAGTGAGGGACATATACATATGCCACTTGGGCCCGGGCTCCCCCGTGCCAGTTCTTCTGGGTCAGGAGGGCCGGATTGGAGGGCCTCGTGGACGCTCTCGATCAGCCCACGTGGGAAATGGGGAAAGATAGACCCCTCAGAGGTGCGCAGGCGAATGAAATTATGCAGTACACGGTGCCGGGCCCGACGTCGACGGAACGCATTAGACCGAGCCCTGAGCAGGGACCGCCGCAGGGATCGGCAGCGCAGGACAAGGCGGATATCTTGGAGGGCATTCGAGACTCACGGGTGGCTTTGGAGGCCAAGATGGATGGTATGGCCATGGACATCAATCACCTGCGCCTGGACCTACGGAAGGTGGTGGTTCGGGTCACTACTACGGAGGGCGACGTGACCTCCTTGCAGGCGGAGGTCCAACACTTGCAAGCGACAGTGTCTGCATTGAAGGAGCACACCTCTCATCTCAAAGACAGGGTGGAAGATGCGGAGGGGCGCTCGAGATGGAACAACCTCCGCTTTTTGGGTTTTCCGGAAAAGGCGGAGGGACCGGCAGCGGACCTCTTTCTGGAGGAGTGGATCGGATCCACCTTCCCGGGCCTTCGACTGTCCAAGATGTTTGCAGTGGAGAGAGCCCACCGCTCCCTTGGCCCCCCTCCGAGACCAGTGTCCCCGCCTAGAACTCTGATCACCCTTCTGTTTAACTTTAGAGACCGGGACGCGATCCTACAGTTCATCCGTAATAATGGTCCCCCGGTTTGAGAACCAAGAGATCCATATTTACTAGGCCTGGGCAAAAATTTCGTTCCGTTCGCGGAAATTGCGATAATTTGACATTTTTGCGTTCCGCGGAGAGCGCGAAAATGTCAAAAATTCCGGTTTCCGCAGCTTGGCGATAATTTGTTTCTTGCTCGCGCTGTAAAATGATACATTCTCGCGCGCGCGCGATCGCCTTACCTGAATCCCTGCGTTCGCCGACAAGTTTTCTTGATCCGGTCGCGTTCTCCATGAGATGTTGTATTGTTTTTAGCCATTTGCGCTGTCTCGCGACAGTTCGCGCCCGCAGTGACGTCATGCGTCGCGCGATCACGTCTTTCTTCTCGCGATCATGCACCGCGAGAACAACTCAAAACAAGATGGCCGCGCCCGCAAGCAACCACATGGGTAAGTTGGCGACCCGCAACCATGCAGAAAATCTCGCGAACATGCCGGAAAAAAACTTCCGCATCTTTGCGATATTTCTGCTTGTTTGCGATAATTTTAAACATTCTCGCGATAATTTGCGAAGGTTAATTCCGCAAATTCCGCCCACCCCTAATATTTACCCGGACTACACGAAAAAAGTGCAAACCCTGCGAACTGATTATCTAAGGGTCAAGAGGAGGGATCTCGATATAAAATACAGCCTAATGTTTCCAGCCCGGCTCAGAGTGCAGTATGCAGACAGGGTCCTTTTTTTTAGCACTCCACAGGAGGCTACGGACTGGATGGATTCGACAGGCCTGGAGGGGCAGGCCCAACATCAAGGATGGCAGGAGCGGAAGAGACGGAGCGGTTGACAGCGGTCTCAGCCTGGCCGCACTGGGGGACGGTGGCTTGCGCCTCAGGGGACAACGGACGGAGGTCGCATCATGGTGGGGCCAGATGGCACCCTGAGAGAAGAGTTGGGGGGCGTACCGACGCAAAACAGTTTTCCCCATTGAGCCTTGTCCAAGAAACTCAATCGGAAACGGAAGGCACTGCTGCTCCACTGGCTGGTGACTCATGAGCCAAGAACTGCAAGTATGGGGACTGACAATTGAGGGATGGTGGTCGGAGGGGCTGTACTAGAAGGTTGTAAGCAAGGACCTCATCGCCACTGTACCCTGTAACCTGTTGCTACTGTGGAGCGATTGTGGGGGGGATCCTTGCTTAAGGAGACTATAGGGGGTGGGCGGGAGAGTAGCTGTTTGAGGGGGGGCGTGTCTCCGCCACACTGCAGTTTAGGTCCCCCGGCTGTGGAGTGCTGTGTCAGCTCGGCTAGGCCTCAGGTTGGGCGGGGCTGTGCAGCATCGGGTAGTCGGGTTGTACAACACAGACTGGAGTGCTTAATTTGGTAGATTGTCACTGTTGTTTACTTGTTGCGGGGGGTTTCTAGGGGAGGGTGGGGGCGATGGGGCGGAGTCCCGAGTTCTCGGACCTCGGTTGGGTCGTGCAAATGAGGTTCTACTGCCTGTGGGTGGGGGGAATGGTTCACAGGGTTTTGTTTTATGGTCCTTTTGAGGGGAATGTTCGATGCCGGGTCGCTAGGGGTCAGGAGAATTTTTGGAGGGGAAAGAGAGGTATCTATCCCTATACATTGAGGTGTTCCCCACTCCTGCGTCAGGTAATGCGGTCAACCGCAACTCTTTCTGTATGGCAGGCGAGCAACAGATTTATAAATTTATAACATGGAATGTCAGGGGGCTCAACAATAGGGTCAAGCGGATCAGGATAGCAACGTACCTGAGACGGTATAAAATAAGTGTGGCCTTTCTACAAGAGATGCACCTCTGGGGGGATTGCCTGAAGTATGTCCAACGGCGGTGGAGGGGCCAGTTTTTCGCGACCTCATACTCGGGGTTTGCCAGGGGGGCACTAATTTGGGTGGCGCCGGGAGTCCCTTTTAAGGTTCTAAAGAATAGTCCGGACACCGATGGGAGATACGTGGTGGTGAAAGGGACTTTGGATGGGAGACATATCTGTTTAGTGAATGTATATGCCCCAAATACTGACGATGGGGATTTCTTGGCGAAGGTCCTGGGGAACCTAGACCTGGCACCTGATGTGGAACTCATCGTGGCAGGAGACTTTACCTGTGCACTGGATGGGGAACGGGATAGACACCCGCCGAGGGTAGATGCTAAACCTAAGACGCGGGAATCCATATGCTGGATGATTGATAATTATCACTTACTAGATATATGGTGGCACCGTAACCCCGAGAGTCGGGTCTGTTCCTGTTATACTCCGGCCGCTAACACGCATAGTAGGTTGGATTATTGTTTTATTCAAGAAACATCGGCTGGTCGGATTCTCGAGACGCAGTACCTGGCTCGCTATCTGTCCGATCACTCCCCCTTGCTGGTGGCCTATACAGTGGGCCGTCCGCGTTCCAAAATACCGTTATAGCGATTGAATACTGAGGCCTTGACGGACCCGGTGTACAAGGGGGTAATCACGACGGGGCTGGAAGACTATTTTACGACAAATTGGAATACGGCAGGCTCAAGGGCATCCGAATGGGATATGCCTGTCCACGGAGGTAGGGGTGAGGAGAGTGTTAGAGCGGGATCTGAGCAGCAGGAGCAATGCTTACGGACCCTAGAGGTAGAACTGCCCACAGACCCTGAGGGGCCGGCCAAATGGACGGAGCAGCGACAAAGGATAAGGGATCTATGGGAGTCACTGGGCAAGTATAATAGGACCACGAGTAGGCGTCGCTGGTACACGGAGGGGGATAAAGCTGGACGCCTCTTGGCGCGCCTGATAAGGGAGGAGTCCCAACCTCGCCCGATACTTGCCCTTAAAGATGGTCAAGACCGAATGGTCTATACCCAGTTTGAGATTAACGCAGTATTTGCCTCCCACCTCCAAAAAATATATTCAGAGCCCAAACCTAGGGGTGCCCCACAGGCTTTGGAAGCCTACCTTGCTGAGACGGATTTACCCGGCCTCTACCCAGACAGTCAGGAATCCCTGGGGGCACCCTTCAGAGGGGATGAGGTGAGAGCCGCAATTGCCCATTTAAAGACAGCGAAATCCCCCGGAATGGATGGCATGGCAGCGGAGCTCTATAAAGAGCTGGGGGGAGTCCTGGTCCCCAGGCTCCTGGACATAGTTTTGGAGGCCGGTGAGACTGGTGTATTACCTGCCTCCATGCGTGAGGCCCTGATTGTGTTGATCCCCAAGCCGGGGAAGGATCCCTTACTCCCCGCCTCTTACAGGCCAATCTCTATGCTTAATGTAGACTTGAAGATCATTAGTCAAGTATTGGCCAACAGATTATTACCGTATCTTAGGTGCTTGGTGCATGATGACCAGACCGGGTTTATTCCGGGAAGGAACGGGCTACGGAATATCCGCCGGCTTGCCCACGTCATGCAACCACTAGAGGGCAGGGCCGAGCGAAATACCTTGGTATTCCTGGATATCGAACAGGCGTTCGACTCGCTCAGGTGGGACTATCTATGGCAGGTGCTTCAAAAAATGGGGATCGGTGAGGGGTTTGTGAACTGGGTCCGACTTCTTTATGCTCAGCCGGTGGCAAGGGTCCGTACAGGACGCTATGTCTCGGACACGATATCACTGGCCAGGGGGACGCGACAGGGGTGTCCGCTATCTCCCCTGCTGTTCGCCCTGGCAATGGAGCCATTAGCGTGCCATCTCCGTAGGGTCCTCCAGGGGCAGGGTATCCAAATAGGGGCCATGGAACATATTGTATCTCTGTATGCAGATGATGCACTGGTATATCTACGGGAGCCAGAGCGCTTGCTCCCGGTGCTGATGGCAACTCTGGGTCAGTTTGCGGAGGCCTCGGGACTCTATGTCAATAACACTAAATCACAATTATACCTGGTTGGGTCGGAGGCGGTACGGAGCGGGGTTCCCCTCCCAGAGTTGGGACTTCCATGGGTGTCGGATGCACTACGCTATCTCGGGATCTGGATCAGTAGGGACAGGGATGTCTTTTACCAACATAATATGGGGAGGGTCCTTAGAGGTCTCCGAGGCAGCATTGCCTTCTGGAGCACACTCAGGCTCTAGCTGATGGGGAAGATTGCCTTGATTAAAATGGTGGTGCTACCACGATGTCTCTTCACAATGCAGGGCTCCTTCTTTGAACAACCGCATCAGGTCTTTCGGGATCTTGATGCAATGCCTCTACAATTATTGTGGAATGGAAAACGTTGCCGGGTAAGCTTAGAAATCATGAAACGCACCTGGGGTAGGGGCGGTCTGGAAATCCGGGACCTTGAACTTTATTATTTTGTGTCCCAACTACAGCATGCAGTAGCCTGGCTCGATACGGACCCCTCATGGGAGCAATCGCTCCTGGCAAACACATACGGGGATCAACAGCTGGGAGCGCTTCTCTGGCATGCAAAACGGCGACAGGACCAATGCCCCGCACTGGGCAGGTTGTTGGCTGCTATCTGGGCTAAAGTGGTTCGACGACTTATACGGGTGCGACCGTTTGCCCCAGAGGCGGACTTTTGGCTGATGCCGCCCTTCGCGCACATTGATCGGGTCATGGCTACTGATAAATGGAGGGCGGGAGGGTGTCTTATGTTGTCTGACCTCAACCCCGCCCAGCGGTTTATTACATATCAAGACGAGGTGGAATATTTTGAGCTGGGGCCGGGGCAATTCTTGCAATACGCCAAAATAGCAGCAACAGCACGACATCTATGGCCTACATTCCCAGAAGCCCCGGAACACACAAATACTCTGGTTAAAATGATAGCTATGGCGGAAGGGCGGAAACTTGTCACTCACCTGTATAGGGCGTTGCGGGAAGACAAAAAATATGCTCCTCTCAAAATAGAAGATAGATGGCAGGGAGTGAGCCCGCAGGATATCACACCACGTGAGTGGGGGAAAATACATGAGGCTGTACGTAAGGTAGCGGTGTCCAATAGATTTAAACTGATACAATACAATATGGTCCACATGACATACCTCTCACCCAAGCGCCTACATGCTATTGATAGCTTGAGGGATCCAAGGTGCCCCAGATGCCACGATGTGCAGGCAGATTTCCCGCATATGGTTTGGTCGTGTCCGATGATTCAGATATATTGGACAGCCATCCTGGAAGACTTGTATAGAATAACAGGGTGGAGAGTTGCCCTGGAGCTGCGTACTTGTATCCTTGGACTGATTCCCCTGGACCCTAAACGTAAAACCAGCAGGAAGTTCTTGGTGTTGGGACTTGTGATAGCTAGGCGGCGAATAGCAATCCACTGGCTGCAACAGAGTGGGCCGCTGGTTGGGAAGTGGAAGACGGACCTGCAGGAATGGGCATTAGCGGAGGAGGGGCCTATACGCAGCACTAGGAAGGAAGCTAAACTCCCGGAAGTATTGCAGGCATGGGGGCTGATGATCCAGGAGATAGGGAGGAGCTCCCCGACTTCGACACAGATAGTGGTGTCTGATATTAGTCAGGTGGGGACTGTATCCCCCAGGCGGGGGGAGAGACGGGAAAATACCCCTGGTTGAGATGTTGGTAGATAGACCTCTAGGTGGGTGGGCCCGGCAGGGGGGGAGGGCAGGAGGGAGAATGTTTTGTTGAAAGTTCGAATGATGGTTATTGCTAATGTTCAAGCATACTGCCGGTTTGGTACACTCTTCGTAGATCACCATAGATGGACTACCAGTTGCTGGACAGAGACTGGGAGGATTCTTATGCAGAATTGCTTGTAAATTGGAACTGTTTTACTGTGTGTCGTGAACTGCAAAACTGCAAATAAAGAAATTTATAAATAAAAAAAATAAAAAGAGTGGGAGGAAGCACAAGGCTCCTCTCCAACCTTTCCCTGTGATCAGCACCCCCTTTGAAATGACGGGCATTGTCATTTTGGGGCCTCTGGATCCTAAGACAGCCATGGGAAACAGGTTCATCCTAGTCTTGGTGGACCCTGCCACTAGGTACCTGAGAGCCATGCCTTTCTGGATTGTGACGGCCCTCGTGGTGCGTCATGCATTGATGGGGATTTTCTCACGTGTGGGGTTCACCAGAGAAGTGGTGTCAGACCGTGGTACCAACTTCCTATCCCAGTCCCTGTGACAGGAGTGTGTTGTAACCTATAAGTTCATCACTACTTACTAACCACAAGGTAATAGGCTGGTTGAGAGATCCATCAGGGACCCTGAAGGGCATGATTATGGTTTTTGAGGAACCCATGAGGCGTAAGTGGGACGTCCTCTTGTCATGCCTTCTGTTTACTTACAAAGAGGTGCCACAGAAGTCCTCAGGGTTCAGTTCCTTTGAACTGCTATACGGCCATCCTGTAAGAGGACCTCTGATTCTGGTGAATGAAGGCTGGGAGAAAGCTCCCAGTAAACCTCCCCAGGATGTATGTACCTACATGCTGGCCTTCAGAAACCAGACTAGGCATTTCAGACAAGTCGCTCAGGTGAATCTGGAAACCAGCCAGGAAGAGATGAAACAGTGGTATCATCAGAATGCCACTCTGATCGAGTTTTAGCCTGGACAGAAAGTTTGGGTCATGGCCCAAGTGGAGCCGTGTGCACTCCAGGATAGGTCGATCAGACCATTTGAGGTGGTGGAGCGCAAGAGTGACATTGTCAGTCAGACCTGTCAGTCATTGGTCAATCAATCAATCGGAATTTGTAAAGCACAGAGTCACCCGCGAGGGTAACCAGGTGCTGGGTTATTTCTGGGATCAGTTAGAAAAACAGATCTTGAATCCCTTTCTGAATTTCGGGAGAGAGGGCAATGTTCAGAGGAGGAGGGGAAGGTCATTGGTATCTAATTGACATCTAATGGCAGGACCAGCCAAAGCATGGTTGTCCACTAAACACATAGTTGAGTGAGTAGTCTGACAATTTAGCAGATAGGGTAATCCACACACATTTCTGATGGAGCACTTAGTTCAACAAACTCTGAACAAGGCCCTAAGTCTTGGTTTCATTGCCTATATGAGAGGTCGGCTTAGTTTTTCAGCATGTATTACAAAAGGAAAAGTTATTTCCCACTCTACAGTTCACACCCATTCCTGATCCTCTATGTGCCTTAGCTCCTCATGGCCATCACCAATTCTGCAACCCTCATCAAAGACTACATTCTTTATTTTCTCCTGTCTAATTACCATTGCCTACATAAGGCTGTTTTATGTTCTGTATCACATCAAAACATTTCTTTACATCCTTACCTCATCAAATCCCTACTGAGATCTCTACTTGATTTCCCTGGTAAGCCGAATGATTCCTGCTCTTTACCTTGCCTCTAGACTCAACTGCCTTATAAGCCTTTTGAATGTAGAGAACAAAAGCAATCATCTAAACTGTCAACAAATAGTCATCCACCACACCGCCACCAAAAGCAATCATCCATACGTCCCAACTTATTCTATCACTGGCCTGACAGTCCTGAGCAGCTACCAATTCCTCTGAAACTATTAACTGCATCCCTGAGCCCAAACTGAATTATGCCCCTACAGAAAGTGAACTCATTTGGTGCCATTACAAAAGAAGATGACTGTACCACAGCAATGCAAGAGTGTATGAATCAGAACTACTGCAATGCATTTCTCCCAAATTTCTGCAACCTCCCTAGCTAGAGCAATCCCTGAAATCATCCAATTCACAAGAGGATTTGTGATCTTTGGAGAGCACTCGGAAATACCTTTGTGGTACTTGATCACTGCAATATACTAAGTAAGAATAAAATCCAGATATATGATCTAGTGCCTGATTCCATGCCAGTCCTCCTCCTCCATAAAGAAACTTGATTGGGAGAAATACCTCTCATATTTTATACAAAAGCCTAAACCTTTTAAAAAACACCTACTCATCAAAGTCTGTGGAGAAATGGTGGTGGTTTATAACAATTTGAGGTGGGTATAACTTGCACAATTTGCTGCAGTGTAAATTCATGAAATTACACCAAAATTATGCAAGATTACACGTGTGAGGATAAACCAGCATTTAGTGCATCCACAATGGACCCGAGGATGCATTTTGTGCTGAGAAAATAGTGCCAAATAAACAGCAGCAGCCACCAGCCTCTTGCTCTCTCTAAGTTTGTTTCCTGTGGTAGGATCTTTGTGCCAAAACACTCATAATTAAGCAAGAAAGTCTGATTGCACAATTTTAATTAAATACAAGAGGTGTCAAATTTATTGTGTCTCAATTTAAAAAAAAGAATGAATGCCACTCAGAAAGTATCAACCAGTTTGTTATGAGATCTGTTCAGGAGATATAACTCACATTGTGCAAAAAAGTTCCAAAACAGATATTGTTCCCTAAGTGGAGCTAATATCATAGCTGTTCCTGTCACACTTCTTACTTCTACCCATACTGAGGCTAATAATGTCCCATCATTGGTGTATTACTATCGAGAAAATGAGTGGTGGAATTGAATGCCAGTGCAATTTGTGCTAATTGGTTAATGTGTGAAAGCAACCCCATTATTGTAGAGCAGATTATTGTTCATTTTGAATCACATCAATCCTTTTGCAAATGCTCTTCAGAAGTCTGCACCTGTTGCTAGCCAAGAAAATCTATTCATCTTTGGTGACCTCAGTATTCCAGTTGAATACTCCAGAACTGTATTACACCATATCTCTTGTCTCTAACCTTGAAGCTCTTGACCTTCACCAACTAGTCACTTGACCAACTCGCTCTTCAGATCTGATTAGTGATGCATTCTTGAACCACAACCACCAACGCATCCCCTTCCCCACAAGATTTGTACTCAAATGAGCAGTGTCAGCCCATGGAAAATGCTGAACTACCTGGGAAATAACCACTGTACTCACTGATGCCTGTCAAACAATTCCGCCAATGATTCCTGAAGATCTTTGATTACGTGATTCTCCTCAAAGCCTCACAAAACTGACAACACTATCTGAAAGTAGGCTAGATCAACTTGGATGTAAAATTGCAAACCCATAACCAGAACTCTTGAAAGACAATGGAAAAACATGACAATAACATAAAAATCAGCTACAGATGCAATATAGAAAATACTAAGCTTCCATTATTAAAGCCAAGAGATTGCACTACTCCCAGCACATTTCAGATGCACTCTGCCAAGCTAAGGAGCTTTTCAAAAGCATCTCTAAATTCTGTGACTAATGGAACTAGTGTCTGGAATTCTACATTTTGTAGGCTAATGCTTCAATTTTATAAAAGGTAACAGCCTGAAGTTTCACTTACAATCATGAACAACTCAGTCATTGCTTGCAAACAACAGATATTTAGATGCTACAGGATCATGTGAAGCTCAGCAGCTCAGAAACAGAGATCCTCAATAGTGCAGCATAGCAAAAACATTATAAATCACCGTCATCTGACCAACCACATCTACCCAAATAAACAACCAAGGTATGATCATTGACTTAAAGGTCTCTCTCCAACCCTGTGTCAATCAAGTGAAAAAACATGCATTCTTTTCTATGAGAATTGTACATATCATCCCCCCTCACATGGAACTCCCTAACAGGGTCCTGGTATCTAGAACGATTGTGTCTTCACTCCCTGATTATTCCAATGAGCTCTATATTAGGCCCCAAAATCAGCTGACTAGCAATACATAATGCTGTAACACAAGTGCTAAAAGACAGCAGGGAAGACCCCTCACCTCTGACCTCAAAGTTTTGCATCAGCTGCACATATCTAGAAGAATCATCATCAATCAACTTTATTTTGGTTATGTGAACCATAAAAGTGCATACTACAAGACAATAAGCATACATGAAAACATAATAATACAAATCTCGGCTCATTGGAATATAAATATGTAAAAAAATCACACTACATCAATTGCCAAAAAGCTACCACAATACTCAGACAGAAGTCCATGGGACAAAAACCTCAAAAAAAGTCCTTAGAGGTGAGCTCATTAGGGGTCCGCTATGTCACCTGAATTATCTGAGTTATTTCCTAGTGTGGGAAGTAAGTAAGCTCACTGAGATGAATAGGATAAAATTGCGCACTACAATGATAGATAAAATATAATTTATAAAACATAAAAGCTAGCAATTCTTGCCCTATTGTTCATTACTTTGCTTTGTTCATTTATTCATTGAATCCTTATTTAAACTTTCAAAACCATTAGAAAGCATAAGCCAATTATGTAGAGATTAAAATCCATGTGAAATTTAAAAACGTTTGATCAAATGTTGGGATCATAATACGTAATGAATTGCTTTCTTGGCCCACAGAACTTAATATCAACATTGAGAGCCATAGCTACATAAAACCTAGCTTTCCATTTCTATTTCCAAAATTCATATAAAATCTCAGACCCTTATCCTAGGAGCCTTTTCCTAACATACCATATAGAGAAAAGAAATCTGGATACCACAAATACTATCGCCTGCTTCCTTTTGTCTCCAAAATCCTAGAGTCTTCAGTATATGCCCAACTAGTGTCATAACTTGAATCTAATCATCTGCTGGACCCTTCCCAGTCAGGTTTTCGTGCCTCTCATAGCACTGAGGCTACTCTAGTAGAAGTGACAGACACAATTATACTGGCATTAGACCAGGGATCCTCGGCCATGTTAGGACTTCTGAATCTTTCAGCTGCTTTTGATACCATCTCCCATTATATCTTAGTACAAAGACTTAGGGAGCTTGGTATCAGAGGTAAAGATTTTGAGTGGCTGAAGGATTTCTTGTCAGAACATACAAACTCAGTCCAGCTGGGCGAGCTCACAACGGCATCCGCAATCCTTGATAAGTGGGTACCACAGGGCGCAATTTTGAGCCCCACTCTATTCAATGTATGTGTGGCTACCTGGCAAGACTCATAAGATAATGTGGATTTGAATCCATCTCTTATGCAGATGACACACAATTGGTCATTACCATGGACCATGACCCAACACTGACCAAAGCAGAGATTTAAGAAATTCTTATTGACAGTAGCCACATGGATGTCTAACAACTGTCTACAACTGAACATGACTAAAACAAAGATTTTTCTGTTCGGGAAGGCATGCACTGCCTGGTCAGCCGACTGGTGGCCATTGGAGCTGGGCCCTCCTCCTATTCCCAATAGGTATGCAAAGAACCTAGGAGTGCTGATCGATGACAAGTTCACTATGAGGGAGCATGTCAAAACGGTCCCTGGAACCTGTTTTGGCCTCACGCGATCACTTCAAAAGAACTTTCAGTGGACCCCTCTCCATGCCAGGTAAGCTTTGGTACAGCCACTTATAGTGAGTCGCCTTGACTTTTTGCAATGCCCTTCTGATGGGTATCAACAAAAACCTCCTAGCCAGGTTTCAGGTGGTGCAGAACTCTGCTGCTTGCCTGATCCTGAATTTCCCCCCGCTCCCTTCAGAGCCCTCTCTCCACTCCCTTCACTGGCTCCCAATTAAAAAGCGTGCCCTTTTTAAACTTCTCTGCTTGGTGTGTAAGACCCGCACGGCAAGTGTCCACTCTACCTTAGGCACAAATTGCAGCCATGCATCCCAGATCGTCAGCTTAGGTCGAGTGATCTATTACTTCTATGCCCCAGACGCATTTGAATGACCAGGTTGGGAAGCAGCTCCTTCTCATTCTTGGCCTCCCATCACTGGAATCAGCTACCTCTATCTATTCGAGCATTCTCTGTCTTCACCACTTTTAAAAAACTTCTGAAAACATGGCTATTTACTCAGTAAGCTGTCCATTTACAGCTTGCCTCCCCACTGCAAAGGCTGCTAGAGATCTCCTCAGGAATGATTTGTGCGCCTAACAAATGGAATAAATAAATAAATAAATAATGGAAACCATATTTCAATATTCCAAGCACTCGAGATGGTTAGGGATCCCTGTGTTCCTACAAACCTGTACTTGTCTTTCTCTTTTGTAAGCTGGGCAAAAGAAAAATGCACGTTCCTCAGTTTCTTCTGCTGCCTCGCAGGAGGGACATTTCTGGTCGGGCACTAGTAAAGGTGCACAACCGGAGCAAACCATGCCTGAACTGCAAATACAGCTTTTTCACTAGTACTGGCTGAATCTCATTCAGAAAGTTCTAGTTTCTATAAACATCTTTGAAATGTGTGAAATTCCTTGTTAGGGTACCTGCAGTTGAACTCATCGTAAGGGTGGAAAGTCTAGAGACCCTGTAGCAATCCACCAGTTTCTTCCTGGAGGTCACAGAAAAGGTTGCTAAGGGATCTTATCAAAGAGATGCCAATCTGATGCTAGTGAGAGTGACCCTGGGATTAGATAGCGAGGGTAAACTTTTAGCCCCTGGTATCCCTAGAAGTTCTTCTAATGCTTGCCTATATCGGGTAAGCTCAGGAGTCGACTAGATTTTCCTCCAAAAGAGGACATTCCAAACAACTACCACACCCAAAATGCCTTGCTGCAATCCTTACCCAAAGGAGACATCTCACCATGTCCGTGCATGTAACGCTGATTCAGCACACGTTGCAATACTCATGAGGAATAGCAGGAGCACAACGTTGCCACGAGCAGACAGCATGCGCAACTACCTGGGGATGACAGACACACAAGAAGTCAGGAAAAAGATAGTCATCTGCATGCATGGTTATGTACTCTACATGAATAAGGTTGACACCATGCTAGTTGAAAATTGAGTGTGTCAGCTAAAATGTGTGGAATGACATCATCACTCGAGGGACACATCAGAACACACCTCTAAGTCACTTTGCATACAGTCAGCTGGACACACACATTGCAACACATGCCACACAAGGCTCCAAGCGTGCACACTCAGACCCAGGGACTCACCATTATGAGAAGAAGTTGCGTATGAGCTGACTCCGGATGTCCTCCTCCTCCTCCTCCTCCTCCTCACTTGCCTCGTGACTAAGGCCTTCATCCTCCACAGCTGGATGTTCCTGCTCATCGGGATCCAGGATGAGTGGCACAGCTTTCTCCACTGCCATGTTGTGCAGCATGCAGCACACGAGGAAGATTTTGCAGACCTTCACCGGTGCATATGGGAGGGACCCGCCTGTCTTGTGGAGGCACCGGAATCAGCTCTTCAGGAGGCCAAACGTCCTCTCAATCACTCGCCTGGTCTGCCCATGGGCGTTGTTGTAACGGTGATCTGCAGCTGTTCTGGGGTTGCGGAGAGGCGTCACCAGCCATGGCATGTTGGGATAGCCAGAGTCCCCTACATGGAAACATCATGTAAAGAAGTGGGTCATGAGATGCAGTAACATACAAAGATACCGCTAAATACAGGACAAACAGAGTACACCCACCAACAAGACATGCTCGTTAGTTGTGCAGCCGCAGCATCATTTCTGGCACCCTGCTACGCCTCATGATGTAGGCATCGTGTGCTGACCCTGGAAAATGTGCACAGACGTGGGAAATCAGCATGTTAGCAAGACACACAACAAGGGCATTAATGGAGTGATAATGTTTTCGGTTTCGATAGGCTACCTCCTGTGCCTGTGGTGGTACCAAAGCCACATGTGTCCCATCAATGGACCCAATTACATGGGGCATCCCTCCCAGGGCATAGAACTCACCCTTGGTACCTGTCAACTGCTCACGAGTTGGAAAATGGATGAATTCATCCAGGTGCTCCAACATGGCTTCTAAAACATCATGCAGGAAATGGCTGAACATGGTCTGGGACATGCCACCCACATCAGCTATGGTGAATTGAAACGTACCGGTGGCAAAAAAATGTCGGGCTGCCATCACCTTCATCTTGGGGGTCAGCGCAGTAGGATAACTGTGTTGCGGTTGGAGGTGTGGTGCCAGCCTGTTTGTCAGGTCCTCAATTAACTGTTGGGTGAATCTGTAACGGCGTATGCAGTCACGTTCCCTCATGGCACCCAAGTCTGGCATTGGTCGGGGGAGAGGCGGTGCCCTGCAGAAATGTGGAAGGAATAACCAAGATTGAGTGCATTACAACACCAATGTCAATGAACTGAGCACATGTTCAACAGCTAATACACATCTGCTAAATACAGAGTCTGGTCTGTGCAATACATCCAGGACACGTATGCCAGCCAGGTGATACTCCTACTAAGAGCCAGCTACAAACGTTGATTGTCAAGGTCTACATGACATGCCATGAAACTAGCTGTGGCACACTGCAAGTGAACAGCCAGACACATTACAGGAGTGACATACATCCACATATCTGCATTAGAAGGATGTTATCTGATTCAGACAGCTTGCGGCAAGCTATGGTGAATTGAAACGTACCGGTGGCAAAAAAATGTAGGGCTGCCATCACCTTCATCTTGGGGGTCAGCGCAGTAGGATAACTGTCGCGGTTGGAGGTGTGGTGCCAGCCTGTTTGTCAGGTCCTCAATTAACTGTTGGGTGAATCTGTAACGGCGTATGCAGTCACGTTCCCTCATGGCACCCAAGTCTGGCATTGGTCGGGGGAGAGGCGGTGCCCTGCAGAAATGTGGAAGGAATAACGAAGATTGAGTACATTACAACACCAATGTCAATGAACTGAGCACATGTTCAACAGCTAATACACATCTGCTAAATACAGAGTCTGGTCTGTGCAATACATCCAGGACACATATGCCAGCCAGGTGATACTCCTACTAAGAGCCAGCTACAAACGTTGATTGTCAAGGTCTACATGACATGCCATGAAACTAGCTGTGGCACAGTGCAAGTGAACAGCCAGACACATTACAGGAGTGACATACATCCACATATCTGCATTAGAAGGATGTTATCTCATTCAGACAGCTTGCAGCAAGCTAGACGCACAGGTCACATGTCATTTAAAAAGTACAGATCACACACATTGCCATGAAGGGGTACATGTCAAAACTGATAACACAGACATTGAGACAACGCAGATATGTCCTCAGGTTGAAATACCATGTTCGATGCATACAGACACACGTTATGTGGGATTCCACATGTGGCATGGTGTGCGTAATTGTGTGCCATGCCCATCTACACACAGACACATGTTGGATGCAGCAACAGCAGATGCAGTTGACGGAACACCAACAGCAAGCTCATGGGAACACATGGCACACACATGAAATAGTCACATAGTGGCACGATGGTAGTTAGATGTCAGGTGTAATTATACGTGTACCTGGCATCAGGGGACAGTTGCAGGTGTTGGGGACTGTGCCATACCAGTGAAGCAGTGCTTGACACGTTTGTACTACATGCAGACATGTGCAAAGTGTGAAGGGGAAGTGTGCAACATAGTGCCCCATCACACATGACATGTGTACACAGGTCACCACACATCTATTGTGCAACAACATGAGGAAACATGTGCCACATCACTGCCTGACACACCTAGGCCCTGCACATGAAGGACTGCACTGACAATGACTTGATGTACAGCCTTGTGCGAGTCTGACACCTCCATTCCTTACGTGTGTGCCTCCTATCACCAGTGTAAGCTGTGAAACGCACCGTACACACGCTCTGAGGGCGTGTGTATGGTCGTATCACTATATTGGGTTTGGGTAGGAGTACTTTGTGTGTACGGACCGTACACACGTACGTGTATGACCAGTGTGTACACATATGTGTACTACGGTAGTACACGTACGTGTGCGACCAGTATTTACACCTAGGTGTACACACTTGTCGAACACGTACGTGTACACACTGGTCCTATCCCTATAGTGGTGTTGGCGTAGGTGTACGCCATAGTGATACGACCCGTACACGTGTGTACATGGGCCGTATCACTATGGCGTACACCTACGCCAACACTACTATTGGGATATGACCCGTACACGCGCGTGTACTGGCCGTATCACTATGGCGTACACCTACGCCAACACTACTATAGGGATACGACCCGTACACGCGCGTGTACAGTCCGTATCACTATGGTGTACACCTATGCCAACACTACTATAGGGATACGACCCGTACATGCGCGTGTAAGGGCCGTATCACTATGACGTACACCTACGCCAACACTACTATAGGGATACGACCCGTACACGCTCGTGTACGGGCCATATCACTATGGCGTGCTCCTATGCCAAAACTACTATAGGGATACGACCCGTACACACGCATGTACGGGCCGTATCACTATAGTAGTGGTGCCCTAGGGGTACGTGTGAAACGCACCGTACCTGTGTGGGGATTTAAAAATTATAATGGGGACACATAAGGGACAAGTATTAGGGCCTCATTGCATGCTGGTTGTCATGGATACCGAGTTTCAAGATCAAAATTTTCCATCATGTGGGCTGGAAAAAGCAGTTGGCCACATTATACATTGTTGCAAAGTGGTTGTTGACTTGACATGCTGCTGCAAATTTGAAAGATGCTAGTGCTGTCACTGGTGTATGTTTAAAGGGATTGGATGAAACGTAGGATGCAAATGAGTCTGACCAATCACTCTGTGCTCCTGTAAATGAAATAGGCCATCAAGGCAGATATAAGTCAGCCAGAACCCATGAGAGGGCACTTGCCTGCACAACACGTCATTGGACACCACCGCTGCTGTCATTGCTTCCTCTGTCAACATGTCCAGGTCTGTGGAGAGGGCCCAGCCATTCACCCAGGAGGAGAATGAGGCGTTGCTGGACGTCATCCTCCAACAGTACCCCAGCCTGTATGGGAGACCAGGGGTGCAGGTGAGTGCTGACTCCACTAGCTTTGACTGTGCCCCTTTTTTGTGGCTGTAACTTCTGGCATTGTGTCCAGGTGTGACAGACATGCAATGTTGTTTAGAGTGGGTCCCGGGGGGGACGGGGAAGGAATGCCTTATGTCTCCGATGCAGAGCATGATGTAGTTCATGTCTGCACTCCTCACTTGCATTGTGCTTACTGTGACAATCACTGCATGGTGCATGGCACATTCAGCCTGGCTAATCCTTTTGGCCATTTTTGTTCTATAGTCCTGATGTGATTCTGTGGTCCCCCCGGTGTGACAGGTGACTGTACCCACAGATGTGTGTGAGTTGAGTGGAGCTGTGGTGAGAGTGTCCAAATGATGTGTACGCCCCCTGGACATTGATGTGTGTGAATGTTCCTTGTCATGTGGGTGAGTGTCTATGTGGAGTGTTGCACCACAGCTGCATGGAGGAGGCAACTGCTCTACCCATCTGATGTGAGAAGGAAGCCGTGCTGTGTGTCTGACATGCTGAGCTAGCCCCACACCTGTGACACCCCCCAGGCAAGTGGCACATGTGCAGAGTGAGGTTTGTATCCGCTGTTGCCAATGGCAGGTGAAAGATCTATGCCTGTGTGTGTCTTTGTACTCTGCTGAGGTTGCGTCAGTGGCATGGGGCATGTGACTGCTTGGAGGTGCTGTCCATCAGCCTTGTGTTGCTTGTGATGCACAGTGTGTGCCATGATCAGGGAGTGTGTCGAACCCCTCATGCCACCTGTGTACTTTCAATGCCATGTAGTGCATTGGCGCTTACACAGAGGCGAATGTCCCTATGACAAAGGTGCTATTAGTTGGCAGCATACTATGCCCTGTTAAACAAATCAATGATGTTAAAATGTGTGTCTCTGTGACATGGAGCAGGTGTAGTGATGTAGTCTCACTTTGTCATCCTCACAGGTAACCGCCTACCAGAAGGGGATTATTTTGAAGAGGGCCGTCAGGGCCGTGAATACGGTGGAGGGTCGCAGTCGGCGCCTGACCCAAGTGAGGAAACGCTGGCAGGACATCCGGTGCTGGACCAGGAGGATCGCCCGGGTCCTGCTGGAGGACTCACCACCACGCCCCCACAGCAGGCGCCAGCGCCTGACCCACCAAATGAAGCGTGTCCTGGCGGTGGTCTTCCCTGAGATGGATAGGCGGTTACAGGAGAGACAGCAGCAGGAAGGGGGTAGGTACATGTATGTTTGTTGTGTGTCACCAGCTTTTGGAAGTGCTCATTTGCCTGGATACAGTGCCAGGGTTTATATGTGCAGTGCATATCCTGTTCACCCAAGTCAACCGGCGCTGTTCTTCCTCCCTTCCCCTCCTTGACATGTGTTTCCTGGTCTGTGTGTAATCACTATTGCACATGGTCATCTAGGCTGCAAGTTAATCAAGGTGCACACTACTTTCAGCATCATGGGTGGGGGTGGTCTGTGACATGTGTTGGTACCTTGCCTGTGCCCTGTCCTGTTCACTCATTTGGGGGTCCATAATTGTTGGCACTGTCCTGAGTCTCAAAATAGGATTGTGAGGTTTCAAATAAACAGACTTGCAGCATGCATGACTGATGTAGTGGCCTCAGACATGATGTGCATGAGTGGGAGATATGCATAGTGCCGGGACGGTTGCTCCTGTTACAGTCAGATCATTCCAGGACCATGGAGCAGTGTGCCCACTCCAGTCCCCAGAGACACCTTTTCCTAGGAATCATGTGTGGCATCAAACACTGTGCCCATTCACTGTGTGTTCAGCATAGGTTGGCCTCTGTGGCATTGTTCCATGGCCTCATTTGTGTTTACGTAAAGTGTGCTACATGTCTCCACTGTCCATGGTGACCCCATTAGGCTTGTGCATCCTCACACTGGGCAGTGCCTGTGTGTCTATGTACAACTATCTGTTGATGGTTGTTTGTCACAAATATGTGTGGTCAGCCTCACGAGGTGATGTGGAGTACATTTAGGAGTTCTTAATGCACATTTTGTTAATCCCAGATTAAGAGGTGTAAGTACTTGCTCTGTCTCAATCACATTGTCTCAGGTAGGGGGGGGTTGTGCAGGCAAGGCATACATGTCCAAACCTTATGTCTCCTTGCCAGGTCTGACCTGTGTGTGATAATTGTCTGGACAGACACTCAACGTGCAGTGACCCAGGCATGTTGTGCAGGGGGTAATGTTTGTGCTTTGCAGCATGTGTCAAAAGTTAAAAGACATGTTTCCTGCTCATCTATTTTTGGCACCGGTGTGTGCTCCAGATGCTACGTAGTTTGGTATGTGTGTGCTGACATCTGTGTGGACATTCTTGGTTCCCATGAGGGTGTCTCCTCAGTGAAGGTGCTCCTTATTCCGACACAATTGCAGGGCCATTAGCTAATGCATTGTCCTGTGTCTGGACATGTGTGTCACTCCACATGACAGGTAGTGGGTCAGATGTGTTGCCAACTGTGTCATCATGGTACGGATGGCCATGTGACAGGTGGCATGATTCAAGTTGTTAGTCAAGATGTCTTGTACCTTGGCACTGACTACACTTGTCAACATGTCCCAATAGTTTATATGCTTGACTTTGATATTTTGTTGTGAAGGACAATAATGTGCCTGCATGACAGATGTCTACCAAGGAAGTGCACAAGAACCCACCTTTACACTTTTAGGGGACACGCTGGCACATTTAACACAAAGGCACAGTTCTGTAATGAAATTGATTAGAGATTATACATATACATGTTCCCACAGTGTGGTTGCATTTGGGTTAGTCCTCGGTTATTGCTGATACCAACTTACGGGTGTCAAGTCATCCAGACCACCGTGGTGCCATGTATATGTACTTCCTGATACCACATTTCTTCTTAACAGTGGCTTATTTGCATTAGGCTGGCGGCTCATACAATGACTGTGTAAAAGTAGCTTTGTGTGCACCTCCTTGTGTGACTTCTGTTATCCAGGCACATGTGTGTTCTGTTCCAAAAGTGGCACATTCACACATTCCAAACATGTCGATTGAGTAAAGTGTTGTGATTCCGAAGGGATAACAATGTATTTCATTAGGGTTTACAAAGTACTCACGGGTCTCTGAGTGTGGGGACACCTTCAGCATTGGCGTATGTTATTTGGCCTTGGGTGCACCAATACTGTTTCTTTCACAGTGAACAAGAGGTGGCATGCCTTCATAGTCTGGCTGTGCTCTACTGTTCACAGACACTAGCGTCTCAGTATAATTGGATATCGAGTTATTTGCTGTTGTGTCCTGATGTTCATTTTTTCAGGTGGCATGGTGGGTGAACCAACTGGGGAGTGCATGGCTTACATATGTGCGGAGTATTCTAGATGTTACTCATGATGCATTTCCTGATATGCACTGTGACCTATTTTGTTTGGACTCATGTGTCAGATGTACACAGGTGACTGATTATTTCATGTCTCTTCACCTTGCACACAGCATCATCGGGGGACACCGAGGGGGACAGCTGCACGGACCAGGAGGAGGGATCGAGCAATGGTGCCACCACTGCTGGGGAGTCGGCGGAATCAAGTGGCACGGAGGGCGAGGGGAGTCAGGCAGAGTACCTGTCTAGTACCAACACCCACTACAACGCTGACGGGTCTGAGGCTGAGCTCCCTGAAGGGGCGGAGGCTGCTCCAACAGCTGGCAGCAGCACTACAACTGTCACCGCCCCCTCCATTCCCATCACCGCCCTCCCACTTGCTCGGGTCCCTACTGTCCGTGTAGGGCAACAACGTGTCTCCTTCGTGCCAGGCACCGCACCCCCTGCCCCTGTCTCCCCTGCTGCCCTCACTGCCGAGTCTGTGGACATTCAGCGGCAGTTGCAGGTTGGGCAGACATCGATCCTGACTGTCCTCCATGGCCACACCAGACTGCTGACACAGATGGTGTCGTACATGGAGGGCATGTCATCAGCGATGTCTGACCAACGGATGTTGCTGAGGTCCATGGACTCGTCACTGACGGCAGCAGTGAGTCTCCTGCAACGCTTCGTCACCCCCCACCCCTGCACCATCCACACTTCCCACTCCCATGCCTGTCCCAAGCACACACAGACATTCCCAGCCACGCACCGCACCAGACACAGGCAGCACACCAACAGGCAAGGGCAAGCGCACACCTCCTGTCACCCACACTCAGGGGGAAGAAGGCACACCCACTGGGTCTAGGGCACACAGGCAGACACGCAGCCACAGTCCAAGTCCGCATGCCTCACTCCCCAGTCCCTCCAATGTCACTCCCCTCGGCTCCCCTGCCCCACAGTCTGAGAAGGAGACATACTTGGCTGTGCTGGGCCCCAGCCCCACTGGTTCACCATCACGCAAACGGGCAAGGTACTCCACGGGTAGGGGAGTTGAGTCCCCCCTATCCACCACCTCCCCCAGTAGAGCTGCAACCCATCCCTCCGACCCCCCCCCTCCTTGGGGCCTGTGGTTCCTTCGGGTGCAGGGGAGATGCTGGCCGAGCTTGCGGACGTGTGCAGCGCCATGCTAACCGCCACCTTTGGCGCTGACCCACCCCCTGTGGTGGAGTCATCCGTCCCTGCACCCACAACACCTACCCTTCCCCCTCCTGTCCCTGCGGTGCCTGGTCCTTCCCCACATGATGCCCCCCCAGTCGCTGAACCAGAGGTTTAGTATGTGCAGGCAAGCTCGGGGAGACACGTGGACATGTGTCCCCCCCCAGGACTTCGCATCTGGACTGGCCTATGGCCTTTGTAAATATTGTCCTTTTATACCTTTTAATTTAATGCTGAATAAAGCATTTCGTTTTTCCTTTGACCACGATTGGTTTTCAGGTATTGATGTTGGTGCTGATGCTCCATGAGTTGGGGTGGTGATCATGTGTTAGGTGCCTGGGAAATGTTGTAGTCTGCTGCTCATGGGGTGGACCCTGGTATCTGCGTGCCATCACAAGGTATCAGAAAAGAATCTTTGGTCGTGTATGCTCTTTGTGTTTGGAGACATTGTCCCAAGGAGTGTTCCTTCCTCTGTGGTACCTGACATCTTCCCTGCAGGGAGTTGCACAATTGTTGTGCTGAACCTGTGTCTACATTTCCTTTGTGGGTGACCGATCCCTTCAACTATGGCCATGCCTGCTCATCAGTGTCTCCGGCTGCATCGTCTCTGCCATCCTTGGTAGTCACTGTACTTGTGTATAGAGTATGTTGCCATGCCTTCATGTAGAAATTGTCCCTTTTTTGCACTATGCATGTGTGTTCTCCCAGCCTGGCACACATATGGTACTTGTTCAGCAGGGTATTTGTTCACCTGACTCACAATTGTGGGCATTGTATCTGTGGGAAGTCCTCCCTATTCCTTCCATGGGAGACAACAACTTGGTGGCTGTCCCAGCACCTGTACATTCCTATCAGTCCTGGAATGTGCGTGACAGTGTGTGTTCCCTTTGGCTCTCTTAGTTTAGTAGGCTTTAATATAACTATACAGTCTAGTGACATGATCTCAGTGTGTGTACTGTGCTGCATCCGCCAGGGGTGGGTATGCATGTGTCATTTGTCCTCACACCCACATGTGGTGTGTCATGCAGTGGGGGAAAGACTTTCATCCTCATGGGAGTGGGACACTGCTGTCAGTGATGTGTTGTTATGGCACTATCAACATAGTCGCACATTGGGGATGCGTTCATACACCCATGGAGTTGTGGTCATCTGAGGATGATGTACACACCCCCATGTCTCTGTTCACTGCTGGGAGTCCTCTGCACCCACTCCTCATATGTCTGGACACTGCTGGGAGTGATATGCACCCACCCCTCATATGTCTGTCCACTGCTGGGAATATTCTGCACCCAACCCTCATACGTCTCTGTCCACTGCTGGTAGTGATATGCACCCACTCCTCATATGTCTGGGCACTGCTGGTAGTCCTCTGCACCCACCCCTCGTATGTCTGGGCACTGCTGGGAGTCCTCGGCACTGCTGGGAGTGATATGCACCCACCCCTCATATGTCTGTCCACTGCTGGGAATACTCTGCACCCACTCCTCATACGTCTCTGTCCACTGCTGGTAGTGATATGCACCCACTCCTCATATGTCTGGACACTGCTGGGAGTGATATGCACCCACCCTTCATATGTCTGGGCACTGCTGGGAGTGATATGCACTCACCCCTCATATGTCTGGGCACTGCTGGGAGTGATATGCACCCACCCCTCATATGTCTGGGCACTGCTGGGAGTGATATGCACCCACTCCTCATATGTCTGGGCACTGCTGGTAGTCCTCTGCACCCACCCCTCATACGTCTCTGTCCATTGCTGGTAGTGATATGCACCCACTCCTCATATGTCTGGACACTGCTGGGAGTTCTCTGCACCCACCCCTCATATGTCTGGACACTGCTGGTAGTCCTCGGCACCCAACCCTCATATGTCTGAGCACTGCTGGTAGTCCTCTGCACCCACCCCTCATATGTCTGGGCACTGCTTGGAGTGATATGCACCCACTCCTCACATGTCTGGGCACTGCTGGTAGTCCTCTGCACCCACCCCTCATACGTCTCTGTCCACTGCTGGTAGTGATATGCACCCACTCCTCATATGTCTGGGCACTGCTGGTAGTCCTCTGCACCCACCCCCTCATACGTCTCTGTCCACTGCTGGTAGTGATATGCATCCACTCCTCATATGTCTGGACACTGCTGGGAGTGATATACACCCACCCTTCATATGTCTGTCCACTGCTGGGAATACTCTGCACCCACCCCTCATATGTCTCTGTCCTCTGCTGGTAGTGATATGCACCCACTCCTCATATGTCTGGACACTGCTGGGAGTTCTCTGCACCCACCCCTCAAATGTCTGGACACTGCTGGTAGTCCTCGGCACCCACCCCTCATATGCCTGGGCACTGCTGGTAGTCCTCTGCACCCACCCCTCATATGTCTGGGCATTGCTGGGAATGATATGCACCCACTCCTCATATGTCTGGGCACTGCTGGTAGTCCTCTGCACCCACCCCTCATACGTCTCTGTCCACTGCTGGTAGTGATATGCACCCACTCCTCATATGTCTGGACACTGCTGGGAGTGATATGCACCCACCCCTCATATGTCTGTCCACTGCTGGGAATACTCTGTACCCACCCCTCATACGTCTCTGTCCACTGCTGGTAGTGATATGCAACAAATCCTCATATGTCTGGACACTGCTGGGAGTGATATACACCCACCCCACATATGTCTGTCCACTGCTGGGAATACTCTGCACCCACCCGTCATACGTCTCTTTCCACTGCTGGTAGTGATATGCACCCACACCTCATATGTCTGGACACTGCTGTGAGTTCTCTGCACCCACCCCTCATATGTCTGGACACTGCTGGTAGTCCTCTGTACCCACCCCTCATATGTCTGGGCATTGCTGGGAGTGATATGCACCCACTCCTCATATGTTTGGGCACTGCTGGTAGTCCTCTGCACCCACCCCTCATACGTCTCTGTCCACTGCTGGTAGTGATATGCACCCACTCCTCATATGTCTGGACACTGCTGGGAGTGATATGCACCCACCCCTCATATGTCTGTCCACTGCTGGGAATACTCTGCACCCACCCCTCATACGTCTCTGTCCACTGCTGGTAGTGATATGCACCCACTCCTCATATGTCTGGACACTGCTGGGAGTTCTCTGCACCCACCCCTCATATGTCTGGGCACTGCTGGTAGTCCTCTGCACCCACCCCTCATATGTCTGGGCATTGCTGGGAGTGATATGCACCCACTCCTCATATGTCTGGGCACTGCTGGTAGTCCTCTGCACCCACCCCTCATACGTCTCTGTCCACTGCTGGTAGTGATATGCACCCACTCCTCATATGTCTGGACACTGCTGGGAGTGATATGCACCCACCCCTCATATGTCTGTCCACTGCTGGGAATACTCTGCACCCACCCCTCATACGTCTCTGTCCACTGCTGGTAGTGATATGCACCCACTCCTCATATGTCTGGACACTGCTGGGAGTGATATACACCCACCCCTCATATGTCTGTCCACTGCTGGGAATACTCTGCACCCACCCGTCATACGTCTCTGTCCACTGCTGGTAGTGATATGCACCCACTCCTCATATGTCTGGACACTGCTGGGAGTTCTCTGCACCAACCCCTCCTATGTCTGGACACTGCTGGTAGTCCTCTGCACCCACCCCTCATATGCCTGGGCATTGCTGGGAGTGATATGCACCCACTCCTCATATGTCTGGGCACTGCTGGTAGTCCTCTGCACCCAACCCTCATACGTCTCTGTCCACTGCTGGTAGTGATATGCACCCACTCCTCATATGTCTGGACACTGCTGGGAGTGATATGCACCCACCCCTCATATGTCTGTCCACTGCTGGGAATACTCTGCACCCACCCCTCATACGTCTCTGTCCACTGCTGGTAGTGATTGCACCCACTCCTCATATGTCTGGACACTGCTGGGCGTTCTCTGCACCCACCCCTCATATGTCTGGACGCTGCTGGTAGTCCTCTGCAGCCACCCACCGACCCACCCCCCCCTTGGTGCAGTACACTGCTGTCCTGGCCATACACCGCCCCAAATTTACTGCTAATATGCTGCACCAGGCCGTAGTCCGACATTTGTGGCGTGTGTACGCCTTGTATCCATAATGTACTGGTGCCGTAGGGGTACGGGTCAGACGGACCGCACCCCTGCATTCATAGGGTGTGTACGGTCCGTACCACGGTGCCCCTACATCACCACGACAATGGTGGCACCCACACTCTGGGGGCGTGGGTACGGTTCGTACCACGCCTACCCCTACCTCACCACTACAATGGTGGTACGGACCGTACCCACGCTCTGGGGGCGTGGGTACGGTTCGTACCACGCGTACCCCTATGTCACCACTCCAATGGTGGTACGGCCCGTACCCACGCCCCCCAGAGCGTGGGTACGGTCCATACCACCATTGTAGTGGTGGGGTGGGGGTACCCGTGGTACGGGCTGTACCCATGCCCCCCAGAGTGTGTGTACGGTCCGTACCACCATTGTAATGGTGAGGTAGAGGTACGCGTGGTACGGCCCGTACCCATGCCCTCAGAGCGTGGGTACGGTCCGTACCAGGAGTTCCCCTACGTCACCACTACAATGGTGGTACGGACCGTACCCACGCTCTGGGGGGCATGGGTACGGGAAGTACCACCATTGGAGTGGTGACGTGTATGCGTCCACGTCCACTTCCGTTGTGGCGGTACGTGGGATTGGTGGACATGCCCCCCGAAGTGACCAGACCATGTCCGTCGCGTACCGGTGCTCCTTCTTCGCGTCGTCCTCAATTTCCCGGGAGTTTTTGGCTGCCGTAAAAAATGAGCGGTGCGGAGTGACGTGGGCACGGATCGTACTTGCTGGTCGGTAAAACGCTGCCTGACTCCGTCCGGACGTCACATACGCGATGTCCCGGATCGGAATTGTGGGTATTTTTTAGCCGGTCGGTGTTTTATACGACTCGTACGGAAATGGTATTTCTGTACGAATCGTACTTGCGGGTTTGTAAGGGGGTTTTCCCGGGTACGAGTCGGACGGAGAATACGCTCCGTACGACCATTCGTACCCGGGTTTTACAGGATCAGAATCGGCACCTTAATGTATAGTTAATAATGGTAATTGTGAAATACATTTTTTAAATTTCAATTTTAGGTGTGGGTTGTGGGATTTATCGGGGCACAGGGTGGGCATTTAATTAATTATAATTAATGAATAAATAGTGGTTAACCTCTTTAGTGCCACGCCCTTTCCCCGCCCTGTGCCGGGCGTTGCATTAGCGGGCGGGGTTCATGACGAGATAGTCTCGTCATGGACACAGCGCAACCGCGCTCCATGACGAGACCATCTCGTCATGGGCACTGAAGCGGTTAATAAATATTAATTATTAAATTGATTGTGCTAATTGTGTAATTAATTAGCTGCAGGTTGTTTTAATACTTTCTGTTCATTTAAATTTTAGGAGTATGTTGTGTGTTTTGTAGATGTATATTATGAGAAGTAAATTAATTATATTTAGGAAATAATAAATGTTTAATTAATGCTAATTAGTAAATTAATATGTGTTAATGTTAATAGTGTAAAAAATATGTTATTTAATAAATAGATTCTTGATAATTAATATTTTTTTAAATATTATATATTTAAATGAAAAATATTTATGTAAATTGTGTAATATATTTAGGTGCCGTTTATGATGGAGGCCGTAAAGGGTCTGAACTGCAGTTGGAGCCTTCAGGGCCGCCTCGTACTGGGCCACTCGGTTTCCTTTCCAACCGCCTCATTATGATGGAGGTGGTTGAAAAGCAAACCAGCTTTTCAATCTGGCTGGCTTCAGGCGGGCTTGGAGAACCCGTCCACCAGTCGGACGCCGGCTAGTAATCTCAAAGGTTGGCCTTTCCGCCCTTGGGATTACAATGCATGGTTCCGTCATGATTTCCATGCCGGTCTGTCCGACATGGAAACCATGTCAGAAAGTGTGGAGGCCCACAGCAGGGCCCCTGTGGTGCACAACCTCCGGCTGGAGGCCGATTGGGCACCTCTGGTGCGCCCCCTGTTGATTCCTGTATCTTGACTCAGGCACCTTGAAGTGTCTGCCATGGGGTGCAGGGATGAACCACACCTCCCATTTCACTATGGGAGTATGCATTATGGCTTGTTTACAGCTATAATGCATGCTCTTATAGTGAAATATAGAAATGTGACTGAACAGTGTTCGGTCGCATCCTAATGAGGTAGTCGGGACCGCCGACTGGGTGTCGGTCAGTCCCAGGACCAAGTTGTGTCGGGCCGAAGGAATTCCGCCCGACATCGAAATCAGGCCTCAAATGTGTTTTGTTTGGGATGCGTGTTGTAGTTTTTGTATGTGTCAGGGTATATGGAAAATTATTTATACAAAATAAAGTGAATGTATGATAATTATAGAAATGAAAAATATTTATGTAAAATAAGTTCCTAAAATATTTTTCATTTTATATATTAGGTGTGAGTTGTAGAAGTTGTAGGAGTAAATGGTGGGAAGTTAATTAAATATTATTATTTAATATTTCTTATTTGTTAATAATAAATATTTGATTAAGATGTAATTATTAAAATGTTGAAAATAATATTTTTTGAATTTATATGTTTGGTGTGCATTGTTTTTTTGTAATGATAAATGGTGGGGCGAAAATTAGTGAAAATAATTTTGGGAATAAATGTATATGCAACATGTGTAAATAATATTATTTAAAATAACATGTTAGATTTGTTTTGTATTGTTTGTTGAAATTTTAGGAAGAATGTTACTTAAGCTATTACAAATTTAAATGTAAGTCATTATTTTGTAAAAAATATGTTATTTATTATTGTATTTGTTAATTGTTTTTCATTTTTAAATGTAAATAATATTTTACTTGTTGAGAATATATTTTTCTATTTTGATCAAAATAATATTTGTAGTTATTTATTATAGGTATTCAACATTGTAATATGTTTTTAATTTAATTTGATTTTTTACATAAAGTATATTTGCATTTGTATTTCTTCTTTTACATGTTTATGTTTTTCATGGTTTTTTATGTTTTTGAAATTATATTATTATGTTGAAGATAATTTGTATGTTTCTAATGTTGCACTGATTAGAGCGGGAATAGTACATTTTACCCCTCCGCAATCCAACACTTTCCCTGCTGTTGCACTCATTAGAGTTGGAAGAGTACATTTTACCCCTCCGTAAACCAACACTTTCACTACTGTTGCACTGACTGGAGTAGTAATAGTAAATTCTACCCCTCCACAATCAAACACTTTCCCTACTGTTGCACTGACTGGAGTGGGAATAGTAAATTTGAACTCTCCACAATCTAGCACCTTGCCTACTATTACACTGACTGGAGTGGGAATAGTACATTTTACCCCTCCGCAATCCAACATTTTCCCTAGTGTTGCACTGACTGGAGTGGGAATAGTTAATTTCACCCCTCCGCAATCCAACGCTTTCTCTACTGTTGCACTTACTGGAGTGGGAATAGTAAATCATATCCCTCAACAATCCAACACTTCCTCTACTGTTGCACTGACTGGAGTGGGAATAGTAAGTTTTACCCCTCTGCAATCCAACAGTTTCCCTAGTGCTGCAGTGAATGTGTGGTACTGTAAATTTCGGAACCGCGTATCTGGCATGATTCTAACATAACGATTTCTTTATCAACAAACCAAGAATGTTTAGGATACTATGCACAAGCATTTGCGTCACATTCGAGTGACGAGATCGCCTGAAATCAGAGTTTCTGTCCTAATACCTCGAGCTCCATTTTAGGACGACAGCCATTTTGTATTTGCCCTCTCATAGGCAACAGAACTACGCCCAAGCATGGGTCTGAAGGACACACACACCTTCGCTGACTCCTCGGTGACCTGGGTGAACTGACTCCGCTGCCTAAGGCCAAACCTGATCGGTCAGTTCCCTTCCCGCGCCGGAATGAGATTAGTATCAGGGCCCAGCATATCACAAAACCTTTCATCACGCACGAACCATGCCTAATCTTCTACACACCTGCCCCTGTTTCCCTCTTTATGACCCGTTTTACGAGGAGGAGGTGCCCGTTTTTATTGGGTGTCCGTCGATATCTGATGAAGGCGCTAAGCTTTGCCAGGTAATTGATTAAGGGCTGAACGAACCGAAATATGTACTTGCCATTATGACTCTGTCTATTCCTTTGTAATGAATGCATGTGAATGATCATACCGTAAAACGAGGAATGTTTGCCTAAAGCATAATATTTGGTATATAAAGAGAAAGCTGGTTTTTGTAAGTGAGCAGTCTCCTGAGAATATACACGTGTTGTACTTCTAGGATACCTGTTACTGGCTGCAGCCAATAAATACGATCTTTGACTTCACCAAGAAGACTCTGTGTTTCTGTAGTCTGAAACAGGAAGAACTCGAAGTCTTCGGGTGTGTTCCCTGGCACCGCTGGGTTCCGAAAAACCCAGTACTTCAAATGGTGTGGGAATAGTTAATTTTACCTCTCCACTATCTAGCACTTTCTCTACTGTTAAACTTACTGTAGTGAAAATAGTAAATTTTACCCATGTGTGATGTAACAGTTCCCCTACAGTTGCATTGTGTGAAGTGGGAGGAGTGCATTTTATACATCATTAGTCCAGCACTTGTCTACTTCTTTTATAAATGTTAGTGGGAATAGTATATGTATCAAAATGTAAAATTGTATAATTTATTGTGTATTGTTATTATGTTTTTGTTTATTTAAAATTATAATATTTATATTTATTAATGTGTTTAATGTGTAAAATAATTTTATTAAATTGCAAGATATTTATGTTGTTTACTTTGTTATTTAAATTAAAACGACTTGTTTTTTAAATATTTTATGTTCTTGGTATACATACATACACAGACTACGTGTTTCAGTGGAAGCCTCCACCTTTAAAATATATATATTTATTTACTTGTTAAATTATTACATAATTTTGAAAATCTGAAAGTATAATATCAATTAAAGTTATTAGTTTAATAATATATTTTTTTTAACTTGGTATATGTAAATATAGATATATTAATATGTGTGTTTAACTTCTTTTAAAATAAGTTTAACTGTTATATTTGTTTTAATATATGTAAAATGTATTTTATTTTTATCAACTTCATGTTTCTATTTAAAATATTTAGTATTTAAATTCATTTATATTTTGGAAAAAAACAATATTTAATACAACGATATTGATGCCAACAATATTGTATTAGATATTTTTGTACTTACCATTATGAGTATAGGATGACGATATTTTTGGCAATAATATTTTCGTCACAATATTTAGGTAGGGCGATATTTTGAGAGGGGATATTTTGTCAGTGAATCCAGCGAAATCCCTTAGAGTTCATCAGAGGTAGCAGCGGCTGCATTTGGTACCCCTGGTATTGTCCTGGCCTTCACCCATGGAAACATGTGTAGGCTAAGTAAGTATTCATTTAGAAATCTTGAATAGGGAAGGAAATTGTAACACTGAAAAGGGCATTTTCTTCTCAGGCTGAAAACCAACATAAGACAAATACTATTATACAATCAATCAATCAATCAATCAGGCATTTGTAAAGTGTGACTATTCACCCGTAAGGGTCTCAAGGCGCTGGGGGCGGGGGGGTTTGCAGGCTCCAGTCCATCAAGGAGGGGGTCTGTCGAAGAGCCAGGTTTTGAGGTTTCTTGCGAAGATGGGGAGCGATGTTGTCTGTCTGAGGTGGAGCGGCAGGGTGTTCCAGGCTCGGGCTGCGAGGAAGGAGAAGGAGCGGCCTCCCGATCTAGTCTTTCTGGTGTGGGGGACCACAGCGTAGGAGAGCTCGGCAGAACGTAGGGTCCTCTGGGGTGCGTGGAATTTGAGTTGGTTGTTCAGGCATGCTGGTCCGATGTCCTGTAGGACCTTGTGGGTGTGGGTGAGCATCTTGAAGGTGACTCTAGCTTCGATGGGGAGCCAGTGAAGTGTGCGCAGGTGCTGGGAGATGTGGCAGTGTCCTGGCAGGTCAAGGACCAGTCTTGCGGCGGCGTTCTTGATGTTCTGTAGCTTGCGTGTGAGGTTTTTGTGAATTCCGGCGTAGAGTGCATTGGCGTAGTCGAGTCTGCTTGTGACCAGGGCGTGAGTAACAGTCTTTCTGTGTTCGAGGGGGATCCATTTGAAGGTCTTACTTTGGAGGCAGAGGGTGTGGAAGCAGGAGGACGAGACGGAGTTAATCTGGCGGTCCATTTTGAGCTCGGAGTCCAGGTTGCGTGCGTGGTCCGTGGGGGTGGGCGGGCTACCGATGGCGGGGGCCACCAGGTGTCGTTCCATGCGTTGAGTGTGGGCCCATGATGAGTACTTCTGTTTTGTTGGTATTTCGTTGTAGGCAGCTGTTTTTCATCCATTTGGCAACGGCTTCCATGCCTTCTCGATTATTGTGTCTGGCGGTATTGGGTTCATTGGATAGGGAGAGGATGAGATGGTTGTCATCTGCGTATGACGCAATGTTGAGGCCCTAGGTTCTGACGATGGGGGCGAGCGGAGCCATGTAGATGTTGAAGAGTGTAGGGCTGAGGGAGGAACCCTGAGGGACTCCGCAGGTGGTAGGTGTAAGGTCGGAGAGGAAAGGGGGGAATCTGACCCACTGCGTTCTGCCGGAGAGGAAGGAGCAGATCCAGTTGAGGGCCTTGTCTTGGATCCCTGTGTTGTGGAGTCTGCGTATTAGGGTGCGGTGAGAGACTGTGTCGAACGCCGCTGGGAGGTCAAGGAGTATGAGGGCTGCTGCTTCTCCTTTGTCCAGTAGGGTGCGGATGTCGTCTGTTGCAGCGAGGAGGGCGGTTTCTGTACTGTGGTGTTTTCTGAAGCCAAATTGGGAGGAGTCGAGGATGTTGTGCTCTTCGATGAATGTGGCGAGTTGGCTGTTGATGGCTTTCTCGATGACTTTTGCTGGGAACGGGAGCAGGGAGATGGGTCTGTAGTTTCTGAAGTCGGTGGGGTGTTTCGAGGATTTTTTCAGGAGGGGGTTGACCTCGGTGTGTTTCCAGTCATCAGGGAATGTGGCGGTTCGCAGGGAGCGGTTGATGGTGTGGCACAGCATGGGTGCGATGGTGTCAGAGGCTCTGTTGAAAATGTGGTGGGGGCAGGGGTCCGTGGGGGCCCGGAGTGGATTGACTTCATTGTCTACAGTGTGTCTTCGGTGGTGAGGGCTGTCCAGTTGTCGATCGCTGGCTTCAGGGTGTCGGGTGGTTGATGAGGGTTCAGTGTGTTGGTTGTCTTCGTCGAAGTTGTCATAGAGGCTCTTGATTTTGTGGTAGAAAAAGGTGCTGAGTTTGTCTCAGAGGTCTTGTGATGGAGGGATGCCGGTGGACTCGTTGGTGGGTTGGGTGAACTCCTTGATGATGTTGAAGAGTTCTTTGCTGTTGTGTGCATGAGTGGAGATTCTGTCTTCAATCGCGTTTTCCTAGATTTTTTGATGAGTTGGTGGTGGGCGTTGGTGGTGGCTCTGAAGTTGTTGTAGGCTTCTGTAGATTTGGTGTTCCTCCAGGCCTTTTCGAGGCAACGGCAAGTGCGTCTGGACTCTCAAAGTACGGTGGTAAACCATCTGGCTTATTGGCGTGGGTGTTGTTGTTTTTCTTGAGGGGGCTATGGTGTTGGCGCTGTCGGAGATCCATCTGTGCAGGGTTCGGGCTGCGGTGTTGGGGTCCACGATGGTTGGGGTGGAGTTGCTGAGTGATGAGGTTAGCGGTTCATCGATGATTCTGGTCCAGTTTCTTCATGGGAGCAGGTGCAGGTGTCTGTGGATCTTGGGTGTTCTGAGGGTGAAGTGGACGCATCTATGGTCAGTCCATGGGAGTTCGGTGGTGTGGCTGAATGTGAGGGAGTTACCTGTTGTGAAGAGGGGGTTGAGGGTGTGTCCTGCTGAGTGCGTGGGTTCAGTCAAGATCTGGCGGAGTCCAATGCAATGTTGTGGAGGTTGTCCAGGAGGAATTTGGTGCTGGGATCCAGTTGGTTGTCGAGGTGGTAGTTGAGGTCTCCCAGTAGGGTGTAGTTGGTGGATGCGATGGCATGCGGGGAGATGATGTCTGTCATGGAGTTGGCGAAAAGTCCGCGGGGTCCATGGGGTCCGTAGATGAGGGTTCCTCAGAGGGTGGTGGTAGGGCTGGCCAGTATCTTGAAGTGAAGGTGTTCCATCAGGTCTCTGGGCTCGTCAGGGAGTGTGCTCAGGCGGAGGTTGGATTTGTGGACGATGGCGATTCCTCCTCCCGGGTGGGTGGGGCGGTCCTTCCTGGAGATCTTGCATCCTTGGGGAATGGTGATGGCGATGTCCGGTCCCCTAGGTTGTGTTGGTCCATGTTTTAGTGAAGAACGCTACGTTCGGGGTGGTACTGTCAAGAAGGTCCCAGATTTCGGTGGCGTGTTTGTGGAGGGATCGGACGTTGAGGAGGATGCATTACATGGTCTTCGGTTGGGTTGTGGTCTTGCGGGCGGGTTGCGCCGGGTCCGTAGTCTTTGCACTGCTGCAGGTGTGCTGGCAGCGGTGACAGCTGAAGGGTCCGTGGGTGTCGCCTGGTGATGCTAGCTTGCAGTTGTTTTGCATCCTGGGTTGAGAGCGTGGATTGCTGCTGGGTCGTAGCGTTGGCGTTGAGGAGGTTCAGGGTTCTTGGCGCTGGTCATGCTCAGGCCACGAATGGGCGCAGACGGGCTTGCCTTTCGTGCGCCTTCGGCCCGCCAGCGGGGAGCCCGCTGCCCGTGTCCCCAGTAGGGGTCGGGGAGGGCTGGACAGCCGGGAGGCGGGAGCAGGGAGGGGAGCTGGATTGGGCCGGTCACGTTGGTCGTGCTGGGGGGAGGGGCCGCGGGGGCAGCAACGGCAGGTAAAAAATGGGCAAAAGGAGAGGAAAGAGTGAAAATGAGGCAGTGAAAGGTGCAAGAAAAGTGTGGGAAAGACACAGAAGGAGAGTGAGAAGGGAAGATTAAATCAGTGAAAAAAGAGTGAAAACGGAGGAAAGACACAGAGGGGAAGTGAAAGGGGGAGATTGAAATCAGTAAAAAACGAGTGAAAACAGAGGAAGGACACAGAGGGGGAGTGAAAGGGGGAGATTGAAATCAGTAAAAAACGAGAGAAAACGGAGGAAAGACACAGGAGAGTAAAAAGGGGAGATTGAAATCAGTGAAATACAAGTGAAAACGGAGAGAAAGAGCGGAGTGAGAGAAAGGAGACAGAGGTTCACTGGACCACCAGGGATGAGGCGCAGGTAAAACCTGTGGGTGGAGGAGGGGCTCGAACACCAGCACTTGAGAGTGCAGGGGCTCAGGGAAGGCCTCACTTGATGGTGGAGCTGCGAGGGAGGGAGAGCAATTTCACTGACAATGAGTCAGTGGTCTTGCTCCACAGTTGTTCAGAGATTTCTCTATTTTAGTGTACCACACAGTGAAGTGGAAATATGTAATTTCGTTAAACAGCAGTCTTTCACTTGTTGGATACAATCTTCTGTTTTTCAACTTGCATTTTTAACAATGCTGACATGGCTGTCTAGCTTACATTCAAATAAAGTACATTCAAATTTGGAAACATGACTTCTAAACATAGGTGCGCTCTATTTATCACCTGTTGACCACAAGGCTTCACATGACTTTAGAAACATTTATTTTACTAAGACAGACATGGTGAACTGAGAGCTTAATTGTTATAGTGACCAATCAGGTGCTTACCGGCAACCATAATATCTTTAGGTAGTTTTATTTAGGCCTCATTTTCTTTTTCCTAAACAAAGGTCTGTCCTGCTTCACATGTGCATCAGGTTCTCACACAGCTAAGGAGAGATTTGTCTATTTCACTAAGCAAAGTTCCATACAATTGCACATTTGTAATATATTCTGACACCTTTATGGGTAGGCTTTTCTTGTGTTGTATTCTTTCACATTGCATTTTTATTTAATTTCTAAGAATCATTTTCCGAAGAGCACATCGAGAGGAAGCGGCGAATGGTTGGACATCAAATTTGTTCACTCTAACACCAATCCCACATTTCAATGTTCATCTTTTAGTAACCTGCAAAAGTATGTTCCAATGAAGAAACTGTCGCTGTTGTCTCTTTTAATTTGACAAAATATCACTTCTGAGTATGGCATTGTGGTCAAAGAGCATATGACATTGCTCTGTGTGATGTTATCAAGGCCATGGTCAGACTGGGGAAAAATATGCCCAGGAACCAAAATGAAAGTAGCCCCTGTTAGCGAACGAGATAGCTAAAATAGTGGTCTACATTTGAAAACCAGGCCAGTTTTTAGCTCGTAAAGACACACGAACTGTTAAAACAACCGGCCCACACACTGATCTGTGAGACCAGCCCATTAAGCCCTGTCCATTTTTCCCTTCAGGCCAGTCTCACCATAATCAAGGCCAAAAGTCACATTATGACACTTCTTGGGACAAAAAGAGAGTTCTGATACCACTGGAATATCTCGAATATTTCATCCATGTTGTGCAATTGTGTACTGAAAAATATAATGAGTGACTAATACGAAAATTATCAATCTACTTGATTCACCACCCTAAAATATGTAAATCATGTCACTTGTGTTAAATAAGAGTGCAGTAAAACCCGAAGTAGTAAGCACACACGATGCATGTTTTTTGCTGTACATAACATCCATTAGACATATTATGTTAAGAATTCTTTATTCGTTTTCTTCTTTGGATAATCAATTTATAACCGTAGCCAACGCGTTTCCTCCTCGCGGACTTATTCAGGGCTACAAAAATACATACAAATATATCACTTTATTTACAATATGTACTAAACAATAATAAAAAAAAATACTATCACATAAAATACATAGCTTATACATTCAACAAGACAATCCCTAAACAAATCTTAGTTTACATAATTTGATCTGATGATATTAAATATACATGATTGTTTCAAAAAGCTCAATTTACATAATGCCAATCATGCTGAACTCAGCTATCACACAATTGTACACAAATATATTTAAATATATGGAAACATTTCTTTTCAATTTACATCTGTATTCTTTAGATTTCATTAAAAATGATATAATGATAATCCATTTACATTCACCATCAATAGTACTATAATGCATATTAGAACATTGGAATGTGGAGCACTCCATTGTAGACAATGGAGTGCTCCATGCTTCTACAGGCCGGTAAAGGCCCGCAGAGCAACATACCAATGTTTTACAAAAGCCTCTCGAAGCTCGTGGGGATTTAAATCCCCTCGAGCACCGAGAAGCCTTTGTTTAATTTATTAGACCATTCTGCCCTCTAGTGGCAGAATGTTCTAATAGCCTTATAGCCCTTCGTAGCAGGGCTATACCGCTATTAAAGTCCCGCTGCTTTTGTTAAAGTCCCTCGCCTTCGGCTCGAGCCTTTAACGCTGCAGCGGGCCTTTAATAGCCGGTGTAGCCCGCTACGGCGAGCTATAAGGCTATAATAATTGTTTCAAACTCTTGCAGTAACACTTCCTACTGTCTATGGAGATTGAGCTAGACACACCCAGCGGGGTCATATAGCTCCCTTACCTCCAGTCAGATGCCTTCCTAAATGGACAAAATATGCTGTTGCATCTATCGTTTTGTACGTATTTTGTTTGTGAGACCAGCGGATGTCACCCTACAGTGAATTAAAATGTCAAGATGATATTACCAAGCAAGTCCTATTTTATTATCCTATAGTCTCAATATTTTAGAGTTAATAAAGAGTATATATAATAAGCCAATCATTTTGTCTGAATATGTTGAGTCTGTTGGATCTGACGACGTCTGCGAAGGGGGGGCATGCAGATGGCAAACAGGGTGGGACTGAGAGATGATTCTTGTGGTACACCGCATGTGATGTCTTTAGGGGCGGAGATGAAGGGAAGCAGTTGGATGCTCTAAGTGAAACCTGTAAGTAAGGAGGCAATCCCCTTGAGGGTGTCTTGGTGTATGACTATGTTGTGGAGTCTGGTGATGAGGGTGTTGCAGGAGATGGTGTTGAACACCACTGAGAGGTTGAGCAAGATCAGGACCACATTTTCTCTGCAGTCGAGGAGTGTTCTGATGTCATCGGTGGCGGCAATCAATGCAGTCTCAGTGCTGTGGTTGGCACAGAATCGTGATTGTGAGGCTTTCAGTAGGTGGTTTTGTTCCAGGAATTTGGTGAACTTTTGGTTGATGGCTTTCCCAAGTACTTTGGCTGGTATGGGCAACAGGGAGACCGAATGATAATTGTTTAGATTGCTGGGGTTGGCGGAGGCTTTCTTTAGGACTGGTCTGACGTCTGCATGTTTCTATCCCTCCAGAAAGGTTGCTGTGGAGATGGAGGTGTTGAGGATGCTGGTGAGTTGTGTGCTGTATGTTGTGAGGTTGTAGAGGGTATGGGGGCATGGGTCGGTGGGTGCCCCGGAGTTGATGGAAGGCATGATGGCTGAGGTGATCAGGGCGGCAAGCTCAGACCAAGTGGTAATGGTTTGGCTGATGTTTCTGGTTTGTAGAGGTCGTTGGGGTTGAGAGTTGAAGGTTGGTTCAAATTATTGTAGATTATGGTGATCCTGCTGTGGAAGTAGTCTGAGAGGGTGTCACAGAGTTCTTGGGAGGGGTGGATGGTGTTCTCTGTGGCTGCTGGGTTGGAGAATTCTTTGACTATTTTGAAGAGTTCCTTTGTGTGGTTGGCCACAGAGATGACGCGGGTGGTGATGGCTGCTTTCTTGGATTCCTTGATGTGCTGGTGATATTTGCTGAGGGCTGTTTTGTGAGCTGGTCTGTCGGCAGGGTTTTTGGTGGTGCACCATTGTTTCTCCAGGTGATAGCACTTGTGCTTGCTGGTTTTGAGTTCTGGGGTGCTCAAGCTGGCATGTTTGGAGGTTTTGTTGGATGTTTTAGGATTTAGTGGGGCAGCTCTGTTGGAAATGCCGGTAAACCAGGTGGCAAAGTCTTGGACAGCCTGGTCAAGGTCTGTTGAGGCCTCAGGTAGGGAGGTGGTGAGAGTCTGTGATCAGTAAGTTTCGACCTTACTCCAGCTGTAGTGGGGGTGGATCTGACACCTGGTGATGGTAAAACAGATGAAACAGATAAGCATGCATTACCATATGAAAGACAGAATACTTCTAGATTTTCTGTTTAACATCTAGGCGTCACTTGCCAGAAGTGCTTAAAGTTAATTATTTGTCATCTATAGCAAGGATGTCATGAAAGTTAGTGAACTAATCAGGCCCTGACCTCAAACCCTTCATGCCAGGTTGTATGCACCCCCAATTTCACTAAACTGCCTTCCCCACCTTCCTCTGAGTTGTACCTGTCATCCTTTGGGTGGTCTTCCCCCAATTTTTGCCTGCTTACCTCCACGGTTCCTTTATTTTTTTTGTTTGCCATAGGACTATGAACACTTCACCGCTGCTAATCAATGCATACATGCATGTGCTTCTCCCCTAAACATGTTAACATTGGTGTATACCTGACTGGCATATTTAGTTTAACTATAAGTCCCTTGTAAAGTGGTACACATTGTTCCCCAGGCCTGTAATCTAAATGCTACTAGTAGGCCTGTAGCACTGGTTGTGTCACCAATTCAAGTAGCATTTCAAACCTGTTTCAGGCCTGCCATTGCAGGGCCTGTGTGTGCAGTGTACTGCCATTTTGACTTGCCAAGCCCTAAACTCCCCTTTTATTACACACAATTCACACCTAAGGTAGGCTTTGGAGGTGAACTTCACTCGGTTTGCGGACGTTTCTGCACTTCACATGCCACGGAGCTCGCGGAGTGCAGAAAACTCTGCTTCACGATGTGCAGTGGAGTTTTTTCCCTGCTCGTGATCGCAAACGGTAAGTTCGCAAGCACGAGCTGCCGCTCGGGTAGAATTTCTACCCGAGCGGCAGGAATACCAGCACAAACTGCAGTTCACACTGCACTACACCACTCGCTGAATTTCACGGAGATTTTTTACAACTTTGCGGAGTTCCACGTAGCAAAACTCAGCGAACTACTCCCAGGCTTAAGTAGGCCCTAAGTGACCCTAAGGCATGGGTACTCACAACTTTCTCTCGGGGCCAAATTTACAGTGTGGTTTGCGTCTGAGGGCCGCACAGGTGGGGGCGGAGTCAGAGGGGGAGGGGCGGGGCTAAAGCAAAAAAAAATTGGGACCATGAGGTTGAACACAGGTCCCTGCAGTAGACACCTTCATCCACTGAGCCACCAGACCCAGCATACACACATCTCTCTCCATCTCTCTCCATCTCTCTCTCCATCTCTCTCTCTCTCTCTCTCCCCCTCCCTCCCCCCTCTCTCCCCTTCCTCCCCCTCTCATTCTCTCTCTCCCCCTCCCTCCACCTCCCTCTCCCTCCCCCTCACTCTCCCTCCCTCCCTCTCTCTCCCTGTCTCTCTCCCACTGTCTCTCCCCCTGTCGCCCTCCCTCCGTCTCCCTCCCCCTCCATCTCCCTCCCTTCTCCGTCGCCATCCCTCTTCCGTCGCCCTCCCTCTTCCGTCGCCCTCCCTCTGTCGCCCTCCCTTTGTTGCCCTCCCACTCCCTCTGTCTCCCTTCCTCTCCCTCTGTCTCTCTACCTCTGTCTCCCTCTCCCTCCCTCTGTCTCCCTCCCTGTCTCCCTCCCCCTCTGTCTCCCTCCCTCTGTCTCTCTACCTCTGTCTCCCTCTCCCTCTCTCTGTCTCCCTCCCTGTCTCCCTCTCCCTCCCTCTGTCTCCCTCCGTCTCCCTCCCTCTCTCTCCGTCTCCCTCCGTCTCCCTCCCTCTCGCTCCATCTCCCTCCCTCGCTCTCTGTCTCCCTCCCTCTGTCTCCCTCCCTCTCCCTCCATCTCCCTCCCTCCCTCTGTCTCCCTCCCTCCCTCTGTCTCCCTCCATCTCCCTCCCTCCCTCTGTCTCCCTCTCCCTCCCTCCCTCTGTCTTCCTCCCTCCATCTCCCTCCCTCCCTCTGTCTCCCTCACTCCGTCTCCCTCCATCTCCCTCCCTCCCTCTGTCTTCCTCACTCCGTCTCCCTCAATCTCCCTCCCTCCCTCTGTCTCCCTCACTCCGTCTCTCTCTCTGTCTCCCTCCCTCCCTCTCCCTCCATCTCTCTCCTTCTCCCTCCCTCCCTCTGTCACCCTCCGTCTCCCTCCCTCCGTCTCCCTCCCTCTGTCTCCCTCTCTGCCTCCCTCTCTGCCTCCCTCTCTGCCTCTCTCTGTCTCCCTTCCTCTCCCTCCATCTTCCTCCGTCTCCCCTAGACTGCGCCTCTCTGTCTCCCTCTCTCTGTCTCCCTCTGTCTCCCTCCCTCTCCCTCCCTCAGTCACCCTCTGTCATCTCACCCCGTGTTTGTGTCAGCCCTCAGCCCGGGCTGAGACAGCTACCCAGCGCGCGCACACACAGCCGCACTGAGACAGCTTCCCAGCACTCACACACAGCCCGCACCCGAGTACTTCAAAGGTCTTTAAAAGACCATTTACTTGTTAATAAAGCTTTGTTGTATTTCACCTCTTAGGCCCCTGCATCTCCACTTTGACAATCACTGGAATCCCCCAGCCCCCACAGAGCAGAGTCTCAGAGTCCGGGCTGCTAACACTATTTAATTTTTTTTTTAAAACACATGTAGGATGTCTGCAAGGTCCGCGGGCCGCCGAGGAAGGCTTGCCAGGCCGCTGGTGGCCCGCGGCCCGTGCTATGAGTAACCCTGCCCTAAGGGCAGGGTGGTGAGTAACTAAAAGGACAGACATGTACTTTTAAGTTTTAGATGTCCTGGCAATGACAAACAGCTAAATTCGTGTTTCACTGTTGTGAGGCTTACTGCTTCCACAGGCTAGCATTGGAGATTCCTTAAAACACATTTTAAGCTGTAATTCCTGATAGGAAAGAGTGGCTACTTTGTTTTCATAAATGGTGGGGATAAATCCTTTTTAATGGTAAACTGGATTTGACGTTACCAATTTAAAAATGCCACTTTTAGAAAGTGGACATTTCTCTGCTCTGTGTGCCTTGCAGACTGTCTCTAATACATGTCTGAGTGACAACTACACTTTGTGCATTTCCTCTTCACAGCCACAACACAGGAAGGGCTGGGTGTGACAGGTGATTTGTCTACATGCTGATAGCCTTCCTGGGTAGGAAGGGGGAGAGTTGTCTTACACTTACATCAGAATAGGTTGTGTCCTGCCCTCACCCAAAGGGCTGATTTACCCGTACTGGTAGTCTGGAGCTGTGAACACCGGAAATATCGATTCCAAAATATCGACTGCCCAGAATATCGAAGTTTAAATATAGAGTGGACAGAATATCGAATTATCACAATATAGATAGGTCAGAATATCGAAATTGTGGTACAAAATATCGATTTCCATAATATAGAATTTAAAACTATAGAATTCCATAATATCGAATTTTAAAATATAGATTACCATAATTTCGAATTTTTTTTAGTGTTATGTATGGTAGTATATGTGTTAAACTTATGTATTATTTTTGTAATGTATGTTTAAATTATTTAAACTAATGAATGTTATGTAATTTAATTTTTGCGTAATTTAATTCCGTAGCGGATTGTGGGTTTATAGGGGAATAGGGTGGGAAGTAATTTAATTATGCCTAATTAAATATTAATTATATTTATATGTTTTGATAATTAATTGATTGATAATTCATTATTATTTGGTAATTAATGTTTATTAATTGGTAATTATTTTTATTAATTGATTAATTGATAATAATGTTAATTGTATTTTTTATTATTGGGAGTAGGTTGTGGGTTTATAGGGGAATTGGGTGGGAAGTAAATTAATTGTAATAGAGTAAATAATATTTTTTTTATTTATGTGTATTGCTAATTGATGATTAATTATTAATTGGTAATTAATTTGTATTAATTGGTAATTAATTTTTATTAATTGCTAATTAATTTTTTTCAATGGTAATTAATTGTTATAAATTGGTATTTATTTTTAATTAACTTTTGATTGGTATTGATAATTAATGTAATCTTATTTTAAAAATAAATCTTTACTTTCCCTACTGTTGCACTCACTGGAGTGGGAATAGTAATTTTTACCCCAACGCTATCCAACGCTTTCTCTACTGTTGCACTCACTGGAGTGGGAATAGTACATTTTACCCTCCTGCTATCCAACGCTTTCCCTACTGTTACACTCTTTGGAGTGGGAATAGTAATTTTTACCCCTACACTATCCACCGTTTTCCCTACTGTTGCATTCACTGGAATGGGAATAGTAATTTGTACCCCTACGCTATCCAACGCTTTCCCTACTGTTGCACTCACTGGAGTGGGAATAGTAATTTTTCCCTTCTTGCTATCCAACGCTTTCCCTACTGTTGCACTCTCTGGAGTGGGAATAGTACATTTTTCCCTCCCGCTATCCAACGCTTTCCCTACTGTTGCACTCTTTGGAGTGGGAATAGTAATTTTTACCCCTACGCTATCCAACGTTTTCCTTACTGTTGCACTCACTGGAGTGGGAGTAGTAATTTTTACCCCTACGCTATCCAACGCTTTGCCTACTGTTGCACCTACTGGAGTGGGAATAGTAATTTTTACCCTCCTGCTATCCAACGCTTTCCCTACTGTTACACTCTTTGGAGTGGGTATAGTAATGTTTACCCCTACACTATCCAGCGTTTTCCCTACTGTTGCATTCACTGGAGTGGGAATAGTAATTTGTACCCCTACGCTATCCAACGCTTTCCCTACTGTTGCACTCACTGGAGTGGGAATAGTAATTTGTACCCCTACGCTATCCAACACTTTCCCTACTGTTGCACTCTCTGGAGTGGAAATAGTAAATGTTATCCTCCCGCTATCCAACGCTTTCCCTACTGTTGCACTCTTTGGAGTGGGAATAGTAATTTTTACCCCTACGCTATCCACAGTTTTCCCTACTGTTGCACTCACTGGAGTGGGAATAGTAATTTTTACCCCTACGCTATCCAACGCTTTCCTACTTTTGCACTCACTGGAGTGGGAATAGTAATTTTTACGCTCTCACTATCCAACAAAATATCAACTTTTTTTACATTACTTTTATTATGTTTACATTTTAAGCTTTTTTATATTATATTATGTATGTTTTATTTAATTGTTTTTAATATTTAATTACTTTTATATTATTTTTAATACATTTAAAAAATTCGATATTTTAGCTAACTATATTTTAACATTCTATATTTTGGAATCGATATTTTAGTACTTACCTGTTTGTAGATAGGGAGTCGATATTCTGTCTTTCTATATTTTGGCGTCGATATTTTGTGTAGTCGATATTTTGTCTCTCGATATTAAGTCACTGAACCGTCTGTAGCCAGGGCTGGGCTGAAATCAGTCCTTCAGCACTTAAAACATTCCTTTGAAGTTACCCCCTACATCAAAGGCACTTTTGGGTATAAGTATTAGGGCGCTGGCCCTAACAAATCAGTACAAACTGGACCTGGAAAGAACTCTGCCGGAGTAAACACTGCTGTGCTGTAAGGATTGCCACTTTGCTGTGATTGACTATTTTGAGGAACTGCGTCTCTGCGTCTCTGCTTTGCTAAGCTGCCCTGTTGCCTCCTGATGACTGTCCTGCTGAGTACAAGGACTGAACCCAGCTCACTTGAACCCAGAGTAACTCCAAGGGTTTACTGGCTTGCCTCCTGTTTTCTGAAGTAGGTTCTGCAGCTGATTTCTGCAAAAAACGATGCATCATCACCACTGCGCCAGTAGGAGCCAACACATCCACCTTCGATGCCGATACAGTGGCTGTCCGATGAAAGTGGATCCACAGCCTATGTAGCTCAACAACTACACTGTGCATGACTCGATGACGATGCATTGCATTCACTTCAATGGAGCCCAATGACGAGGCAGTGACCCGACTGCATGGAAAAGATTGCCACATTGTGCCCTCAACGTCAACGCTTTGTTCCATCCAAAGTGCATTTTCAGAGGACCCTGCATGGGTTCTGTAGCAGGCCTACCCTTCAAAGCAGTTGGGCAGAACTTTGACTTTGTACCCGTCCCTTGCGACCTCAAGTAACCTTTTGACCGCTAGTGACTTCTAATCACTGTTTGCACTTTCAATCTTAAAAAAATTCCTATCTTGAGTTCTACTTGTATTTATGTTGTTTTGGTCTTGTTTTACTCAGATAAATATTCTCTATTTTTCTAAACCTGTGAGGTATGTTCATTGAGTTATTGTAATTTAAGTGTTGCACATATAATTTACACATTTCCTCTTAAGTGAAGTCTGACTGCTCTGTGCCAAGCTACCAGAGGGTGAGCACAGGTTAATTTAGGGTGTGGACCTGACTTACCCTGACTAGGGTGGTGGTTCCCTTGTGGACAGGGTACAAACCTCTGCCAACTAGAGACCCCATTTCTAACACTATGTATGTTACTTAGCATTGGATGCCTCCATAAATTGTCTAGGGGCAATGGGGAGACAATGGGAAGATAATCGTTCTTATAAGTGTATGTTGCACTATTACCCTTCTTTGTGTGCACATCAATACCTATCTTGTTTCGTGTTTTATGGAGGACAGATCCTAGCCATTCTCTCTAGAAATGTATAGGGTACAACTCATAATGCTCACTGTACAAAGAGACAGATCTGCCTATAATATTCAGATATGACCTCTGTACTAATAGGTGATGTCACAAAATCTCCAGTTGCAGGGGGTCACAGAATGACCTGCCTAATTAATTTTAATTTGGAACATGGATGTTTGTGTTCGCATGTGATTAGCTACAAACACAATGATAATGGCCTTCAAGGAACTGCAGACAACAATCCCTATGTTTGCATTCCCAAATGGGAAACCATTTTTAAGCAGTCTTTGTTTTTTAAAGGAGAAATGAAAAAGTTCCAGTTTGCTAAGACATGGGAAGGACCAGGCAGTGGTTCTGTGGACCACAACCTACTCCCATGAGGTCACCTGACACAGTTGCCAAAGGGAAAGCTGTCCAAAGAGAAAGGCATCCACATTTTGAATGGCCTCCATTAAAGAGCCATTAACTTTTCCGTGGTATTCAACTGCAATTGCTGCCACAAACAATTGATACATCTCATTTTGACGTGCATACAGAACTGGGGGCTAGTAGCCTGAGGAAAGGGGAGCAAGATGGTGCCTGAGTGAGATGCCGTAGCTGCAGCGCCTCCCGCACTACCCACCTGATCACCTGACCAAGCCGTTTCCATTCTGAGCATGCATGGTGGGGCAGAGACTGGAAACCGTGGCGGCTGAAGTGGAGGCAAAGCCCGCACCTGAGCTCGAGCTGTACTGAGATTCGGAAGACGCAGCAAAGCCATGAGGCTCGCATTCCTCATGGTCGCCAGGCTGCTCTGGGCTTTATTCAGCTGGTCAGAGCCCTTCTACCCTTCTCGGCATTTTGTCCAGGGAACATGCCGGGCTGCAGTGTCAAACAGCCTGCATCTATGAAGATGGTTGTTCCCCACGCCCTCTCTTCAACACGTCGGGATCCCAGTAAGGAGTCTAAGGATGCCAGGAATTGCAAAAACTACTTTGCCCAGGAAAGCTCCATTTGTATTTGGTCTGTAGCTGGTGGGGTTGCATTTGCATATATGTAACCCCAACAGCTACAGACCAATTACAAAAGGAGCTTTCCTGGGCAAACTGATGGAAAGAGCAGCATTTGCCCAGAAGTCACAATTCATTGAAGATAGTTCCATACTTTCAGACTTCCAAACAGGATTCCATTCAGGAAGAGGCGCAGAATCAGCCATCTGGGATGACCTTAAAAACACAGTTGACCAGAACCGGGTTGCTGCTGTACTTCTCTTGGATCTCTCAGCTGTCTTTAAGACAGCTGAACATGACACTCAGTTACAAAAACTCTACGAAGCCTTCAAAATAGAACAACCATTATCCATACCACCCCTTTCTCATTCAAACCATACTTCACAAAAGCAGGGGTCCCTCAAGACTCTATCATCTCACCCATGCTTTTCAACATCTATATGAAGTCATTACCAGCATTGATCAATGAATTTCACCTCACATGTTATAACTAGGGGTGGGCGTAATTTGCGTAATTGCGTTACGCAAATCTCCGCGAAACGGTAAAAAATCTCCGCGAACACGCAGAAATTCCGCGAACACGCTGAATTGCTTGTTCGCGATGCTTTTTTCCTGTTCGCAATTGCTGTTTGCATGCTCGAGGAGAAATATCTCGCGAACATGCATTTTGAGAACGCGAACAAGCAAAAATTTCGCGAAATCGCGGAAAGCAGACTTTTGAGCAATTTCGTGTTCTCCGCGGAACGCGAAATTCCGTAAATTCCGCAAATTCCGCGAGCGGAACGGAATTTGCCACCCAGGCCTAGTTATAACTACGCAGATGACACACAAATACTCCTTAAACTGACAAGCCCAAAAGACATTGGAAGTTCACACATTTTCAGTTGCCTCAGAGCTGTTGATCAGTGGATGGCATGGAGCCATCTCAAATTGAATGCTCCCAAAAGGGAAATACTCACATGTGGCGACTGGAAAAATTATGAATCACTTGCCGCCTGCCCAGATGATCTAGGAACATGCCCTAAAGTATCTAAGGAAGTAAGAAACCTCAGATTTACCATAGACTCCAAAATATCAATGCATGCCCAAGTGGACAAACTAGCAAGATCAAGCTTCATTGCTATAAAAACTCTGTGACATATCTTCCCCCAACTGGGATTTCCACACAAGGTCCAGGCTACCATCTCTGTTGTACTCTCTAAACTCAATTACCTCAATTGTCTCTGCCATGGATCATCTTCAACAACTATGACAAGACTACAATGGATTCAGAACTCTGCTGCCAAACTACTCCTACGTGAAAAGCCACAAGCCCACATCTACACTGCCTTGAAAGCCCTACATTGGTTACTGACAGCCAGAAGATCCACAAGCTGCTTTGCATCACCCACAAAACGATCCATGCAACCAGGCCTCTCTTCTTCAGGAATAAAATCACCAAATACATTCAACAAAGGAACCTAATCTCTAAATTGACACCTCACTAGGGGTGGGCGGAATTAGCGGAAGTGCCTTTCGCCAAATATCGCGAAACGGCACAAAATCTCCGCGATCACACGATATTTCGCGTGATCGCGGAGATTAGTGCTTCCGGTTGGGGTTTCATTTTTGTTACAGGAGCATCGTGCCAGAATGATTCCTGCCCTGCATATTTACCCAAGAAGATGCCACCGTTTTGTGCAATACCTCTACTCGAGTACTTTCTACTGGCTAATCCGAAGTGCTAACTTTGCCACGGCGCCGACGGCCCTGGGGTCCCTCGAGTCAGCTGTCCATCATAGTGGGGGAAAGGGCGGGAAGACGTCGCCCACCGCTGGTGTGTGGGGCGGGGCTTCCATGCAGTTCACATGCCTCTTGTTTATAAAGGGCCAGAGACCGATCAGAGCAGCAGACGAGGAGACAGAACCTCCTGGTGTCAGGAGCTACAAGGGGATTGCGCTCGAGAAAGTCATGGCTGCACAGAGCTCCACCAAAGATCACAGGTAATTTTTGACGGTAGATATGGGGAGAAAAGCACACCTGCCCAGCCTCGACCTAGCTCCTGAATGTTTTGTGCTGATTAATCCGTTACTGAATTTGAGCTTCAACTTGGGCCCCTGCTTTATTTATATCTGTAAGTGCTTCCTGTTGAGGTTTAATTTTTGTGACAGGAAAGGAAGGACTCAAGGCGACAATTTCCGTTCCCTCGTGGGAATTGCGACAATTCGACATTTTCGCGTTCTGCGCGGAATGCGAAAATATCGAATAGTCGCAATTTCCGCCAGCGGAACGGAAATTGTCGCCCACCCCGACACCTCATCTCAAAATCCCATGATACGAGAAAAGAAACATAGGTGGCACATCCTTCTCTGTTGAAGCAGCTAAACTATGGAACTATCTCAAACATAAGATTCAGAGATAACTATCTTATCTTTAGAACACTAATCAAGAGTTGGCTTTCTCCCACATAACCACCATTTTCAAACATAAATGGACAGCATATCTCTGTGTATATTAGCATGTATTTGGATTATATTTATGTATCTAGATATGTATTTTCCATTTTATAAACATGTGTAATAATTATGTTTATAGATGTATGGATATTTGTTAAAAAATGTACATATTACTTATGGTTATATTATACTGTGTTTAACATTGGTATAGGTCAATTCATAAATAAGTATATTTTTATCACAGCTCTGTATCTACAATTGCTTCACTATTGAGATATTAAAAGAAAAAAATTGATAAAAACAAATAAATTAGATTAATTAAAACAACACTTGAAAGTCTGGGTTTTTTAAATACAACTCAAACCTAAATATATTACCTTCCTTATACATATATACCTTCATTGTATTTATGCATCGTTATATTTATTACTTTACTCCTAATTCAGCATCTCCAATGCACTACCCTACATCTCACCCTATACCTCTCTCAATATATCTTCTACTTCCACTCTCTGACTCATCCCAAACCACCATTCTACTACTATGACCCCCAAAGTAAGCCATTCTACACTCTTCCCTCCTCTACCCCTCCTTGCTTCATCTCAAACCTCTTTTACTAATCAGATCTCCCAAACAAGCCTTTCTAAACCTTGGGAGTATGCATATCAGCTAAACTTGATAACATGGTTACCTTAAATTTGAAACCTATGATGGATAAAATGCAGTTAGTTCTCCAACGGCTAGATAAATTATCATTGGCAGAGTTAATGTTGTGAAGATGGTGTTTTTCCCCAAAATGTTATATTTATTTAGAGCCATTTGCCTAGAATTTTCAGCTCAATGGTTCAAGTCAATGGAGCGTATTTTTTCTAGCTTTATTTGGGCTTATGCGCAACCTCGGCGGGCCTATAAACTTTTCACCCTCTCTAAAGATAGGGGAGGCTTAGTGCTCCCAAATTTAAAAGCATATTATTGGGCTTCCGTGCTACTATATAGCAGAGAGTTAATACAGAACTTGGAGGGGGCGGAGGGACTCGGGGACAACACCCCATCTATCTATTAACTGATTCTAGGTAGCAAAAGTAGAGGATACCTATGGCGGCACCTGCATGATAGCTACCACAAAAAGGTCAGGTATAAAACACTCTATAGTGGGATTAAAGTTTGGAAGACGGTAAAAAGAATGCTGGGTATTGGACGAATATCATTTTATACTCCCTTAAGTGATAACCCAATCCTCCCGGACATTTTTAGAGGTAGCTACTTAAATAAGTGGAAAGAGGCAAGTATTGTTCAGATAGGTTGCCTCCTTTCCGCTACAGGAGTACAATATTTTGAAGAAATAAAAAAGATTTCAACTTGGACTGGCGGGATTTTTTTAAATATCTCCAAATCAGAGATTTTCTGTCACGAAAGGTGGGGGGAAGGGCACAATTAGAGAAGGTGGATATTGTGGAGAAATTAACTCACACTTTAGCAAGTACCATTGGGGAAATACACTCTCTCATTAATGCAGTACTCCCTGATGATTTGGAAAAAAACTGCACAGAAGTGGCAGGAAAATGTAGGACTGTCTAATGAAGAATTTAGCTACACATACTCCATGTCCCAATCTATTTTGATGTCAACGAAATTACAAGCACAGTTTTTTAAAGCCTGCTTCTTTTTATACTACACGCCTGATAAAATTGCTAAGTGGGGAGTGGTAAGGGGACCTGCTGTCCAAGATGTAACCTCTTTAACGCTGACAGCATACATATTTTCGCAAACTGTGTCGAACTAACATCTTTAAAGAAAGAGATAGAGAAATGTCTGACTGACATAATCCAAACTGAAATAGTACTGTCTAATGATGTTATATTACTAGGGGCGGCGGATCTCAGTAATGCAAGGGTAGGGCATGAATTTATTTTCATTGCTATGGCAGTTTTAAGAATCTGTATTGCCTCTGCCAGGCTGGATCCTGTGGCCCCTTCCTTTCAGCAGTGGTTAGCCAGGCTCTTAGCAATATCTAATATTGAAGTTGCTATCTATAAACGGAAGGGTAGGAGACAGCGTAGAAGAGGGGTGAAGATCTGATCCCCCATTTTAGACTGATGTCAGTGCCAAGATAACATGTAATCAAAGGAAGACTATTTCTTTTCTTATTTCGCCCGGATAATACTTTCATAATGGGGATATACATTTTGAAGAATGTAATGTGAAACAGTTATGAAAAATTGTAATAATTGTAGTCTGTAATAAGTGGACAGATGAGGATATAATGTATGACTAAGCAAGGATTGGTATGAATTACTGTCTGACAGGGGAGGGTGGGGGGTGGGCAAGGGAAGAGCTTTTGTTTTGTTTGTTGAAAAATTGAATAAAGATATTTAAACAAAAAAACAAATGGCATTGGAAAGTGGCCAAGAAGTATAACTTTGGAGAAGCTGACTCAGGATGACTCCTGTTGGAAATATTTGGGTGCACTTGGCTCGATTTCAATAAGTGATTTAGCATGCCAGCAAAGTGCTCCGATGCCTTCAGTTCATGTCTGTGCTATATAATATTACAAAACAAATAAGCATGATTCATAGAACCCTCGTCAATTCTGCAGCACCTACATTTCAGCAATCTTTGTGGACATTCAGAAAGCTGCTGAACTGGATAAGCTGGAGAACTTCCTAGGTATGGACGATTTAGCACAACACTAGAGGACTGGGGGCTCTTTGTTTTCCAAGTTGGCCCTCAAGAGTAGTCTCCTCTTCCCCCTCCTCTGCAGTGACATACTATACTAAAAGTGTTACCTAAAACTGTAGCCAACTCTTCTCTCACTTCCTGCGGCAGCTCCCAAGAGTGGACAAAAATATCTCGGACAACGTGGGGCTACCTATGATCCCAGAGCCCCAGGAAAATAGAAAACAAGGGTCTGTGCCTCCTCCTGATGCAAATCATTCTGTGCAGTTTGCTGCAGCAACTTATTGTTCCAGTTTCATGCTAGCAAAGCCTTTCCCCATATTTCTGGGATTGATGTGCAAGTTGCTGCTGTGGACCTAATCAGAAAAGAAAAATATGTGTGGGTCTGTTTTTAACATTTCCAAAGTTCTATTTAATGCTGATACTCCGTGCCCCTCCAAAGTAGGCAAAACATTGCAGGATGCTGTTTTATTTTTGATTTGATGTGTTGCTGCTTCTGTGCACCTACATTGCAGTGCATAGCCTGCTTTAAATTGAGAATATTTAGTTTATTCTTTGTCACGTGCCTGTTTATGGGGGTTCAAATACATTTTATGTGGGTGCCTTATGTATTTTGCATTTTTCTGTTTTACCGCCGTTTTACATCTGTACTTGGTGTTTTTCTCCAATTTCATTTCATCACATTCATTTCAATGTTTTGCAATTTATTTGACTCAAGCTAAATTGAAAGTCCCACAATGTAAATTTCCTAACAACATGACTTAGCAAACTACTTACTTGTGAGATATTTCAGCTTATATGTTTAACAATTGTTTTGAATGCTCTTTATTTTGGAAGGAGGAAATGAGCAAAAACAAAAGTTATTACAGCTGGATACTGGTCAGGTCAGCAGGTGCAGAGTAGAGTATTGTACTAATATAGCTGTTTGAAGACTGCAACTGAACATGGTTTATTTGTGTATTTGTGTGTTTTTAAATAGCTCCAATGTTGAGTACTTTGTCTCCTTCAGGGCACTTGGATACTCTGCGCTCATACATGAATAATAGCAGGGTGTAGGGAATCACCTGTTAATATGAACCGCATCATGAAGGGGCCTTTCAGCCAGGTTTAGCTACAGTGCCAATGGCACTAAGCAGTCTGGAACTTGTAGGGACTTTGGGGTCCCCTGTGCTGTGGATCAAGAGAGGGACAGTTACCTCAAATAAATGCAATTGTTTACTCTTCAAATTTAAAGAATGCTTAATAGCCAGTGTTGGCTTTAATTGATGGAATAGCTTGAACCTTCACATTGATAAAGAATTATTATTTTGAGAGGTAATGTAATGGTGCTACCAGCTCAATTCTTCAGAATGCGCTTTAATACGCACTTATAAAAGAAATGTGTGCTCTAGGTACAGTACATGCATACAATCCACAACACAAAGTTTCACATCATCCCACAACATTCAACAGCACACCACTCCACTGCATACCACCTTACAACACAAAATACCAATCCACATAATTACACTCCATGGCACACAATCCCACTCTACATCATTTCAGTACAATCAATACCACATAATTACAATCCACATAATTCCACAAGACACACTTTGCCACATAATCCCTCTACACAAATCCACTCCACACCGCACTATTCCACACTACTTAATTCCACAACTAACAATTTCAATTGTAACCCACCTATTTCCACTGCACAACACATACATCCTCTCTATAAACATAAGTAAAATACATTGTCATTTACAATGCCAATAGCTCTGACTTTCACCAATGGGAGACCTATTACACTGCAAATGCTTGTTTTACTTTTTTGGGGGGACTCGGAGTACAAGTCCCAATATGCCTACCAACACTTTCTAATTCAAGTGTTTGCAGCCAATCAGATCTCTTCTGGACCAACAGCTAATTCTTAGCTGTGTTCAAAATCCCTATGGGAAATTGCATGGGAAACACACATTGTTTGACCCCCGTCCTTTTTCTCGGCCCTCGTTTGATGGATACCTCTGAAACTTTCCATGAAGAACCAGACAAAGTTGGCCACAATTTTTGGAACATTTTGTGAGGATTCGTCAAAAGTGCCAAATATATAAGCAACTCAAACAACGCTTCTCCTAGGTAAACCAAGTCATATATATATGTGTATATTACCTACTGGCGGTCGCCAGTAGGTAGTTATAGTTAGGACCAAGTTACTATAGGAAAATGGCAACATTCTATTTGCAATAACTTTGGCCCCGATTGATGAATCTTCGTGAAATTTCAAAACTAATTCAGTTCCTATATTGAAATTTTGGGGGTGATTTGTGTAGGGGGGGGCGATAAAAAAGGGGGTCACAAAACGTGTTTTTTCAATGTTAATTTACGTTGGAAACTTTAGACAAGGCTACATGAAAAATGTGGGAAAGAGGAAGGTAGGAGCACTGTAACCTTTGTGGGGTGTTTAGGGTGTGCTATAGAGGGGGTGCAAAGTGAACTAATCATACCTACCGATGTGAAAGTTCTAGGCTACAAAATTAAGTGAGGTATAGGCTAGTGTGTGATGTTTCTAAGGTGAGCTTGTGCGCAACTCGAGTATTAAAGCGTGAGCCCACACTGTGTGTCATATGCTGTGAAGTCATGTGCCCTGGCCGCTGCTGTACAGTTGTGGAAGTAGTGTCAGCATGTGTTTATACCTACTAGGATGAACTACTGACCCATAGTGGTGTGAAAGTCCTGGGTGCAGAAAATATGTAAGGTATTGTCTAGAGTCTCATGGAAGGAGGAAGTGTTGGCTGCCATTTTGTGATTCCGTTGAAGCAAGTAAGGGGAAAAAAGGGCGAAAAAAGTGGGAAATTGGAAGGTAGGAGCTCTGCAACATCTGTGGGGTGTTTAGGGTGTTCTATAGAGGGGGTGCGAAGTGAAATAATCATACCTAACGGTGTGAAAGTTCTAGGCTACGAAAATTAAGTGAGGTATTGGCTAGTGTGTGATGTTTCTAAGGTGAGCTTGTATGCAACTCGAGTATTAAAGCGTGAGCCCACACTGTGTGTCTTATGCTGTGAAGTCATGTGCCCTGGCTGCTGCAGTACAGTTGTGGAAGTAGTGTCAGCATGTGTTTATACCTACTAGGATGAACTACTGCCCCATAGTGGTGTGAAAGTCCTGGGTGCGGAAAATATGTGAGGTGTTGTCTAGAGTCTCATGGAAGAAGGATGTGTTGGCCGTCATTTTGTGATTCGATGAAGTGAGAAAAGGGGAAAAAAGGACGAAAAAAGTGGGAAATTGGAAGGTAGGAGCTCTGTAACCTCTGTGGGGTGTTTAGGGTGTGCTATAGAGGGGGTGCAAAGTGAACTAATCATACCTACCGGTGTGAAAGTGCTAGGCTAAGAAAATTAAGTGAGGTATTGCCTAGAGTGTGATGCTGCTAAGGTGAGGTGGTGCGGGACTCGGGGGATTAGAGCGTGAGTCTAAATTGGGTGTCTTATGCTGTGACATCATGTGTCGTGGCTGCTGCAGTACAGTTGTGGAAGTAGTGTCAGCATGTGTTTATAACTACTAGTATGAACTGCTGACCCGTACTGGTCTGAAAGTTCTGGGGTATGGAAACTATGTGAGGTAGTGTGTAGAGTCTCATGCTGCTAAGCTGAGCTGCTGCTGGACTCGGGGATGCCAAACTGTGTGTCATATGCTGTGAAGTCATGTGCTCTGGCTGCTGTGCCACATCTGTGCAAGTAGTGTCAGCATGTAGTTATAGCTACTTGGAGGAACGTTTGTTTCAAACATTGTAACTTGTGTATGGTGCTTAGGGGGTGTTTTATAAGGAGTGTGAAGGTAAATTCATGTGTATGAAATGAATTTGGTATTTGGAAAGTGGAAAGCACTGGCACCTACGGGTCTGATGGCGCTGGGGGCGTAAGGTGAGGTGCTGCTGGAGTTGGGAATAAAGCTGATGAACTACTGACCCCTATTGTGAACTTTGAACGTGCATGTGCCGTTGAATGTTCGATAAAATGTTGCAAAAGTATATCGTTAGGTTAAAAAAGAAATGATGAACTTTTAACCTGCAGGTATTGTAGAAGGTTCCAGAAAGTGTCGTGATAAAACAGTTTGAACTTGTGACCTGTATGTGGTGCGGAATAATAAGTAGCTTTTCGGAAGGAAAATTCAAAATTAACCAATGGAGGTAAGTTTAGGAATGTTGTTGAAGGAATGAAGTATTCTGATTTGTTCTTTACATGTGTTTATGTGTGGAGCGACAGAGAAATTGTGCCATTTCTGGTTTCATTCTTGATGAAGTCGGAGCTTTACATGTACTATGTGAGAAAGAGAGAATTGTATGCGTGTGTCATTTGAAATCTGGATAACAACTACAAAGGTGAGTTAGAAATGGACAAGGTGTGTTGTGTGTTTTATAGTATTGATTAAGTATTTGAGGTGATGTTTTTAATTTTGAAAATATTTTTTATTTCAAAGTAATATTGTGTTAGTAAAGTGTGGTGTTTGATATTGGTTATGAAATATGCATAACATTTGAGCTGTTGTTATATAAGTATTTAATATATTTTAAGGAATTTTTCACAGAGAAGAAGTGTAGTTTGTCATCTTTATAGGACTGTATTGTTTTGAAAATGAGGTACAGCGTTAATTTAAGTTTGTAATGTATTTGGGGAGGATGAAGGATGAAGGATTTTAGATTGAGAGTTTATTTGGACGCAGTTACAAATGGGAACATAAATGTGAAGAGTGTTCGTTAACTTCAAGCACTATAGGTGACAGAGAACAATTTTTATATTTAACCTGGCTTCAAATCTGTACCATTTTCCAAATTAGTAAAAGAAGCTGATCATGAGATGATGTGTTCTCGTTGTAAATCAAGAATGCTATCTGAATTATGCCTACAAATATATGGAAAATATTTGATTATAATGCTGCAACGCTGTCGACCAAATGGAAGAAAGGTGGAAACCAAAATTACATTTTTTGTTGCTAATCAAGTATCTATTTCTGGAAGAACTTATGCAACAGTTGCTATTGTTTTCCATGCTGGAAGTACTACTACAAGTGGATATTATTCAGTTTACCTAAAGTGTAATAATGGTTGGAGTCACTGTAATGATACACACTTGGAAATGAAACCGAGATTGCCTTATGAATTACCCAACTCATACTTAATTTTTCTGAAACAAAGATTTTAGATACACTATTCGGCTTTAATGGGAAGGTGTATAGATCTTTAGGGAATTCATACTGGATGCTTTCAAAGCGAAATTGTTGATACATTATCTGGCGTATTGAGGAAATGTGCAGAGAAACTACATAAGATCTTTAAGAAATTCATACTGGATGCTTTCAAAGTGAAATTTTTGAGACATTATCTGGTGTATTGGACACATTGTTCAGAGAAACTACATAAGATCTTTAAGGAATTCATACTGGATGCTTTCAAAGCGAAATTTTTGATATAGTATCTGGCGTATTGGGAAAATGTGCAGAGAAACTACGTAAGATCTTGAAGGAATTCATACTGGATGTTTTCAAAGCAAAATTTTTGATACATTATCTGGCGTATTGGGTAAATTTGCAGACAATCTACGAAGTAAAGGTAAGCTTTGAACATTTGAAGTAGTATTGGATGTGTTATTTGTGTTGATTTTGCATTATATTTGAGAGAATTCGGTTTTTTTTTTAACAATCAAGTTGATTGCTTTTTTTGCCCCTGCTGTTTATGATGAAACTACACTGGCATCACTGTGAATAGTGAAGTTAAGTAGTAGCTGATGACAGCAAAAAAATGGAGAGAAATTGTTATCTGAATGTTAAATTGTTTTCTATTATTTAAAAACTCATTGTTATTTGTGATATGTATTATGTTACATAGTACTTTTGCAGTTTATCTTATTTAGTTGAAAAGTTCGAAAAAATAGTATTAATGACAAATACACAATAGTAGTTCGATATTTAAAGAACCTTTGAAATTCATTGAAAAAAACCATAGGTTTCAGAGACGTTATACTTAGAAATTAGCATTTAAAAAACCTTAGAAATTCACTGAAAAAAACATACGTTTCAGGGATGTTGTAGTTAGTTGGACATTTGAATTACATAAAACCAGAGAAATTCGCCAGTTATAGTTAGTTGAGCTAACTATAACTCGTGCCAACGCAATGCACTGCTGATGACATCACATATTACATCACTCATGACATGGTCAGTGACATCACTGATGACATCACTGATGACATCTCAAATGACATCACTGATGACATCATCCACATGAAAATCTAATGCACCTGATCAGATCCTAATATGACACTTGATACACCCAGTCTAAAATACAGACTATAATTTTCAAAACCGTGAAAACACCAATGCGAGTTAGTGCATATCCACTCTCTAATTTGTAGGTCTACACACATCCATTCATTCACCTATACAGTCACTCATACATACAGTCAGCCATCAATACAGCATTATGATATCCCGTCACATATCTATACAGACACACACTGCCTCTGTTTCTTAGAGTTATTCACACACCTAGTCAGTAATGGAAATAATCAATAACACTTTCATTTACTCACCTGTACAGTTATACACATACCATGTCACTTATTTAAACATATACTAACACATACTTACACTCTAATACAATAACTAATACAAGGACACACTGATCCATACAGGCCCTCTCACAATCACTCATTCTGACAGGTAGTCATTTATATAGTCCAACACTTATATATACTGCCTTTCACATATGGAGTTACTCACATGTACCACTGAGGCATCCATTCACTCACCGAGACACTCATACACACACTCACTCAGCCATACAGACCTTCACAGATACAGACTTGAACACATATACTTAGTGAATTAGCCACTCAAACATCTATGCAGAGAATCACAACGCAAATACTCAGGTACTCATACAGGTACTCAGACAAGCAATGAATAGCTCATATAGATCCTCATTTAGTTGCTAACCAAACCATGGAACTGCTTACACACCAACTATCAACCTAAACTGTGTGAATGTCTATATCAGTCGCTAACACATGCATTAAGCAAGACACAATTAATTAGTTACTTATACAGTTACTCACACACCTATTTAATCATCCATCAGTCAGTCAAAAGGCTTTATTTCGATATAAATATATCTTAAAAAGCAAACATAGAGTAATAAACAATAAAATAGTAAGAAGGAACCAGTACATAAATAGATAGATGAACATTTCATGCTGCTACTGGTACCAATAAATTAACTAAAAAGCATTATACAATTTGTTAAAAAACGGATTAAACAAGATACGAAAGCCTAGTTGATCTGATACACCATGCCCACCCTAGGAATTTAGCTAAGCCACAAGCAAAGAGGGGCCGTGGATCGTTTTTCAATATTCTTAGGGCCTCCAAATAGTGTCTAGTTCCAAGTTCTCTGCATAGTGGCTTTAACCATCTACTCCGAGGAGCTGCATAGGCCGGGCATTCAAACAGAAAGTGGGGAACAGACTCAGACCTCTTTACACAAAATGGGCAAGAAGAAATTGTCTGGGACGGTGCCTTCCACCTAGAAGTCAATTCACCAACAGGAAGCAAGCCTATTCTAAATTGGAAATATAGAGCCCTATCCTTGCGGTTTGAGATGACATCCAGGTATGGTTCACAGAAGTGCACTTCCTTAGTCAAAAGAAAAACCATAGTGGACCTACACAAGTTGGCATTGCTACTTCTGGTATCGGCTACCCAGCTCCAATATATCTTTTTTAGCTCAGACTTAAGAGGTGCAGATCTATTATTCCAGGCCTCCCCGAGACCAAGGCTAACGAGAAGACGCTTGACTTCCCTCAACCAGTGAATCTTGGACCAGCCTGGTGACCCCAGCACATCGGTTAGGTCGTCCGCATAGCTGGATAATTCTGGTGTTCTCCAAATTCTTGCCCAGAGGAGAAGAGGGCGGAGCTTAGCCTGGTCGCTAATTGGCTGAGTACCCATATCTAATAACAGTGGGAGGGTTGGGGTGCTATGGGGAATACCCATTAGATCTTTGTGAAATTTGCTTTCGGAACGGGATAGGTGGTCCGCCCTATGAACCCCCCAAAGTTCAGCCCCATAAAGGGCAGCGCTAACACCCCTTGCCCTGTAGATATCTAAAACAGGAGCAATGGGTTTAAGGGATGAAGCACGGTGTTCCTTAAGAAGGGCACCCACCACCCTCTTATGGGTCAGCAACATCTTTTGATGGTGGCATTTCCAGCTCATGGAATCACAGAGACGAATTCCAAGGTAGTCGAACTCTGAGACCCTCTCAAGGGCAACGGAATCTAGAGTCGGCGGTTTGGCCAATTTTCTTGGCGGGTTAAGGACCAAATACTTGGTCTTCGCTGTGCTGATAACTAACCCTCTTGCATCACAAAAAGACTTAAAATTAGCTAATAGGCTCTGCAGACCTGCCGGGGTTGTAGAGATTAGGAGGGTATCATCTGCAAATAGAAGAGTAGGTATTCTTCTGCCAGCCAGGGATGGTGCATCTGCAGGATGTTGTAGCAGGTGCTCCACCACTCCATTGACATACAACGAGAATAGAGTGGGGGCATGGACACATCCCTGGCGCACCCCTCTATTTACAGGTATACGTGCTGTTTTTTGCCCCTGGTTACCCCACCTGATCTGTGCAAAATTATCAGTATGGAGTTTTATCAATATGCTTAGCAAGTAGGGTGGAATACCCTGTTCGTCAAGCACACTCCATAATTGGCTACGGGGAACTAGGTCAAAGGCAGTCCGCAAGTCTATAAAAGCAAGGTACAGACTGCCTTTGCCCAGTGCAACCACTTTCCAGTGTAACATCATGAGTCGAAAGGATTGCTCTATAGTCCCCGTGCCTGATCTAAAACCAGCCTGAAAATCTGAAAGAATGCCCTTTTCCTCTACCCACTGCAATATCCTGGCCAAGACCACTTTACCAGCCACCTTTTGTGAGGTGTCTAAGAGGCTTATTGGGCGGTAATTGGCTGGGTCATTCCGACAACCTTTCTTAAAGATTGGAACGACCTCAGCCCCCTTCCATGAGGTCGGGAAAGTTGCCCCTTCAAGACTGGAGTTCAGTAGGGCGGAGATAAGTTTTCCCCATTCTTCCGGGTTAATGCGTAACAAATCTCCTGGTATGCCGTCCGGACCTGCTGCTTTATTGGGCACAAGGCTATTAATCGCCCCAACCACTTCCTTAGATGTAAACAGAAGCTCGTCCTTGGGCTAGGAAGATGCATAAGGGTGACGTGCTATCAAACTTTCCCCCACATCCGGGACCATTGAATAAAGTTGGGAGAAGTGGGCAACCCACGCACACTCAGGTACATTACAAGTAATCATTGTGTCCACAGGTTTCTCCCTAGTTCTTAATAGGTCCCAAAAACCCTTTGCATCCTTCCTGAAGCTAGCGGCCTTCAGGTCACACCAGAACTGATCATCTAATTCTGCTTTTGCCTTTGTTAGGGCCCTCCTATAATTTCCCCTTGCGGCACAGACCAGGACTCTATTCTTAGATTTTACTGCCTTTAGTAGATCCCATTTAGCCGCTCGGCATGCAGATGAGAACCACCCAGCAGAGGCCTTCCTACCGCCTCTCTTGTTAACCCCTTTTCCCGCATTGTGGGTAACGAATAGCTCACCCAAAGCCTTCGTAGTTTGTGCAAAAACTGCAGAAACCTCCTGCGCACTGAAAGATGGAGAATCGATGCGAGGTATAATATTGGCCATAATAGATTGTACCTCCAGCATCTTACCCTCATTTCCAATATTGTTCTTCCATTTCAGGAGCCTGCCACAATTGGAGGGACACACTTCATGTGTTGATTTCCACACATGTGGAATTGGGGGAGGGGAGCTACCCTTCCAAAGAGGAGACAAAGACAGAGATAAAGCGTTATGGTCACTGTCAATGGATGGCCGGACCACCATGTACACCAGGAAAGACCACAAACGAAAGTTCAACATAATATAGTCAATCCTAGAGGAATGACCTATTCTATTGAACGTATGTGCCCCCATTAAATCTGATTTGGATCTGCCGTTGGTTGCTCTAAGACCATGCTCCAAGCAGAGGACATTAAGATCAATTGCATTTTGGGTCCATCTCCTGAGCAATTGACAACGGCGGGATGCCTCTCCTTACATCGTCGTCGCTGGTACCCAGCACATCGTCCACAGCAAGCGGTCCAAATGTGCAGTTAAAATCCCCAGCTAATAAGACGAAGGAGTCTGGACCACAACTCTTGAGTTCTTCATCAATGCCGGTTGGGGAGAGAGTGGAAAGACCACCCCTAGTGCCTCTAACATATATAATAAATATTTCGAGCACTCCTCCTCCACACGGGCCTCTCAATGATAGTCTCTGGAGGTCCGGTGAGTTAGTGGCTATACATTTAATGGAATATCGCAGGGAGATGTTTACCCAAATTAACAAACCTCCGGAGGGTCGCCCCTTACCTCCGTTCGGACGAACAGCTGGTACGAAGTAGGTGGTATAACCCAGCTTATGCTGTGGTTCCAGGCACCAAGTTTCCTGGAACAAACAAATCCCAAAGGATTCGATAAATGTATTCCAATCAGGGATACTTATATTCCGAGTTAGACCGGCTATATTCCAGCTAGCTACCCTCAGAGGCGTACTGAGAACCCCTCCCTGCCCCAATGTTCAAGTCCTTTTAGAAGGGGTATTATCAATGGCAATGTCCATTTCAACGACGGGTGTTGCCACAGCATGAGGAGTTTGAAAGCCTTCAACCGGCAGGACCCTACTAAGCTGGGGCGGCACCTGTAAGCATCCCCTAGGAGTCAATAAAGAGGAAAGGGTGGTAATGGAAGAGCTCACCTGCTGCTCTCCAGGGGGTAAGTTGTCAGTTTGTAACTCCCCGGAAACTTCAATATGCAACTTCCGTACAGGACAAATTACCTGTCAACAACCATGCCAAAATCAACCCTGCGGCTGACTCGCAATATTGTTGAATAGACTAAATTTAGAGATACAAACGCGAGTTCTACTGTCCCAACCCTCCCACATATCGATTCCGGGTTGCCTTGCGGGGGGAATTTGGGGGTTAAAATAACTAAGGTCACAAATGCCAATTGAACCCCTGCTATCTATTAAGCTATGATCATTCATAGGTCCTCTACATATATAGCTAACGATCCTTGGATCTTCAAAGTTCACTAAGATACAGTCCCCACTTATAGATTTTTTCCTGGTACCAATCCATCCAACTCTGCGTACGTGAATGATCCGGCCCTCCCAGAACTCGGGCAAAGGTCTGTTCTCTTTGAGCCAAAATAAAGTCTTGTTGAATAATTCAATATAAGGCTCACGCTTGCCTGGGCTAAGCACAGGAACCCCAGTCAACACAACTACATAGGGCTGACACTCAGGGGGGAGATTTATGTTATGTTCCCTCCCACGAAAAAAGCCCTCATCTGACTGCAACACATGGGCCTTTGCAGTTTCAGCTGGTTTAGAAGTTGGGATCTCAAGTACACTATGAGCTACTGGAGGGATGGCTAAAGTGGTAGGGATTTCCTCATCTGTAGAGACCGGGGCAGGGGGGCATGCCTTCTTTTTGCTTAAGATATTGGAGGTAGTCTTGGGGGACTTAAGTTTCTCTACAGGCTTAGGAAAGGGGTGAGCAGGGTTACTTATAGTACCTACCACCAGCACAGTAGAGTACAGGTTCCGATTAGACGCTTCCAATGCAACCGGAAGATTATCAACTGTGGTAGCTGGACTGTGCTGAACAGTAGACGTTACCCTACTAACGAGTCCACCCCTAGACCATCATCCCTCGATCTTAGCTGCAATTTGATGAATGATTTTAATGAGAAAAAATTATCTAAAGTTGTCTGCTCCATTTTATCCACTCGCTCGGATAGCCCTCTAATTTTATCTAATACTAGAAGGAGTAGAGATTTCATTATTTCCTCCATTTTTGTAATTAGGTGAGAGTCTAAGGAAAGGGTCGCTACACTATCAGCAGTCTGATTATTGGAAACAGAGGTCACAAGCCCCTCGGTAGTGCCCTCTTCTCTTTCTTCCTGCAATAGGCTAGGGTCCCCCCCTACTACATTATTGAAAATGCCCCTCTTGACACCCACCCTCCTCAGGTTTCTACAGTTTTTGGACAATCTACTTTTCCGTATAATGGCAGATCTTCTCCTCTTTGGGGGGGCTGGATGGGTTTCTGCCTGCACCACAAAAGCCACCGGGGAGGGCGGCATTGGGTGGATAATAGGGTCAGCCGGGTACGAAATAGAGATGGCTGACTTGGTTGCTGCCGAGACAGAGGCCACATGGTTTTGGGCATTGAGTGCCGTAGCCATCAAATTTTCCAGCCCTTCTATATTGGCTCTCAAGGCCGCCACACGAGGGTGATCCAAGGAGGAGGGGACAGGGAGGGGTGGGTCCAATGATTGCTCCGGGGAGGGTATCAAGGCAATCGGGCCCATCGAAGAACGTCTATCACCAAATGGGCTTCGAGATAGCCGCCGCTCGGCCATGGTGATTTCTTTATCGATAACATTGGCCACACGGGTAATGAACTGGTCCATAGTGCCAGCCATACCCCCCTCACTCCCCCTCAGACTTTTATCAGAGTGAGTTGACATCGCTAGTACAGGCCTTTAGTGAATTCAAACCAACCCCCTGAGAGGTAGTAGGGCAACAAGTTACGAGGGATACTATGAAATAAGAAAGAGAAATAGGCAAATGGCAAGAGGGGGTCCCAACTCCAGACAAACGAGAAAGGATAGGGCGGCTACCGCAGACAAGGTCCAGATAATGTCCAATAAATGCAACCACAGTCCAAGTCCACAACATTAAGCACTTATCGACATACATCAACAGCAGTACCTGATGTGGGGCAGACGAGCTAGTGCCACATTTAGAGGGGGGGCCCAGCCCAGCCTCTACCAGCCCCGGACGGCCACAGACGGCCCGCCCTTTGCCCGGGCTTAGCCCGGCGCCAACCCGCGCGCGTCCCGCGTCGCGGGGGAAGTCTGCAATTTGAAGCGCCTCCGGGCGCGATGCTGACGCGGGCGGGCTTCCGCCACTGAGGAGCTTGGGGGCCGTAGTCCTCAATGCGTCCTGCGGCTGGTGCAGATTGGCTGTGACAGCGGTAGCTGGGCAAGGAGGTGAGTCCCTCGGTCAGCACAGGACGATATGCCGGTCAGACGGTGTGGAGTAGCCCAAAGTTTCTGCAAGTTACACCCGCTCTGCCGGGGAAGTCCGCAATTTGAAGTGCCTCCGGGCGCGATGCTGACGCGGGCGGGCTTCCGCCACTGAGGAGCTTGGGGGCCGTAGTCCTCAATGCGTCCTGCGGCTGGTGCAGATTGGCTGTGACAGCGGTAGCTGGGCAAGGAGGTGAGTCCCTCGGTCAGCACAGGACGATATGCCGGTCAGACGGTGTGGAGTAGCCTTAAGTTTCTGCAAGTTATTAAATCATCCATCCTGAGTTTCATACACTCATTCATTCTTCAATACACCTTGGCATATATATATTTATAAAACATATTAAAACACACATTCACTGGATGATGTCATCAGTGATGTAATCAGTGATGTCATTTGATATGTTATCAGTGATGTCATCAGTGACGTCACTGACCATGTCATGAGTGATGTAATATGTGACGTCATCAGCAGTGCATTGCGGGGGCGTGAGTTATAGTTAGCTCAACTAACTATAACAGGCAAATTTCTCTGGTTTTTCTATAAGTCAAATGTCCAACTAACTATAACGTCCCTGAAACCTATGTTTTTTTCTGTGAATTTCTAAGGTTTTTTAAAATGCCAATTCCTAACTTTAACGTTCCTGAAACCTATGGTTTTTCAGTCAATATATATATATATATACATATATATATATATATATGTATATATATATATATACACACACACACATATGGATTAAACTCTTGTATTCCTTCCGCCTCTTCTTTTCGATTGCAAACAGGATACGGCACCTATTGGTATGTTCCACAAAGTATTTTTTTATTTTCATGTCATTTCTCAAAAATGCTCCGTGCTTATAGTGTCCGGCCGACGTGTTTCGGCAAAAAGCCTTTGACTGTGCCTTCAAGTTTTCATTGTGTAGAGTGTCCATTTACTGCCCACCTTTTATCTGATCCCTCACCCAATTAAAATCAATATCTGACCTCCATCCAGCCTTAACATTCTGGTGAAATAGCATTTGTTATAGACCCACTTTTCAAACCATTGGAGGATGATCACCACATATAGACCTTACATTTGGCAATATTAACTTATAGTGATCATTTGTTTTTACACTTTTAAATTTGAATTTTAATTTTTGGGGGTTGAAGTACCCATCTCTATTACTTTTTATCCCCTAACGTTTCCATCAACAATTGAATTCATTTCAGATTTTCACATGAAAAGCAAAAACATTTCCCATTGAATATTAAATAATTTTTTTCCAATCTTTATATTCAAACTGGAACCATTAGTGCTCATAGGTTTAATTTTGAGAATTGATTCTTCCTTCCTCATATTGTATTCAAAAATCTTAGAAACAGCTCTACCTCAAAAGAAGACGTGCAAAAATGATTGGCAAAAGTGCAACCGGTTCATGCAGGAGGCTTGCAAAAGGAGCATATCAGTGCAAATCCAGATTCCTACTCTTGTCTTTTCTTATTGAATCATATATCCTAAAATCTAAAATACTGAAACATTTTCATGTATATTCTTTTAGCACCTTAATATAATTCAAGGAAACAGCATAAATGTAATGCATCAAATGCAGCAGGTAAAGTGCAGAAAGTGCCTCACAGTATCTCTGGGGTATTATAAAGTGCATTGTTTTAGCAGCAGAGTATTCTTAAAATGCGTTTCTATAGGAGCATGATCTAGTTTGAGAAAAATGCAGAGAACTCATGCATCTGACCCAACATAGATATGTAAAGAAAGTGCACATTACCCCAAAAAACACAAAATACTTTCTCTCTCTATCTATATCCGTAGGGGATCAGTGAGGTTTTGAAAATAATACCTGTTTCCCATTTTAACTATACATGGCTCAAAACTACATTATATTCTTTTGTTGTACATCTAATTCAAATCCAGCCAAGAATCCATGCCTCACTTATCAGTAAAAACGTGGTAAAAAAGTAAAAATGTGTCCGGAGCAGTAAATTTAGCAATATAAAGATGTACATGCAATTCAGCATCTGTATTCAGACCCAATGGGATCTCAGTTCCTATCGACAGTTTCCATTGGGATTCACATCTTCTCAATGCCAATTCATGATCTCCTCCCCTAGGTTTCATTCCTATGTGTTGTATCCCATAGTAACAAAGAGTTCCTTTATCTTCTCTATGTTGTTCCCAAATAAGTTTTGTAACAACATATCTGTTATCGCGATTGGCAATTGCCCTTAAAGGCTGAAGTATGCAAAGTTTCAATTTGTTTACAGTGCTTCCAATGTATTTTTACCACATTCCAGTATGTAAACCACTTGCGTGGTTTCACAATGGATCCATTCTTTGATCTGTTTTGTACTGCCATCTGATGCTTTAAAAGTTGTCACATTCCGGCCAGTTTGGCATGCCTTACATTTCTGGCATCTATAAAAGGCTAGTTTTTTTAGCCAGTCCTTTGATTCATTTAATTGTTTTACAAAGTGGCTGTGTATCAGCATGTCCCCTAACGTGCATGTCTTCTTATATGTGATGTTGGGAAAGTTCGAAATCTCCTCCTTCAAATCTTCATCTTTTCTAAGAATAATCCAGTATGTGTTTATCATTTTTCTAATTTCTGTCTCTGCCTGATCAAAGTCCACTGTATATCCTATGAGTTTTTCTTCCTCTGTCTTGTTGGGATTGTTTTGAATAAACAATTCATCCCTATTTCTGGACCTGGCTCTTAATATGGCATCTTCAAACACACTGACTGAATATCCTCACCATCTGAATCTCTCAAACATCTTCTCCTCTTCTACTTCAAATTCTTCTATTTCGGAGCAATTTCTGTGTGCTCTTAGAAATTGTCCATATGGAACAAGCCATTTCAATGTTTTCGGATGGGCACTGTTCACAAATAAAGTACTGTTGCAACTGGTTGGCTTCTGATGTATTTAGTGCACATTTTTCCTTTTTCGATGTGAACTTTGGTGTCCAAGAAGTTAATTTTGACACTGATTGTCTCATAGGTGAATTATAATTTCTGAGGATTGTCATTCAGTGCTTTTAAAAAATGTGTCATCTTCTCCTCACCTCCTTCCTATATTAAAAACAAGTCATCAATGAAGTGGACCCATAAAATCACCTTTCCAAGCACCTCATTTTTCTTCTCGGTCCACACCGTCTCCCCTTCCCAATGCCCCATCGTTACATTAGCATACGTTGGGGCAAATGATGTGCCCATTACTGTTCCTTGTTTTTTAATATAAAACTTTTCATCAAAAGGAAAGACATTATTGAATAAACAGAATTCCATGATCTCAATTAACATTTCTGTATATTCCAAAAGATTTTATGATCTGGAACGTAAAAAATATCAACATGCTTCTAGGCCATCCTTTTGTATAATCGATGTGTACAGAGAAATCACATCCACTGTGGCCATAATGTAGTTGTCTTTCCAAGGTATCCCATTTATATGCTTTAAAACACCCATGGAGTCCCTGATGTATTAGGGAAGATTTGCCACATAGGTAAATATAAAAAGCTGTCCAAGAATCTTGAGGCATTCTCCAAAGAAGAATCACAATAACACACGATGGGACATCCTGGAGGATTTTCCAATTATTTATGGTCTTTTGGTGATATATGTACAACATTGGAGTTGTCTGCCAATCATCTTTTAGTTATGTCAGCTCCTCATCTTCCAGGATGAGGGGCTGGCATACCATCATTGGCATCCTTTCATGCCAATGACTTAATTTTGCATGAAATCTAATTTTTATCTTTTTGATAGGATTACTTGTTAACCTTTCATAAAGTTGTGTGTTATTATATGTGTTCCTACTTCATTCTGATATTTTATCTTGTCCATAATCACAATGTTACCTCTTTTGTCTGAATTTTTCATAATAATTGAGGTGTTATTTTAATAAATCTTGCAATGCCCCCCTATCGTTTTTGTGACATATTACTTCGACGACTTAACTTGCTTTTCTCTTTCATTGCAATTATTTTCAATTCCGCCAAGACAATCTCATGGAACAGATCTATTTTATTGCCAGGCTGGATCAGTAGACAAAACTTATATTTCTCTAATTCCTTGATCTTTACTGAAGTCACTGCTAATTTCCGTTCTGCATGTGTTTTTATAAGATTCAATGAGCAATCTCTGGTATCTGGTTGCCACTGATTTAGTAGATCTGGATCAATGTTATTCAACGTTGGACAAACAAAGATTCGTAAGCCCCTTGGAATTCGGTTTAATTCAATATCTTTCTGAAGTGTGGCACTCTCTGACCACTTATTAATCTCCATTATGCCTGCTAGCTCCAAGTCTTTTAACAATTTTTTGGGGTTGTTCACTTGACTGGGCCCTGCTGAGCCAGAGTTCAATGATATATAATTTCCTCCTTTATTGCTCTTATCCATTTCTTTCACTAACTGTTCCCTATTGCCCCATCTGCTGCCATGTTTCTATTGTTTTTTCTTTCAGATGTTCAATAAATAACCAAACCTCTTATCTCCACTATAAGGTCTAAAGAATTTCCCTAACGACCACAGAGCACTTATTTTACTTCTTCTTTCATCCAAATAAATTTGGTGAAATCAACAGTCAGATACTCTGTATTCATACAGAAACAATGCATTCAATTTCAATTACCTTGAATTCTCATTTTTTAAAACAAAAAGCCATTTCTGTAATCCGGACCAGACTATACTTGGAAATGCAAGAGTTTCTTGTGAGTTCCAAACTTCATTTTCCACTTGGAGTGAGCAGTGATTGTACAAACCAGCATGGGATGTGAGATGTGGGAATGACCACCCCTGCCCTTCTTTCCATCGATCCAGAGAGACAAGAAACATGTCCACCCCCACACTCACATCCACTTCAACTTCTCAATGTCCTCAGTTAAAAAATATTCCTTTATATTTACTGTCCTCCTATTTTCCAATACAACGGAACAGCTTTAGAATTGCACGCAGAGGTGAGATGCGAGACGCTCACTGCAGCTGAAGGTCGACACACCGTCAGCCCTTCCCTCTCGTGATTAGCAGTCGAGCCTCATCTGTATCCACCCTTGCACTCACCAACTTGCCACCATAGTCACCATGAACCTCCGTCCTGGTCCTAATCCGACACTCTTCCGCTTACACTTTTCTCGTTTCCTCCAAATTTCAATCAGTTGTGGTGCAGCTTCAAAAAGCTCCTTCATATCCAAGCCGGAAGCAATCACCACCTCACATTCGGGTGCTCGTCTTGTGCGGTCCGACTTGCCGTATTGATTATGGATTGAACTTCCGTATTCCTTCTACATGAAAGAGACTTGGTCTTAGCTAAAAATTATTTGTGTATAACTGTACAGTTAAAGGTAAGTCAGAGTTTCCATAGGAAGAACATCTTCTGTTGGGTTTTATATTTAATGTATATACATGCTATAATGCACACTGCCTTTTGATGTATGCTTTGAAGGCAATTCCCAGGGAGTTGCTTCCTGTCATACTTCATATAAAAGAATACTAAATGAGCGTAAACATTTTTTACGCATTGAGGCATGGGAGTAGCTGCTCTCTTTTTAGCATTTGTCACCCTAAGTAAGAAGGGTATGCCCAGACTTGGGTCCCGTGCTTGCTATGCCATTGGATTCAAGCTACCCTGGCTGATGAGGAGGTGATACCCCAAAATCAGTCCCAGGATGCCTGTCTCTGGTTCAAGGAGGACCTGGCCTGGCAGTTCAGGCTGGACTGCTCCCATGGGAGGTATAGCCAAGACTGATTTGCATATGGCTGGATCCAAACTGGAATGGTATGGCAAGCAAAATAACAATGGATTTACCCAGATATGTGACTGGGTGTGAATGTTTGATTTGTTTAACATTCCATCCATCATCTGTTCTGTCTGCATTTGTTGCCCAAAGTGGGACGGGTATGCCCAGACTCTAGTCGGGGAGGACCTGACCTGGCAGTTCGGGCTAGGATGTTCCCAAGGGGAGCAGGTTCAAGACTGATTTGCGTACGGCTGGGTCCAATCTGGAATGGCATGGTAATCAAAAAAATGATGGATTTTACCTAGATCTCTGACTGGGGGTCGGGGAATGTTTGATTTGTTCAGCATTCTGTCCATCATCTGTTTTTTTTTGCATTTGAGCTATGAGTTAAACACTTTGAGGACATATATGCTGAAGATAATCCTATTCTTAAATCCCATAATTTTCCTGTGGTAGACAATTCTTTTGTTCCTGTTATCTTCTTGTATGAGGAGGTTTGCAAGGCCATTCAGGTGCTTCACTCAAGCAAGGTTCCGAGCACTGATGGAGTCCCCATTGACCTTTTTAAATATAAACTAGCACCTTGGTCTCCTGTGGTTATGTTATATTGTAATGTATTGCTAAACATTCCATTCCAAAATCCTGGTCCCATTCGGTGATAGTCCCTGTTTTCAAAAGAGGGAGTCATGCTGACCCTAATTGTTATCAACATATGTCCCTGATATGTTCAGGTGGTCAAGGTTTTTGACAGGGTAATTTTGAATAGGCTAGTGAACTGGGCCCTTGGAAGTAATGTTCTATTGGATATTCAATGTCAGTTTCGGCCCGGTCTAGGAACTGTCAATGAATGTCTCAATTTATAGATGATTATCCATAAATACACAGTGACCAAGTAAGGGGCCCTCCATCTCGCCCTTATGGACTTAAGCACCACATTCAACATTGTTAATAGAGAGAGAAGTAGGGGATATCATGTTGCGGCTTGGGGTGGATTCAAATCTAGTTTACCTTCTCCGTGATCTTCACCTCAGTCAGCCAGCTATTGTCTGCTTAGGCTCCCTGAGTGAATGCACTGATCACTTCAATCTGAAGCATGTGGTTTGACAAGGCGGTGTATTGGCTCAGTTTCTCTCTACCCTCTATATTAATAATCTGGAAAAGGCGCTGATTGCGGGTGGTACGGATATGCCTCAAATCTTTAATTGCTTCATTACGGTTTTTCTTTAAGCAGACAATTACGTCCTTATTTCTAGAACTTTGCTGGGGTTAGATCACCTGCTTAATGCTTTTGTCCTTTTTATGAACAGCCTTTACCTAAGAACCAACTTCCCAAAATCCCACATGATGGTGGTAGGTCCCTGGTCCACCAAGTCAAGAACTTGTACGGTACAAGGCAACACCATTAGCCGTTTTTCCATTTTTCCTTATTTAGGCGTTCAGTGTGAAACTTCCATGACCTGGTTTCCTTTGGTTTATGCCAGAAGCATTACGCTCACCAGGAGTATTGCCTCTGTTTTCGGCTTTGCAGACAGACTGGGGCACAAATTCCTGAAGATCTTGCGCAAGATTTATAAAGCAAAGTATATGATATGCATATTCTCTGTATCAGGGCTAACTGCTTGTCCTAAGCTGCCAAAAGTGAACCAGGTATTTTTAACAGAATAAAAGTTTATCTTTTGGGGGCCACATGAATCTGTTTCACAATATCAACTGCAGCAATTATCGAACTCTTACAATTTTGAAACCACAATATTGACTAGCACTATATCTTCAATATATATATATATATATATATATATATATATATATATATATTGCACAATAGTGATTGTCACTAATACTAATTATGTCAGAGTTTCCATATGAAGAGTGTTTTTGTTTAGCTAATAACTTTGGCGCCAAACGTTTTGTGGTGATCTGTCAATCGCGGGCCCAATTCATTTTAGACGACTAATGGACAGAAGGTCTACCTATAACCCACCACGATTCTACATCCTTCTCATAGAATGAGACTCGACATTTCTAATTAGAAATGCATGTATTGAAAATCATATTTTTGGTCTCCATTGTGGTTGAAATATCATCCTGCAACAATATTGAATACACAATATTGCAGACCACTATTTCTTCCTGGGGTCGAATTCCATAAAAATGGGAGGGGGCAACATGGTAGGTGTGGGCTTTAAGTATGGTTATAAAATATTAGTCTATGTTAAAAAAAAGGCAAGAAAGTCACTGAAAAAATCCAAAGTTTAAAGTAACAGTATAGATAGATCAGAATTCCAGTGACAATGACGTTTTTTAAACTAAAAAAACATTGAAATTGACCAGTTATAGGTTTTTTAAGTAACTATAACTTGTGTCCCAAGGTAATTATATTTCACACCATGCACTGCTAATTACCCTACATAATGCATCACTCTTCCCGTAACATCATTGAGAAGATGACTGCAACATTTGAAATCAAATCATTGATGAGAAGACTGTACATGGTCTTTTGTGACCTTAGGACAAGAGCAGTCTTAGGAGTCTTGGGTGCCCTTCATAAAGAATAACACCACTAGAAATTGATCCTATCCAGTTTTAGAGAGGCAAGGGTCCAGGACTACCAAACAATGAGTGGATAACTCACATTTGTTCTCAACATCTCCAAGGGAAACAGCATTTACAACACTATCTCCACAATGCAATGCTATTACAACGCGGTCATTAGAGCAACTTCGTTATTAGTACGTAATACCATTACATTGCAAGTCATTACAATGACTTGCAGTAGGGGCTCACTGGTGTTGTATTTAAAATCCAACAACTTTCCTGCTGTTGCACAAACTGGAGTAGGAATAGTAAATAATACTGTTCCTGAGTCCAGTGTGCCCCCTACTGCAAGTCGTTGTAATGACTTGCGATGTAATGGTATTGCGTACCAACAATGGGGTCGTTGTAACGACTGCGTTGTAATGGTATGCGAACAAATCGCATGAGTTGTAATGACCTATATTCCATCTCCACAGACTAAAGGATGATATAGGACAATCCTGAAAATCTGAGTCTGGTAAAGCATTCCTATCTCTAAGCATATAGACTTGGCACATAGATCTTTAGGTGTTCTAAGGGTCTGCTGGAGCATCTGTTCCAGAATGCAAGACCTTAAAGTTTAATTGCACCCGTGCATGAGTTACAGCCTCAAACTAGCATGAACTGCAGGAAACGTGTTGGACCTGGCCATTTTTGCAGGTTTATCCCTGTCTTTGTTGCCTTTTGCCTCCGATCTGTCTGACCCTCTTTTTGTTGGCTTTTGGACTCTAGGCACTTTACCACTGCTGATCAGTGCTAAAGTGCATTTGCTTTCTGTCTAAATTGTGATTGTGATTGGTTACCAATGATTTGCATATTTGATTTACTAGTAAGTCCATAGCAAGGTGCACTGCATCTGCCCAGGGCCTGTAAATAAAATGCTTCTAGTGGGCCTGCAATACTGGTTGTGACAACCACACGAGTAGCCCTGTAAACGTGTCTCAGGCCTGCCTTTACAGTGTCTGTAAGTACAGTCTTAAACTGCCATGTCGACCTGACAAGCACACCCACTTGCCAGGCCTTACCCTCCCTTTTACTAATGTAAGGCACCCCTAATGTAGGCCCAAGGTATCCCTATGGGCATGGGTGCAGTGTAAGTTAGAGGTGGGACATGTACTGTTGTGTTTCACATGTCCTAATAGTGAAGTACTGCCAATTTTGTTTTTCACTATTGCAAGGACTAGCTCTTCCATAGGCTATCATTGGAGCTACCTTGTAACATTTTACAAGTGTCAATTTCAATTGAGAGCAGCTAGAGATTTGGAGGTTGGGCTCTCTGAGCTCAGAATTTAAAAACATATCTTTTAGTAAAGATGGTTTTTAAATTGTGTGTTTGAAAATGTCACTATTAGAGAGTGGGCATGTTCTTGCTTAACCATCCTGTGCCTCTGCCAGACTGTGGAATCAATGTTTGGTTTAGACTGACAGGAGCCTGTTTGTGCATGCACTCTAAGCAGTCACACAAAGGGTGTTGATGTGTGTCCTGCTTATCCTGAAGACCCATCACCAGGCTGATGGGTCTTCCTGAGCTACAGCGGTGAAAGTAGTTGTCACTGACACCTCAATATGGCTGTGTGTGGCCCCTCACAATGTTGTATCTACCCCCTGGTGTGTGTTTGGAGACAAGACCAAGCAAGAAAAGTGCTTGTTGACTCCAAAGACAATCTTTTGAAGAAGGCTTACTTCGAAGGCCAAAAGGGGTAACAGTATTGGACATAGACATTAAACCCCAGATGTTTAGAACATTTCTGGATCAAGAGCAACCTCTGCCAAGGAGGCTATGTGAAGAGCTGTGAGGAGCAGTACAGCCCCTTTGCTATGTGTTGCTTTGCTTGGTTGACTTGCAGGTGCTGCTGCTGCTTTGGAGCGGAAAAGGACTGGACTTTGCTATGTATCATGCATATGCAGTTTCTCCAATGACTGATATGTGCATGCCTCCTGTTCAGAAGTCTCTGGGCAAGGCAAGACTTGGGAGTTCTGACCTGCCAAGTAGAACCAATTCCAGTTCTGGCCCCTCGAGGTTGTTCCTGCTGCAAAGATCTGCTTGAAACCATCAAACACGAAGAATCACCACTCCAGCGCCTGTTTTTTTGACACAAAAGACACACAATTGATGGACGGAATGCTGAACAAATCAAAACATTCACCTCCTGTGCCTCATGGGAACAGTCCAGCCCGAACTGCCAAGCCAGGTCCTCCCTGGACCGGAAACAAGCATCCTAGGGCTGGTTTCATGGTTTCACCCCTCATCAGCAAGGATAGCTTGATTCCAGTGGCACAGTGAGCCCAAGACCCACGTCTGGGCATACCTGGTGCACTTAGGGCAAGAAAGCAAAAGACACACAATTTATGGATGGAATGCTGAACAAATCAAAACATTCACCCCCAGTCAGGAGATCTTGGTTAAATCCATCATTCTTTTGCTCACCATGCCACCCCAGTCTAGACCTGGCCATATGCAAATCAGTCTTGCCCCTGTGCCTCATGGGAACAGTCCAGCCCGAACTGCCAAGCCAGGTCCTCCCTGGACTGGAAACAAGCATCCTCCTACGGGTTTCGGGGTTTCACCCCTCATCAGCCAGGAGAGCTTGATTCCAGTGGCACAGTGAGCCCAAGACCCACGTCTGGGCATACCTGGTGCACTTAGGGCAAGAAAGCAAAAGATACACAATTGATGGATGGAATGCTGAACAAATCAAAACCTTCACCCTCACTCAGGAGATCTGGGTTAAATCCATCATTCTTTTGATCACCATGCCACCCCAGTTTAGACCTCAAATCAGTCTTGACCGTGTGCCTCATGGGAACAGTCCACCCGAACTGCCAAGCCAGGTCTTTCCTGGACCGGAAAAAAGCATCCTAGGACCAAGAGTGATTTGCATATGGCTGGGTCCAACTGGAAAGGCATGGTGAGCAAATAAATGATGGATTCAGGCCCGATCTCTGTACTGGGGTGAATGTATGACATTGTTCTGCATTCTGCCCATCAATTGTTCTTTTTGCATTTGTTTTTCTGACACAGCACTGCTGTGCTGGAGACATTTCCATGCACAACCAACATGCGGCAGAAGAAATCAACACTGCACCTGCCCACGGCCGAAAAAACGCTGATGCATCATTTTACCATGGCTGAAGAAACTGATGCAGCAACAATCTGCAGCGTGTCCAGATTTCCATGCATCACACCTGTGCAACTGGTTTCCCCATGCATCACCCGCAGACAAGTACCATCTTGGAATTCAATGCATCGTTTAGCACGGCAGTTTGGATTCAACACAACACTTATGCGTGCAGCAGAACGGACGCATCACCTCCCCAGGGATTCAGGATCCGACACACTACTGTGTTTTACAATGCTTCCCTCCTCTGCAGCTGTTTAGATTTACATATTTAGACAGATTTGAGATAATTTGTGTAAAATGAACGCATCCATAGAGTTCTAAGGACAGAATTGCTTGAAACCTTTTGAAAGTCATATTTTGAGTGGTGTATGTTGGATATTTGTTTTTGTGGACTTGTTTGGTTTAGATAAAGATCCTTTATTTGTTTCTAAAGTTGTGTGGTGTCTATTAGTGGTGTTTCCACTGTGTTGCTTTGTGTGTTATGTACAAATACTTTACACATTGCTTCTGGGATCGGCCTGAGTTCTTGTGCCAAGCTACCGAGGGGGTGAGCAGGGGTTATCTTGGGTGTGTAACCCCCTTATCCTTACTAGAAGGAAGGGTCCCTACTTAGTCAGGGTGTATACCACTGCCAACTAGTGAACCCCATTTCTAAAATAACTTCAGGGACTCTCATACTTTTCAGCCGGTAGAGCAGTGCTTCTCACATATCTGTTGATCAGACACAGCCACATTTCAGAGAGGAATAAATACAAAAAGGAAAATTAAAAGGTTATAGATATGTATTTTACAAACATTTGCATACAAGAGATGTTGGCCCCATTAAATGTAGGATTTTGCCTTTAGACATTTGAAAAATACAAAGATATTTAACGGGATCAGCTTGAGACCAATAAGGCTGAATGGCACAAGTATGAATTCTCAGTGAATCACAGCAGCTCATTGGCAAAAGCTTGAAAATGTGTCAAACATTATGTCATGTTGATTCAGAAGATTATTACACCTTTACAGATACATTACAATGAACAAGAGATTCATGAGATTTTCTAAATCTAAAACATACTTTTTCATATAGTTCAAGGTCACGCATATATTCATCATTGAGTTCCTTGGGCAATGAAGACTCATCTCTTCAAGGAACACAAACTCACACTGCATTAACCATCCACTACCCAGCTCCCCCTCCCATTACTCTGAGACTTTAAGTTCTGACCACTGACAGTGCTCTGATGCTTCTTGATAGTTTAACACTGTAGAATTGCCATTAATCTCTCTATATATCTTTCTATATATCTATATATATCTACATCTTGGAGGGCCGGAGCCTTTTTGCATGATTAAAAAGGCCGCAGGATTTTCACCTTGTTACGATGGAAGCCACCTGAAGACTTGGGCGCTGAGGAAGGCAATACCATGCCGAAATGCATTCGCCATCATTGTAATAATAAAGTGCTTCCATGATCGTCCCCCGCTGTGGCCTCTGCTCTTTTGTGAGGAGGAGGTTGGTGTGATATTTTCTGCGTTGGCCAGAGACGCAGTTCAGAGGACCCTGCTTCGCAAGTCGGCCCGGACCCCACTGGCTCTGCTTCGGCTGTTTCTTCGTATTCCACGGGTTTGGAATGGGCTGGGCCCGCTATGATGATTGGGAGTGATAAGACGGTTGTGAGGTTACTGAGCCTCATACTGGGTGGCGTGCATTTCCATTGCTGCCCCCGCTGAATACTTTCCTGTGACTCTGGGCTGAAACGGTGTGGGGACCCAAGGAGGCACTTCGTTTTTACTACAAGCAGGATAATTGGGCTTATCATTACATCGGAACCCTGCATCCCGCCCGACCACTAGGTCCAGTAAACATTCCACGCATCACCTACCTGGAAGCAGAGTGCTGCATTCTGGGAGTTGCAGTCCGCGACCACTTTGTGAACTGAAACAGGTGGGGTTACATCTTGGCGGGCGGAGCCTTTTTGCATGATTAAAAAGACTGCAGGATTTTCACCTTGTTACGATGGAAGCCACCTGAAGGCTTGGGCGCTGAGGAAGGCAATACCATGCCGAAATGCATTCGCCATCATTGTAATAATAAAGTGCAGTCGCCAGTAGGTAGTTAAAGTTAGGACCTATTATCTATAGGAAATCCGCAACATTCTATTTGGAATAACTTTGGCTCCGGTTGACGAATCTTTGAGAAATTTTCAAAACTGGTGGGGCGCTCTGATCCGCTCCTATCCTGAAAGTCTTGGGGTGATTCTTCAAGCGGGGACCGAGAAAAAAGGGGGTCACAAAACGTGTTTTCCCCATGCAATTTTCCATAGGAACATTTAATCGCAGCTACAGACCGAACTGCTGAATGGAATTACACCAAATTTGGCAAAAAGGTAGCCCTTGGTTCAGAGTCGTGCCTTTTGGTTAAATGGTGTAAATCCGTTCAGTAGTTCCTGAGAAAATCAAAAGTAAAATCATAGATATATCTATGGCCTCGGAGGATTGGCGCACCCTATGCGCAACCAGCGCGCACCGTCCCGATCACGAGCTGCATGCTAATTGGCTGTCAACACTCCAAACCAGGAAGTGTTGGCAGCCATCTTGTGCCTCTGTAGAATCGAGGCACAAGCAAACAGAAGAAAAAATGTGCACAACGCAAAAATGGGGCAGGGTAGAAACACCCTGACCCCCTAGGCCTGCTCAGGGTGTCCCACATGGACCCCCAAGGCCCTTTTTTTCTGGGTGCGCGGATCCTGCCGATAGAAAAAAAAACAAAGCGCAGGCTCCCGCACTCATTGCTAATTAGCCCCCAGGGGGCCAAGTCCTGGGGCATGCACAAAAGAAAGTGGGGGGGCCCAATCCCCCTCACACTGTCCCGGGGACCACCACCCCCGGGGCAAACCATGAATAATTGCAGGGGCCACATTGCAGGGATCGCCATTCCCCGGGATTCGACTCAATTGTGATTGCAGGGGGCACACTGCCCCCCGCAGCCCCAGGGACCGCCACCCCCTGGGGCTTTTTTTGGTTGATAAAATACCCTGTGTGGGGTGGCTCAAGCCCCCCACACGCCCCAGGGACCGCCACCTCCCCGGGGCTCTAAATATTTAAATTGGGTGGTCTGTGATGGACCCCCCAACCCCGGGGTCCACCACAACCCGGGGCCTTGAAAATGTTGAGAGGGGGGCCACGCAGCCCCCCTCCTGGAGCCCTTGATATCCCTGGGGGCTGCCACACCCGAGGGCCGGCTCCTGCAGTGTCCCGGGGTGCCCAACCCCAGGACACTGCTGTTTGCTATGGCAGGGTGGGAGCCTCGCGCCTCTCACCCTGTCATAGCAAATTGCTTTCGTTTTTGGAAGAGAGAGCAGGAAACCTGCTCTCTCTTCCAAAAACCAAAGCAAATTGCTTTTCCACACGGGGAGCTGCATCTTAGCAGCTCCCCATGTGGAAAAGCAATGCCGGCTCTCGCAGGAGGCGGGGAGTCGGCTGGGACCGTGGGGCATTGGGGCTCCCCCACGGTCCCCAACGAGGTGGCCAGGCACCGGGGGATCGGGTACCCTGGGCCAGAAGTGGCCAGGGAGGGGGGTCCGCGGGGCCATAAATGGCCTTAGGATGGGGGCCATGCAGCCCCCTCCAAAATAATATTATTTAAAAAAAGCCCATGCCCCAGGGGATGGTGTCCCCGGGGCCCGGAATTGGGCATGGGAGGGGGGCCTACACGGCCCCCTTCCCAGTAATATTTTTTTTGTTTTTGACATTGGGGGTCAGGCCCTGGAGGATAGGGTCCCCAGGGCCACAGAAAAAGAAGGGGCGCTACACAGTCCCCCTTCTAAAAAAATAAATAAAATAAAAAGATGCGATCGTGCCTAGGCCCTGCCCCGTCATGGAACCACTCTGCAAACGTGCCCTGTGGTGCGTTTTAGATTAGGGAATTAAATCCCCTTCAATACTGGGGGTCCCTGCGGGCTAACTAGCCCATCAGGAACCTCCAGAATAATGCACCACGGAGCTGCGTTGCAGAGAGGTGTTCTGAGGCCAGGCCCCTTTTTACAGCACTCTGCAATGCAGATCCATGGCGCTTACTGGAGGTACCTGGTGGGCTAGTTGGACCCCAGGGACCCTCAGGATTCATGGAGAGTTAATTCCCCAACTTAAAACACGCCACGGGGCACGTTTGCATAGTGGTGAAGGGAGGGGGTGTGGCCTTAGTTGACATGTGTGCAAACACACCCTGTGGCGCGGTTTAAGTTGGGGAATTAATTCCTCTTCAATCCTGAGGGTCCCTGGGGGCCAACTAGCCCACCAGGTACCTCAAGTAAGTACCACGGAGCTGCGTTGCAGAGTGTTGTAAAAACGGGCTTGGCCTCTGAACACCTCTCTGCAATGCAGCTCTCTGGCGCATACTGGAGGTACTTGGTGGCCTAGTTGGCCCCCAGGAACTCACAAGATTGAGGAGGAATTAAATCTCCAACTTAAAACGGGCCAACTAACCCACCAGTTACTGCCAGTAAGCGCCACTGTGCTGCGTTGCAGAGAGGTGGTGCAGCCTGTGCCCCTTTTTACACCTCTCTGCAATGGCGCTTACTGAATGTAGGTAGTGGGCTAATTTCCCCCTAGGGACACTCAGGATTCAAGGGGACTTATTCTCCCAAATTAAAACGGCCAGAGGGCGTGTTTACACAGTGGCGAAGGGAGGGGATGGGGCTGAGGTGACGTGTGCAAACACGCCCTATGGCGCGTTTTCTGTTGGGGAAATAATTCCCCTTCAATCCTGAGGGACTCTAGGCGCTAACTAGCCCACCAGGTGCTTGCAGTAAGTGCCACTGCACAGCGTTGCAGAGAGGTGGTCCAGGTCGTTACACTTTTTACACCTCTCTGCAACTCAGCTCTGTGGCACTTACTGGAGGTACCTAGTGGGCTTGTTGGACCCTAGGGACCCTCAGGATTCAAATGAACTTACTCTCCAAAGTTAAAATGGCCACAGGACATGTTTACACAGTGGTAAAGGGAGGGGACGGGGCTTGAGGTGACGTGTGCAAACACGCCCTTTGGCGCATTTTAAGTTGGGGAAAAAATTCACCTTCAATTGTGAGGGCTCCAGAGGTCCAACTAGCCCACCAAGTGCTTCCAGTAAGCACCACGGAGCTGCGTTGCAGAGAGGTGGACTAGGCCGTGCCCCTTTTTACACCTCTCAGCAATGCAGCTATGTGGCGCTTACTGGAGGTACCTAGTGGACTAGTTGGACCCCAGGGACCCTCAGGATTCAAGGGGACTTTATCCCCCAAATTAAAACAGCTACAGGGCGTGTTTGCACACGTCAACTCAGTCCCCCCCTCACTTCACCAGTGTGCAAACACATCCTGTGGTGCATTTTAAGAGGTAGTTTTAATCCCTCTGCCCTATTATATACTAGGGGCTCACAGAGGAGGTCTTGCTAATCACAGGGGGACACCAACGCATAGTGTTCCCTAGTGTATGTAGGTGTTTTCACTGTATTCTAAGTGTCTTTTAACACAGCACTAGCTCTAGGACTGGTTAGTTAGATTCCGTTACCACCAGTATCCGTCTGAAAAAAGTTGAGGGTACAGGATGATTTTGCAACAAGACTTCTTTCTGCTCCTCTGTTTGTTCTTTCTGCACGTTTTCCTTCTTCCTGTACTTTTCTTCAACTTTGAGGACTTCTGTTGCTTCTTTCTGCATTTCTTTTTCTTCTTACTGTGCGTTTTCTCTTCTTTCTTCACATGTCCTATCTCTGTAGGCATATTTAAAATTATCATTTAAAAAACCTTTGAAATTCACTAAACAAACCATAGGCTTCGGGCACGTTATAGTTAGGAATTAGCTTTTAAAAAACCTTAGAAATTCACTGAAAAAAAACATAGGTTTCAGGGGCGTTATAGTTAGTTGGACATTGCACTCGTACAAAACCCGTGAAATTCCCCGTTATAGTTAGTTCAGCTAACTATAACTCGCGCCCCCGCAATGCACTGCTGATGACGTCACATATTACATCACTTATGACATGGTCAGTGACATCACTCATGACATCACTAATGACATCTCAAATGACATCACTGACGACATCACTGATTACATCATCCTTGTGATAGAGTGGCAGACCTCTTCTCACCCTAATATAACCTTTGATACACACACTCAAAAATAGAAACTAACATTTTCTAAACAATGGTCATGCAAATACCAGTTACAACAACCTATTCAGTAATTATAAGATCTACATCCACATCCACTCATACACCAACAGTCCTATATAGTCACTCATACATGTACTCACTCATCATATGTACTCATATACCTATACCTCCGGTTACACACCACCACTCATCCATAGAGTTACTCACACACATAGTCACTCATGCTAATAAAGAATCAAACATCCATTTACTTGCATATACAGTTATATACACACCAGCACCACTTAATTCTACAGAAGGTTACACATACTTACTCTTTTAAAAAATCACTTAAAGAAACACATACTTATTCATACAGGAACTATTCCAATCTCTCACTCTCACATATACTCACTTATAAACAGCAATACTCACATATACTAGTTTAAAACATATGTAGTTACTTATAAAGACACTATTGAGACAGTCATTTACTCACTAACACACCCATACATACACTCATCCACCCATACAGCCCTGCACACATACTGTCTTCAACACATACAAACAGTGACACACTCATTCATGCATCTATGCACTAAGTAATACCCTCCACTGAACCATACAGACACTCAGACACTCATACTGATACTCAAAAAACCAAGTAATAACCCATATAGACACTCATGTAGCTACTAACCAATCCATGCAGTCACTTATACACAAAGTGAGAGACTGATACAGATATTTAAATTACTCAGTAACCCATGTATTCACTAAGATACACTTAATCAGTCTGTTATACAATCAATTTTACAAAAAAAACAAATCATCCATTTAGACACTTATATACCCATTTATTCTTCCATCGACCTTGAGATATACATATATAAAAAATATTTAATTTTCAGAAAGACACACATTCACTGGATGATGTCATGTGATGTCATCAGTGGTGTCATTTGAGATGTCATCAGTGATGTCATCAGTGATGTCACTGACCATGTCATGAGTGATGTAATATGTGACATCATCAGCAGTGCATTGCGGGCGCGCGAGTTATAGTTAGCTGAACTAACTATAAAGGGGTAATTTTACGGGTTTTGTACGAGTGCAATGTCCAGCTAACTATAACGCCCCTGAAACCTATGTTTTTTTCAGTGAAAATATGTATATATATATATATATATATTCACAGAAAGAGGGCTGTCGTCGGGGACCCCCAACCCTGCAGGGCGGTCGTGGCTACAACGGGAGACAGCAATTCCCGTCAAAAATATCCACAAGAACAAAGCGCCACCACACCGGTTTCTGGAAAGAGGCTTTATTTGATTGGCGCAGGGAACAGCATGTAGGAGGCACCTGACGCGTTTCGGCCAATTGCCTTTCTCGAAGGTGTTGCCCCATCAGTGCAGTGTCCCAGGTGTAACTTGTCTCAAGATCACATGTCCCACACCTACCACACTACATTTCCCATGATTCATCTGGGATGGTAGCGTAGTGTTACTGCAAACAAAATGATGTTTTTTGCTGCTTTGCCAGTCCCGAAATGATGTTGCAGGTAAGTGTGGCAGGTGGGAGAAGACTGGTGCACAAAGTAAACCTGCTGTTACCCTCGAACTGCCCATAAGCGCTGTGTCCAGAACCTGCCTTGGATAGGCGTCTGCCTTCCTCAGCTCCCTTTCTCTCCTTACTGCACAATCGCCGGAAATCCTTAGGCTTGCAGGTCAGGTGAGCGGGTCATGTCCCCCATCAAAATTCACAGAAAGAGGGCTGTCGTCGGGGACCCCCAACCCTGCAGGGCGGTCGTGGCTACAACGGGAGACAGCAATTCCCGTCAAAAATATCCACAAGAACAAAGCGCCACCACACCGGTTTCTGGAAAGAGGCTTTATTTGATTGGCGCAGGGAACAGCATGTAGGAGGCACCTGACGCGTTTCGGCCAATTGCCTTTCTCGAAGGTGTTGCCCCATCAGTGCAGTGTCCCAGGTGTAACTTGTCTCAAGATCACATGTCCCACACCTACCACACTACATTTCCCATGATTCATCTGGGATGGTAGCGTAGTGTTACTGCAAACGAAATGATGTTTTTTGCTGCTTTGCCAGTCCCGAAATGATGTTGCAGGTAAGTGTGGCAGGTGGGAGAAGACTGGTGCACAAAGTAAACCTGCTGTTACCCTCGAACTGCCCATAAGCGCTGTGTCCAGAACCTGCCTTGGATAGGCGTCTGCCTTCCTCAGCTCCCTTTCTCTCCTTACTGCACAATCGCCGGAAATCCTTAGGCTTGCAGGTCAGGTGAGCGGGTCATGTCCCCCATCAAAATTCACAGAAAGAGGGCTGTCGTCGGGGACCCCCAACCCTGCAGGGCGGTCGTGGCTACAACGGGAGACAGCAATTCCCGTCAAAAATATCCACAAGAACAAAGCGCCACCACACCGGTTTCTGGAAAGAGGCTTTATTTGATTGGCGCAGGGAACAGCATGTAGGAGGCACCTGACGCGTTTCGGCCAATTGCCTTTCTCGAAGGTGTTGCCCCATCAGTGCAGTGTCCCAGGTGTAACTTGTCTCAAGATCACATGTCCCACACCTACCACACTACATTTCCCATGATTCATCTGGGATGGTAGCGTAGTGTTACTGCAAACGAAATGATGTTTTTTGCTGCTTTGCCAGTCCCGAAATGATGTTGCAGGTAAGTGTGGCAGGTGGGAGAAGACTGGTGCACAAAGTAAACCTGCTGTTACCCTCGAACTGCCCATAAGCGCTGTGTCCAGAACCTGCCTTGGATAGGCGTCTGCCTTCCTCAGCTCCCTTTCTCTCCTTACTGCACAATCGACGGAAATCCTTAGGCTTGCAGGTCAGGTGAGCGGGTCATGTCCCCCATCAAAATTCACAGAAAGAGGGCTGTCGTCGGGGACCCCCAACCCTGCAGGGCGGTCGTGGCTACAACGGGAGACAGCAATTCCCGTCAAAAATATCCACAAGAACAAAGCGCCACCACACCGGTTTCTGGAAAGAGGCTTTATTTGATTGGCGCAGGGAACAGCATGTAGGAGGCACCTGACGCGTTTCGGCCAATTGCCTTTCTCGAAGGTGTTGCCCCATCAGTGCAGTGTCCCAGGTGTAACTTGTCTCAAGATCACATGTCCCACACCTACCACACTACATTTCCCATGATTCATCTGGGATGGTAGCGTAGTGTTACTGCAAACGAAATGATGTTTTTTGCTGCTTTGCCAGTCCCGAAATGATGTTGCAGGTAAGTGTGGCAGGTGGGAGAAGACTGGTGCACAAAGTAAACCTGCTGTTACCCTCGAACTGCCCATAAGCGCTGTGTCCAGAACCTGCCTTGGATAGGCGTCTGCCTTCCTCAGCTCCCTTTCTCTCCTTACTGCACAATCGCCGGAAATCCTTAGGCTTGCAGGTCAGGTGAGCGGGTCATGTCCCCCATCAAAATTCACAGAAAGAGGGCTGTCGTCGGGGACCCCCAACCCTGCAGGGCGGTCGTGGCTACAACGGGAGACAGCAATTCCCGTCAAAAATATCCACAAGAACAAAGCGCCACCACACCGGTTTCTGGAAAGAGGCTTTATTTGATTGGCGCAGGGAACAGCATGTAGGAGGCACCTGACGCGTTTCGGCCAATTGCCTTTCTCGAAGGTGTTGCCCCATCAGTGCAGTGTCCCAGGTGTAACTTGTCTCAAGATCACATGTCCCACACCTACCACACTACATTTCCCATGATTCATCTGGGATGGTAGCGTAGTGTTACTGCAAACGAAATGATGTTTTTTGCTGCTTTGCCAGTCCTGAAATGATGTTGCAGGTAAGTGTGGCAGGTGGGAGAAGACTGGTGCACAAAGTAAACCTGCTGTTACCCTCGAACTGCCCATAAGCGCTGTGTCCAGAACCTGCCTTGGATAGGCGTCTGCCTTCCTCAGCTCCCTTTCTCTCCTTACTGCACAATCGCCGGAAATCCTTAGGCTTGCAGGTCAGGTGAGCGGGTCATGTCCCCCATCAAAATTCACAGAAAGAGGGCTGTCGTCGGGGACCCCCAACCCTGCAGGGTGGTCGTGGCTACAACGGGAGACAGCAATTCCCGTCAAAAATATCCACAAGAACAAAGCGCCACCACACCGGTTTCTGGAAAGAGGCTTTATTTGATTGGCGCAGGGAACAGCATGTAGGAGGCACCTGACGCGTTTCGGCCAATTGCCTTTCTCGAAGGTGTTGCCCCATCAGTGCAGTGTCCCAGGTGTAACTTGTCTCAAGATCACATGTCCCACACCTACCACACTACATTTCCCATGATACATCTGGGATGGTAGCGTAGTGTTACTGCAAACGAAATGATGTTTTTTGCTGCTTTGCCAGTCCCGAAATGATGTTGCAGGTAAGTGTGGCAGGTGGGAGAAGACTGGTGCACAAAGTAAACCTGCTGTTACCCTCGAACTGCCCATAAGCGCTGTGTCCAGAACCTGCCTTGGATAGGCGTCTGCCTTCCTCAGCTCCCTTTCTCTCCTTACTGCACAATCGCCGGAAATCCTTAGGCTTGCAGGTCAGGTGAGCGGGTCATGTCCCCCATCAAAATTCACAGAAAGAGGGCTGTCGTCGGGGACCCCCAACCCTGCAGGGCGGTCGTGGCTACAACGGGAGACAGCAATTCCCGTCAAAAATATCCACAAGAACAAAGCGCCACCACACCGGTTTCTGGAAAGAGGCTTTATTTGATTGGCGCAGGGAACAGCATGTAGGAGGCACCTGACGCGTTTCGGCCAATTGCCTTTCTCGAAGGTGTTGCCCCATCAGTGCAGTGTCCCAGGTGTAACTTGTCTCAAGATCACATGTCCCACACCTACCACACTACATTTCCCATGATTCATCTGGGATGGTAGCGTAGTGTTACTGCAAACGAAATGATGTTTTTTGCTGCTTTGCCAGTCCCGAAATGATGTTGCAGGTAAGTGTGGCAGGTGGGAGAAGACTGGTGCACAAAGTAAACCTGCTGTTACCCTCGAACTGCCCATAAGCGCTGTGTCCAGAATCTGCCTTGGATAGGCGTCTGCCTTCCTCAGCTCCCTTTCTCTCCTTACTGCACAATCGCCGGAAATCCTTAGGCTTGCAGGTCAGGTGAGCGGGTCATGTCCCCCATCAAAATTCACAGAAAGAGGGCTGTCGTCGGGGACCCCCAACCCTGCAGGGCGGTCGTGGCTACAACGGGAGACAGCAATTCCCGTCAAAAATATCCACAAGAACAAAGCGCCACCACACCGGTTTCTGGAAAGAGGCTTTATTTGATTGGCGCAGGGAACAGCATGTAGGAGGCACCTGACGCGTTTCGGCCAATTGCCTTTCTCGAAGGTGTTGCCCCATCAGTGCAGTGTCCCAGGTGTAACTTGTCTCAAGATCACATGTCCCACACCCATCCCTGCGCCAATCAAATAAAGCCTCTTTCCAGAAACCGGTGTGGTGGCGCTTTGTTCTTGTGGATATTTTTGACGGGAATTGCTGTGGGACATGTGTGAAACCATAGGTTTCACACATGTTATAGTTAGCTGGACATTTCACTCGTGAAAAACCATTGAAATTCCCCCGTTATAGTTAGTGCAGGCAACTATAACTCACGCGACCGCAATCCTCTGCTGATGATGTCAGATATTACATCACTGATGACATATGTGTCTTTCTGAAAAAAAAAGACATGGGTAAATAAGTGTCTAAATACAGTGATGTAATATCTGACATCATCAGCAGAGGATTTCGGTCGCGTGAGTTATAGTTGCCTGCACTAACCATAACGGGGGAATTTCAATGGTTTTTCACGAGTGAAATGTCCAGCTAACTATAACATGTGTGAAACCTATGGTTTTTTAAGTGAATTTGCAAGGTTTTTTAAATGCTAATTCCTAACTATAACGTGTGTGAAACCTATGGTTTTTTCAGTGAATATAGATATACATATATATATAGTTATATAGATATATTATCTACTGGCGGTCGCCAGTAGATAGTTATAGTTAGGACCGTGTTTCCATAGGAAATCTCAAAATTCTATTTTGAATAACTTTGCCGCCGGTTGACGAATCCTCGCGAAATTTTCAAAACTAATGGGGCGCTCCACTCAGCTCCTACCCTGAAAGTCTCGGGGGGATTCGTCAAGTGGGGGCCGAGAAAAAAGGGGGGTCCCAAAACGCGTTTTCCCCATGCATTTTCCCATAGGACCTTTAGTCGAAGGTACAGCCCGAACGGGTGAACAGAATTACTTGAAATTTGGCAAAGAGGTAGTCCTCAGGTCAGGGATGTGCCTTTTGCATATATGGAGTCAATCTGTTCAGTAGTTCCTGAGAAAATTGCAGTTAAAATACATAAATATCTATAGCACCCTAACGTGCGCGAGCGTAATTCTGATTGGTGGTTACAGTCAGTCAACGTTCGAATCGGTCGAAATCAGGAAGTGTCAGCCGCCATTTTGTTTGTTTTGAGTGCGAGAGTGAAAAAGGAAGGTGGCGAACGTGAAAAGGGGGAAGGGTAGAGAGTTCCTGACCCCCTAGCCTTTGTCAGGGGGTCATTTAAGGACCCCGACGGCAGAAAAAAGCATTTTAATTTTTTTTTTTTAAATCGCCAAAAAAATAAATAAATTTAATACGTAGTTTATTGTAAAATAAATATATAAAAAATATAATACAAAAAACATAACTTAGCATTTAAAAAAACGTACAAATTCACTGAAAAAAAACCATAGGTTTCACACACGTTATAGTTAGGAATTAGCATTTAAAACATTTTGCAAATTTACTTAAAAAAACATAGGTTTCACACATGTTATAGTTAGGTGGACATTTCACTCGTAAAAAACAAATGAAATTCCCCCGTTATAGTTAGTTCAGATAACTATAACTCGCGCGACCGCCACTCTATCAAAAGGATGATGTCATCAGTGATGTCATGAGTGATGCCACTGACCATGTCATGAGTGATGTAATATGTGACATCATCAGCAGTGGATTGTGGTCGCGCGAGTCCATCTAACTATAACATGTGTGAAACCTATGGTTTTTTAAGTGAATATAGATACATATATTACCTACTGGTGGTCGCCAGTAGGCAGTTATAGTTAGGACCTCTTATTCATGGGAAAATTGAATCAAATATCTTTGGCGTCGGTTGACGAATCTTTGCGAAATTTTAAAACTTGTGGGGTGCTCCGGTCAGCTCCTATCTTAAAAGTTTCGGGGTGATTCGACAAGCGGGGGCCGAGAAAAAAAGGGGGTCCCAAAACGTGTTTTCTCCATGTTAATTCCCATAGGACACTTTAGACACGGCTACAGCCCGACCTGCTGAACGAAATTACACCAAATTTGGTGAAACGGTAGCCCTTGGTTCAGAAAGATCCCTTTTTGTTAAATGGTGTAAATCCGTTCAGTAGTTCATGAGAGTTTAGAAAAAGAAAAAGTTTCAATATCTGGGCAGAGCCTAACGACACATCTCATTGTGAGATCTAATTGGCTGTCAGCACTTCATCCTGGAATTGCTGGCAGCCATCTTAGGACCAATATACATGATAGTACCCCATTGAAATGCATTATAGTGAATCGAAGATTTTGAGGGTTACCAAAAGGAGAACTATAAAGGGTGATAATAGACTTTAGTTACATTAGAATTCATTTGTTGATGGTACCATACTAATTTCAGGAATTGTGGTGTGTTCTAAGGTGAAAACCCTTCTGCTGGGATATCATGAATCATGTTTGAGAGAAAACTGAAGCTAAAATGAGAGCATATTTTCTGTAAATTCACATTATCTTTCTCAGTCATGTGAGAATGAAGTCTGTCATTCTCAGTAAATCATGTACATCCAACAAGGGCAGAGACTGTCAGTTGATTCCTTTGTGTTCTACTGCAGCTTCCCAGAGTGTTCTAAAGAACAACTAGAGCGCTAACAGTCTTACTTATGACAAAATTATGGCACACCTGAAGCCATCTTGATTGGAATAAACTGGTAACTCTTAAAAACTTTAATTTAAAAAGGAACAAAATGAGGGGGTTCATTTTATCATAGAAAATATGGTTAGTGCGGTAGAAAGAAAAATTAGGACATGTTTTAAGTGAGATCTCAAATATCTTCCTGTTATATTTCAACAGGAGCAGCCTGTCAGTTTATGCATTTGTGTTCTATTGCAGCTTCCCAGAGTGTTCTAAAGAACAACTAAAGAGCTAATGTCATAGAAATTATGGTTAGTGCTGCAGAAAGAAAATTTAGGGCATGTTTTAAGTGAGATCTCTAATCCTCTTCTATTTCATTAGAAAATTCTGACATGCAGACTGAAACAATCACTTTCAATACCAGCAGTAGACTTCCAGTTAACTCCCTGGTGAGCAGCAGCTTTACTACAGTGATCTAATGAACAACTAGAGTGCTAACATTCTGAATTTATGGCAAATGTGTGACACATCTGAATGCCTTCTTGATGGAATCAAAGTAACTAACTGAAAGCATTTCTTACTGAGGAGACTGCAGTAAATGAGGAAATTAGGAAACTTCATAACAAATAAGTCTCCCAAGATGGCCACCAGAGAAAAAAGAGCCCAAATGTAGCACAAATATCACCCAGATGTAGCCCACATATAGCCCAATGACAGAAGTGTGCAAAACACTTTTTATTTTTCGTTTTTCTGCAGTTTTATACAGTGCAGACTGGTCAGGTATTGGAATGTTACATCTTACTTGGACCCCTTATTGCGTGTTTTGCACAAAGTACATGAGATTGATCTTGCGAAACATTGAACTTTACGATTCTGTTTACCTGAAGTTACTCTGAACCGGGCTTGTAACACCCGTTTTTACCTAATGGTTTTAATTAATTCTCACAGTATTTTATTAGGAAAGAGGATTTACTGTTTTTATGTACACTTTTATGATCTATTTTTCTAAATCAGATCGAATAAAGTTAAATTAATTCTATGGCAGGACGGAGGCGAGGATTATGCATATCTTTCCTCACTTTATTTGCATAGCAGTTCAAAGAAAACGTAACACAACAATCATTAAACAAAAGACTTCACAACCCATAAACCATTAGGGGGGTAGTCTCCAAGGCAACTATAGTCCAATCATATCACAGTCCATCGTATATAATATCGTGACGTCCCTTCTGCTTCCTCTTTCTTCACTGCTCGTCAGTTAAGTGCATTCCTTACATTCTTGGCTTAATCTGACGATGTTGCTGTTTGTATAGCGGTTTTTTGTGCACGTTATTAGCATTATTGCCTTTGTATTGTTTCATATTCTGGTTACTCCTTTAGTGTCCGCTTGATTCACGACCAACCCTCGCCTAATTTTGACACCGCTACGAGGTGATTTCCCCACACGGCCACGTTGGTGGTAATTGGTATTGCGCCTCAGTCTATTCTTATAACAGCTTCTGGGAAAGCCCAGCTGTTGGAGCACCGGCGAGGGGGCTACCTTAAGGATTTAAAGGGCATTTGTTCTGTGCTCACACCCTCTGCTATCAGAAGACCATTTTTACTCCTCCTACCAGGAAGTGGAGGAGGAATGGCCCCCCAACTTCTCCCTCCAGCAGTGGACCAAGCCCTCTCTCTGGCTATTTCTAGGGCGCTGGCTCCTCTTAGGGATCAGGTTGATAAGCTGGCGAAAAGCATCCCTGGGGTGTTCAGTGACCCAGATCTGGTGGTGGCGGGTCCCAGTAGCTCCCAGATGGGGAATAAAAGGGCCGTTAAGCATAACGCAGGGCACTTGAAAGGATTTTATAAACTTACGGAGACCTTCCTCAAGAATGCGCGAACGCTAAAACATGCACCCTGCCGGGAGGAGGAGCTGTCCGGAGACAATTGCGACGCTGTCACCACTATTGTAGACCCTGACGGCGCGTTTCCCTTAGAGGGAGAAGGTGTATTGGAGGATGATTTCTCCTCCGATGAGGATAAGGACTCGGGGCGTCCCTGGCATCCAGAGTCCTACTCCTCTCAGTGCCGGGTTGGGGACGGGGTCCACTCGGACATGTTCGAGCCTACCCAAATTTACCATCTTAGTTCGGCGTAGTGGACCCCTGACACCAAAGTGGCAGTGTATGTGGTGGGGAAAATATATCAACCCCTTGAAAGGGAGGTCAGGAATAGGATGAGGGGAGAATGCCCCAGGCCCTCACTGAAGGGGAAGGTGGCACACATGCCTGAAATTGATGAAAAACTATGTACCTTTTTCTCCAAGTAAATGAGGGATCCCAAGAAAGGAATTGATAGGTCTTGGACGTGGTAGGGCCCTTGACCCAAATTATTCAAATGGCGGATCCCCTTTGTCCACGGATATTGTGGCTGGTTGGGCGCACTATCCTAAACCCTAAAACACTACCCCTCCACTACCCAAACACCACTGCACTACCTTAAACCCTAAAATACTACCCCAGTACGATACCCTATACTACCCAAACATAACTGCACTACCCTAAACCCTAAAACACTACCACCAGCACGACCCCCTACACTACCCAAACACCACTGCACTACCCTAAACCCTAAATCTACCCCCAGCACAACCCCCTACACTACACAAACACCACTGCACTACCCTAAACCCTAAATCACTACCCCAGCACGCCCCCTTCACTACACAAACAACAATGCACTGCCTTAAACCCTAAAACACTACCCCAGAATGACCCCCTACACTACACAAACACCACTGCACTACCCTAAACACTAAACCTACCCTCAGCTTGACCCCCTACACTACACATACACCACTGCACTACCCTAAACCCTAAAACACTACCCCCAGCACGACCCCCTTCACTACCTAAACACAACTGCACTACCCTAAACCCTATAACACTACCCCCAGCACGACCCCCTTCACTACCCAAACACCATTGCATGACTCTAAACCCTAAAACACGACCCCCACACTACACAAACACCACTGCACTAGCCTAAACCCTAAAACACTAGAACCCAGCATAACCCCCTACAGTACACAAACACCACTGCACTACCCTAAACCCTAAAACACTACCCCCTACACTAGAAAAAAAACACTGCACTACCCTAAACCCTAAACACTACCCCCAGCACTACCCCCTACACTACACAAACACCACTGCACTACCATAAACCCTAAAACACTACCCCAGCACTACCCCCTACACTAACCAAACACCACTGCACTACCATAAACCCTAAAACACTACCCCCAGCCCAACCCCCACACTACACAAACACCACTGCTCTACCCTAAACCCTAAATCTACCCCCAGCACGACCCCTTACACTACCCAAACACCATTGCACTACCCTAAATCCTAAAACACTACCCGCAGCACGACCCCCTTCACTACCTAAACACAACTGCACTACCCTAAACCCTAAAACACTACCCCCAGCACGACCCCCTTCACTACCCAAACACCACTGCAGGGCCATAAACCCTAAAACACGACCCCCTACACTACACAAACACAACTGCGCTACCCAAAACCCTAAAACACTAGAACCCAGCACGACGCCGTACAGTAAACAAACACCACTGCACTACCCTAAACCCTAAAACACTACCCCCATCACTACCCCCTACACTCCACAAACACCACTGCACTACCCTAAACCCTAAAACACTAGCCCCCACTACCCCCTACACTACCCAAACACCACTGCACTACACTGAACCCTAAAACACTACCCCCAGCACAACCCCCTACACTACTCAAACACCACTGCACTACCCTAAACCCTTAAACACTACCCCCAGCATGACTCCCTACACTACCCAAACACCACTGCACTACCCTAAACCCTAAATCTACCCCCAGTACGACCCCCTACACTACCCAAACACCACTGCACTAACCTAAACCATAAAACACTACCCCAGCACGACCCCCGACACTACACAAAAACCACTGCACTACCCTAAACCCTAAAACACTACCTCCAGCACGACCCCCTTCGCTACCGAAACACAACTGCACTACCCTAAACCCTAAAACACTACCCCCAGAACGACCCCTTCACTATCCAAACACCACTGCACGACCCTAAACCCTAAAACATGACCCCCTACACTACACAAACACCACTGCACTAACCTAAACCCTAAAACACTACCTCCAGCACTACCCCCTACACTACACAAAGACCACTGCACTACCCTAAACCCTAAAACACTACCCCCAGCACGACTCCCTACACTACCCAAATACCACTGCACTACCTTAAACCCTAAATCTACCCTCAGCGCGACCCCCTACACTACCCAAATACCACTGCACTACCCTAAACCCTAAATCTACCCCCAGCATGACCCCCTACACTACCCAAACACCACTGCACTACCTTAAACCATAAAACACTACCCCCAGCACAACTCCCTACACTACCCAAACACCACTGCACTACCCTAAACCCTAAAACACTACCATCAGCATGACCCCCTACACTACTCAAACACCACTGCACTACCCTAAACCCTAGAATACTACCCCAGCACGACCTCCTACACTACACATACACCACTGCACTACCCTAAACCCTAAAACACTACCCCAGCATGACCCCGTACACTACTGCACTACCCTAAACCCTAAAACACTACCCCAGCACTACCCCCTACACTACCCAAACACCACTGCACTACCCTAAACCCTAAAACATAACCCCCAGCAAGACCCCCTACACTACCCAAACACCACTGCACTGCCCTAAACCTTAGAAGAATAAAAAAACACCCCATTCCCAATCCCATTTACCTCTCACTCCTCATGGTTCCTCTCTCCTCGTGGTTCCTGCTTCACGTCGTCTTTGAGGTGCGGTGCACATCGTTGTGAGGAAATGGAACAGCCTCTGTTTCCTTACAACAACGTGGATCGTCTACATGTTTTTTAGAATGCATGGTCATTCACCATACATACCTTTACAGCAAAATTTGTTGTAAAGGCATGCGTGGTAAATGACCATGCGTTCTAAAAAATGTGTAGTAATGACTCCGCGATGTACAACGCATGCGTGGTAATTCATGCGTTGAATGGTATCGTGAAGTAAAAAAGTGGTTGTAACGGCTGTTTACCGATCGAAGCTGGCCCCTGTTCTTCAGTGAGACGTTTATTTGATTAATTAGGAGGAAGGAATGTGTTTTTTTAAAGGAAAAGTGCATTCCCTGCTACTGTATTGTGAAAGTGTCCGCGTGGCCTGGTTTCAATTCCAGTGAGAAAGTGGAAGACTACATGAGTGTCTATATGGGTTATTAGTTGGTTTTTTGAGTATTAGTATGAGTGTCTGAGTGCCTGTATGGTTCAGTGGAGGTATTACTTAGTGCATAGATGCATGAATGAGTGACTCACTGTTTGTATGTGTTGAAGACAGCATGTGTGCAGGACTGTATAGGTGGATGAGCGACCCTAGACCCTGATTTCAGGTCAGGCCGCTCCTCCACCCGCAGGCTCCCGTCTGCACCTCATCCCTGGTGGCCCAGTGGTGGGTTCATGAGTATTCCAGTCTGCCCCTGACTGTTGTCTGACTCTGTTTGCATGCGTTTTTGCTTTCATTCAGGCTCCGTCTATTCCGTTTCTTTATTTGTTACTCTGCTGACTGTAACCCCTTGTGTTGCCCCTGTTGTCTGACTCTGTTTGCGTGCATTTTTGCTATTATTTAGGTTCCATCTATTCCGTATCTTTATTTGTTATTCTGCTCACTGTACCCCCTTTGTTGCCCCTGTGCCCCCTCTTGCTCTGTTAGCCTGCTCTCTCTGCCCCCTGTGCCCCGTCCGCTTGTTTACTGCGATTCCCCCCCTCCCGCCGCCTGCGTTTCCCGCCGCTGCCTCCCCTGCGGCCCCGCCCCCCCTGTGTCCTGATTCTTCCGGCTCCCCCCTCCCAGCTGCTGCTCCCTCCCTCATCCCCCCTCATAATGCAGGCCGCCAGAGGCGCGCCAGAGGCAAGCCCGTCTGCCCCCATCCACGCCTGGCCCGCACCCAACGCCAGAACCCCTGCACCCCGCAAACGCCACTACGCCAGACTCCGCTACGACGCCAGCACTCTCCACACACTCAACACCGGTCGAAACCACAACTGCTTCCAGGCCGCCCCTAAATGCACCCACGGACCTTTCTCCTGCCGCAGCTGCAGCTTCACCTGCGACAGAGCTACCAAACCTTCAAAGATCAGACCTGGCAACCTCCGCTGCATTCTCCTGAACACCCGCTCCGCACGCAAACACGCCGTCGAGTTCTGGGACCTGCTCGACACCGCCGCCCCCGACGTGGCCTTCCTGACCGAGACCTGGTGGAACGACTCCTCAGCGCCGGACATCGCCATAGCCATCCCGTACGGCTACAAGATCACCCGCAGAGACTGCACCAGCGGAATCGGAGGAGGAATAGCCATCGTCCACAAGTCCACCCTCAAGGTCTCCACCCACGCAGAGGACACCCTCAAGACCGCTGAACACCTGCACTTCCAAATCCACACCGACCCCAACACCACCCTCAGAGGGACGCTCATCTACAGACCCCCTGGACCCAGGGCGCCGTTCAGCGACTCCATCGCCGACCTCGCCCGCACCCACGCACTCACCTCCATGAACTACATCCTCCTCAGGGACCTGAACTTCCACCTTGAGAACAACAACGATGCCAAATCTGCCACCCTGATCGACAACCTGGCAAGCCTCAGCCTCAGACAGTTTGTCACCGCACCCACCCACGCCGCCGGCCACATGCTGGACCCCATCTTCTCCACAGGCACCCACGTCGCCTTCAACCACACCACCAAACTCCACTGGACCGACCACCACTGCATCCACTTCACCTTCAAGAAGCCAACCACGCACCACCGCACCCAACAACTCCCACGTCGCTGCTGGAGCAAAGTGACCGAAGACCAACTGACCTCCACCCTCGCCCAGAACCCACCGGAGGCCTCCACCGACCCAGACACAGCAGCCCGCAACCTCAGACAGTGGATTGAAGACTGCGCCAACACCCTCACACCACTCAGGAAAGCCCCAATAAACCACGCCAGCAAGAAACTACCTGGTTCACCCACGAGCTACAGACCTCCAAACGCGCCTGCCGGAAACTGGAGAAGAAATGGCTCCACGATCGCACACCTGACAGTCAAGCAGCCCACAAGGACGCCACTCGTAGACACCACCACCTCATCAGCATGGCCAAAAGATCCTCCTTCAAAAACAGACTGGACAACAATGCACATGACTGCAAAGAGCACTTCAGCATCATGAAGGAACTCTCCAACCCCAACGCCAACGACGTCCCGCCCTCACAAGAACTGTGCAACTCTCTGGCAACCTTCTTCCACCAGAAGATAGCAGACATCCACCACAGCTTTAACATCCCGATCAACCCGACCGCGCCAGACTCCTCCCCCGCGAACACCACCTGGACCAACCACCTGACCTCCTGGACCAACATCAACGATGAAGAAACACGCAAGGTCATGAACTCCATCCACTCTGGATCACCGTCAGACCCTTGCCCTCACCACGTGTTCAACAAAGCCAACGCAACCATCGCACCCCAACTATGGAAGGTCATCAATGCCTCCTTCGAGACAGCCACATTCCCGGACAGCTGGAAGCACGCCGAAATCAACGCCCTCCTCAAGAAACCCAAGGTGGACCCCAAGGACCTCAAGAACTTCCAACGCATCTCCCTCCTCCCGTACCCGACGAAGGTCATCGAGAAAATCATCAACGCGCAACTAACCCGCCACCTTGAAGAGATCAACATCCTGGACCCATTCCAGTCCTGGTTCAGACGAAACCACAGCACGGAAACAGCCCTCATCGCTGCCACAGATGACATCAGGCGACAACTCGACAACGGCTTAACTTCAGCCCTCATCCTCCTGGACCTTTCGGCCACCTTCGACACGGTCTGCCATCGCACCCTAAAAAAACACGCCTTCAAGAAGCCGGGATCCATGAGAAAGCCCTCAGCTGGATCACATCCTTCCTCTCCGACAGAACCCAGAGAGTCCGACTCCCACCCTGCCTATCCGAAGCCACCAACATCAGCTGCGGCGTACCCCAGGGATCATCACTCAGCCTGACGCTGTTCAACATCTACTTGGCCCCCCTCGCACAAGTAACCCACCAGCACAACCTCAACATCATCTCCTATGCCGACAACACCCAGCTCATCCTCTCCCTCACCAAGGACCCGCACACCGCCAAAACGAACCTCCACGAGGGAATGAAGGCCGTCGCCGAATGGATGCAGAGCAGCCGTCTGAAACTGAACTCGGACAAGACGGAGGTCCTCATCCTCGGTTCCACCCCCTCGGCCTGGGACGACTCGTGGTGGCCTACAACGCTGGGAACGGCACCCACACCTACCGAGCACGCAGGCAACCTCGGATTCGTCCTTGACTCCTCCCTCTCCATGTCGAAGCAGATCAACGCTGTCTCCTCCTCCTGCTAAAACACCCTCCGCATGCTCCGCAGGATCTACAAGTGGATCCCGTCCGAAACAAGGAGAACTGTTACACAGGCCATCGTCAGCAGCAGGCTGGACTACGGCAACGCACTCTACACAGGAATCCCAGCCAAACACCTGCATCAACTACAACACATCCAAAACGCCTCTGCACGTCTGATCCTCGACGTACCCCGACGCAGCCCCATCACCCCCCACCTGAAAGACCTGCACTGGCTCCCCGTCGACAAGAGGATCACCTTCAAACTCCTCACCCATGCACACAAAGCACTCCACAGCACCGGACCAGCCTACCTGAACGACAGACTCAACTTCTACACTCCCACCCACCAGCTCCTCTCAGCAAACCTCGCCCTCGCTGCTGTCCCCCGCATCCAACGAAAGACCACCGGCAGCAAATCATTCTCCTACCTCGCCGCCAAGACATGGAACACCCTCCCCACCCACCTACGGCAGACCCAGGACCTGCTCACCTTCAGAAGACATCTCAAGACCTGGCTCTTTGAGCAGTAGCGGTTCCCCCTCCCTTCAGTGCCTTGAGACCCTCACGGGTAAGTAGTGCGCTATACAAATTCCCTGATTGATTGATTGATTGATTGTGTATGGGTGTGTTAGTGAGTGAATGACTGTCTCAATAGTGTCTTTATGAGTAACTACATATGTTTTAAACTAGTATATGTGAGTATTGGTGCATATAAGTGAGTATATGTGAGAGTGAGAGATTGGAAGAGTTCCTGTACAAATAAGTTGGTGTTTATATAAGTGATTGTTTAAGAGAGTAAGTATGTGTAAGTTTCTGTAGAAGTAAGTGTGGTAGTGTGTGTATAACTGTATATGCAAGTAAATGGATGTTTGATACTTTGTTTGCATGTGTGACTATGAGTGTGAGTAACTCTATGGATGAGTGGCGGTGTGTAACAGGATGTATAGGTGTATGAGTACATATGATGAGTGAGTACATGTATGAGTGACTGTATAGGGACTGTTGGTGAATGAGTGGATGTGTGTGTAGATCTTGGAATTACTGAATAGGTGTGTTGTAACTGGTATTGGTATGTCCATTGTTTTGAAAATGATAGTTTGTATTTTTGAGTGTATGTATCAAAGGTAATATTAGGGTGAGAGGAGGTCTGCCACTCTATCACAAGGATGATGTCATCAGTGATGTCATGCGTGATGTCATTTGAGATGTCATCAGGGATGTCATGAGTGATGTCACTGACCATATCATGAGTGATGTAATATGTAACATCAGCAGTGCTTTGCGGGCGCGCGATTTATAGTTAGCTGAACTAACTATAACGCGGGAATTTCTATGGTTTTGTACGAGTTAAATGTCCAACTAACTTTAACGCCCCTGAAACCTATGTTTTTTTCAGTGAATATATATATACATAGATTCATGAACTCACGCAACCTCATACGGCGATGAGAGAGAGACGGACCACAGGGTATCAGGCAAGATGTTTTTAATAAGACCTTCTCCTCACAAAACGATGATGCGTTTCGGGCTATGGAAGCCCTTGTTCACATCATACATACATACGTATGCCAATGCACTCACACATTATAACTTCTTCCAGAGGAACTGGCATCAGTGGACTTCTGGTGCATCTTTTTTTCTACTTCATAACGCATCACTAAATCATAAATTGGCACAATTAATAAATTAAGCAGGGTACTACAGCACAAGAGCCTAAATTGTAAGATTTGTGACATTTTAATTAAGATCTACTAGCAGCAATGAACAACTTTCATATTCTAAGAATGCAAGCAACCCCACGGCCTAATTAATACTGTAAGGCCGTGAACACTGTTAGGCCGTGAACACATATATTAAACTCACAGCCCCATAATAATAGTTATTCTCATGAATGTACAAAAACGGTTCTGTTCAAACAATAGAACAATTTCTCTGTGTGTGTTTGTTCCTTTGGGATGGGAGGCTTCACGTCTAAATCTCCGGCAGAGCTATTGTCCCTGTTGAGACCCAACTATCGCTCAGCAATCGGAATAATACACTGTACATAGACAGTGGAATGAATAGGCTAACACTCTGCAGGCACGGGGCAATAGATTAGCCTTTTCTCATGCCACCCAATACCAGCAAGCTTAGAAAATGGAGGAAGTGTTCACTTAAGATGACATGCAACAAAAATTGATCAATTTCTCACTCATCGATCTCCTTAAAAAATAATGCATGTTGAATTATCATGACCATATGACTTCTAAACGCAATTTTACCATTGTGATCCATTTGACACAAAAATGAGGAAAACCTCCTCAAATTATACATTTTGATGATCAAAAAGAGCCCTGTTTTTTGCGCTTGCCTTGGAGCCCCTGGCAGAGTGGCTGCGGTGGGAGCCTTCCATCCGTGGTCTCCGTTGGACCCCCGAGCATGAGGACCGCGTATCCCTATACGCCGATGACATCCTCTTGTACCTAGCTTCCCCACGTAACTCACTTATAGTACTGGTTGATGTTTTGCATTCATTTGGTCGTAACTCCGGCCTTGTCATCAACTGGGCTAAATCGTGCGTGTATGTTCTCTCTGGGGAGGCGCCCATTCTCCCGCGGGGCTGTCCGATCCAGATCGCCCCGCAGGGATTTCGGTACCTGGGTGTCTTCATTACTCTGGACCCGGAGGCCCGGTATGATCGGAACTTGCTTCCCCCCCTCCAGCGCCTGAAGGAAGATGTCACGCGCTGGCGGCGCTTGCCGCTCTCGCCGCTCGGCCGGGCGGCATTGTTTAAGATAATGTCTCTGCCGCGCTTCCTCTACGCTTTGCAGAATACTATGGACCCCGTCCCAGCGCGCTACTTCCGTGAGGTGGAGAGTTTGCAGCGCCGCCTGTTCTGGGACGGGAGGCCGCGTATCGCCCTGGCGAAGCTGACGCTCCCATGGTATGACGGCGGGATTGCCCTCCCGGATATCAAACGATACTATTGGGCCTCCCAGCTGGCTGCGATTAATCACGGCCTGTATGGGCCCGCTTTAAACCCGGCATTCGAAATGGATAAGATGCTACTCCCGGGTGGGGACTATAATCGAGCGCTCTACTCCAGCACGCCCGACGCTCGGCTGACCGGCCCCACGCGTGTCATGGTGCGAGTGTGGCACGCGGCTAATGTGGCGATGGGGTGGAAGGATCTTCTGACCCGGGCGTCACCACTATACGCGTCCGAGCAGTTGGGCTCCCTGTGGACCTCGAAGGGCTTCGAGAAGTGGGACATGATAGGCATTAGCAAGGTGGGGGATCTCTGGACGAGGGGAGGATTTAAAACGTTCGAGATGCTGCAGACGGAGTTCCACTTGCATGGCAGGGAGTACTTTCGGTATTTGCAGATCCGTCATGCACTGGGCTCCGTCTTCCCGGACGTTGCATCCATCCCGGAGTGTTCCCCCCTTGAGGATAGAGTGCTGGATGGACACGTTCCGGACAGCACGATCTCACTGATCTACAAAAAACTGATCAATGACCGCACGGGATTGCTGATTGCCCTTCGTGAGGCTTGGGTTGCCGATGGACTGGAGCTGGACGACGAGGACTGGACCCTTGCGATGGCCTCCCCGAAAGAGGTGGCCATACCGGCCCGCCTTCGCTTTGTCCAGCTCAAGATACTCCACAGAGTCTACATGACGGGGCCGAGGCTTCTGCGTATGGGCTATGCTGTGGACGGGTTGTGTAAGCGTGGGTGTGGCGCTTTGGGGACCTTTCTGCATATATTGTGGGAATGCCCGGAGGTGGAGCGATTCTGGCGTGGTGTGCATGAGGTCCTGCGTGTGGTTACGCATGTGGTGCTGCTACCCGAAGCGAGGAGATGCCTGTTGAATGTGTGGGAACCTACCGACTACTCGGCGCCACAGACGTGGTGGGTGACTCTGGGATATATGGTGGCTAAGCGTGATATTGCTCAACTGTGGGGATCTCAGAGGTCCCCGACTGTCTCGGCCTGGAAGGAACATATGGATTGGTGCATGTTTCGGGAAAAGGTGGTGTATGTTGCGAGAGGTAAGCCTGGGACATGGGTGAAAGTCTGGGGCCCCTGGAACGCCTACCGCGGGGGAATATGTACTCCACCGTTATTGCCCGATCCGTCGCCTGCCCCATCCCCGTAGCCGACCCATCTTCCCCGTTCCGGGCATTGAGTTTTACCCAGCCCTAATCCTGATCTCTTCCCCTTCTTGATACTCCTATGGATTGGTAGGGTCCCCCTCTCAGGGGAGCACATGCTGCTATTTCTGATTGTAGATTGCCTTGTGGTTTTTGTTTTTTCTGGTTGTTATTTCAGTTTAAAATGAAACCGTACAGTGGGGTCCGGATGGTGTGGCTATCAACGCTGCTAACTCCTGTGCATCTTCCTTAGCTGCAACGCGCACTCTACAATGTGTATCATATGCTCCTTTTGTTTACTAGCGGCCGGCCGGAAGGTTGTAGGCCCATCTTTGTATATTTTTTGAGTTTTGTAATAAACGGTTTCAAAAAAAAAAAAAAAAAAAGAGCCCTGTTACAAATACCTTGTAATTATCTCATCCTGTAAATACCCTTATCCCACGGTGGCAGGACTCGAGTCAGGGGTACACGCGGGTGGACGGTGTCCACCCACTCTTTTCACAGGGTGGACTCCGTCCACTCTGCCAAGAAGTTGAGCCCCACTTTAAAATATGCTGAACACGTCCCGTTGAGACACCGGGACACATTCAGCAGCGCCTGCTCATTATCTGATTTCCCTCCGAGCAGCAACGTGCAGAAGGGGAGGGGGGTTTTGCCATTTGAGACTCCAGTTGGGCCATAACAAAGGCTGAACTTAAGGGCCCATTTGACCTTCTTTTGTCCGAGTATCCAGGCTGGGGGCTGCCTCTACCCTCACACCTACATGTAAATGCAGAGTAAAGGAAACAAAAGCAGCAGCTTGTTAACACTTCAAAGGCGCATAAGAGAGGCACGATTTTGACTTTGTTGGGACCCCAGATATATAATAGATATTCATTCACTGTAAGAATGTCAGATGTGTTACTCTGTCCCAGAGCAAAATAACAATTTAAATACCAGTATTTTTTATTTGTTTTACAGCGCTATGCATCCCAGTATAGGGAGTCAGATCACATTACAGCAAACATACACATTATATTGACAATAAATCACACATGTTTGTAAATCATTGCACAGGATGTGTTACATACGACAGTGAGAGTTACTGGTGTAGGAGTCACATATCATCCTTCAGAGCTCACTCTTCTATACTAGAAGGATTACAATTCAAATGTGTGTAACAAAAGGATCGCTGTGTTCAAAGCAGCAAATCACTTACTTACCTATCTACATAAAATACAATCTGCCATCTGCATGTTACATGATGTGCTTTGCAGGAGGTGCATTAACCCTGTATGCTACTTTAAGTCATAACTAGGACTAGACAAACAGATCTTTCCATCAAATGTGTTAACCACCAGGCAGCTAAAGCAATCACATCTACATGGAAATGTGCTGCACATGGAATATTAAGCCAGGTGGGGTAGGCTGGCAGCAGAGTTAGTTTGCTAATTCTTGGGTAAAGTAACCTGTCACATGCAGTGATGTCACTGCCTGTGATACTACCTAACTTGGAGAGTCCCCCAACTTCTTTTTTTAGGACTTGTGACCTGTACGATGGTGCATTTATCAGGTGTGGTCAATATAGTTTATTCCACAATCTGCAGGAGCAATAAGGCATGACATGCAGTACCCACATGGCCTAGATTTCATTGGTCTTTGGATTCGTTTTGACTATTCTGTGCAAGTAATCTGACTGCATACCGACCTCAGGTCCTACAAATTTGGATGGAAAGGACCATATTTGTGAAAAAGTGGTATGTGGAGCTAAGGGGGTACCCGGAAACTTGTGTAAAAAATAATGAAAGTCAAGAGGGAGCACAGGCATTAGCCATATGTGACCAAGAGCCTGATTTAGAGTTTGACCAAAGGGATACTCTGTCACAAATGTGACAGATTCCCTGTCCGCTCTATTGTAGGTGCGTTTTACCCTAAGGCACTGGTAATAAGGCAGACAGGACAGCCATCACATTTGTGACAGATATCCCTTCTGCCAACCTCAGGCCCTTACTTTAGAAGTCCAGGTACTACCTTGATGACATATCGCAGAGTTTGAATCGTACAGTGTCTTAATTTCTGTCATGTCAGACTCGATCACCTGTGCATTCTTTTGAAGTTAGCAAAATAACTCCCATTAAGCTGAGTGAAATAACACCTCTCATGCAAACACAATGCAGTCTGTGCTGTGTGTTGTATAAATGGACATTATGTTTACCTATTAGGCAGTATTATAGTATGTGTTAAAATACGGAAACATATTTTCTTAAACTTTTTTTAAAAATTAGTTCCAAGTTATAACAGATAGTTCTTTACTCAGAAACAAGCAAGCCCTCTATTATATCATTTATGTTCACACAAATTAAAAATATTTTTCATCTCATACTTTTTTGGTACATTTGTTAAAAAGAAAATGCAGAGTGGCCTAAACATAAATCCAAGCTTTCCGTAGTTATAATTGAATCTCATAAGAGAATCAATGAAAATGCTTTGACATTGCTTTTTCATTTAATTGTATTTGTCTGACAAACATTCAAACCTTGCAATACGTTAGCATTAACATAATGCTTTGTAGGCATTGCATATAACCTCAAAAGAGTTTACTCATACATTATTCTGTATGTCGGTACACAATGTAGAAACATTGCATACATCAATAAAACTCACAAAACTGAAAGAGTCAATCGAAATGAATGCAATTGGCATACAATTTAGTAGTATTCAAGAAACTATGCATAATACTATTAAGACCAACTAAATAGGGGTACATAAAGCAGTAGGATTTACTTCACATATTACATCAGCATATTCCACATCTCCTTCTTCAAGCAAGCTCACCACGTGGCAGGAAGTGCTTTGCAATCCTACCAGTGACATAGTAGTATTTTTCTTACATAGAACAAGCCCAGCAGCATGTATAAACAAACGTGAATTGTTAGATTGAAAAGTAGAGGGATTTTTTTTATCTATTTATGGTACAAAGTTCGCAGAGCTCCTGATTGCATGCAAAGGCGTCCTGGCACTGATGAATCTGCTAACAGTCATGCGACTCAAATTTGGAAGTTGAAGTTTCATTAGCCACTATTTTTGACATGTCCTGAAGTACAGTAAATTACTCATCCAATGTTTTGGGCAGTGTAGAACGCAATTTTTTTGAGAAGTAAAACATTTTTTCCCATTAAAATAATAAGAGCTTCCAGGGAATGTCAGTTGACTTTACCTATAAAAAACAACATTTATCACTACAAACATAGCTGGATTACAAAAACTGACCAGTTGGACGCAAGCAACTTATGCCGAATGTCCTGCAGGTTCTTTAAAAAAGAATTGTCCTCAACAATCATTGCTTGGGAAATAAACCTGAACTATGGATGCTAAAATGGCCTAGGGGGATTGCAGCTTCAGCAAGAGAGATTGTCAGAAATTTCAGTTCGCAAAGGTCAATTTACATGCCAAAGATCTATGGGGGATATTCTCAAGATCGTGTGATAACTATCGCAAAATTAGCTTAACGCAACTTTGCATATCGCAGTCTATCACGGGAAAATAACACTGTGTCAATGTTGTATTCTCAACACGGTGGTACCATGCGATAGTCTCACGCTAACACGTCAAATGACCGTGATAAAATTACTGTGACGGCAAAAGACACGAGACATGAACGCGAAAAAAGTTGCGATGTGGCCAACCGCGATAAAAAAATCTGTGATAACCAGCGACAGGCCTGAAATTTCCATGCGTCATGCAGGAAAAAGCAGTATAAAAGCACTGAAAAACACACAAAAAATAATCTAAACTGCGTAGCACCATGGAGGAACCTGAACAAGTACAGAGGACGACTAGAACCCCACAAGCCCCCAGGAGGACCAGCCTGGGACCTCGAGGTCATGGAAGGGCAAGGAGAAGAAGAGGAGGAAGATGACGTTCAGTCTGCAGGAAAACAGGATCATCATCACGGAGGTGATAGAACACCACTAACAACTGTTCATCACCTCCAACGTGTCATTGGCAAATAAAAATACAATATGGCAGTCCATCCTGGACATGGTTAATGCAGTCGGAGTGAGGAGGAGGACAATTGGAGAGGGCAAGAGGTGCCAGAATGATGCGAAGCACAAAACCAAGAAGAAACTCGCTGACAACCATCAGGCAGCAATGCAGACTGGAGGTGGCAGTCCAGCGGAACACCAGGAGCTGGATGAGATGGAGGAAATGGTGTCCACAGTCATCAGTGGGGGGATGGTGGCAGGAGTTGGGGGTCCGGACACTGCTCGACATGACCTGACACAACAGCACCAGGGTGAGTACCGAACAGGGACTGGGGGGACGGGGGAGATGGGCACAATGGCACATATGCACAATTAAGTAGAGCACACTGTACACCCACAATGCCTCTGCATCATGTCCCTCATCCCCTTGGCACACTGCAGCACACATACAAGCAGCAAGTAAGCCCCTGTCCACTATGGGCACAAAGGGGTCCCTCCCCACACAGCACAAATCTCACAACCAACCCATGCACACGTGTCAAAACCAGCAAAGCTGCATGTCTGTGAGCCACAATGACAATGCAAGTAATACTGCATGACGAATAGCATGGCTTCAGTCCAATTATCATGAAATGGTGCACGCCACAACACTGAGTAGGCTGAGTGGGGAACACATCCGGAAAGGAGCAGGTCACACTCTGAAACATCCACGTGCACAAACAACCCCTGATGTCAACAACACATCTGTGGATAAACCATGCCCAAGAGTCCAAAATCTGAACAAGAGCCAAAATTAGCCAAGTCTGCAACATCTCCGCACTGTAGAAGCACAGAAGTCAAAGGCATACAACCTCAGAGGGGTAAGCGGCAGCAAAATCACAGCTGCAGGGGCACCTCTCCCACAATGCAGCACACACAGATAGCAATAACAGCACATCAACATTGACAACAATCAATCAATCAATCAAGAAATTTTGTATAGCGCGCTACTCACCCAGAAGGTCTCAAGGCGCTTGGGGGAGGGGGGTCCGCTACTGCTCGAACAGCCAGGTCTTGAGTTGCTTCCTGAAGGAGAGGTGGTCTTGGGTCAGACGGAGGTGGATGGGGAGGGAGTTCCAAGTCTTGGCTGCCAGGTAGGAGAAGGATCTTCCTCCCATGGTGGCTCTTTGGATGCGTGGAACGACAGCGAGGGCGTGGCTGGTTGATCGTAGCTGGCGAGTGGGAGTGTAGAAGGTCAGGCGGTCGTTGAGGTACCTGGGGCCCAGGTTGTTGAGGGCCTTGTGTGCATGGGTGAGGATTTGGAACATGATTCTCTTGCTGATGGGGAGCCAGTGCAGGTCTCTCAGGTGTCCGGAGATGTGGCTGTGTCGGGGGATGTCCAGGATGAGTCGTGCGGAGGCGTTTTGGATGTGTTGGAGTCTTTTCTGTAGTTTGGCTGTGGTTCCGGTGTAGAGGGTGTTTCCGTAGTCCAGCTGGCTGGTGACGAGGGCCTGGGTGACCGTCTTCCTGGTTTCGGTGGGGATCCATCGGAAGATCTTTCGGAGCATGCGTAAGATGTTAAAACATGATGATGATACGGCGTTGACTTGTCTGGTCATCGAGAGGGAGGAGTCCAGGATGAAGCCCAGGTTACGTGCGTGGTCCGTTGGTTTGGGCGTGCTGCCCAGGGCAGAGGGCCACCAGGAGTTGTCCCAGGCAGAGGGTGATGAGCCAAGGATGAGTACTTCCGTCTTGTCTGAGTTCAGTTTCAGGCGGCTGTTCATCATCCATTCCGTTATGTCTTTCATCCCTTCGTGTAGGTTGGTTCTGGCGGTGGCTGGGTCGTTGGTGAGGGAGAGGATCAGCTGGGTGTCTTCGGCGTAGGAGATGATGTTGAGGTTGTGTTGGCGTGCGATGGCTGCGAGGGGGCTCATGTAGACGTTGAAGAGGGTGGGGCTGAGTGACGATCCCTGAGGAACGCCGCAGATGACTTCGGTGGCCTCGGATCTGAACGGAGGGAGGTGGACTCTCTGGGTTCTTCCGGCGTGGAACGAGGTGATCCACTCTAGTGCCTTCTCTTGGATTCCGATGTTGCTGAGGCGCTGCACTAGGGTGCGGTGGCAGACAGTATCAAATGCTGCGGAGAGGTCTAGGAGGATGAGGGCCGCTGTTTCCCCATTGTCGAGCAGGGCTCGGATGTCGTCAGTGGCTGCGATGAGGGCGGTCTCGGTGCTGTGGTTGGCTCGGAAGACAGACTGTGATTGGTCGAGGGATCCATTCATCTCGAGGAAGGCGGCCAGCTGTCTGGTGACGGTCTTCTCGATGACTTTGGCAGGAAAAGGGAGGAGCGAGATGGGGCGGTAGTTCTTGAGGCCGGTAGGGTCTGCTGAAGGTTTCTTCAGGAGGGCGCTGAGTTCGGCATGCTTCCAGCTCTCCGGGAAGGTGGCGGTGTTGAAGGAGCAGTTGATGATGTCCCGGAGTTGGGGTGCGATGACGGAGTCGGCCTTGTTGAAGATGTGGTGGGGGCAAGGGTCAGATGGTGATCCGGAGTGGTTGGTGTTCATCGTGTAGATGTTGTCTTCGGTGCTGACCGGGGTCCAGGCGCAATGTGGTACAATGTGCACAATGTGGTACAAAGAGTAACACTTTCACTACAGACCATAGGACACAACTGGTTCCACTTGTGCAAAGGAACTGGCCAATCACATCTGACATAGAAGGAAACTGTGAGATGATAATGTATGTGTACAACCTCACATCCGTGATGTAGTTCAAGTGCCCACTGTCCCGCAACAAATAGTCAGCTCCTCCCAAACAGTCACAATGTACATTTTCATGCAGTCTGTATGTAAACTTGAACAATGTGTCAACATACATGTCAACACAATGTTAAAATGGATCTCCCCTTCACATTGCAGATGGACAATGAACACCACCTGCAGAGCAAATCAGACAACTCATCAGTGATGATGAAGAGGACCTCCACACCTTTGACACCGATGCCCTACAACAGCTCATGGACAGGTCCGGCAACCCACCTCCAGGAGCAGGGCAGCCCAGCTGCATCAAGGAGACCCCACCCCCTGCACAGACCACACCGCAGGAAGCACCCACCACCATGGCTGGCTCCCAGCACCCCACCGAAGAACACATTGCATTCCAAGGACAGGTATTAGACTGCCAGAAGGAGGTTGCTGAACAGGTGCGAGTAGGGTTCGATCTCATGGCAGCCAAACTAGATGACATACGTGGGTATCTAAGTCCAATCAGGGACCACTTACACTCCCTAACGGACACCCACAGTTCACTCCATGATGTCCAACAATCCATGTCCGACATTGCTGGAGTCATGACTCTGAGAGGAGAACAACTGTCTAATCAGAGTGGCCTCAGCGGTATAAAGATAGAATATCGACGGGAAAATATCGACTAGCATTAATATCGTGGTAAGAATATCGACTGTGAAAAATATCGTAATAGAAAATATCTTTGTAAAAAATATCGTTTCTTGAGAATGACAAAAATATCGTCAAGAAAAAATATCGATGAACAGAATATTGTTGATCAAAATGTCGTTTCATATAATATCGACAGAAAAATATAAGTTGTTATAAAATTTATAAAAAAATATGTATTATGTTTTTAAAAAACTTACAAAACTCCTACTAGTAATAATATGTGTTAAAAAATATTTTCTACAAAAGAATTGTTAAAATTTTAGTAGCGGGTTATTGGTATTATAGGGGATAAGGGTGGGTAGTAATTTAAAATTTGGTTTTTACAAAATTTCTAAAATATAAAAATATTAGAAAATAATTAAGAAATCGAAATTTTAATTAGAAATTTCAATTTGTTCACGAAATTAAATTTGTAATTAAATTTTAAAATTCCCCCAAAAATTTTTAGGAGCGGGTTATTGGTATTATAGGGGATAAGGGTGGGTAGTAATTTAAAATTTGTTTTTTACAAAATTTCTAAAATATAAAAATATTAGAAAATAATTAAGAAATCGAAATTTTAATTAGAAATTTCGAATTGTTCACCAAATTAAATTTGTAATTAAATTTTAAACTTCCCAAAAAATATTTTAGGAGCGGGTTTTTGGTATTATAGGGGATTAGGGTGGGTAGTAATTTAAAAATGTCGTGTTTTAAAAGTGTAGAAAATATTAATAAATTAGAAATTTATCATGAAATCAAAATTTAACTTCGAAATTTTAAATTTTACATGAAATTTATTTTTTAATATTAATAAAAAATATTAAATTAATGTTGAAGAAGCGTTATTTTGGTATTATAGGGTAATAGGGTATAAAAAATAATTTAGATAGAAAAATTTATATTGTTTACTAACCTGCACATTTCCTGATTTATGTTGGATTGGAGTTAGAATAGTAATTTGTTATGGTTTACTATCCAGCACTTTCCCTGACTTATGTTGGATTGGAATTAGAATAGTAATTTATTATGGTTTACTATCCAGCACTCTCCCTGACTTATGTTATGTTTGGAGTTAGAATAGTAATTTATTATGGTTTACTATCCAGCACTCTCCCTGACTTATGTTATGTTTGGAGTTAGAATAGTATTTTTTTATGGTTTACTATCCAGCACTTTCCCTGACTTATGTTGGATTGGAGTTAGAATAGTAATTTATTATGGTTTACTATCCAGCACTCTCCCTGACTTATGTTATGTTTGGAGTTAGAATAGTAATTTATTATGGTTTACTATCCAGCACTTTCTCTGACTTATGTTGGATTGGAGTTTGAATAGTAATTTATTATGGTTTACTATCCACCACTCTCTCTGACTTATGTTATGTTTGGAGTTAGAATAGTAATTTATTATGGTTTACTATCCAGCACTTTCCCTGACTTATGTTGGATTGGAGTTTGAATAGTAATTTATTATGGTTTACTATCCAGCACTCTCTCTGACTTATGTTGGATTGGAGTTTGAATAGTAATTTATTATGGTTTACTATCCAGCACTTTCCCTGAGTTATGTTATGTTTGGAGTTAGAATAGTAATTTATTATGGTTTACTATCCAGCACTTTCCCTGACTTATGTTATGTTTGGAGTTAGAATAGTAATTTATTATGGTTTACTATCCAGCACTTTCCCTGACTTATGTTGGATTGGACTTTGAATAGTAAATTATTATGGTTTACAATCCAGCACTTTCCCTGATTTATGTTGGATTGGAGTTAGAATAGTAAATTATTATGGTTTACAATCCAGCACTTTCCCTGACTTATGTTGGATTGGAGTTAGAATAGTAATTTATTATGGTTTACTATCCAGCACTCTCCCTGACTTATGTTATGTTTGGAGTTAGAATAGTAATTTATTATGGTTTACTATCCAGCACTTTCCCTGACTTATGTTGGATTGGAGTTAGAATAGTAATTTATTATGGTTTACTATCCAGCACTTTCCCTGAGTTATTTTATGTTTGGAGTTAGAATAGTAATTTATTATGGTTTACTATTCAGCATTTTCCCTGACTTATGTTGGATTGGAGTTAGAATAGTAAATTATTATGGTTTACAATCCAGCACTTTCCCTGATTTATGTTGGATTGGAGTTAGATTAGTAAATTATTATGGTTTACAATCCAGCACTTTCCTTGACTTATGTTTTGTTTGGAGTTAGAATAGTTAATTATAATGGTTTACTATCCACCATTTACCCTGACTTACGTAGGATTGGAGTTAGAATAGTTAATTATTATGGTTTATTATCCAGCATTATCTATTTACTATTTTTAATAAGAATAATATATGTCATGTTGTAATATTCATTTCAACAATATAAATTAAAAACATTTTTATAACATTTTTACATACATATGACAAGTTTCTAAATTAAGAAATAACAATTTTTAGATCTTTTTTTTTATTCATAGTTTAATTTGTTACTGGAAAGATTTTGAACATTTTATAAAACATTTAATATAATTTTTGTTAACAAATTATATTGCAGTTTTTTACATAAATACAGTTTCAATTATGCATACATTAATATATTAAATGTTTATATTTTTTATAAAAATTTAATATATTACATATTTTTTATGACATTGATTTTATCACGATATGTACATAACATAAATTTACATTTTTTAACATCTGAGAAAAATATTTAACAATGAAAAACATTTTTTAATATACAATAAACAATTAATATATAATTCTATTGAACATATTAATGTATATTTTACAATATTCATTTGTTTTTTAAGAATAAAAAGTAAATTATTACTAAACATGGTAAATTTATATTTAAAGGATGGATTTAGCTATTAGGTCTAAGTATGCTAGACCTTTTATACTTGGGTACAGTCTAGTTTTTTGCTGGAGATATTCGTACATATTTAATGTTTGTTTACTTAGTTTAGGGCCAATTTTAGAAAGGGATTGCTCTATTCTGAGTTCTTGGTAGCTTTGTTCTTTTTTAATGCTTTGGATTAGTTTGTGAAGTGTTGGTTGACTTCTTCCTAAAGTGGCTTGGAAGGCATTATGCCATCCTTCAACTGCGTTGTTAGTTTTAGCTTTCTGTGCTATTGTACTAGCATACACATTCCACCGTGGAATTTGAAATTTAGGTTGTCTACGGTGGCCTGAACGATGTAATCTTCCAACCCAGGTATCTTCAAAATAGTCCAAGAAGGGAGTTAGTATTTTCTCATTGGTGCGGATGAAAGGGCTGTCAATTAATAAATTGTAGTAGTTAGCTACTTCTGTTGTTGGTACATATGCCAATGCAATCAACTTTTTTATTTGATAAGCAAAGTGACTGTTTGTACAATATTCAATGCTTAAGGTAGATTTTTGTAAGTGCCTCCATATACTTTGGTTGTAGTGATAATAACAACCTTGTATTGAGGTATGGGGATATATCTTAAGGATAGCTTGAATCATGGCTATTTCAAAGTCAATTATAATTCTTTGAGGATAGTAATTATCTGTTAATTCTTTGATCTTTGTTAAAAGTTCAACGTAGGTAGTATTTGTTTTGTTTGGCAGCAGAGTATAAATTAGAGGGATATTTGTATCTTGGTATTCCCCATGGATGGTGTAAAGTTGATAGAAAGGTTTGGGACAAACTTTAAAAGTCCCGTCCATCATCCATGTTTCACATGATTTAAGTTTTTGCAAATTACTATTAGTAGCAAAAAGTAAAACTCGTTTGTCATGACTCTGGTTGTCATACATTAGGAATTTATCCTCATTATGTGTAATGGTATATTCAGGATATATTTTTATATCCTTAAAACTTTCTGGCGTTGGTGGAGTTGGATCTGAAGCACGTTTAGTTTTTGAAATTAATCTTTTTAAGTTGGGAATAGAAGGTAGCTGACTTGTCACATGTTCTGGCACTTTGCTTAAAACATTTTTCAAAATACTAGTGCTTGTTTCTTGTGATCCTTTACTAGAATCTTTCAATGTTTCCAGTGCTTCTCTAACTTCCACTTCTGTTACATTTGGTGGGTGGTTATGCTCACGTACATTTACCACATTGTTATCAACAGTTGTTGCTCTACCATAGCATGCACCTGAGTAATATTTGCTACATTTCCAATGGGTCGCTTTTACTCTTTCTTGGGTGTAGGTGTAACCCATGTAGTTCAGCATTAGTTTCCCTTTTTGCGAAGTAATGAAAGTAGCTCCAGTTGCCATGTCTAAGGTAGATCTGTGGAAAATATATATATGTATTTTTAAGAACATTGAAGACGATTTACAGAGATGTGTATAAGAGCAGGAAAAAGCGTGAACATATACTTACTATGTGGCTTCACTGGTAATTCTTTTATTTTTATTTCTCTTTCTGAATTTTCTTATTTTTAAGTTCTGTAGTAGTGTTAAAGAATAATTGAAAGACATGATTTAGTGTTATAGGTGTTTGATTTTACTTTCAGAATTGTTATACATACAGTGACTATACTTACTTGATGTAGTAGAAGATGTTGGTAGTGTAGTTGTAGATAGGTAAATAATTTTGTAGAGTCTGTGGAAAAAATAATCATTGTGTTACTTATAGTATTTGGATGATAGTAGTTGTTAACATATGAAGTAAATAGTACATTTACTTAGCAAGTTTAAATAATTTTTATCAGCTATCTAAGTAGACATGGATAAGGTAGTTTATAAATGTTTTTACATCTAATTTTTTGGTCGTTGTTGATAAGTTCAACATGTTTTGTTTTCACTCTAAAGAAGAACAGTTTTCAAATTAGGGAGTTTATCTACTTTTTGCTAAGTTCGAATGAAAAAAGCAATGGGATTTTACTTACTTGAAGTGTAGTATGACGTTTTGTAGTTGTAGTCGTAGGTTTGTATTCTCTTCTCTCAGCAAGGTAACCGTTTTTCTCCAAGTTTGTGCCAAAAATGGTAAATTACGTTAAGTGTATAATTGTTTTTATATTAGTGAGTTAATTAATGGTAGCTTTTGATTGGTTCAATTAGTGAAATTTCAAAATCATTGGTCGAGAACGTAATTTCGAATTAGAAAACCGTTATTTTCGTAAGAGTTTGTTGCATCACTATTTGTTTGTTAAAGTACATTGTAAAAAGTTTTATATGTGCTTTTTTGTTTTATATGTAAATAGTTTATATGTAGAAAATAATGAAATGTGTTTCACATTTAGGCCATCGGAGTGTATGATAGTATCAGTAAATGTAATTTTTTTTAACATATATTATATATTTTTATATCAATAAGTATTAGGAAAACTAAATAATTATATGTGTGAATAGTTTTGTAAAGTAAAATAGTAAAAACAAGTGAGTACAATAAAAGAATCGTGCATATCGAGTTGGTAATAAAAAGACGATATTTTTTGTATATTTCTATAAGCAGATAGGTCGTCGATGTTAGTGTAGTCGATATAAATGTCTAAGGTAATGATATTTAAAATAAAGTCGATAATGTAGTAGTCGATATTTATGTTGTAGATATTAGTGTGAACGATATTAGGGTTGTCGATAAAAAAAATCGATATTTGTGTGAATTCTTGTTTAAGTATAGGATGACGATATTAATGTAAGCGATATTTTAGTGACGATATTTATTTCTGACGATATTTATGTTAACGATATTCCATCATGGAACCGCCTCAGCGATGTCAGCCGAGAGTTGGCACAGTTATTGAAGATAATGTAGAACATGGAGGGGATACATGCGGAAAGAATGGCTGCCACGGATGCAAACCAGCGAAAAGTTGTTTGGATCTTCCATGCCCTGCAGATCCTCATCCTCGCATTGCTGCCACTAAGGCAGTCACTGATGAATACTGCTGGTACTTCTACACACACATCTCCGGCCCATGATGTGTCAGTGGCTCACAGTGCTGCAGACCGAACATCAGCACCCACCTGTCAGACCGATGACATAGAGGATGAAGATGCAGGTGATTCAACCTTTGTATTAAGAAGGAGCCAGTAGCCTTCTTCTCTGCCATATGCCCTGTTTCAGCTTGGTTCTGCCCTCTGCATCATGCCCTGTAACAACACCTCCCACTGTCCCCCGAAACACTCTGCGACACTCACCTTGGACCTCAACATGGACTGCCATGTTTTGTTTGCTTAGCAATGACACAGCAATCAGCCAGTGGATTGTACTCTTCTTCTTCCGATGTACTTGTCAATCCCTAAATGACTCTGGCTGGCCCTCTACTGGGCTACAATGTAATGTGGGGTTTGCATGGCCATGTACTGCTCCAGCTCCGACACTCCACCAAATGTGAATAAATCATTCAAATTCATACAGATGTGTCATGTCCATAATCAACTATGAAAGTATGGATGAATGTAAGGACGTTCATTGTAAAAAAAGGTAGACCGTGGGAAATGAAAGCAATGTGCATGTTTGACCGTGACACAAATAGGCAGTGAAATGACTCGGAGTGTGTGCACTAACTGTGGCCTCATTGCTCTGAAACAACAATCGCGCAAATTCACAACTTTGCCCCACGCAATGTTAGAAATAGGGCTGTATATGAAATGTCAAAGTCGTTGGCAGGCCTAAAGTAGTGTCCTCTCCTCACATTTGACCACAGAACATCTCTTTGCATACCTACTCACACTCAACTGGGTGGAGACAACCTGTAGGGATGGATCACATTGATCCACATGGCAAGAATTTGGACACAATACTCACATTGCTGAAGACACGTAAGAGCACAGGTCTATCATCAACTATCCCAATCACAATGTCTGTCTCACAGAGGTGGAGCTGGCAATAGGGACTCACCCCTAATTGAAATGTGTCAGTCAGTCCCTCCCTGTGTACGGACAATGCTCATTGAGGCACACGATTTGTCGTTCTAATCAACACTCATCACAGTTGAACACCAGTGAAGTTGCGTAGACTTTATTAGCATGTGCATGTCAGTACGGGCAAGACAAGGGCCACAACATGCAGAACAATCAATGCATCAGACACTAACAGGCAGCATTCGGTCACGTTACAGTTCCACGTGACAGGCGTTGTGCATGTGCCCGGGATGTTCTGCCATTGCGTTGGTGGCTCTCGTAGAACCCGCACTCATCTGACCTGCGGCAGTTATGTGGATGATATGCCACAACTTGGAGAAATGAGTTGTATGTGTGTGCAACGTTTGGACATATGGGTTGTTGTGTACGTAAGTGTCAAGGGCATTCCATGCAAGAGTACCTCAAGCAAGGACTTCTGTGTGTGGGGTGTGGATACGTTGGTCTTCCATTAGCACTGTGCGTAGTGTGGGAGTCATCATCATCTGTTATTGTATCTCTCTTAGGGGGTGCCTGCCGCATGCAAGGACAAGGTCGGAGGGGAAGATGGCCTTCCGCTTTATGTATTGAGACAAAGGGGCCATCATCCCTAATGTTAGTCTGACTACTGCTTGCATTCTGAAATTGTGATGTGGCTTTCGAGCTGCAATTGAGGCTAGGCCTTAGGCTCATGGTGCACCAATAGCGATACACACACAACAGTTAGCATGTATGAGCCAAGAGCCAGACCGTCCTTGCGCTCCTTGTACAATCCCTTAGTGTGCGGCTGCACTCCGGGTACATGCAACATTGCAACATTGTCGTATGCGGGCCGTGTGGCGCTGACACTGCAACAGGGACACAGGCATCAGTTGGTTTCCTGTCCAGCCCAGAAATGAACCACGCCCAGGGATAATTATTCACACCCCTACGCTGGCCTGGCGTACGCCGACCCAGCCCACTCGGCTTATGTAAAAAAGGGAGGGACGACAACGCTACGTGACCAAGTTCTTCCCCTCTGCCGGAGGTGACATGGCTGTGTCTGCCTGGCATATCACGAGACTCAATCAGAAAGGGTCCATGACTTGCGTTGCACAGAGTTGGTGGCACCGGATACACTGCGGCCAGCACGGGCCTACCGCCACGGGACGGTGACTTTCGGTGCACTGACGTAGGGACACCTTAAGTGCTGAGCGGGTGTGCAGCCTACGATGATACGCCGTCCTGACGGTCTGGACTGGTAAGGATTTGTGTGAACCCTGCTGGACCGCAGTGTAGGCCTGAGCCATCGGGCAGCGGGGGCCTTCCGCCACGTGGCGTTGCCTCGCGGTTCACAAAGTTAGGGGCACCTGTGGAGCTGAGCGGGTGTGCAGCCTGTGATGATACCGTGTGCACTGATATGATCTCTGCCATTTAGAAATCAAGACCCAGAATCATGTGTGTGACCTGGTGGCCCGCGGTGCGGGGCTGCATGATGTGTAGGCTGCCAAGGTCACAGGCTCCAGGCTTGAAGCTTGCACCAGCATGTGGGGGCCCTCTTGGAGACACGCTGGTGGCGGAAGGTGAGCAGTGAGGCCTGGGTGTGCAGGGGCAGGCAATCACCGCTGGGCAGCTGGAAGGGCTGGGGTGCAGCATCCTGTGTGCGCAGGGGCGGGCATGCGATGATGGCATGTGCAATGATATGAACTCTGCCATTCATGAATCTGGACTCTGTTTCAGACAAGGGACCTGGTGGACTGCAGTGTATACCGGCATGTGGTTGGAGACACACCAGTGGCAGCAGGTGAGCAGTGAGGCCTGGGTCCGCAGTGTCAGCACTCTTTCTCCCTCTACCTCTCTTCCTTTCACTGTCTCTCTCTCTTCCTCTCTTTCTCTCTATTTCTCTCTATCTCTCCCTCTCTTCCTTTCACTGTCTCTCTCTCTCCCTCTGTTACTCTCTCTCTCCTTCTCCCTCTCTTCCTTTCACTGTCTCTCTTTCTTCCTCTGTCTCTCTCTCTCTCTCCTTCTTCCCCCTTTCTCTCTCTTTCTCTTGCTCCCTGTCTTTCACTCTCGCTCTCTCTCTCTCCCTTTCTTTCTCTCTCTATCTGTCCTTTGATGAACGCATGACACACCTTCTTATCTTGAATTTTGTCTTGCAGGCTGTGACTTACTGATTGTCCAGAGAAGACCCGCCATGACTCTTCCAAATAGTTGTTTTGAGTTAAATTTGAATAAATTAATTTGTTTTGAAATTTAAAGATGAATTAATGATTCTCCTCTTTCTGAACACACTAGTGTTAATTGTTGTAATTGTGCGACATCAGGCGAATTTTTTTGTTCATGATTTCGTAAAGTCGATGTCAAATATCTTTGTGTGCGTGGGTCCTGTGGGTGGTGGCGGTGGGTGTTGTGGCCCTCTTGGGTGTCCGAGCTGCATGATCAGTAGCTCCATGGCATCTGTTGTTCTTCTGCTGTGGCTGTGGGCTGAGCTCCCAATTCTGCTGCAGGTTATCGTCCCACTTATTACCAGGAAAGAGCAGATGTTAATTCCCTGCTGCTCATGAGCCTTATCGCATGTTTTGTGATCTTAACACTGATCTGGCTGGTCATTGAGAATGTTGCGAAGTGGTGTTGTCGCGGCTTTTTGCACGGGAACGCCTACTCTGCATCTCATTAGTTGCCGGTGTCATCCGTGGCGATGTTTTTTGCGGCTGCTATCGCAGGAAAACTGGTGATATTGGCTGTTAGCACCAGCTTGTGAATAGGGCGATAAATCTATCACCACTTTGGCTGCGATAAAGTGCCGCTAACTCGGTGATAAGTCCTTGAGAATATCCCCCTATGTGTGTAAATGTACTTTTACACTTTGGATAAAATGTAATTCTTTCAGCTATTCACCATTTCAGTGTGTAAATGTATCACAAAGTGTGGACTTGCAGTTCTGCATCCCATGAAACCAGGGGTTGGAGCCAAATTTACGAGTGCCAAGTTACTATTTAGAGCTCTTCACACCTAGGTGGAGATCTCTACTACGGTAGTGGAAATCTCTGCTACGATAGTGGAGATCTCTGCTTCTGTTATGGAGAGCTCTACAACAGTGGAGGACATCCCCAGGGCTGAGTCCTTTAAGGGGTGAGCATGCAGTCTCTCTCCCTGAGCCGTTAATGACCCCAGTGAGCCCACCCCCAGGGCCGGCTCAGCAGCTATGTCCTAGGGTGCCCACCCCCCGGGACTTAGCAGTTTCCCTACCCACAGCGATGCATGCAGGGAAACCTCTGTTTGCTTTTGCTTGGTGGTAGCATTTTTAAATCTTCCATCAAGCAGGAGCAATCACCAACTCCACTGCCTAAGGGTGGGAGATTCAAAAATACTTCTGTCTGCTGGGAGTGGTCTTTTTATTTGTTTACCTGGCTGCAGGGAAGCGGGCAGGGAAACAGATGAAAAGATTGCTCCAACCCACAGGGAGCAGCATTATTAGCTGCTCCCTGTGGGTGGGTGCAATGCTGGTTACCGCTGGATGCCCCAAGAGCCTCGGGGCTCACCGCATCCCCAACAACAGTGTGATGGGTGCTCTGGGTGCCTATCAGGGCACACACCTGTGGTTGAGCCAGGCCCTGGGGGATGAGATCCCCTATGTGAATTACGCAGCATACTTGGAGTCGCCATTGCACTTGAGCTGAAGTACATCCTCTTCGGTATTCCAAATGGTGTGGACCTCCCACGGCCCACACTCCTCTTCAGTAACTTGGGCTTCGTGGTGGTGAAGAGTGATGTTGCAAAACAATGGGGAGTTCCGAACATCCCTACTTTGCAAAAGTGGAGGAAGGGAGTAGACATGTACATGGCTGCGGGGAAAGTTATCTACAAGAGTAGGGGATACCCCTGCAAATTCTACAAGGTCTGTATCCACTGGATAAAATATTATGACTTGACTCTTGTTGACGGCGACACTAGGCTTCCACTGTGACCAGATTTATGTTGATGTAATGATGCTGTTGTGCTAGCCACAAGTCTCTCATTGTAGTTCATGTGGTGTTGGAAGCCTTACACTATGTGTGCATAATGTGATGCTATAATGTTAACCTCCCTTTGATGAGTTTACTGTTAGAGGTGTGTGTTAGCACTATCTTATGTTGTTTGCACTTATCACAAAAATAAACAGTAGTTGCTACCATTAAGCCATCCTGACCCCCTACCATAGACCCCCTACCATATAACAGGCATTACCTATTCTTACCTTGAATACTTTGACCACGCTCTTGAATGAATAATATCCATGACTACCCTCATAAATATGGCAGAATTAGACCTAGACCTTAGTGATTGCTTTCAAAATATCTGGTTCTAGAAGCTCTTCTTTAGTGATTCATTGCTTTATGCGTAAGCTACACCCAAACAAACTCACTGCAAACCATTACACTTAACACTGATTTCGAATTCCTTCACAAAGATCACCTCGTTTAATCACTCCATCATTGCCATACCTCCTTCTCCATATGTCATTGCTACTGCCCTCCCTTCCAAAAGAAAATACATTTCTGACTCCCCTTAGAATTCTTAGACCATATCCACAATGACCTCAAACACTTACAACATACTACATCATACACAAAAATTAACCAGGCCATGTAACACAATTTTGACTCTCACTCTCCCCTGTGCATTTTTTCCAAAAGCAGAGAGACTGAAACCGTGGATTACTTTGCCCATTCCCTTTGCCATAACACCTAATGAAAATCGTGAAATATTCTCAAAATTCCGACCAATGTCTCTGCTCCTGGGAGCTTCCAAGATCTTAGAAAAGACAGTTAACGTCCATTTAATGCCATACTTGGAAACCTCTAACGTCCTTCACCCCTTACAATCTGGTTTCATACCCAGCACATCATGGAACTAGCACTGATGGAGATAAAAGACTCAATTAAATTCCCATTAGATGCCAGACACTATGCTGCCTTGATCCTACTGGACCTCTCTGCGGCACTTAACATAATCTCACATGAGAGCCTGCCTTGCCGCCTCACTGCTATTGGGGTAAATGGCAAGGCCCTAGCCTAGCTACAATCCTTTATAAAACACAGTAAATGGGCAGTCTGGCTCAAACCATTCGGCTCAGAAACAAGATCAATAAAATATTGTGTCCCCCACGGCTCAGCTCTGAGCCTTACTCTTTTTAAAATGTATATATGATCCTGCTGGCACAGCTTATAGAATCCTATTGCACCCAAGTGGTCTCCTACGTGGATGACAGCCAACTGCAGCTAAAATACAACAGAAACGACCTAAAAACTAAGAATAACGTTGCAGCCTTTATTCAGCAGTATTGGGTTGGCTCAAATCCAACGCGGAGGTCTTGCTATTTGGATCTGACCCTAACCAAGGTTGGTCAGGGGCCTGTCTATCCCACTGTTCTGCTCCCACCCCCACTGACAGAGCGAGAAATCCAGGGGTCAAAGTTGACAATCATTTGACTCTTAAATCCCAGATCTCTGCCGTGGTCAAAAATGAGTGCCAGATCCTTCGATCGTTGACGAAATGTATTACCCGGGATGTTTTGGGCTGCACACCCCCCGGGCAAAAACAACGCGGTCCAGGCATTGATCCTATCCATCCGGGACTACACAAATGTGCTATATATAGGACTCCCAGCCTACTTGACACATAGACTTCAAAAAGTCCAGAATAAGGCAATTCGACTGTTATATAAGTTCCCAAAGCACACCTTGATAACTCACTACCGCAAACAGTTACACTGTTTACCGGTGAAGAAGAGGATTTTTTCAAAGCAATAACAGTGTCACACTCTATCTTTTATAAAAACGGACACCGCCTATTTGCTAGGTAGATTGACAAACTACCGCCCGCAAAGAGCACTGCGTTCGCAATCAACTCATCGTCTATCAATCCTACGCACACAAAAAAAGGAGGGGTTTGGGGCTCAGCCTGCTCACTGTTGGCGACCAAACTTTGGAATGACCTTCCCTTTCCCTTCAGATGCCTACCAGACAAAAAATTATTCTATAAGCAACTGAAAAACAACCTGTTCAAAGACTAATTGGTCACAGACCTCGCCACCTGCCTAGACCTCGGACACTCGTAGAATAGCCATGCCCTCCATAAATCCTTTCATTCATTCAGTGTGAATATGTCAATTTTGTGAATGTGTCTCAATTCTGTCGCTCACTGCCCAATAATGTGTTTTGTTGTATGCTTAATGTTGCACTGTATTTAGATGCCTGTGTGACTTTGTTGTTCTTGCTGTCATATAACAGCTTATTCTACACGTACCATTTACAGGTAGATTGTTTTTTGTAATTCCTCCAATCTGTTTATTGTCTTACAGACTGAATAAAAATTAGTGCTACCATACATCTATGAGTGACATTTTATTTTCCTCTAAATTTTCAACATGCAACTGTATAAATTAATGATAATGATGTGGGCTCATGGTGTTGTAGGGTTATAAGCAGGGACGAGACCAAACAAGTGGTTGTGAAGTAGAATAGTGTCGGGGGAGGCAGTACTTAAGTGTCAAGAAATATATGAGTGAAGATGAGTGAAACATTGCCAGCGGGTTGATCTTTGGCAGTGTGAGGTTCATACCGGGTGTACCCAAAAGGGAAACATAATATTTGCCAATAATGGCCTGCAGGATTTGAATGAAATAATTGGCTTTATGCATGGGAAACACAATTATAAGCAACGTGTTACCAATCAGCTGGCCTTTGGTGTTGTGCTGTTTGCAGATAAAAGTGTTATGTACTTACAGAAAAGTTAAAATCTAAGCATTTCTTAGATCTCAGTGAGGTACTTCTCACATGCTGCAGTGTGATATTTTGCTTGTGTAACAAATGTGCGATTCTCTTCCTTTGGGGTGTGGCAAAGGGGATGGTCCCACCAGGGTGCCCTAAAGACCCACCCAATGGCTTTGTTCTCCCACTGGCCCATGTGTGTCATTGGATTTTCTTGTGTGTCTTGAGAACGTCTTCCTCTCCTCCTTCAGGCAGCATTTGTCGGGTCACCTGCCAATTTGACCTTGTAGAACACATGGTTGAGATCACCCACAAAGTGCTCACACATTGATTGTTAAATTGTTGTGCTGTCTGATTTTGTACCCATTACAAAAAATGGGGTTTTCCCAAGAAAATCAGAGACCTGGGAATCGAATTGATACAACAAACAATGGTCCTGACTCAATACTTAGTGAATCAGCAGTATGTCATCCAGTTAATTCTTTGTTAAGTTTAGAGCTAAATAACATTTCGCCAAGCTCAAAAAACTCAATTTTGACACTTCACCATGAAGCGAAACAACATCCACTATTTGATTAAACAATATATATTTATTTATAACAATTTTTGATTATATAAAGTTCGGCGCATGGTTGCTCCAGAGGGAACGTGCATAAGATAAGGGTGCTAAGAAGTGAATGTGTAGGAAGAGAAATTCCAGAGAGCGATGAAGAATAAGGTAAGTAACAAAATACACGGTTTACAATTCACCGTACAAAGTGTCCTGGTCACGTATCAATAAATACAATCACAATTTTATGTACAGAATTAAATTCATATTTTTGCACGTTGGGTGGGGGGACGTGTACCAGGCTCAGTTATGAGGGGGTGTCGACGTTTCGACCCGTCTTAGGGTTCAAAGATAATTTGATGCCTTGACCATGCGGGTCTTCTTCAGGACAACAAGGGAGGTGGGCAACCTGACGAGTTCCTCAGCGGACTTAAGGATCTAGAACAGGGGGCAAAACAGGTGATCAGGATGTTGTATCGCAGATGTGATTAACAACTGCCAAGGCGGGTGTATGCTTACCTAGCTGGAATCCAGGGGTCGTTCAACCATGGATCGCTAGTGGCAATAGTGTACTGACCATGTGTGTGGTCTGGTCGGATTATGTTTCACAAACACCGGAACTGAAATTAGACAATTGAACAGTGTAAGGGCCAAGCGGCAACCTGCTCGCTCTAATGCGAATATGAGGACTTGAAAGAGGGGTTTAAAAACAGTACCTGCGACGCGGACTCAATCCGTTCTGCAGTGTTGTCACAAGGAAAAGGACTTCAACTTAAGTTTCTCATTTCCAGGGCGCTGACCATTCTAGGGGACAAAGTGAGTGATATAAGTACCAATTGGCCAGCGTTGTGTGCTAAAACACCAAGAAGGCCTGCCAGCGTTCTTACCTGTCTCTAGTACAGAGTGTGCTTCTCGTGGCGTCTCAACCGGCGTCTCAACCGGAGGAAATGCGGGCGCATGCGCTCTGGATAAAAAGCACCGGGGAACCGTACACGTAGTGACGGTGCGTCGGTAAGAGTCAGAGTGGAAAGACTCACCGAAGCGTTAAGTTTGTAGTTCCAACAAGGCCTGTGGTGTCTATCCGAGGTCCAGAAGGCGCCGTATGATTTGACTATGGTCTACCGTACCAAAAGTAAATAGTGACTTAAAATTAAGGGCAGAACTCGTGGTTCGATAAAAGCAACAATTCTTGGTTCTGTCATACAGTGATGAATTATGACAAACATGTTAAATTATGACAATCAAGGCTCCATTAAAATGAGTGTACAGTTCATGAGGGAACATCATTTCTTAAAATACAATGAATGATTAACACCAAAGACTAAAGACGACAGGCAATAGAACAACAGTTCCAACGTATATACAATTAACCATACATACAATTACATACAATTGGACATCCATAGGTTGTCAATGTAGAGGCCAAAATATTACAGTATTGACCAGTTGTGATCCGTGGCACTCTATCGAGAGATTGACAGAACGGGCCACATTTACAGTATTGATCAGTTATAACCATGAGCAATATGCCAATTATGAGAGATGGTTACCACCAATATGCTAACCGGTACTCATGATGGAAATCTGTCTATTTATCTCCTCCAACTCGTTCAATCCTCTGTGGATAGTGTCCAAGGAATCTAACCATCTGCATTCCCTCCTGTTAAGTGTAATACTGAGGTCACCTCCCCTGGGGTTTGGCTGGATCTTTTCAAGAACCCACCATTTTAAGCTGTCAGCCGCATGATCAAATTTCGTAAAATGGTCAACCAAGGGTGCTCCCACTGTTTTGCAGCGTATACGGCTGCAGTGCTGGAGGATGCGACACTTAACTTTTTGAGTCGTCTGACCCACATACATAAAGTCACATGGGCAAACAATTGCGTATATGACGTCTGACGTGTTGCAGTTACTGAAACCCTTCAGCGTGTGTACCTTTTCGTGGTGTGTGAATGTGTTAATTTCTTTGGTCAAAGGGCAGGCTTTGCAGGATCCACACTTATGGTGTCCCGTGACTGATGGAACACCCCATAAAGTGGTCTGACCAATATTGGGTGGCATAGGTAGTAGAGATTTGACCAAGTGATCTCGTATGTTTTTCCCTTTCTTGAATGCATGTAAGGGGATAGGTATGTTACCCAATTCGTCGGACACTAGGTGCCAGTGTTTGTTAACTATCTTTTTGATCTCATTGCTCTTTGTACAGAATGTTGTGACACACACTAAGCGATCTTCCTTGGGGGTCTCCTTAGACTTAGGGGTCAACAGAAATTCCCTATGGTTATGCCATGCCCTTTTGCGCGCTTTTTTGAGGAGCCTGATGGGGTAGCCGCGCTCTACCAGACGTGCTAGAAGTCCGGCAGACTCATCAAAATAGTCTTCCTTTTTTGAACAATTCCTACGTAGCCTCAGAAACTGCCCAAAGGGTAAATTGTCTCTAAGGTTACGAGGATGGTGGCTCGTGTAGCGAAGTAGAGTGTTCCTTTCACTGCTTTTCCTGTAAAGATTCGTGTAGAGTTTGCCCTGCTCAGATATTATAAGGATGTCCAGGAAATTGATCTTTTCTCTACTATATTCCATAGTGAATTGTATGTCAGTCGAACAAGAATTGAGCCAATGATGGAATTTTTGAAGGTCTTCCACATCACCACGCCAAATGATGAGCACGTCATCAATATAACGTCGCCAGAGTTCTATCTGTGCCCTATATGGGTTAAGTTCGCTAAGGACATACAACTGTTCATAAAAACTCATATAGATAATGGCCAGATTCGGTGCAAAGCTTGCCCCCATTGCTACGCCCTTGGTTTGGTTGAAGAACTGTCCCTGAAAATTAAAATAGTTCCTGGTCATTGCGATCTCAAGGAGTTTGATAATGAATTCTGTGGGAACTAGGTGTGGTGCCGGTCTCGTGTCAAGGGCCTGTTCCATACAACTCAAAGCCTGGAGTTGGGGAATGTTGGTATATAGGGCAGATATGTCCATGGTCGCAAGTATTTGGGCATTGGGGTCGAAGGTGTAATCATCCACTAATTTAATGGTTTGCATCGAATCCCTTAAATATGTGGCAGTGTTCTCAGCTAGGGGTTTCAAGAAAACATCGATATATTTACATAGAGGCTCTAGAATAGAACCACAACCGGAGACGATTGGTCTACCCGGAGGGTCTTTCATGCGCTTATGTATTTTGGGGAGGGTGTAGATAGTGGGTATTCTGGGATGTTTATTGTTTAAATATTCATATTCCAGTTTACTAAAAAAAAAAACCTCCAATGCTTCTTTAGTAACTTTACTTATCAATTTACCTATGTCCTGCGTAGGGTCTTTTTTGAGTCTAGAGTAGTTGCCTTCCACAATTAATTGCGACTGGATCTCCCTCTTATAATCCTCTGTGTTCTGCAGGACAATGGCACACCCCTTATCAGCGGGTTTGATTACAATGTTGCCATTTGTCCTCAAAGATTCTAGGGCATCACGTTCCTCTTTGGTTATGTTATACCTAACATATTGTCTTTTGGAAAGGGCAGTAATCACATCCCTCATCACCACTTGCTCATAAGCCAATATTTTATGTGGTACAGTGTGTGTTGGGGGATTAAACCTGGATGGTGGTCGCAATCCACTGCCTGTGAAGACAGGTTTGTATGGAGTCTTGAGGAAGAACTGTTTGAGGCGGATTTTCCTGAAGAAATGATGTAGTTCTAGTTTTAAGTTGAAATCATTGGGCATACATGTAGGGACAAAGGAGAGACCTTTAGAGAGAATTTCATGTTCTTTAGGGGTAAGTGCATGGTCTGATAGATTAACTATGGGGTTATCTGACTGATGAATCACCATCTGTAGTGCTGGCGGCGTGTTTGGATTTCCCCGTGTGACTCCTGAAAGTGTGTCTGTTTCTTGGATTGGCCTCTCCCTTGATTCCACATTTGTCCTCTGGAACCCCTGGGTCTCCCCCAGGGGCGGCCACGTCCTCGTTGACCCCACCATGGTTCCTCTGCTAAAAAAGGTTGCTGATTGGGGTAGTTGGATCCAGACGTCGAGGGTGCTGCACTAGGGCCTGGACGTTCTAAATCACTGTCTGAACTACTCCCTAGTGATGAACCCGAGAATGTGGTATACCTTCTGAAACCGCTTCTCCCTCTACTAGCAAAGGTGCCCTGTTGTTCCCTTACGTAGTAGCCTTCCTGGAGGTAAGGATAGGTTACTTTCTTATCATAAAACTTGATGTCCTTCGCTACCTTGTCAAGCTTTGTTGCCTGTGTGTAGACGTCAAATTCCTGTATGGTCTTTTCTAACCTATCCAGGGCTTCCTTGGCATTAAGTAGTGATCTGTCCTCGATTATTTCCTTTTTCAAATCAAGGATCTCCTTAGTCAACCGGCCCACTTCCTCTACAGCGGTCTCAACCGCTAGGACCATCCAATGTCTGGAACAATTGTTTGAAACAAAGCTGAAATTCTCCTTGAATTTGGGGTTGTCAAGGAAAATGGCAGGTTCGTTTCGTACTTGTAACCCTACAGGTATTACGTTGGAGTGAAGATACTTGGCTAAAGTGTGTCCGTGTAAGCGTGTTCTAATGAGTTTCTTCTCTAGACGTTCCAACTTTGATATCTTCTCATTCAGGGTTAAGTCTACGCTAGTTGTTGTGTTCCCCAAGAGTGTACTAACTCCTTGTTGTTGTAGGAGTTTATCAATATAATCTTCACTGTAAGACAAGGTCTCAGACATAGTCTAACCTAATCCTCTACAATTACAAACAATTATTACAAAACAACATGAATTACACATAAATCCTCGCAGGACTTGCCTGCACAAAGGTAGCCATTAAAAAAATGGGGTTTTCCCAAGAAAATCAGAGACCTGGGAATCGAATTGATACAACAAACAATGGTCCTGACTCAATACTTAGTGAATCAGCAGTATGTCATCCAGTTAATTCTTTGTTAAGTTTAGAGCTAAATAACATTTCGCCAAGCTCAAAAAACTCAATTTTGACACTTCACCATGAAGCGAAACAACATCCACTATTTGATTAAACAATATATATTTATTTATAACAATTTTTGATTATATAAAGTTCGGCGCATGGTTGCTCCAGAGGGAACGTGCATAAGATAAGGGTGCTAAGAAGTGAATGTGTAGGAAGAGAAATTCCAGAGACCGGCACCACACCTAGTTCCCACAGAATTCATTATCAAACTCCTTGAGATCGCAATGACCAGGAACTATTTTAATTTTCAGGGACAGTTCTTCAACCAAACCAAGGGCGTAGCAATGGGGGCAAGCTTTGCACCGAATCTGGCCATTATCTATATGAGTTTTTATGAACAGTTGTATGTCCTTAGCGAACTTAACCCATATAGGGCACAGATAGAACTCTGGCGACGTTATATTGATGACGTTATATTGATGACGTGCTCATCATTTGGCGTGGTGATGTGGAAGACCTTCAAAAATTCCATCATTGGCTCAATTCTTGTTCGACCGACATACAATTCACTATGGAATATAGTAGAGAAAAGATCAATTTCCTGGACATCCTTATAATATCTGAGCAGGGCAAACTCTACACGAATCTTTACAGGAAAAGCAGTGAAAGGAACACTCTACTTCGCTACACGAGCCACCATCCTCGTAACCTTAGAGACAATTTACCCTTTGGGCAGTTTCTGAGGCTACGTAGGAATTGTTCAAAAAAGGAAGACTATTTTGATGAGTCTGCCGGACTTCTAGCACGTCTGGTAGAGCGCGGCTACCCCATCAGGCTCCTCAAAAAAGCGCGCAAAAGGGCATGGCATAACCATAGGGAATTTCTGTTGACCCCTAAGTCTAAGGAGACCCCCAAGGAAGATCGCTTAGTGTGTGTCACAACATTCTGTACAAAGAGCAATGAGATCAAAAAGATAGTTAACAAACACTGGCACCTAGTGTCCGACGAATTGGGTAACATACCTATCCCCTTACATGCATTCAAGAAAGGGAAAAACATACGAGATCACTTGGTCAAATCTCTACTACCTATGCCACCCAATATTGGTCAGACCACTTTATGGGGTGTTCCATCAGTCACGGGACACCATAAGTGTGGATCCTGCAAAGCCTGCCCTTTGACCAAAGAAATTAACACATTCACACACCACGAAAAGGTACACACGCTGAAGGGTTTCAGTAACTGCAACACGTCAGACGTCATATACGCAATTGTTTGCCCATGTGACTTTATGTATGTGGGTCAGACGACTCAAAAAGTTAAGTGTCGCATCCTCCAGCACTGCAGCCGTATACGCTGCAAAACAGTGGGAGCACCCTTGGTTGACCATTTTACGAAATTTGATCATGCGGCTGACAGCTTAAAATGGTGGGTTCTTGAAAAGATCCAGCCAAACCCCAGGGGAGGTGACCTCAGTATTACACTTAACAGGAGGGAATGCAGATGGATAGATTCCTTGGACACTATCCACAGAGGATTGAACGAGTTGGAGGAGATAAATAGACAGATTTCCATCATGAGTACCGGTTAGCATATTGGTGGTAACCATCTCTCATAATTGGCATATTGCTCATGGTTATAACTGATCAATACTGTAAATGTGGCCCGTTCTGTCAATCTCTCGATAGAGTGCCACGGATCACAACTGGTCAATACTGTAATATTTTGGCCTCTACATTGACAACCTATGGATGTCCAATTGTATGTAATTGTATGTATGGTTAATTGTATATACGTTGGAACTGTTGTTCTATTGCCTGTCGTCTTTAGTCTTTGGTGTTAATCATTCATTGTATTTTAAGAAATGATGTTCCCTCATGAACTGTACACTCATTTTAATGGAGCCTTGATTGTCATAATTTAACATGTTTGTCATAATTCATCACTGTATGACAGAACCAAGAATTGTTGCTTTTATCGAACCACGAGTTCTGCCCTTAATTTTAAGTCACTATTTACTTTTGGTACGGTAGACCATAGTCAAATCATACGGCGCCTTCTGGACCTCGGATAGACACCACAGGCCTTGTTGGAACTACAAACTTAACGCTTCGGTGAGTCTTTCCACTCTGACTCTTACCGACGCACCGTCACTACGTGTACGGTTCCCCGGTGCTTTTTATCCAGAGCGCATGCGCCCGCATTTCCTCCGGTTGAGACGCCGGTTGAGACGCCACGAGAAGCACACTCTGTACTAGAGACAGGTAAGAACGCTGGCAGGCCTTCTTGGTGTTTTAGCACACAACGCTGGCCAATTGGTACTTATATCACTCACTTTGTCCCCTAGAATGGTCAGCGCCCTGGAAATGAGAAACTTAAGTTGAAGTCCTTTTCCTTGTGACAACACTGCAGAACGGATTGAGTCCGCGTCGCAGGTACTGTTTTTAAACCCCTCTTTCAAGTCCTCATATTCGCATTAGAGCGAGCAGGTTGCCGCTTGGCCCTTACACTGTTCAATTGTCTAATTTCAGTTCCGGTGTTTGTGAAACATAATCCGACCAGACCACACACATGGTCAGTACACTATTGCCACTAGCGATCCATGGTTGAACGACCCCTGGATTCCAGCTAGGTAAGCATACACCCGCCTTGGCAGTTGTTAATCACATCTGCGATACAACATCCTGATCACCTGTTTTGCCCCCTGTTCTAGATCCTTAAGTCCGCTGAGGAACTCGTCAGGTTGCCCACCTCCCTTGTTGTCCTGAAGAAGACCCGCATGGTCAAGGCATCAAATTATCTTTGAACCCTAAGACGGGTCGAAACGTCGACACCCCCTCATAACTGAGCCTGGTACACGTCCCCCCACCCAACGTGCAAAAATATGAATTTAATTCTGTACATAAAATTGTGATTGTATTTATTGATACGTGACCAGGACACTTTGTACGGTGAATTGTAAACCGTGTATTTTGTTACTTACCTTATTCTTCATCGCTCTCTGGAATTTCTCTTCCTACACATTCACTTCTTAGCACCCTTATCTTATGCACGTTCCCTCTGGAGCAACCATGCGCCGAACTTTATATAATCAAAAATTGTTATAAATAAATATATATTGTTTAATCAAATAGTGGATGTTGTTTCGCTTCATGGTGAAGTGTCAAAATTGAGTTTTTTGAGCTTGGCGAAATGTTATTTAGCTCTAAACTTAACAAAGAATTAACTGGATGACATACTGCTGATTCACTAAGTATTGAGTCAGGACCATTGTTTGTTGTCTGATTTTGTACAGCACGGAATATGCTGTAACCTAAACGCATTGGCAGATCATCAGTAGCTTCATTTTCAGGATTATTATCCCATAGTGTTCACATTTCAATTGAGGAGATGTTGAGTAGTGCAATTGCCTATTTCAGCTTTCTCTGGATGGTGGCAGTATATTCCCTATCATGGCCTTATGTGCTACTAGACCACAGCACAGGAAGTCTACAGGAGCAGGCATTACATTTCTGCTGCCTGTGCCTACTGAATATCAGACAACCCAATAGTAAGAGATAGATTTGGAAGGGGTAATAGCAAAAACTGCTTTTTGGAAAGTCTTCATTATAGTAAGAGATATAGCTCCTGGGGAAACCTACATATCACAGCTCAAGATGTCTTTTTTAGAGTGTTAAAGGGACGGGCCCTGGCACTATGGTGCCAGCACTTGATCCTTGAAAACAGGTTCCTCGTACAGCTGCTCTAATGGGCCCTTATTGTCTAGTCCTGGAGAGAGTGTACAGGAATTCTCACAACTTCATTTCTTTTAGTCTGGTAAAGCAGACAATGGGTGTAAGAAAGTAGATTATTAATTGGGGTAGATAGTAGTCTATCACACGGAACAAATGCCAGAAATGTGTTTAGGTAAAACACAGCTTCCAGATTTCACACCTGGGCTCAATCCCTTGGTAGCTATGGCACACAGCAGTCAGGTTCAATTTAGGAAATTAAGTAAATTATTTAGCATTAACAAAACAGTTAAAAAGTCAGAACAGAACAAAATGAAAATACCACAAACAATTTAGAAAATAGAGCAATATTTAATGATTAAATGGGTACCATAACAACAAACATCGAATGAAGGGACCCAGAGATATGTAAAAGCGCCGACCAGTAGTCACAATTTACAGTTAAATGGGATAAAGGCCTGATTTCAGGCCGACCAAAGATTTTACCTTCTGACTTAGTCTCTGAAATGTTAGTATGAATCTCCCAGCTGTGTAAAGTTGCTGTGAACCTCTCAAAGCTGGATTGCCATTGGACAAGGACCCGCTGAAGCCATTGGTTTTAGAAGGAAAAGATCTGAGTGGGAGACATTCAAATTGTGTGACTGCAGATGTCTTTGCATTTGTCGATCCTTTCTGCACCTTCATCTAATCAAGATTTCTACCTTCAGAGTTTTTTATGGATCTTAAAATCCTTCAGTGGGGCAAACCTGGAGCTGTATCTGAAAAAGTCTTTAAAAATGGGACATTGTTACTGCAAGATCAAGTACAAACATTTTCTAATTCTCACATTTTCATAGTCTCTGTTGCAGCTTCTAGTGGTCTCTTCTAAGGCTCCCAGGACCTCAGGGACAGCATTTATGGGCCAGGACTCGCTCCAGCAGAGGCCACCAGTAAGGTCCAGTTCAGGTCCAGTTGCTACTGGTCAGCTGGACACTTCAGAAAAAGGCATGTTGTAGCTTTTGTGTTTCTGTAGCCATTCTGGAAGTCAGTCAACTAACCCTTGCAGTCGACTTCTTGGTCCTGGGTACCTCTGGGAGCAGATCATCTTCTTCTTTTCTTTGACATTTCCAGAGAGTGTTCTCATGATCTTTGGTCGAGGTGCGTCTTGTAGGTTTTGCCTGCCAGTGGGTGGGAGTAACTCCTGCAGACTTCCTAACCAATGAGAAAAAGTTCACAGGAGCAATGCGTCCCATTTTTACAGCACATCCTGTTTGCCTTACTGCAACCTAGCCAGCAGAGAAGTATTCTGAGCAAAACCATCATAGTAGGGAGCTCCCCTCCCACTAGGCCGGTGCCAAGCTGGTGACAGATAACCTTTGGAACAATAGGCTTCCCTTCCACAGTTCTTCCTTTAAACTTAACTGTGAATGACCTCACCCTCATCCCTTTCATACTGATGAAGTTCCTTGACCATCCCCACTTATCCTTCCTGGGCTGAAAGGAGTCATATTCCTCCCCCTCAGGTCTTCCTGTCAAAAGTCCTAGGACTTTGTTTCTGCACTACGAGCAGTTTTTACACCTCATTAAAGCGAACCACTGACAGAGGCCAGCTACTGGAGGTTCGGGCAGAAAAAGTGTAACTTTTTTAAAGTTATTTTTCATCAATATTTACTAGAAATCCAACCACCAATGAACTGGATTTTTAATCAATATTAAAATTGTGTTTTATTCAACTTTGCCGCATATCCTAATTCAAGGTTAGCAGATGTATTATTTCAACTGAACTTTAATATTTCTTATAGGACAGCTACATCTCCAACAGTAAAAATAGCTTTTGGGGCTAGTCACTGTAGGTGTATGCCAACATTAAAATCTTGCATGTACCACTTTCAAATACTAGGCACCCTACCTTGTAGGCCACAGGGCCTTCTTAGTGTTGACTTATTCAATATTTAAAAGTATGGCTGTTTCCTGTCATAAAGAGTTAATTTAACCGATTTAACTGCTGGTTTAACAGCTGCAGGAGTAAAGCCTCACAGGTAGGCCCAACATCATGTTTTCTTTGTCCTTCTGGAACAAGAGGAAACTCTGTCAAGGAGAAGAGCCGAAGAGCTGTAAGGAGGAGTGCTCCCCTTTGCTGTGCGTTGCTTTGCTGGGTTGGCCTGCAGTTGCTGCTTCTATTTTGGAGAGGAAAAGGAATGGACTTTGGTGTGTAACCTGCTTGTGTGTGCCTGTCTCCTGTTGTAAGTCTTGGGGCCATCAAAGACTTCACCTACAGGACCTGGACTCCATTGCTGGGAGTCCTGAACCTATCAAGTAGTGCTAATTCTAGTTCTGGGCCACTGGAGGTGTTTGCTGGGCTGTAATCTCCAGAAGAGAATTCCCAATGCCGACACTGACACCACTGCCTGAACAGACGCCGTGGTCTCCGCTCGCTGTGTGAACGCAGCACCAGCCTTGACAACACCGCAGCCTTGCTCTCACTGACACCACAGCTTCACATTGTCATTGACACCTCTGCCTGCCATAGCCGTGGTTACCACCCTCGATGACGCCTCAGCCCCTGATCTGCCAATAACAGCTCCATCAACTTGACATCGCCATCTGATGCCTCTGCCTCCACTGAAGCCACAGTCAGTGTCTTATGAGGACCACGAGACGCCGACCGTGATGACACCGCTGACCAGGGTCGACTGATGACAGCACCACACTGACGCCATGCCGCTGCCTGCACCAAAGCCATGGGCACAACATTATAAAGTGCACAATGCCCCACCCACGATGACACCACAGCCCCTGCACTGGCAACGTCAGCGCTCCTGACTTTGATCACACAGAGTTGGATCTGAAAGGCATGCAATTTCAAGAACTCACTGACTTCTACACCAACATGCAGCACCAACGCCTCGCGTTTCCAGTGAAGCCTCACTGCTACACTTACTTCAACCAGGTCCACGTGGCCTCTTCAACTCCCATGTACTGGTTGCAGGTCTTCCTCAACACTGTAGCTAGCCCTCAACTCCATTGAGGTCGGACTGAACTGTGGGACTTGTTGGTCACAACATTACAATATCCCTGTTTGCCGCTATTGACTTCAAGGAACTGTATTTGTGCTAAGTTCTTAAGAAATTCACATCTTTGCTTGTGTATATTTGATTTTTGTCATTTTGGTCTTTTTTCAGTAGATAAATATAGGCTATTTTTCTAAGCTGATGTGGTGTCCATTTTGTAGTGATTTCTCTGTGCTACTGTTTGAGTTTTATACAAATACTTTACACATTGTTGCCTCTGAGGTAAGCCAGACTGTTCATGCCAAGCTACCAAAGGGGTGAGCAGGGGTTATCTTAGCTGTGTATTGTCCTTACTCTGACTAGAACGAAGGGTCCCAACTAGAGACCCCCATTTGTTTGGGACAAACTCAAGAATAGGCATATTTGTTTCAATGTTCTATGATGGAAGAAGAATACCTTGATCATGAGTGAGAAGTCCTAGTTCTATTATATGCCCTGCCCCTGACGTTTTATTGTGTTTCAGAGAAAGAGGCTGTGGCCAGGGAATAGCAGTCAGACTGTTCTAGCATATGTAGTAATGTATTGATTGGCCTTCAATATGCATCGCCTTCTGCTAGTTGTGTTGGAGAAAAGTTATTATATTTGTTAGAATAATGTGGTTGCTCAGCATTGGTCTATGAGGATTGCATAAGGATTTCTTGGGGATTGATTTGGACTTCGAACAGCTGCAGGGCATGTGTGGCTCCTTTGGCATTCCATAGAAAGGAAGTGTTCCTCAGAATGTATGAGGGCAAGGAAAAGTGTTTTTGATCTGTTTGAAAGGAAGAAGTAAACAAAGTCTAGGGTCTGGTTTCAGACAGCCATGTGTTGTAGGCAGTGCAATTTGGTATTATAAATCAGGGACTGGGTACTTTTCACCGATACCAATATGCTCTACGTACATAAATGTGTTGGATTTATTGAACAAGATGTGGATCTGTTTGTCACCCGAAAGTGCCCATTCTCCATAAGCTCTGAATAATGAAGTTGCACATTAAATAATCTATTTAGAATTACATTGTACCCTACAGAACTCCTGCCTATATGTGCTGAGTTTATAAGCAAGTTTTTGCCAATTATTAAGTTCAGCATATTCAGTGGATGGACGTAAATAGCCTTGTGACCTTAGTCACACTAGTAGTGCTCCCAAGGGCCAGCCCAACTCCAATATTGAGGAGAGGGCTACCAAATTTAATTAATAGCAGTTCAATCATAATATTATTTCTGGTCCACATCTGTGTGGTTTGTGTTCTAGTTAGAAAATATGTTGACAACACTCCTTAAAGTGATATTGTATGCACAGCAGAGAACATAATATGTGCAGCCATCATAGAACTATTAATTGTGCACTTTTTATAAGTTTTATTTTCATTTCAAATTGTCTGCGTGTGGGAGATGCACTCAAAACACAGATATTCTGTAAGTTCATTGTGCCTGTATGCCCTTTCATTAGATCAACAAGTAAGCCATCCAATCATGAGTACTGTGCTACCCAAAGACAACTGTAAATACATGTTATGTATTGGAAATAATAGATATGCCTACAGTTAAGGCTGCTTATAGCCACGACCTGGAAATGGCAGCTGGTAGATGTAAAACAACCTAAATAGACCCGGAATATGAATTTGGTGGAATTCATGGGGAGATTCCTAGTAGGCGGAATTAAAAGTGATGGCTAGGATCTCAGCATGGAATTCTACCTGTTACAAGTTAGACTCCTTTGAATGGTAGATAACTGTGGGTATCGGGAATCACATTCACCAATCACCATGCAGAATTCCGCCACATGTTTCCTATTCGAAGAGGCTTAATGCTCCCATTTACCACAAGCTCAAAGCAGGTGTTATATGGAAGCTGTGGCTTTCCTGGTGGGCAGAGGTGGAGAGAGGAGGGCTCAGTGGGAATGGTGAGACAGGAAATAATTAATTTAGCATAGGGTACCATTGCATGCTACCCCTTGAACAAGAAAGAGACAGGAGTGAAGACAGGCTCTTTTGCAGCCAATGCCTCAAGCGATTTTAGCAGCTGGAATTACTAGGAGGTAAAATCAGGTCTGGCATTCCCACAGCTAGAAAATCCGAGTGGTGGGACACGGGCCAGTCGTGATCAGGCGGAGCAAAAACCAGAAAAACAATTCCCCTCCGCCTGGCTCGTAATCAGGACTTTAGTCGTTCCAAATCAATAGCCAAAGATAGAAAGTAAAGGATCTGTATTACATAGACTGGACCCCACCCATATGAGCGTTCAATATCAAGAGGCATTATTTTCGTTGTTGATAAATTGTTTAGTTTTTTTTTAGTTTTTCAAAGAATTTTAATGCCAGCGAGGATTGAAGAATTTGATGGTTGAGGACTTGAGGACATGTCTTTTTCTATGGAAAGGGAATAATCACCCAAAGTATTTCACAATGAAAATGTTCCTGGTTATCTAATTGCCATTCCGAATTTTTTCTCCAAGTATCTCATCCCCCCCCCCCCCCCCCGCCTCCCCTAAAAGAAAAGCAAATTATTGTAACCGACCGTTTTATTTACATAATTAATTGACTGTAAAAATCACGCCAAGCATAATGCAAACTAAAGCCCAGAGCTTGGCTTGAGATGGACTTCCTTATACCTATAGTCATTTCAGGATAGTCCCTTAAACGCCGTCCATCCACTCCACCTTTCTCTACAACACATTATTAGGACACCAGGCAGTGCGTCTGAGTCGCTGCCTTCTGACCCGCCATAATGTACAGGCCCTAACTTTTGAGGCAGTGAAGCTCTACCAGTAAAGTACAAACGCAATTTAAAATAGGAATTGTTTTTATGTAGCTGAGTCGAGTAGCGGGATTACGTTACGATAATAACGCTGCGTGTCATTAACTAGCATAACATTCAGATGACTTTAGAGCCCCTGAAGACTTTCTTTAATTGTATTTTCTTCTTTCTGAATTAATGAGGCCAGGCCATAACATGTTTCAAGAAAATGAAGTCTTTTGTTACGGATATGCAAATGCTGTGGCGTGGCATCCAAGATCCTGTACCATGCAGCTGCTGTTGATAACATTTCCATCACTTTCAGAATGGCCTCCCTATTAGTTCAGGGTCTCATCATCTAAATAAATATTCAGACTACTTTCAGCCTCTTATATCACCTTCTTAGGTTAATTGTTTAGGAAGATACTCTACCTTGCTCATGACGAGAACGTCGGAATTCTCTTAAATAAATGGCATTTCATAACATCTCGTATTCTTCAACTTTTCTGAAAAAGAAATACACATTGTCATATAAAGCAATGTGTTTCGATTTTTCTCTAAACATAATTCAGATCTGCTCCTAAGTCATATTTGCCCTCTACAAAAAGCAGTATTTCTTATTCAAATATGTTCTGAATCATTAATTTGTTTTATTTCCTAGGTACACCTAGTGAATAAAAGCGTGAGTTCCTGTGTCTAAGGTACTAGTAGACAGGTTTCAAAAAGTGGTTGCAAATTGTGCACTGACTTTTCGAGAATGATCTCTGATTTTGCAATAGGTTGTTGAGTAAATATGCATTTTCTCCCCTTGGTCCACAACTGCATTCATGGATTTTTGGTAGACAAATGAGTCTCTACAATTAAGATAAGAGTACCCAGACACAAATTTGTTTCATGGGTAAAATACGTTTTATGGCATCCGGTTTGATAAGAAGGTATGATATTAAGATACCCTACACTAAATCTAACCATTTCCTTTGGGCAGTGGTGTATGTAGCTTATTTTTCCACCTTTATGTTAAAAGAAGTACAGTCACTAAAGCTGCCATGTTACATGTAATGGGATAGGCAAATCCTCCCATAGGCAGGACATCAGGCAGAGGCACATCAGTCAGAGGCACATCAGGCAGAGATCCTGTCAGAGGAGCCTTGACACACTGGTTAGATATTGCAACACCGACAACAGTCGGAAAAATATGCAGCTTCTCATACTCAACTCAATGTTTGATAAAATATGCAGAAAGTATTTGGCACCAGAAGTAAATAATATATCTCTTAGCAGAAATCCTGGCTTGGTGGCTCACCCAATATTCCTTTAACCAGCTTACAGTCCCAGGTTTGTGAAGAGATATTGTAACTTGCTGAAGAGTGAAGTGCAAGCCTTCTATTTGGCACATTGTTTAAATATCACCATTGCCCACATTTAGCCTAGGGCTCCTGCATTCCTGATTATGTTTGTGCAGCTGGTTATTTATTCTGCGGAATAATGCATACATTTTTTTAAAAATACATAGACCAGTAGTTTATAAGAATGATGACTGAATCAAATCAGTCATCATCAAAAACTGATATGTTATCAACTCGACAGTGATGCCATTAGTACGAGTGATCTGAGTCATGATTTGTTCCCAGAGGAAAACAGGTTAAACGCTGCTAGGTGCTAGCAAGGATCCGTAGCAAGCAATCCATCAGGCTACTATTGTAGGAGGAAAAGGGTTCTCAACTTAAATGCAGGTTTACAGCATCCATTTTAAAAATGAGCTCTTGCAGAGAATTGTTTCTATTCTGACAACAGGAGTTTTCATAATAAATATAGTTCTCTTGAGTACATGCCCATACATTTCAGTCATGTCAACCCAATATAAACTCGCTTATTCGACATGCACAATCATTGTCATCTGCATGTTGTCCAACTCATTCTCTTTAATCTGGCTGTAAGAGCCTTTTGTTAACCATTCGGCTCCAGCTTTGATCTCCTGGATAAGGAGAGCATTAGGGACATCAGTAAGTCGTTGACGCTGCTTCTTTGAACTTAGCGCTGCGCTGCTCGCTGATTGCTACGAAACCCCTTCAACTTTACGCATATATTTTATTGTTTCAAACAGTTTTAGTGTGGGGGGGCTACTTACTGGGAGTGGGTGCTTTGTCTTCTGTTCTCACCGAGGGTACTCTCGCCCTGGTCCGCCACGGCTTGTGCCGATTGTGCGGAGGGCGCTGCGAGTAACCCTTGGTTTTCTGGACTCACTTCTGTCCTTTCCACTAAAGTCTTTGAGTTTGTGGTGCTGTGAGAGCGGTCCAGTGCTCCCAGCACACACACTATTTAGCCAGACGATTAACGGGCGTACAGAGGACATCAGTAAGTCCTTGATGCTGCTTCTTTCAACTTAGCGCTGCGCTGCCTCTGATTGCTCCGAAACCCCTTCAATTTTATGCATACATTTTCTTGTTTTAAACAGTTTTAGGGTGGGGGGCTACTTACTGGGAGTGGGTGCTTTGTCTTCTGTTCTCACCGAGGGTACTCTCGCCCTGGTCCGCCACGGCTTGTGCCGATTGTGAAGAGGGCGCTGCGAGGAACCCTCAGTGTTCTGGCCTCACTTCTGACTTTTCCACTTCCACCTTTAAGTGGGTGGTGCTGTGAGAGCGGTCTAGTGCTCCCAGCACATACACTATTTAGCCAGATGATTAAACGGGTGCCCAGCGGGTGCGCCGTTGGCGCGCCTTCCGCAAGCCCGTCTGCACCTGTCCGCGCTCAGATGGCACCGGGGTCCAGGACCCTGGATCTCTCTCTGAGCACATAGCTGTTTATACCTCTGCAGAGTTGCTGGCCATTAGAAGGATAGCGTACATGAACTGCCTTCACTCATTAGTAGTGGATAGCAGTGTAAGGGGTTGTGTGCATTGTGACTTCCAGTTACCATTTGGCGGGGAAGGGAGTGAAAGAGGGCTGGTATTGAGCACAGTATTAGACTCCTTTCTATGCCTTTCCCTTAATTGCAGATCTCTTAGTAAACATGAGCAAGAAATACACGATCTACTATGGACCAGAAACCGGTGGGGCTGTTTCTGGTGGAAACCTGGCTCAATGAGCAATCGGCTCCGGATGTTTTGGATGCACTGCTCGAAGGCTATGCTATTCTTAGGGTTGATAGATCTGGGCAGAGGGGGGGTTGCCTTGCGGTGATATTTAGGAAAGAATTTCAGGTGAGGATGTCTAACCTGATGCTGCCTAGCTGTGAAGCAGCCTTTTTCAATCTGGATATTAGTAGTGCAGGCTCTATTACTGGGCTCCTCTTGTATAGACCCCCTGGCATGGCGAGAGCCTTCCTTGACCTAGCTGAGACAGTGCCCCCTTATACTATCCAGTACCCCAACTTTATTTTGGTAGGGGATCTGAGTCTGCATGTGGAAGATAAAGATAATAGAGATACCAAGGAGCTGATTCTAGGGTTACAGGCGATGGGTCTAACACACTTGGTCAACACCCCTGCACACAACAAAGGTCACACGTTGGACAAAATCTTTACCAACAGTGCTCAGGTAGAAGCCATGCTGCCTGTGCCTATAGGGTGGTCTGACCATTTCATCCTCCCTTTTAGGTTCGTGATCACCAGAAAGGCTCCCTGTAATCCCGGTAGGCGTTACACGCCCTCAATGGTTCAGAAATGGGATGCGTTAAGTACTGATGCCTTCGGGGTTAAGCTGGCTTCAAGTATCCCAGTTTTAGAGACTTAAGTCCAGGCGGCAGAGGGGCAAGTCTCTCTTTGGATTAAGGAGGCAGTAGACTCCTTAATAACCCCTAAACCTGGTAAAAGTACGTGCATCACTCCTTAGGCAAAGTGGTTCTCTGAGGAACTGGCTCTCCTAAAAACTGATTGTAAGCACCTTGAACGCAGATGGAGGGATACTATCTACATGAAAGTAGGGTGGCATACTTAGCTGCGCTCAAGTTGTATCACCAACAAATTAGGAGAGTACGGCGGGAGTTTTATACTGAGCACATTGAAGCTACAAAAAATTCCACTAAGAATATCTTTACTGTAGTGAAACAACTGTCCTCCCTGGATCGTGTGCCTCTACTGACCATTGCAATAAGGTAGCAGATTTTTTCATGGGCATGATTTATAAAATATATGCCACCTTCCCCGAAAGCAGTAGGAATTATATCTCGGCTTCCATCACAGCCGATTTGAGAAGTGAGGACAGCTTTGTTTTTCATCTGCCTGGAGTAAGCGATGTTCTCAAACTCTTGGAAGCAGTTAAATCTAGATTGCCCTTGGATCCGATCCTTCCAAAATACGTACTGATAGGGAAAGAAGTAATTGCTCCAGTTCTCACCAAGCTTTTGAACCTGTCTTTTAGTTCGGGTCAGGTGCCCAGCAATTGGAAGCACGCTTTGGTGGTACCATTGCTAAAGTAACCTTCTTTAGACCCTGATCTCCCAGAAAATCTGAGACCTATATCTCTACTACCCTATGCTGCTAAAATTGCGTAGAAACATTTAAACAGTCAACTGTCCATGTTTCTGGAAGAGAGACAGGTTCTCCGTGAAACCCAGTCGGGGTTTAGGCCATGGCATAGCACTGATTCAGCCCTTCTTCTTGCCTCTGAGGCCCTGAAAACTGCAGCCGATGAGGGAAGAACTACTGCCCTGATTCTGCTAGACCTGAGTGCTGCTTTTGACATGGTCTCCCACGGCCTTCTTATGGAACGGTTGGGAGAAGCCTGGGTCGGTGGAGGGACGTGGGAGTGGATTAAACATTTTCTGGAGAATAGATCCTTTCAGGTTCTACAACATCCTTTTAAATCCATAGTCTGTCCTCTGTCTCAAGGGGTGCCACAGGGTTTGGCTCTTAGCCCTACCCTATTTAATATCTGCATGCGCCCCCTGGCAGATATTGTGCTGAGACATGGGGTAAAATTGGTGTCATATGCCGACGACACACAGTTGATCGTTACCCTAGAGCAAAAGAAGGCAGGAACGGCATCTGATTTCAAGGTATGCCTGGGGGAGCTTGCCAATTGGATGAAGCTCAGCTGTTTGCAGCTAAATGTGGATGAGGCGGAGGTGTTGGTAGTTGGTAAATAGCCCTTTCTTTGGTCACATTTATGGTGTCCGGAAGAGCTGGGACTGATTCCGATCCCTAAGGCTAAGGTCAAGAATCTGGGAGTATGGATCAACGACACCCTCTCTTATTCAGAGCAGATATCAGCTGTGGCTGGCGCCTGTTTTTGGCATTCTGAAAATGTTGTGGAAAATCTTGGATCTACTCCCACTTGATGCCAGATGTACCATTGTAGAGGCCCTTATTATGTCCTGTCTAGACTATTGCAACATCCTGTACCTAGAGGTGACCCGGAAAAATTTGAACATCCTGCAGAAGGTTCAGAGCGCTGCAGCTCGGTTAATTCTGAATATTCCTAGGTGTGTCTTGGTGGGGAAGGCCTTGAGGAAATTACACTGGCTCCCCATTCAGGCCAGAGTTACCTTTCAGGCCTTGTATTTTAGCCACAGGATCTTCAACAAGAAAGGTCCAAGCTTTTTGCACCCCCTTCTCACCGCCTATAGACCTGCACGCCACCTCAGGTCACTGGGCACAGCAAAGTTGTTTGTGCCGAGGGTTTGGAAGGTACGGGCTGGTGGGAGCTCTTTTGGCTTCCTTGCGGCTAAGGCCTGGAATGACCTCCCTGTTGAATTAAGAAGGTGCCCATCCGAGAGTCTGTTCCGGAACAAACTTAAGACGTGGCTCTTCAAGCATCCCCCTGGTGGCCAGAAGTGGGCCTCCGTAGCTGTCCCTTGGCAGTCCTAGGCTGTGGGTCAGGTCGGGGGGGGCTCTGGTCGGCTGTCATGGTACTATTGGTGTCCTAGCGCGGGAACACTTCGTTTGGAGTAACCAGGCACTCTATAAGCTGTATAATAATAATAATAATTATGACATTTTAATACTGCTCCACCTCATCCCTACAGAGACTTGAGTACACAGAACACCAACAATGACATTCCTGTACCCTAAACCCCTCTGGAGAGAAATGGACCCAACTCCTGGAGCATAAAATATCCCACAAATCTCTCCACTAATGCAATGAAAAAAGTCAAAATCAATTTACTCAAACAACTTCTAGAGAAACTGATATTTGACACCTACTGCAACTTGAGCAATGGAAGTAGGAAAACTGTCTTCAGTTTTCTACTCAAAACGCCCTGCACAATGGAGAAATATCTTCCTGTTCCACCTACAAGTTACAAAAACAATCAAAATTCCCCATGGAACTAAATTCACCACTGCCCCCTCCCATAACTTTACAGGGGAGATCTTCATATCAATCTTCATGCGAGGGAACATACTAATTTAAGCAACAGGCCATCACTTCACTATCTTTGACTGACACTTCTCGTCACTTTTCACCTTATTGTCACAATATGGTACTGTTTGCCCATGCACCCCCCTCTCTTCTGCCCCGGACCATCAACCTAGAACTTATTCACCTCCAGTACTCCACTGCCACACCATATACCATTACCACTCCTGACACACCTCAGGCCTCGATTACGAGTCTGGCGGTCTACCGACCGCCAGATTCAAGGGGATACAGTGGTGGTGGTCTCCAGATCGCCCTAGTACAACTAGGTTGGTCGGACCGCAATAGCCCCGCTGCTTACGCCGGGGAACCACCATTACCTGGTGGTGTTGCGACAGTCAGGAGGATGCAAAATGCATGGCAGGACCACCCTGGTCCCGTCAAGCATATTATGAGTTTCCTCTCTGCCAGCAGTGTGTTAGAGGTTCTTACTCCATGTACGCCATGGCAGAGAGGAAACTAAGGAGGCCATGCAGGGCCCCTGTGCATCCTCCACATGGGGATACATACAGGGGGGCACAACATGTGACCCCCTGTGTGCATGCGCCCCAGTTCCTGCACAGCATGGACTTTTCAGTCCATGCCATGCAAGAACTGTTTTGGTATTCCCATTGAGGGGCCTATTTTTAGAGGCACTGCCGTTGGAACGTCAAAAATTAGCCCGCCAGTCAGAAGGAAACTCCTAATCTGGCAGGCTGTCTGACCATGGCTTTGCCGGTGCCAAAGTCGTAATCAGGCCCTTAATCAGGATAGCGTCAGTACAATCACCCTAGATAATGGACACATTGAAACCCAACCCCTTGACTTACACATTGGTCATAATATCATCAGCCCTAACCCAAGATTGTGCACCACGGAGCCCCCCTCAAACACAACCCTACCTCCTAATGTGGAACACACAAAACCCAAACAAACCCTCTCCACTTCCAACCTTGATGACACTGGCCTCCATTCCTTTTTTTTTTTTTTTTTATTCTCTTTATTATTTTACCATTTTAGCACATATAATACATTTTGTTATCATACATTTCATCAAGTTCATTAAGTTCTTAGGCAGCGGCTATACAATATGATATATAATCCTTACATTCATAACATTGAAAAAGTGCATTAATACTTCCAAATTATCAATAAAACAAATTAGCCGCCATTATATTTAGAACATATAATATGGTCAATTTCAACTAATTAGCGTTGACTATAACCTGTCTTCCACCTAATTATAGGTTCCCATATTTTTTGCCCAAGCAGTCTTTTTCTCTTTCCCTTTCTTTCATATATAGGTTTTTCTAAATTATATACTGCCAAGAGGTTAGCCAACCATATTTGCCAGTCTGGGGGATTCTTGTCCAGCCAAGCCCTAGCTATCATAAGTCTATAAATTGCCATGGCCATAAACATAAATTCCCTCTGCGGTGTATCAGCATCCGGGTTGATCCCCAATAATATCCACAGTGGCATAAGTGTAATTTGTATGCCTAGAGATCTAGTTATAAACGCCTCTATATCTCTTATTAAAGTATACAGTTGGGGTCAAGACGCAAAAATATGTACAATATCTGCACCTACCAGGTTGCAACGAGAGCACAGAGTTCCTGCAGTACCCCCCCATTTGAGGATCCTGGCAGGCATAAAATATAGAAAGTATAAAGTCTTATAATGTTGCGATTGCAAAGGGGCTGAACAGAGAATTGTGTGACCCAGATCGAGTGAATCCTGAAACCAGTGCTCCTCACCATTGAGGGTCACAGCCCACTTCTTACTAAACTTCTCAATGTCGTCTGGTTTCCTCTTAATAAGACTTGCATATAAACTACTAATTGTGCAGTCCCCCAGCATCTTAATTTTCTCTAGTGTTTCATTCTCTGCAAATCCTGCTGGTCCCCCTTCTTTATTCTTCAAAAAACTTCTTGCTTGGAGATATTTAAAAAAGTCTTGTCTCTCAATACCAAACTTCTTTGATAGATCTGTGAACTGCAACACTCCGTCAGAGTCAAAAATATCCCCTATCTGAGTGATTCCCTTGTCTGCCCAGCCCGCCATTGTCCTGTCAGCAAATATTGCAGCAGGGAAAGACTTATTCCTATATAGCTTAGTATATCTGTTGTATCTTCCCAGCCCAGCATTCTTTAGGAAGGCTTTCCACACTTTGATAGCCGCGCGGACAGTCTTGAACCTCGTTCTTTTGTAATACCCATAGTCGATACAGTTCAAGAAACAATTTTCCAACTCATCCCCTAGTACAGTGGCATAAATTTTGGTGGAATTTAAGGTAGATCTTGAATCAGTTCCACTCCCTCCTATCAACCCCTGTATGTATTGTAATGTTGCCGCCCAGTAATATAACCTGAAGTCCGGTGCACCCCAGCCACCCCTTTCTCTAGGAAGAGAAATAAACCTATATGCCCTCCGTGTCTTCCCTTGGGCCCAGATGAATCTATTTAATATTGCCTCCAGCATATTGAACCAGATAATTTCAAAAGATAAAGGGATAGTCCTGAAAAAATACAAGAATCTAGGTAAAATTAGCATTTTAATGACGTTCGTGCAGCCAACCAGGGATAGGTGTAAATTGTTCAGCCTCTCCAAATCTTTTTTTACCTTGCTTAAAAGTGGGGTCATGTTTCCCTCTACCAGCTTGTCTAGGTCAGCTGTGATTGTTACCCCGAGGTATACTGCTGAACTAACCACTCTAGAGTCGTGGCAGTCAGAGTACCTATTCTCCACTATTTGTGTCTTCGGTCTATTCAGTTTATATCCTGATAATTGACCAAACGTTTGTGTCACTGCTTCCACCTCCGTTATAGCCAGCATGGGGTTGGATGTCAGAATGGCCAGGTCGTCAGCGTATGCCAGGGTTTTAACCTCGACAGTGTTGTACATCATGGGAGGGATGTTGTGATTAGCTTCTATCCTTCTTAATAGGGGATCTATATATAGAGCAAAGAGAAGGGGGGACAGAGGGCACCCCTGTCTAGTCCCCCTAGTAATCTTAACTGGATGCGAACATCCCCTATTGACTCTTACTCTAGCTGTCGGATCTTTATATAGCGTTTGAGTAGCTACCATATAGCTCGCCCCTATACCAATCCATTTCAGGACCAACCACAGGTAGCCCCAGGAGACCCGATCGAACGCCTTCTCTGCATCTAGAAAATGGGCTGCCATTGGATCTCCTAGGGTGTCTGCTGCATCGAACGCTGTAATAACCTGTCTGACATGTAGCGTAGTTCCCTTCCCTGGGATAAAGCCATGCTGTGCGGGGCTTACCAGAGTTTCAATGATGCCGGCCAATCTAATTGCCAAAGTTTTTGAATAGACTTTAACATCCGAGTTCATTAACGTGATTGGCCTATACGAGCCTGGTAGTGACGGGGTCTTCCCTTTTTTTTAAATCACAATAATGTCTGCCCCTCCCCATGACTCGGGAATAGCCTCGCCTTTCTGAGCTTGCAACATTATATCAATCATATCCTTTCCGAGTACCCTTTGAAAGATTTTATAGAATTCCACTGGGATCTGATCCGGTCCGGCTGCTTTTCCCGAGGGTAACGTAGAGAGGGCTGTCATAATTTCTTCCCCTTGGAATGGGGCATCTAACATCTCCTTAGCTTCCACTGATAATGAAGGGGAAGGAATGCCTCCCAGGTAGCTCTCTATCTCTTTTGTCCGATCTCCAGGGTCAGCGGTATACAGATCTGCATAGAATTGCCTAAAAACATCCCTCACTTCCTCGGATTCCGTAACTGTAGTACCTTGACTATTAGTGATCTCTTTTACATCTGCAAGCGCTAACCTCTGCCTAGTTCGAACAGCTAAAATATGGCCAACTCTCTCACTCAGTTCGTATGCATTTTCTTTTCTAATGAGAAAATTTTCAGCAGTCTTCCTGGAGATGGATTTGGAGATTTCAGCTCTAAGTACAGTAATTTTAAGCAAGTGCTGCTCTAATGGACGATGATGCTGTATAGCAAGGGCCAGCGCGTCTTCCTCATTCCGTAAACTATTTAGGGCTTCTTCAGCCATAAATCTCTCCTTTTTATTCCTTGCTAAGACGAAGCTCAGGGTCTCGCCCCTAACCCCAGCCTTAAAGGAATCCCAAACCACGCCTGGAGGTGCTGATCTCCTGTTAATATCCCAATAGTTTCTAATCCAGACTTCCATGAACCCCCGGTACACCTCATCTTTTAATAATTTCCTTTCAAACGTCCAGTGGGACAACCTACTTTGTTGCTTCCCTAGTCTAATTGTTAAGACTAATGGATTGTGATCGGAAACAGCACGAGGATATCTATCGATCTGTGAACCCTGCATCAAGGACCTGGAAATTAAAAAATAATCCAGCCTGACCAGAACCTTGTGAGTGGCTGAGTAAAATGTACTGCCATTTATATATGGATGTAATGCAATCCACGGGTCATCCAGGGAATTGTGTTGAACCATATCTGTAAGAGCCCTATGTGTCTTCTTCTTCCTCCCATTGTATTGTCCGCCTGGCTTCAAAAATGAGCTGTTATGATCATGAATATTAAAATCGCCACAACAAACAATTGGCTCTGGCCACTGTGCCAGCTCTATATCTAGGTATTGGAAGACGTCAGGGTCATCCTCTGTTGAGCCATAAATGCTGACTATCGTAAACAATACCCCCTTGACAGTTACCTCCATTATGACCCAGCGCCCCCACTGATCTTCCTGTTTCCTTCCCACCGTCCCAACTCCAGTTCTCCCTAATATTGCCACCCCTCTCGTTCTTGTCCCTTGTTTAGTTTTAGCCAAGAGTGAAAAACCCAGCTGCTCGAGAATGTACCCTCTTGAACCTTCTATGTGTGTCTCCTGGAGGCACACCAGATCTAATCGGAATGTCTTTAGTAAAGCAGCAACTCTAACTCTTTTATTGGAGTCATTAAGCCCACAAACATTCATTGTAGCAATTCTACAAGCCATATTTAGGAACAAGTGGCCTGACTATGAGTACTTCCGATGTTTGTAGTTCAGAAAAGATGACCATACAATCATGAACATGCTGCCAATCGAACAATGAAATTATTTTGCAATACATTATATTGTGCTGAACTAATCTAAGTGTACCAAGTGCTTGACCATTACCACCCACCTCCCCACCCCCCCTACCCCACCTCCCACTTCCCGAACCACCCATGCCACCCAGCCTCCCCACCCTACCCTCCCCCCCCTTGTACAGGCAAATAGGTCAACAATGACCTATATGTGACTGCATGTGAGCTGTAGTTGTCGCCTCCCTCACCACTAAAATCCCGAATAACTACCTATGGTAATACTTCTTGTTAGGCCCCACTTCTTCCCAGAGCTGCATCTTTTACCCTCTATCTTTTACTCAACTGACCCCCTTTTGGACTTTTAACTCTTCTAGGAATTGGTTTGCCTTAATTTCCGAAAAAAACATTCTTTCATGGCCTCCTGTAATTACTTTCAGCCTAGCAGGGAAGAGTAGGTATGCTTCTGAGCCTAGCTTTTGGAATGGAGAGATTAATTGCCTTAACTTCCATCTCCTCTCCACCGTCACGTGGCAGAAGTCGGGTCTCGCAAAAAATGTGGAGCCATTGAAGGATTTTTTTGAGTCTGGTCTGGCCTTGTCAATTATCTCCTGTCTCAGTAAATAGTTCCCTATGTACACTAGCATAGCTCTGGGCAGGGTCCCTTGTCCGTTGGGCCCTTTTTTCTTTTGTTTAAGAGGGAACCTGTGCGCCCGCTGGATCTCCAGCTCCCATTGCCAGTGAGCCTCTGGAAAAGCCCCCTTAAGCAGATTAACAACAAACCCTCTCGGGTCCTGCCCCTCCACCCCTTCAGCCAGACCCAAAAGTCTAACATTGTTACGACGTTGACGATTTTCAAAGTCTTCTAGCTTCCACTGCATATCTTCTACTACTTTCTCTTGATTGGATTTGGAAGACCGCCATTCAACCATGTCATCTTCTAGCCTCCCAGTCCTTTCTTCAACCTGTGCCACTCTGTCTGCGACCTCCTCATACATCTTATTCATTTTTTTAGGGAAGATTGTATCTTTTTATTGTCTTGTCTAGCCCTCCGGCTCACTGCCCTTGCCTCCCCTTGCATTTGTTTCAGGGTAGTAAGTATCAAATCCAGTGGTGTTTGCTGTGTTGATCCCTGAGTGTCTTCCTGATATAAACTTGAAGTAGCCGAGTAGTCCCATAGTAATTTCTTACTTGTGCGCGTCGGGGAGTTCTGTATTCCTAATTTAGACAGTTTTTTCTGAGTTCTTTGCCCAGCTGCTGAGGAGGATTCGTTGTCAGAACCCCCATATGAGCTAGCGTCACTAGAGACATCTGCCTCAGAATCATCATTTAGTGAAAAAAACGATCTCCCTCTGGGGAGCCTACTCCCCTGTTATCTGTATTTGGGCGGGCATCTGCCAGATGAGTTCTAGGGGTTTTTTCCCCCCCGCCCTTATGTGACATTGTCAGTACATCGTAGTTTAACCCCGCTTCCACCTGCAGCAGAGCGTCCATCATTTCGGTGTTACCATTGCTTCTTGTACACCCTGTATCCCCTGTTAGCTCCTCAGTCTCGACACCCCCCCCACATTGTTTTGCAGTAGCCCTTGGCCTCGTAGAGTCGCTTACCCCCTGCCTCTCTGCATCGTCCGCACTTGGCTGTGCGAGTGCCTCCCCCTTCGGGCTGACAGGCGGGATTGCAGGTTGCTTGGCAACCACGCTGTCAGCGTTGTTGGCGTCCTCGCGGTGTTGGGAAGCGTCCGCTTCCCCGCTTCGCTCCGGTCTCTCCGAAAGTGTGCCAGCTGTCGAGCCGCTAGAGAACAGCTCAGCCAGGGTAGACTGACAAAGAACTGGATCTTTACCGGTAAGGCCATCTACACCAGCGATCTTTGTCTCACCGGGAATCCGCGTTCCGGTTTGTCGCGTCGCTCCAACTTCTGTATTGGCGGGGGTTAAGTTGCATTGCGATTGTGATTGTGATTCGATCCTCCTCTCTGTTGCCTTCTTTACCCTGGCAACTGCTGAGTTCGGTTCCTTGTTGGGAGGTTTAAAAATACCTCCTGTGGGGGCTGCCTTGCTGCCCCCTTTTACCCCACGAGTAGGGTCCTTGACACTGCTGCCGGTTTCCGCCTGCCGCTTCGGGCGAACGGGCATCTTGAAAAGAAGTAGTGGCGGTAGCGGTAATCCAGCAGGGGAGTAGTAGAGGGAGTTCGGGCGTAGGTTCAGTAAGTTTTTAAGGCTAAACCAATACTCAGGAAGTAGCAATAACCATCTTTGAACCTCCTTAGCAAGTACGGACCAGTTCTCCAGCTTCATGGGGCCAATTTTATCCCATTTAGAGCATTAATCCATATCCATCCAGATGAGGGATTGTCGGCGACTGCTCTCTACAGCCCTTCTGCGGCCATCTTGCCTCCTCTTGCCACACCGAAAAGACACTGGCCTCCATTCCATTGATGATCATTCTCCTTCTATAGACACGGGTCCCGCTTCATGCCCATTTTCATATGGAACAGGAATCCTTCCCTACATACTTACCCTATTTCTTAGCAGAAGAGAACAGAAACTTGATCAAGGCCAAGTTAACACGCAATTGCCCTCTGATCCTCTATCAACAATTGAAGTGGATTCACTCAATTAATCATACAACACAAAAACTTCCCAAGTGTATCCCAAGCCCTCGTCCAGAAACCCAGTTATGACGGAACCCCTTGAGCTTACATTTCACCAGACCACCTGCTCAAAACACCATTGTACATACATCACACCCTACAAGGAATGCTCTGAGCTTACCAATTTGCATGATTCTTAACGCGGATCAGCAGTTAAAAACGCCACAGAAATAGCTTAAAACATATTAGCTTATGGGATCAACATTGCATTCCTAACGGAAGCCTGGCTTAATTAAAACTCAACCTCCATTTTGGACCTGCTCATACCACCGGGCTACTCCATCATTAGATGGGACAGACCATGACAACTAGGCAGAAGGTTAGTGATCATCCACAAAGAAGAAATATAGCTTAAGACCTTAGAGACCATGAACTACTTGACCTTCGAATATCTTGGAGTTGAACTCATGAAAAAAGCACTACTCCTATCAAATTCCACACCATCTAGCATCTCCTTGGTGATTGCACACTCTTCACCGAAGAACTTGCCGACCTAATAACACAGTGCTCCCTAACTGACAGCAACACCGTTTTCTAAGGCAACCTCAACCTGCACTGGAATGACATGGAATATGCCATAGTACATAACCTAATAAAACTTCTTGAAATCAATGACCTTACGCAACTTTGCAATGAACAGACCCACAACAAAGGCGCTGCTCTAGAAGTGATAATTACCAGAAGTGAACTTGTTTATCCTCTGATCCATCATGTCTAAAAACTGGTCAGACCACCATCTAATACTGTTCAATCTTAAGGCTTATCCCAGAACCAACACAGCCCCATCCAACAAACCTACGCACTGGGCAAAAAACATAAAACAAATCCCACTAACAGAGCTGGAATCCATGATCAGCACCCAATTACATTCTCAACTTCTCCCTCACACCGTAGATGACCTCATTGGCTACTAGAACTCAGCAGTAACAGATGTTCTTGGCCAAGTGGCCCCCCTAAAACTAAAGAGATCTAGAAAAATGCAATCTTGATCCTGGTTCAACTCAGACCTTAACAAAAGAGGAAACAACTAAGATTGGTAGAAAAGTTATGGAGACAGAACCTCTCACCAGCACAACTTGCATGATATAAATGGCTATCCTTCAAGAAAAACATTTTTACAGAAAAAGCCACTTTCTTTTGTAATCAACTTGACAGTGAAAAGAACAGACTGGTGGAGCTCTTCAACATAACAATACAACAAACTATCCTTACGTCCCAACATGAAACAGTAGCCACCAAGGAATGCTGTGCGGAAAAAGTACATTTCTTCACTGACAGAGCTGCAAAAATTGAACGATCTATTATCCATGACTCAAGTCTGACTTCCCAGCCTGCTTGCCCTATTGATACACAGACCTCCACAAACTCCCCTCCAAGATGCAACTAATGACCAGAGTACCCCAAAGAATATAAAGGCAATAACGATCTCTTACAACTGAAAAGCAATGTTAAGTAGACAGATTTCAAACTGACGACAGAAGGAGAAGCCTTCAAAATAACTGTGAACTTGATGCCCACATCCCACACAACTTAGCATCTCCCCTCCCCCCTAATACAGAACCTCAACCACATTATCTCTCCACTTTGGACCAAATCATCAACATCTCCCTTTTGTCAGGCCATGTACCTGACTCCATCCCATTAGGCCAAGCCACACACATTCTCAAAAAACCATAGGCAGCCCTCAATGACCTCAATAACCTCACACCGATAGCCAACCTTCCTTTCCTAGCTAAAACGATTGAGAAGTGTTGCCTACTAGAGCTCAACCAACACATAGATGAATTTAACCTCCATGACATATTCCAATCAGGATTCAGGAAAGGCTCTAGCACTGAAACGGCTACGCTCAATCTTTCAGACAACATTCACAGATCCTTAGGTGAAGGTGACTCCTGCCTCCTAATCCTACTCAACCTATCTGCACCATTTGATACAGTAAATCATCAAGCTTTACTTGAGACACTAAAGAACCTGGCATTACTGCTATAAATTAAAAAATATACATTTTTTAATTTATAGCAGTATTAAGATGCATAAATGGCCACCCACTTGGGTTAATATGTGTGTAACAACATTTTTCATGTTAATATGCATTCTAAAATGATATACCAACATGTTAAAATGGCGCTCACGTTTGTACGAAAGTCCTTCTAGTCCTTCCTCAATGTTAATGCTTGGGGGAAAACAAGATGTCCACCATACCGTGAAAAAGCTGCAAAGTGAAACGCGTTGGTGAGGCGCTATCTCGCCCATTAAATGCCTTCTAACCAAGACTCCTGCGTGTCCTGGATTTCTTTTGTAAATGACAAAGTTTGCTGTTTGATATTGGGGTTGACGGAGCCCGTCCAGGACCGCCGCGCCTGAAGCACCGGACTTCCGTAATCGTGTGTGAGGATATATATATATATATATATATATATATATATATATATATATATATATATATATATATATATTTCCTCCAATTGCCACTTACTGCCGAATCAACTTGCGGGTGGGTGCCGTTGGCGTGATTGTGGCAATCAGGAATAAAATGTATTCACCAAATCCCTGCCATCGGGTTTTACAACGCACTCCACGGACTCCACCTTTAATTCAAAATTCTTTATTTAGCAGGCAGACCAGTTTCGGCATTCTGCCTTTTTCAATGCCTTGCACGCTGTTTTTAAACGCATCGCCTCCGCTTTTAATTGTCCATTTGTACTCTTCTCTTGTTCAACAAGAGTACCGGCAAGTGATGACGGACTTTCATGGCACACATTTAGTTCAATGTATTAGGTCCGCCATGTCATCGTGGCTAATACAACAATAGTCTCTTAGTGAGCAGGATTGCATGTCTTGATTTTCCATTCAATGACGGCTTGTTACTCTAGTAGACCTAATACATTGAACTAAATGTGTGCCATGAAAGTCCGTCATCACTTGCCGGTACTCTTGTTGAACAAGAGAAGAGTACAAATGGACAATTAAAAGCGGAGGCGATGCGTTTAAAAACAGCGTGCAAGGCATTGAAAAAGGCGGAATGCCGAAACCGGTCTGCCTGCTAAATAAAGAATTTTGAATTAAAGGTGGAGTCCGTGGAGTGCGTTGTAAAACCCGATGGCAGGGATTTGGTGAATACATATATATATATATATATATATATATATTCACTGAAAAAACCATAGGTTTCACACACGTTATAGTTAGGAATTAGCATTTAAAAAACCTTGCAAATTCACTGAAAAAACCATAGGTTTCACACATGTTATAGTTAGCGGAAATTTTACTGATAAAAAACCAGTGAAATTGCCCCGTTATAGTTAGTGCTGGCAACTATAACTCACGCGACCGCAATCCTCTGCTGATGCTAATACTGTATTTAGACACTTATTTGCCCATGTCTTCTTCCATACATTTTTAGCTATACATATATTACAAATATTTTTTTTTCATAAAGACACATATGTCATCAGCAGAAGATTGCGGTCGCGTGAGTTATAGTTGCCAGCACTAACTATAATGGGGCAATTTCACTGGTTTTTTATCAGTAAAATTTCCGCTAACTATAACATGTGTGAAACCTATGGTTTTTTCAGTGAATTTGCAAGGTTTTTTAAATGCTAATTCCTAACTATAACGTGTGTGAAACCTATGGTTTTTTCAGTGAATTTGTACGGTTTTTTTAATGCTAAGTTACTTTACGCCATTCGAGGTGTGCGCGCCCACTTAACGCAGTTCGTTCCGTGCACGGTTTTTATCAACTTTAATAAGCCCTGTACATTTGGTCAATGTGGATAGTGTTTTTTTTATTTCGATTTTATAATTTCATGTTGCCAAAATTTAGTTTTTTTTACCTATTAATAAGCCCTGTACATTTGGTGGCCTACGGCCACCAAAAGCACAGGGGGTGGGGTAAGTGTGGAAAGTGTTTTTTTTTTTTTTTTTACCGTACGCTTACGGTAAGCGTACGGTAAGCGTACTCGGCGAAATTGCCGAAAAAAAATTAAAACCGTTTTTGCTCTTGGGGGATGTTTGGGGACTCCCTCAACATGACTATGTGGGAGGGAGTTGTCAAAACAGCCCCGTAACATGTTTTTGGCCATCTTGTTTGATAAACAACACTCAGTGCGAGAGACAAAATGGCGGCCGCCGCTTCCTGGTTTCGGCCGATTCGAATGTTTACTAAGATCTAAGAGCCAATCAGAATCGCGCTCGCGCACGCCACCGTACGCTTACGGTAAGCGTACGGTAAGCGTACCGTAAGCGGGCTCAGATATATATATTGATTTAAAGGCTATTTTCTCAGAATCTACTGAACAGATTTACACCAAACCTACAAAAGGCACTTCCTTGACCTAGGGACTACCTCTCTGCCAAATTTCTAGTAATTCTGTTCAGCCGTTCGGGCTGTAGCTCGTTCTAAAGGTCCTATGGAAAAATGCATGGGAAAAACGCGTTTTGGGACCCCCCTTTTATCTCAGCCCCCGCTTGACGAATCCCCCCGAGACTTTCAGGGTAGGAGCGGAGGATTCATCGACCGGCGCCAAAGTTATTCAAAATAGAATGTTGAGGTTTTCCTATGGAAAAGGGGTCCTAACTATCACTACCTACTGGCGACCGCCAGTAGGTAATATATAAAAATATGTATATATATATATATATATCCAAAACAAAGCTCGCCCTGAGGCAAGAATCACGCCAACAACAGGATGATTTTCATCATGTATTTAACGGAAACCAGCAGCCACAGTCCAATGCAATTATTCACAATCCTAACGCGTTTCAGAGCTTCACTCGCTCCTTCATCAGAGGAAATGCAGGCAGAAACCAAACAGCTGCTTATTCAGGACTTTAAACGCATGCGCCAATTGTCCCCGACAACTATCAGGTGAGTATTCAAATCGGCATGCTGGTACCTGTAGTACAATTCAAAGCGCCAGTGTTCCCCAAGTGGGCTTGGTTATTCTGCTGCCGTTTTAAAAGTCAATAAAACACCCCAGTGGGCCATCAGACCGGGGTGCTGGTTTTTTCAGTTCCTGCCCTGTTGTGCCCATGAGGACTCGAACACCTGTCCAGTCCTTGGCCCCACATCAGCCAATAACGTAGTGGCATGCTCTCTGCGGCCAGGCTACCGCATTACATCCAAAACAAAAGTTCGCCCTGAGGCAAGAATCACGCCAACAACAGGATGATTTTCATCATGTATTTAACGGAAACCAGCAGCCACAGTCCAATGCAATTTTTCACAATCCTAACGCGTTTCAGAGCTTCACTCGCTCCTTCATCAGAGGAAATGCAGGCAGAAACCAAACAGCTGCTTATTCAGGACTTTAAACGCATGCGCCAATTGTCCCCGACAACTATCAGGTGAGTATTCAAATCGGCATGCTGGTACCTGTAGTACAATTCAAAGCGCCAGTGTTCCCCAAGTGGGCTTGGTTATTCTGCTGCCGTTTTAAAGGTCAATACTGAACAGATTTACACCAGACCTGCAAAAGGCACTTCCTTGATCTTATGGCTACCTCTCTGCCAAATTTCAAGTAATTCTCTTCAGCCGTTCGGGCTGTAGCTGTGTCTAAAGGTCCTATGGAAAAATGCATGGGAAAAATGCGTTTTGGGACCCCCCTTTTATCTCAGCCCCCGCTTGACGAATCCCCCCGAGACTTTCAGGGTATGAGCGGAGCGTAGCGCCCCACCTATTTTGAAAAATTCGCGAGGATTCGTCGACCAGCGCCAAAGTTATTCAAAATAGAATGTTGCGGATTTCCTATGGAAACGTGGTCCTAACTATAACTACCTACTGGCGACTGCCAGTAGGTAATATATATATATATATATATATATATATATATATATATATATATATATATATATATATATATATATATATATATATATATTATCTACTGGCGGTCGCCAGTAGGTAGTTATAGTTAGGACCGTGTTTCCATAGGAAATCTGCAACATTCTATTTGGAATAACTTTGGCGCCGGTTGACGAATCCTCGTGAAATTTTCAAAACTAATGGGGCGCTACGCTCCGCTCCTACCCTGAAAGTCTCGGGGGGATTCGTCAAGCGGGGGCTGAGAAAAAAGGGGGTCCCAAAACGCGTTTTCCCCATGCATTTTCCCATAGGACCTTTAGTCCGAGCTACAGCCCGAACGGCTGAACAGAATTACTTGAAATTTGGCAGAGAGGTAGTCCTCAGGTCAGAGATGTGCATTTTGCAGGTCTGGTGTAAATCTGTTCAGTAGGTCCTGAGAAAATAGCATTTAAATCAATATATATATCTGTAAGCGCGCTCCGTGCGCTTACGGTAAGCTTACCCTACGCGTACGGTGCCGTGCGCGAGCTCAATTCTGGTTGGTGGTTACATGACTGTAAACATTCGAATCGGTCGAAATCAGAAAGTGTCGGCCGTCATTTTATGTCTCTCGCTCTGAAAAACAAAGGTGGATAACGTGAAAAGGGGGCAACGAAGAGAGTTGCAGACCCCCTAGCATTTGTGAGGGGGTCCAGGAAGGACCAAAAAGTACGAAAAATACAATTAATAATTTTAAAAAAAAATCGCGGAGTGCGCGTACGGTAAGCTTACCGTACGCGTACGGTAAAAAAAAAGAATAAAAAAAAAAGAATTAACAATCACATTTAATATATAAATCTAAGGACCCCCAAGGGAGAAAAAAACAATTGATATTTTGTAAAAAATGGCGAGGCGTGCACGGCACGAAATGCGCAACGTGGGCGCACGGTGCTCGAAGCGCACCTTGCGCGCAGGGTGTGTGCACGGTGAAAAACCAGAAAAAAAAATTAAAAATAAATACATAACTTAGCATTTAAAAAACCGTACAAATTCACTGAAAAAACCATAGGTTTCACACACGTTATAGTTAGGAATTAGCATTTAAAAAACCTTGCAAATTTACTTAAAAAACCATAGGTTTCACACAAGTTATAGTTAGCTGTACATTTCACACGTAAAAAACCAATGAAATTCCACATTATAGTTAGATCAGGTAACTATAACTTGCGCGACCGCAATCCACAATGTGTCATTTCAGATGTCATCATTGATGTCATGAGTGATGTAATATGTGATGTCATCAGCAGTTTATTGTGGGCGCGCAAGTTATAGTTACCTGATCTAACTATAACGTGGAATTTCATTGGTTTTTTACGTGTGAAATGTACAGCTAACTATAACTTGTGTGAAACCTATGGTTTTTTCAGTGAATATATATATATATATATTCACTGAAAAAACCATAGGTTTCAGGGGTGTTATAGTTAGCTGGACTTTTGACTTGTACAAAACCATTGAAATTCCCCCGTTATAGTTAGTTCAGCTAACTATAACTCGCGCGCCCGCAATGCACTGCTGATGATGTCACATATTACATCACTCATGACATGGTCAGTGACATCACTCATGACATCACTGATGACATCGCAAATGACATCACTGATGACATCACTGATGACATCATCCAGTGAATGTGTGTTTTTCTGAGAATTAAATATGTTTTATATATGTACATCTCAAGGTCGATGGAAGAATAAATGGGTATATAAGTGTCTAAATGGATGATTTGTTTTTGAAAAATTGATTGTGTAACTGACTGATTAAGTGTATCATAGTGAATACATGGCTTAGTGAGTAATGTTTAAATATGTAAATATCTGTATCAGTCTCTCACTTTGTGTATAAGTGGCTGCATGGGTTGGTGAGTAGCTACATGGGTGTCTATATAGGTTATTAGTTGGTTTTTTGAGTATCAGTCTGAGTGTCTGCATGGTTCGGTGGGGGGTATTACGTAGTGCATAGGTGCATGAATGAGTGACTCACTGTTTGTATGTGTTGAAGACAGCATGTGTGCAGGACTGTATGGGTGGATGAGTGTGTGTATGGGTGTGTTAGTGAGTGAATGACTGTCTCAATAGTGTCTTTATGAGTAACTACATATGTTTTAAACTAGTGTATGTGACTATTGGTGTATATAAGTGAGTATATGTGAGAGTGAGAGATTGAAAGAGTTCCTGTATGAATAAGTATGTGTTTCTATAAGTGATTGTTTAAAAGACTAAGTATGTGTAAGTTTCCGTAGAAGTAAGTGTGGTGGTGTGTGTATAACTGTATATGCAAGTAAATGTGTGTTTGATTCTTTTTTAGCATGAGTGACTATGTGTGAGTAACTCTATAGATGAGTGGCATTGTGTAACAGGATGTATAGGTGTATGAGTACATATGATGAGTGAGTACATGTATGAGTGACTGTATAGGACTGTTGGTGAATGAGTGGATGTGTATGTGGATCTTAGAATTACTGAAGAGGTTGTTGTAACTGGTATTGGTATGTCCATTGTTTTGAAAATTTTAGTCTCTATTTTTGAATGTGTGTATCAAAGGTTATATTAGGGTGAGAGGAGGTCTGCCACTCTATCACAAGGATGATGTCATCAGTGATGTCATCAGTGATGTCATTTGAGATGTCATCAGTGATGTCATGAGTGATGTCACTGACCATGTCATGAGTGATGTAATATGTGACGTCATCAGCAGTGCATTGCGTGCGCGCGAGTTATAGTTAGCTGAACTAACTATAACGGGGGAATTTCAATGGTTTTGTACAAGTGAAAAGTCCAGCTAACTATAACACCCCTGAAACCTATGGTTTTTTCAGTGAATTTCTGAGGTTTTTTAAATGCTAATTCCTAACTATAACGTGCCTGAAACCTATGGTTTTTTCTGTGAATATATATATATATAGATATAACACCATAAGACATCAGACACAATTTTGAACAATAAAACTTGACACAATACAAATATGGACATCCTAAGATACACACCAAGACTATACACCTTTGAACGCTTGTAAGCTAACAAATTAATTATAATTTGTGTACACTTGATAAGGCAACACCCTATTTGAGAGAAAATGTATCCATAAGGTGCAGTTTGGATCTAGCCTAGAGACATGCTGTATATGGCATATACGTGAGAAAGCGATAAACACATAAAGAAATTATAATAATAATGAAAACGTGAAAAGAGGCAACAAGAAGAGAGAGAAAAGGAAGAGAAAGAGAGCACAAGCCAAGCTAGGGATCTCACCTTAACTATTTTCATCCTGGCCTAATCAGTCTGTATGCGTGAGTCAATGTACCCCGAGGTAAAACCAATTAAAGACAGTCCTAAGATCAAGTAAAAAACAAGAACATTAACTACAGCTTACAAGGGGCATAAGATTAAATACTACCACCCATTCCAGATTTAGTGAATCAAAAAAGGGCCACCCAACCACATGATTGTCAAAGTCACTTTAAGGATAAAACCTTACCGCTGGCAATAACAGTACTGGGCTTGTAAGTCCTGTACTGTCATCCCAAATCATTGATTCGCGGTGATGGCCCAAAGTATTGGCCCGAGTCCTAATGGGAAGAGGAGATAGATGATGGTTCCATACCCTCCACATCAGGCTCACCCTAATTCAAAACCATCTATTTATCAAAACGCTCAATCAACCAGTTACCTTGAGTAAATGTGCTCCAATATACAAAACACAGTAAAAGCAGATCTAACCTCTAATAAAGAAGGAAAAGAAACCCTGTTAGCTAGGGGTTACATGGGGCATAGGGGTGATTACGGGCAATTATATCACAGTGAGGAGTACACTTGGGCTGCCCAAATGTCCACTTCTAATTAAGGGAACACAAAGAGGTAAATATGTCTCCATGAATAGACTGTATATTTAGGCCCTCAAATTTAGAGAGAAGAAGAGCAAAAGAGTCATGATCAACTCAAAGGAGTCTGTCACATTACACCCGCAGGGGTCTCTAGAGGTCATCTTACCTCCACATCCAATAAAACGCAATAACGTCATTGGTGATATTTCTCAGCGTCCCGTGTTTCAAGTAGCCAGTATAGCGGCCAATAGTCCTAATGTGAGAGATGATATCCATTTAATATATAATTTAATTATTTATTGTTTACCTCAAAAATGGGCAAACACACAATTTAAAACAACCTGTTTTTAAAGGCCAACAGTTATTACAAACCCTTATAGTTGCATAGAAACCCAATTTAAAAAAGGGGAAAAGAAGAGCCCCACGGTCCCTCCGGCCCATAAAGTCACATCACCTCAAAATGACTCTCCCGTATACATGCTTACAATAGCATCTCATCGTAAAACACTCATGTAAAGGCACTTTCCACAAATAGCCCATTCCAACGTGAGTCAGCCTTAAGATAAAGTATAAAAGAATACAGATCGCCCAGCGATATACAGCCCCGGCATCGGAATCACATAAAAGTCCTTTAAATTAGCAAATAAACCCATATGTCGCCCGTGTGGCATAAACCACACAAGTCATACTCACCTACTTAAATTAGATGCCAACAGCAACCGTCCCTCATCCGGACTTTCTAAAACCGGCGCCATGGTCCGCCGGCGGTAAATATGAGGTCTAAATCACTGCGCATGGTCCGCCTACTCAGTGACAATCCACGTACGTCATGAGCCTCGTGTCCACCCATCATAATCAAACGCAGGCCGGCGCCATATTAGAAGAATGGCCTTCGGTCTGTGTTTAGAAGGCGAAATTCGGACGAGGGCGTAGAGAAGTACATTCCTCGCTAAATACCAAGTCCCAGACTGTGTACTTGAATATTTAGAAAAATTGTAAATAGATTATAGGTGTCAGACAAATATGATCCCATACCATCGTCATATGCGTTCCCGCACGCATTAACCAATCTCAGCAAACAAATGGGCACACAAGGGCGAGACTAATAGATAAAACGTGATATGAAGGGACAATTTAATATAATGCCTCATATTCCATCTGTGTATCATACGGTGTTCAATGGCACAGGCACCAGTTATATGACCAGAGATAATGGCTTAACAGGCGCCATCTTGAAGTAACATTTCCTACAATGGAGAGTGCCAAAACACATAGGCATGAACAGGCGCCATGTTGGAACGGTATACTCCAGCATGAACTTGCAAGGATAAGGTGGACTAAACAAATAAGAAAGTCCCTTCCTTGCTGACAGGTATAGCCCCCGAATATGGGCATATTTTTAAGAGATGTATAAGAATGATTACAGATACCAGCAAACTATATTATTCTATCAAAGAATATATCACGTTATCCCCCTAAGAACAGATAGTCATACTAGATGAACAGTCACCAATTGCGCTTCTCATGTGATAATGGTCAGAGGATACCATATGCAGAAAAAGATAATAGATCCTGCATAGCAGGGTAGGAGGTCTGGTGAATATCGTCCACACCAACAGAAGACTTGGAACTTCTATGGCAGGGTTTTCTCCTCAGTACATGGAAAGACTTCCAAAGGAATAGTCTACAGTACCAGTAGGAACTTGTTGTAATAAGAGAGCTAGTAAATTAATAATCCTGCCCTAGATGTTGCCAAGTACGCTGATTCATTGATCTCTGTTTGTAATGGTGGGCCGATTACCTTGTTTAATAAAACATTTTTTTTTCAATACTTAGAAAGTTAACAGCACCTTTACTGTTGGAAGCCTCCCAATAAAGAACACAACTCCTCTTTGGACTGATTACAGATCATTGGACGTCCTTGTGGAAGCTTTTGAAAGTTATTTGAGCAGTATTTATTCTGCTGTCCAGGACACAAGAGTTCATGTGAAGATGAAGCCTCTTTTTTGTGAAAAGCAGCTTTGGACATGAATTGGTTTATGGCAGTGGGAGACATAGTTATAATACTCTTCTTGATGGAAGGGGGATGGGGGCACACTGCTTCAACTCCCAGGACAGTTCACCCATTAGCATCCTGGTAAATGCAGTTCAGTTTAAGTGCTAACTTGAATTTTTGTTGAAGTGTTTCACCAAAGTTGTTGCAGGTTAGTGCTGTTAATCTCTAGACACGTGTTTCTGGATATTTTCCTTCATTAGTAGAGATAAACACGAAATTTATTTGGGGTTGCTGCCACAATCCTCCCAGGTCTCTGTACCTTTCCCCAGCACACAGGTGCATCTCCAAGAGCTTGTCAGCTCAGTGGCTCAAGGGAGCCTTTTTATACAGAGGGGGATTGGAGCACACTGCTTCACCTCCCAGCACAGGTTACTCCTTAGCATCCTGGTAAATGCAGTTCAATTTAAATGCTTACCTGAATTTTTGTTGAAGTGTTTCACCAAAGTTGGTGCAGGTTAGTGCTGTTAATCTCAGATTTTCAGTGACCGAGTGAATCACGGAGTAAATTAAGAGGTGACCCCCATGGGGCAATTGAAGAGTGGATTTTATTTGATACTCCTTTTCAGAGAACAGTGTCCACCGAGACCAGCATTGTGGGCTGGGCAGCAAGACAAGGATTTTCTGCGATCCATGGCAGACTCTTTACTCAAATGAAAGGTAAATCCGTAAATTGTAATTATGTGGACATAAGCAGTGAACATATACTGGTGGTCTCAACAAGGAAAACATCAGGGCACAGCTATTCTGCTATGGAGTGCTAACACTATTACCAAAGCTTCCATGATAAAGAAGGGGAAGATGTGAATGGACTTTTGTGGATTTAACTTAGTTGATCAATTACATGTTTTTTAATGTAGTTTATATCAAGAGTGAAGACAGCAATATGGTGAACAATCTGAGATGACTGCTCCTCTTGACCAAGGATTTTGATGCATCCTAGAGGTAGTTTCAGATAATGCACAGGAATTATGAACTCATCAGTCAACAGGTTTATAAACAAGATGATCAGGGTCTTCCCTTGGTCTGGTTTTCAAAACGTAAAGATCCAATTTAATATTTCCTACCATCTATCAGAGATTACCTCGGTCCATATGTTCTTGTGGAAGAGCAGGACTGGAATATGGCTAATGAGCTGGTGGGCATGCCTGTCTCGTCTACACTGTGAGTGAGCCAGCCCAGCCTGGGACACATCTTTAAGCCATCTGTGAATCTCTGGTCGAGACGGTGGACCTGAGCAAGAGACAAGTGAACTACTTCTTAGTAGCACCAATCCCCCTTTTCCCTGCATACCCCTCATGTTATTAAGTTCTTGAGCTATGCTGCTTGAATTGTTCCTGCAATTAAAGAAAGTGGAGTTGCAAGTTGTGAGACAAAGCAAAATCATGCATCCTGTAGGAAAGTAGGATCTGCTTCCATGGTTACACCCACTTTTTGCTTGATGTAATGCTGTTTTTGACTAGTCTGACTGGGATCCTGTTAATCAGGACCCAAGTCTCTCTGTTTTCTCTCCTAAACTGTTATGGTAAGTACTTAGGTACATCTCAGATTGGATACTGGGGTACCCTTATCAGTCCCTACTATTTGATACTAAGGTACCCAGGGCATAGGTACCCCAGAGGTCCCTCATAGGCTGATGCATGTAGTATGCCACTTATGGGAGACCATTTAAACTATCACTACAGGCCTGCCATTACAGCCTGTGTAAGCTGGTGCTAGCACCACTTACGAAAGATATAGGTTTCCCTATATCTAGGGTCACCGCATTTAGAACCTATAAGTCACCCTTACAGCATGCCTTGACAGCCATATAACATATAGAGGGACACCACGTCATTACACGATGACCATCTCGAAACTGGCTGTAATGAACCCTGTCATGTTTGGTATAAAACATGTTGGAATCATACCCCAACACCATAAATGGTGTGGGAGGTATTATTACAGGCACTTTAAAGGCCCTCCGTTAGGCCCACAGTGCTCCCATTACCATCCTTCTAGACCCGGGCAGCACAAAATGGCTGCTGCTGACCAGAGACAAATGTTCTGCCCTCCTGCTGCTGAACACCTCCCTGACAGAGTTTAGTGTATTGGAACAGGGTGGGAGTGCTTGCCAGCGCCACATAGTCTACGTGCAGGGAACATTTGGTGCCCTCCATGCATAGTCCAGTTCAAACCAGGTCAGAGAGCTGCTGGCTCCCGCTCTGGCATGAAACTAGGCGAAGGACAGGGGAGTATACCCCCCCTTGTCCAGCCCTCCTTAGGGAGGGACCCCTGGATCGTCCCAACCCTTTCCTTATGGTATTTAAGAGCCTACATGATGGTGGGTCCAATTCAGAACCCACTTCAACTTCGACCGTCTGGGCACTTGTTGGACTTCGCTCTGGGCATCAAGGCTGCAACCAGGAAGACTCCTGCTGCTCCTGATCTCTTTGCCCTGCTCATCTGCAGCAACGTCCGTGCCTGTGCTCCATACAGAAAACCTCCCATGGCCTATGGGAATCCAAGACACCTGAAGGAATCTTCCTTGAAGTAAAGGAGTCACTTCTCTGCATCTGCAGGCACCACAACTAAGCTGACCAGTCTGATGATCCTGGGCTTCCATGGACTTCAAAAGGCTCAGCAACACTGGTCGTGGGTCTTCACATCCCTTGAGGCCTGCCCTGTCCTCTCACCAAGTTTGAGGCCAGTATCCCTCGTCAGAGCCTCAGGAACCGAACCCCTGTGCACTGCGTCAACTTACCATTGCAAAGGCTCCTTCCAGCAAGATCTGCGGGCTCCAAGTAGCCCCAACCTCAAATATCTCCAGTGACCAGAATCTTTGACCACACCTCATTGCTTGCACCTTGGGCCTGCTCGAGGCCCTCTTGCGACTCCAGTGCCTCCGGCCTGTGGGTCCTGTTGAGGGTCATATTTTGAAATCTTTGGGCTCCCCTGATTGCTCTGGGCCTGCCCTGACTTCCCTGCGTGTGGTGAGTCTACTGGACCATGCTGGTCCCGACATTTCACCTTCTTCTACTCCATAGTTGGTTGCAGTTGCCAAGGCTTGTTGGTGCTCCTGCCGGAGGCCGACCTCTCAATTCTCGACATCCAACATGGGACAGCTCGTGTACAGCTCCTGGTCTTCAACAGTGTTGCCTGGTCCTCACAGCTGCAGTTTCAAGGTCACCGTCAGCTCTCCTGCAACATCCGACATCGGTGGGCATTCGTCTTCCGTGCCTCCTGGTCACTCCTGAGTGGCATAGTCTCTATTCCCTCTGCCTGCACGTTCTTCACATCTAGAATCCACCTTTGGGTTCCACCAGACACTTTCCCCTTCTCCAGCAGCGGCATCTTTCTGAAGTCTCCCAATGAGTTTGACAACAGTTTCCGATGCCACTTCACACCTATGCACCCGGCTTTCCTGGTGCAGGTATCATGACTCCTAAGGTATCCATGGGTGGGGTGGCTCGCTAACCTCTTGTCTTCCATGGGGTTTCTTTAGGCTCCACTGGGAAGGGTACTCTTTCTTTAAAAGTGCAACCACGACTTACCCATTGACTTGCATTGATCCAGCGGTCATGTTCCCACTCTGCGCACAGCCTTCGTGGAGCTCCTGGTTAATTACCTTGGGTGGTTCCTTGGGCCCACAGCACTTCTACGTCTTGTGGGTATAGTCTTGACTCAAGTCGTGGTTTGCATACCACTATTTTAGTATATGATTTGGTCTCCTCCTGGGGACCACTGTGTATTCTGTGCTACTTACCTGTTTCTATTGAAAAATATTGTGGCCATTTCTTATATCTCCAGCTAGGAGGTATTTGTATGTGTTAGTGAGAGTCTAATAATAAATAAATATTTTAATAAATACACTGTGTGATTCTTTTTCACTTAATCAATACCTATAAGATTATGTTCTGGTGAAACAAGCTGCTTTACACTCGTTCTGGACTAAGCCTGAAGGCTGAAGAGCTTTCTAAGGCTGTCTAAGACCACTAAAATCACCATACGAGTTGTCTGGATCAGTGCAAGGTATCCACTTACAAAAATGTACATCATATACTGAGCCAGCCTCTCACACATCCCTAGTACCTACTTCTTTGACAGAAGAAACCATTATCATGTCACAGTATGATATTTGAAACCCAAAATATTTATATCCATCCCTAAATCCATAAATCAAGTGTAATGACTAAATCCATAGATGAGGTGTAATGAGTTGACATTGCTGTATTGTTCTGCATGTAACGAAAGGGGATGATGTAGTGACTTAGTTTGTCTTTGAACATTTGACTTTATAGGGTCTAGGAAAATATGATGATGCATGAACTGTTGAGGTACCGGTACTGAGTCTCGTCTAGTAATTAAATAGGGCTGGTGAAAAGATGCAATCTGGCAAGAGGTTCTATACCTGTGGCTGCAACTAAAGTCTTGACATGAAATAAAGATTGTACCTCCAACCTAAGTAGCTTCTGGTCAATGTGTTTTGACAGTATCAGCATTACCTGACTGATTGAGGAGTGAAGGAGTGTTTAATTTGAAATGTAAATGCACTATGTCCCCCTTATTATGATGCAAATTATGAGATGTATAAAGTCCTCAGCAGTGCAGTGTGATACTTGTTCCGCTTTAATGAGAATTTATTATTTTGAAGAACTAAGAAGAGACACAAAATCTAAAATCCTAACTGAAATTTAGAAGGCTTTAAAATGACCATCCTTCAAAAAAGGATCATGTGCCTTGATTTCCCTTTTTTGCTATTGTTTAATTAATCTGTGTATCAAAAGGAACTGCAAGGTATTGTACCTCTATTGTGTATGAGAGTTCCATAAGCAATGTTTACTGTCATCAGACCTTTGAGTTTAAATCCACATTTGATATCATCCCTAAGATAAGGTTTAGTTTTAAAAGAGTGATTCTATCAGATTTACTTTTTCTGCATGGCCATCACAGATTTTCCACCTTTTTCTGAACCATATTTATGCTGGTTTTAGGTCTCTGTGTAACTATTCAGTGCTACATTGTGTGTAGTAAGGCTTTATAATGATATTGGTAAAATTTATTTAACCCAATTGATCTTTGTAACTTTCCTGTAAGGCATTATCAGCGGTGCAGAAAATGCATCAATGCCATGGGAGTGAAATATCATGTGGTCTGTAGTATGTATATATGGCTGTCAGGGACACCATAATACTTTCATGGGGTAGCTATTTAAAGACCCACATTAACACAAAGGAAAGAAAAAGTCCCTTTGGCATGTGAGAAAACCATTTTTTCTATATTGTTTAAGTCACCACTTAGTATGCCTTGTAAACCCACACGGTAGGTTACCTAATATATAAAATGTTGCAGACTCTGGGACAGATTTACAAGCCACTTGCGCCACTTTTGCGTCACTTTTAACAAAAGTGACGCAAAAGTGGCGCAAGGGGCTTGTAAATAAGCCCCTCTATATTTAGAAAGTGTGGATTCATGGTGACTGCAGGCCTGCTCTTTTCACAGTGTAATTTCAGCTACATTTTCTATTAGACATGCCTAGTTGTGATTAAATTATTCAATTCTATATCTCCGGCTCGGATGTAGAAAGCTGATAAGTCATTCAGTTATTATTCCCTTCATTTTCAAAAAGAGATCTAATGATAAAATCAGATTTTTGATAATGTTGGTGGAAAAGTAAGTTTATAAAAATGTACATCAGGTTAAAACCAGTTCTGCCAATTATCACACCTCCAGAACTGGAATAGACATACTGTGCTGAAAGAGTTAGTGTCGGTTCACTAGAACCAGTGGGTCAGAAGAGATCAAAATAGTATTGTCCATCAAGAGGAAATTACACACATGCAGGGCAAATACTTCCAGGACACATTATTTTAGTTGTGTTATAAGTAACTATAGGACTGGCCATAGCGACTAACCATTCCAGATCAATCCAGATTGATTTGCGTGCAGATTTCACACAAGCTCAAACAGTTGTTTGGTAACAGCGATTGTATCACTCCTTCCCTCTCACTTCTGTTCGTACTTGGACCTCCGTCCCGACACCTTTAATGCCTTCTTCATTTTTGTGGCCCATGGTCCCTATTTGATTTTGACTTCTGTATGTTTTGCGATGTTACTGCTGGTTTATCTTTTTATAGATTTCTTTATATTGATGCTGCAAAATCTTTCATTCTAATCTGGTACTTGGGCACAAATGCTGGTTTGCCTGGGGGCTAGTCACTGTTCACTTGCACCTAATACTTGTATTGCATTTGTGGTATCACTGCTGCCAGCATGCCTGAGAACCACAGTACCTTGTATGGTCCTCGGCTCAGAAGCACCCTGCTGTACGCTGTAAGTTTCATTGACCTTGGACTACCTTCCGTCATGCCCCTGGGCTACAAGTAGCTGCTCCATTCTTCAAAATGACAATTACCTGTCTGAGGGTTTGCAGTTGCCTTTTAAAGCTGCTTCGCAGCTAGTTCACTTCATATTTTATCTCTTCTTTCCCTTTTCCATTATTATTCAGTTGTGACACCCAACATGTTATGTCTGTTTATGGCATGGTTCCTGAAGTATACCTGGCCTCTGTCCTACAGCAGCAAAGCCTGGAATTGGACCAGTTCAAGGCGGATAATGCTGCCCTTTGCTAAGCAATCCATTCCAGGCATTGGGACCTTCCTGCCATTAGCCCTGCAACTTTTAAGTAGTTTCAGGATTCTTTAAGGTTGAAAGAGTTTTTAGGTGCCCTTGTGGTTTATTTTACTTCTGACCTGTTTAAGTCTCTTTCAGCAGATCCAAAGTAGAGTATCTGTTTGGTTCCTTCACTGGTACTTTATACTGGTACTGTGTTGTGACACATTCTCCTACCTTTGGTATAATGGACCTTAGTCGCCGGTATGAATTCTTTGATGGGCCATTAGTGTGCTCTTGAGAGTGAAGCTTTTTCCACATTCTGTACACTGAAAGGGTTTTTCTCCACTATGGATTCTCTGATGATTCACCAGGATGGGTTTCGTACTGAAGCTTTTCCCACACACTGTACTCTGAAAGGGGTTCTCACCAGTATGGATGCTTTGATGGGCCATTAGCGTGCTTGTATCAGCGTAGGCTTTTCCACATTCTGTACACTTATATGGTTTCTCGCCAGTATGGAATCTCTGGTGTCTCAACAAATGGTGTCCTACAGTGAAGCTTCTCTCACATTCTGTACACTGAAAGGGTTTCTCACCAGTATGGATTTCCTGATGCTTCTTAGTAGGATTTAACAAGGTATGCTGGAAAAAAAAGATTCTGATGGTACACCCATAGTACTTGATTATGAAGAGCATCAAGATCGTCTGTGACGGTCTAAGCTTGGGTGTCTCTCACATGCTGTATAAAAGGGCTTTGCTAAAAAGACACCTTGTCAGGAAGCAAAAGGAGAGGTGTCTCAGTATCCTCAACTAAAATGTTCCATCTAGACAAGGCATCAGCAATAATGTTCTGTGTGGCAGGGATGTGAGTAACACAGAAATTATATTGAGAAAAGAAATAGGCCCAGCAAACTTTGTTGCTGTTTCTTCATTGCATGTTCTACAGAAATTGGGGGTTTTGATGGTCCAACCAAACTGTTGAACTGCTATCAATAAAGATATCGCCACTTCTTACAAGCATGCTTGAGAGCCAAGAGCTAATTTTCGAGAACTGAATATCCTTGCTCACATGATTTCAGGATGTGGAAGAGATAAAAAAAAATGGGATGCTCGAGGCTGTCCTCCAGGGGATGAAGTATCACTGATCCAACAAGAAAATGTGACGCATTAATAATCACTATGAACTGCCTGGTCAGATCTTGGTGTCTGAGAATAGGCACTTGGGTGAAAGCCTTTCTGGGATTGATAAAGGCCTCAAAGGATTTAGTGTTTCAAGAAAAACCTTTAGTTAGGTTTTCCTTCTTCAAAGTGAATAGCTTTATGGCTACATTTGACAGAAAAGTTCTTAATGACTACAAAAGTTAGCCAGTCTTAAAAAAAACTATGGATCTCCTTGATGGACTTAGGAGTCGGCCAGTTCAAGATTGCAGAGATCTCAAGAGGGTTGATAGCTAATACACACTAAGAGAGGCGATACACTAAATACTCCTATCTGTTCTTCAACCATGCACTTTTTTACCTGAGATGAAGGATGAAATAAACATGCACTCAATGTTCAGGAAGGGCAATCAGGCCAATCCCAAAGTTTTCACCCAGATATTCCATTAGACCTTGTTCATCATGCCACTCCCACAGGGAATTATTGCTCTGGTTAAGGCTGGAATGGCAGAATCCAACTCTCTATATGGAGGAAGAGATATAGAAGTAAGCATCAGAAATACACCACAAAAAAATTGATAGGGGGCACAGAGTGAGGGATAAAAGTGAAAGACAGGGTGCATTCAATCTCCGCATATGTTAACAATATCATACTGTATCTGAGAGATATAGGCACAACCTCCTTGAGTTATTCAAAGTATTTAAAACTAATGCCAATATGTTAGGTCTCTAGCTGTAGATCTGTTGTATTTGACTGTGAAACAGGAGCAGGAAATTTCCGGATATTAGATACAAATCCACCGCACCAATGCATTCTTTATACAGGGCAAAGATCATAAAATGTTGTAAGTCATTAGAGGCTCATCACCTTTCTCAAAGTGATTGACCCTATCACACTAGATAGGGTAGAAATAACGAAAATGATAGGCGTAATCTGCTTCCTACATTTTTTACACATACCTAAGTTGAATACTACAGAGCACATTTGGTGAAATAAACAGCACATTAGCTAACCTTATCTTTGGAGCTGCAGACATACAACATTTCTACATGAACTACATTTACCCATGTCAAAGGGGAGATTGAATATCTGGCTGTCCAGATATAATGTGTTGGTTAGTGGTTGATGAAACAAGATAGCATGGAAAACTAAAGTATATCAATGACATTTCAAGGGAAATATTGACAGTAAGGAGTTTTATGTCCAAAAACATTGGACACACAGCCTTTATCAAATGTCTTTCAAAGGTTTGAGATACTGCATCAGAATGATCTTATACCCTGCTGTTTACACAATCTATACCAAACAGTAAGGCCACATGCCCTGGGTGTCAAACTTATTAAGCTGATCTACTATTCATGTCGTTGTCGTGACATGTCATTGAATCCTTCTGGAAACACCTATTCAATTCATCTCAAAACTAAAAGGCTGGACAATTAACCACAGTCCTCAGGTCTGACTGTGAGGGCTGATAAAAAAGATCCAAAATGAATAATATGGCGCATAGAATGATGGAAATGGCCCTCATACTGGCCAAGCAACAAATTGCAATGTAGTAGAAAGCCAATCAGGCACCAGAAGTATCTACGTGGATGGCTAAATTGCTAAATTGATGATCAATTCATCAATCAGGGGTATATAAAGCGCGCTACTCACACTACTCGCTGGCGGGGGGGGGGTGCAGCTCTGGATCAGTCAAAGAGCCAGGGCTTCCTGAAGGTGTGCAGAGTAGGGGAGCATCTGATGTTGATCGAGAGCTCATTCCAGTTCTTTGCTGCTAGGTAGGAGAAGGCTCTTCTGCCTGCTCTGGTTCTGTGGATGCGTGGGGTCTCTGCCAGGGCGAGGTCGGTGGAGCGGAGGTTCCTATTGGGTACGTGGAAGGAGACTCTTTTGCTGAGGTATTTGGGTCCGATGTTGTGGAGGGATTTGTAGGCGTGGGTGATAGATTGAAGGTTACTCTCTTCTCAATGGGGAGCCAGTGGAGGTCTCGAAGGTGCGGGGTCATGTGCTCGTGTCGTGGGGTTCTGAGGACAAGTCTGACTGCGGTGTTCTGGAAGGTTTGGAGTTTGTGTAGCAGGGTTTTGTTGATTCCGGCGTAGAGGGTGTTACCGTTGTCCAGTCTGCTAGTTACAAGTGCGTGGGTGATGGTCTTTCTGCATTCTCTGGGGATCCACTTGAAGGTCTTGCGGAGGATGCGGAGAGAGTTGAATCAGGTGGAGGTGACGGCATTGATCTAGCAGGTCATGGTGAGGGAGGAATCTAGGATAATGCTGAGGTTCCAGGCGTGGTCCATCGGGTTGGGTGGGTTCCAGAGGGCAGGGGGCCACCAGGAGCTGTCCCACGCCATGGGGGAGGGACCAAGGATGAGGCAGGAGTTGGAGGTATGAATGTGACATTTCAGTGAAGAAGCAGATGAACTGCTGTGAGAAATTGTCCTTTTCAACTCACTCATGTGTTTTCACTGAAAGCTGATTGTTTATAATGATACATTTTGAATACTTTGACAGCTTAAGTGATGATCTCCACCTTTTTACCATAACATATGTTTTCCTTATGCTGCATGACAATCATCCTATACAAACTGACCAAAGGACTGAATGGTCTGGTCAGATGAGGTTACTCAGGAGGAGTCACCCAGGAACAGGGAAATTAAATGATGCATTGGATTATTGATTGTACTCTCAACTCATTCACATTCTCTTTGCCACCTTTCCAATAAGGATTGCTTTCTATCATACTGAGAGACAGCTTTCAGACTTGAGGACTCTCCTGGCTTGTGCATATGCTGTGTGCGCTGTTCCCGTACTGCTTTCCCTCTTGGGAGACATTCTTTGAGCTGACATGTTCTATGTCCTTTCCTGAACTCTCTTTTTAGAATTTTGGTAATTGATGGCCCAAACGTGATACATTTTTATTACTCTGTACTCTTAAATTAAAATGGCTGATATTGATATATTTACATCCTAAATTTACTGAACAACTCTAACCATTCATAAATCCTGTTTCAGTCTCTCTATGGCTTGTCTTCATTGATTGATTGTGCATACCAATATTGTATTAATGAAGGATCGGAATTCTAATAGAGAGGTCTATGGTCAACAGATCCTGATGTTACTATTTTACTTGGCTCTAACTGAATTATTGGTTTGCATGGTCCTAGCCTGACTGAATTTCTTCAGGAGATTTGGTCTAGCAGTAAATAATTGTATATTTGTGTAGCACAGTCTTGAGAGATATATATATGAATCTAATCCTAAATTTGTAGGTCACTTACCCAATTCCTGGCCCTCATTGGATAACTGGATTGTATCCCTTATATGCGACGCCTCTCAGCATGGTTAAAAGTTTCATCGGAGGACCAAGTAAATAACTCTGAGGTGTAGTCCCAGAAAAAAATTAAGATCAAAGTTAATGGCCCGGTGAAGCTACAGCAGCAGCCTAGACATAGAGGAACAAGACAGCAGACACCAGACTGGGATGATTGGTTCTTACATTAAATAGAAAAAATAATAATATGCCCACTTGAAAGGTTGAATAATGATAATTGAACTAGAGATAATTAAAAATGGTTAGATGAATGTCCCTGAAAACACGGGTTCGGCGGAATCATATTAAGTTAAAACCACACACAATAAACGAGTTTGGATCTAAGAAGGGAAAGGAATTGCTTTGCTGTATGCCTACGGTCAAATAAATCCATGATATTTCATTTAATGCAGACGTGTAGCACTCAGTAATGACCAGTATAATGCCAATGATTAACAAAATGTAATCTTTGGATGTAAATGCCCATACCAAATAATTTTCCTTTTTTCTGTGACAGATGAAGATTTGATGTAGCTGAAAGGTGCAGGAAGAAATTACAGATGAAACCATTCATTTTGAGACAAAACTCCATTTATACTCAATCAATCAATCAGAACATTTATAGAGCGTGCTACTCACCCGTGAGGGTCTCAAGGTGCTGAAGGGAGGAGGGGGTGCCGCTACTGCTCGAATAGCCAGGAGTTTCCTGAAGGTGAGATGGTCCTGGGTCAGTCGTAGGTGTGCGGGGAGGGAGTTCCATGTTTTGGCTGCCAGGTAGGAGAACGATCTTCCTCCGGTGGTGGTTCTGCGGATCCGTGGGACAGTGGCGAGGGGAGGGTGGCGGAGCGGAGCTGGCGGGTGGGTGTGTAGAACGAGAGGCGGCTGTTGAGGTATTCGGGGCCCATGTCGTGGAGCGCTTTGTGTGCGTGGGTGAGGAGCCTGGACGTGATCCTCTTGCTGACGGGGAGCCAGTGCAGGGTTCTCAGGTGGGTGGATGTGTGGCTGTGGCGAGGGATGTCGAGGATGAGTCGTGTGGAGGCGTTCTGTATGCGTTGAAGTCGTTTCTGCAGTTTGGCTGTGGTTCCTGCGTAAAGGGCGTTTCCGTAGTCCAGTCGGCTAGTGACGAGGGCCTGGGTGACGGTCTTTCTGGTTTCAGTGGGGATCCACCTGAAGATTTTTCGGAGCAAGCGCAGGGTGTTGAAGCAGGAGGATGAGACGGCGTTGACTTGCTTGGTCATCGTGAGGGCCTTTTGACACAGGCACTGGAAAAGGACAACATAAAGTAAGGCACAAAAGAGAGGACCATGCAGAAGGGTTCACTCCGTCCATTAAAACCATATGCTTTTCCATATATATATTAGGCCAATATTTATAAAGACATTCTTCAAACGTGTTGAGTATGCCCAGGGAGTGGTTAATCTAAAAAAAGGACTGATTTCTTAGGGGAGCCTTATATATCTACGAGCCACTATGAGTGGACAAGTTCACTGGGGGATTATCTGGTGCTCTGTATACTTAGGAGCTATTAATAAAACACACTCCTTTTCATGCTAATAATACTTTTAATATATTTTTAACCCACTGTGTGACTGTTTTGGGGAACTTGTAGTGATTACATATAATGCATGAAACCTTTTTTCCACGTGGGGAACAATATTTAAGACTTGTGAGCGTGCCTAATAATATGTAAAGGGACACTGAGGGGTAAATTTAGATGCCCTCTTGATCAAATGGAAAGCTTGATTGGTGTGAATGACTATAAAATATCACTAATTTAATAGATATTGCAGGAACAATAAGTAGTCACATTTTAGGGTGCGCTGCCAGAATAATATGTGAATTACTGCTTTTCATTTTTTCACAATTTTCCTCTATTTGAGCTTTTCTTGAATAATCATTAATCTATGGTTTACTTTATGTTGCAGTTGGAATCTGTATTAGACACCCGTGGCAGCAGGTTTTGTACCAGAAACGTGACTAGGCCTATTTTGTTTCCCCAAAAAACTTAAACAATCTATATGTCTTGATAACTGCGCTTGACATGGGATGCTGTATCTGTGCAGATAATGGTCAATTGATCATAGGTTTGAGTCATCAAAGAGATAGATAAAATCTGTGAGGTGACCATATACACTTGGTTTTATCTATGACATTGCACACAGGCAGGGTAAATATGAATATGTCCTGCAGCGTATGACACATTGTATATATATTTTGTTTTCATCCAGGCCCATATATGTTCACATTTCTTATTTCACATCTCTGGCAATTGGTCTGATAGCTGTAACTTCTTTACATCATTAGCAAAGACTTTTATCCGCTTGGGCAAACATCAGTGGTTGCCAAAAAAAAGTGTCACAGGAGTTAGAATATATCTAGGTTGGCTGCAAACAACTTAAATGCTTTGTGCATGTATCTGGTGGTTATGTATACCCGACACAATTAGCCCTGATATGAAGAATCATGGGCAGTGAATTTGGGGTTTCCTCACATTGCAAGTACAAGGAGATTTGAGTGATCCATTACTTTTCCTCCTTACATTTTCCGAACAGATTCAGATACACAGACCTAGGATCTGAGTACACAGATCTTGATTTTATAGGATGGGTATAATACATTGAACTATTACATGCTCATTACCTTTGTAGTGCGTTGGACATGAACAGATCCTTCACCACACTGAGAATAAAATTCTTCCAACAGAACGATTCGCTTTAAAAAAATAAAAAGAAATTCTGAACACAAAGCAAGTGCTTCCCTCACACCTGGAATTTGTTTTTGACAAAAGTAAAAGCAAACAGTACCATTGGGTGCCATCTTCATTCAAATTTATCAATTCATCCGTGCTCTTGGGCATAACCCCCCCGCAAAGACCGATGCAGAAGCATACCGGTGGAAAGGGGACCATGGCCACTCTGCAGCAGTACCTCTTCCTTGTGGGCTCCTATATGGTGATCATCTCAGCACTACCATCTCAAACATTAATCCACTCACTAGGCACCAAGGAGGATGGGAGTGTTCCCCTAGGCATTGCAGGTGTTCCCTCCCAAATTAAACATAAAAAAGAGCCTTTCTGCCCCACCAGGTGGACAATTAGTGGTTTATCTCAATCGCTCCCACAGGAGGCAGAAGACCCACTAGACACCAGGAAATGACACAATAAATAAGGGGAAACTAAAAACCATGTTATATATAATAGCATTTGTAATAAAAAAAGAGATGGTACAACCAGCCCAGGCATTAAGATACTAGAGCCCCAGTAGCCTTTTTGGCCCTGGAGATCAGATTGAAGTGTCTTACCTAATCTTCGCCACAGGAGGACAGGATGCCTCTAGACACCAGGGAATTGAAATAAAAAAAGAAGCAGTGAAGTGGCCAGCCTAGGCATTGGGCCCTGTCCTCATCCTATAATAGGCCTACTGGGTTTGCTGCTCTCCTCGGGTGGGATTATGAGATTTACCCCCAATCTGCTCCCTGGAGTGAAAAAAGTCCATTAGACACCAGGGAACATATAATAAATGTAAAAGAAAGAAGGGGTGAGACTGGGTTTGGCCTCCTCAGGCATCTGAGTTTGCAGCATCCAATAAACACCATAGTAGTCTTTTTTCTTATTTTTGGGGGCAGATTGGTCCTTGTATGGCTGCACTGATTATCTGCAAAAAGAATGGACGAAACCAGGGGCCATGCAAACATCACATTGACTTCAGATAATCACACTTTCATTTTTTTGCAATGTATGTGATAGGCCCACCCACACAACTCATAAAAGTATGAAAATGCTTGGTGTTAGGAATTTGGCACAGTTTCTCATCAATAATTTCACTGCAAATGTAGCATTGATATTATCAATGATGTCATAGAAGATGTAATTCCTGATGTAATATGTGAGGTAATTAATAGTGCATAGCGAGGGTGCGAGTTGTAGTTACCTTAGGGTACATTTTCACAGGTTTATAAATTCACTTTATTTATACATTCATTTTATTATAAAAATGTAAAAATTAAGACAAGGTAAACTATATAGTCTTTCTATAAATGCCATGCATCAAGTCTTTCAGTTTTTTAAATTAATGTTATGGGTCCGTGGATCTGTCATGAATCCTGGGACAAAAAAGGGGTCTGCCAGTCATAAATATATACTAAAACACCAACATATTTATTACAAACATATGCTAGTGCAATTTCTTTAAGTGTATCACTACCTGTGCATGGCTGTGTGAGTGAATGTGTGGGTGTGTGACTGGCTATATGGGAGCATGAGTGGCTGTGTGGGTGTGTGGATAGGTTTTTGAAGAGCTGTGTGGGTGTGTGAGTAGTTTTGTGGTATGTAAATGGATAAGCGAGTGGCTGCATGAGTGTGTGAGTGGGTGTGTGAATGGTCATGTGGGTGTGTAAGTAGTTGTGTGAGTGGCTTTGTGGGTCAGTGAATGGGTGTTTGAGTGATTTTGTGTGTCTGTTAGTGGGTGTGTGAGTGGTTGTGTATGTGGTTGTGTGAGTGCGTATGAGTGACTGTGTGGATCTGAGAGTGGGTGTTTGAGTGGTTTTCTGGGTCTGTGAGTGGATGTATGTGTGGGTGAGTGGTTGTATGGGTGTGGAAGTGAGTGAGTGAGTGTGTGAGTATGTGTGCAGGTCTGTGAGAGGATGTATGTGCTTTTCTAAATTGTGGTCCAGAACCATGGATCCCCCAGAATATGCCTGAATCCATGAGAGTCCAGGCAGTTCCTTGGTTTCTTTTCTGCTAAAAAACAGTTTTGGACAATTTCCTGCCCCTAAGGGGTCCCTCACAGACCCCTCCATCAGTCCCATGGGGTCAGAATACCTCTACCATGACCCCTTCTATAATTTTTACATTTTATTTCTTCCCCTGTGAACTGTGTCCCGATGCACAAAATAGCAGCAACAACTTTCCTTTCAGGTTATAGCCAGCCAATCACGGCATTGCTGTTAGCGCATGGATCAGCAAAACCGCCCGGATCCACAGAGGATCTGCAGCAGATCCACATCAATGTCCACATCAATTTCAAATGGAGCCAAAGATATTTGCAAAACAAAAAACGCTTTTCCTATGGAAACTAGGTCCTAACTACAGCAACCTGCTTGGGACCTATCTATATATTTTTAACATCAACTTAAGTTAATTTAATACAATATTATATCCTATGAGGTTCTTTCTAGGCCTGTGTGAAAACTGTAGCATAATAATTTGACTGTATAAGCCTACACTTTTGCGTAACTTTACACTCATATATGGTGAATATCCAAAAGTACTGAAGTTACTCAAAAGTAAGTGTAAGTTTACCATTGTGAATAGAGCCCGATTTCGCTACATTGCATTCTGTGGCTTTTTTTGTTGTCACACAAAAGGTACTGTTTATATCAGAAGTGTGGGAACAGTGGGTCATAGTAATTCTGAGGCTCCCCGCAGATTCTAAAACGTTCCTTTATAGAAATATGAGGAAAATGCCTGAGTTTAAGCAAGATTTGAGTTTAGCCAGAAATTTCAGGTGAGAAAATGTTGTTGGGTCCTTGGAAGTCACACAGCCATACAAACCTAGAGAATGTCTAGGTTTAGTAGGCTTCCCTAGCTGGCCACTAATCTTCTGCCAAAATACTGCAGCTTTCCAAATTCACAAAAAAGATTAATTTGCAAGCAAACCATGAGATGTCTCCCTGTTGTGTTTTGGTGCCTTTTCTGTTGCAGGCGATGGTCCCAGAAACACAAGTAAGATATTGTTTATATTGGAAGAAGTGTAGGAATATTGAATAATAGAACATTTGCTGTTGTTGATTTAATTACTCCCCAGTTTTGGATTGTAAATTGAAGTCAGTGTGCAAGAAAGAACACATTTTACAAATTTCCCCCTGAATAACCCGATAGTATGTGTAAACCCAAATTCTCAGTTATACAAATAACAACTATTTCTAAACCCAGGATTCTGGCTACATTTAAAAATGCATTGATTTCCTTCATGCCCAGTTTTCATTTATGATATATTACCAGGGGTGGGTGGAAAACGTCATTATGCTTGCAGAGTTTGTGGAATTTGGGAACTCAGCGATTTGCATGTACAACAGAGTTCCCGCTAAATTTCACCATCCAGAGCGTGGCCGGATTTCTTTTTCCATTGCAATATGTAAGACTTGTTCTGACTGGTCAGCACCACAAAACTTGCTGGCTGCTAGAAAATGCATGCAAGATTTGACCCAGCTAGTGCGGCTTCCACCCGTGACTGTGCCTTTCTCATGATGCTAGCAAGCATGAGCGACTGTGGCCTAACCTCGAGCAGAATCTCTACACGAGAAGCAGCTAAATCGCCATGAAAGGATGTTTCCAGTGTTGATATTCTACTCCAACGGACTGTTCAAGTTGTTTTTCAGTGCAAGAAGCCTTTTTTAATTTGACTTTTTTTTTCAAATAGAAGGAAGTGCCCCAGAGACTCCAACATCCTGTTCCTATCCAGTAGGCTCCTGTGCTTTGTCCATCTCTCAGTCACTTTTCCTTTGGATTTGGAGCTGGAAGGGTAACTCTCTTTGTCTGCTGCCTATATACCATTGGATGTAAGGACATTGTTTTTGTGATATCAAATGTAGGTTTAAAAACTGTTTAAAAACTATTGTATAGGGGTATTTGTTTGATCGTGGGAACGCACTGTATTAGTTTTTACTTTAATTCAATTTGTAAAATGTATTGTGGTGGGTGGCTTGCAGTTTCCTTAGGGGCCAAGTTGCGTTTTGGCATTACATTTTTATTTTTTTGCAAATGAAAGATGTTGCACAGTTCGGTAAATTTTCTCCATGTTTGTTAATACATTTTCCATATTTTCATTTATTTTACTATATGGCCTATTCTACTGCATGCCCGGTACTAGTCATGGGTGCACAAAACAACTGTTTCTGGGATGTTCATTGTTTAAAACATTGTTTATGGCAGGGAGGACATTGTATTAAATAAATACATTGTTTTTCTTGGGTATTTCATGTTTTTGTCTGCAAAAAGTGTATAGGTGGGGTATATTTTATGCCTTGGAAGGATGTGTGTTGATGTCGAATTTTTATAGCTCGGTTAATTCTTTGGGGGACATTGCTGAATTAATGGTAGTGTTTTCTTCAGTTTTACCATGCCAATTTTGTCTGGCCAGTGAGTGTGTTTGCAATAGGTCACCATCCATTTGTCTTTGTTCTCCATGCCGTGTGGCCAGTAGCCATTTTGGGTAGTCAGTGTCCATAGGCCTGCATGTGTTTTTTGTTTTCCAGGGTTTCTTGCTTGTTGTTTGATCATCTGGCCTCCAACCATTTAATGTAGCCAACCAGTGTGTTTTTGCCATAGGCCTGCATGTGCTCTTTGTTGTCCATGCCTCCTTGCTGGCTGTTGTTGTTTGACCATGTGGCCAGTGGCTATTTTGAATAGCCAGACAGTGTGCTTTTGCAATAGGCCTGCGTGTGTTTTTGTTGTGGCCATGCCTCCTTGCTTCTTGTCGTTGCTTGACCATGTGGCCGGTTGCCATTTGGTGTAGCCAGCCAGTGTGCATTGGCCATAGGCCTGCTTTTGTTCTTTGTTATGGCCATGTCTCCTTGCTGGTTGTTGTTGCTTGACCACGTGGCAGGTGGTCAATATGTTTAGCCAGCCAGCATAATTTTTCTATAGGCCTGCATGTGTTCTTTGTTGTGCCCATGCCTCCTGGCTGAATGTTGCTGTTTCACCATATGGCCGGTGGCCAAGTTTGTGTAGCCAGCCAATGTGCTTTTGTCATAGGCCTGCATGTGTTTTTTGTTGTGGCCATGCCTCCTTGATGGTTGTTTTTGTTTGACCATGTGGCCAGTTTCCATTTTGTCTAGCCAGCCAGTGTGCTGTGGCCATAGGCCTGTATGTGTTCTATGTTGCGGCCATGGATCCTTGTTTGTTGTTGTTGGTTGATCAAGTGGCCATTTTGTGTTGCCAGCCAGTGTGCTTTGGCCATAGTCCTCCATGTGTTCTTTGTTATGGCATGCCTCCTTGCTGGTTGTTGTTGACTCACCAAGTGGCCAGTGGCCATTTTGTGTAGCCAGTTAGTGTGCTTGTGCCACAGGCTTGCATGACTTCTTTGTTATGGCCATGCCGCTTTCCTTGTTGTTGTTGGTTGACCATGTGGCCATCGGCCATTTTGTGCAACCACTCTTAGTTTAGTTATTCCCAGTTTTCATTCAAAGCCATTTTCTAGGGATATTTATAGGACAGAGCAATGCCTTTTTGTTTATGACCAATTTTTTTTTTACGTATCTCTGATATCAGTTTAATAATGTTTGATGATCATTGTATTTTATGTATATTATGATTATTATGAACAGTGTTTTCTATTATATGCATTTTTGTTTACATTTTTTACTTGCACCTTGTTGCCTCCTAATGGGTTTCTCATAGCCTGTAGTACACCAGCAATTAATTATTTTGTTATTTTTTTCTTTTTCTTTTTAATTTACCCAACCATTCCCTGCTTGCCATAGGCATACAGCTGCACAACAGCAATACATTTTTAAGTATTATTCCATTTTAACCTGGACTACCTGACTGCCATAGCTGCACAAACACAAGCATACACTTTTTAAGGATTATTCAATGTCTCCCTAAACCCCTTGTCTGCAACAGGTGCACACCAGCATTTATTTTTTAAGAATTATTCCATTTCCCCTGACCACTTTTACTGCGATAGGCGCACACCAGCATACATTTTTTAATGATTATTCAATTTTTCCCTGCACCTCCCTGACCACAACAGGTGTATCCCTGTATTAGATGCACATAAAACAAAAAATTACATCTATATGTTGTTTGTGCAGATTGGAAAATAAATATTTATGTTACGGTGATGTGGTTTGATTTTGGAAATAATGCGCTATTGTTGATTATTATTTTGGATAATAACTTAATTAACCACACTAAATTATATTCTCTATGTCTGTACTGGATTCAAACTGCAACAATTACACGTTTCACAAAATGTTTTTTTGCTTGTTTGCTTTTAGGTGCACAAGAGACATCACCCAGAGTACTGCCAGACAGAAGGTCTGTACAAAGTTGCATGACGACACAACATGTGAGTCCTCCAGTCTCTTCTGCTTGTGGAACTAAGTGCCACTGCCACGTGCCGGCTTCAAGATGGCCCAGAGAAAGATACTGCCAAGAAAGTGGCCAGTGAGAGAATAAGCAGCTTTCCACCACTGGCATGCCAACCTGAACCTTTTTCTGCAAACATGTGCCTGCCGCACCAGCGCACTGGAGCAAGCTGGTAGCAGCACTCCTGAATCAACAGCACCACCCACAACCTAAGCCCAAGGCCATGTTTTCTTACTTAAAGAGCCACTGCAATCATGGCAACTCTGACGAGCAGTGACATTGAGTTGAATGTCTATCTTTTACAAAGTATTACCCAACCATTTCAAGAAACTGAGCACAGTGGACAACAACCACAGCCAGTAATAGTAGATGTTACTAAAGTAGGAGCATAATACTATGTTGAGCTGCCTGCTGAGCAATAACCTTCTGTTTTAGAACCATTGGCTTCCAGATATTCAGTAAGAAAATGCCCAATTCTGATGATCTGGACATGGATTGGACCCTGGATGAGTCCGAGACACACCAGGAGAGGCTTGAGAAACAGAAAGTTCCTGAAAGCCATTTGATTATGGAAATGGGTGAGGATGTCAATGAGCAAGTCATTTTTTAAGAAGTCCAGAGGAACCCAACTTTACTCCTCCTATTCAACCTGTTCCAAGGGCAGTGGCACAACCACTACTACTGAAATGGATGTGTACAGACTCTGTCACATATGTCAATGTGCACTACTCATGCCCGTGTGGTGCAATAGTTATTTTACAAAATTCTTGATTAATTTTTTATGCTGTTTTTTCTTTTATAACTTTTTAAACTCATTACCAAGTAGTAGTAGTGCACCTTGATGTATGTGACAGAGTCTGTACACAGCCATTTTGTTGATATGTTTACCTAACGGGAGTAGGTCAGGCTTCAAGTTAGCACACAACAGATTCATTTAGTTAAACAAAAGATTATTTTCACTACACATAGAACGTAGGTGTGCAGGATTTATCCACACTTTGAAGTATACTTCAACAACCACAACCACTGCCAGCCCCAGCTCCCATATTTGAAAGACACCCTCTGAGACCTGCCTCCATCACTAGCTCAGTAGAGGTATGCCATGCAGAGATCCAATTGTCGACACACCCGCCTACCTCCAGTTCTTTGTGCATTGGCAGTGTCACCACCATTGGCCCACTGAAAAGTTCACCTTTCCCGTTTGGGACTTTTGTGCTCTTAGCAAGCAGGAGGATGACATTACAATATGCTCCATTTGCCATGCAAGTGTTTATCGAGAGAAGCCTGGTTCAAACTATGGTACTGGAGGCCAAACGGCCCATATGCAAAAACCACGCAATCCAGTGGAAAGCGCACCTTAAAAAGGTGGTGGTGGTGATGAGAGCAGTAAACCAACTCTAGCCATGGTGGGAGGTGAAGGTGATGAGGAAGAAGAGGTTGAAATGCTCTTTACACAAAGCAAACCTCTTTCCATTACTGTGCCAGTATCACCAGCCTTATCAACCTCTGAATGGCACAAGAGTCAGATGGGGACACCACAGTAACAGCATAGATTACTGCCCCAAGACACAGATTGAGTCTCCCACCTCCTGGTTCTCTCCAGAAGTCACCTGATTCTGTGCACCATAAAAGAAAAAAATCCAGGCTACTATTATGGTCATGTTTAGGCAGGAGGGGCCGTTGGAACCCAACCACCCAATGGCACGTTTGTACAATGGGAAGCTCGCTAAAACGTTAGTACTGGACCTCTTTCTCTTGTGGAAAGAGAGGGCTTTTTAGAATTTATGACAGTCATCTACCCAAAATGGAAGGTTCCCAGCCGAACATATTTTGCCGGTTTTGTTGTTCCAGCGCTCCATCCCAATGTGCTGCAATTGTTTGGGCAAGCTTTGCAACAGCGCACTATTCACACTACCCACCTCACAACAGACATGTAGACCAGTTGTCAAGCCACTGATTACACATGTATCACTGCACACTGGATTTCTTTTGTGGGAATTAGACAACAGGTACATATAGGTCTCGGAGCTGAAGAAAGTTTTAAGAATGTTCAGTGGTATGCAACAGTAGCTATGTTCACCATGTAGAAGTCCCATGCTGCTGCAAACATCTTGGAAGACTTTAATAGCAATATATTTGAATGACTGTGACTCATAGGTCTCAGAATTGGCTTTTTTGCCATGGACAATGGAGTAATATAGTTAAGGCCATGGCAGATGGTAGCTATTTCAGGGTCCTGTGTTTGGCACATTACATTGTCCTCATTTTGCAGGACTTTCTTCAAAAAGAAGACATAGTCAGCACGCATTTCAGCCATTCTTTTAATGCCTGGAAACAGTTGAGGACCATTCAGCATGATAATAGAATACCAGTTAAAACCCTCCTCATACAGCAGGCGCCAACACACTGGAACTCGACCTATTACATGTTGCAACATCTGTTTCAGCAGTACAAATCGACCAATGAGTATGTCATTCCAAGAGAAGAGGATGCAACTGTGAAAAAGATGTCCATTGTGATGGACAAATAAAGTCTAGTGAGATGCCGGCTAGAGATGGTACTTCCTTTTGAGGTTTTCCCATGGGAAGTCAGCGAGGAGGACAGCACGATGACCTGCTACAGGACCAGTTAAAAAGGATGTCTGAAAGCTTTGTAGGTGTAAACGAAGATGCGCATAATTTGGTTCAGAACTTAATCCTTCGCTTGGCTTATAATACAAGGCTGCAAAGAAACATTGTTTCATCCAATTAGTACCTATGTGCCACAGTACTTGATCCACTATACAGAAACACTACTGCCCTCTTTTACTCCTTTTTCAGAAGGGGATATTTCAGAACACAATACATAGATTGTTCAGCCAGCCAGAGAACTGGAAGAAGCACGGTTAAAAATGAGAGCCCCAACCCGCCACATGATCTTGGGTGCTGCCTTCAACTTCCAGAGAGGGCAGACCTGTTGTCTTACAGCAGCCAACACCAGCAATATTAACGCTGGCAGCAATAACAGCAGGAAAACAACAATCTGCCAGAACCTCTTCATTGGACTGGTGTCAATTTGCAGGTCTTAATTGAAGGCAAAATAGGTTGAGTAAGTGGCAGCACCAATGATCATTCATATGATGTTCCAGGACTATATGGATGACCCAAGAGAGGTCTATGTGGAATGAAACCTATTGATTTATTGATATGGGAAGATGCACCAATGGCCAGAGCTCAGCAGGCTGACAATAAAGTATAGGGCTTGTCCAGTAGCCAGTGTGTCTGCTGAGTGTGTGTTCAGTGCAGCTGGCATAGTTGTCACAATGAGAAGGACCTGTCTCTTGTCTCCAAAAACGGGGAGATTTACCATGATCAAAATGAATCAGCACTTCATACCACACAATTACACAGTTCCTAAAATATCACAGGAGGAAGATGAGGGTGATTAGTCAGACTCAAGTGTATTAGATGCAGTTTTTTTGGTTCCTTGTAAAGGATTTCCTAGTGAAAAACTAAACAGATATCTTTTGGGGAAAAATAAAAATAAAGTACCTCTCATTAATGAGTAAGATATTATGGACTATGGAGTACACTTATGCTAAATTAATGGAGGCATGCTAGCTAGAGCATCCGGTACTTTGCTACCCTCTGCAGTCTGCAGCTGGGGCAGCTGAAATAACAATTATCTTACTTTAATCCAATGGCACTGCTCTTCTCCAAATGCAAATACCTGCCAATTCCACCATCATTCCAAAGAGGCAGATGAATAATAATGATAGTACGTCACACACATCACTTATAAAATGCGGATATCCTGTATGCCATACGTAGTTGGTGGGAAAAACAATGCATTGCAGTACAGAGAAAAGAGTGGGATATATAGATTGTATTTGACACATACATCAAAGAGTATCCCATCCATAAAACTCGAAATCAGGCATTCGCTCTCCACCACAAATTATTTCCAACAAATACATTCACTTGGCAGTAAGGAACGTAACTTACTTTCTACATCATGGTAAGTTAGAGGAATTAGGCTGGGTAGACAGAGGTTTTGATATAGAACAGTGGGGTGCCAATGATCATCATCATGTGCCTAAGCTTTGGCTTCGGTCATTGTGTTTGACGAATGTGGAAAGGGAAAAACGTGAACAGGCATAAATCCGTTATGTAAACCAAACAATATATGAATCACTTGGCAAGAAAAATGTGCACATGCCAAGAATAGGTTTTTCAATTTTTTGAGTAGGCTGGGATAGAAATTAGGAAAGAATAAAAAAGTGAAGTACTAGGAGGTGATTGAGTGGGCACTAAGAGGGAAACACATCTTATTTTTGGTTTGCAACGCATAGAAAACTTTGTAACTGCTGCAATTACACAGCCAACACTGTAGTACTGAATTGAATCATCCTGCAGTTAGGTCATGGGTTATGAAATGCCATGGGCAGTGGGGTGATGGATGATGATGGGTAGGTTCTGTCTCTCTTAACAAATACAGTGAGTAAAGGGAATAGGTAGAAAATTAAAATGCCCCCCACTTTGAGCCAAAGCTTTGATAAAACCAAGGAAGTGAAGTAGGTGAGCAGAAGAGCTTGTTTCTTCATCCAAGTAATTATGCATTCAGCATTTCATTGTTCTATTGACCCTTTGATACCCACAATATAAGCTCCACATTATCTCATCCAATTTCACCATTCCATCCCATCTATCCAAATATACACCCATATATCCATTCCTCCATCCATACATCCATCCACATCATTCATTTGGCTCCCTCCTTTCTCCTGCTCTCCTCAATTGGTTACCACCGGAGTTCCGCAGGGATCCTCCCTTAGCCCTCTCCTCTTTAACATTTATGTTACGCCATTGATATATCTGGCAGGGGAGCTTGGGGCTAAGGTGATGGCCTATGCGGATGATACCCAGCTGCTGTTTACCTGGGATAAAACATTGGATTCTGTCTCAGCGGCGCAACAATGCTTAGTTTCCATTTTTAAATGGTTGGCGGATGCACAGCTTAAGTGCAATGAACAAAAATCGGAGATTCTGCTCTTTGGCAAGTTTCCCGCTGATTTCCGAGAGCAGTTGTGGCCGTGGGACTCCCCACTGCCCCTTTCTATGGGACAGCACACCAAAAACCTGGGAGTATGGTTCGATGAGAGTCTTTCTTTCTCAACACATATTAAGAAAACAGCTGGGTGTTGTTTTGGCCTTCTTAAGACTCTCAGGAACTTTTTCCCACTCCTACCGCAGGCAGCAAGAGAAGCTGTTACATGTGCGTTGATTCTATCACGATTGGACTATGCCAATGCTCTCTATGCCGGTGTCCCTGGCTACCTGCTTAAAAAACTACAGGTGGTCCAGAATATGGCAGCCAGACTGCTTTTGGGCATCTCGGCAAGGAATAGTGTGGCTCTCCAATTGCGCTCTCTCCATTGGCTGCCTGTGGCAGATAGGGTCAAGTTTAAATCTCTGGTTTTGGCCCATCGTGCCCTCCATGGCTATGGTCCCCTTTTTCTTCAGAGGCGCTTTTCTTTTTACGTCCCCTTGCAGGCCCTTCGATCCTTGTCCCTTTGCTTTGCCTGGGTTCCGCGTTTCAAGTTCCAGAGGTTGGGGGGCAGCTCCCCTGTGGTGAAGTCAAGTTTGGCATGGAATACCCTCCCCTTCACCCTTCGTTCCATTCAGGACCCAGTGGTGTTTAAAAAGAAGCTTAAAACGCATTTCTTTGTCTTATAGTCTCTCCTTGCACCCCTCTGGTTTCGCGCCGGGACACTCACGAGTATCCGAGCGCGTTATAAATGGATATAACATAACATAACATAACATAACATTCACCTACCCACCCTTTCAACCATCCTTTCACCCATCCATCCATTTACCCACCCACGCATCTTTCACCCATCTACACTTTCATCTATCCTTTAAGCAACCTGATCATCCTTTCACTCAAGAGACATCCATTCACCCACATACACTTTCATCCATATTTTCACCTACCTGTGCAACCTATCACCCACCTATGCAGCCTCTCATCCATTATGCAGCCTTTCACTCATATACCATTTCACGCATCCTTTCTTTTAACCTTCCATCCTTCTTTCCCTTTTTCATCAACCATTATTTTTAGTGTTCATTATGAGCTTTTGTCTGCTGAGTTGTAGATAGAAAAGGGCATAAAAACTCAACCCATGCTGTAGCTGCCAAAGTGTAGGGGGGGTTTCACGATGCCCTTGCAGAGTATAATAGTAATTGTCAATAAGTAAGCAATGTGACTTACCACCAGCTGTACCTGCTGCCACTGGGACTCCCCCACCAACCGTTGCCATGTCTGCTACACTGGCGCTGCTGTTGGCCCCAGCACTGGTGATCTGTGTAGCTAGAAAAAACATTAATCATTTTAGATGCTAAATACGCCTCCCCTATAATTTTTTTAAACAAAATAGTAAAACCGCAATATATCGCAACGGTTTGGTTATCAGTATTTTCTATCAAAAATATAACTTTGAGCATTTTGTTGGTTAACAATGTTAGGAAAGCCAGATAGTCATGCCAACTAAAAAAAATTGTAATGGAGGGACATAGCTATGATGACTTTGAGTCATTGAAGCACAATAAAGGGTGGAAGAATTGGTCAATGAAGGACATATGGTCAAATGCAATTAGACTTTTCTCATACTACTTTCCAGCCATGCTGCGCTATCATCAAACCTGCTGGTATACTACTGTATAAATGAATGATGATATACATAAAACACAGCACTGGGGGAGTCGACCATGACCACACTCTTGCTTTACTGTTTGAGCATGAGCTAGAAATAGCAAGCCTTCTCATCAAACATATGGAGAATAGCTTACTTGTGCATGCCGTCTTCACAGTGGAGTACCTGACCTAACAACTGTTCTCCTAGTCTTGCAGTGCCAGTCCAAAAGCTATATAAGGAGACAGGGAAAGCTTACTAACAAAGCAGAAGAACTCTACAGACTAGTACAGACATGAGGAAGTCAGTTACAGACACATGAGCTATATGAAAAAACTAGGAAAAGGCAGGGACAGCAAGAATTTAACAAACATTGGATAGAACGAAGAGGAGTTGAAAAACTAAGAAGACAGGCACAGTAAAGGTAAACAAAGGAAAAAATATTCTAAATGGGGAGAGGTAAAAGTTAGGAGAATAATGATAATATTAACAGGAGGACTCACTGGGGCCAGTAGATCCATCAGCCTCAGTACTGGTGGTGGCATTCCCCGTTCCTGACCCACATCCGAAGCCCTCTTCTTGCACTTGGATGCTGATGTAAGAAATAAAGAAGATTAAAAAAATAGGATAGTGATACAATTAATCTCCCCAAAAATATTTTGACAGGCAAATGCAGTAACATTATACTTTTCTAAATCAAATCACCTATAGTACTAGTATCAAGTTGACCTATTCCTAATTTCCTAAACCTAAGGCTCAGGCCAAATTTCCAAAACCTAAGCTACATTTTGAACTACTAATGCATTGCAATGAATAATCTTTGCTTATCATCTCTTTTTCAGCCCCCTTTGATAGGCCATCTCAGTCTCCCTTTTTTGCAATTCATAGATGTGCATACTGCACATCACTGGGAGATTGCATGTGACAGTATTGGCAACCTCAAGGTAGCCAGGCAGTACCGGCACTACCGCCACCACTCGCTGTTGCTCTCTGCTCTGCCATGGTGCTGTGTGGAAATAAAGAAGAAATAAGAAAAGGAAGGAATTAATAGAAGAAGTAAGAAAGAACTAGGTAAGTAAGGGAAAAATAAAAAAAATAAAAACTTAAAATACACAAACACAAAGACACATACTAATAAAATAAAGGTAACTGTGGGACGGTTTACAAGCCCCTTGGTGTTCTGGTATGTCACTTTTAATATGAGAAAAAGTTACATACCACTTGAAAATAAACCCCTTAATTTAGATACACAAATCAGGCCCAGAACATGCATTGAACAGGAAAGCAGGTAAAACAAAATGGCCCACCCCATGTGAACAGCGTGGTGCTGTTCAAATTGGTTTTGCAGTGTAGAAGTGCACATCACACTACTGGCATGTGAAAAAACAGTGCAAGTGGGTGAACAAGTACTTCTGCCTGCTTGCAGAGTTTTGAGGAATCCCACTGAGATTTTTGGGCAATCCTCGGAATTCCACGAGTTCCAGCTGCTGTACTAGATTTTACCATATGAATTGCTGCATATGTGGTAGATAGTGAAATGTCATTATTATTATTTATTATTATTTTTATTTATGAATTTTATATAACGCTAGCTGGACCCGAGGGCATCAGAGCGCTTTACAAAAAGTGTCATATATACAATCAAGCAGCACAGAGATCATAATAGGACATTCTGATTTGTGACGAGTAGAGTTCAAACAAAAGAAGTAGCAAATAGAAAGAAAACAAACATAATGAGTACTGGTCACACAAAACGAGTAGCCAATAGGTTTTCTTATTCGGTGAGGAGGGACTGAGGTAGGGCCCCAGGAGGTAAAGGAGGTCAAGGTCCCAGGACACAAGACACAGATTCAAAGTCAAGTGGAGTGCCGGCTAAGGCACTTCAGTGGAACCTATTGGTTCACTAGGGAGCGATCGAGGAAGAGGACTTTGAGCAGACTTTTGAATTTTGCAAAAGAGGGGATCGTTCTGATGTGGGGTGGAATAGAGTTCCAGATTTTAGTCGCATTACCAGCAAACGACCTGGCCGCAGTTTGTAGTTTGCGTGTTTTCAGCGGGATGAGAAGCAGAGTGTTGAAGCTCCTGTGGTTCCTGGTCTGGCCAGCTTTTTTGAGTTTGGAAGCCAAGTATTCTGGGTTGCCTGTGTGTAGGGCTTTGTGTATGAGGCTGTTCTGAAGCTGGCCCACATTTCAATGGGGAGCCATTTTAGTTCTCTGAGTGCCGGCGAGATGTGGTTGAATTTCTTAGTTCTGGTGACCATTCTTGCTGCTGCATTGAGGGTTGTTTTGAGGGGGGCGAGGTGGGATTTTGCTGTGCCTGAGAGGACTGCATTCCTGTAGTCTAGTTTGGACTGCACCAATGCTTGAGTGTCTTGTTGACGGTCCTTGGGCGGGAGGAAGGGTTTTATTTTGTGCAGTAGCTTCAAGTTGAGGAAGGCGCTTTTTGCAGCGTTTTTGATGTGTTCATGTCCAGTTTTGGGTCTAGGGTGCTACCTAGAGATTTTTCAGAGTCCGCCAGGGTGAGGTTACCATTTAGTGCATCAATAGCTTTGAGCCATTCCGCAATTTGGGGGTTCTCTGTTTGAGATGAGGAGTATTTCCGTTTTCTCTTTATTGAGTTTTAGGTGATTACTTGAGAACCAGTGTTGGACCTCACTTAGCGTGGCGTTGAGTCTCTGGATGCCCTCAATGGAGGAGGTTTCCAGATGAACCTGCGTGTCATCTGCATATAGGTAGAAGGGGATGTTGGATTTTTTGAGTAGGGTATTGACGGGTTCAATGTAGATGTTGAAAAGTTGTGGGGAGAGCACTGACCCCTATGGAACACCCCTGCTTATGGGGTGTAGGTCGGACTCAAAGTTTTTAATTTGTATTCTTTGGGAGCGGTTGTGGAGGAAGGAGGAGAACCCGTGTAAGACCGTCTTTTCAAGACCTGCCCTTTCTTGAAGAACCTTGATGAAAAGTTTGTGGACGACCGTGTCGAAAGCTGACGATAGGTCTAGGAGAACGAGAATGCAGCATTGCTCCGTGTCAAGTGACTTGTGAATATCATCTATGACATTGAGGATCGCGGTTTCTGCGCTGCAGCCTTTTCTGATAAGCTGCAGCTCAGTTTTGGCCCTGGATAGTGTGTGTTTTTGGACAACCAACAAAATGAATATAGCCCCGTAACCCGACGGGTCTGACAGATGTAACTGTATATCATTTTTGTAAATTAGCTATTGGGGCTAAAAATGATTGATGAAAACATTGTAAGCAATTTATTTTTCTTCCTATTCAATTACAACATTTTATAATTTGATTATTTTCTTTTCAGAAATGAATTGCTTTCTTGGTTCACCCATGGTTAAACCACAACAAAAATAGGGAAAATCAACAACCACTTAAAAAAATGCTAATCCCCTGGTACAACCTAAAGTTTTTTACATCTTTGCATGTTCCTGAAAGCCAGAAAGATGGTGAACATAGAACAGCTAAGCTTTGGTTGATGTCATATTTAGAGAATAAAATGCTGTTGTGCACAGCACTTTTTCTCATCTATAGGTGAATCCAAAAACAATAGGTACCTCTAGAATTCCTAATATGTTGGAAAAAAGACCTTGATACATTGCTGTACAGCATATACTTTCTCGTAAAGTGCATTTGTTGGACAATATAAACATCAGAACTGTGCAAGCCTGACTCCCTGCACACCATCCCGAAATGTTGGCCTTGGTCCTGCTAGCTCACAGCATACCATCTGTTCCCCTAACCTGACAAGGTAAAAAATGGTCTGTGCACCCTCAGAACATGACGACCCTGACTCTCAAACAAATTGTGGTAACAGATCTAGAAAAACTTTTCATTTGGTTGCTCATGGTTACCCAAAGAGATACACAAGAAATATATAACAAGCAGTTTCAATATTTATTGAAGCATTGTGATTTTGAGTAAAATACGTGCGCTTCAATGATCAATAGATGGAAACAGAATAATGTGATTAGCATTACGAGAATAGAGAATAAGATAAATAGTTAAACCATTTTGCTGTTTCAGAGAAGATATGATTGCATATAAGTACTATAATATGTTGTACTTCTACCTAGCTCTACCTAACCTAGCGTGTCTAGGGTGAGTGAATTTGGCAAATCCCTGTAGGATGATTTAACTCCCTGTTATCTGTAGGTAAGTGTCATCAGTATGCCCGTCTTTGTGGAGAGCTGGACAGCATCCCTCACATGAGGTAAACAGGAATCAGCTGGGCTCGAATTCCGGCATGTGTTGGCTCAGTGCCAGCTAAATGCTCCTCTGTCTAAACAAGGGAGTAATGTTGTTTATATAATAAAGAGCATCCATTTTACAATGCCTAAGTCCCAGTCAGGCCGCTATTGTTTAGGTCTCGCGCCTAGTGTTGCAGTGAGCAGCACTGCTCGTGCAGAGCAAGACCTCTTGTACGGGCTTCAGAAAGCTACCCACATGCTCGTGCATGTGGGTTTGCTTTCCCCGTCTTCCATTGGCTTTCGCGTGCTTTTCTTTTTTTTAAATGGCACGCAATTGGGCAAAGGCGGGCGCATGTCCCGCCTTTGCTCTGCCCATTCCCACCGGTGGCCAGCACGCGCGGCAGCTCACGTTCGCCTCACTGCCGCGCTCCCTCCCTGCTCCTCTGTGGTGCACGCGCACCACAACTTTCGATTTGTTCTGCCTCGGTCCAGTTGCCAGCTTCCCAGGATCGCCCCGGATTTTTGTGCGCCTCCCAATGCCCGCCTCTCCTCACCTCGTCCCCGCAGTTGCTCTCCCTGGTTTCTCTTTCCTCTGCAGTGGTGGCGGACTGCACCAGCGTGCCACATACAGTTAACGGTGAGTACAACTGCACCCCGAAAGCGGGTGGTGGGAGGAGGAGTGTTCGGAGTTAACGTCATCTGCCCCTTTCATGTCATACATAGTGCTCCTGCCCATAATGCACATAGACAGCAGTGCTACCTCTTCCTCTCAAGATAGAGCTCCCACCCCTTCAACCACAGGCAGAGTTCTCACCCCTTCACTCACAGGCAGGGTTTCTGCCCCCTCAGCCACAGCCAGGGCTCGCACCCCTTCAGCCACAAGCAAAGTTCCCGCCTCCTCACTCGCAGGCAGAGTTTCTGCCCCCTCTGCCACAGGCAGAGCTTGCGCCCCTTCATCCACAGGCAGAGCTCTTGCCCTCCAGCCAGTGGCAGAGCTCCCGCCCCCCCAGCCACAGGCAGAGAACCTGCCCATCAGCCACAGGCAGAGTGCCTGCCCCTTCAGCCACAGTTCCTGTTTCATTAAGCCACAGGCAGAGCTCCCGCTCCCTCAGCAACAGGCAGCCAGCCTGCCCCTTAGCCACAGGCAAGAGCTCCTGCCCCCTCAGCCATAGTTCCTGTTTATTTCAGCCACAGGCAGACCTCCTGCCCCCTCAGTCACATACAGTGCACCCGCCCCTTCAGCCACAGTTCCTCTTTATTTCAGCCACAGGCAGAGCCCCCACCCCCTGAACCACTGTTCCTGTTTATTTCAGCCACAGGTAGAGCTCCTCTTAAGTCCCTTCCTCTCTGGGCGGTAACTTGTGCTGTGGGATTGACAGGCCGCAGCGGCGCAGGCCCTGGACTCTGCAGGCCTGTCAAGGACACGGGTCCAGCTGAAGGGAGTGTGGTCAGCGGTCTTGATAGGGTCATCGCTGGGAGGAAAGAGGAAGGACGGGGGCGGCAGCTGGGGAGAGCCAGTCTTTAACAATTTAGCTCTAATGAAGGAAAACAACATGGAACAAGCATTTGCAATGCAATAGGTCTCGCATTTGTGAGAGTTTGAGCTATTTTTATTGTAAATGACATTACCTTTTATTTATGTTTTGGTTTTTGAAACATAAATAAAAGCCATTGTCATTTACAATGCCAATAGGTCAAATTTGCGTAAATGCGAGACCTATTGCATTGCAAATGCTTGTTTTGCTATTGTGATAGCTCTGTCACCAAACGGGCAAAACAAATAACATTTTGTGTAGTGAACTTAGCGATTGTACAGAATGTTCAAGGTAGTTGATAATGTGCCTACGAAGTTGAAATGTAAGCAAAGCTCAGTTCAGAGAATAATATCCTGCTCAGGCAAGAAAACATATGTGAGTCAAATGTCATCATATTTAGGAAAGAAGGCAACTTAACAATGCTAGCATCTGAAATAGTGGTGTTTCAACTCGAGCCTATATTGTGACCACAAAACAACATTTTGTGGGGAACAAAAGTTATGATGGCTTAAGATTAAATGCCCCAAACAACAAAAAAAGTATTAGAACTGGAGGGGTAAATCCTCAGTAGCTAAGAGGTTAAAGTAATATTGAGCTTGACTATTTAACTTTCAAATGCATGCAGTTTTGTCATTACACTGTTTTCTTTTCTGTACTGTGAGTAACTAGCGGAGAATGGGTTTAGATGGTAGCGCTGTTCTGTGAATTTTGAGCGCCATTTAAAGCTGTTTATTGCCGTACTTACAAACCTTTGAGGAGCCATTTCTTTGTTATTTCTGTAAGGCAGATTGTATGGGTGCTGTACAACTACAATCAAGTCGGTATGGGAAATAAACTCATTTGTAAAAGTGAATAGATAAGTGAGCAAAAAAAACTATTACTGTTGTTTACCTTTATAAATAGTTTTAGATTAATGTGTCATCATATTATGATGCTTCTAGCAATGTGCTTGTTCTTCATGGTCACCCCTGTTTATTCGCTTTTCTCCTGGAACCTTTTTTTGGCTTATAGTAGGACTCTGTGCACTTTGTCGCTGCTATTCATTGCCAAAGTGCCCTAAAATCATACTACTAAAACTGCTTTTGCCCAATTGATTTTAAAACTTTTCTCCAAGCCGAGGTAAATGGCTCAGACATATGTGGTCTGCAGTTTCTACTTAGACTACCCACATATATGGCAAAAATATATGGCTGCCAGGGGCAGCACTGTAATCTGGTTGGCTGCAGTTTGAAAGTCCTGAAGTGGCACACGGAAGGAAAAAGCCTTTGCTGTACAAGGGAAACATATTTTTATTATAATAATAGGCCACCCTTAAAGGGTGCCTTTTAAGGTCACAAGAAAATCAACAGATGCTGTCCTGTAGATCTCTAATGAAACATGGACATGCATGGTTAACAGCAACATTATTTCACAGATGTTTTTTGTAATACAAAAATAACTGCACAAATGTGATACTTGGGATACACCATGTTGACTATCAATACTAAGTGCAAACAATAATTGCAATCATTAAGAAATGTGTACTTAATAACCCACATGGGCAATCTGTGATACAAGGAAAAGATACAAGAAACCATGAGCATTGTAATTATGCCACTTAATGTGATATGGATGAAGTTGCTCAAAGGAATATAATTAAAGACACAGACTGTACCAGTATTACAGTGCATGAAGGAAGCAATGCCCATTACTATATATATTCTCTACAGTGTAAGCTGAGTCAATATTGCCTAGAACAGTATTTCTATTCCTTCATGAATGTCGGGTCATTATCATGGCTAGAAAATGTAATGACTGAGCAAGATTTTCCATAGAAAAAGAAAGCACACTTACCAGACAGTATTTAGGGTAATTGAATTTGAAAGAGAAATATTGCATGGGTAGGCCAGACTTTCTACATAAACTGGGAAAATAATGCTGGGCTGGTTGTTTAGAAAGCCTAAATAGAAGCAAATTGACAAATTGAGTGAGGGTTCAGTGAATCATGAGTGTGGATTGTCCAGTGGAAAAGTGGCAGATGAGTGAGAGGTTTACGTACAGTTTTAGGGCCAGATGAGGACTTTGACAGTGTGGGAGTGGGGCCACCATGCCGCTGAATGCTCCTACATCACCAAATCTGTGAGAGCACCACTCCCCAGATTATGAGTTTTCTCCTGTCTGGCAGGCTTTTTCTTGGTGGTCCCATGGCAATGCCTCTGAAGATGGACACCACAATGGGAGCCTCAAGGGCAGTTCCTGCATGGTATGGACTCTGCAGTCCATGCTGTGCAGGAACTGGGGTGCATGCACACAGGTGGGTACAACATGTGCCCCCCTGCATGCACCCCATGGCACTGAGGCAAAACGGGGCTTGTTTCCTCTCTGCCACAGTTTTCATGGCAGGCTCACTGCCATGAAAATCGTGGCAGAGAGGAAACTCATAATATGCTCGGCGGTGCCACAGTGGCACTGCCAAGCATATTGCGACCTCAAGACTGCCGCAACACCACCAGGGATCTCCCATCCCTGGTGGTTGCAGCAGTCCCATGGCGGTCAGACCACCAATGCCTCTACCCGTACCACCACCGTGGCTGCGGCGGTTCATCGGATCTTAGTAGTGAGTTTTAAACTGAAAAGTCAAAAATAAAACATCAGAGAAAGCTGATTTAAGGTCCACAAAATGCACTGAAAAGTTGTAAACAGCATCAATTGCAAAAGGAGTAAGGTATTTGTAGGGGCCCGTAGCGAAGAATGAAGCCATTAGGTTCCGGTAAACCCTCTATGTTAATTACTAAAGGTATCAATGCCCAATAACAGTCTGAGTCATGCGTGCATGGTAAACCAATGATTGCACAGGCACCAAATTGGGAAGATTAAATGAGGTGGGCGCACTTGGCGGTAACAGGCTCTACTCAAGCAAAATAATTAAACAGGCCTGCCAAGCTAGTTAAACATTCAAACCATTGTTACCGCCATGATATTAGGGGAGCAGTTTAAAAGAAAATCGAAAAATTATTGTTTTGTTTGGGTTACACCTGTTATGGTAATAGGAAAAAAGATGTTGTTTCTAGAGGGAATGGAGGGGCTTCCACAGAATAGTTTTCACATGCTGGACAATCACATGAAATTAAATAATTAGATAATTTAAAAGATTTTCCTAATTCAAGAACTGAAGAAAGGATAACATAAATTATTAAAGATACATAAATGTATCTTATAAAAGAATGAAAGAGGAATGAAATTAGGGGACTGGCCCCATATTGGCAAGGAATCTACAGTCATTGGTTGGCAGTGAGCGCAGCAAATTAATTGATAGGAATGGGTAAAGATTGTTAAAGATATGATGGTATTATGACAACTTCTATTCAGAACATAGTAACTGTCACATTAGAGAACTGTCTGCGTGTAGGGCTCACGGTATACAGAAGAAAAATAGGCAAAGCACAAGATGAACTACACCATAATTACATTACTTCATTCATTTAACTTGATCAGGCCTTTAGATATGGAGTCACAAAATAGCATTTGTTTCCATTCACACCTATTTAGCATTTGGTTCATCTCACATACACAAGATGATTTTGTGATCACTTCTTTTGCCTGCCATTTAATATCAGTTCCCTCGACGTTAACCGCCATATAGTGTGCCACTAAAGATGCATTAAAAGTTTTGCATTTTATCCGGCTTTGTATTGGTTAATGCAGACTTTGCTTTTTTGAATAATTTGCTCAGTGTATATGTTACTAAACAGGTGCCAAATGGCATACATAACATTAGGTGACTTGCAACTTATGAATTATTGTAGGGTTTTGTGAGGTATTTTCATATTTAAATTTGTTGTGTTACAGATAAGGTCAGAGGAAGAGCGGTTTCAACATTTGTAGTGGGCATTTATTGGAGGTTAACCCCACTTAACCCCCACCATTCAATAGTGGAAGTATGCTGGGGTGTCCAGGAGCAGGCTTTCACAATGGTGGCAGATATGTTTTTGCCTTTTCTGAAGAGAATAATCGCAGGTCAGATATAAGTCCAATAGTTTGTATTGTTTATTTTTTATTTTAACAACCGCGTTGGTAGTCGAACTCAATATAGTTACATGTGTAATACGCTATAGTACCTTTTTTAGTTGTTTGTTTAATTAATCGTGCTTAGTTCCCAGTCAACTGTGAGCTATTAGTTCTGTTTAGCAATGTTTTATCAGTCCCTTTTGCCTGAGAGCTTTAAAACTTAATGTATCACATTTCTGTAATCTGATTTCTATGATTTTGGTGCATTTATACTCATTGCATTGTTCTCTATTTCACTAAATTGGTTTGGGGAATGTTGCTGTGTTATGTTCTTTACCTTAAAATTGTAGGTTTTTAAAGTAACTGGGATTTAACACACATTCTGTGGAGAATTGCCATGCCTGCTGCACATGCGACAGCTACCAGGAGTTGAGCAGAGTTTCCTCTTAGATATGTATTGGAATCTAACCAGGATTTGATTATTAAGTAGTTCAGGTTCTACTCTTCCTAAAGAAATATTCCACTTCCCGACAATGTTGTATTAAGAGAATGCAACAGAGAATAGTGACACCCCTCTGTACTGTGCCACCTCTTTGCTATAATTATACACCACATACAGCGTGCAGTTCTGGAATGAAAAATACTGTAAACAATGTATTGGACAAATGTGGTACGAAGCCCAAACTGCAAAATAAAGCTTTTTCTCGCATACGGATTACAGTAGGTTTTCTGTTGAATAATCTCATTATATACGTGGTATTCAGCCAGGGCTTCATAAGCCTGCAGACACAATTGTTTCCACAATAGTTCAAGAGCACAGTTCACAGCCCGCTGGACTGTCTTTAGAAACCTTAATTGGGACAAGTTGGCTTCAAGGGATTCTTTTAAATATCAAGCTGCTATTGAGCTCTGGGGCTGATAAAGTCAGTCAAAGTGTGTGCCTATGTCTGCAACCACTGTTGGCTGTGCCACATTTACAAGGTTAAATATATGTTGGCGAACATGAATCATTTAAAGTTCGTTATGCTTTATTGAAAAAAAGACTCGCTTGTTAAATATTTGTAGGGAACTGGAAGTTAGGAACAGAGTATGCTATTTAGCGATGGAGGAACGTTAAATGCAAATTATTTGACGATTATGAAATGAAGTTATCACAAAATAGTTGACAGTTAATTTTCGCACTAAAATTCATTTTATATATTGGAGGTTGCTTTACTCAGTTCCTCGTACACGTACTCTTTCGTGACATTCTTTATCACGCAGTTTCTCTCACACTTACACTAATATCCTTACCTATTTATGTCAATGCTTGTGCACAAAACTACATTATTTATGTAAGTTGCGTAGAGATCTATGGCACCTAAGTCGAGTAGCACTACTTTTGGAGCGTCTTATTGTTTAATACTGGCTGGTATACTACAAGCACTACCTGACTGAGTTCAAGGGAGCATAAATATATACATAGTTTAAGAGAACATAAATATGTTAGAACCATACGTTTACCATGTACGTATGACACATATAGTGTGTTTATAAACACTTAACACCAATCATAGGTCTGGCAGTAGCATGATGCAATCAGACATGTGTTGCAACGTTTCCAATTGATACAGATCAGGTACATGAGAAAGATAAGTGAGCAACACACAAAGAATATAGTGTAAAATATGCATTGTAATATTTGCCGTAAATCACCAGGGTAGTTAAAAAGAAAGCAGAAGTAGATTTGTACAAAGACAGTACAATTTGCTGGCATAGACAGTGGGGCTTGAGAAGCACGAAAGTGGCATAATTTTAACATAATTATGACTTGGTGTTTTAATATTAATGCTGGAGCGTGCTCTTTGTATATAGGGACACACTAAACACAATATATAGGGCAGATAAAGCCATGAAGGTATGTTTATAACAGGTGGAGAGAGCTCAAGGCTCAGGGAAGAGTTCAGGATGTCCATAGGGTGCAGAGAGATTAAACAATCAGAGAGAACTGTAACAGTAAGAGAGATGGATTTAGGTAAAACAAAAGTAAAGGACGCATTTACAGTGGAAAATACAGTGCTTGACAAACAAAAACATTTTGAAAACTCAGATTTACAGAGATTTTTCAGTCGTACTTTAGAGTGCTGTACCTCTTCAGTTTGATAAAAGGAGTTGGGCTGGTAGTTTAGTTTAGTTTAGTTTAGTTTAATACATTTATAGAGCACTTGGTTACACCACAACGGTGTGTCCCCGCGCTGTGACACGGGAGAGAGAAAAGGATACAGAAAAGAGAGGTGCTAGCTATAAATCTATGGGAGTTCGGTCCTGCTGTATAGCCAGGTTTTTAGTTGTTTGCGGAAATGTCTTTCGGAGGTCTCTGTTCTTAGAGTTATTGGCAGGGTATTCCAAGTTTTTGCCGCTAGATACCTGAAGGAGTGGGCTCCTAGTCTGGCTTTGTGTATCCTAGGTATTTTAACCAAGGCCTTACCCAAGGATCGCAGAGTCCGACCTGGTTTATATTCCGTTAAGAAAGAATGAAGGTATTTGGGGCCGGACTTCATGAGGATGCGATGGCTGTAGCACAAAGCTTTAAAAATGACCCTCTTTCCCACTGGCAACCAGTGCAGTTCTTTCAGGGCATTCTCTGAGTTTGCTCTTCTGGGTAGGCCAAGTACTAGTCGAGCAGCGGCATTTTGTACCCTCTGTAATTTGGCTACTCCTCCCTTCGAGGTTCCAAGATATAGAACATTGCCATAATCCAGTTGCGAGGTTATTGTCGCGTGGACAATGGTTTTCTTGGCACTAGAAGGCAGAAGACCAATAATCTTTCTCAGAATTTTTATAGCTCCATAGCATTTGCCCGCAACCCTATGAATCTGGTTGATGAAGCTCAGCTTGGAGTCAAAGTAAATTCCTAAGTTTTTAACTTCAGTTTTAGGGTTGGGTAGTTGACCTAATGATTCTGGCCACCAAGCAGGTGAACAAATGGTTGGTGATCTACCCACAACCATTACCTCTGTTTTGTTCCCATTTAGTTTGAGGCAGTGGTTGGACATCCAATTCGCGACTTCCTTCTGATAGGCAATTGGTATTGAGTCCCATAAAGAGAGCCATAGGTTGGACAGGGCGGTCCCAATACTAGCAAGTGAAAATGATTACACAGTTAGCTGATGATGTTATCTCCAGGAGCAAGTTTGTTGCACAGGAGCTGAATACTGGGAAGGAGGGAGCATTCCTTATATGAAGAGAAAGAGCGTTCCAGGCTCCAGGTGTGTTACCGGAAAAATATTATGTAATATCTTGGGTCTACACAAAGGTTATGTTTCTATTAGTTCTAGATTTCTGTTAGGGCCTTAGAATGTTAGGATTTAAAACCAGAACCGTTGCTGTCCTTCCTGCAGTCTGCTTACGCACAGGGCGGCCCATTTGCTCCTTCTTTTCATATGGAAATGGCTTGACCACGTCTTAACATTTCTTTTTGCCAGACACTGCAACTCCTTTTTGGTGACAAGCTTCTTCAAACAACCGGCCACCATGAGGCCCCATTGGACAGACCTGTTATTAAATTCAGGTGAGGAGGTCCTTCCTAGATGCCTTCCAAGTGGCAGTTTCATCTGCGACTAAAACAACTTTCACAATTTTTAGAATCACAAATATGTACTAATTTTTTTTAATTCTCTTTTCTCCCCTTGGGCATTGTGCCAGTGAAAAGCAATTTGTGTTCAAACAAGCAACCACTATGACAATGAAACACAATGCACGTAGCAACTGACACGTAATGTCAGTCACAAAAAAAAGTATTGTTTGCTTGGTGTGGCGCCCTGCATCGCAAAATGCGATGCAGCACACGCTACGAAATCCATTTTATTTATTTAATTGTTTACTCACCTCCAATTATCCATATTCCGGTTTTTAGTACCCCCCACCCTGCCCCTCCCCCACCCCGCCGTTCCGCCCCACGGAACTCCCTCCATGGGCCGCGGCTGGCAGGAGGGTAAAAATTACTATTCCCACTCCAGTGAATGCAACAGTAGGGAAAGCGTTGGATAGCGGGAGGGTAAAAATTACTATTCCCACACCACAGAGTGCATCAGTAGGGAAAGCGTTGGATAGCGGGAGGGTAAAAATTACTATTCCCACTCCAGTGAGTGCAACAGTAGGGAAAGCGTTGGAGAGCGGGAGGGTAAAAATTACTATTCCCACTCCAGAGAGTGCAACAGTAGGGAAAGCGCTGTATAGCGGGAGGGTAAAAATTACTATTCCCACTCCAGTGAGTGCAACAGTAGAGAAAGTGTTGGATAGTGGGAGGGTAAAAATTACTATTCCCACTCCAGAGAGTGCAACAGTAGGTTAATGCGTTGGATAGCGTAAGGGTAAAAATTTCTATTCCCACTCCAGAGAGTGCAACAGTAGGGAAAGCGCTGTATAGCGGGAGGGTAAAAATGACTATTCCCACTCCAGTGAGTGCAACAGTAGGGAAAGCGTTGGCTAGTGGGAGGGTAAAAATTACTATTCCCACTCCACAGAGTGCAACAGTAGGGAAAGTGTTGGATAGCGGGAGGGTAAAAATTACTATTCCCACTCCAGAGCGTGCAACAGTAGGTTAAAGCGTTGGAGAGCGGGAGGGTAAAAATTACTATTCCCACTCCAGAGAGTGCAACAGTAGGTTAAAGCGTTGGAGAGCGGGAGGGTAAACATTTCTATTCCCACTCCAGAGAGTGCAACAGTAGGGAAAGCGCTGTATAGCGGGAGGGTAAAAATTACTATTCCCACTCCAGTGAGTGCAACAGTAGGGAAAGCGTTGGATAGCGGGAGGGTAAAAATTACTATTCCCACTCCAGTGAGTGCAACAGTAGAGAAAGTGTTGGATAGCGGGAGGGTAAAAATTACTATTCCCACTCCAGAGAGTGCAACAGTAGGTTAAAGCGTTGGATAGCGGGAGGGTAAAAATTACTATTCCCACTCCAGAGAGTGCAACAGTAGGGAAAGCGTTGGATAGCGGGAGGGTAAAAATTACTATTCCCACTCCAGTGAGTCCAACAGTAGAGAATGCATTGGATAGCGGGAGGGTAAATATTACTATTCCAAAGTGCAACAGTAGGGAAAGCGTTGGATAGCGGGAGGGTAAAAATTACTATTCTCAGTCCTGAGAGTGCAACAGTAGGGAAAGTAATGATATAATATTAAAATAAGATTAAATTAATTATCAATACCAATAAAAAATTATTGAAAAATAATTACCAATTAACAAAAATTAATTACCATTGAATTTTTTTTACCAATTAATAAAAAATAATTACCAATTAATATTTAATTATCAATTAATTATCAATATATATAAATTAAAATTAATATTGACTTTATTACAATTAAATTACTTCCCACCCAACTCCCCTATAAACCCACAACCCACTCCCAATATTACAAAATACAATTAACATTATTATCAATTAATCAATTAACAAAAATTAATTCCTAATTAATACAAATTAATTACCAATTAATAAAAATAATTACCAATGAATACAAATTAATTACCAATTAATAATTAATTATCAATCAATTAATTATCAATACATATAAATAAAAATTAAGATTGTATTTACTGTAATTAAATGACTTCCCACCCTATTCCCCTATAAACCCACAACCCGCTATGGAATTAAATTACGCAAAAATGAAATTACATAACATTCATTACTTTAAAAAAATTAAACATACATTACAAAAATAATACATAATTTTAACACATATACTACCATACATAACACACACAAAAAATTGGTGCTATGGAAATCGATATTTTAAATTCGATATTATGGAAATCGATATTTCATTCCCCAATGTCGATATTCTGTCTTATCTGTATTTTGGTAATTTGATATTCTGTCCTATCTATATTTTGGAGTCGATATTCTGTCTTGTCTATATTTTGAATTCTATATTTTGGTTGTTTACCTTTTCCAACTACATCCACAATCTATGGCATGGTGCACGCAGTGTTGAGGTAATCTAGAGGTAGGTGGAAACATGGTGCATAATTTAAACGTAAATGGGATGCAACGTTTTTTGATTTGTGTGAAAAAAATTGTTTCCTGAAGATAGCTTTCAATTTCTTGACATTTTTCTCGTGTCGCTCAGGTTTTAAACCATATATTGACCATTCACTTTGCACTTTAAATTGCTTTTGGTGCACATGACTTAGCAGGCAATACCAAAGAGAGAACAAAAAGCACCTGAAATGAAATTCAGATTTATAAAGCGACCTACTACCCATGGGTATCTAGGTGCTGACTCCGAGTCAGACAGGAAGAGATGTAGGTGAAACCAAACATTACATGTAGCCAGGAAGAACTATTTTAGATCTGTACTAGTTGTTGAACAGCCTAGTTTTAAGGGCTTTACGAAAGGTAAGCAGGTTTTTTGTGGTTTTTAGTTTGTGAGACATCGAGTTCCAAAGTTTGGCAGTGGCCACTGCAAAACTCTTCCCTTCCCAAGTGGCCCTCTTAATTTTAGGTACAACCAGATTAGCCTGGGAGGAGGATCTTAGAGTCCTAGGAGGGGTGTGGCATTAAAAGAGCTGTCTGATGGATTCTGGGCCATCATGATAAAGGGCTTTTAAAGCTAGGCAAAGAGACTTGAACATTACCCATTTTCTCACCGGGAGCCAGTGAAGTAATGGGAGAGATTGAGAGAGATTGGGAGACCAACTGATGGTTTGGTATCCCTAGAAGCAGTCTGGCCGCTGCATTTTGGTCCATTTGGAGCTTATGCAGGGCTTTCTTGTGGGCCAACAGAAAAAGCCAATTACAATAGTCTATTTTTTAAAAGACCAATGCAGTGATCACTGCCTTGTGTAGGTCCATTGTAATGAAGAGAAAAACCTTCATAGGTGATTTAAACATAAACAATCATGAGGAAGTGATGGTATTAGCATGTCCCACAAAGGAAAGCTTTTCATCAAATTGGACTCCCGGATTTTTCACTTTCGGAACAAGGACTGGGAGAGCTCCCATTTCCTGAGGCCATCAGCTGGGAGACCAAAATGATGGGCAATTGCCAAAAAGTAGCACCTCAGATTTGTCTGAGATTAATTTGAGACAGTTGTTGGACATCCATCTCCTGATCTGTTTCATACAATCGTGAAAGCAAATTGCAGTTTTCTCAAGATCATCTGTGAACGACACTACAATCTGAGTGTCATCAGCATATGAGACACCTGAGAACCCAAAACTTGTAATCCTTGAGGCTAGAGGAGTAGCATATAGATTAAAAAGAGTTGGGCTCAGTGCTGAGCCTTGTGGAACACCACACGGTAGAGTAAAAGATGTTGACCTGAGGCCATTAGATTCCACAAACTGAACTCTGTTGGTGAGGAAGGATCTAAGCAGATTAAGGGTAGTGCCCCTGACACCTAACTCAAACAGACGCTTGATAAGGAGTTTTATGATTAACGGTGACGAACACTGCTGAAAGATCTAGCAAAATAAAGGCAGTGTTCCCTCCCTTGTCTAAGGTAGTTCTGACATGCTCGGAGGCTGTGATCAGAGCTGACTCCGTACTATGTTGGCTCCTAAAGCTAAACTGAGAGGGATCAAGAAGCTTATGTTCCTGTGATACCATTACTCAGAAAAGGTTTTCAGCACTTCTTTCTATATTCTCGACCATTACTCATTTTCTGTTCCACCATATTCATGGTTGGAAAGAGACGTTTGGGTGCAAGGTTCACAGGTTACAATATTTTTTTGTCAAGTGTGTACACTGTCTGTCATCTCATCTTGCAGTCAGTAAGTGCTCTAACACCATTTTTGAACTGCTTGGGAATCAGCGCAGAAATAATAAAAAACTTATGTTGCATTCATTGGGATTCGAAAGGAAAGCAATCTTCAAACATCCTCCTGAGCTGCCTTTAGATCCTCAAGAACCATTTAATGAACATCTAGAAGAGGTTAAGAAACTCAAGGGGCATTTGGCTGTATTGCTCAACCTTGTAGTTTTGAGCAACACATTTTAAAACAGGGTACAAGAACAAGGGGAGTGCGTAGATTCATATGTTATTGCTCTCCATCACCTTATTGCAGTTTGGAAAATGTGCTGGTCTTTGTTGGGATAAAAGATCGTTAGTTGGGATATGGACCGTCCTGACATACATCATTATGACACTGTGCAGATGGGTGTGTTCGTAAAGATGAGCAGACACTTGAGGTGCTGAGATGTGAGGGGTTTGAGGAGTGCGGGGGAAGCTTGCCAACATGCACCTAGAGGTCTAATCCAGATAGACAAAAAAATTAACTTTCTTTCTGTGTTAGATGGTTCCGACTGTCTAGTCAGCGGGGCACCAGCAAGAGCAACATGTAATGTTGGCTGGTGCAGTTGAGTGACTGAGGGGCTGGGTCACAAGGCGTATTCAAAGACCTATGATTGTTTGACCTTGCTGCAAACGAGGAAGTTCAATAATTGCATATAACTGAAAATGGACCTTAAGAACTACAGACCCATCTCTCTGCTCCCCTTCCCAGACAAAATCATCAAGAAGGCCATCAACGCCCAACTCTCAGCATTCATCGAAGCAAACCACATCCTGGACCTCTCCCAATCGGGCTTTAGAAGCAACCACAGCACTGGGACTGCAATCCTCACCACCACAGATGATATCCGCACCCTCCTTGTCTGAAGCGAAACAGCAGCCCTAATCCTCCTGGACCTCTCTGCTGCCTTCAACACCATCTTTCACCCACCCTCTGTGCAAGAATCCATGACACCGGCATCTGCAACTAAGCCCTAGAATGGATCTGCCACTTCCTCACTGGCCAAACAGAGATAGTCAGACTTCCATTGCTCTACTCAGACCCCACAGAAATCAGCAGTGGAGTGCCTCAGAGCTCTTCCCTGAGCCCCACCCTCTTCAACATCTACATGGCCCGCTTGCAGCCATTGTCAGAAGCCAAGGACTCAACATCGTCTCCTACACCAATGACACACTGCTGATTCTCACCCTCACCAACGGACCCACACCAGCCAAGAGCAACTTCACACCACAGGATGAAGGCAGTCGCCACCTGGATGAAGGACAGCTACCTCAAGCTCAACTCAGACAAGACTAAAGTTCTCACCCTGGGCTCCACCCCCTTCACCTGGGATGACTCCTTATGGTCTGCAGTGCTCTGAATCCCACCCATGCACACGGACCACGTACAAAACCTCAGCAGCATCCTCGACTCCTCGCATTCAATGAACTGCCAAATCAGTGCCTTCTCGTCCTCCTGCTTCCACATGCTTCGCCTGCTTCAGAAGATTTCAAATTGGATCCCCACCTAGTCCAGGAAACAAGACTCGACTATTGCAAGGCACTCTATGCTGGCACCACCCACAAATTCATAAAGAAACTGCAGAACATCCAGAACGCCTCCGCCAGACTCACCCTGAACATCCCCTGCCACATCACCAGCCACCTGAGAGACCTCAACTGGCTCGCGGTAAACAAAAAAATTACCTTGAAGCTCCTCACACACCCCTACAAAGCCTTCCACAATTCAGACCTGCATACCTCAACCACCACCTCCCCTTCTACACACCCACCAGACATCTCCGCTCCACCCAACTGGCCCTGGCCACCATTCCACGGATCCCCAAGACCTCGGCTGGGGGAAGATCCTTCGCCTTCCCCGCTGCGAAAACCCAGAACTCCCTGCCTCTACATCTCAGGCTATCACCGTCACTGCCTCAGTTCAGGAAGGACCTCAAGACCGGGCACCTTGACTGAACCACAGACCCCCCCCCACAGCACCTTGAGACCCTAACGTGTGAGTAGTCATACTTTACAAGATACCTGATTGGTTGGTTGATTGAAAGTGTATATACAATATGGCTCTTGTTTTTAATTTCAGTGGGGAAGATCCACAATTGCATATAACTGTAAAGTATATATACAATGTGTATCTCATTTTGATTTGAGTGTGTATGTAATACAAGAAAAAGTGTTTTATAAATACTGTGTGAAGTCTTTATGTGGCATATGCAGTGTGTTGCAAGGGTGGTGCTGTGCCAATACTTTACATTAGTGCCCTGAGGATAAGCCAGACTGCTCGGTGCCAAGCTCCCTAAGGGTGAGCACAGGTTATCGGACACTTGTATTGAACTCATCCTAGCTAGGGTGGTGAATTCTGACTGGCTTCGATGCATCCCTGCCAGTCAGAAGCCACTTGGTCTAACAGCAGCACACTCAGTGCTGCAGGTCAGCTAGTAGCATTTAATTTACAGGCCCTGGGCACAGGTGGTGCACTCTACTGGGGCCTTACAGATAAATTAAATATACCAATTGTGGAAATGTCAATGAAACCATGTTTGGGGGAGAAGCACATGCATTTTAGCACTGGTTACCAGTGGTAAAGTGCTCAGGTAAGCAGGCAAAAAGCTAACAATAATTATAGATAACTATTTGAAAATTTGAATGCCATAATAGCGGAATTATTTTGCAATAAACTGATGGTTCCACAAGAATCATTGTTTAACATAGGGAGACAAGGAATACCTGAACACACAAGTGACACAGAGGACTATGAATCCAATCCACAAATACACACAGACATGCACAACACTGTGGATCAAACACAGATTAACAAATACTTCAGGCTACATGAAATTCTGATCCAGGAAACTCTTCCGCTACTATAACAGGACAATGTGGACCATTGCCAAATGTCATGGCAAACCCCTAGAAGGATGGCTGAGCAAAGGCTTATTATAAGCTGCCTAAACTTCCTCAACATGTTCCCGACCCACATTCAAACATTGCTGCACCCAGTTTCCTGGACCCACTCAGGACCGTATGATCTGAGAATCAGCAGGATCATATACAGGCAGGTACACACTACCCGCTGAGATTATGGATTTCAGGTGAATGAATTACCTGTTCAATCTTGGATGTCTGACCTCAATGCACTAAATTGCTCACTGACCTTGTCCAACTCCGTCAAATCTCTTGGCATCACTTTCGACAACACCCAAACCCTTAATGTTCACATCAAAAACTCTGCCAAAGGAGCCCTCTTAACTCTCCGTCACCTCAAGAAAATCAAACCATTCATACCCACCGATGATTTTAAACTTGTAGTTCAGTCTCTTGTTCTGTCACGTATTGATTATGGTAACGCCATCCTTAATGGAATCCCCAAGGTACACCTTGCTCCAATCAAAGCTGTGCTCAACCTTGCTGCCAGGCTCATCACGGACTGAAAACGCTTCGATCATATATCCCCGGCTCTCAAATCTCTTAAATGGCTCCCTATTGAAGGCAGATCTGCCTACAAAACCACCTGCATTACTCATAAAGTCCTCCACCAAAACACTCTGCAGTACCTCTCAAAGAAACTCGACCTCTGAGAAGCACCAACACCCTACTCCTAATCACACCTCTGCATAAAAAGAAAGCCACACAATCTCGCTCCTTCTCTGGCAATGTCCCTATTATCTGGAATGCCCTCCATAAAAACCTGCGCTGTAATCCCTCCTATTCTAGTTTAAAAAAAGAACTCAAAACCCACCTCCTCAATTATTATTGGGGTTCCTAACCTGTGTCCTACTCCTGATCTCTTATCGATCATACTATATTTGTTTAGTAATATATACCCTGTTCTCCTGTTCACCATTTACCTAATTACTTAAATGTATAGCTCCTCCCCCTGTTTATTTATCTTGATTTGTATAATGCTCATGTTGTTTGTACTTTGTATATTTCAATTTTTTGTTGCGCTACCTTTCATATGCTTTTATACCCTATGTGCCTTATACTATCCTTATCTTGTAAAGCACTCTGATACCTCTGGGTCTAGCCAGTGCTATATAAAACCTTAAAAATAAATAAATAAATAAATTACAATCACTCTTCGCAGAATAGTGTAAAGCATAATGGTGATGCTTATTAACTAGCTGATACACCAAGCACTTTCACAATGCCCTGTGAAACTTGAAGTGACCAATCCACATGTAATAATTGAAATGAGACTCAGAGACAACTGATGGTTTGGGGTTGACCAGAAAATATGTTATATGCATATACAAGATAACATACATACTGAGACAGTTGAACAAATTTAAAGTGCTGGTATGTACTGCCATGGTTGATTTTTATACGTAGGATACACACACACAAACATATCGAAAAAAAAGCTGGTTTAGAAGGACAATTACGAATATTTATCAATTTGCTTTAAATAGTATCAATATGAATTACATTCATTCTGATTTTTGAAAATGTTGGCTAATCTCTATCTTTAATACATATTGCAGCTTATTCATTTTCTTGTGTCTATTTATTTGTAGATTATTGGATCAGACCACCATGGCATGGATTTCTCCAAACTTTTTCTCTTCAAGCCTCCTGTTTTTGCTGGCTGCAGAACTCTGTGCACTTTACCACGGCTCACTAGTGTTAAAATGCTTGTGCTCTCCTTTAAACATGGTAACATTGGTTTATACCCAATTGGCCGATTTAATTTACTTGTAAGTTCGTACTATAGTGGGGCTGGATGTACCCTGGGTCTGTAAATTAAATGTTACAAATTACTGATTGTGCCACTTACTTAAGTAGAGCTTTCAACAAGTGTCAGGCCTGTCATTGCAGCCTGTAAATGCAGTTGTAAGCTGCCATTGTGACCTTCCAAGGTAAGCGTCTTGCCAGGCCCAATCCTCCCTTTTTAGTACATATACGTCACCACAGAGTAGGCCCTAAGCGGCCCAGAGTGCAGGGTGTAGTGTATTTAAAAATTTTGACATTTACTTTTAGGTTTTGCATATGCTGGTCGTGAAAAACTACTAAATTCATTTTTTACTACTGTGAGACCTACCTCTCTCATTGGATAACATTGGGTTTACTTATTGCATTTAATATGTTATAACTTTCAATTGGGAGCAGGGAGGAGGGTTGAGGTTGGTGTCTAAAGATTTTCAATATAAAGTAGGCCTGATCGGAGTTTGCAGAAAAAAAATCTGCAGATTTCTGCAAACGGCAGAGTGCGGCGCGAACTGCCGCCCGGGTAGAAATTCTACCCGAGTAGCAGCTCGCGATCGCTAACTTACCATTGATGATCATAGCAAGGAAGCTGATCTTCCTGTCACTCGGGTAGAAATTCTACCCAAGCTGCATTTCGCGTTCACCAACTTACCATTGGCGATCGCAAGCGAGGAAAAAATGCTGCAGAGCGGAGTTTTCTGCACTTTGCAAGCTCTGCGGTGCACGGAGTGCAGAAAACTCCACGAACGGAGTGGAGGTTACAGCCCATGGTTAATATACAGCCCCCTTTGATGGTGATGCTGGATTTTAAGTCACAATTTTGAAAATGCAGCTTTTAGAAGGTTGCCATTTTCCTGTCCTAACCATTTCGTGCCTGCAGCTTATTTACTGGATCACATGTCTAGATGTAGCTGGCAGTTAGTCTTTGTATACTGCTCCCTGACAGTGAAACATAGGGCCACTGTCAAATACACATTGGGGCAGATCTATGTCGGAGATGCGCCACTTTTACGCCGCCGTTGCGTCACTTTTGTGACGCAGCGGCGGTGTAAACCCTGCGCCACGTTGCGCCATATTTACATCGTGACGCATCTATGGAGATGCGTCACGATGTAAAGCCCTGCGCCACGTAAAACCTGCGTCAGGTTTCACGTGGGCGTGTCGACATAGGGGGGGGGCGTTCCGTCGCAGGAATGCCCCTGAAAAGTGACTCAGTCAAATCTATAAGATTTGACTGAGTCACTTTCCCAACGCTGATGCGCCAAAACCCTGCGCCTGCTTGAAGCAGGCGTAAGGCTTGACGCACCATGTTAGGGATAGGGTTGGTTGGAACAGTGCTGGAGTTGCGTCGCGCTTGCGACGCAACTGAAGCACTGCACCAACCTTACGCCATTGGATGCGTCACGCATCTGTTTATTCCTGCGCCATGATGCGCCGCATTATAAATGCGGCGCATCATGTGTGGCGCAAGGGTAAACTTGCGTGACGCATCATTCCTGGCGCATCCTTGCTGATTTGCAGGGATGCGCCAGGCAACATAAATCTGCCCCATTGTTTTAAAATAGGTACCCACATTTGAACATTTAAAGTAGGACTTAGAATCTTCCAGAACTCCATCAGCAGGAGTGTGAATGTAGTGCATTGGGAGTTCAAGATAACTAAAGGGTTGAGTTGGTCGCTTCCTGGATTCAAAAGGTTCATTCATCTGAGAAAAACTTGTGTACTTGGTACTTCAAATAAATGACACGCTAAATATATATGGTCTGATTCACAAAGGTAAACTTACACTTTTGTGTGATTATGATTTTTTGCAATTCACAATTCATGGCAGAGAAACTGCACATAATAAGATACACAGAGACTCTGTACATACGCAGAGACTCCGCACATAAAAAGATACGCAGTTGTAACAATACTACCTGTAACATTCCTTTGTGAATAGCAAAAAAACGTAAACTTACACAAAAGTGTACATTTACCTTTGTGAATCAGGCCCAGGATCTGTATTTCCTCGTGTGTAAGTATGAGCATACATTTGGAAAATACCAATGTCTCCTGTCTTGTAGCTCAGTATGATAAGATCCTTCTACAACATTTTGCTGACTTAAAATAATGCACCCAAAAACTATTACTCCCCAAAATCATGAACCTCTGTAACCTTGTTATATACACAATGCAATGTGATGTTCTGTGTTCAGAGGTCCAGAACCTAAAAATAAAATATATGTTATATTATGTAACTCATAAGTTGTATCATTAAGAGAAATTGTTTTGCATTTCTAGAATTTGCCCATAGAATTCTTTTATGTGTAGCTATGAAACTCTTCTCACTTGTAAAATGCAAATGTCGATTATTCATCTATAATGGCATAACTTGAAATTCGTAAATTTAATATCTCTACCTGGTATATTACATATGAAAATGTTGATGATGTGAACAGGTGGGATGTTGTATACAGAGCTACTCAAACAATGAGAGTTACTGTATTTTAATGAACAGTCGAAAAATTCGAAAATTGAAAAGGAGACTAGAGAATGTAAATTTTGGAAATATAGAGGGCAACTAACATTCAGGTTCAAACGTCTGCACACACCACCCCCGATTTAATAAAAACAGACAAGTAGGCCTCCTATTACATTTGTTTACTATTACAGATCGTGCTGAGTCATAAAACGCGAGAAGAGACGGTCATCTCAGCTCCTTGATGATTTATAAAAGTAAATTAGAAACAGCCCACAGATTTAGACACGCGTATATTGCAAAATAGTTCGCTGTACTGAAAGAGTATTTTAACAGAAAAGCCCGGGAGTATGCTTTACCAAATCACCCATTTGAACCAATCACAAAAACCCCACAGAAGAAGGCAGTGACTTGGGTTGTGGGATTTGATATTCAATTTCCTCCCCATCGAGTGTTCTGCCTGAGAGTTCAATTAGCCTCTCTGCTCAGGTATTTGCCTCGACATACTTTTTCTGGCAATAATCCAAGTAAAACTGTTATGTGAATTAAATCCATGGGCAGAGCTGTGGCCATTCACTTTAGCTAATCTGTAATAGATACAGCGAGACATAACTTAGAAGGAGACATTATAATATGACTCAGGGGCATATCAACAAGCGGCAGCGGTAATTATCACTGGCCGCTCTTAGCGTGAGGAATTTTATTGCCGGCTATCGCAGATAATTATCGCCATGCTAGCGCTGTATTAACAACGCATAGCGCGATGGCAATAATTATTCCAGTGATAGCGATGTTTTCCATGGAACATTGCTGGTTTTCCAGCGATGTTCCATGGAAAACGGCAAAATCCTTAGTGATAGGGCCTGTGGTCTTAGCCACACAATCCACCCCCCATGTTAGGTATGCCTTAGTCAGGAATTTAACAGACGTTAAATTCCTGCGTTAAGGCATACTTAACATGATTTTAAATATCGCTAACCCTCGTTGTTAATATGAGGAAGCTGGGTTAGCGATATTTACCCAAGGGAGTCTGGTCAGGCACGCCTCCTTTCCATCTCATTAGCATCTTATTATCGCCGCTTTTCGCTTGAAAACGGGCTCTAAAGCGGCAATAATATTATCGACGCACCTTGTTAATATGCCCCTCTGTTCCTTTGAATCAAAATGACAGAAGAATGACTGCACCAACAGCCTCACTGTTAACAGCACAGCCATGCGCGTTCAGTTTATTTGTTGATCACTAAATTGGCTAAATATTTTATTTGCAACATGATACTGAGAAGATGTGGACTAATCTCTATGGAAACACGTATTTAAGGATTCACAATATACCAATTATACCTAAATCGCAGTTTAAGGAAAGTATTTAAATTTACGAGGTAGTTACGCGATATTTTCACTACATATATGTTTATGTATGTATGCACTATTCATTTTGAATCAATTCCGATGGATTAAGTTATGTTCTATTGTTTTGAATCATCACTGATTCTCCATAATTTCATACCGATTAAAAAGATGTGAGTAAAGCCTACAGCAAAATGTGAAACTGTTTTTTAATATACAGGTCAATCGCTATCAAACACAGAGCCAAATTCAAGCTCCCCATGCTATGCTCATAGAACTCTGCATAATACAGTCCCACATATCCTGCGTGGCATAATGACATGTTATGCCCGGGGCGCAATCTGAGATCTCGCCATCTGGCCCTGGCTAAAGTTAAACTCACTACCAGAGCCAGGATGGGAGATCGCTCCTTTTCTAAGTCAGCAGCCGTCCTATGGAATGACCTCCCACTTGATCTTCGCCTGACAGATGATCATCTGCTCTTCAGAAAGAAGCTAACAACTTTCCTGTTTTCAAGATTCTGAGCTGACCAGCTTTCAAACAAAACAACCTATGACGAAATCAAACATTCTGTCTCGTACGCTACATTGCATGCTTCCCAGCACCGTGATATCCTTCGGGATGAATGCCACGCTTTATAAATGCAAATAGAAAATTACAAATTATATCATATTGATGCTATATGGACAAAAAGGGTGGGCACTGCAGTGCACACATCCGCATGCAAAACAAAAACACAAAAACAAATAGCTGGTATGCATTGTCTGAAGCTTATTGCAATTAACATGGGCTTGTGATATCTCGTTCTGTGTTTTCTTATGCAAGACACCATGCAGAAAAGCCAAGCTAATATTCAGCCGAGCCTAGTCTTCAGCATTTTAACAAGCTTATGATAACTAAGTATTAATATTGCCGACCACAAAATTTCAGCTGCAGATAATCTTTATCATAGATTTTTAATTGTCAGTGGCTTCACTATTCGCTTAACTTAAAATGGTTTAAAAAAAAACCTCAGCTAGAAAGGAAGGGCCTCATTTATGAAAAGTGACGCATTGCTGCGAGAAAACAGCGATGTATCACTTTTCATTGCGCCCTCCTTGTAACACCAATGATGCGTCATATTTACTGTATGACGCATCATGTCGCAAGGAGTTACAGATACGTCAGTATTTCTGACGTATCTGTAGGAGCAAAAATGACGCATTGCTGGAGTGTGTCAAAAAAGTGACGCAACTCCAGCAATGAGTCATTACACATGGGCAAGTTCCATGTGAAATGTGCCTGCGTCAGTCTTACGCCCACCATGAGCAGTCGTACGATATTAACGCATTTGTGTCCTAGAAGTGGCGCAGTGAAGTCTTATAGATGTCACTTCTATGACCATTTCTTGCATCAGAACGCCCCCCTACATACATTATACATGGCGCAGGTATAATGTGGCGCAGGGGTTTACAAAGTGACACATCTACCTCGAGGCCTCACTTTGTAAATATGGTGCCACAAGGCTAATTTTTTACGCTGCTGGTGCATCACAAAAAGTGACGCACCGGTGGCGCAAAAGTAATGCAAGGGCTCATAAATAAGCCCCGAAGTGTTCTGCTCACGATCCATTGTGCATATATTCTGAAGGATTCATTTGTTTATGCATGCTTGAGCGGTAACAAGAGCAGACATGAACAGATTTCAGCATTTACAACTGAGCATCATTAACCTAGTTGTTGCCATGCGGGGAGCAAATTCCTGGTGGATAGCAGTGCTTGAGGTAGATTGCTGAGTCCCTCAGATTTTCCTAATGAGTCTATTACAGGCTTGCCCTAAGTGTTGCAGTTTTAACTTTTTTTGCTTCATAAAACCTTAGTATGGGGTCGAAAGATTTCCCTCCAAAATTAAGGGCAAATCAATAAATGACTATATTATCTTGTGCCATTTTATTATCAGTAGTATAACTGTTTTGCGTATGGTAAAAATAACCTTACAGTAGTCACAGATAAAAATGGTAAAATATATCTAAGTTGACAAATTTAAAACTAGTACATTAAAAGAAACTTGTATCTATAATTCACAAAACTTAAAATGTACCAACTCACTGCGTAGTGGCTAAATTAGTGCACCTTTTTTAACAGTCGCCAGGCTATGACTATTTGCAGATAACACATTCTCAGACTCCTTTACTATTGCTCTTGTCAAATGTTAAAATTTGGACTAATACCTGTGACAAGTCTGTTTGTATCCTTTCTCCAAAAGTTAGTTTTGCAGCTAATATTGCAGTTGTTTTTGCCTAAAAAGCATACCACCAATCATATAGACCTGCATAGTTCTTCAGTAAAGAATAAGCACAAGTATTGTTTATGCAAGTCTAACAATGCTGGAAACATGAAAGTTATGTGATCAAACATTTCTAGTTTTTGGTCACAAAACATCACCTATGGTTTAGCTTAGCAATTTCAGTTCAAGAACCCTCAAATTCCCAGATTGGTATCTATAGCAGCAAAAATGAACAATATTTTATTTTACAAGGGTGACGAAGAAGTATGTTAGATTTGTTAGTCTGCCCACTGTGTATGTTGAGTTAACTATTTTTACCGCTGGCTCTGAGTTATTTTCCATTGATCTGAGTCAATGACCAGTGCATAGCAGTTTTCGTGAACCAATGATTCCATTTAATGTTAGACATATTTGACAGAGATTCCCAATAACCTAGATTATATTTCTTCATCACTAGCACATTCTGATCTTTATGGAGGAGAAAGAAAGGATTGGAGCCAGACTATCCCAGGACCGGAATAGTTGCACCATAAGTGTGTAATTTGCATATCTAGCACCATGTCAAAGGTAGAGCAAGTGACTTTTGTTGATGATTAGTTATGAGGGTTAATTCTGCTATAATCTAAGATATGGAGTTAATTCCCAAAGGTTTAGGAGCTGTCTCACTTTTCATTAGAAATATCCAAACTATGGTTTAGGTGTCCACCATTTACTTGCATCCCATATGCCATTGTTGAGTCAATTATAGTACCAAAAGCTATAATTGCCTCTGAAATAGCGGGATTGCTATTTATTAAAATAAATCATTTCCACGTTGTAGTCTCACTTTGGCCTCTAGTTCACAATGTTCTTAGATGAGTTACTCATTTTACTCTGGTATTGATCACCAGATTTAGATAGTTATACAGTTTTGCCTTTAGCTTTGTTGATTTTCCATTGATACATCACAGTTGAATTAGAGAATTCCATAGCTTTTTTTGTGAGATTTCTGTGGATATGGTACAGGTTGCTGTATGCATCTAGGGTGCTGGGTAGTCTCTACAAGCCAGTAAGCATAGTTAATAGGAGAACAAGGTCATCTGTGTAAGTCAGACTTTAGATCTATTCTGAGAATTTTTTTGTAAAGATGTTTTGTTTTCTCTCAGTAATCCTGGTAGGTCAGTTATGTATATAAATTGCAGCACGGTTACAAGAATGCACCCCTGCTTTAGACAGATACATTGTGGGATCTTGGATGCTGCTTTTAGTTGATAATTTCACTAAAATTCATGATTTAGTATGGCATTGAATGATTATGCTTAGAAGTAAACTGTCTGTCCAGTAATGTTGGTCCACAAAACAGCAAAGATTTTGTCTTTAATTTAGAAATGTCATTACTGGCAAAGGAGCCCTAGGTAAATATATTATCAAGTGTAAAATAGGAAACAGAAGTCTGACTATGTGAAATTCAGTCATTTATTTTCCTTAAACCATGTTACCAATCTAACTAAAAGAAGCCTGCCAGATATCTTACATTCTGAATCCAGCAGAGTGAGTCACCTATAATTGCTTAGGTCCAGTTTTGTTCCTTTTAGTGACTCCCCTGAATAATCGAGCTCTTTCAGAATGGTTGTAAGATAACATAAGCAAAAATGTTGCTATACGACAGTAGAAGCATTGTTTCCATTCTGTTGTATTCCTCTTTAGAATGTTTATTTGTATCCTATTCTGACCAGGGGCTTCTGACTCATTGTTGGACACTATTGAAGTTATAATGTCCTCAATTAATGGAGTTTTCTTTATGGGATCCCAGAATGGGACATTACATTCTTTATTGTAGTATGCCTTGTAGATGGAGGAGATATGAGATTCCAACTGTGCTCCCGATATGTGGTAATCTGTTGATTTTTTACTTTCCGGACAGCCTCTACTTAATAAGGGGAAGAATTCCCCACTGGTATGGTTCTTTAGGGTAGAGTGGAGCACCAGCCATCTTTTAAAAAGTTTTTATCATTTCACCTGGCCTAGTTTGACTCTATACTAAGGGACCGATTCACAAGCTGCACTTATGAGTACGTTTACACTTTAAGTTGACTGCTTCTTGATATTCACAAACTGCACTTTTTTAGTCACCTACACTTTTAAGTAACTTACAGTTTTGTAATAAGTCTACCACCACACATGGCCTTCCTCTGGTCCATAGAAAATAAGAGAGCTAGGGACTTAAAATAAAACTCCAAAGGATATAATATCAAATGTGTTAAAATAGTAAAATATATATATAAACTTAATGTTGCAAATATACGAAACTAGTGCATATTAATTATTTAATATTTAAATATATAATAGCACCAAAATGGGTAATATTTTATAATTAAATAATACATCTATTTTATTGTTATTTTTGTCACTTGTTAGGACCCTAAGAATGGCTCCCAGTATAGTTTGAAAAAGTCATTAGAATCCCTGTTCTGCATCATTCTCCCAGTGGAATCAAGTTGCACAAGTTGCATCCTGTCTCATTTTTGGTGATCCATGTACTTCAGGGGAGTAGCCTGAGATGTCTTTCTCCCTGGGGTTCTCCCCATGCAGAAAGGGGAATATGGCCAGTTGGGGATGATGATGATGGCTATCCTTTCTCAGAATTATTTTAGAGGTCCTACAGTAGAGAAATTTGGACAAATGGATTAAGGTTTAACCTCTTACAGTGCTAGCACATGCCAATATACAGGTGATTTGGGGTGGCTGATCATCTTCAGATTTGCCATTCAGAGCATTTAACCCTATATTATTTACAAACTAGAAAATATTTCTATCTTAGAAGATTCTGCATCATGTCCGTGGTTAGGGATATGAATGTAACTGTCACATTCTAATAAGGGTCTAGAAGCTGTGTGATCCAGAAATAGGTTGCACTTGAAGTTGTCTGTTATTATAAGAATGGCTTCAGAGTTTGTAAAGATAAAAGCCTGATTCTTTTAAGAAATGTATTGAGGTTAATAATTGTGAGTTTGAAGCCAGGCTGTAAATAAACAGGAATAATAGATGCTTTATCAGCAACAGTTCCTCCCTTATTGTGATTTCACCCAAAAAGATAACTTCTGAGTTGGTTGGTGTTCGTGTATTTTGAAATTTTAACTAGTTATTATCCTAATAAGCATGGCAGGTCTTGGTGGTAGGTCTAGGTAATATCCTGAGGTTGTTCCTCTCCAAGTGGTTGGTGTTCCAGGTCCTCTGGGGGCATACAACGTGGTATTTTCAAAATAATTCACTCACTTCATCCACAGTAAGATCAAGGGGTTTTCTGAGCCTGCCAATATTACCTAAAATATATCAGAAAGAGTTTTGACTTCATCAGTTCCATTATGTGAAAAGGCATGTAGAATAGTTGTCTTTAGGTAGAATATGTATGAGCTTGCCTACTAATTGGATCAACATGATTAATTACCATTCTAGTACTAATTTGTTTGTTAACCACTATTTTGAGATTTTTAGTTTCAGATTCTGGTTTCAAGAACATTTGGATTTTGCATCTCTACTCAAAGTATCACCTATGAATGGTTTCGAGTTTGAAAGAATAATTGTCTCCTGTTCTGAGGAGAAACAGATGCTAAGGCAGTGGGATCTTAACCAGCTCACACCGTCATCATCCAACAAGTGCTTTGCAGTACCTTATCTTCTTACAGTGAAAGTGTTCTGTTAATGTGATATATGTTGTTTTGCTGCAGTCTGACCCTTAAGGCAGGGCAAATTCAATACCTTTAGCATCGCTCCAACATATGTATTTTATTGTATAGGAGTCTCTTAACCCCTTCGACGCTTGTGACGGAACGGTTCCGTCATGCACGTCGGTTGGGCTGTGCTTATGACGGAACCGTTCCGTCATGGCCCCGCCCGCGCTCAGATCCTTCAGCACTGCGCGGGAATCCGCGCAGCGCTGAAGGGGTTAATAGGCTGCATTATGTTGCCCCAATTGAGAGTGTTATGTTAGCTTTTAGATTTATAAATTCGCTGAACACAGGATATCATTTTCGTGTACTACTTAGCAATCCCTAGTTGCTACATTAAGTTTGCTTTGGAGAATCACCGAGCTTCTTAAGCTTTTTAAGCTGGCACTTTTTTTCTTAATGGAGTGATTAGGGCCTGCTAAATTAGCAGCAGTCTGGGTCTTCATTGATTAATTATTGCCCTGATCAGAAGAAGATTACAGGGAACAGCAATGTTACTCCCTGTCTGCTACAATGTTTTAGGTGGTTGGTGTGATTGCTGTAGTGGAGTTGTGGATTTTAGAACACTTTCCGTAAGAAGTAATGCCCTTCTTATGTTCCTTGTGGGGCATGCATTATTCCTATGAGCATGCTTGATTGTTAATTTCCAAGTGGGTCATATCTAGGAAGACCTGTTACAACTTTTTGCTTCCTGCAGAGTGGGCTGTACTCACCTGGGGATTCAGCATGGAGCTTACGCTGTGTGTTGTAACTGATTACTAGTGGGCTCCTCTCTTTTGCTGCTTTGGTTGGTAGGACATTGCCTATGGCCATTTTTGTTGTCAAGTAGAGGTCTTGCATAAAAATGTATTCTAATATAACTTAATACGTAAGCTTCTGGCATCATAAGGTGTTTTCATCAGTAGACATCACACAGCACTGATAAATGAGGTCTTTGTCGCACCAGTGATCATTAACATATAATTGCGAGATATTAAATGTATCCTCTGTTAATTCCTATTACCTGTTTCTCCTCTTGACGTCCTACAGGTGGATGTCAGACCTCTAGGATACTAGCATAGGTTTGAGACCTGTGAGATCAGTCGAGTTGGGAAATTCGATTGAGAAGCCAACATGGAGTGCATGTTTGCAAATAATATGGCGGTTTCATGAATTAAACTAGATCAACCTTCATATGACACGGCTGGTAAAAAAGAACATTACAATTACTGCAAGCCTGTGCACACGTCAAATTCAAATGCAGAGTGAGTACTCCTTATCTTATGAATCTAGGATGGAACATTCAATGTACAAAAGAATTGAAATAAAGACACGACAAACAATCTTGAGTGTTATGTTCTTCTTTACTCCTGAACGGTTGCCCAGCAAACACATGTTTCACCTGGGGAGGTACCCCAAAACACCTTCAGGGCTATAAGGCAATGCCAAATTGGATCTTGATTCTCTCTACCGGTTGTACTTCCGTCCTGGCTGGTTGAAGGAAATAGGGAAAAGCCAAATGTTTTGGGGGTCGAGAATTCAGACTGATAGGTGGAGCCAGGGTGAGGGCTTCACTGAGTACCGGTTATACTTCTGTCCCGGCTTTCGTGAAGAGGAGAAGGTAGTTGTGTCACAATTGGCCCAGAGTGAGGACCCATTGGTGAAGCCAAACAATGGGCTTGTCTTGTGTAGCGAGTGCGCTGTCTGGAAATGACGATCGCAGCATCTGGTGAAAAAGAATAGTACAAACACTGAAGAAATGACAGTTGAGGGCAACACTGTATATTAATATTTACAAAACATAATTTTAGGCACCGTACATAGGTTTGCATCCACGAACACATGCATGCTCTCCAGATGCCCGATATTAGGCTCTGAAGTCTGTTAGAACTTGCTCTTGTTGTCTACATTACTAGCTACAGGATTACAATGGAATGTTTGCTTAATATAGTGAAAAACAAACATTGGTAAAGGGAGTTATTTTTTCAGTAATATTGTGTAATAACATATTTAAACATGTACGGTGTCTTTGTAATGAGTGTTCTCCTAATTTGGTTCATCACTTGGTAGGTCTATTTGTTCATGCCATTCCACATTTAGTGACAATGGAATGTTTGCTTATTATACTGAAAAATAAACATTGGTAAAGGGAGTTATTTTTTCAATAATTTTGTGTAATAACATATTTAAACAAGCAGGCTGTCAGCTTGCGTAATTTGTTAATGAAGAGAGCAGGTCAGAAAAGGAGTAGGGCAACAGAAACATTAAAAGAGAGAGAGAAAATAGTCTCTCATAAACTAAAATGCAAAGTCTCCTGACGTCAGTAGTGAAAGGACACAACTCATCCAACCAAAATCACAGTCAGACTGAAATGGCCCTTGAGCAGGACAAACGCACAAATAGCAAATCCCTTGCTTAGGATCGTGGTGGGAAATAGCGTTACAACAACAGCATTGTTACAACGCAAGCCATTACATCGCAAGTCGTCACTACGACTTGCTGTAGGGGGCGCGCTAAACTAAGGAATAGTATAAGTTACTATTCCAACACCTTCCCTACTGTTGCACACGCTGGAGTTGGAATAGTAAATTATACTATTCTAAGTCCAGCACGCCGCCTACAGCAAGTCGTAGAAACAAATTGCGAAGTAATGGCTTGCGTTGTAACAACGCGGTCATTGCAACAACAGCGTTGTAATCGCATACGTTGTAGTGCATGTGATGTAACATCGCATATTTCATTGTGGTTGTTGTTTTAAATGCTAATGACCTTCATTTCTTGAAAAGAGGGCCCCTTGAGATTCGTAAAGACTGGACAATTCCCAGGTTTGCAACAATGACTACACTCCTAATTAAGGAATGTAAGCAGATGGAACAATAACATTTGTTGTTCCTTTCTTGATTGGAGGTTCACTTATTATTCTAGAACAGTGTATGAATACCTGCACTAGAGAAGATTAGGTAGCTTTTGAAAGGTCCTGACGAATCATCATGGATTCTTAGGGACTGCAAAGGCAAGAAACATGTTGCCCAACTACTGACCAATTACCACAATTTGAGAATACAAGGATCATCACTATCGTATATATTCTCTACTTTGTCCTTAATCTGTAACGTAGATCCCAAGAATGAATAAAATCAGAGCACAAAGTTGATTTTAATCTGCACAATTCCTCATCAATCTTCCTTTTCTGTGTCCATCAAAAAGTAGATGCATTTTAGTTGCACACCTGCAACCCAATTGGCTACAAAAATATTTCCTTCTAAGACCCCCCTTGAGGGGCCCGTTGGGCATTGTAGTGCCGGCAAATGGAGGAGCACAGCCTGATGATGGAGCATGCCATGTTTGGGTGGGTAAGGGCTTGTGTTCCATATGGCTAACGTTACCAGTGACCTACCTGGGTCTAGTTATCTAATATAGTTGCTAGGTCCCACAGCGAAATAGCATACTTTATAAACATTTCAATAATAAATATCTCTACCAAAGAGAGAGAAGTCAAGTCTTTGGAAAAACATGATGCTAAGCATTCTGGGCACTTTATTGTACTTTTCCCACAGTACGCTTGGTCCACAAACCCCACAAAGCAACACATTGTTGGATACATAGTCAGGATTGTCTAAAAGAGTTGCACATGTCATGCAGCCCACACTTCGCATCTATGTTCCAAGCAACAGCAAATTTCACTTTTCCAAGTTGCTTGATTTCAGGAAAAAGACCTCTGGTTTTGGCTGACACACCTGGCACTCCACTCATAAGTTACAAAAAACATAAATTTCTTCGGCTGTCTGCTGAACGCACACCAGAAACAGAACTCAATTTGTAGTATGTTATGTTATATGCATTTCTAAAGCGCAGCGGTTAACCAAAGGTGTCCTAGTGCTAGCTACTATCCTTTGAGCACTGAGCATTGTAGACATATTTACATGTAAAAGAGCCAGGTTTTTAATCCTTTCCTGAATGCCAGGAGATCAGTGGCATTTCTCAGATGGAAAGGAAGGTCATTCCAGGCCTTTGCAGTGCAAGCAATAAAGCTTCTCCCTCCCCATGTAGCTTTGTAAGTGGGTGGCACTGTTACCAATTCAGCTTCTAGAGAGCAATGAGTTCTGTTGGGCATATACCACTGAAACTGCTGCTTCAGGTAGTCCGGTCCTGTTCCTTGTAGGGCCTTGTAAACGGTGCATAGGGATTTAAAATGCACCGTTTCCTAACAGGTAACCAGTGAAGTCTTTTGATTTCCTTGGAAATTGAAGCAAATTTAGATGTGCCGGTGAGCAATCTTGCTGCCACGTTTTGCAACAGTTTAAGTTTTTTCAGAAAACATTCTTGTATATTCAAGTAAAGACCGTTACAGTAGTACAGCCTTGACAGGATAAGTGCTGTAACAACTGTCCGCTGTTTGTCAGCCGGCAAAAAGGGCAATAATTTCTTGATCATTCTGAGAGCGTAAGAGGTGGCTGATGCCACCGCATTAACCTGGTCTCCAAAGATAAGCTTGTTATCAACTCTGACTCCCACGTTTTTTACTTTCCTGATGGGTGTAGGAAGAGTGCCCTGTGTTTCTGGCCACCAATTTGAGGTCCAAATGTTGGCATCGTTTCCAAATAGGATGACCTTAGTTTTGCCTGAGTTGAGCTTCAGGCAATTCTGTGACATCCACCTCCCGACTGCTTAAACACAATCAAGGAACCGTTTACCTTTTCCTGATTCCTGTCCCGGAAGCAGAGATACAACAATTTGTGTGTCATCTGCATACGAGGTAAGGAAAAAAACGAAGGAGCTGATTAAGGAGGCCAAAGATGATACATACACATTAAATAGTATGGGGCTAAGAGATGACCCCTGCGATACTCCACAAGGCAGGAAAAAAGATTTGGAGTGGAATTCACCCAATGACACGATTTGTGATCTTTCGGTTAGTAAGGATTTCAAAAGCTTTGACGCTTTACCCTGGACCCCGCATGCCAACAAACGATCCATCAACAAATCATGATGGACCATATCAAAGGCCGCTGACGGATCCATCATAATTACAGCGGCCTTGCCTCCCTGATCCAGGGCTTCCCTAATCTCTTCTGTGGATTTTATAAGAGCAGACTCTGTACTGTGCCCTTCTCTGAATTCATATTGAGTGGGGTCCAAAACGTGTGTTTCGAGTAGAAAGCCACTTAGTTGCAGATTCATTGTTTTCTCACCCAAATTTGCTGGGAGCGGGAGGCATGAGATTGGTTGAAAATTATTTGGATCCTTGGGATCTAAAATGTGCTTTTTTAGCAGTGGTAGTATCGAAGCTACCTTCCAGGGTTTAGGGAAGTGCCCTGCTTCAAACTTTATATTAAATGTGGAAGTAAGTGAAAGAACAACAGGTCCTGGGGCAAGTTTGATCACAGAAACTGGAAAGAGATCATAGGGGGAGCCTGATCTTGCTGACGTAAGGAGCCTTTTAGTGTCAATTATAGATAACAGCGCAAATTTGTCAAAGGTAGTGGGGAGGCCAGATACTGGCTTATTTCCCTCTTTTGGGACTACCGTCCCTACTGAACTTGAACGGTTGAAAGCCGAGAAGATGACCTCCACTTTATTCAGAAAGAACATGGCGATGTCCTCGCATAATTTCTGGCTCGACTGAATTTTAGCTGGGCAGGGTGAAGCCTAACCAGATACAGTTTTAAAGAGCTCTTTAGCAGAGTTTTTTGCTAGGTTATTTTGATAAGCAAAAAACATTTTTGGGGCATTGAATAAGATTTGTTTATAGATCACAAGGCTCTGTTTCTATATCTTTTTTTCTGCTTCCTTGTATTCTTTCGCTTAAGGCATTTGCAGATGAGTTTTTAATTCCTAAGCTCCTCTGTGTACAAGGGGGCCGATGGTTGTGATCTGTATGTTTTGTTGTTATTACCAACACAATTCTAATCAATTTAGACTGATTGAAGATCAAAGGTTGCAAAAGCTCTACACCCATAGAATGTTTGACCTGCATGGCTACACCCAGAACTCTTCAGGAGGTGCCCAAACCTATTATGTTTTTACTGAGACTGGAGCCCATGTAGTTTACACAATGCATTTTGACACTGTAAATATTAATATAAATACACAAAAAATGAGCAGCTGGCAATTAAACTGCCATCCTCATTTGCAGCATGTTATTGGTCACCATTCATGACTCACGCAAATTTAATTTAGAATTTTTCACCCAGTGCCAGAAGCAAATTTACATATATCCTAGGCTCCTCCCACTGGTGTGAATTGATAGATGACAGTCCTCTCACTTGAGACTGGGCCAAGAATATAATTCAACACAAATGTATTTTTCAACCCTAAGTTGGAATCGAAAACAAGGGGGTATTGTTTGCGAGCACTCAGAGAAATAATCACTGTTAGACTTCATCACAGCCAGCATAATCACTACCTTTCATTGGGTTGTGCTGGGGGACATTTTTACTGGCCAAATAAATACAGGCCTTCAAAGGAAATTGACAAATCCTATTTCTCTGTGTAACAAGTCTGTGAGTGCATTTATTGAAGCATTTGTTAGGTCTTTCTCTCATGCCTAGTTAGCCAGGACTAGAACTGACAGAGTCAGGAAGCAGTGAGGGTCGGACTAGCCTACAGGGAAATCAGGCAGTGCCAGATGGGCTGGTCTGACAGATCAGAATGTGGTTCGGCTTTTTAGCAGTTGTGGGCCGTTTTTATGGGCATGTGAGACGGTTTCCCTGATATCACCATTTTATAGCTATTTGCTGCGCTAATGGGGCCTCTTTTATTTTTCTGCCTAGGCCTACTTTTCATCCCCTGGTGCAGAGTTTTTTGTCATGGAGAGCCAGTCCCAAGGCCCATTCATGCCTAATTTTCACTAACAGGCAAGGCAATGTGGGCTCCTCGATCTGTGCATCAACAGCCGGAGAAGAAAGGGAGCTGCCGAGGAGGATTTGGGCCCAGAGGGTACTCTTCAAGTTATTTTAAAGAAAATAAGAACTATTTTCTTTGGTGGAAAGAAAAAGTCCAAAAGACAAGTACACACTCAGCGGCGTCTGGCTCAGGTAAGCGTGGTGGGCAGGGCAAGGCACAGTGGGGAAATCGACAGGCGACAGAATAGGTATTATTTATTTATTTAATTATATCTATTCCGTCGTCTGTCAACTTCAACCCCCTCCCACCTCGCCCTGCCCCCACCCCACTGGGTTTCCCTGTGTCAGCTGCCGTTGTACAAACTGACGCTTCCTGCTCAGCATCACCTTCCTTCATATTCTCTTTTAGCAGAGAAGTGTAGGAATACGTTCCTGGGCATGTGAAACATAAACACCTACTAGCAAGAATTAAAAACTTTTAAGCAAATATATTTATTAAGTGAAGATCCCGGGTGAAAAAACAGTATGAATAGTTATTTTCAATTAAAAAATGTGCAAATATATGTTTATAAAATAGTACCTCGGACATTAAAATGTGAAGTCCTGACATCAGCAGAAAACACAATCCATCCAGTCAAAACTGTGAGACTGACGTGCTCCTTGTGCAGGACAAACTCAAGAATAGGGAGAAAAATAACTGAATAAGAAGCAGAAACTGAAATAGACAAGTAAACCACTGAATCATTAGCAGAGGGCGGCAGTGGCATAAAGCAAATTTATAGAGCCCCCCGCAGAATAAGATGAGAAGCCTTTTATCTTCCAGATATTCATTGGCATTGAACCTAAAGATGGCCACTGAAGATTTGGGTGCTCCCTAAAGTATTGGGGCCTTCCTGCATCACACAGGCTATGGGGGCCTGTGTTACGTCCCTTAGGAGCAGACACAATGTTTCCTTAATTTCTGTATTGGACACAATAAATGTATTCCCCAGCAGACATCTAACAGTGTCTGCACATGAGACTTAAAAAGGTACTTGGCCAGCTTTGAATTATTTTGATAAAATCTGAATAGATTGGTACCTGGAGGCCAAACGTACACAATCACAGATTTTTTTCTGAAACACACAACAACAAGCATTTGCAATGCAATAGGTCTCGCATTTATGTGGGTTTGAGCTATTGGCATTGTAAAAGACAATGACTATTATTTTTATTTTTTAAAACATAAATAAAAAACGCATTGTCATTTACAATGCCAATAGCTTAAACTCACGTAAATGCGAGACCTGTTGCATTGCAGCTTCAAGGACACCGTGCTTTTTTTTTTAACTTTAACACTGAGCGTGGTGTCTTTGAAGCGGTGCCGCGCTCAGTTTTAAAGTTAAAAAAAAAGAAACCGAAGCGGGCACCGCGTTCATTATGAAAGTTGAAAAAAAAATAAAAGTTAAATATAAATAAATAAATAAACTGAGCGCGGTGTCCCTAAAGCGGGTGCTGCGCTAAGGATACAAATATATTAAAATAGCATCCGCCATTGTCCCCATAAGTGCCCATAAATAAAATAGTGCAGACCCCAAGCTGACCGAGTACGGAGCCAAGTAAAAGGTCCAGTCATCATGGGCAGTAACAAATGGCGAGAAGGGAGTAACAAGGAGGGACTAATAAGTCTCATAATGAATCAGAAGCCAGCATTTACCAAGAACAATGACACCAGCTAATGAAGAGTATGAGTGTAGAGAGGGCGAGGCTTACACAACATACTCGACTACTGCATGTCTCGCAGAGGGAGCAGTGAATGCATGCTGCCGCTAGGCTTGACCTAAAAACTATTGGACAGATTCACACCAGGCAAGTGCATGCTGCATGTCAGTAATTGTTCCATATAAAAATTCTTCTGTTGTTCACTATAAAGGTGAAAAATATTATTTTAATTATTAAAATCACAGAGAGATGTTTTATGTACCAGCACTTCTCTGCTGATGCAGGAAGCTTTTCCTTAAATTATTATTATTTTTATTATTAGGAGCTTTTAAAGCGCACTTATACCCAAGGGTGTCCTGGAGCTGCTAATTACTGAGGAACAACTTACAAAAATAGGTCGAGATCGGTGGAATTATTCCAAAGATGCTGCCAGACGTTTGTGCTGCTATTTTATCAAAGCATTGCGGTGCACTGAAGCAATATGGCAACAAGCACTTCCTATGGTGAAAAAATCACATTAAAAGAAAATCAACAGAAAATAGTTTCCTACCCCAACAAAACAAAGTCATTTTCGAGTTCTTTTGCAAGTAAATGGCCATCTGTCAAGTACTTTCTTAGAGATCAAAAAAAAAAAATCTTCCCTGGTTGTAGCTCACCATGTGGGTCATTACCCATTTCCTGCCACATGCACAAATCCAGTAATGGTTCCTACCTTTTGTTCAAGAAAAGCCCTTAATGTCAATCTACACTTACTGCAATTAAAACATTATAATATCAGCATACCTCTTCACCAGCACAGGAACTTGTTATTCCAATTAAATTAGTGCTGAAGGGAAAATGTAGACATACAACTAGTCATATATGAAAAACCAAACAATTAAAATCTGTTTGATTTTCTAAGCTCACTTCAGGAAAAGCTGTCTCTATGTCAAAGCCAATGGGAACATAGCCGATTAAGGATTTAATGATCTATTTGAGTTATGAACCAAACTGTTGTAAGCTCTCATCTTAAATTCCTAATTTATTACATCACAGGCACATAATGCAAAGGTAGGGTATATTTTACTTACCAGTTCCATTACTTGGTATAAAAGGTCAAATTCAATTTCAACCAATTATGAACTATTACATTTGTTTATTTGCATGGGGTACATGCATTATACATAAAAAAAATACATCCTTTTTAGATTTTAAAAGTACTGAAACATTCTGAAAATAACACAGTACATTATTTAATATATACATATTTTCTTCGAAATAGTGAACTTTACAGGATTAAGCCAAAGAACAATAAAAAGATACCTATTAGTGCATTCCAAAATTCACAGGAGAAAAGGCTAAGCTCCATGGTAGCGATGTGCAAAATTTGCATAGTTCGCTTTCAAGTAATTATGTGAAATTTTAGCAAAATTATGCAAATTACACTTAATTGAACAAAATGCAAATGCATCATTTAGCTCTATAGTTTAGCATGAAATGCGACCTTGTGCCAATTTTTGGCATGGGAACGCATTTTGTGCTTATGTAATTGTGCTAAAAAAGGACCGCATACAACAGCCGCTCACGTTCTGTTGTTCCACACGGCACATTCGCTGAAAGTTTTTACCACAAATGACACATAACTGTGTGATAAGCCACATTGAAGGAATTTCATGTAACAAAAGTAACTCCTCAATATGTCTGATATATCTTTACTAACAACCTAGGTGCCAATTCCGATCCGGTAAAAACCCGGTACGAACCGTCGGACGGAGCCATTTCTCCGTCCGACTCGTACCCGGTGCGAAATCCATCCGAAAATGCAAGTACGATTCCTACGGAAACACCAGTTTCATACGAATCGAACAAAACACCGACCAAACAGAATCGAAACACAATTCCGATCCTGAAAAGCGCCGACCTGACGTCGGTACGCATCCAGCCTACGTTTCACGAACCAGGAAGTACGATTCGAACCGACGTCATCCCGCACGGAAAATATTTACCGGCTGCCAAAAACTGCCGGGAAATCAGGACGACACACGCAAGGAGCAGCTGGACGCGACGAACAGACATGGACCCGAACCTACGTGCCATCCCTGCCCTCCTAGCAGTCCACCTGGCGTACAGGAACCGACGCAGACGCCGCAGAAGGTCAGCACAACAACCAGGGGCAAAGGGGGGGGCAGGGGCAGGACACACAACACCAACACATGGTACCAAATCACACATGGCCTGGACATACCTGACCATCAGGGCCTGGTCACTTCCAGGGGGTGGGGGCGAGGCCAGCAACGCAAGCGTCCGTCACAACGGAAGTGGATGGTCACGCAAACCGGTACGTACCCTACCCAGGCCGCAAGAGCGTGGGTACGGAACGTACCACGCGTCCCCCTACGTCACTCCATCAATGGCGGTACGGCCCGTACCCACGTCAGAAAGGCCTTGGTACGGCTCGTACCAGCATTGCTGGGTCATGTAGGGGTACGCGTGGTACGACCCGTAGCCACGCCCCCAAGGCCTGTGTACGGTGCGGACCCCATGGCACCGCAACAATGGGGGGACGCACCGTACCCACCCACCAAAGGCATGGGTACGGGCCGTACCCAGGCACGCAGAGCGTGGGTAGGGGTATGTACGGACCGTACCCCCACCCGTGGAAGTACGGCCCGTACCCCCACCCGTGTATGTACGCCCCGATCCCCCACCCCAGCAGTGTATGTACGCCCCGACCCCCCACCCGTGTATGTATGCACCGAACCCCCACCCCAGCAGTGTATGTACGCCCCGAACCCCCACCCGTGTATGTACGCACCGAACCACCACCCGTGTATGTACGCCCCGAACCCCCACCCCAGCAGTGTATGTACGCCCCGACCCCCCACCCGTGTATGTACGCACCGAACCCCCACCCCAGCAGTGTATGTACGCCCCGAACCCCCACCCGTGTATGTACGCACTGAACCCCCACCCCAGCAGTGTATGTACGCCCCGAACCCCCACCCGTGTATGTACGCACCGAACCCCCACCCCAGCAGTGTATGTACGCCCCGAACCCCCACCCGTGTATGTACGCACCGAACCACCACCCGTGTATGTACGCCCCGAACCCCCACCCCAGCAGTGTATGCACGCACCGAACCACCACCCGTGTATGTACGCCCCGAACCCCCACCCCAGCAGTGTATGTACGCCCCGACCCCCCACCCGTGTATGTACGCACCGAACCCCCACCCCAGCAGTGTATGTACGCCCCGAACCCCCACCCGTGTATGTACGCACCGATCCCCCACCCCAGCAGTGTATGTACGCCCCGAACCCCCACCCGTGTATGTACGCACCGAACCACCACCCGTGTATGTACGCCCCGAACCCCCACCCCAGCAGTGTATGTACGCCCCGACCCCCCACCCGTGTATGTACGCACCGAACCCCCACCCCAGCAGTGTATGTACGCCCCGAACCCCCACCCGTGTATGTACGCACCGAACCACCACCCGTGTATGTACGCCCCGAACCCCCACCCCAGCAGTGTATGTGCGCCCCGACCCCCCACCCGTGTATGTACGCACCGATCCCCTACCCCAGCAGTGTATGTACGCCCCGAACCCCCACCCGTGTATGTACGCACCGAACCACCACCCGTGTATGTACGCCCCGAACCCCCACCCCAGCAGTGTATGTATGCCCCGACCCCCCACCCGTGTATGTACGCACCGAACCCCCACCCCAGCAGTGTATGTACGCCCCGAACCCCCACCCGTGTATGTACGCACCGATCCCCCACCCCAGCAGTGTATGTACGCCCCGAACCCCCACCCGTGTATGTACGCACCGAACCACCACCCGTGTATGTACGCCCCGAACCCCCACCCCAGCAGTGTATGTACGCCCCGACCCCCCACCCGTGTATGTACGCACCGAACCACCACCCGTGTATGTACGCCCCGAACCCCCACCCCAGCAGTGTATGTACGCCCCGACCCCCCACCCGTGTATGTACGCACCGAACCCCCACCCCAGCAGTGTCTGTACGCCCCGAACCCCCACCCGTGTATGTACGCACCGAACCCCCACCCCAGCAGTGTATGTACGCCCCGAACCCCCACCCGTGTATGTACGCCCTGAACCACCACCCGTGTATGTACGCCCAGAACCTCCACCCCAGCAGTGTATGTACGCCCCAACCCCCCACCCGTGTATGTACGCACCGAACCACCACCCGTGTATGTACGCCCCGATCCCCCACCCCAGCAGTGTATGTACGCCCCGAACCCCCACCCGTGTATGTACGCACCGAACCACCACCCGTGTATGTACGCCCCGATCCCCCACCCCAGCAGTGTATGTACGCCCCGACCCCCCACCCGTGTATGTACGCACCGAACCCCCACCCCAGCAGTGTATGTACGCCCCGACCCCCCACCCGTGTATGTACGCACCTAACCTGCAATACGAATGGTGTGTGCCTAACACCCCCAGCAGTGCCCAGACATAGGAGGGGTGGGTGCAGAGTCCTCCTAGCAGTGCCCAGACACAGGAGGGGTGGGTGCCTAACACTCCCAGCAGTGCCCTGAGACAGGAGGGGTGGGTGCAGAGTCCTCCCAGCAGTGCCCAGAGACAGGAGGGGTGGGTGCAGAGTCCTCCCAGCAGTGCCCAGAGACAGGAGGGGTGGGTGCAGAGTCCTCCCAGCAGTGCCCAGAGACAGGAGGGGTGGGTGCAGAGTCCTCCCAGCAGTGCCCTGAGACAGGAGGGCTGGGTGCAGAGTCCTCCCAGCAGTGCCCAGAGACAGGAGGGCTGGGTGCCTAACACTCCCAGCAGTGCCCAGACACAGGAGGGGTGGGTGCAGAGTCCTCCCAGCAGTGGCCAGACACAGGAGGGGTGTGTGTAGAGTCCTCCCAGCAGTGGCCAGACGCAGGAGGGGTGGGTGCAGAGTCCTCCCAGCAGTGCCCAGACACAGGAGGGGTGGGTGCCTAACACTCCCAGCAGTGCCCTGAGACAGGAGGGGTGGGTGCAGAGTCCTCCCAGCAGTGCCCAGAGACAGGAGGGGTGGGTGCAGAGTCCTCCCAGCAGTGCCCTGAGACAGGAGGGGTGGGTGCAGAGTCCTCCCAGCAGTGCCCAGAGACAGGAGGGGTGGGTGCCTAACACTCCCAGCAGTGCCCAGAGACAGGAGGGGTGGGTGCCTAACACTCCCAGCAGTGCCCAGACACAGGAGGGGTGGGTGCAGAGTCCTCCCAGCAGTGGCCAGACACAGGAGGGGTGTGTGTAGAGTCCTCCCAGCAGTGGCCAGACGCAGGAGGGGTGGGTGCAGAGTCCTCCCAGCAGTGCCCAGACACAGGAGGGGTGGGTGCCTAACACTCCCAGCAGTGCCCTGAGACAGGAGGGGTGGGTGCAGAGTCCTCCCAGCAGTGCCCAGAGACAGGAGGGGTGGGTGCAGAGTCCTCCCAGCAGTGCCCAGAGACAGGAGGGGTGGGTGCAGAGTCCTCCCAGCAGTGCCCAGAGACAGGAGGGGTAGGTGCAGAGTCCTCCCAGCAGTGCCCAGACATAGGACAATATACCCCATCAACAAGTTCAGTGACCAACAAGGGTGATACCCCAGATGCAGGTGGAGCCTTCGCTGAGCCATCATGGCTATATTGAAAGGCAACCCTCACACATCCAGGAAATGTAGACACAGCACAGCACAGCATTTGGGAGACACCCTGCAGGGAAAATGGCCTGCTCCACAGAGGATGGAACACACCTTGGGACAATGTCACCATACAGTGAGAGCAAACATGACCAAATACCATTGGCAGAGACCTTTGTGATGGCACGCAGATGGCAGGGTACACCCCATGAGCAGCACACTCCAACATTTCACAGACCCCTAACACATTATCACCACCCCAACTCAGGGAGCACCAGCACCAACAGCAAGTCCAGGAAAGCATCAGTGTGCAAAACCAAAAGAAAATGCTTTATTCAGCAGGAAAATATCTCTGAGAAAATGTCCACTATGTACAAGGGCCATGGGCCAGGCCAGCAGCAAAGTCCGGGGGGGGGGTACACATCGGGACGTGTGTCCCCTAGCTTGCCTGCACAGTGCACATGTCCATTTCATCCACAGAAGAGGGGGCATCAGGGGGGAGGGTGGAAACAGGCACCGCAGGGACAGGAGGGGCAAGGGTAGGTGTTGTGGGTGCAGGAAGGGATGATTCTGCCACAGGGGGGGTGCCAGCGACAAAGGTGGAGGACAGAATGGCGCTGCACATGTCGGCAAGTTCCCCCAGCGACTCCCCCGCACCCAATCGAACCACAGGCCCCAAGGAGGGGGGGGGGCAGAGGGATGGGTCGCAGCGCCACTGGGGGAGGGTGTGGACAGGGTGGGGGACTCAACTCCCCTGGCCGGGTCCCGCCTCCACCGCTTGCGGGGTGGTGTCATCCTGGGGCTGGGGGGCACACTTGCAGTGGACGATGCTGTCACCGACTGTTGGCCAGGAGAGCTAAGGGGAGTGGATTTGGAGGGAGTGGGTTGTGTGGACTGCGGACTCCCACTGTGGCTGCGTGTTGTACGTTTCCCCCCCGACCCAGTGGGTGTGCCTTCCTCACCCTGTGTGTGCGTGACAGGAGGTGTGCGCTTCGACTTCCCTGGTGGTGTGGTGCCTGTGTCTGTTGGGGTGCATGCACGCTGACGTCTGGATGTGCGTGGGACAGGCACGGGAGTGGGAATTGTGGATGGTGCAGGGGTAGGGGGGGGTAGGCAGCGCTGCAGGAGATCCAGTGCTGCAGTCAGTGTGGAGTCTATGGACCTCAGCAACTGCCGTTGGTCAGACTGCGCAGCCGACATGCCCTCCATGTATGCCTCCATCTGGGTCAGCACCTGGGTGTGGGCATGGAGGACATTTAGCATCGCAGTCTGACCAACCTGCAACTGCCTCAGGATGTCCACAGACTCCGCACTCACCGCAGCAGTAGTGACAGGGGCAGGGGGTGCGGTGCCTGGCAGGAAGGAGACATGTGGGGACCGAGCACGGAGGGAAGGGCCACGAGCACGTGGGAGGCCGGTGATGGAAACTGAGGTGGCGGGGGGATGTGGAGGGCTGCCTTCAGCTGGGTGGGCAGACTCCGCCACCTCTGGGAGCTCAGCCTCGGACCCGTCTGCGTCATAGTCTGTGTTGCCAGTCAACAGGTCCTCTGCCTCACTCCCCTCGGCCTCCGTGCCACTCCATGTGCCAGACAGGACAGCACTGCTGGCACTGGTGCTCAATCCCTCCTCCCGGTCCGTGCTAGTGTCTCCTTCCATGTCCCCCGGCGATGCTGTGGGCAAGGTGAAGAGACAGGAGATAATCAGACACCTGTACACATATGTCACATGAGTCAAATATACATAGGTCACATTGCATAGCCTGAAAAGCAACAGGAGTTACACCTACAAAACTATGTACACATGTAGGCCATGGAACACACAGTTTGTAGACCCACCATGCCACTGAGAAACAATGGAGAGCATGACACAACAGCAAATCACTTCACTTCAAATTTTACAGAGGAGCCAGCCTCTGGGGACAAATGTGCACAGCATCTGCACCACACTGCGTCGTCAAAAAGGGATGAGCAGGAATCATATCCGTTTACTCTTGGCACATGCTGCAAAGGCAATACATGAAACCATGCCAAACATGACTGGGTCACTGCACCATGAGCGTATGTCCAGTCAAACATCACACACAGGCCAAACCCAGCAAGGAGGATGGAGCTTTTGACATGTAGGCCTTGTACGCACAAACCACCCACACCTGAGACAATCTCATTGAGACGGAGAAAGTATGTACACCTCTTACTCTGGGATGAAAACACATGGCCTCCACTAATTCATGACTGTACACACACTGCCCCTGGTGCGCCTGTCCACACATCATTGACAAGCAAACATCATCAGATTGTCTTAACAACACACACAGGTAATGCCCACTGTGAGTATGCTCAAGCAAAATGGGTCCCCCTGTACAGTGGACACATGTAGCAACCTGTAGGTCATAACAGTTGAGCCCAGGGTACAATGCCACCCTACCCAACCCCTGGCGAAGACACAGTGAATGTCCATATTGTTGGATGACGCACATGATACCTAGGAAGAGGTGCCCCAGGGCACAGTAGTGCCCACACTCCTCCATGGTCCAGGATGGACATGACTGCAAATTAAGCAACCGTCCCTGCACTTAGCAGGCCTCCCACTCAGGCACATCATGTCAGAGGGCACACAATTGGACATGAATGCTGGAAGGCTGTACACTTTGGAGACACACCCCTATGTCGTGATTCACAAACATTGCCAAGTGACATGGACCCCACAATGACTGAAATTGGCCATGGCACACGCAAGGTCCCCAGACCTGTGGCACATCACCCCCACACATGATGCTGCTAGCATTGGGCACCAGCATAAACTGCCTGCCTAAATAACCTTGTGCAACAGACCAGGGAACACATGGCAAGGAGGGGAAGGGAGGGAGTGAGAACAGCACCGGGCTACTTTGGGGACAAGTTGACGCACTGCACAATCAAACCCTGGCAGTGTATCCATGCAACTGCGCACTTACATTGGCTGGGGACACACAACTGACACACATGTACCTACCCCCTTCCTGCTGCTGCTTCTCCTGTAGGCGCCTGTCCATATCGGGAAAGACCACCGCCAGCACACGCTTCTGGATGTGGGTCAGACGACGGCGCCCACGGTTCTTACGGCTCTCAGGTGAGTCCCCCAGCAGGAGCCGTGCAATCCTCCTCGTCCAGCACCGGATGTCCTGCCAGCGTTTCCTCACCTGAGACATGCTCCGCCTCCGACCCTCTGTACCCCTCACGGCACTGACGGCTTCCCTCCAGATCTCCCCCTTGGCAATGGCGCCTACCTGTGAGGATGCAAAAGTGAGAATACATTAATCCACATGAGCAAAGACACAGAGACACACATATAGAACAATCCTCTTTATGAACAGGCCATGGTATGCATGCAACTAATTGCACCTTTGTCATAGGGACATTATCCACTGTGGAAGGCCAAATGCACTACGTGCCATTGAAAGTACACGGGTGGCATGAGGGGTACCACACACTCACTGACCAGGGATCACACTGTGCCTCACAGCCTACACCAGGATTATGTACAGCACCTCACAGCAGTCACCTGCCCCAGCACACTGATGCTACCTCAGCAGAGTACACAGACACACACAGGTACAGGACAATCACATGGCATTGCCAACTGCGGGTACACACCTCACTCTGCCCATGTGCCAGTAGACGGGGGGTGTCACAGGTGTGGGGCTGGCTCAGCACGGCATGCACACAGCACTGCTCCCTGCTCACATCGGATGGCCAGGCTATATCCATCCCTCATGCTGCTTGTGTGCAACACTCCCCATATGCACTCACCCACATGACAGGGGACTTACACACACACCAATGTGCAGGGGACGAACACGGCCTTTGGACACTCACAGCACAGGTACACTGAACAAACACACATCCATGGGTACTGACACCTGTCACACTGGGGGGAACACAGGATCACATCAGGACTGTGGAAACAACATCCCCAGGAGGAGTATGCAGGCAGAATGTGGCATGCACCATGCTTTCATTGTCACAGTATGCACTATGCAAGTGAGGAGTGCACACAGGAAACACAGCATGCTCTGCATGGGTGACATGAGGCCTTCCAGACCCTGGGACCCACTCTAAACAACAGTGCATGTCTGTCACACATGGACACAATGCCAGAAGTCACTGTCACACAAAAGGGGCACAGTCTAAGCTAGTGGAGTCTGCACTCACCTGAACCCCTGGTCGACCATACAGGCTCTGGAACTGTGGGAGGATCACATCTATCAGGGCAAGGTTCTCCTCCTGGGTGAATGGCTGTGATCTCTCCACAGTCCTGGACATGGTGCCAGAGGAATCACTATCAGCAGCAGTGGTCATGGATGAATGGATGTGCAGACAAGTGCTCTCTCATGGGACCTGGCTGCCTTATATATGCCTGGCTGGCCTGTTCATGTACAGGAGTACAGATTGATTGGTCAGTCACATTTGCATCCTACGTTTCATCCAATCCCTTCAAACCTACCCCAGTGTGTGGCTTTGCATGGTTTCAGTTTTGATGATGATGTCAAGTCAACATCCACTTTGCAACAATGTAGATTCTTTCAAACTGACTTCTGCTGGGCACCTGGTGCTCAAATTCAAAAATCTAACTCAGTCTCCATGGCAACCATCATGCATTTAGGCCCTTATACTTGTCCCTCATGTGTCCCCTATGTGTTTTCATACATTTACACACAGGTACGGTGCGTTCCACGCCCTAGGGCACCCCACAAGCAGTGATACGGACCGTACACGCGCTTGTACGGTCCGGATCACAATATGTGCGCTGGCGTATGCGTACGCCACAGTAGTACGGACTGTACACGCGCTTGTACGGTCCGGATCACAATATGTGCGCTGGCGTATGCGTACGCCACAGTAGTACGGACTGTACACGCGCTTGTACGTTCCGGATCACAATATGTGCGCTGGCGTATGCGTACGCCACAGTAGTACGGACTGTACACGCGCTTGTACGGTCCGGATCACAATATGTGCGCTGGCGTATGCGTACGCCACAGTAGTACGGACTGTACACGCACTTGTACGGTCCGGATCACAATATGTGCGCTGGCGTATGCGTACGCCACAGTAGTACGGACCGTACAAGCGCTTGTACGGTCCGGATCAAAATATGTGCGCTGGCGTATGCGTACGCCACAGTAGTACGGACCGTACAAGCGCTTGTACGGTCCGTACTACTGTGGCGTACGCATACGCCAGCGCCCATATTGTGATCCGGACCGTACAAGCGCGTGTACAGTCCGTACTACTGTGGCGTACGCATATGCCAGCGCCCATATTGGCCCAGGGACCCTATACACGCACTCAGAGCGTATGTACGGTGCGTTTCACACCTGTCAGTGGTGACAGGCGGCACACAGACAGGAATGGAGCGGTCAGATTTTGCAAAGGGTGGACACCAATGCATTGTCTGTGCAATACCACATGTGTGTGACACAGGTGTGTCAGGATGTGATGCGGCACTTTACCCCTGAGGTGTGGGCAAAGCATATGTACGATGAGCTGTGTACACATGTCGTGTGTGATGGTGCGCATTGTACCACACATCCCCTGCACTCCTTTGACATGTGTGCATGTCGTACACACTAGTGGAGCCATGAGTCACTTGCATGTCCCAGTCACGGACACCCGCACCTGTCCCCTGATGCCAGGTACACGGAATATTACACATGACATGTGTATGGCTGCGTTGCATGCTGCAACCATGTCATGTGTGTGGCATGTGTTTCCATGATTTTGCTGTAGGAGTGTGGTCCAATGCATCAGCAGTTGCTGCTGCCAACATGTGTCTGTTTGTAGATGGCCATGGCACACTGTTCCGCACACCAGCCCACATATGTGATCTGCCATGAGGTGTGTATGTATGCAACTACACGGAGTATCAAAACAAGTACATATCCACATGCTCTCTATGTATGTTCTGTCTCGACATGTACTCCTCCAAGGCAATGTGTGTGGCCTGTCCTTTTCCTATGACATGTGACCAGTGCATATCGCATCCACCAACCTGTCTGTACCATACGCATACTACTTCTGCACATGTGTGGATGTCTGTGAATCCTGTGATGCGTGTGCATGTTCACTTACACTGGCCCACAGCTAGTCTCATGCCATGTCATCGTGAGCTTGCCCCACTCCGTTAGTGGCTGTCCCTTGGTAGGAGTGTCACCTGACTGGCGTACGTGTCCAGGAAATGTGGCACAGACCTGACTCAGAATGTGGCATTTGTGTATTGGCTGTGTAACATGTGCTCAGTGCATTGACAATGTCGTTGTACAGTGCTCACTCTTCGGTGTTCCTTCCATTTCACTGCAGGGCTCCGCCTCTCCCTCGACGTATGCCAGACATGGCTGCCCTGCATGAACGGGACTGTATACGCCGCTACAGATTCAGCCAACGGTTGATTGATGAGTTGACTGGCTGGCTGGAAGCACAACTCCTCCCGCGCCACAGGTATCCCAGTGCACTGATACCCAAGTTGAAGGTGATGGCAGCCCTACATTTCCTTGCCACGGGTACGTTCCAACATACCATTGCTGACGTCGGGGGCTTGTCCCAGACGATGTTCAGCCATGTTCTGCATGATTTCTTAGAGGCCATGTTGGTTCACCTGGATGAGTACATTAAATTCCCTTCACTTCTGAAGAGCCGATTCCGGTGCCTCCACAAGACCGGCGGAGCACTCCCATATGCCCCGGTGAAGGTGTGCAAGATCATCATCGTCTGCTGCATGCTGCACAACATGGCAGTGGAGGAAGCTGTTCCACTCATACTGGATCAAGATGACCAGGACCATCCACCCGTGGAGGATGAAGGCCTTGGTGACGGGGCAAGTGATGTGGAGGAGGAGGAGGCTGTGGAGGACATGCGGAGTCGGCTCATACGCAACTTCTTTGCTTAGTGGTGAGTTCCAGTGTCTGAGTGTGCACGCATTGGGCCGTGTGTGGCATGTGTTGCAATGTGTGTGTCCATCTGCATGTCTGCCAAGTGAGTCAGTGGTGTGTATTGAAGTGTCACTCGAGTGATGGCGCAATGGAAGGATGTTGTCAGAGAGTCATCATTGTCACCTGTCATGTTGACAACATGATACGTGTTGAGTACATGCTTGCGGATGTGCTCCTTTGGGCTGACTCCTTGTGTGTCTCTCTTCCACAGGTCCATGGGCATGCTGTCTGCTGGTGGCATTGTTGTGCTCCTGCTACTCCTCATGAACACAGCAACATGTGCAGATTCTGCGTCACATGCACGGGCAAGTTTGGAAATCTCCTTAGGGTAAGGGATGCCTCACGGCGTTTTGGGTGTGTAAATTGTTTGTAGTCTGTGTGCACTTCTCCGGTTCTTGTGTGGTCAATTTGCATACATGTGGATCCTACATGGGGAACATGACATGGGGCAGGCTTCACCTGGAGTCATGGTCAGACTTGGTGACTGTCATGTGTCAGGGGATTGGGGATTGTGATGAGGCCATCAATGTGTGTAACACTGGCCTCAGAAACATACAGGTTGCACCGGGTTGACATGGTGTGTGATTGCCCCATCAGGGCCTCAATGGTGTATAGCAGCCTCTCCGTGGCAGCAGGGGGTGTTTAGCTGTTATCCGTCACTTGTGTGCCAGTTCAATGGAATACCAGCATCTGTGTTGCAATGGGGGGTGCCAGTGTTGCTCCCACATGTTCATCCACATGACCTGTGTATGTGTTGACAGAGTATCATTGTCATTCCAACACACATGACTAATAAATTTGTCCCTCTGTCTCCAAGGTGCCTCTTCCCTGTCAATGGTGGCCTGTTGCCACTGTGCGTGCGGCATGTCTAGGATAGTTTTCAGAGGTGGTGCATATGTGTCTATGTGTAGAGTGACAAGATGCTAGCGGTTTGTCAGGGAGTGGAAACTGTATTATGCACAAGATGCACAGTTCCATCCACCTCAAGGCAAGAGAGACCATCCCCCAGGGCAACTACAACATCCGTGTCGAATCCTACCCTGCAGTCTACGGACATGTGCCTTACGACTCCCATGATACTTGTCCATATCCGGAGTGCATCTGCACAGCTCTGCTACTGCATCGGGCAACCAGGCCACATCAACGTCCAAACGGGATGGGGGGAATGATTCACAGCCAGCTGCAGGATGACCTTCTCGATCCACGCCCACACTCATGATGCAGCCCACAACCCCAACACAACCATGTGGCACTGTGATCCAAAACTGCATTCTGGCATCTCCATGCATCCAACCTTGGCCTAGCCACCATTCTCAACATCCGCCTGACGCAAGCATGCAGGACATGGTAGGGACACATGTCTAGACATACCTGGGAGCGGCAAGCCAGGTCACTCCACATGATCCCTGACCTCTGCGCATGACTGTTGCTCCCCTGAATGTGTCTGTAGCCACAGTTGTGCGGGAACCACTCAGCTGGTTGGGCCCAGCACAGGTGAGTATGGTACTCCATGTCTGTATCAGATGATACATTGGGACCCATGTGTGTCCTGTGCAAGACTGCGACCCCACGGTTTGGATGGTTGGAGTTAATTCTGAGATCAGGCATGCTTTGACTTTACGACACACACATGTATTGTAATAATGCAGAATCACGGCATCATCTTGTAAGTGTGATTAATTTATTTGTGGTGGGGTACGGGTTTGTGGGGATGACAAGAGGTGCACAGCGGGAGTGTAGAATCCAAAGTTCACTGGGGGAGTTGGTATCCTTGCCGTAGCAAAATGTCAGAGTCCATGCCACAGTCTTCGTCAACATAGGTCAGACAGTGACCAGCAAGTCCATGTGGCAGAGAATGTCATGTGCTGCTATTGGGCCAGAGGGCCAGGTGCCAGGCCAGGTGACCTGGGAGATGGTGATGTTCTGCAGACTCTCACAGTCTTTTTCGTGGACGACCCACCTTCCTGCGGGGACCCTCGGAAGCAGGCCGTGACGATGTCTGTGACGCTCCGTCGGATGAATTCTCCTCCTCCTGATCCCTCCCTGTGTCTGGTAATGGCCTTCGCCTGGTGCCACAGGGAGGGTTGCCCATGTTGTCGGCAATCCGACGGAGTACACCGGTCATTTGGGTTTGCACCGCCACGAGCTCAGCCTGTCTATCCTCCATCCTTCCTTGGTGTTGCAGTTGACAGGCATGTTGATGGGCCTGCAGGGTCTTCATCTCCTGGAGGGTCCCCTTGATGTCATTGAGGGTGGACGCAATCTGGTCCATGCCCCTGGTGTCACGCCGGTATGTATCCAGGATGTTGCTGACCTGGGACACTACCGGGTCCTGAGCTCCCTGGTCAGGTTCGCGCCTCCGCCGTCCTCCACTCCCGCCACCCCTGCCCACGTGCACCTGGCCTGCCGTTGTGGGCGCATCGGGTCTCCGGGACCCCTGAGGGATGGCATCTGCGTTGCCGCCTGCCTCCTCCTGGGTGCCCGGAGGACCGTGTCCCTCCTGGGCAGACTGGCTGGGTGGTCGTGTGCGGGCAGGGCTCCTGGACGTCTCCTGGGATGTGGCAGGAATGGGGGAGGTGGTTGGCACAGTTGTACCTGACGCAGGTGCTGCAGGTGGTTGGACACCAGAGGGGCCAGGTTGGTCTGGGTCATCCACGGAGTGGTGAGAGTCGTCGCTGGCGGTGGGGTCCTCATCCCGCAGAGCCTGGTCCTGTGAGACTTCCCCCCCAGTGTTGGGGGGTGATCGTCGACGTTGACCTGTGTGTGAGAGAGACAATGTTAACAGTGTTACATGTGGCATCCATGTTTCATGCATTTCTGATTTGGCACTCTTCCTCTGGGTAGTTGGATCTGTCTTGCATTCCTCTCACAGTGCACTTGTGCATGGGTATGTTCCTTGGCCACAGCTGTCAGGGCTTTACGCATGTGTGACACAATCTTGGTTGATGCATCTATTTGGGTACACAGTCAGCAGTGTGGTGTGCGGGCGTAGCGAGCCATGCAGAGGCGCCTTACGTGTTGCACTGTACGTGGCCAAATGGTGTTTTGCAAAGGCAATTTGATGTTGCAGGTAGGTGACTGAAGCATTTGTGACAGGGTTCTTACCGACACAGTGGGTGGGTATACTGGGTGTGTGGTTCGGTCTGTGCCTGCAGCACGGATGGACTCGTGCACAGATTGACACATGGACCGGTCTTCATCTACGGTAGGGGGGGGTTGAGGCACTGCCAGACCTTGTCTGCATGCACACAGTCCACCGGCTGACGAGTGGACATGGCCACACCACCCAAGGGTGATTTAGTCTCCCTGTGTCTCCCTTCCTCCCTCCCTCTGTCACCCTCCTCCCTCTGTCGGTCTCCCTCTGTCACCCTACTCCCTCCCTCTGTCTGTCTCCCTGTGTCCCCCTCTGTCTCCTTCCCTCTCATTCCCCCTCTCCCTCCCTCTATTTGTCACCCTCTGTCACCTCAGGCCAGCTTCCTGGGCACACACAGTTAGCCGGTCTTTGAATGGCCATTGGCTTGTTCATGTGAGTTAGTTCCTGTTCTCCGGGCACCCATTGGGCAGTGTGTCTGAGTGTAGGCTGCTGCTGTGGCGGTGTGTGCTGAGACTCTATCAGAGCGATGCATCTTCATTGTCTGCTGTTATGTGCAAATTGTGCCTTCAGACCCATGTCATCCTGCATGGCAGCCACCATTTGCAGGCAAGACAGTACTGTGTGGGTACACACAGTTTGTATGGCTGTGCCCTGGGCCATATGGGCTGAGGGCATTGTTGTGTGCTTGTGAGTTGCTCAATGTTAGTTTTGATGCCCCCACTCCCAGCATCGGCCACATCCTGTGTTGTGTTGGTGTTTTGTGTGGCCTGTGACTTGGCATGGCCCTGATTGATGCATGGGGCATGGAGGCGCTAGTGGCATGTGTGTGTTTGTGGAGTGTTGTTGTGTCCGGTGGTGGCTTTGGGGGGGTGGCATGCATGATTGATTGTGTATGGCATCCCCCCCATGTGAGGTGAGTTGTTTGTGTACTCACCAGGGTCTGGGAGTCCTGGTAGTCCGTGTAGTCCCTCCACCGCCAGCGTGGACATCACCTTCTCCTCCCAGGGATGGTATTGTACCGGTCTGGGGGGCGGCCCTCCTCCAGTGATGTTCCCCTGGTTGTGATTGTCAGTCATCTTCCTCTTGACCATCCTCCGCAGATCGTACCACCTGGATTGGCACTCGTGCCTGGTCCTTCTGGTGGTCCCAACAGCATTCACAGAATCGACAATCCTCTGCCACATGGCCGTTTTTTCGGATATGCTGGTCTGTCTGACCAATGTCCCAAAGAGCTGTGGCTCGACTCTGAGGATTTCATCGACAAGGATCTCCAGCTCCTCCTTTGTGAACTTTGGATTCTTGGTGGTGGACATGGCGTGGGGTGTGGGTGTGGATGGTTGTGGGGGTGTGGGTGTGGATGGTTGTGGGTGTGTGGGTGTGGTAGTGGAGGTGTGTGTGTGAATGTGATGAGGGGGTGTTTGTGTAGGTGGTTGTGTGAAGGTATGCAAGTGTGAGGTTCAAGTATGGTGGTGTGGGTCGTCTGTGGGCTCTGGCAGCAGTGGGTCTGTTGCAAAGGCTCATGGTTTGTGTGTGTGGTCCATTTTTATTGGTCCATTTGTGGGTGTGGCTGTGTTTGAAATTTGTGTGGGTGTGTTATGAGGAGTGATTGAGTTTTGGGCCTCTGTTTGGCAGTTTGGCAGTTGCAGGTCAGTGTATGTGATGTTTGTGGGGTTGTTGGGCATGTTTGGTGGTGTGGGGAAACTCTAATTGACTCTCCTTGTGTAAATATGGTTTGTCCTGGTTCAGTACGTGTGTTTTTGGCGTCAGTACGGTACGTACATACACGGCTGGGGGTTCGGGGCGTACATACATGGCTGGGGTGGGGGTTCGGTGCGTACATACACGGGTGGTGGTTTGGTGCGTACATACACTGCTGGGGTGGGGGTTCGGTGCGTACATACACGGGTGGGGGGTCGGGGCGTACATACAGTGCTGGGGTGGGGGATCGGGGCGTACATACACGGGTGGTGGTTCGGTGCGTACATACACGGGTGGGGGTTCGGGGCGTACATACACTGCTGGGGTGGGGGATCGGGGCGTACATACACGGGCGGTGGTTAGGTGCGTACATACACGGGTGGGGGGTCGGGGTGTACATACACTGCTGGGGTGGGGGTTCGGTGCGTACATACACAGGTGGGGGTTCAGGGCGTACATACACTGCTAGGGTGGGGGTTCGGGGCGTACATACACTGCTGGGGTGGGGGTACGGGCCGTACTTCCACGGGTGTGGATACGGTCCGTACATACACGGGTGGGGGTTCGGGGCGTACATACACGGGTGGGGGTTCGGGGCGTACATACACTGCTGGGGTGGGGGTTCGGGGCGTACATACACTGCTGGGGTGGGGGTTCGGTGCGTACATACACTGCTGGGGTGGGGGTTCGGTGCGTACATACACGGGTGGTGGTTTGGTGCGTACATACACTGCTGGGGTGGGGGTTCGGTGCGTACATACACTGCTGGGGTGGGAGTTCGGTGCGTACATACACGGGTGGGGGTTCGGGGCGTACATACACTGCTGGGGTGGGGGTTCGGGGTGTACATACACTGCTGGGGTGGGGGTTCGGTGCGTACATACACTGCTGGGGTGGGGGTTCGGTGCGTACATACACGGGTGGTGGTTTGGTGCGTGCATACACTGCTGGGGTGGGGGTACGGGCCGTACTTCCACGGGTGTGGATACGGTCCGTACATACACGGGTGGGGGTTCGGGGCGTACATACACGGGTGGGGGTTCGGGGCGTACATACACTGCTGGGGTGGGGGTTCGGGGCGTACATACACTGCTGGGGTGGGGGTTCGGTGCGTACATACACTGCTGGGGTGGGGGTTCGGTGCGTACATACACGGGTGGTGGTTTGGTGCGTACATACAATGCTGGGGTGGGGGTTCGGTGCGTACATACACTGCTGGGGTGGGAGTTCGGTGCGTACATACACGGGTGGGGGTTCGGGGCGTACATACACTGCTGGGGTGGGGGTTCGGGGTGTACATACACTGCTGGGGTGGGGGTTCGGTGCGTACATACACTGCTGGGGTGGGGGTTCGGTGCGTACATACACGGGTGGTGGTTTGGTGCGTGCATACACTGCTGGGGTGGGGGTTCGGTGCGTACATACACGGGTGGTGGTTTGGTGCGTACATACACTGCTGGGGTGGGAGTTCGGTGCGTACATACACGGGTGGGGGTTCGGGGCGTACATACACTGCTGGGGTGGGGGTACGGGCCGTACTTCCACGGGTGTGGGTACGGTCCGTACATACACAGGTGGGGGTTCGGGGCGTACATACACGGGTGGGGGTTCGGGGCGTACATACACTGCTGGGGTGGGGGTTCGGTGCGTACATACACGGGTGGTGGTTTGGTGCGTACATACACTGCTGGGGTGGGGGTTCGGTGCGTACATACACGGGTGGGGGTTCGGGGCGTACATACACTGCTGGAGTGGGGGTTCGGGGCGTACATACACTGCTGGGGTGGGGGTACGGGCCGTACTTCCACGGGTGTGGGTACGGTCCGTACATACACGGGTGGGGGTTCGGGGCGTACATACACGGGTGGGGGTTCGGGGCGTACATGCACTGCTGGGGTGGGGGTTCGGTGCGTACATATGCGGGCGGGGGGTGGTGGGGTGTTCGGCGCGTATGCGGGCACATGTCTCCATGGTTGCTATGGGAGTTCGGTTCGGACGGTGTTTTTTGCGTACGGTTGTGAAATGGGGAGGACGGGAGGGATCGTACTTGCGCTGTCGGACTTTATTTTTCCGCACGGTGGGTGTTTCGACCGGGGACGTGTCGGTGACTTTTCCCGACCCGAGGACGTGTGGGGAAATCTTCCCAATGCGATTCGTATGGACTTTTTTCCATTCGAATCATACTTGGCAGTTTGTACGCTACTTTGACGATTCGGACGGAAAAATATCCGGATGCGAGTCGGACGGGGAATTTTTTTACCGGATCGGAATTGGCACCCTAGTGTCCTGTTAGAGCAAACCTACAATAGCACACGCTGCATTGAACATATGGTGGATGTCAGACCCCACTGGAGTCCACGAGCAAGGGGGTGGTTACTGGGCATCCACCGTATGGGTTCAGGTTGTTTGTCTCTGATGTTCCAGGGTCTGTCTTAAAATGACTGTGCAAGTTCAACCCTTTCAGTGCTTCACTGTCAGAGGTAGCGTAGGTGAGCAGTCACAGGATTCTCAGGGAGGTATTGAGGGAGTGTTCAAACTAAGTGCTCAACAAGCAAGCACTAGTATAATAAATAATTGACTTTTCAAGAAGAAAAGTACTTTAATGGACAGGAAAAGGGACTCAATGTAATTTAGTGTTCTGGCCCAAGATTAGGTCAGGAACTGATTCCGCTATTGGCCCTATTATCCCCTTAAGGTTATAAGATTTTCACCCAGGCCAGGTCTGCTTTTAGGGTCCGGTGTATTCCTATACTCCTGTCTGACCACAGTTTTTCTTAACTCAGTTCAATGGTTCTCAGATAATAAGTCTATTTCAGTCCTTGATTGGGGTGGTGCTTCCCAGGCAGCTTCCTGGCTCCTTTGGTGCTCACCCCCTCACCCTCTTTCAAACTGAGCATGAGTCTGCAGTACCTCTCGGCCTCCTCAGTGGTTGCCTGTGCTTGATCAGCTGCAGTCTGGGTCAGCTGCTCAGGGAATTCCTAGATTTTCTCCTTTCCCTGTGCCCCATGACCATGCCAAACCCACTGAAGCATTGATGCCTATTATATAGGTATTTACAGATTTACAGATCAATACAGCATCTCCTGGTGGTCATCTTGCTTAGCTTCAACATCTCTAAACTAGTATGTACTTAGATTGTCTCTGGTCGAGTAAAACTAGAGACATTCTGCTGCACCATCTAAGAATTAACCAGGTTACCTAAAGAAGGTGTTTGAGCTGCCTGTCCTAGCCAACAGGTCGATTAGAGTGTTGTGGGAGATATGCTAAAACTCCTTAGTCCCCTAGTTTCAGTTCCACGTCTTTTTCGCCAGCTCAGTGCTCACATTTACAGTAACTCATTGCTCTGTCACTCCATGAATCGTGAAACCGACTTCCTTTTACCACTAAATGAAAAGGGCAGTCATCCCAGGCAGCTATTTAAACTCTAATGGTACCTACTCCAATGTTACGGAACTCAATATACTTTTAAACTATGTTACTCTGTACTGATTTCAAATGAATGAAAATGGTCACATGTTTATGACTGTAAATAAATGTGCCTTCCTTTCTGGCATTTTGTGGCCAGATGTACGCCTATTCCATTTTGCGAGTCGCAAATTGCGATTTTTTGCAACACGCTATATGCGACTTGCTAAATAAAATGTTCAACAGTGTCTACGACATTGTTTGTGATTCCCAAATGGGTCACAAGGGTCCTGCCCATTAATATTCATGAGGAAGGTCACAATTTGTGACTCATTAGCAATGGCCCATACTCACAGGGATGGTGGCCTGCTGTGGTCAGTAGACCGCAATGTCTGTGACTGCGTTTTCAAAAAAGCAGATAAAAATAAATGCATCCCATTTCCCTAAAGGAAACGTGATGCATTTGAAAAAGAAAAATGAAACCTTTCAGTTTTGTTTGTGAAGAGCAGGCAGTGGTCCGTTTGATCACTGCCTGCTCCTAAGAAAATATTTGTATGCACATTCTCAGAGGGGAAGGGGTCCCTTAGGGCCCCCTTTCCATTTGCGACTGGTCTACCACCAACTTTCCATTGGCGGTAAAATGCATATGTTTTGTAACCGCATTTCGGTCGGAAAACATTCGTACATGTCACTGCGAGTCATTATTAGGAAGAGACGCCCTTGGCACGCCCCTTCCTAATAGAGAGTCGCAAACCCTATTTTGTGTGAGTCAGGTGTAGGTTACTGGCTAGCAAAGTAAGGTTTGTACATGTTACAGACCTATTTAGTGGTCTCAAACGGTCGTACATGTGGCCCTTAGAGTGTTATGTATACATTTGAATTTCTACAGTTACATTTGTGTTTCAAATATTCCGTATTTAAACCTATAAATATCCAAATATGAAACACGCTACAATGAAAGGTAATTCTTAGTGTGCGCGCCCACCGAGCACAAAGCATTCTGGGTTCCACCTCATCTGAATACGTTTATTTATGAATGACTAGTCTGCCGTCTTTCGTGGATAGCAAACGTTGTACAAGGGAATAACATCCTGCAGTATTTAGCTGACATTTAGCATCTGCCCCAGAGCATGGTCCTTCTTTTACTTAAGTGCCATTACTTTTATGTAGTCCATTTTCATTGCATTTAGTCCTGTTTTAGTAATAATGCTTGCATGATTTACCAGCCAAATGCAATCTTTGCCCCGAATGGCACAATGCAGGAAAAAAGCGAAGCTGTTAAGAGGCTGAATAGTAAAAAAGTATTATTGACCTATGCTGGCAGCCATGTGTTTCAATTATTTTCAAGAATCCATTTGTCAAATAAGTGAAGCGGTGTGGGACGTCAAGTTCAAGCCGGGGTTAGTGCCTCTCTGCATCTGATATGATGTATCATCTGCAGCCATTTAATTGAATTACCCGATTTATTTTTCAGGCAACAATGCTTTACCAAGCACCATGACATTAAACAATTACGTACGACATTTTGCGTACTTCATCAAGTTGTGCGGCACGGGAAGGCCCAGGGCCCGCTGAATGTGGACACTGTCACATTGAAGCCAAGGGGAACACGATCCCTTTAAACAAACACAAAGATACTGAAATAATCTTTCTCGCGATGCCTTATTTTTGCCCGTATTATTACAAACGCACGAACACTCACCATGTACTTCAGTGGAAGAGGTAGCGATTACTCGAGAATGCAAGTTAACATTGCACCAAATACAGCATTTTTGAGGTCACCAAATAGGGTTTGAAAATCAGTATTTGGAAGGGGTGTGTTCAGGCTGTCCCAAATAATGAATCATGGTGGTATGTATACATTTTTTTTATATTAAATTCTGCTCGCAAAACAATAATATTTACCACTTTCTCAAAGGAGGTGGGAAGCCATTCACAAACGAGCAGGAATCCCCAAAGGACCCAATCACCTGTGTGAATGTTGACAACATTTTTTGAGAGAATGCAGGGGTGTCTTGACAAATGAAAACTGCTCTTTTCATTTTTTTCCAGCACATTCCATTTTCCGTAGGAAATCGGGTTTCCTTCAAGAAAAAACATTCTTTATTTGAAAGCAATCACAGACATGATGGTCTGCTGACCTCAGCAGGCTACCATACCTTTGATGGCTGTCATACCTAATGGGACGCAAATTGAGACCTACCTTATTAATATCCATGAGGTCAGTTGATTTATGACCCACGAAAACTCACTAGTTAAAAAGTAGATGTTTGCTACATAAGGAATAGTTATTCCCTAATTGTGACTCAGATGAAATCACAATTTGGAAATCTCTATTTTACTTCTTTGCAGGAAGGGCTTTAGGGCAGCGTGACAGGTGCAGCCGCACCTGGTGCTGACTTTGGTGGGGGGGCGCTGAGTTTAAAAATAACTTTTGGTTTAAAAGCACCCGGCAGTTCTTAGATAACAGTAAAAATGTCAAGATAGCTCTGGGAATTAATGTTCCTACTTGTGAGAGATCGGAATTTTGAATAGTGGCAGTTTTAGCTCATCATGAAGTAGCGCGGAGGGTTAAGGTGCCCGCTACAAAGAACGTATGCCATGCAGATCACAGAACTGAGTGAGAGTGAACTATGATTAGCACTATAAAAAATGAAATGTAAGTTGGAGGGAGACTATTGAGAAATGAGGTGCACTGTTGGAGAGTGGTAGTGCAGGAATTCATGGAGGAGGAGGTCATGGGGGATGGGGGCGCCAAAAATATTGTCTCACTAGGCGCCACCAGCGATAAAGCCAGCCCTGCTACTTTGCACATATGGCCCCAAGTGCCTTCTATGTGTCAGTCATAGAGTACTATCTTTAGACTAGTGCACCCAAACTCACACACATCATTGCCTTAAAAAGGCATATTAAGTAGTTCAGGGGCAGTAACATACGTGTTTGTTATGTGCTCGCCCAGTGCACAGCTGTGTGCCTGTTTTATGCACTAAAGGAGACAAAAAAGTGATGGATGGAATGATTGAAGCAATCTCAGCCACTGGTAATTACTAGGGGCTGCATGTTAGTCCTTTGTTATTTTGCACAACATGCCACCACATTTTGGACCCTGCCATATGCAAAGCAGTATTGCCCCTCCTCCAAAGGAAACAGTCCAGCCCAAAATCCCAGGCCAGGTCCTCCCTGAACTGGAATGCAAGCAACCCAGGACCTGTTTTGCCCTAGTTAGGGCTCATCAGCCAGGAATAGCTTGGTTCCAGTGACAGTGTGTTTGGGGCCTACGTCTTGACATACCTGCCCCAGTGTCTAACATTCACTCTAGCATTCAATCCATCACTTTTTTGTATACTTTAGTGTTTTTGTTTTTCGAACAATACACCAAGCCCTGCAGCAAACTCATGCACGTCGAAAACTGAGTGTATATTACGATACATTGGTAAAGGTATTTTACCAATCGAATGTTGCACCTAATAGCTGACTAATGGTGAAGTGTAAATTGAGCATTTGGATGGTGGTGTTGAGTAATTGAATTACAGAGAAAGGCACTGCAGCATTTGGATGCTTTTTTATTTTCTTTTTTAACAAATGGTTGGACATGGGAAGAATAAGAATAAGATCATTTTGATAAAATGAAAAAGAGGGTGTGCCTGGGAATCCTCTATTATTGGGTAAAGGGGCCAGTGCCTCGGTATGGAAAAGGAGGAAAGACTAATCTGCTGTAAAAAAAAACGGAAAATAACCTTCTTCCCAGTTGTAAAAGGTAGGGTTAGTACTAACCTCAAGAACATAAGAACTGAAACAAGGAAGAATATGATTTAGAATAATGAAGACTAGTGGCAATAAATTGTCACAATTTCCAGAGTATATTAAGTTGTGAAATGAAAGTCCAGGAATAGAAACACTGGGGCATATTTACATAAAAATGGAGCAGCAAGGTGGCACAATCAATTGTGCTGCTCCGAGCTGTGTCATTTTCTAAATGCAGGGATGTGCCGTATTAAGAAGAATACGGTGAATCCCTGTGCTCACCCCTGCGCTAAAAAAGCTGCCTAGCGCCAACGCAGGCATCCCTGCACCATGGGCTTTTTTTGAGCTCTCTGTTTAATGGCTATAAAGAACTATAGTTTTCTAAATGCAAAGAGAAACTTAGAATTTCTCACCTCTAAAAATGGAAACTTTAGAGATGTACAGTTTTATTGTTTAAAAGAAAATTCGGTTTCGGGCACAGATAACATGAAAATGTAAGCTTAGAAATTAGCACTTTTTTTCTGCCAATCTGATTAAAATTGAATGGAGTAGTGTAGATTCTTTTCATCTTGTGAAATGCTTTCCGTTTTGTTTTTACTTTCCGTGGTACTAAAATAGTATAATTGCATAGTTCTTCTTTGAGACAATATTTATATTTGTTAGCATGGAAGGTGAATTCAAACAAAGCTCCACAGTGTTGTCTCGAAATTATGTTCAGACTCTTTTTGCTGAGTTTCTTGCAATTTTAACTGCTCAGATTAATGTCTTTTTGTGATTAAGTATAATCTAAAGATGTTTTGTGCACTTTTTTAGAGCCACTTTCTTTTGTCACGTGCCTAACTTGTGCAGATATGTTTTTGATATACTTAAAATAATTACAGAGAGGCGAACAGCAGCTACTTATATTTTTTCAATTAACATTCAACAACTAAGTTTTAATATGGTCAGGGAATTGTTCATAGGCATTTGTGCGGGGACACTACACCTTTAATGATGTGCCCTCTAGTGACACATCTTTTCTTTGAGTGATCCCATAAAAGCTTATTGCATCTACTTATTGAGCAAATTAGTACTTGCATTTTGGAGAGAAATGTCTTTATTAGACCTAAAACTGGAATCTTTGTATTCCCAGAAGGCGTGATTTTGTTTGATGAATAAATCTAGTAATTATCCTGCTGTTAGGGTTGTACCACAAATGTCATAAGCAGATAAACAGAGGGCGTAAGCACTCCGTAAATTCTCTAATTATCTATGTTGGACTACATATTGCCTGCAGATGATTTATGAGCATATTGATATATCCTTAAGTATTCTCATTTCAGTTCACAGATGCATAAAATTAAGGCTGAAGCCGTTTGTAATTGAGGCGGATCTCATAGAAAATGACCTGCCTGCAGTGTGCTCTGAAACACAGTTTACCGCTGGTGTAGCCTGTTTGCAGCACATCCTCTAGAAAGTTTATAAATGGTCTTCATATCTGGCCTCACTAACTGTGCTAATCTTCAGCCGTTGCAAATTAATGCTATCGAATTATCCATCTTGACATAGCCAGGGCAAAATTTAGAGTTTGGTGCAGCACAAGCACATTTTAAACTGGCTCACACCTGGCCAAACACTCAGGGCCTTATTCATGAGGCCTTATGCCGCCATTGCATCACTTTTTTGTGATGCTGCGTCTGTGTAAACAATGCACCCCACTGCGCCATATTTCCAAAGTGATGCATCTAGGCAGGTGCGTCACTTTGTAAACCCCTGCGCTACATAATACCTGCGTCAGGTATAATGTATGCAGCGTGGGCGTTCCTTCGTAAAAAATCTCATAGATTTCACTGCGCCACGTCTACGAGTTCACTGCGTCAAATCCTCACGTCTGCTTCACAGCAGGTGTAAGGACTGACGCAGGCCCTTTTACATGGGACTTGCCCTTGTGTAATGACATATTGCTGGAGTTGCATCTGTATTGCGACACAATATAGCAATGTGTTATTACTGCAACACCAGATAAGTCAGGATTCCTGATGTATTTGGTCAGTCCTTGTGAAATGAAGCGCCGTACTGTAAAGATGGCGCATCCATGGTGTCGCAAGGAGGTTGCAGTGAAAAGTGTTGCATCTGTTTTCAACCAGCGATGGAAAACTTTTAATAAATGAGGCCCTCAACTCTCCAGGGCAAACTACTAGGTTTCTGATGCTGAAACCTCAGGCGGATTCACCTTCAGAAATGTAGGACTCAGTAGCCACTGTTAAACAAGGTCTCTGAGTAAATACACTGGGAGCAGTGGCGTCTCCTGGTGGAAGTGCTGCCGGGCAGTGACATGGGGCAGGGAAAGGGCGTTTGGTGATGCAGCGCGCACAACGAAATTCGTTTTAATGATTTAATTGTCTACTTTACCTGAATTCATCCATATTCCGGTGTCTAATACCTCCCTACCCTGCTTCTCTCCCGCCCCACATCACCGCCCGGCAGCACTCCCACCAGGAGCCGCTACTGACTGGGAGTCTTTCACTAATTTAAGGCAGGTCTCCCAGTGCATTTTGTTACTGTTTGTGAAAAATTATCTCTGACTCTCATAAGTATGGAGAAAAATCACAGTGTATGAGTTCCATTGTTTTTTGTAATTAAGAAAAGAATCTCAGGCTTGGGGTTTTGTTTCCAAAATGCATCAAATAATGCTGACTGGCCAATGTGACATATTGTGTAACTGGTATAACAGTTGTTGTGAAGGTGCTTCTGCTGCGTCTACATAAGCACATATGCCAATTTGTCATTACCAGCCAGTGAGGGTCACTGGATTGGGCAAAAGGTCAGAGTTGCATAACTGTTCGGATGAGTAAGTGGCTGTGTTATTGACTGCATGGGTAAGTGTCTAGGTGTGTGAGTAGTTTTATGGGTGACTTACTCAGTGTGTGAGTGTTAGTATGAGTGTATGAGTGTATATGTCAATGGCTGTATTAGTGAGTGAGTGGGTGCATAGGTGACTGTTAGGGTGAGTGAGTGGATGTGTGTGTAGATCTATGAATCAGGGAATGGGTGTGTAAGTAAGAGTATGGCTCTGTGAATGGGTTTGTGAATGGTTGTGTGGAAGTGGCAGTGGGTGTATAAAAGATTCTATAGGAGTGTGAATGGGTTTGTAAGAGATGCAGTGGATGATGTCATCAGTGATGCCATTTGAGAAGTTGTGATGTCACTGATAATGTCATGAGTGATGTAATATGTGAGTCATAAGCAGTGTTTTGTGGGGCGCGAGTTATAGTTAACTCAGGTAACTATAGTTTCTGAATGTCTCTCGTTTTGTCTGAGTAAAAATCTGACCCTAACTATAACGTCCTAGTAACCTTTGGTTTTCTTAGTGAATTTCGAAGGTTTTTTTTAATTCAATTTGCTAACTATAACTAAGCCTGGGCCGATTTTGCGTAGCCGCAATTCACCAAACTCCACAAAGCTGTAAACAAACTGCACCGTGCTACGCAGAGTTCCACAAGCAGGCGAAGTTGCTTGTTGTGCCCATTCGATCGATGTTTCTGCCATACAGCAAAGCTGATTTTGTGTTCGAGGGGAAATATTGCGTGTTCTGCGTGCGTGGGTGCGGCCATCTTCTTTTCTTTTCTCTGTTATGGTGCTGGGGCCTACTTCCATCCTGCCTTAATCTTTTCAATCCTTCTTTTTCAAAACTTTTTTTGGGATCTTTTTTCTTTATTATCTTTCCCTCTGTCTTCTTTAGTGTATATTTTCAGTTGTCTTCTACTTGTTTTGTGTTTTGTACTGTTTTTCAGTATTACTTGCTTTCTAATTTTTTTAACTTCCTTTCTTCTCCTCCCTTAATTTTTTACTTTCTAAATTTTCTTTTCTGCCCACTCCAACCTCAGCATCATGGCAGAGAGTGCGACCCAGGCCTTGCATAGGCGACGCACGGAAAGGATGTAGCACCGTGTGTTGTTTTCAGAGGTGGAGGTGGCAGTGTTTTTATGTTTTGTGCAGCGCCACCTTCCCTCCACTCTGGCAGCAGGAGGCAGGCCTGGGTCCAGGTACAGGTCCGGGACTACCAGTAGCGGTGGGCAAGGGTGCACTGGGCATTGTATCGCTGCTCTGGGGTCCGGCACACGCATAACCAACTGAAGCACCGGTGGTCCAATATCCTGGACCAAGAGCAGGACCTGCTGGACCTGCTAGGTGCTGAGGTCACGGGGCTTGTTGAGGAGCTAATTATAATTATTAATGTGTGTTCAATGCTATTGCGAGTAATATTTTTTGCCCAAATAGCAAGAATGCTGATGCTCACTTGCAGGTAAAAGTTACATTTAAAAATCTTATATTATGTGATTGTTACTCTGGACAGGTGCTTGGTGCTACTTAATCGTACTTGTTTGAAACTCACTATGTAAGAGAATTTAAGCGTGGAAATGCAGGCTAGAGAGACTCCTTTACTTTGTCCTGTCACTAAGATAGTGGCTGTTAGTTAGGTACTAGTAGTTTAGCAGCCCAAGTCCTCTCACTTCAGTCCTTGGCTCTTTACTAGAACCTTTTTTGTAGTTCGTATAGTGAGTGAATAGCAATCAACCAATTTGGTGTATGCAATATGCATGCGTCCATCTGTGGATTTAAGACTAAATGCAGACTTAATGAATTGTCCCATCAAAGGGGGTTGAGAGGATTTTAAATGAGATCAGAATTTAGCAGCAAATATCATTTTTTTGCAATTAATTTCAAAGTCTTTGGAATAGGCGGGCTAAGTAGGTTTTGGTTTCAGGAATCAATTGGAATAATAAAGATAGGACGGTCCGCGACGGTGATACTAGTCCACTAATAATTGATCTGATTTAGGAAAGGTCAATGGTATTGCAGTTTCCTGTCAAAAAATCTTTTCGGAGCGAATATTTAATATTTATTTAACACCAATCATTTTTTGACTCTTTAATGATGTCTTACATGATCATCAGCATCCAGGGTCAAGAAGACGAGTTCTTCTGAGGTGGGTGAGGGAGCTAGAGGTGCCTCCAAGGAACAGGAAAGCTCCTCATCAGATAGCTCTGCTGGCCCCAGTAAGTCCTCCTGTTGTTAATATTAATATATATTTCCCTAACTTTTACCACTCCTTATTTTGAACTATTATTTACATTTCCTAATTTTTTCCTAAATCCTCTTCGCTCTATCTGTTTCTAAATTCTTGTTATCCCTCCATTACCTACTAAGTTAGTTATTTATATTTCTAGTGTCTGTTTTTTTTACCTCAAACTTCCTCTGAGTCTGTATTAGTCTGTAGTTTGCTTTCTTCTGGTATTTCAGTCAGCTTTCCCTCGCCCCTTATATATTTTGTGGACTACCTAGAGGTGGTTCTGTAAGGCTCAGAGAACCCATTGGTCCTTACTAATACTAGTACTACTACTCTTTTGTGCAGATTGCATGCCCAAGTAAGGTATTCTATGCATGTTTGTTGAGATGAGAAGGTTTTCTTTTACTTTCTCATGCTCAATCAGTAAATGATGGTCATGTTGGACACCCCAAAGTTGTGTCTTCTTCTCATCTAGGCCTAGTATTATTAGCAGCAGTTGTTGATAAAATGATTACAATGCATCATGGCAAGAAGAAAGTATGAGGAGGAGGAGGACGGCACCATTACATTTTCCAACCATGGAGACCTTATGTCCGATTGTCCGCTCAGTTGGTCACTGTTTTTCTTTTAAAAAACTCAGATTCACCAATAGCTCTACCCAAATTGTAGTGATGTGTGTGGTGTATGTTTTGTATTTTCAATCTTGCTACTGAAAAAAATAAATAGGGGGAGGCATATATGGCATCTAAAAAATGTGTGAAGTTTTCTTCTAGGTGTACTGACCACCAGTGCCGGGGCCAACGGGGAAGGCAACGCCAGCCAGGAGGGAGAAGATGCAGCAGCTGCAGGGAGTGAGCCAGCAGCGTGGCGGTCGGTGGTAAGTCATATTCCTTGCTTTTTGACATTTGACAATCGAATTTATACACTTGCTGCAAGGGTGTACACTCTACTGTTGGGACTAAGTTGTGAACACTTGAAGAAGACACCCATTACTTAGCATTATCATTAGCGGGTGTTGGGTAACCATTGGCCTCTTATCTTCAACTCAGCAGAGAAGGTTTTATTAAGAAGACTAAGAGTCAGACCTTGATGGGTTGATGGAAAAGGGAAAGAAGGATGGAAGGAGGAATGAGGGGTGACATGTAATGTATGACTGGCAGAGAAGAATGGGTGGGTGAAAGGGGCCCGGGATGCATATAGGTCGCTGATAGGATGCATGGATGGTTGAAGGTTGAGTGAAAGGCGAAAGATAGGATGCCTGCTTGGGTGGGTGAAAGGAATTCTCTGGGGATTTAGATGGTTTAAACTCAAGGGCAAACTAGGATGCACAGGTGGTTAAATGACAAATGTATGTTGGTGAAAGTTTTGTTGAAAATAATAACCATGCTTGGATAGATAGATGTAAAAGAAAAGAAAATCGAGCCAGAGTAGCAAAGCCAAGGGTGAAGAATAAAAAATATGCTGGAAGTTCAATGCAAGTATAAATGGAAAAATCCCTGGGAAGAAAAATAAACAAGGAATATTTTTTCAAGGTTTTTGATTCAAAGGTTTGAGGTTTGACACATCTCAGGGTACTCCCTTGACTCACAGTAGTTTGCAAGCACAACATATATATTATGTATGTACCCACACATCATCAATTGCTTCCCTCCAACTCAGAGGCCCACTCACTCACTACTTATGTCTTTTTGATAGTGTCAGCCATGGATGGTCTATTGTCTGCATGGTTACAATAGTAGTACCTACCGTCATGTGACGTTGTGCCATATATCATTATTCATATTAGTAATCATATCATCTGCCTTGTTGTAGTCAGGGTGAAAGAGAAATTGAGCATTTGCCATTGATTTAGCAGAGTTTGGCCATAATAGAAAAAGAGATGATTGTGTAGTACAGCTGCCCCACCTGCAGACAGTAGTAAAGTAACACGAGTCTGCAACACAAGTATATCTGTTTAGGGTGCAAGCTGAGCTGGGATGCCTAAAATACTAATTTAGATAAACAAGAGAGAGAAGAAGAATACTTTTCTACTCCATAGTGCCTAATACCTGAAACTCTAATCACAAACAAATCTGAGGGGCAGAGGAATCGAGGATACCAAAAATGTTATGTACTGCTAGTGCTACCGTGCCACTACAATTTTATGTGTATAATTTTATGTGTTACTGTTTTGCTAAGAGTATTGGTTACAATTGTCTTCTTTCTTTCTTAATATAGCTACTCCTTCCCAACCCAACAGGCAGGAGACAGCAGCCAAGACCCGGCAATGGAAGCTGGAGGCCATCAGGGAAAAATATCAGCAGCTGGTGGCTCTGGCAGAGGAGGAGTCAGCAGCTGTAGCCTCCAATGCCCTGGGCCCCATCCAGGCCCCACCTATGCCTCTGGTGGTGCGGTGCCATGATCCGGAAGGCACCTGCCGCAAGTTAACCACTGCTGATATCCCCTGTTCATGAAAAACCTTTCAGTGCGGTCCTTGGGATGGCGCACCAGGAGGCCAGGACGGAGGAGTGTTTTGACAAGCTTGTGAGAAAGATCCGGCTCCTCACCCGCTGCTAGATGACAGACCTCTCTTGCTCCTTTTTTAATCTTTTGTTGTTGGGTGTATCTTGTTAGGGAGAAGGTGGGAATGTGGGAGTAGGGGAAAACTTGAGTGTTCTTTTTTATGGACATTTGCATTTTTATAGACAATTGGACTTACTTACTTTACTGGACATTGGTTGGGGTTAGAGAGAGGGGTAGGTCAGGTGTTGTGGGTTTCTTTAATTCTAGTTTATGTGTTGGGGAATAAGTTTATAGTTTTACATATCATGTAAATCTTTTTGGGGGTTACTCTTTTACTTCACACTGTTTCATTTTCAGCCGGGCCACAGCCATTTTTTAAAATCTGCTGATAGTGTAACACGTCAACAGATATATGCGGTACCCTCACTTATGCCACTACTGTCAGTCTCTCCTCCTAGTCTATGTAGTCTGCAACTAACCCATATGAACTCAGAAGGGGTGTGGGTGTGTGAATTATTAATTTTCATAGTATATAGATTATTGCATCTTGAATGAATCCCCCACACTTGTTCTCTTTTACCTGTGATGAGTTGAAGCGATGGCTGCATGCTGATGGTTTCCCAATGTGCCATGGTGGTGATAGTAGAATGAGCATGTAGTGGACTAGTCAAAGACTAGGAGCACCAGATTCTGCATTGAGGTTCCACTCCCTACTAGCCAAACTCAAACTGTAGGATGAGGAATATTCATCGCAGGGAACTAAATAATTCAATTTACAAACTGAGTTGATGCCGTTTGATATGCAAGCTTTGCAAAAAAAATGAGACAGTCGCCTGAGGCCTAGACTGAGACATTACACAAGAAGAAGACTGCAAAATGAGAAAACATGATAAGCAATGCTAAAGTAAAAAAAAATTAATCATAATGTTAGGCTAGCACAAGTTACAAACTGAAGTCGACTTGAGCGTTTCTCTGGAAAAAAATGAATATCGAATACTGTCTGTGCATGGGTGGGCAATATAACATATATATATTGCCGGTGTGGGCTATAGGAGTTATAGCAGAACTTAAGAAGATCCTCACCCTGCCTGCCCTTGAGTTGGTGTTGCTTTCACCCCATCCGCCCCACCAAGTGTGTGATCAATTAATGGTCTAAATTTTATTTAGTCACACCAATGAATCACAAAGCTCGGGGATAGAGGGTTAGAGGTTCGATAAATGGATGGGATGGGGGATATGAGGGAAAGGTTTGACAAAGACAAACACTACTACTCAAAGATAACACAATCATCTTGGCAGCCAACCATACTAAATCTGTTATGGGAGGAAAGGAAATGCATGCATGATGATGAGTATTAGACTACTAAAAGTAAATACATTTGCCGTCTGCCCCCAGAGAGACCCAAGTTACATTATGTTCTTGTTGCAGGCTTTGAAAGATAGCAAATAAAATTAAAATATCTGTAGGAGTCAAGAAAACAAACATAAACAACACACACAGGTGTAATGATTGAAGAGAAAAAATGATACTGTATTGTCAAATTGGGAGTTGCAACTCTGCATTCCTCTTAGACTGTCCGTTAATCTTGGGTGCCTGGCAGATGCGGTTCGGCAAGGTAACTGTGAGTGTTTTTCAAGTATGGTGCAGGATAAGGGCCTGTAGATGGAAAGAAAATGATATTGAAGAATCAAGGGGAAAAGTTTAACTGCATAAAGGAGTGCAACAAGAAGACTTTGTTTCAGAGGCAACATGGCTAAATGTCCGTTTCTGGCAGTTACCTCTAACAACAGGCCCCCCACCGAACCTCCAGTTAGCTTAGAATTTGATTCAGACAGCACTGAGCACAGACACACGCAGCAAAATATCATTTTCCCAATGAAGTAAAAAATCAAAGGACTGCTATCAGCCAGTCACACCACACTCAACACCACACAGACATGTGTAGGTCTGGTGTTGTTGTTATTTACCTTTAGGCCACTTCAAAGTCATCATCATCCAAATCAGTTGTTTCAGTGAATTTGAAAAACTCCATCTTCTTCTGGTGGCAGTTCTCAAAGTAGTCACGATCGCCCCCTGAGTCAAACCATCATTTCTGATCCTCCCGAATCTGACTCCGACTCCGAGTATGGTGTCCATCTCCCTACCAACAGTGTCTCGAGTGAGTGCCAACTCAATGCAATTTATCGGCCTGTAGTAGTACAATTTTTTTATTGAACAACAAGAAGGGAAAGATTGACTTGACTGAGTCAATTTTTGTGTGTAGAGTAGATTAGATTAGAATAGATTTGTGTTTGCAAGCTTTGCATTAACTAAGTGACCGGTCAGGTCTGAGTCTTTGAGGAGTATAAGTGAGCAAACAATAAAAAAAGCAGTGTGGACAGTGCGGAGTGGACCCGGTGAAGAAATCTCGCTATCCGATCTTTCAAAGGGGAAGGTTAAAAAAATAACCTTCTGGGTAAAATTATTGATCAGCCGTCAGTAGGCCACCTCAACATTGTGAATCTCAATCATCATCACTAATACAATAGGCGTAACAAACAATCACCCAGTCTCACACTGCCTGCTGCCACCACATGAATCATCTCTTCTTCTTCACAAGACTCAACTCAAGTTGACAGACACATGATTGATGTTGCTGACATAGATATCATCATTCACAAGTTGACATCACAACAAACAACAATTCCTCACCGTGCAATGCATGCCATCATTTACCTGTTCTTCTGCTGTGCTCACCGTGATCAAATGGTGGCACATTGCAGAAAGCAGATCATCCATTTCTTCACTGTCAAGCGATTAATAATCTCACATGTGGGGCAGTCCTTCTAGGCTAGGAGGAAAGGATAGATAGATAGTCAGGGCCCAGGGCTAGAGGCAGAGGCAGGCACACACTTGTTTGTATTCTCCATCGAATGTATGGCTTGAGGGAAATGGCTTTAGGGCGAGTTGGGACTTCCTCACTGTACACAGTTGCAACTCCAATCTGGCAATAAAACGTATCTAAGAGTAAGACGGTGGTGATGGATTGGTCAACCAGACACACACAAATAATAAAGTAAATATTGGGCCTGATTCACAAAAGTAATTTGTGATAAAATCCTAACTTTACGACTTTCGGTATTCAGAAAAGGCATTTAGGAGTAGTAAAGTTAGAAATCCTAACGTTACTACTCCTAAATGCCTTTTGTGAATACTGAAAGTTGTAAAGTTAGGTGTTTGTCCCAGTTTAGGAGTAGTAAAGTTAGGAATCCTAACTTTACTACTCCTAAATGCCTTTTGTAAATACCAAACGTCGTAAAGTTAGGATTTTGTCTCAGATTACTTTTGTGAATTGGGCCCAATGTTCTTAGCTATATCTTTTTTGGGGCAACAAAGAAAGAAAGAAAATAACTAGAAAGCCTAGTTGTCAAGTAAGTAGAGCTCGTCCTCAAACTGTGGTGCTTCGCCCAGAAGTAGGTCACCCGACACACTACTTCCATGACCTGAGTCACCGTCATCATCTTCCTGTAGTGGTACTTTAGGTATGTGTAATCCGGTGGTATAAAGTGCTAATTCATTTTGATCATGGTTAACCTCTCCAAGTTTTAAAGCGAGACACTGGTAATTCTTACTGTCAGAACGGCACCAGCAGCACTGGAAACATGCTCACAAGAGACACTTGCAATGGGGCAAGCCAGATAGTTTATCACCACCCTGCTGAGCCCTGACTTTAGTGCCTTTTCCCATACCAATACAGCCGTGGGTTTTGATCAAAGTTGGTCATCCAGAGGCCTGGACCATCCACTCAATGGTCAGTGGTGCTCTGCTTTGCTCGGCCTCTTTTGCCTTTGCCTCAGCACTGGACTTAAGCCCTACCAGTAGAAACCATTCCTTTGATGATTTGGGGGCTGATTCTCCTGTTCTTGTTGGTGTTGACATTGTTCTTGCTCTTGTTAGTGGTTTGGCTGCTGTGAGCCAATCGCAATGCCCTCAGGCACTAAGTTGAACTTGAAGGCTGCCCTGCAATACTTGTTGTGCCATAGAGGAGTGCCCGGCCATCCTTTTTCTAGCTGACTGGCTTGCACAGCTCTCCAAGTTTTGTAGTTGGCAACATCCCCATCTGAAAAAAGAATGAAAGTGTCCAGTAATGGTTTGTACCATGGATCAAGAATTGTGGCACAAATGTAATGGTTGGATGACACAATGCCTCTTTACACCCTTGTATTTTCAGATAGGCGAAGGATTAAGCTCTACACCAACTCATGTGCTTCTTTTTTTCCTCCACTCCTGCGTACATAGCTGGTCCTGTAGCATGTGCAACAGTGGGATAGCTTGGTCCATGGTACAGTCCTCCATGCTGCCTTCACATGTGAAGACCTTGAAAGGAAGAAGCATCTCTATCAGGTATTTAACTAGGCCCCATTGGTCCATCTCATTGATCATGCCTTTCAGAGTTGCATCCCCTTTTTGCATGACACACTCCTTGAGTGGTCTGTACATCTCAAACAGGCGTTCAAGCATGACATATGTTGAGTTCCAATGTGTTGGCACCTCTTGTATGTGTGCTTTAACTGGCATTCTATTAACACGTTGAATGATCCTCAGCTGCTTCTGGGCTTTAAAAGAATGGCTGAAATGTGTGCAGATTCTTCTGCGGGTGGTCAGTTAGTTGCTGACTCGGTCTTCTTTTTTCAGAATGTCTTGAACAAGGATTTTAATGCAGTGCGCCAAACACAGGATCCTGAAATAGCCATCATCTCCCATGGTCCTAACTATATTACTGCCATTGTCTGTGGCAACAAAACCAATGTTATGCACTCTTGGTCACAGCCATTCAAAGACCTTAGTGTTTAAGTCTTCCAAAATGTTTGCAGAAATATGGGATTTCTCCATGGCGATCATGGCTACTGTAGGATGCTTCCGAGTGCAATTAAATGTCAGCAGTGTCCACACCTGCAGATATCTTTTCTCTACTCTCACAAAAGAGATCCAGTGTGCAGTGATGAACAGGTAATCAGTGGCTAGTCCACATGTCTGTCGTCAGGTAGATAGTGTAAACAGCTCTTAGCTGCAAAGCTTGTCCAAGCAATTCCAGCACGTCGTGATGTAGAGCTGGAACAGCTGGGAACCTTCTATTTTGGGCAGATGGCTGCCACAAATTTCAGAAAACCAACTCCTTCCACGAATGAAAAAGGGAGGAGGTCCAGCACTAACATTTTTGCCAGCTTTGCATTGTACATATGTGCGATTGGGTGGTTGCTTTCGTACTGCCCCTCTGGACTAAACATGCAGAGAATGGTAGCCTGGATTTTTTTATTCTCTGGTGCCACAACTGATGCAAGTGATTTCTTGAGAGCAGACATTGGTATACTCAATACACATTTTGGTCCGGCATTCACTGTACTCTTTTGCCTTGGACCCCTTGGTTTCTCAACCTGACTCTTGTGCTATTGCGATGTTGCTGTTGATGATGTGAATAATACCACTGCACTGCTGCGGACAGGGCTGCTTTATGCCCCAGAGAAAATGTCTCCCTCTTCTTTCCCTCCACCAACAACACTTGCAGTTTTTTGGCCACTAAGGTACGCCTCCCACTGCAGAAAGTAATGTTTTCTCAGATGCGTTGTTTGGCCTCCAGTACCATAGTTTGTACCAAGCTTACCTCGACTAACACTTGCTACAAAAATGGAGCATATAGCAATATTCTCCTCCTTCTGGATCACTGAAAAAAAGTCCCAAACTGGGGAGGTCAACTTTCTGCTGCTACTGGTGCCCCAGAGAAAATGTCTCCCTCTTCTGTCCCTCCACCAACAACACTTGCAGTTTTTTGGCCGCTAAGGTGCGCCTCCCACCGGATCAAGAGATGTTTTCTCAGATGCGTTGTTTGGCCTCCAGTACCATAGTTTGTACCAAGCTTACCTCGACTAACACTTGCTCCACAAATGGCGCATATAGCATTATTCACCTCCTTCTGGATCACTGAAACAAAGTCCCAAACTGGGGAGGTCAACTTTCTGCCGCTACTGGTGCCACTTGCAATGTCGGATGCACTGGTAGGTGGGCGTGACGTTTGACTCTCTGCAGTAACTACTTCCATTGAGGTGGTTGTGGTGGATGTAGGTTGCTATAGTGACTTTGTAAATATGGCAGCTGGAGGTGGTGTTGGTGGTATCTGTGTTGGTGGTATCCATGCCACTTCCCTCACAGTAATTTGGGATGGGGTAATGTCGGTCTCTACTGGGGCAGGGCTAACATCCATGATGACTGGCTCATAATCATCCTCCCCTTCTGCATCTACCTCCATGACTCTAAGGCTTTCCAGAACCTTCCTTTCAAAAGTGTGTCTAGATCATCAGAAAGGGAAATGGAGAAGAAGTTGATGGACTAACCCTCCTTTTCCTTGCTGGGGATCTAGAAGACAATGGATCTTCCTTCTCAGCAGGAAGCTCGATCTCCTGAACTGCCCCTATTTTGGGAGAAACCACTACTATTGGTGGTGGCTGTGGCTGTTGTTGCCCACTTATCTGAGTTTCCTGCATTGATTAGGTAACACTCTGCTATAAGTCAATTTCAACGTCACTGCTCATCGGCGTTGTTGTGATTAGACTGGCTGCCTTTGCAACAGACATGGGCTTGGTCCTAGGCTGGTGGGGTGGGTCCGCTGATGCGGGGGTGCTGTTCCCAGCTTGCTTCTCGGACACCCCTGCTGCTTTTTTCCCCAAAAAAGGTCTTGAGCAACATACCAGTTGTGGTAAGTAGCAGTGCCTTCTTCTTCTCACTGGCAACTTTGACTTTCTTGGTACTGGTACCTTTCTATGGGGCCACCTTGAAACAGTCAGTTAGCATGCAGCAGCACTTGTCTTAGATTCACAAGTTGAGGAGATGCCTGTGGTCACACATCATGTGACGTAGGCCTTCTGTCTGGCAGTACAATTGGTCATGTTGTTTCCTCCTCCTGTTCGCCTAAAAGCAAAGAAGCAAGAAGAGCTTCAGTGAAATGTGGCATTGTTGTAGTTCAATTACTAATACAAACAAATATAATATATATAATTACGGTGTGGTCACATTTTTTAGTGTTACCTCAGTTATTAAAAAAAGAATCAATAAAGTGTAACCATTTGTGAGACTTTGACATGACAACAACAAGGACTTTCATGGTGTACTGTACATAACAGTACACTCAGGAAGGATAGGAAAGAAGAAGAACAACAAAAATACAAATATAACGGTTTGGAATTGTATATCACATGGGATGCGGCAGAGGCACTCAGGAAGCTTCACTGACAAATGACAATGGCATGGAGCAATCCCTAGACAATGAATACTGCTGTGCATGTCATTATATAGCAGACATATGGTTCATGGTTCATTGATGTCAAATCATGTTACTTTCAAACTGAAGAAAAATATAATGAAAAAAGATGTACTTTTTTTTAAACGTTTAACAATTGGGAAAAAAGAAAACATTGAAAAAAGTAAAAAGAAACATATTGGAAAAAAAAATATATAAATGAAAAACAGAAATTAAAATAAACAAAAAAAATTATAATTAAAAATAAGTTTAAAAAAATTCCCCTCAAGTGTCTAATTAATTAATAATTTATTAAAGCTGCTATCATCTCATTGATCAACCATCCATGCAAGCATATGGGAAAGGGGCACAATGGCTGAACGCACAAAATGCCACATGGTCCTCATCAACAACAAGCAAGAAGAAGGCATTTGAGAATAAAGAGAAGACATGCAGGCCTATGGCAGAAGCACACTGGCTGCCTTTACAAAATGGCTGTCAGCAACATGACCAGGCCATAACAACAAGCAATAAGCCAAGGGGAACACAGGAAAGACATGCAGGCCTACGGCAAAAGCACACTGACTGCCTTCACAAAATGGCTGCCCTCCACAGGGTCACAACAACAACAAGCAGGAGGCCTGGAAAACAATGAACACATGCAAGCCTAAGGAGGACACAGACTTTACAAAATGGCCCCCGCCACATGGTGAACCAAGGCAAATGCATTGCTGGCCTACTTGTAAACGCACTCACACAAACAGACAAAGGAGGCACGCTTGCCAGACAACACATATTTAATGCAACAATGTCAAAAACGAAAATCCAAACGGCTAAAACGGTTTGCAAGTTACAACCACAAAATCCAACAAAGCCATTTAATTAATTTAACCCAAATTAAAACAAGTGAAATACCACAAAATAAAACACATTTTGTGATTTAATCCAAGGCCATCCATGGCCAAATAAGGTTTGAATTCAACAGACACCACAGAAACTGTTGTTTCATGTGCCCATGATGAGTAGCTCTGAGTCTATTGGCTTGAAAACCCATTGGCAGACTAGGCCATATAGTGAACCAATTCAAATCAATATTGCAAATTTATTAAAAACATGATGAAAATGTGGTTAACTGTGCTACATTTATGCTGAATTAAAGAAGAAAAAATTGCATGCAAAACAACAAATAGCAAGAAGACATGGCCACCAACCCTGGGCGGAGCTGGTGGAGTGGGACTACGTGGAGGTCCACAGAGTTGGGAACAAGCTCTGTGGAACTCCGCTCCACTCCCCCACCCGCCTCCACCCCCCTTTTAAAAATTAATTGGACATGAATTAAAACAACAACAAAAAACGTACCTGTACTGCGGCATCCCTGGGCTGCCCTCCTCCTCTTCCTCGCTGTCTCTCTCCTATGTTGGGTGAGAATTGCGAAAATCGCACATGAGCACATGGCTCTGCATGCGCATTTCTTGCGTGTCCTCTACTGAGGAAACGCCGGAGACAGCGCTGCATTTGCGTTTACACCAGAAAAGACTTGGTTGCTGGCAATAGGGACTCACAGCCCCTAAAGAGTGGTTTTACTATACCACGTCGTCATTCTTCATGATGGATTTATTACCTATACACACAAGATCCACACTTAAGAAAAGTATTCTGGAATAGACTGAATCTTGGACACAGTAATCACTGTTGCCCTATACACTGCAAATATCACTGGAGTACTAGAACCCATTCCGGGTTGGAAATACAACCGTAACTGAGGATCCATACAAAGAGATTAGAGCCCTGAAGAATTTGTTGCGCAAAACAATTAAGTGCAACAAAACCTGTGTTGGCTAAGAATCTCAAGATTAAACTGAAGTGACTGTTTCAAAGGAGGAACAAGAGTGATTTTTATTATTGTCAATGATACATAATATATACTGTCGGCATGTGCAAGGGACTGTTGTTTTAGACATAAAGAGTGATCCTTTAAGCTCCAAATCCAAATGAAAAGTTACCAGGAAATGGGCAAAGCACGAGGAGGAGCCTGCTGGACAGCTACAGGAAGTTAGAGACTCTGGGGCACTTCCTTCCTCTTTAAAAAAAGTAAAAAAAGAAAATGGACTCCTTGCATAAAAAAGTATAGCCAAATGTCAATTTGAGGACTTTTTTACTCCAAAGCATCATTTCGAGAAGGTGTTGATGCTGCTTGAGGAGAAAACCTTCTCCAGATTGCAGTCACAGTAGATTCAGAATTGCGTTCTTAACAAAACCCCCACAGGAGGCTCTAGGAATGCCATCATCAACATGGGAATACGCTGAGGGCACTGATACACATGGGCCTTAAGGGGTCCACGTCCATGCCAGTGGCGCAAACGATGGAAGGGTAAGACACATGTTCAAAATGCATTTGTATATGCAGAATAGGCAGCGGAACACAGGCAAGATGCAGTCAACTGAGACTGGTCAGAACGATAGGAACCAATGCTTGCTTAGCTCCTGAAGCTGCGGTGTGCCCAGATGGAGTACCATGCGTCCACACGACAATGTCGCACCAGCAGTACTTTTTCCATCTCTCAATGAACTGGGCTGTCCATTGCGTAGCAGGAAACCTAAAACCAGGATGCCCACTAGAAGTAGTAGGACCAGCAGAAGCCCTCAAAAAAAGATTCCCAGTATGGAGTGTATGAATGCTGAATAACTCCGAAGATTGTCTGGTGCTCAATAGTCCAGAGCCAATGCATTTAAATAGGTGTATGATCCCCTCATATCAGACATGTTAAAGATATGATGAACCATTTCTCCAAAATAGAGCGGGAAGTTCATATGGACTAGTGCCTGTATCTCAAATGAAGACCTTGCAACCTGGAGATCAAAAGTCTCTCAGGCTGAGGTTAAGTCCACATCCGTATGAAAAAGCATGGCTTTCAGTCCGCTCAGAGACTGAAACCATATAAAGGAAAAATTCATTGAAGGCCATAGCATTGCCTCCCTAATTGCGTGGGTCAGTGGAAACAATATATGCATACAACAAGCAACACTGGAATTTACTGTGACCAGATATGCGATGCCTGGTACCATCCCACAACAGCCTTGATCATTCAGCATCAGATAGCTCCCATTCGAGAACAGCTCGAAGAGTAGATGAATCACGGCAGCTGGGGAACCCTTCAAGTGACAGGACAAGTTAGCAAACAAAGCATTACAGGCTCCGTGAAGCAAAATGACTCTGCAAACTAGGGACCCACTTAAAGCACTTTCACAGTTTGAACTGCTGAGAAAAACGACAGTGTCCCCATTCCTGCATCTTAATCTGTATGTTAATTTCCAGTACTCAAGTATGTACCCTTCTCCTAGCACTTCATACCTGCCTACCTGAGGATATTTGAGACAGTATTGAAATTGGAATGTCATGATTGGCAGTGTAATATAGCTATGGATTAGCCATTCTGTGGAAGGTGACTCAGACATGGTGAAAGGTAATTGGTCCACTTTTTTAATGTACAACATGATATATTTTGTTTTTCTTTGTGCGATTACCATCTGTCTTTCCGTTAGATTGTATTCAGAGGCCAGAGTTGTGCTGTTCATGTAATGCCCGGGCACATGGGCATAACGCAAAGATTGTAGCATCCAGTGTAATAATTGATCACAATTGCAATTGTTCATGTTGTAGAATAGACAAATCCTGTCCCAATATATCTATTGCAGGAGACACAATGTTGTTCAGTGAATACATTCTGGATGATAGTGTGGTCATACCATTGTCAACCACTCCCAAAGTCTTTTCTAGGTTTACCCTATCAATCTCACGTAGTCTCTCAGCAGCCTCCTGTTGAGAAATTTTCCGTAACTCATTGTAAATAGCATACAAGAAATACTTCTGACGTGGCTTCAGGGGACCTAAAAAAAAACAACCCTAAGATCCATGCCATCAGTGTTGTTTCACTTGGACCAGTGTTGACGACTTTGGCCACTCGAGGCATAACTTTCCAACACTGTGAGATGTCATCCCCCCAGAGTGTCCTGATTGTACATAGTGCTGATTAGACCTATGGATACTAAACCCTTCGGTAGTACCCCTGAATCTTGACTGATACCTATTTGTGTCGATAAGCCAAACCAACCATCTCTTCCAATTGGGGTCTGATGAATTGTAAGAACAATTGTGTAGCATGCCATCTAATATATCTTCACTGTGTTGTGTCTAATGTTGCCAACCCTGAAAGTATGTAAGTGAGGGAATCCGAGGTGTGTTCAAATCCTTAATCTTGGCTTGTCCAAGACAGGAAGACTGTTGCACTGTCTCAGTCAGGAAAATCATTTGCTGTGGTCTGAGTCATGCTCTAAATAGGGCCTCAGACTAGCCCAGCTACAGCAGCTTGTTGAAGGTTTTATATGGGGGAGAGGGCACACATATCTCGCCTCCTGACGTATCTGAGGCAAGAAGATGGGGGACTCGGGGTCCCGTATCTGGGGTGTTATTATGAGGCGGTGCAATGACGCTACATGGTAGAGTGGTACCAACTGGACTCAGAAAAATATTGGTGTTTCATCGATCGAGGGGTAGCTGATATACACATCTGGAAGGTCCCCTGGCTCCCCAAAGATACGATCCACAGGGCATGTACATCTCCCCAGTTTTGAGACCCACCATGAAGGTATGGGACAGAGTACAAGAGAGATGTCAGCTCTCAACTGCCATGTCCCTCTTAACCCCCTTTATAGGGAATCCGTAGTTCCGCCTTGCCAATACAGGGAATGCATACTTGAGGTGGCAGGAAGCCAACTGCAAACGCATAGGAGACCTTTTTGATACACAGGGAGTTATGGACTTTCCCCAACTGGTGTGGGGCTATGGGATCCCCAAGGAAGCATATTGGCAGTACCTGACGGTGCGTCACTGGGTCACCCAGCCCCAGGCACGTCCACACACAGGTCACCCTCTTACCAAGTTTGAGCTCTGGTTCCTCACCCGTAACTCAAATAAACATCTCTTATCAGATATCTACAACTTTCTGAACTAAGCTAAGAACCCCTCTAAATCTCCGGCGCAGCACAGGTGGGAATCAGAACTGGAGCGGGAGTTCATCCCGAAAGAGTGGGCGGACATCATTCACAGGACAGTACCACAGGTAAGTAAATGTTATACTTATTGAAAATTATGCATTATGGGTACTATACCCCGGCACGCATCGCCCGGTGGAAACCACACAGCGACGACCTCTGTTGGCGCCGGTGCGGACATACAGGCACACTGATGCACATTCTATGGCAATGTCCTAAGATACAAGCCTTTTTGGACTCTGTCCTGTCTGATATTGATACCATATATCATACGGAGCTCCCTAGATTTCCTAGTTACATCCTATTTGGACTCCCCAACCCTCTTACATACCCTCTTAAATTCTGTAGGGGGGAGAGCGATTACTTTGGCACTAGGTGCGGCTAAACAAGTGCTACTATCAAGGTGGGGCACAGAGTCACATCCCAACACAATGTGACTGGCTTCATAGAGTTTGGGAGGTAGTGGGGATCCACCGTGGCTTATTCGTCCTCGGAGCTCGTAGAGCTCCCCTGCCTGAGGTACTTGCGGGTGCTTCGGTTTCCCACAAACCCATCGCCGGGGAACATCCCGCCCAAGATGAGGAGAAGTTACCCGTTGGCTAGAACCCTACTTCATTGAACACTGGGAAATGTGTAGGCCTCTGACTATCTCCCATTCTATCCCTTTGGTCTTACTTCTCTCCCTCCTTGTCTTTCTCTCTTCCTTCCTGATCTTCAACAATATACATATAATCCTTGCTATTCCCCACCGGCCATTGGTTGTAGGTGGGTGTTGTGTTTAATGTTGGTCACTGAAAACTGAAATAAAATGATTTGAACCATAAATAAGGCCTCGGTTCCCTGAACTTGTCAATCTTTAGTCCTCCAGATAGATTTTGTATTTATAGTGTCTTTCTAAAAGTTGAAACCATTTACAGACAGCTGAGTAATAAAGGAAGCAGAGTATATCAGCTTACTGTCAGTGAGCACATTTTTCTTTGCAGGTGTAGGTGCAAGCTTATAGTAGTAAGGTGTCAGGGTTGAAGTGTTAAACCCAGAAAAATAAGCAAACTTCTGTGCAAATCTTGTTGAACTACCGTTTGGCGGTGTTGGGTAATGTTCCCATTGATGGTAATTGAGAGCATTACTTTGGATAATTGCTTTGTGCAAAAAATGGTGACCATACTGTTGATAGCAAAACAAGGTGTCAAAATTAGATGTACCATCATACAATTCATCATTTGAAAATGCAGTGGAATGTTCTAAATCAGATAGCATAGTACACACAGTTTCAATGTCCCAATCATCATGGACAGTACTAGAGGTGATGATATCATTGAGATATTTTGAATAAATGTGGAATTCTTAAAAGTTCAGTAGGACCATATACATCATAGGAGACTCTATCCCAATCTTTCCCTTCAGGAACTGGAACTGCTGTAATGTTCACTAAAGACAGGTCCCTCTGTTCATGGTGTGATGAAGCAGGCGGTTTCAGGACCAAGTGCACATGTTGCATTGCAGAGTGTTCTGGGAGATAAGATAATGTCCATTCAGGAGCAAGAAGAAGATAGTCACTATAACAATCCAAAGGACTAAGAACATTAGACCAATTGTAATCCAGAGATGTAGCAAGAGAAAAACAAAGTAAGTATTTTTCAGCCAAAGGTAGAAATTACAAACTCTTGTTTGTGGGTAACTCTGATTCACTGGGATCCAATGAGAAATTGTAAAAATCGATGAAGTAGCCAGATGCAGCTCGATCTATCTTTGGTAGCTCAGCAGGTTTTGTGGAACTGACAAGGGCCTCCGTTTGATACATATTCACATAGACAATGGTGTTAGACGGAATTGAGATCTGTGTTTCATTTGTAGTTTGATGTTGTTCAATTTCAACAGGTACAAGTTGCATTCCATTGTTGGTAACTCCTTCACTTCACGAAGTGGAGTCTTCAAAAGTTATTAATCTTTCCATCTAAACTTCCTGTATGGTAGCGAAAGGAGAGCTGTTACTACCCAGGAGCCCACGTTGCCTACAGTTGAGTATCGACACATAGTGTGGTTTGATCAGTTCAATTTAGACAAAACTCCTATCTATGCAGCTGGCAAGAGGCAAGAGAAGTTACTGTTCTTGTTCCTTTGGCAGCCAGGACAGGTACAGGCATTCTTTAGAAAGGCCTAAATTATTTTTTTCTGCATTCTTTTCTCTGACCAGGCCGTCAATCTTCAGGATCCAGGCAGGTCTTGCCGGAACAGCTTTCACTTCTCCAGTGGTGATGTGTTTTACTTGGGCGTTGCTTTATGATGGCCAAAATTCATTGAGTTTCTGTAAAACAGCCAAATGATCATTGATATAAAATATTTTTTCAACCGCCACTATGCTACCACAATCAAGGTCTGATATCCACATTTTTATCCTCAACGGGACTTCTTGTGGAGTGCGGCTCCCTAGGGATTTTCTTGGCATGTTGTTAAGTGCCCTCTGGACCCCATAGAGGTGATTGACCCAACTGCCACCCAAGCCTAATACCCTAGCTCTGAAGGATTGCTTTAAATCCCAGTTCTTCCTGTCCACGATCGAATTTCCCTCAGGATAAGAGGAGGGGTATTGCAATGCTACACCCAAACTTCCCTTGGCTTCTTTGTAAGCCCGTGAGCTAAACACAGGGCGACGGTCAGAATGTAATGTGCCAGTTGCGTATGCCCCTATGAAGACTCGCAAACCTTTATAACAGTTCAGGCATCAGCCGAGTGCTGAGGCCAAACCTATAGGAATCTAGAGCATGAGTCCGCTGCTACCAAGATGTAATTGTAAGCCCCGTCAGATTGTAAGGGGCCACAGTGGTCCAACTAGACACATGTGAGGGGTCTGTCTGATTTCAGAAGCAGCGTTTGTGGTGGGCGAGCTATGATGGAACCTTCCATCTGCTGCCAGATGTCACACTTGAGGACTAAACCTTTGGTCTGTTTCTTAAGACCTGGCCACCAATAACCCTGCTTCAGTAGTGAAACCTTTGCCGTGATACCTGTGTGTGCTGAACCCAGACCCAGTTGTGCAGCTAGAATTTATTCCTAATCTGCGATCCATGTTTGGTATTGCTCTATCCCTCACTCCTGGAATTTGTGCATATGGAATGTTATGCTCATCTAACTTATAGGAGTACATGAGTGGAAAACATTTTGGCACAGCTAAACTGTTGTGCGTAGCATTCACAGCCTTCATTATCTGTCTATCTATCCTTGTACTATAACGAGTGATTGCAGCAATGGCAGAGGTTTGCACTGTCGCCTTGACGGCTTCATCAGCCAATAAATTCCCTTCAAAGTGCGCGCCAACATGCTGATGACTCAATGTTTGAATTACACAAGCCCATGGCTAGCATTTTTTCAGCTCTACTACCTGTTTCCAAAGCAACTTGTGCTTTATTTAGCAACCTTTGGAATCTCTAAACCCATCCTGGCCCCAATAGTGAAGATAATTATTGTATGAATCGACACAGTAAAACCAATTGTACACAAGGAGTGTGGGGAATTCCAGATCTGTATTTTTTAGTGCCATTGTATAGGCTTTCAGTTCCGCCAGCTGTGCCATGCAATCTCCAAGAGACAGCATCTGTGTGTTGCTAGGACGGAGCTTGCTGTCCCACATACGTCCCTTCACAAGCGCACATGGCGCGCTGTATTGCTGTTTACTTCCTACAGCAGGATAGACAGATCCGTCAGTATAAATGATGTAGTCATACTGTTCTAGAGGCATTATTTCATTCGGGAGATGATATTCTTGTTCTTACTGCAGGAATGCTTGTGTTTTTAATGTAGAATTAGCCCATTGTATCCATCGCAGATGCAGTGCTTTTGCGTTTGGAACGTTTGCTTTGGTAACAGCCTCTAAGTTTGGTTCTGGAGTCAGGACAATTATGCATTTCCATTGTGCTAGTGCTCTTTCTCTCATTGAACCGCTGTCAATATCTTTTCTGTGGCTGAAAACACTTTCAACTTTTGTGTACAAATGAGATTTGTATGCTATGGGTACCCTTTTGCCTTAATTGAAGGTGGGGTATCTGTACCCTGATTAACCCGTTACTAGATGGATCATCAAATTATTGGCATTTATACATGTGTGGAAGTGTTTGGAAGCTATCGGGGAACAACCTTTACAACGCAACTTTTACAACGCACTACACTTACAACGCAATTTTTACAACGCAACATCCACTACAACGCATTCCATTACATCGCATGACACTACAACGCATTTTTAAAAACTACCTTTACAACGCATTCCATTACATCGCATACTACCTTTACAACGCATACCATTACAACGCATAATATTACACTACACTATCCAACACTTACCCTACTGTTGCACCCCCTGGAGTTAGAATAGTAATTTTTACCCCTATACTATCCAACACTTACCCTACTGTTGCACCCCCTGGAGTTAGAATAGTATTTTTGACCCCTATACTATCCAACTCTTACCCTACTGTTGCACCCCCTGGAGTTAGACTAGTAATTTTTACCCCTATACTATCCAACACTTACCCTACTGTTGCACCCCCTGGAGTTAGAATAGTAATTTTTACCCCTATACTATCCAACACTTACCCTACTGTTGCACCCCCTGGAGTTAGAATAGTAATTTTTACCCCTATACTATCCAACACTTACCCTACTGTTCCACCCCCTGGAGTAAGAATAGTAATGTTTACCCCTATACTATCCAACACTTACCCTACTGTTGCACCCCCTGGAGTTAGAATAGTAATTTTTACCCCTATACTATCCAACACTTACCCTACTGTTGCACCCCCTGGAGTTAGAATAGTAATTTTTACCCCTATACTATCCAACACTTACCCTACTGTTGCACCCCCTGGAGTTAGAATAGTAATTTTTACCCCTATACTATCCAATACTTACCTTAAATGCAATGTAATATTATGCGTTGTAATGGTATGCGTTATAAAGGTAGTATGCGATGTAATGGAACGCGTTGTAAAGGTAGTTTTTAAAAATGCGTTGTAGTGTCATGCAATGTAATGGAATGCGTTGTAGTGGATGTTGCGTTGTAAAAATTGCGTTGTAAGTGCATGCGTTGTAAAAGTATGCGTTGTAACGTCATACATCCGAAGCTATCATGTCAGTTTGGACGGAACATACAATTTCTGTGTGTTCCTGTGTCTAATGTTGGACTGAAAAAGCAGGCATAATTAGGTCATAGAAAGGTTTAACTCTTTCAGCATAATCCAAAATATGTTCTGCCAAAATGTAGGCATCCTAAACTGTATTGTAAACCTTTCAGAGTCTTCGGAGGATGAAGCAGCACACATTTTTCTAAAAAAAATAGCTGACAGGCTTTTCACCTCACTTGATAGCTCATCTCCCAAAAATAGGACATTGAGGTGGGCACTTCTTGATGTTTTACATTTTTAGCCACAGTGGTGAACCCCAAAATGATGTTGCTCACCCTGTTCAAGTGTTCCAATACCTAATCGTCCATCAGATGAATATCATCTACGTAGGACAATGCCTCCTCATCACAATTTTGAAGTAACTCTGTTACTCTTACTGAGTACAACCCAGGAAGGGTTAGCAGAGTAGGAGCAACCTGGCCGGTCCTAGCTGCTTACTCACTACATCCAGAGATTGATACATTGCAAACTGCAGAATTACATATACTTTACAGAGATTTAGTAAAACTATACAGAAACCTTACACAGTTTTAAATGCGAACACTTGCAATTCAACCTGTGAGGGTTACTAAAGCTGGTCAACCTCAAATGACTACGACAAATGTCAAAAAAAGACTGAAAGTGATTATGGCAAATGTTGTTCTGGATAGAACAGAAAATACCACAGTTTCAAGCAGCATTTCCCCATACAGACCTACAGGAAAAACACTGATTATTAACAATTTGATTCCAGACACCCCCACAAGATAAGTCAGCCTATAGACTACCTAGCTCACAGTGCCACCATAAGCCCCCTAACCTTACCAAGGAACAACTTGTTTCTGTCAACAATCGAACATGATAACTCTTGACCCTTCAGGGATCATGGAAACAGTACAGTACTTATCGCTCAGTCAATCTTGCTCACTGAATCTGAGAGAGGTAAACAGAATAAACGTTGGGGACATTTTTAATAAGGATTTATTGAACCAGTACAAAACATGTTTGCTGCGACAATCATTAGACAGAAGCAAATGTAAAAGATTACAAGCACCAACAGAGTAAATAGAAGGTAAAATTCTACCATGGTGCTAAAACAGTGAATATATGCAGCCATATAAACATGACAGTAATCAAGCATACTCCTACGATGCAGACCCTAAGTGTACATAAGTGTACCTAGCATGTATGTAGGTGTAGAGCCAAGAATCCCCCAGGAAAGAGCCAACCCCATTTCCTGATGAAAGAGAATGAAGGACCCTGTCTTGGTCATGAGTGGGACACCCTGCAAGGGATGTCAGACTGCTGCGTGTTGAAGCTTCTGCGTGCAGGGACCTCAGTGTCTTGTGTCAGCGTGGAAGCATCTCCTCTGGTTCCCTAGTGAATGTATGGTTCTTTTATACCACAAAGATAGACTTGGGGTTCCTACCATGATCGATATGTTGTGAATGTGATCATGTAAATGAGCCTAAATCAATAATTGCAATTATGCAAAGTAGTTCTGTCAACCTAGGATGAAGATGACCATGACTTTTGTACAGAGTATGTTTATCCGGTTATGTACGTCATGTGCAGGGGAGTTTACTAAGAATCCTCATGTATAATAAATGATGCTCGATTCAAGGAAACCAATCGACATTTATTCAACATATAACTAGGTGAAAGGTCAGTGCCAGAACCGTTATTCACAGCAAGGTAGGACAAAACGTAGGTGACAGGTTGCTTTCTGCTTAGGCCTAGGTTGGAGAACATAACAATGTAATCTTGATTGTGCTTTTATGTTTTTTTTAAGAGTCTAATAAAGATATTATTACTACATCCTTCTAGTGTTATTCCCTGATTCTTCCAGAGTAATTGTGTACTTTGAAATTTCTTTTAGTGGAAGAACTTTGCTTTGTTTTTGATTTTAAAATATTTGCTCTTGCAAAGCTCCATTGCTTTTGAGTGAGAGCTACGAGGTGCTGCCTCTTGCGTCATATGGTGCTGTGCTGTTATGGGTCAGTTTGTGCATGTGCCAAGATGGAATTAGTCATTGGGCCAGAGACTGACACTTAATGAGTGGATAATTTTGAGAAGTCGCACTGAGATTGAGAGTTAGTATTATTTTGTGAAAATGTATTATTTGCTAAGAACTGCTGGTTATTGTGATGCATGTTCACTGAATTCCTACTGTGTTATTGATAGAGTCAAAACATTTCAACAAATTAAGAGCTTTATTTAGAGATGATGTGAGAATATCTGCCAGTGAAGTTAAGGAGGCCCCTCCTAAAGGTACACCTGCTCATTACATGACCACCACTATTGGGTTGCACACAGGTCTTAAACAATGGAATAAGATCCCTATGAATGAATGGTCTTGCAGTTTCCTCCACATGGTACTTTCAATTTGAGAATAATTGAGACTTTGAGGTGGGTGTTGCATGAAATGAAGCCCCCAACTAAATCAGCCCAATGTAAAGCCTTGAATGCCTGGGAGCATGAAGTGCATGCAAAATAGAAGGAAACATTTCAGAATGAGGCAAAGATGACAGGTAAGAGTTGGATGGAAGTGAATTGGGATGCAGGACAGTAGGCATGGAGGACAGAGATGATAGTGGGAGATAGGATGTACCCTGTCTTAATTTGTGGAAAAAAAGCACAAGAGGGGGGATCAGACTGAAATAAAAAATAATGAACGGATCAATAGTGACTTCAATGGTGACTTCTTGAATGATTTATTGACGTCCCAATCAACCCAATATAATGTAGCTCCTTCAGCTGAGTAGATCCACCAGCTAAAGGATTTCTGTTATCTGCAGATACAAGTGCTAGTATGCCTGTCGAACAGAGCCTCCTCGATGATTAAGTACATGGAACTTCTTTGCCACCACAATTGACACTCAATCAATCAGTGAATTATAAGCGCACTACTCTCCTGTGAGGGTCTCAAGGTGCTGGGGGGGAGAACAGCAGTTCCATTCAGTTGAAAAGCCAGATCTTGAGTACCTTCGTGAAGGTGTTCATGGAGGGGACGCATCTGATGTCGATGGAGAGCTGGTTCCTAGTCTTGGCTGTGATGTAGGAGAAGGCTCCTCCCCCATTTCTGGCTCTGTGGATGCGTGGGGTTTTGGCGAGGTCGAGGTTGGTGTATCAGAGGTTTCATTTGGGTACGTGGAAGTCCTATGTTGTGGAGGCATTTGTAGGCGTGGGTGAGTATCTTGAATGTGACTTTCTTCTCCACGGGGAGCCAGTGGAGGTTCCGTAGGTGTTAGCTGATGTGCTTGTGTCATGGGATGCAGAGGTCGAGTCTAGCTGTGGTGTTCTGTACTATCTGGAGCTTGCGGAGTAGAGACTTGTTGATGCCGATGTAGAGGGCATTGCCGTAGTCTAATCTGCTGGTTATGAGAGCGTGTGGACTGTCTTCTTTGACTTCGGGGGGCTACATTTGAAGGTCTTTGGGAGGATGCGGAGGGTGTTGAAACAGCTGGACGTGACGGCATTGACCTGCTTGTTCATGGAGAGGAAGGTGTCGAGTACGATGCTGAGGCTTCTGGTGTGGTCCGTGGGGGCCAGAGGGCTAGCGAGTGGGTTGGGCCACCAGGTGTTGTTCCATGCTGATGGGTTGGTTCCGAGTACGAGGACTTCTGTCTTCTCTGAGTTGAGCTTCAGGCAGCTGTTGCTCATCCAGGATGTGAAGTCTTGCATTCCTTCCTGGAAGTTGGGTCTGGTACTGATGGGGTCCTTGGTGAGGAAGAGGATGAGCTGGGTGTCATTGGCATAGGATACTATGCTGAGGTTGTGCTGTCTGACGATGGCGGCGAGGGGGGCCATGTAGATGTTGGAGAGGGTTGGGCTGAGTGATGATCCCTGGAGTACTCCGCAGTTGATTTCCGTTGGTTTGGAGAGGAATGGTGGCAGTCTGATTCTTTGGCTTCTGCAGGTGAGAAATGAGCAGATCCAGTCGAGAGCAGTTCCTTTTTTGCTGGCGTTGTGTAGTCTGCCAGCGATTGTGCGGTGGGAGACAGGGTCGAAAGCTGCAGACAGGTCGAGCAGGATCAGGGCTGTGGTGTGTCCTTGATTGAGGAGGGTGCGGATGTCATCTGTGGTGGCGAGTAGGGCAGTCTGGGTGCCGGGGTTGCTGTGGAATCCGGATGAACTTTGTTAGCTGTGTGTTGACGGTCTTCTCCTTGACTTTTGCTGTGAAGTGGAGGAGAGACATGGGCCGGAGGTTTTTTAGGTCTGTGGGATCTGCTGTGGGTGTCTTAAGCAGGGGTCGTACTTCTGCGTGTTTTCAGTCATCAGGGAAGGTGCCGATCATGAAGCTGGCATTGATGGTGTGTCGTAATTCTGGTGGTGGCTCTGTGATAGATGTGCGGTGGGCAGGGGTCCATGGGGGCCCCCACGTGGATGCCTCTCATGGTGGAGGCCATCTCTTTGGTCGTGATTGGTGTCCAGGAGGCGATGGTGGGTTGGCTGGGGTTGCTGGAGAGCGGGGTGGTTGTGGAGTCAGGTGTTTAGTCATTGAAGTTGTCGTAGAGGTTCTTGATTTTCAGGTGGAAGTATGATCCGAGCTTGTCGCAGAGGTCCTGGGAGGGGGTGATGTCCGTGGTTTCGTTGGGGGGTTTGGTGAATTGCTGGATGACGGTGAAGAGCTCCTTGGATATGATGGAGTTGGCAAAGATTTTGTTGTGGATGAAGGTTCTTTTAGTGGTTCTGATGTATTGGTGGTATTCTGTCATGGCATTTTTCTAGCTGGTGTGGTTTTCGGGCGTCTTGTTGTTTTGACAGTTCTTCTCGAGGAATCTGCAGGGGCGTCTGGTTTCTTAGAGGTCAGCAGTGAACCAGGTGGCTTTCCTGTGGCGCTGTTTGTCGGAGTTGCGTAGCGGGGCGAGCTAGTCTGCACAGCTGGAGATCCAAGTGTGGAGTCCCTTGGCTGCGAGGTTGGCATCGGTTGTGGTGGTGGGGTTGTCACGGTGGAGTTGATCTGCTCCTCGGTGACCCTGCTCCAGTTTCTTCACAGAGGGTTTTATGGATTGAGTGTTCTGTTCTTGGCCATGTACCATACAGTGTTCTGGTTTTGGGCTCTTAAAATGTTGCTGCTTGGAGGTAGTAAATAAAAGGTTACGCATAATGCTAGACTCCTTGTCTTTAATAAAATCATGATTCTCTATACACAATAGCTCTGAGTATCAGCATTTCACAGGAATCTTCCACTGATCACCACTTGCCAGGCTGACAATCCCACATCCCTGATGGTGGCTTTGGTAATGTAATGCCTTGCCATGTTTTTTCTCATGAGTGTTCTTTAAGAAATGCCGGTGTAAACTATTGCTTTTTGGTCACTCTATTAAAGATTTTATGTTGGAAAATGTATCAATTTACTCAATTTTTCAAACAAAAATCTCAAGGGGACAATCCTCCTTCTTCTAAAATACTTCTGGGACAGTCTTTCTCACTGGCTTGTTTGTGGAAGCGAAGGTGTCTTCGCATTTGGGTAACAATACCTTTCTTGATGATTTTTCCCTGGCAGGAGATGAGTGCAATTGGGCTATAATTGGAAATGTCATTGGAATAATGACTGGGGTTTTCAAGGAAAGTTCCGATGGTTCCTATTTTTAGTTAGGAAGAAAAAATGTCTATGCTGATTGAGGTTCTATTCAGGGAATACATCATGCTGCTGGGTATCCTGGTGTCTCCTTGCACCAAAATGGAGATGTATCTGCAAGTTGCCTGTATGCAGGATTTAAAACATCTTAAGTACTGCCTTTAGGAGCTGTCTATCTATATCTACATATCTACATATCTATTACAGAATTGTAACCTTTTGCTGGGAAAATCTACAAGTTATCAGTGCATCTATGCTGCAATATATCAGTGCATCTATGGCTGCTAGAGGTTGCCGGAGGTTTAGATTTTATGCATCCAATACTGATGATATATTCTCATGTGAATTATTTTTCAAATGCCTGATTACTATTTCAATATAGGCACTATAATTTAGACTTTGTCAATCTAACACATTACATTTAGGAACTCTGACTTGGCTGGCCTCTGAAAACACATTAATTCTTCCCTGAAGACAGTGTTCCATGTTTGTGCCAGACTAGTTGTCGGTACTTAGAGCATGCATTCACGTTTTCCAGCTTCTTGGACACCCCCCATGTCTATATTTGGCAAATGTCAGATATAAGGGGTCACTAAAGGGTTCAGGAGCAAAAATACTGAAACTGTACAGTTGCAAAAATGTCATTTATCAATATTGGTTTCCAAGCTTCATTTAGATGTTTGAACTCCTATAGCTCATAAGATTGTACAACCTTATATGATAATTTAAATGAATGTGATATATTTTTGGTGATATAAGTACAATGTTGGTGAGGCTTGCACTCTATAGCAAATCAATAAATAGTGCAAACATCATGTGCCTTTTGTATGCCCATTGCAGGGCGTAAAGTGGATTCATCCAACATGATCTTCTTTGAGTTAGGCCTTAATTACAAGTTATTGTATTACAAAACAATGGTTCTTATAGACAATGTACGAATAAATGATAAGTAACTGCAAATGGCAAATTTAAACTGGAGAATAGGATGTCAAAAGGAGAAATTGTTATACACAAACAAAAAAGAATCCAAATCTTTTTTTATACAAGTAATATCTGTATTGAGAAATAGGTAGTGCTTGATGTCCCACTTGAAAAAGAACAAAAGAAAAGGGAATGTGACATATTACAATATGCAATGGGGTTTCTTAATATACAAAAAGGACCATTCACAAATGAGCAGTATCCTAAAAGGGCCACCTTCGGATTTCAGAGAGGCCAGAAATGGTTTTTAATGACAATAGTCGACAACGTTTCGATCCCATGAAGGATTGAGGGGTCTCATTAGGACCTTGAGATAAGGGACATCTTGGCATTCAATGAGCAATGTGTCCCAAGTATTGAAGTGTACATCATAAGAAGTGAGAGAAAATGTGGAAGTGTTTCTACGTAGGGCGCAGCCGGACACCTAGTGATGCCGGAAAGGGAAGTGAACCCGCATTGAATTGTAGGATTCCAGAAAAATAAGGGCCAAATTAGCTACTGTCACATTGGATGTGTGCCGTTTAGGGTGCAGTGGACCCCTGAATCTGGGTTTGATTCTAGAAGAGAGCAGGCTTTCAAGTTCAGCTTCAATGTACAGCAAGGACTGCAGAGGATAATCCCCAGCCACGGAAGAATGAATATGGAGGATTGCCAAAGGCAGTCTTTCCACTCCAATGCTGCTGCATTCAGATTCAGGATTCCACCGCACGCTCAAACGATACACTACACGTATTTTATTTTTCACTAGATAAGAGTTTACATAATCTTTGTGAATTTTCTTTCCTACAATTTCTCAAATTGGTATCTTTGTAGAAAGAGAGCTTGCCTGAGGTACTTAGGTGAAGGAGGATCAGGGTGTGATGATCAAATTAGAAGAGCCAGTGTCATAAATTTAGAACTTGCCTCCCCAACCCATTGGTTTCCCTCTGTTTTGATGAAGCTGAGATTGACTGTGTCAGATATTGGATTTTGACAGTATCCCATTATACATCTGATTTGCTTATGCGTGAATTGGATTTCGCCTTCTGTTCAAAGAAAGCATCCTCCTCTTCAACTCTTCCGTTAGACCCATCCTGCGAGGAAGAGGCACTGTCATTTGGCCTAGCAGGCAGTGACTGACTATAACATAGCATCTCCACTCACAGACAGGCACTCTTCTGACAGGAATGTAGCTAAGCTCTGGAGCACAGAGGTTTGAGCTACCTCTACCCCTCATGTGGTGTCTAAAGAGTGGACCTGCCATCTTAGCTGCATTTACAACTCTACCACACACATTTTTAATATGCTGCCCAGGCTCTGCCTTTTCTTCCCTGATCTCCTATACACAAATGCCTGCAGTCTCTCTAGTTCTATTTCTTCAGTACTTTGCCACATGTAAGATTCAACTCCAGCCCTTTATTTGAGAGTAGAGTCCCTTTTATCCTCTGTGTAACGTCTCGCCCAAATCACAAACACCAATTATGACATTTTACACCACTATTTCAGGTGTATCCTGACATCTACAGCACTAACACCTGTCGCTTCCCTTCCGATGCCACTTGGTCATTCCCCCACTTTAAGTACCCCTGATGTCTTTTCCTATCTCTTGTGCCAACCACGGATTCATCGCTTGCTCCTCAAACCCATCATTTCCTACGTCCATGTGGTTCCCCAAACCTCCCATCATTTCTCCTAGAGCAGCAGACAGGCAGTTCAACAATAAGGTCTGATAATGGGTTTTCTCCTTTCAGACTAACCATGTGTATCTGGATCAACTAGAACCAAGTTTCTTGCATCAAGCCAGTTGTCTGAAGAGTTGATCATGACTGTAAACGTAGGTCACGTTTGGCGGTTCAGTTAACTAATGCCACTACCAGGTTTGTATACCAGGGCCTGCACTCAGGGGCATATTCACAAGAAACTATTGCCGAGTCAACGGCACTTTATCGCAGCCAAAGTTGCGATAAATCTATCGCTCCATTCACAAGCTGGTGTTAACAGCCCACAGCACCAGTATACCCGCGATAGCAGCCGCAATAAAACATCGCCACAGAGGCCATCCACAATTATATCTAATGAGATGCAGAGTGGGCGTTCCCGTACCAAAAGCCGCGACAACATCACACCTCAACATTCACATCAACCAGACAGAACTGCGATAAAAACACAAAACAGGCGATAAGGCGCGTTAGCAGCAGGAAATCTGCACCTGCTCTGACCTGGTGTAAAGTCAGACAGCAGCCTGCACAACAAAAGGGAGCACAGCCCAGGGCCACATCGGAAGGGCAACAGATGCCATGGAGCCACCCATCATGTGGCCCGGACACCCAAGAGGGCCACAACACCCTCCGACGCCACCCCAGGTCCGCAACACCCCCCCTGGACAACCCACAACCCCGGACTAAGAAACTGCACACCAACACCACGAATCCCAATACAAACATTTTGCCTGATGTCTCACAAGCAGGAACATCAACAGACATGCGTGGCCAGGAAATGGAGACTGAGTCAAACAGCAATGCAATCACCAACAGAAAACACCATGCAAACAAAAGCCGAGACAACTCTTAGGATGAGTCCAGCGGCTCCTCACTGGACAATCCGTAGCACACAGCCTGGAAGACCAAATCCAAGAGAAGAAGGTGTGCCATGCGCCCAACAAAGGAAAGACAGGGAGAGAGACGGAGTGAGATTGCACAAGCAGCGCAAGGCCCCTGGGGCACCTGGCTCCACATGCCAACATGTGTGTGTATCGCCATCCGTACATGAGTCCAAGGCCGTGTCCCAATCTCAGCGCCAAAGTCACATCACATTCCGAAAACGGAAAAGTAGTAGTCAGACAAACATCAGGGATGAAAGCTCCATTGTTCCAATGCAGAAGGCAGGAGGACACCTGCACCTCTGACCTTGTTCCAGAATGCACCTGGAACAGCCTGAGAGAGACGCCATGGCAGACGGGGACGACTCCCACACCACGCATTCCGCAAATGAACTATCCGACTCATCCACACTCCACACACAGAAGTCCCTGCCTGTGGTCCCCACACAAGGGATGCCCTTGATACTCACAGAAACAGCAACCCACTCTCCCCAATGATTCCCACACATTCGAATCATTGCTCAGAGCTGTGGCATATCCTCCACACAACTTCCGCAGTTCAGAAGAGTGCCGGTTCCACGAGACGCACCAACGCAATGGCAGGCCATACCGGGCACATGCACAACCCACATAACGTGGAACAGTACCATGCACTTATGCTGCATTTACTGGGCGCAGTGCCACTGGCAGTGCTGCGGATCAGTTACCAGCTCAGCTTCTGCATTGCCTACATCACTTGCGTCCAGCACTGGTTCCATTGCTGAACATCCACATTCTAGTGTCCCATTAATGTCTGCTTATCCAACACAACTGTTGATGAATTGGACTATGACTCGTGTCTGCGCCCCCTGTTGGATCATGAACAGGAGTGTAACCAAGACAACCGTGCATGGAATGCCCTGACATACTGCGTATGTATTGGTAGTTGTGCATGGGAGATTGCACAATTCCTCGTGTTCAGTGACCACATAGAGGCGTTCCACTATTGGGCTGTGTTGCGGATTGGTGAAACGGCGTGGGCTTAGCACACCTGCCCGGATCACTTAATGGATTATCTCACCCTGGGGTTCATTGAACACGACACCGACATACTATTGGAACACACTGCACATGAAGCTGCATGGGCATTCATGGATGTGTAACTACGTTCCTGCAGCCACATCCGATTGTCACCCACAGCACATGTCCCAACAACTTGTTGCATCGTGGGGATTGCTCACACATCCCACCACAACAGAGGATACATCTGCCTATGTCTGGGCTCTGGATGCATGTGCGTGGAACAACGCATGTGTACACACACCTGTGCAAGGTGATGCAGGTCCATGCCCGGTGCAACACAGCGTCATTTGGCAACATTGCCAATTCCAACACACTTCTGGGGGAGAGCACACACATGGCAATGTAGCACGACTTGTGAACCTGTCGGAACCTCACACCTGATCACTGTCAGCAGAGCAGACAATCAGCGCACTCCGGGGGCAGAGCACTATGCAGATCCCATGGGCAGTGAGTCGTGCCCCCTCACATGGGGCAATGGGTAGATGCCAAACAACACATGACTCATCCAGCAAGGCAAGGTGGGCTGAGAGCGTTGCCATCCGTGATGAATGCTGCCCGTTTTAGTCCCAACATTTTCTGAACTTCGTCATGTACCCATGCTGCGTGTAAGTGTCTTAAACATGTCCCTGCCTGTTGTGGTCATTGCCTCTTCTGTACTGACATGCACATGCCAATAAAGTCTATGCAACTCCAATGGTGTCTAACTGTGAGGTGTGTTGTTTGGATTATCCACTCCTGCGCCACAATGTGCAACGTCCCTACACAGGGAGGATCTGACTGATGCATGTGCAATGTGGGGGTGTCCCGTGGCAAGATCCACCTCTGTGAGCCAGACATTCTTATTGGATAGGTGCTGGATGCCATGTGCACTTACGTGACTTCAGTAATGTGATTATGGTGTCCATACCTGACCATGTGGAGCAATGTCATATATCCCAACAGAATGTGTCCACACAGATGTGTGTGAGTAGGTATGGGACGTAAACTTCTGGTGTCACATGTGCTGTAGGACACCACTCCTGGTCTGCTTTCGTTTGGGCCAGTCCTAAACACAGCCCTAGTCAATACATGGACGTCTGCCTACATTGGGGGTTGTGAGATTGTTGTTGATGTGCAATGGGGACACAGCTAGTACTCACCTTCACAGTCATCCAATTGGCCATGTGTCTCAAGGATTCACATGCGCATAGATGTCAGTTACCAGGGTGAACCTTCATGTGTAATCATTGCACCTAGATCCAGCCATACCTCCATACATGAGTGAATATAGTGATGACACATCTGTGTGATTTCGAATGTTTTATTCACATTCAGGTGATTGCGGGAGCTGGGGCTGTACATGGCCATCCAAGCCCACATCACATGGAAGCCCAGTGGTGTGCCAACCAGAGTTCTTTGGGGATTGCACAGTGATTGGGAAGAGGGAGAGTGCAGTCTGTAGCAGGGTAGCTGTGTAATTGGCCAGCGGTGAAGAAATGGCAGTCCGTGTCGGGGACCGGGTGAAAGTCGCAGAGTGTTCCGGGGGTCACTATGAGGTGTTTCCTAGACCATGATGCATAGGTCATAACCAGGCAGGGGCAGGCCATACAGCGGTGATGGCTGCTACTGCCTCCTTCCCCACACAGTAGTTCACATTCCCTTATTACTCCCCTGATACAGGTTCTGTGTCTGGTGTGTCTGGTGCGTGTGGTGGGGTGATGGTTGCATCACTGTGTGCCACTGACACATCAGACTACAAATGTGATGGGGCAGCATCACTGTGTGCCACGGACACATCAGGGGTTGGAGCTGTGTGTGTCGATGTTCCCACTGCAGTCATCTGGGAACGGCTCAGTGGCAGCAATGACAAGATGAAGTACTGCAGGGCATTGAAGTCCCCAGCTACTACTCGCTGGTGTCCATCCGTGTCAGACATCCTTCCAGCCTGCATCCGGTCCATGGTCTCCATTGACCTCCGCATCTGTCCCAGCTCAGTGCTGTAATGGCTGGTGCCTGTCTGCCCACACAGTTCTTGTGTCCGATTCATGGCACCAGGGAGGTCAGCCAAGGTCTGTGGCAGAGCATGGTGCGGACAGGGGGTGTCCGATAGGGATTGTACGCGGTCCATGATGGGACTCAGGCACCCACGTATGGCATCCAGTTTGGCTGCCATGAGCTTGAAACCCACCTGCAGCTGTTCAGCCAACTCCACCTGGGAAGACCACACACGTTGTATGTGCTCCATGTATTGGTCGGGGGGGGTCCTGGGAAGCAGCCGTGGTGGTGTGTGTTTCCTGCTGTGTGGTCTGTGCAGGTGGTGAGGTCCCTAAAGGCAGCTGTCCTGCCCTGCTCCTGGGGGTGGGGTGCAGAGGCTGTCCAGTATCCGTTGGAGGGTATCTTCACATATGTGCAGGTTGTCCTCTACATCATCAATGATGGGGTTTGTGTTCTGCTCTGCAGTAAGTGTTGATTGTCCTTCTGCAATGTTAAGGTGAGATGCAGGTTAACATGTATGTTGTTGATTTGCATATGTTTACATTCAGACTGCATGCCAATGTACATTATGAATGTTTTGGGGGAGCTGGCTATTCGATGGCAGTCAGTGTGTTTTCCGAATACATGACGGATGTGTGGTGGTACCCATTCATTATCATCACACTGTGTCAGGCAATGCCAGATGTGAGTGGACAGCTACTACGCACCAGCGGAACCTGTTGTGGGCTCTGTCCTGTGGTGCTGGTGTTGCACATTGTACCACATTGCTGTTGTTGCTGATGTCCTGTGATTGCTATATGTGTGTGCTGCATTGTGGGGGAGTTGCCCCTGAAGCTCTGATTTTGTGTAGCCATCTCCTTTTGAGGCGGGTTTCCTTTGAATTGTGTGCTTTTCGGGGGCTGAATTGCTTTTGAATTGGGTCATATGTGCTCTCGGACAGATTTTGTGGCCTGGTGCATTGTTTGTCTGCTGCGTGTATTGTACAGCATGGGTTGTGGGTGCACGTGGATATGTCAGAGTGTGACCTGCTCCTTTACAGATGTGATCCACACTGGACTACCTCCATGTCGATTTGTGGGCCATGTCGTTTTTATTGGCTGCTGCCATGCTATCGGACATGCAGTGTTACTTGCATAGTCAGTGTGGGTCACAGAGCCGCTGCTTTGCTGGATTCGGCACATGTGCATGGGTCGGTTGTGAAATTGGTGATTGGGGGGGCCTCTGTGCACATTGTGGATGGGGGCCTACTTGGCATTTCTATGTGTGCTGCAGTGTGCCAAGGCAATGAGGGACATGTTCCACAGTCATTGTGGGTGTGCAGTGTGCTACGCATACTTGTGCATGTGTGCCATTGTGCCCATCTCCCCCCGTCTCCCCATCCCTGGTCGTTACTCACCCTGTTGCTGTTGGGTCAGGTAGTATTGTGCTGTGTCCAGGCCCCCCAATCCTGCCACCGTCTCCTCACTGCTGACTGTGGCCAACATTTGCTCCAGCTCATCCAGCTCCTCCTGTGTCACAGGAGGCCCACCTCTAGTCGCCGGTGCTGCCTCCCTGTTGTCAGCGAGCTTATTTTTGGTCTGCCTTTTCAGATCATGCCTCCGCCTCTTGACCTCCTCCAGTGACCTCCTCGACACTTCGACTGCATTGACGTTGGTAACGATGGCCTGCCATATTTTGGTTTGGGTTGCTAGTGCCGCAGTGGAGGTGCCAAACAGTTTGTGATGGTGTTTGGTCACCTCCGTGACGAGGATCTGGTCTTCCTGCAGACTAAACCCGGTCTTCCTCTTCCTCTTGTCCTTGCGAACCTGGCTGGTCCTCCATGGGGCTTGTGGTTGCCCGCATTTTCCTCTGCACTCGGTCCGGGTGCATCCATGTTGCTACACAGTTTGAAATGTTTTGGGGCTTTTATTTTTCTTGCTTTTGTGTTGCTTTTTCCCACCAGGCACATGGGATTTGCAGGTCTGTGGCTGGTCTTCACTGATTTGTGTACCGCGATTGTCCTCATCACATTATTTTTCGCGTTTGCGTTTCGCATTTTTTGCGGTGTGGCATCGATTTTGGCGCTGACATTTGCCATGTTATCTGGTGTCTATCGCATGCTACTGCCTTGTTGTGAATTCCACGTTGACACTGGGTCATTTTTCCACGATGGGCTGCGATATTGAAAGTTGCTTTATGCTACTCTGGCGGTAGTTATTACACATTCTTGTGAATATACCCCTCAGTCTTTTTATTGTTTTAAGGTTGATAAAATGAGTACCAGTTGGATAACACAAACATCTGTTATTTAACCCTAAAGATTAAACGTGCACTTTATTAATACACAATGCGTTTCATGGACGATGACTGGACCTGTGACTGGGCTTGTATGTATTTTCTTGCCTATGCTTCTACATGGAGTTCTGTGTGTGTGAGACGGTGCTGTGAGTCAGAAGTCTGTATGTGTGAATCTGTGTAGGGGTATGCAGATAATAAGACTGGGTGGGCTACTTGTGTGAAGGAAGTTTATGAGGATCTGTGTGAGAAGGGTATTCATGTAGATAATGGAGTGCCCGTGTTTGTGTCTGTGATGTGCAGGAGGCCTGTGTGTGTGAATCTCTTGAGAGGTAGTGTATGTGTGGAGCAGTCTGAATGTGAGGGTTCTGTGTTGAGAAATCTGCAGTTAAGGGTTCTGTGTTGAGAAATCTGCAGTTAAGGGACCAGTGTGTATTGACAGCATTCCTGTATGTAGGAGTATGGATGCAGGGCATCAGAATAAGGTCTGTGTATGGATGGTGCAGGGGATCTGTATGTGTAGGTGTATATGGGGTCTATTTGTATGTAGTGTTTTCATTTGTATGCACTGTTTTTATCTCTCTGTGTGGGATTGACATGTGTGGTGACATGTGTGGTGATCTATGTGAATGGATTAGCTATATGTGTGTGGCGGGGGCTTTGTATGTCAGTTGATCTTCATGTGGTGTTTCACATTTCTGGATTTTTTAAGTATTCATGTCTGTGTATTGGGGGTCAGTTGAATGAACACAGAGAGCCAGTTACAGGGAGAAAGAAAGACAGAGAAGCTTATATAAAGCTTGGTGGGCAGCCCATAGATACTATTGGCCACTTCGTTGGGGAATAACTGCACTCCATATTAAGAAATCACCACTAGGTTGTCAGGGATCTCTGTGCTTTCAGTGTAGCCATTGTTGTGACAAATTCATTGAAGCCACTGATATTTCGTTCAGTTAGTAGCATGTTTAATGCACAAGCTTAGAAAATAAATTATTTTCTGAAAACTAGTGCTTCCTCTTCTATCTGTTTCCTTAGTACTGTAGGATCAGTAGATGGAGGAAAAAGTGCAGGGGGAACAGGTGGGGAATAGCAGTCGGTTGCTGCTCCCCAAAAGTACTTTCTGCTGTTGTTGTCAACTAACTTTAACCAGGACCACTACTACCACTCCTTCATTTCTTCCTACTGACTGTTGGTTGTATTAGACCTCTGTCTATATTCTCTACTAAATGAATTGTTCAGGTCAGAAGTGTAGTAGTTTTGATTTCTTCCTTGATACCTGTGTCACAGATCAACTTGCTCCCGCAGGAACGTCATGGAATGAAGAAAGTTCCTCAAATTCCCGCAGTCACCTATTGGCTTTTCTTGTCTCTTTCTTCTTTTACAGGTTCTTCTTTGTTGAAAAACAGAATCCATGGAAGAGGATAACATGTGGGGAAATCCAGACAGCGACGAAGAGGATTCAGGCAGCGTTCAGGGACGTTAAGCAGGGTGGATTCGCGAGAGGAAAACCCGACGACTCCAGAGCTGAACTGAGGATCGGCAGTGTGTGCGGAGAACCGAGTAGTGTATAAACGCGGTCAGGACAGGACAGGACAGGACAGGTACGCGGGAGGAAACCCCGATGACCCCAGGAGCTTCAGGGAGAACCGGAAGGTGAGTGTCCACAACTCACGAGCGTTAACGCAAAGCATTAGGGCTTGGGAGCAGCTGCACTTTAGCCTGTCTGTTGGCTTCACGCCTCCCCTTTGCAGCCATGATTGTAGTTTTTACTGCTCCCGCACGCAGCAGGAGCAGCGAAAACGACAGTACACCCCCCCCCACGGCTCCCCCTACGGGTTTGGGTTTCTCAGGATGTCGCCTGTGGAACGCATGTACTAAATGAGGAGCGTATACCCGACTAGCTGGTTCCCAAGTACATTCCTCCATACCTTAGCCATTCCAATGTACCAAGTGCTGGAGTTTACGTCGTACTCTACGTGAATCTATGATAGCCCCTTACTCATATTCTTGCTCATCATCCACTAACACGGGGGCTGGGGCTATAGGAAGACGTGTGCCAGGTACTACTGGTTTCAAAAGTGAAACATGACATACCAGATGTATTTTCAAGGAAGCCGGGAGATCTAGTTTCATAGCGGTAGGGTTTACCACTTTACAGATCTTGTACGGGCCTATATACCGAGGTTTGAATTTACGAAATCCTCTAAGTGCAAGATATCTTGTTGATAGCCAGACCTTGTCTCCTAGGCTATATCTAGGCTCTGGTCGTCTGTGGACACCCGCTCCTTCTTTATATTTTGTTTTAGCTAGGTCTAGGTTTATTTGTGCGGTCTTGTGAATGTCTTGTATCTCTTTTACAAAAGTCTCAGCTGCAGGGGGAGAACCAGAAGAAGGGAGTGGGGACAACATAGTTTGTGGGTGAAAACCGTATGTACAAAAAAAGGGGAGAAAGCAGTGGAAGTGTGATAACTGTTATTGTATGAAAATTCTGCAATCCACCCTATCTCATCCCAATCAGAAAGAGAGTGTAAACCCTGGCACCTGATGTATTGTTCGAAACACTGATTTACTTTCTCATTTTGGCTGTCTGTCTGAGGGTGGTGGCTTGAGGACAGTCTGACATCTATTCAACAAGTCTCCCAATCCCTTCTAGAAACTAGAAATTAATTGGACCGCCCTGGCAGACACCAGAATGGAGGGAAGTCCATGTAGGCGCACAACATGCTGAACAAATACAGTAGCTAATCCTCTAGATGTGGAGAGTGCTTTCAGGGGTATGAAGTGGGCCATCTTGGTCAATAGGTTCACAACAACAGGGAGAGTGGTATTCCATTGGGTAGTTCTCGGTAACTCTGTTATAAAGTTTAAAGACACTGCATGCCATGGACAAGGTGGAGTGGGTAACGGTTGTAACAACCCCACGGGGGCTTGATGAGAGATTTTCCCTTGGGCACAAACATGACAAGTCTGAACATAATGTCTTGTGTCCCTCCCCATACTAGGCCACCAAAAGTGTCTCTGTAACAAATCCAATGTTTTCTTGTACCCTGGGTGTCCAGCAAGGGGGTGAGTGTGACATCACTCTAATGCTTGTAGCCGTAGACCATGGTTAGGAAGCACCAAACCTCCCTGAACATAGGACAACTCCTGACTTTTGGTGACTTCTTGGGTACCAACTGTCTCCATCATTGCAGTCGATGCTTGTGCTTCCATAACTGACTGTAAAAAGCTAACCTCTGAGCACAATGCGCCGATTATGCGCTCTTTGACATTAATAGGGGGAGGATCGGGAGGTGGTTATATGGGTTCGTAACTTAAGCGGGATAAAGCGTCTGCTTTCCCATTCTTTGTCCCTGCCTGAAACTGTATGACGAAATCATTATCGCTATAAAACTGAATCCAACATAGCTGTCGCATGGACAGAGCCCTTGCTGATTTTAGGAACTGCAAATTGCGATGATCTGTGAGAACTGTTATTCTGTGATCGGCTCCTAATACGTACTGCCTCCACTCTTCAAACACCCTCTTTATGGCCAATAGTTCCTTGTCCCCTATTGTGTAATTAATCTCTGCAGGAGATAGCTTCCGTGAATAATATGCCACAGGATGGAGACGTCCATCAATCGGATCTGCTTGCGAAAGGACCCCTCCACCTGCTACTAGGGATGCATCTGCCTCTACCACAAAGGGCCTCGAAGGATCTGGATGTCATAGTATGGGCGCTTGAGTGAAGGCTTCTTTCAATTTACCAAAGGACTCCTCTGCCTCGGGAGTCCATTGAAACTTAACCAATTTCTTTAACAGCTTAATTATTGGAGAAGCTAAATTGGAAAAATTATTAATAAAACGCCTGTAGAAATTGGCAAAGCCAAGAAAACTCTGGATCTCTTTAACAGTTTGTGGAGCTTGCCAGCGAGTAATAACTTCTACTATCTGTGGATCCATACTGATCCCCTGTGGAGATAGTATGAATCCTAGGAAGCTTACTGACTACGTATGAAAATAACATTTCTCTAACTTACACTATAGATTGTTGTCTCACAAACGTTCAAGGACCTTTCTAAAATGAACTTCATGTTCTTGTATACAAAGGGAATAAATCAAAAGGTCATCGATATAAGCAATGACAAACAGGTCCAAAATGTCTTTTAAGATTTCATTGATAAAGAATTGAAAAGCTGAGGGGGCATTACACAGCCCAAAGGACATGACAAAGTATTCATATAAACCATACTTAGTAAAAAAGGCAGTTTTCCACTCATCTCCCTCCTTGATTCTTACAAGATGGTATGCCCCTCGTAAGTCTAACTTTGTGAACACTTGTGCGTCTTTTATTTGATCAAGAAGGGAGGATATCAGTGGCAGGGGGTATCTATTATTTTTGGTGATGGAATTCAATACCCTATAATCTATGCAGCATCTGAGACCCCCTTCTCTCTTTGGTATAAACAAGGGAGACGATGATGCTGGGGACCTGGAAGGACGAATACACCCAATCCTCAACATCTCGTCCAGATACTCTCGTAAATATATGTTCTCTTTTTCTGTTAAGGAGTATACCCTACTACAAGGAATATGAGCCCCAGGCAACAGATCTATCCGGCAGTCATAGCACCTATGTGGTGGAAGGCTAGTGGCCTTTTCTACATCAAATATGTCCTTGAGATCTTGGTAAGAGGAAGGTAACAAAGATTCAACCGTATGGGTGAACGCAATGGATTTTTCAAAATTATCTACCCCCTGAAGAACATGTCTCTTACAATAATCATGAGTAAACGTTAACGTCCTTGTCTTCCAGTCTATCAACGGACTGTGTTGACATAACCAGGGTAGCCCTAAAATAACCAGAAACTGGGGGGACTGAATAAGATCAAATGTGATGAGTTCCTGGTGTTTCTCCTCAATAATCAAGGGTAACTCAACAGTTGCATGTGTAATAGGCCCAGATTTTATGTTGCTACTGTCAATTGTTGTTACTTCCTCCCAAGAGGATTTTGTGACCCAAGGGATTTTATTTTTCCGGGCCCAATGAATATCCATAAAATTACCTGAGGCCCCGGAGTCCACCATTATTTGTACTACCGCAACCTGATCCCCCCAAAACAAACGTGAGGAGAGAAAAAAATGTCAGAACAGGGATGTTGGCACTTCTGTTTGTGAGACGATCAATCCTGAATTACCTGAAGTCCTTGTCTCCTGAGACTCCTGGCTCCCTAGTTTTCCGAACGCCTTGGCAACTTTGGTTTTACAGGACATCCTCTTAAGAAATGGCCCTGTTTACCGCAGTACATGCACAGCTTCTTATCTCATCTCCTCTGCCTCTCTTCCTCACAAAGGGGGCCTCTCAAACTTCCTATTTGCATTGGTTCTGGTTCCTCAGGTGTTTTTTCGGGGTCAGGCTTTCTCTCTCTATAAGTAAAAACACATCCCTCTGACCAGCCTTTTTCTCTCTTCCTTTCACTGATTCTATGATCCAATTTGACCACCAGATCTATAAGGGCAGTGCAAGACTCGGGAGGGTCAACCACTTGAGCTAGTAGGTCTTTTAATTCGTCTCTTAACCCTCTGTAAAATAAAGCACTACGCTTCTCCTCGGGCCACCCAGCTTCAGCTATTAATCTATTAAAGGTAGAAATGTATGTGGTTAAATCTTTAGTTCCCCGTTTTAGATTCAGAAACTCATTGTCAACCGACTGCACAAAGGAATGTCTGTCAAATAACTTTCTAAGCTCTCTCTTAAAGGCGTTATAATCTTGTAGCAGTGGATCACTTCTTTCTATCAGGGGTATAGTCCAGTTAGCAGCAGACCCTCCCAAATAAGATATAACGAATGCCACCTTTGCTTGGTCCGTTATAAAGCAGGCAGCCTTACACATAAAGTGCAGCTGGCATTGACTAATAAAGGCTGCAAACTTAGTAGGATCCCCTAAAAAACGCTCAGGGGGAGCCAGAGGAATGGATGGAGGTGCAGTGACTTGTATAACTGGAAGGCTGGTACTAGGACCCTGGGTTCCTACACCCGCGTCAGACCTCATACTCCACTGCGTGGAATACACACATGGGGATAGAGCTTGGGTTTCTTTCTGTAGATTCCCCAACATATGGGCTAGGTCAGTAAGGGACACCTGACTCATCTCCATGGCATTCGGGCAGAAAGAGAACCTTTTTCTCTTTGGCTTCGCGTTCTGTCACAGATCAACTTGTTTCCGCAAGAACGTCATAGAATGAAGAAAGTTCCTCAACTTCCCGCAGTCACCTATTGCACCCAACTGAGTCAAAGTGACAATGGTAACCCAGGGAAGAAGGGAAACAAAACAAGGAAAGGCAAAGGTCCTGTTTTGACTCTCAGGCACAAAACAGAACCAGTCAGGGACAAGGCAAAGGCTGTAGTTAGAACACAAAGAAAGAAAACGGTAAGTATTGTGGAAGAGTAAACTAAGCTTAACTTAACTTGTAAACATGTTGATCCCTACCTTAATCTCCCTTCTTCTTAGGTGTGCCCCTGACTGAGTACAAAAGATAGAAATCCAGCCTGAAGAAAGAAACAAGAAATTGTGTGAAGAAAAAGACTACCATTTATACAGAGAAACCATAAACGTACCCCATGCTCCTGCACCCACCTATATGCTAGGCTTGAACACTTGTGTGAACTCCCAATAACTGTTCTTCTGTAAACTAAAAAGATCAGCTTAATTCAGGCATACATTAACTTGTTCCTCTTAGCTTTAAAACAGGTAACAGAAAGTAATACAAAACTGAAGGAGCGGAGTCCACTGAACACGGCAGCACCAGATCAGATAAGTATATCAGAATAATAGATTATGCAATAAGTGGCAGCGCATAGCGCTGTTACCGGTTGTACAGAGTTATGGCTTTTCTTGTCTCTTTCTTCTTTTACAGGTTCTTCTTTGTTGAAAAACAGAGTCCATGGAAGAGGAAAACGTGTGGGGGAAATCCAGACAGCGACAAAGAGGATTCAGGCAGCGTTCAGGGACGTTAAGCAGGGTGGATATGAGAGAGGAAAACCCGACGACTCCAGAGCTGAACTGAGGATCGGCAGCATTTGCAGAGAACCGAGCAGCGTGTAAACGCGGTCAGGACAGGACAGGTACGCGGAAGGAAAACCCGACGACCCCAGGAGCTTCAGGGAGAACCCGAAGGTGAGTGTCCACAACTCACGAGCGTTAACGCGAAGCGTTAGGGCTCGGGAGCGGCTGCACTTTAGCCTGTCTGTTGGCTTCGCGCATGCGCGCCTCCCCCCTTTGCGGCCATGATTGTAGTTTTTACTGCTCCTGCACGCAGCGGGAGCAGCAAGCATGACAACCTGTTGATGAAGTTGGAGAATCGGAGGAATTACGAGGAAGGCTGAGTAGTGGTTCCTCATGGTGTCTTTTTTTCTCAGGTCCTTAACCTCTATCTCAATCTTAATATCCATGTATGAAAGCTGTATAATTGTCATTTAACGCATCTACACCAACACCAATGGTAGAATCATGCTTGGGTTTGGTTGTGGGTTTATTATTACCCTTCCCAGGATCCTGAACTCTCATTCTAATTTCATAGGTGCCCTGTGGAGATTAGAAGAAAATCTCAGATCCTAATTGGAAAGGCAGCCCTGAAAGGGCAGGTCCTCTTTGTTCTCACCATTTTACCACAAATAAATAATAAAAGGGCCAGACGTAGAAAGCAATTTTATGGTCAAAACACTATGATTTAGAGTTTGCGATGGCAAAAATGTTTTTTTTAATCTACTAAACCCATTATTTTAATCAATAAACTTTCACCAACTCCTAAAATGGGATTGTGACCCCATAGATATATTTGGAGGTGACTATTTAGTTGGAGACGTACCCATATCTTGGCGCCCCTTCCCCTTTGTAAAAGATAAAAAAAACTTTATTGGGGAGTAGACAGTCATCCAGTCTCCTTGTAGCAAATGGGCTGCATATTTTTAAAGTTTACTTTACTGAACGGTTATCAGACATGGTGACCTGCTGACCCTAGCAGGCCACCATTCCAGTAATGACTACCTTTCGAAGGTAATAAATAATCATGAGGTAGGTTGGTTTATGACCCACTACGAATCAGAACTTAACGAACTGACCTATTAGTCCGTTGGTCAGTTCGTAAAATTAATTAATGGCAGCACAATAAGTCGACGCAAATTGCAAAAAGTATTTTGTAACAAGTAAATATTGCATCTGGCCCATAACATTTAGTTACAGTTTCTAACTGAAAAAACAACTGTTTCCGGATTCTATGTGAAGAAACTTAACATTTGATATATTGGGTCACATGTCTAATAAATCTATGATTATCGTCAAAAGCCATGTTAGAATTGTGTTTTTTTATTGTGTCTTTGAACAACTACAATGTTGTTATTCAACCAATATATGCACCTAACAAAAATAAATGTGTCCATCTGTAACGAAACTGGTGCTCATGTAAAGCGCTCTGATACCTGATGTCTTCGGGACGAGTTTGCGCTATATAAAACAAAAACAAAAAAATAATACTCATATACACAATTATCCATTATGCATTCTTTATCTACATGTGCTTGTATGTATTTGTGTGTAAATGTATGTGTGTGGGTGCGTATGTGCGTATGTGTGCTATTAACCCTAGCTAAAATGTATGTGTGTTTGGGGGTGTATGTGTGGGGGTGTTGGTGTTTGTGTGGTGTGTGTGTGTTTGTGTGTGTACTGTCTGGGCTGTTTTCATGTAGAGCCTCACGAGTCTTCCCTGCAAGATTCTTTGACCTATGTAAAGACCTAAGCTAAATACATTTATGCCACAAACTATTACTCAAGAACCACATAGACAGGAACTATGGGCATATTATCAAGCTAGGCTATAAAATTATCGCCGCTTTAGCGGCACAAAACCGCCGCTAAAACGGCGATAATGGGCTTGATAATACGCTCTAAGGAATTCCAATTGAAGCCCATGTTAGATGTCCTTTACATCTAACATGGACTTCGATTGGAATTCCATAGAGCATATTATCAAGCCCATTATCGCCGCTTAAAGCGGCGATAATTTTAACGCCGGACCTTGATAATATGCCCCTGCGTACGAAAGACCTGCCGAGATTGTAAAAAAGAAATTCAACTTACAAATATTTAGTGCAAAGTAGTATGCCTGAAAGCCTTTATAATTGTTTCCTGAGCGCAGAAGGACGATTACTGAAATGTATTAGTTGATTGGTTCGTGTGTCAGCCATTGTTGTCCTTCATTTAATGTTTGAAAACAAGTGCGGCTCTTTAAACGAGCACAATGCCAAATCTGTGGTTAAATCATTTGAGAAATGTACAGTCATACATTCTAGTATAAGAGCATTTTCAAATGTGCGTGTGCTGCACAGGTTCACATAAAGACTGCACTCTTCATAGTTCAAGGACTTTTCTATGCAGATTTTTATTTCAATATCTGTTCTAATTGTCTTGTATGCCAGCTAAATACCAGAATGCGAAATGTTATCCAAAAGTCATCTAAAAGTCACCCAATGCAGTAGGGATTTCTAACTTCTACAATGAATCAAAGCTCTGCAAGCGATCTAACCACTTTAGTCATTGACATTTGCAACTAAGGTCTTTGTTTTTAGTATGAGGCTGTAAGCAATCTACTTAAGGCATCTGGAGCTGTTTTATGGCATACATTTAAAGTGAATCACCTTTCCCTTCCTTAGATTTACTGTGCCAGTGGACAACGCCGCATTTTCAAAAGAAAAATGTTAACCCATGGATCATCTAACACAGTATTTTATTGTATACTTGTAACGTTAAATATTCAAAGGGAACTGGTTCTCCCTGCATCACAATCTGGGCATCAAAGAGTCTTCCTTTCAAACGCATTCCCAGAGCGCGGATATCTGGCTACCTCTAAAGAGCATATATCCCACCTCTGATTTTCTGTACTCCTTAATGATATCCCTCCTTTCACAGAACCTAAAAGCAATGTTGTAGGGAAGTAGGATCTGTGATTATAGTTACCCCCACTTTGTGCCTGATGCTATGCTGTTTCTGACTAATCTGACTGGGAGCCTGCTAACCAGGACCCCAGTCTCTGTGCCTTCTCCCCTAAATTGGTATGGTGGGTACTTAAGTACATCCCAGATTGGACACTGGTGTACCCTTATCAGTCCCTAGTGTATGGTACTAAGGTACCCAGGGTATGGGTACACCAGGGGTCCCCCATAGGCTGAAGAATGCATTATGCCATCCACGAGGGACCACTCAAACTGTAACTACAGGCCTGCCATTGCAGCCTGTGTAAGCTGGAATTATCACCACTTACGAAATATATAGGTTTCCCTATATCTAAGGTCAGTTTACTTAAAACCTATAAGTCACCCCTAAAGCAAGCCTTTCCAATCCTGAAGGTAGGGTTCTTGGTTCTAAGTGCGAGGGTGCCCCTGCATGAGCAGGACACTCCTACATCTTCCAGAGTCCATTCTCCCAGTTTGTAAGTGTAACAGCTATATAACATATAAAGGGGCACCACATCATTCGAGATCGCCATCTCGAAACTAGCCGGAAAGAACCCTATCATGTTTGGCATCAAACATGTTGGAATCATACCCTCACACCATAAATGGTGTGGGAGGGATGATTCCATGCACTGTAAAGCTCCTGCAGGAGACCCTCAGTGCTCCCGGTACCAGTCTTCTGGACCCAGACAGCACAACATGGATGCTGCTGACCAGAGACACGATTCTACCCTCCTGCTGCTGAGCCAAGCTCGAGCAGGGGAAGGCAGAATAATAGGTATCCTGTCACATGGAGGTGTGACCACCTTCCAGACAGGGTTTAGTGTATTGTGGCTAAGTGGCAGCGCTTACCAGCGCCACTCAGTCTGCTTGAAGGGCACATTTAGTGCCTTCCTTGCATAGTCATTGGACAAAGGACATGGGAGTATTGTAGGAAGCTGGCTCTGTACATACTATACCAAAATGAAGTATATTGTGCACACAGTCCAGTGGAACCCTAAAGGTAGGCAGAGGTAAAAGTAGATAGCACCTTACACTCTTTTTGTGGTAGTGTGGATGAGCAGTAAGGCTGTATCAGAGGGTTAAACATTTGTTGTACACACTCAATCAGCAAATGATGTCACACACTCAAAGACTGAACACAGGCTAATTTTGTTTGTATAAAAATATTGTTAAGTTATTTTATTTCTAGAACCAAACCAAGCCTGGCACAGGTAAGTGAAATTAATGCTTTGCAAAATATTATGCAGTGTTTACAAGTAAATGCAAGTTCAAATGCAGTTGTTTGAAATACAGGTTAGTCAAGGTATTGAAATCACTGTACAGACTACTTTTTCGGTACTTTTTAAGTTACTTTTCCTACTCAGTGTGATATGCCTAGATATCACACTGGGACATTTCCTAGAGAAAAGGTAAGTAAATCAGTTTTGCAAAATTTTTACTTTTCAGGTTTCCATACAAATCAACTCCACACTCAAGCAAAACGGGTTGATAGGGTCCTATGGAGAGAAATTAAGTTAACGGTTACCTGGTAAGTACTTGGTCTTTGGTTTTGAGTTTCTGGGGTAAGAACAAGGGTTCCCTCAGGGTCAAGGATGCACTCTTGTTACACCCTCAGCAGCACTAGGGCTGCCGGGTGCAGAGTACTGAGGCCCAGTGTTATCCAATGGGGGATAGGGGGACTCCGGTTGGTGACTGCTTACAAGCAGGCCACTGGCTGTGGGAGATACGCTCCTGGTGTTAGGCTCTGGGCAAGGGCGATCCTGCTTAGCACAAAAAGTGCACCCACAGCGGCACTGGGGCAGCTGAGTGCAGGGTGCGGTTTTGGCATTGGGTGGCCTGTTGATTGCAATGAAGATTCTCCGGTTTAAACAAAGACTGCAGGCTCGGAGACGAAGATCTTCTGGAGGTGACCACCAGTTAGATAGGTAGGTTGGGATGCTGAAACTGAGACACTGTCACGTGGGCCACCCAAGGCCGTGGGGCTCCAGGTGCAGGTGTGTCTATAGGCGTCGTGTTTCTATTACCAGCTTGGATCGCGGTCAGGGGATCTTCCAGAAAGAGGCTGCAGGCATCGCTGGGAGATTCGAGGCAGGTCAGAGACCACCAGATCTTGGGTCAGAATCGCCAGGGAGACATCCTGGTGGTGTTGGGCCAATCGTACTCGGGCCATGGGCGACGGGTGCAGAGTGGTGCAGACTCACGGATTTGGCCAGGCCCAGAGTTTGTCGGTGAACAAATTCAGTGTTCACGGGAGACAAAGTCTTTTCTTTGGAAGGCAGGGCAGGTCCTCAGGGTTCTTGAGGTTGCTGGCTGCAGGACACACCAGAGTTTAGCTTCTGCAAGTTCGAGGTGGGGACATGCCGGTAGGGCTGGGGCCAAGTCAGTGGGCGTCCTCCTCTTCTTAGCGCTGGCATGGCTGTTCATTCCTTCTTCTTCTTTTCTTCTTGGTCGTTGCTTGTCTGAGGAGGCAAGGTTCAGGGGTTCCCCTGAATACTAGATTTAGGGGCGTTACAGGTAAATAAAAGGTTAGGACCAATGGGTCCCTTTCTTGGGGTGGGTAGACCCCCTATTATGCCACCCTGCAGTGGGAGGGAGGCATACGCCTCCTTAAGGTTGGCTGGGTCCCCCATCTGCAAGATGGCAGGGACTGAGGGTTGTGCTTAACCTGACTCCCCCACCTGAGAGTTGGGGTTGGCAAAGGTGGGCACATCTCCCTTCGTCACTTGGTTTTCCCGCCGGTTCTCCCATCGAAAGTGGGGGTCAGAACCGGTGGGGACTAGTTGCTGAAATCAGCAAAAGGCCTGGGGAAGCTCACAAAGGTGGCAAGACTTTGAAGCTTCCCCTTCGTGGACCCTGCCCATCCTGGGGGAGGAGGCTTGGCACCTCGTCCCAGGATGTACATTGTTTCAAACCCCAGAGAGCAGCAGGCTTGTGACCCAGGGGTCCAGAAAAATGTCTGGCGGTGGCAGCTGGGGAGCAGCCACTCAGCCTGGACACTAGTGTTAGGTCATTTTTCGGGGGGCATCTCTAAAATGCCCTCTGTGTGCATTTTTCATTAAAGCCCACACTGGCATCAGTGTGGGTTTAATGTGCTGAGAAGTTTGATACCAAACTTTCCAGTTTTCAGTAAAGCCATAATGGTACTGTGGAGTTTCTGATGACAAACTCCCAGCACCATATACTCTTAATGGCATTACTGCACTTACAATGTCTAAAAATTGGCTTAGACACTGTTGGGGTACAGGGCTCATGCACCTGTACCCTCACCACTGGTATAGTGCACCCAGCTAGAGGAGTGGCTGGTCTATGCCAGGGCAGGGGTTGCAGGCATGGCACAAAAGGATGTGCTCTATGATGACTCTTCACTTTGTTATGCACCAACACATGCAGTCTGCAAATGCAGTGTGTGAGTGTAAAGATACAGGGCCTCTAAGGGTGGCACAATGAGTGCTGCAGCCCTTAGAGACCTTCCCTGGTCACAGTGCCCTGGGTACCTGTGCTACCATTAACCTGGGGCTGACCAGTGGACAGAGAGTGCCAATTGGGTTTGGTCTTCAATGCAGTTTTAGGGAAAGAACATAGGCCCTGGGTACCTGATTGGCAGGAGCCCAGGGCACACTCAGTCAAAGTACATTAGCAGTTCAGCAAAAAGTGGGAGCAACCATGCAGAAAGAGGGCACTTTCTCACAAGTATCCTCCCCACTTTCCAACCACTCCCTTGGGAGGGAACCATGAATTGTCCCAACCCTTTCCTTACGGTACTTAAAGGATTACTTAATGGTGGTTACCTAGATTCATTGTGGGACAAGATTCATTTCAAGACACCACTTCTTCTTCGACCATCTGAGTACTCTGGACTTCACTCTGGGCATCAAGGCTGCAACTGGGAAGACTCCTGCTGCTCCTGATTTCGTCGCCCTGCTCATCTGCTGAAACTTCCATGCCTGTGCTCCATACAGGAGCCTTCCAAGTCCTGGGGGCATCCAAGATACCTGAAGGAATCTCCCTTGAAGTGAAGGAGTCACTTCCCTGCATTTGCAGGCACCGCAAGTAAAATAACTGGTCTGCTGATCCTGGGTTCTCATGGACTCTGAAAGGCTCAGCAACACAGGTCATGGTTCTCTACATCCCTCGAGGCCTGCCCTGTTCTTTCAACAAGTTTGAGGCCAGTATCCCTCATTGGAGCTGCAGAAACCGAACCTCTGTGTACCCTGTTGACTTGCTGTTGCAAAGGCTTGTTGGCTTCCTTCCATCAAAATAGTTGTGCTCCAAGTAGCCCCCACCACAAGCATCTCCTGTGACCAAGACCTTTGTCCTCACTGCATCACTTGCACCGTGGGCCTGCATCTTTTGTGAGCTGCTCGAGGTCCTTTTGCGACTCAAGTGCCTACGGCCTGTGGGTCCTGTTGAAGTTCCCGTTTGATTTCTGTGGGCTCCCCTGATTGCTCAGGATCTGCCCTGACTCCCCTGCTTGCTGCTCCCGAAACTGCACCTTCTTCCTTTTCCACGTGGATTGCAGTTGCCAAGGCTTGTTGGTGCTCCTGACGGACACCAAGCCCTCAACTTTCGACATCTAACGCGGGACAGCTTGTGAATGGCTCCTGGTCTTCCACAGCATCGCCTGGTCCTCACAGCTGCAGCTTCAAGGTCACCGCCTTCTTTCCTGCAGCACCCGACATCGGTGGGCACTTGTCGTCTGTGTCGCATGGTCACGCTCGAGTGGCCTAGACTCTGTCCCCTCTGCTTGCAGGTAATCATCACCTCCAATTCACCTTTGGTTTCCACTGTACACTTTTGATTAAACAGTTTTTATTGAGGAAGGAAAAATAAAATAAAAAATGCAATGCAAAACAATAGTGGGGTCTACAGCATGTTCTAACACAGTACAGTGCAAACAGATTTCGAAGAGTCCAGTACACTCCCCCCGAGTAAAACACAGCAAGCATTGTCATGTACAGCCACCATGTGGTCATTACATGATTGATAAGATGGGTGAATCTGGCACGCACACCAGTTGATAGTGAGTGATCGGGCAGCCACCTCAATCAGTCCCGGGCATAGGCACACAGTCGAGCTTGGGGAGATCCAGCAATGCCTGCCATGCACACTGCAATTCGACTGTAGGAGGTAAACAAATTGTGCCTCTATATCTATTCCACTTCCCCCATTTGTGGTCCCATTTCTTAGGGCATCCCCTGTGCTTAAATACATCTTTCTCAGGAATCATTGCTCGATCCATGTCAAGTGCCCAATCCCGTCTGGTCGGAGCCACCCCCATCCCCCACTTTTGTGCAATATTACATTTGGCGATGGCCCACCCCAGTGAGGCCCATGTTTTCTCCATTTGTGTTAAATCTGTGGCATTCCATACATTTAAAAGACACAACTGGGGGAAGGCCTTCGGAGTCTTACCACCCGCTCTCTCCATCTGCTCAGTAACTCTTTCCCAATATTGTCGCACTACTGGGCAATCCCATAGAATATGAAAAAAGGTTCCCGGTTGACGGCATTGGCGGAGACACAGGGAGTCCGCTCTCCTGCCAATTTTAGCCATGATCCTCGCATCTAAGTATATTCGGTGGAGGATCTTCAGTTGGACCAGGCGCAGTCTCATGGGAATGGCCACAACTCGAGGAGAGGCCAAAGCGTTGCGCCAGTTGAAATCCCCTAGGTCTGCCTTCCAGTGTTGCCGCAGGCGCAGCATAGGGTCCTGGCGGTTATTTAACAGTTTTTTATATGTGAGGGATATGGCTTTTTTAGGCATAGGGTCTAGTATCAACCTGTTCTCCAACGGAGAGGACTCGGGTAGAAGGACATCTTTGGGTAAAGCAGCTGTGATTGCATGGCTGATCTGTAAGTACCTAAATGTCTCAGTGCGCACTAATTCATATTTGGTCTGCAAGTCCGCGAAAGTGACCAATTTTACCTTCACCCATATGTCCCCCACTGTTTTCCTCCCTGGTATAAACCCGGATTGATCCAGGTGCACGAGTTCGGTAACGTAGGGAATGAGCCTGTTGGCCAATAGTTTAGCCAAGATTTTAGCCTCAGCCGTGAAATGGGACGATAGGCCCCACAGGCATCTGATGGTTTACCCGGTTATTGAATGACCACTATGGAGGCCGTCCTAACATCAGCCGGTAGGACCCCAACTTTGAAACTTTCGGTATACATTTGCAATAGGTGGGGTGAGAGCTTGAAAGCCAGTGGTTTAAAAAACTCTATCGGGAGCCCATAAGGACCCATGGCTTTGCCGGTCCGCACATCTTGAATAGCCTTCTGGATTTGGACCTCTGTAATATCGCACTCCAGGGAGTTTCTGTCTTGTGTAGACAGACAGGCTACGTCAATGGTTGCGAGAAGGTCCGCCACCATGGAAGACTGGGATGCCTTGGAGGATGTGTATACCAATGAGAAGGCAGAAGCGAACGCTTTGACGATTTGCTGGGGATCAGTGATCGTGTCGCCGTTAGTCCCACGTATGGAGGAAACCAACCTAGTTAGTTGTTCTTTCTTCTCCAGCTAGGCCAAAAGCTTGCCCGTCTGTACACCATGTTCATATATCTTAGGCGTGTGGCATTGTATCTCGCCTTGGTCGCTTCCGACAGAAGTTGGCGATAGTCAAGGTGCACCATCTCTAGCGAGTGCTGCACCTCCGGATCAGGAGTGCAACTGAGGAACTTTTTCTGTGCCAGGATCTCCTCCTCAAGCTGCACTATACATTTGATGAGCTCCCTTTTATGCCCGACCATCAACGCAAGGGCTCTGCCTTTCATCATAGCTCCAAACGCTCCCCACAACACAGGCCGAGGTAACCAATCCAACATTTTCCTTAAAATAATAGTCAGCTTCTGTAAACAGTGTTTCCCTAATATGAGGTACCTTAAGTGCCCAGGGATTGATTGTGAGGGTAGTACGACGTTTGGGCGGTCCGAGTGTGAGCGACGCTAAGACGGGGGAGTGATGGGAGTGATCAGAAACTCCACGCCCAAGGCATCTGGAGTCAGTGAAAACCTGTATATCTTGGGCATGTGTGAACACATGATCGATGCGCGATTGACTATTGTGCGCCCCAGAATGAAACGTAAACTGTGCGGCAGTGAAGTTAAGCCATCGCCAGATATCCACCAAGCCCTCAGCTGTCAGGAATTCAGACAATTGAGACCCACGGGTGGTCCCTGTGAGGTAGGAGGCGATCCCTGGAGCCATCTACAGTCAGGTTGAAGTCCCCCCCAGCATCAATAGCCCCATTTCAAATCAAGCAACAACGCTCCAAGGTCGCGCAGCGTTCGACGCTGCAGCCCAGGTGGGACATAAACAGATACAACGTTGAGAGTCAGCCCCTCCCAGGTGCCAGAGAGAGCCACACATCTGCCCTGTTCATCCAACCAAGTCTGATGCATCATATATGGGCAACCCCTACACAGGAGCACACCAGGTCCACATGAACCCAAGGTAAACCCTGAGTGAGCGACTAGCCGATATCCCCATCTATTTAGTGCCCAACATGAATTACCAACCAAGTGTGACTCCTGAAAGAGAACAATATCCGGCGCCTGGCGCTTCAAGTACTGGAGAACTACGCCCCATTTGATTTTATCTCCCAAGCCATTAACGTTCCACATGAGGAATGTAATTTCTACTTGGTGCCTCATGTGTGCAGAAGTAGGTAAATAATGCCGAGACAATACACAATGGGTTTGCTCATGGCTAAACCGCAGGTGTAGGGGATGTACGCAGGCCCGCAGTGTATTAGGAAGTCAGACCGTGTGGCCATAGAGTATACAAATAGACCATAGGGCTGTCTCAAAAGTACTTTGTGCGCCGCCCATGGTGGTGCAGCGGCACCCTGTGTATTGGCTAACCCTGTCACAGAGGAGGTGAAGTGCTGAACAGTATGACGTGACCCATCAATGAAATAGACAATAGACATTATGTTATGTTATGTTATGTTAATTCAATATAGCGCATATATACCGACAGGTCTCATAGCGCTCTGACAAAGGAAAAAACATAATCCACGGAGCGGGCCAGGTCCTCAGGTACTGGAGGGCCTTACAACCATGTCAAAAGCTTCTCTGAAAAGGAAAGTTTTAGCATTAGCATTGCATAAAAGAAAAGTATAAAAACCAGACCCAAACCCCCCTCCCCCCAACACCCAACTCCCACCCCCCACCCTGCCTCCCTGAGTAACGGGTTCAAAACCACCCGCCACCCCCAACTTGCAGAGTGCCTGTTGCCCACCCTCAACAGTGTCGAGAACGTGATGCAACACCACTCCCTGGGGCATCGTTTTGTGAAAACCTCAGCATCCCCGGCAAACAACCCCGCATTTCCAGTCAGACTTGTTAAGTAATATCCAGTAATAGGCAAAAGAATACAGTGGCATAGCTACAGGAAACCAACAACCGCACAAAAACCCAGACTTACAGGCACTCCCGCACGCTAAAGGCCGTGCTATATATTTGGTGAGTACTAAAACAGTATGCCCCCCTCAAATTGGAACTAAGGAAGTCATTGCGGCCAATAGGCAGACTCTCGAAGTTGCGACCACCAACTGCTATCCAGTAGGGCTTTGCGTCATCGAGTCTCTGCCTGGTGGGGACCCCAGCTACTGGTGTTGTTTGCCAGCCTTACCAATGTCACACATAGGCTTATGGGGACGTTTACCAACAGTCCGCCAGCCAGTCCCATGCATCTTCGGATCTAGTGAAGAACTATATTTTCACTTCTGACTCAACCCGCAGCTTGGGAACAGCATAGCGTATTTGATTTCTTGGCATCGCAGTGTGCGTTTCACATCCAGGAAGCTGCAACGCTGTTTCTGGAGTCGAAGGGTGAAGTCTGGAAAGAAGGTAACTTTGCTGTTATCAATTGTAAGCGGTGGGCCACCCTCGCAGTCTGGAGTATGACATACCTGTCACGAAAATTAAACACCCTAGCCAGGAGAGGTTGGGGAGGCTCACCCAGCGTGGGCCTCCCCCCGGGACTAGGTGTGCTCGTTCAATAGAGAAACACTTGGAGAGGCCCCTCAGTCGGAGTTTTTGGAGTATCAGATCCTCAACGAAGAGGCACAGCCACCGGCCCCTTGGCCCGTTCCGGCACCCCCAAAATGCGTACATTGTTAAGCCTCATGCGGCCTTCATAGTCATCGAGTTGAAGGGCCATGGCCTCTTGAGTTACTTGGAGGTCAGCCACATGACATTTCAGTAGGTCCATGTCGTTCGACAGTTCTTTGGTGGTGCTTTCAACAGCACCAATGCGGTCCGACATTTTCCTCATGTCTGACCTAATCAAGGAGACCTCTTTGGCGACTGTATCAATGCGGGCTTCCAATGAGGTGCGCACTGCCATTATGGTGGTTAAGATGTCCTGCAGCATGGGGTCTGATGGATTCCCACTTGATTAAGGATTAGCTTGTGTCTCATCCTGGCCCTTCTGCTAAGCAACTTTTCCAATTTCGTTTGCGCCACACTTCGGCCACTGCGTCCACTCGCCATCACGTTGCCGGTGGGAACAATAGAACAGAGAGAGGGCTGAGCCGCGCCAGCTACTCACAGCCGCCTGCCATGGGTATGTGCCCCCGCCGGCCTGACGGTTTCCGCCAGCCGGGCCCAGACCACAAAGCAGCACAGTCACAAGAGAGGCCCACACCGGTGAGATAAGAGGAAGGGGGTGGGAAACACCCCCAAGGAGCCAGAGGCAGTCAATAGCACCCGGCCTGTGGGCAGCACTTCAGGGAGCCTCAGCTGCAAAACACAAGGGGGGGACCGCGGGTGGGGCGCAAGCCAGAATTCAAATCACCCCCCCCTGCAGAGGGAGTACCTGGCCACAGTGATCTTTCTCTCAGGTTAACATCCCATGTCGGGCCATCAAATGGACATGGATATAGGGCCACACTATGCCCCTGCAGCGTGCCACTCCGGCACTTCAACCATCCACAGTCACCCACGAGCACACACCCGAGGTCCAGCTCACTGTCGTGATGTGGTGGTGTGCACATGTCAGCGCCACCGGGTGTCTCACTCCCGCGGCTCACTGTCCCTCATAAACAAGGCCCAGGCAGGAAATAGGCCGAGCGCGATGTTCAGCAAATAGTTCTCTTTGGCCCCCTGGGGCCCCCAAGGTGAGACGCTGTCCAGAGTGGGTTCCGATTGTGTGCTGTTTAGGACAGGCCCCGCTCAAGCCCGCCGGCCGCAGAGACGGAGCACACGGGTCGCTTATGTCACACGGGATTCACCAGCCCCTGGGGCACCCAGGAAAGCAGTTGGTTTGAAATAAAATCCACTGCAGAAGCGGCACTCTCACCGCCGCTACAGCCTTTGCCACAATCACCGCTCTGCCTCCTCAATCCAGGTGGCGGCCCTCACACCTCACCGCATCCGTGGCATAAATTACCAGACACACAGCTGGGAAGAGGCGGGCTCGGCAAGATCCGCCAGATCCGCCGCAGCTCACAGGCCAACGTTGCCTCATACAGACGCCTCCAAACGAGGTGATATTTCGCTCAGATGACGCGCAAGGTGCCAGGGCCAGGTAGGCACAATCTCATGCAAGTTTGGCCGGGGCAGGATGCTGCAAATGTGGATTGATTGGGAGTGGTGCATCGGAGCTAGACTACCGTGTGGCCATTTCCCTCGGAAGCTGGCCCAGTAGACACTTTTGACTTCTCCAGCAGCGGCATCTTCCTGAAGTCTCTCATTGAGTTTGACGACGGTTTCTGATGCAACTTCCCAGCTATGCACCCAGCTCACCTGGTGTAGGTATCCTAGTTCCTAGGTTATCCACGGGATGGGTGGCTCTTCAACCGCTTGTCTTCCATGGGGTTTCTTCAGGGCCCACTGAGAAGGGTTCTTCTTCTTTAAATGTGCAGCCCAACTTACCTGTTGACTTGTACTGAAAACGCAGTTGTGTTCCCACTCTGCACACAACCTCCTTGGGGCTCCTAGATATTCACCTTGGGTGGTTCCTTGTGTCCCCGTCACTTCTACGTCTTCTGGGTATAGTCTTCACTCAAGTCGTGGTTCACATGCCACTATTTTAGTGTATGGTTTGATCTCCCCCTGGTGACCACTGTAAATTCTGTGCTACTTACCTGTTTCTATTGAAAAGTATTTTGTATATCTCTGGCTAGGAGATATTTGTGTATGTTAGTGAGTGTCTGATAATAAATACATCTTTTATAAATACACTGTGTGGTTCTTTTTCTCTTAATCTTTACCAATAAGATTATGTTCTGGTAAAACAAGCTGCTTTACACTCCTTCTGGACTGAGACGGAAGTCTGCTCTCCACAGCTAGCACTTAGGGAGCTTTTCTAAGGTTGTCTAAGACCACCACAATCACCATAAGGGTTGTCTGGATTGGTGCTCACTTACATATACCAAGCCAGCCTCTCACAAATGTTGATTGTTGCACCTGGCCCTTTTGGTAGGTTTATCCCCAGACCTTTTGCCTTTTGTCTCCTATTTTAATTACCCTCTTTTTGTTGGCTTTTGGACTCTGGGCACATATGCTCTCTGTCTCAATTGTGATTAAGATTGGTTATCCATGATTGGCATATTTGATTTACTGGTAACTCCCTAGTAAAGTGCAGTGCGTGTGCCCGGGCCTGTAAATCTAATGCTACTAGTGGGCCTGCAGCAATGGTTGTGCCACACACCTGAGTAGCCCTGTGAACATGTCTCAAGCCTGCCATTGTAGGTTCTGCAAGTGCAGTTTTAAACTGGCATGTCGACCTGGCAAGTGCACCCATGTGCCTAAACCTTCCCTCCAACTACATGTAGAGCACCCCTAAGGTAGACCTATGGTAGACCTTAGGTAGCTCAATTGGCATGGTGCAGTGAAAGGTAGGACATGTACTGGTGTGTTTTACATGTCCTGTTAGTGAAATGCCGCCAATTACGTTTTTCACTATTGCAAGGATTATCTCTCCCATAGGTTATCATTGGAGCTGCCTTTTAACATCTTACAAGTGTAACTTTCAATTGGGAAGAGATAGAGATTAGGAGTTTGGGCTCCCTGAACGTGGAATTAAAAAATACATCTTTTAAGTGAAGTTGGTTTTTAAATTGTGGGCTTGAAAACGCCACTTTTAGAAAGTGGACATTTTCTTGCTTTACCATTCTGTGCCTCTGCCTGCCTGTGGAATCCACATCTGGTTTGGAATGACAGTTTGGCTGTTTGTGCATTCACTCTAGACAATCGCACAAAGGGAGCTGTATATCCTGATTGCCCATCACCAGGCTAATGGGCCTTCCTGAGCTGGAGTGGTGGGAGGGGTTTTTACTGATACCTGAATAGGGCTGTACCTGTCTTCTCACAGTGCTAACTCTGCCCCCCTGTAGTGAATCTGGGGCCAGGACAGGGCAAGGCCGGATCTATGCATACAAAAACTATCCTTTGAAGTATGCCTACTTCAAAGGCCAAAAGGGGTATAAGCATCGGATCCGTAATCCCAGACTTTCAGAACACTTCTGGACTAAGAAGAGATTCAGCCAAGAAAAAGAGCTGGAGAAACTGTAGAAGGGGAACTGTCACTTTGCTTGTTGCTGTGTTGGGCTAGCCTGCTTTTTGCTGCTTCTGCCTGGGAGAGTGAAGGTATTGGCATTTGCTTTCTGTATCCTGCTTGTGAGTCCTTCCCTCCAGTTAAGAAGTCTCAGGGCCATCAAATTCCTCACGAGAATTTTGCTAACAGCAACTGGGCTTCTCTACTGGGAGTCCTGATTGCCAAGTGGTGCCAATTCCAAGTCTTGGGTCCTTGGAATCATGTGGTTGGTGCTGCAACTCAAGAAAAGCAACATCGACACCGCCAGCGATGCCGTTGCCTGCACTCAGGCTTAGGGAACTGCTCGTGAAGAGCACAACGCACTACCCAGACTTACAATGCAGCCCAATGCCTGCCAATTACTACAACTTAACGACACCGACTTCTTCATGGAGGCTGCTGCCTGCACCGGATCTGCGGGCACCGTTCGCAAGGATATGACGCACCGCTCTACCTTGCACCGGAGACCCGACACCGGTCAACACCAGTGGCTCACCAACATCATCGCAAAGTTGATAAACAATGTGGGTGACCTCCTAACTCATTAGGAACCAACGCGCTGAAGCTGTTTCTCCTCCCCTGCACCAGTAAGGAACCAACGCCTCATCTCACCTGCAACAGCAGGAAGGCACTGACACCTCAACTCCCCTGTGCAGTAGTAAGGAGCCACCGCCTCACCTCCACTGTGGCAGCAAGGAACTGAAGCTTCACCTCCCCTGTGGCAGTAAGCAACCAACACCAACCCAGTACCAGTGGTGCTTCACCTCCCTGATGCTGTGCAATGCTGTTGTTGTTATCACCGCAAAGGTACTGTTACTTTGGGGGTCCATATGACTCCGTGGCCAGCGCACACACCTCGTGGTCGGTGCCTTACTGTGGATTCGTACCTGTAATAAGGTTTAGATAGCCACGGTTGGAGCTATTGTCTTCCAAAAGCTATATTTTTACTGTAATCTTTCTAAAAGTGATATCTCAAATTGTGTTTGCCAGAGTTCTGTTGTTTTGGTCTTGTTTAATTCAGACAAAGATTGTGTATTCTTCTAAACTGGTGTGGTGTCCATTTGTAGTGTTTTCACTGTGTTACTGTGTGTGTGTTTTGTGCAAATGCTTTACACATTGCATCTAAGATAAGCCTGACTGCTTGTGCTAAGCTACCAAGAGGGTGAGCAGGTTTTTTTTTAACTGTGTAATCCGCTTACCCCGACTAGAATAAGGGTCTCCCATTTCTACCACTGGTGTTACGTGCAGAAACTAGCTACAACCCCTATACTTATGGTACTAGCTACAATACAACAGCTATATTTTTAACTTGCATTTGGGTTGTGAGGAGCTCATTCTTGTTTCCCTAGTCATTGGGTTTAAGGAAGAGGGGAATAACTATATTTTTCAGCTACAGATGTGCTATAATTTTGATAGGCATTCAGTCTTGGAGTTAATGGAACCCTATGATTGTTTAATTTGTAAGACTAGAAATAATGGGCCATATTTATTGAGGGTTACTGATTTGTTAAGCAGTCACAAGCTGGTTAATGAAAAGTTAAAAATGCTTTTAGTATGCACTAAGTCCCATTGTGAGAAATACTCTGAATGGGCTTTAGTAATGTTTCTAAATAGCAATTTTTTTAATAGGAAGTCGCTATTTTAATGTATCAAAGATTTGCAACTATAGAATCTACTCCAAATATCCTTTTTGAATGTGCAATTTACCACCAAGTTGAAGCAGGTGGTAACGTGGTGCAAACTTTAAACAGAGACCCAGAATGCGTTTCTGGATTTCAAAATAGCTGTCCTGTACCAGTCATAAGTAGGATGCATATTTTGAAGTGGAGTCACAACAAAAGAAGAAGGGGGGAGAAGAGAATGTTTAGATAGCATTTAACCCTTTTTGATTAAAGAGCGGATGATATCTTTATGAAATATGGTTTTAGCAGACATGTTTTACTGGACTTAATTCATAAGATAAACCCTATTTTTGGCAGAAAAACTTTGAGTAGTCAGTTCCTTAAATTTTCTAGCGTCAGGGAGTTATCAGGGAGTTTTTTCAGTAGCCGTAGGAATTTAGAAAATTACTTTTTAATCTATTTTCAGCAATTTTCTAGAAGCAGAATCAAACATCACATATATTTTCCTTATTCTCAATAGGGCTTACAGGACCCCATGGTAAAATGTTATCAAGTAGCAAGATTTCCTTAATTTATATGCTGCGTTCATGGAACACGTTTTGATATATCCTCTTTCTGAAACTGAATGTGTATAGGAATTGGAAAAAATTGCATTGACTTAATGTATGAGTGGTATGCAATACTTAGTGCATTATTACTGTTTTGGTTGCTCCCTACACTGACAGTACATATAACTCATTAAAGCTTGACATTTTGTCCTGTATAATCGTTATGCAACCTGTTAGGTTAGGTATAAATTTGTTATAACGTTACATTTCTATATATTTCTACTAGTATATGTTTATTATATTTCTTTATGTAAATAAGGAGACAGTGCCCATGCCATAAGTACACGCTTGATTACATCATGCTTGCATTTAACCCCTGCCAGGGAGTGTAGATACAACATTTCGCACAAAGAAAGACTAGCCAAGGGATTTCTAGACCTTGCAGATGGTCTCTTTTCTGAAGCTCTGGGAAGTTTGAGTTCCTGTTGAATTGTACTTGGCAGGCAGGTGTGTTAGTGAAGGGTTGACTTGTGTGGGCGCAGAGAGTGCGGTGCTGGGCTCCACGGACTCAATTTCCTCTTCTTCAATCACCATATCCTCTTCAACCTCGCCTACTATTGGCTCAGTAAAAAAAAGCTAAAGCTTATTACCTTTATTTACAATAATATGGTGATAGTGATAGTGAAAAAGTTTTCTATAGCGCGCAATTGTCAAGGTGTCTTAGTGCTAAAGGTTCCTGCTAAAAGAACAGCCATTAAGATGAGTAACAGATTGTGGAGTGGAGATAGAGGAAAAAACGTGTTTTGTAAAAGAAAACATGTTGGCCAGAGATCTCAAAGCAAGAGGCAAAGAGTTCCACAACTTACTGACCAGATAAGAAAAACTGTTCCCACCCCATCATTCACTTCCTATTTTGGGTACAACTACGAGTTTAGCTGTACTCGATCTTAAATTCTGACCATTCAAAGGCCAACAAAAGCTTTTTGGGGATAATACAGGGCCTCTGTCATGCAAGGCTTTGTGGATCATGCAGGGGCATTAAATTTGATTCTATTAGACACGGGCAACCAGTGTAAATCACGGATGCCTTTAGAAAATGAATCAAACTTGGAAATCTTCAAAAGAAGGCTAGCCGCCGAGTTTTAAATTGACAGACGTTTTAGACAAAGTTTTTTCTGTATGCCCAACTACAGGGCATTACAGTAATCAATGAGCGATAAAACTAACACAACAACAAGAGACTTCTGCATGTCCACAGGGATGAAAGTAAAGATCTTCCTCAAAGTACTAAGGGGCAGATTTACAAGCCTCTTGCGAGACATTTACGCCGCCGTGTTGCGCCTTATTTACAACGTGACGCATCTAGGGAGATGCGTCTCGTTGTAAAGCCCTGCGCTACATTAAACCTGCATCAGGTTTAATGTATGCAGGGTGGGCGTTCCGTCGGAAAAAGCCTCGGAAATGTGACGCAGTGAAATCTACAAGATTTCACTGAGTAACTTTTCCGACGCTGCTGCGTCAAAACCCTGCGCCTGCTTGAAGCAGGCGTAAGGCACAACGCAGCATGTTACGTAGGGGCAGCCCCTGAGCATTGCTGGAGTTGCGTCGTGCTTGCGACACGACTCCAGCAATGCGCCGCCCTTATGCCATCAGATGCGTCACGCATCTGTTTATCCTAGCGCCACGATGCGCTGCATTGTAAATGCGGCGCATCTGTGGTGGCGCAAGGGTAAACTTGTGTGACGCATCTTTCCTGGCGCATCCCTGCTGATTTGCAGGGATGCGCCAGGAAACATAAATCTGCCCCTAAGAAGGTAAAAGCAGGACAATGTCACTTGTTTATTTGGTCTAAAAAACAAAGCTGTTCGTCAAACCATACCACCTGAATTTTTTACTTTTTGGACAGCACAGGGAAGAGCGCTTAAAGAAGAGGGCCACAAAGCCTCATTCCAAAAAGAATTCTTGGAGCCAAAGACATAATTTAGGTTTTTTCTGAACTCAGTTTTAAGCAATTATATTGCATAACATCCACAATAATGACAAGACAATCCTTAACTTTAGAGGCTACGGCATTCACCTCAGAGGAAATGAATATCACAATTTGTTTGTCATCAGCATAAAACACAACGGTGAAGCCATAGGGTTTAATACTTTTAGCCAAGGGGATGCTATAAATATTGAAGAGTGGGGGTAAAAATGAAGAGCCCTGAGGTACCCCACAAGGCAAGATAAAAAGATCTGCACTAAATTCACCAACGGCCACACTGTGGTTCCTACTTGTGAGAAAAAAACTTACAATGTCTGTGGCTGTGCATCTAACACTGATCCCTTCTAGCCGGATGATTAACAGTGAATGATTCATCGTATCAAACGTGGCAAAGAGGTCAAGCAGAATTAGCGCAGCCCTACCACCCAAATCCACCTGTTTCCAAATCTCTTCAGTAGCAACCAGCAGTGCATATTCTGTACAATGAGAGGATCTAAGCCCATGCTGAGATTCGTCTAAGATGTTATTAGTGTCAATAAAAGCTGTGAGATCAGCATTGAGAGCTTTCTCCAGAATTTCGACTGATAAAGATAATGCAGAAATAGGCCTATAGTGTTTTGTCTCACTGGGGTACAAAGTAGCTTTTTTTAACAATGGACAAATTGAAGCCTGTTTCCATTCCACAAGAACGTTACCAGATGTAAACACTCTAGTTAGCAACATAGTGAGATGTTTAGCCACCATACTGGATACCAAATGCAGAGCTGGGGGTGTATGGAGTTCCTGTAGCGATCCTGATTTAGTGGTCGCTTGTAGACTCAATATGCTGTACACATTCACATATACATATACGGTCTCTAGGAAATTCAATATACCGTACACTCAATATGCTGTGCACATTCACGTATACATCATAGTTAAAACTCCCACTCCCACAATGCACTATCCGTGTCACATTAAAACTCCTTTGCCACAATCACCGCTCTGCCTCCTCAATCCAGGTGGCGGCCCTCACACCTCACCGCATCCGTGGCATAAATTACCAGACACACAGCTGGGAAGAGGCGGGCTCGGCAAGATCCGCCAGATCCGCCGCAGCTCACAGGCCAACGTTGCCTCATACAGACGCCTCCAAACGAGGTGATATTTCGCTCAGATGACGCGCAAGGTGCCAGGGCCAGGTAGGCACAATCTCATGCAAGTTTGGCCGGGGCAGGATGCTGCAAATGTGGATTGATTGGGAGTGGTGCATCGGAGCTAGACTACCGTGTGGCCATTTCCCTCGGAAGCTGGCCCAGTAGACACTTTTGACTTCTCCAGCAGCGGCATCTTCCTGAAGTCTCTCATTGAGTTTGACGACGGTTTCTGATGCAACTTCCCAGCTATGCACCCAGCTCACCTGGTGTAGGTATCCTAGTTCCTAGGTTATCCACGGGATGGGTGGCTCTTCAACCGCTTGTCTTCCATGGGGTTTCTTCAGGGCCCACTGAGAAGGGTTCTTCTTCTTTAAATGTGCAGCCCAACTTACCTGTTGACTTGTACTGAAAACGCAGTTGTGTTCCCACTCTGCACACAACCTCCTTGGGGCTCCTAGATATTCACCTTGGGTGGTTCCTTGTGTCCCCGTCACTTCTACGTCTTCTGGGTATAGTCTTCACTCAAGTCGTGGTTCACATGCCACTATTTTAGTGTATGGTTTGATCTCCCCCTGGTGACCACTGTAAATTCTGTGCTACTTACCTGTTTCTATTGAAAAGTATTTTGTATATCTCTGGCTAGGAGATATTTGTGTATGTTAGTGAGTGTCTGATAATAAATACATCTTTTATAAATACACTGTGTGGTTCTTTTTCTCTTAATCTTTACCAATAAGATTATGTTCTGGTAAAACAAGCTGCTTTACACTCCTTCTGGACTGAGACGGAAGTCTGCTCTCCACAGCTAGCACTTAGGGAGCTTTTCTAAGGTTGTCTAAGACCACCACAATCACCATAAGGGTTGTCTGGATTGGTGCTCACTTACATATACCAAGCCAGCCTCTCACAAATGTTGATTGTTGCACCTGGCCCTTTTGGTAGGTTTATCCCCAGACCTTTTGCCTTTTGTCTCCTATTTTAATTACCCTCTTTTTGTTGGCTTTTGGACTCTGGGCACATATGCTCTCTGTCTCAATTGTGATTAAGATTGGTTATCCATGATTGGCATATTTGATTTACTGGTAACTCCCTAGTAAAGTGCAGTGCGTGTGCCCGGGCCTGTAAATCTAATGCTACTAGTGGGCCTGCAGCAATGGTTGTGCCACACACCTGAGTAGCCCTGTGAACATGTCTCAAGCCTGCCATTGTAGGTTCTGCAAGTGCAGTTTTAAACTGGCATGTCGACCTGGCAAGTGCACCCATGTGCCTAAACCTTCCCTCCAACTACATGTAGAGCACCCCTAAGGTAGACCTATGGTAGACCTTAGGTAGCTCAATTGGCATGGTGCAGTGAAAGGTAGGACATGTACTGGTGTGTTTTACATGTCCTGTTAGTGAAATGCCACCAATTACGTTTTTTACTATTGCAAGGATTATCTCTCCCATAGGTTATCATTGGAGCTGCCTTTTAACATCTTACAAGTGTAACTTTCAATTGGGAAGAGATAGAGATTAGGAGTTTGGGCTCCCTGAACGTGGAATTAAAAAATACATCTTTTAAGTGAAGTTGGTTTTTAAATTGTGGGCTTGAAAACGCCACTTTTAGAAAGTGGACATTTTCTTGCTTTACCATTCTGTGCCTCTGCCTGCCTGTGGAATCCACATCTGGTTTGGAATGACAGTTTGGCTGTTTGTGCATTCACTCTAGACAATCGCACAAAGGGAGCTGTATATCCTGATTGCCCATCACCAGGCTAATGGGCCTTCCTGAGCTGGAGTGGTGGGAGGGGTTTTTACTGATACCTGAATAGGGCTGTACCTGTCTTCTCACAGTGCTAACTCTGCCCCCCTGTAGTGAATCTGGGGCCAGGACAGGGCAAGGCCGGATCTATGCATACAAAAACTATCCTTTGAAGTATGCCTACTTCAAAGGCCAAAAGGGGTATAAGCATCGGATCCGTAATCCCAGACTTTCAGAACACTTCTGGACTAAGAAGAGATTCAGCCAAGAAAAAGAGCTGGAGAAACTGTAGAAGGGGAACTGTCACTTTGCTTGTTGCTGTGTTGGGCTAGCCTGCTTTTTGCTGCTTCTGCCTGGGAGAGTGAAGGTATTGGCATTTGCTTTCTGTATCCTGCTTGTGAGTCCTTCCCTCCAGTTAAGAAGTCTCAGGGCCATCAAATTCCTCACGAGAATTTTGCTAACAGCAACTGGGCTTCTCTACTGGGAGTCCTGATTGCCAAGTGGTGCCAATTCCAAGTCTTGGGTCCTTGGAATCATGTGGTTGGTGCTGCAACTCAAGAAAAGCAACATCGACACCGCCAGCGATGCCGTTGCCTGCACTCAGGCTTAGGGAACTGCTCGTGAAGAGCACAACGCACTACCCAGACTTACAATGCAGCCCAATGCCTGCCAATTACTACAACTTAACGACACCGACTTCTTCATGGAGGCTGCTGCCTGCACCGGATCTGCGGGCACCGTTCGCAAGGATATGACGCACCGCTCTACCTTGCACCGGAGACCCGACACCGGTCAACACCAGTGGCTCACCAACATCATCGCAAAGTTGATAAACAATGTGGGTGACCTCCTAACTCATTAGGAACCAACGCGCTGAAGCTGTTTCTCCTCCCCTGCACCAGTAAGGAACCAACGCCTCATCTCACCTGCAACAGCAGGAAGGCACTGACACCTCAACTCCCCTGTGCAGTAGTAAGGAGCCACCGCCTCACCTCCACTGTGGCAGCAAGGAACTGAAGCTTCACCTCCCCTGTGGCAGTAAGCAACCAACACCAACCCAGTACCAGTGGTGCTTCACCTCCCTGATGCTGTGCAATGCTGTTGTTGTTATCACCGCAAAGGTACTGTTACTTTGGGGGTCCATATGACTCCGTGGCCAGCGCACACACCTCGTGGTCGGTGCCTTACTGTGGATTCGTACCTGTAATAAGGTTTAGATAGCCACGGTTGGAGCTATTGTCTTCCAAAAGCTATATTTTTACTGTAATCTTTCTAAAAGTGATATCTCAAATTGTGTTTGCCAGAGTTCTGTTGTTTTGGTCTTGTTTAATTCAGACAAAGATTGTGTATTCTTCTAAACTGGTGTGGTGTCCATTTGTAGTGTTTTCACTGTGTTACTGTGTGTGTGTTTTGTGCAAATGCTTTACACATTGCATCTAAGATAAGCCTGACTGCTTGTGCTAAGCTACCAAGAGGGTGAGCAGGTTTTTTTTTAACTGTGTAATCCGCTTACCCCGACTAGAATAAGGGTCTCCCATTTCTACCACTGGTGTTACGTGCAGAAACTAGCTACAACCCCTATACTTATGGTACTAGCTACAATACAACAGCTATATTTTTAACTTGCATTTGGGTTGTGAGGAGCTCATTCTTGTTTCCCTAGTCATTGGGTTTAAGGAAGAGGGGAATAACTATATTTTTCAGCTACAGATGTGCTATAATTTTGATAGGCATTCAGTCTTGGAGTTAATGGAACCCTATGATTGTTTAATTTGTAAGACTAGAAATAATGGGCCATATTTATTGAGGGTTACTGATTTGTTAAGCAGTCACAAGCTGGTTAATGAAAAGTTAAAAATGCTTTTAGTATGCACTAAGTCCCATTGTGAGAAATACTCTGAATGGGCTTTAGTAATGTTTCTAAATAGCAATTTTTTTAATAGGAAGTCGCTATTTTAATGTATCAAAGATTTGCAACTATAGAATCTACTCCAAATATCCTTTTTGAATGTGCAATTTACCACCAAGTTGAAGCAGGTGGTAACGTGGTGCAAACTTTAAACAGAGACCCAGAATGCGTTTCTGGATTTCAAAATAGCTGTCCTGTACCAGTCATAAGTAGGATGCATATTTTGAAGTGGAGTCACAACAAAAGAAGAAGGGGGGAGAAGAGAATGTTTAGATAGCATTTAACCCTTTTTGATTAAAGAGCGGATGATATCTTTATGAAATATGGTTTTAGCAGACATGTTTTACTGGACTTAATTCATAAGATAAACCCTATTTTTGGCAGAAAAACTTTGAGTAGTCAGTTCCTTAAATTTTCTAGCGTCAGGGAGTTATCAGGGAGTTTTTTCAGTAGCCGTAGGAATTTAGAAAATTACTTTTTAATCTATTTTCAGCAATTTTCTAGAAGCAGAATCAAACATCACATATATTTTCCTTATTCTCAATAGGGCTTACAGGACCCCATGGTAAAATGTTATCAAGTAGCAAGATTTCCTTAATTTATATGCTGCGTTCATGGAACACGTTTTGATATATCCTCTTTCTGAAACTGAATGTGTATAGGAATTGGAAAAAATTGCATTGACTTAATGTATGAGTGGTATGCAATACTTAGTGCATTATTACTGTTTTGGTTGCTCCCTACACTGACAGTACATATAACTCATTAAAGCTTGACATTTTGTCCTGTATAATCGTTATGCAACCTGTTAGGTTAGGTATAAATTTGTTATAACGTTACATTTCTATATATTTCTACTAGTATATGTTTATTATATTTCTTTATGTAAATAAGGAGACAGTGCCCATGCCATAAGTACACGCTTGATTACATCATGCTTGCATTTAACCCCTGCCAGGGAGTGTAGATACAACATTTCGCACAAAGAAAGACTAGCCAAGGGATTTCTAGACCTTGCAGATGGTCTCTTTTCTGAAGCTCTGGGAAGTTTGAGTTCCTGTTGAATTGTACTTGGCAGGCAGGTGTGTTAGTGAAGGGTTGACTTGTGTGGGCGCAGAGAGTGCGGTGCTGGGCTCCACGGACTCAATTTCCTCTTCTTCAATCACCATATCCTCTTCAACCTCGCCTACTATTGGCTCAGTAAAAAAAAGCTAAAGCTTATTACCTTTATTTACAATAATATGGTGATAGTGATAGTGAAAAAGTTTTCTATAGCGCGCAATTGTCAAGGTGTCTTAGTGCTAAAGGTTCCTGCTAAAAGAACAGCCATTAAGATGAGTAACAGATTGTGGAGTGGAGATAGAGGAAAAAACGTGTTTTGTAAAAGAAAACATGTTGGCCAGAGATCTCAAAGCAAGAGGCAAAGAGTTCCACAACTTACTGACCAGATAAGAAAAACTGTTCCCACCCCATCATTCACTTCCTATTTTGGGTACAACTACGAGTTTAGCTGTACTCGATCTTAAATTCTGACCATTCAAAGGCCAACAAAAGCTTTTTGGGGATAATACAGGGCCTCTGTCATGCAAGGCTTTGTGGATCATGCAGGGGCATTAAATTTGATTCTATTAGACACGGGCAACCAGTGTAAATCACGGATGCCTTTAGAAAATGAATCAAACTTGGAAATCTTCAAAAGAAGGCTAGCCGCCGAGTTTTAAATTGACAGACGTTTTAGACAAAGTTTTTTCTGTATGCCCAACTACAGGGCATTACAGTAATCAATGAGCGATAAAACTAACACAACAACAAGAGACTTCTGCATGTCCACAGGGATGAAAGTAAAGATCTTCCTCAAAGTACTAAGGGGCAGATTTACAAGCCTCTTGCGAGACATTTACGCCGCCGTGTTGCGCCTTATTTACAACGTGACGCATCTAGGGAGATGCGTCTCGTTGTAAAGCCCTGCGCTACATTAAACCTGCATCAGGTTTAATGTATGCAGGGTGGGCGTTCCGTCGGAAAAAGCCTCGGAAATGTGACGCAGTGAAATCTACAAGATTTCACTGAGTAACTTTTCCGACGCTGCTGCGTCAAAACCCTGCGCCTGCTTGAAGCAGGCGTAAGGCACAACGCAGCATGTTACGTAGGGGCAGCCCCTGAGCATTGCTGGAGTTGCGTCGTGCTTGCGACACGACTCCAGCAATGCGCCGCCCTTATGCCATCAGATGCGTCACGCATCTGTTTATCCTAGCGCCACGATGCGCTGCATTGTAAATGCGGCGCATCTGTGGTGGCGCAAGGGTAAACTTGTGTGACGCATCTTTCCTGGCGCATCCCTGCTGATTTGCAGGGATGCGCCAGGAAACATAAATCTGCCCCTAAGAAGGTAAAAGCAGGACAATGTCACTTGTTTATTTGGTCTAAAAAACAAAGCTGTTCGTCAAACCATACCACCTGAATTTTTTACTTTTTGGACAGCACAGGGAAGAGCGCTTAAAGAAGAGGGCCACAAAGCCTCATTCCAAAAAGAATTCTTGGAGCCAAAGACATAATTTAGGTTTTTTCTGAACTCAGTTTTAAGCAATTATATTGCATAACATCCACAATAATGACAAGACAATCCTTAACTTTAGAGGCTACGGCATTCACCTCAGAGGAAATGAATATCACAATTTGTTTGTCATCAGCATAAAACACAACGGTGAAGCCATAGGGTTTAATACTTTTAGCCAAGGGGATGCTATAAATATTGAAGAGTGGGGGTAAAAATGAAGAGCCCTGAGGTACCCCACAAGGCAAGATAAAAAGATCTGCACTAAATTCACCAACGGCCACACTGTGGTTCCTACTTGTGAGAAAAAAACTTACAATGTCTGTGGCTGTGCATCTAACACTGATCCCTTCTAGCCGGATGATTAACAGTGAATGATTCATCGTATCAAACGTGGCAAAGAGGTCAAGCAGAATTAGCGCAGCCCTACCACCCAAATCCACCTGTTTCCAAATCTCTTCAGTAGCAACCAGCAGTGCATATTCTGTACAATGAGAGGATCTAAGCCCATGCTGAGATTCGTCTAAGATGTTATTAGTGTCAATAAAAGCTGTGAGATCAGCATTGAGAGCTTTCTCCAGAATTTCGACTGATAAAGATAATGCAGAAATAGGCCTATAGTGTTTTGTCTCACTGGGGTACAAAGTAGCTTTTTTTAACAATGGACAAATTGAAGCCTGTTTCCATTCCACAAGAACGTTACCAGATGTAAACACTCTAGTTAGCAACATAGTGAGATGTTTAGCCACCATACTGGATACCAAATGCAGAGCTGGGGGTGTATGGAGTTCCTGTAGCGATCCTGATTTAGTGGTCGCTTGTAGACTCAATATGCTGTACACATTCACATATACATATACGGTCTCTAGGAAATTCAATATACCGTACACTCAATATGCTGTGCACATTCACGTATACATCATAGTTAAAACTCCCACTCCCACAATGCACTATCCGTGTCACATTAAAACTCTGAGTTGAAAATAATGCCTGCATTTGTAAAAAGTGTATTTTCTAAATTCTTTTTCCCTAAACTTGGGTAATAAGGAATCGATGTTCCTCAGAATAGCACATCAGGCCAAATATGAAAACATGCATGGAGCCTGTTATTAAGTTGCATATGGGCAAAACCAAAATGCAGTAACGAAGGTCTAGTAAATAAAGTGGGTGCTCGTGCTTTTGCCTTAGCTAGCATGTTATAGTGTAATGCAAATAATACTTGGTTTAGAATATGGTGGTTTGCAATGAAAAGTTCCATAAATAAAAGTGTTGGTCAGTGTAGGAATTGATCATCTTTTGAGTGGTGTACCCTCAGATTTTTGCCTTGACAGTTTTTGCTGTCTGCAGGTATCTGTGCACTTTACCCCTGCTAACCAGATATAAAGTGTATTTACTTCCCCGTTCAATGTCATGAAATTTGCATATGCCAAATTGGCATATTTAGCTTATCCAAAAGGCCCTAGTAACAGGTACCCAGTGTACCCTGGTCCTGTAAGGTGAATGACCCTAGTGTGCTGCAGCACCCATTGGGCCTTCCACTACAGTGACAGTGCAAATATGACTCAGGTCTACCATTTGAAGCCTGGCCATTGCAGTTTTAAACTGCAAATTCTACCTGTCAAAATAACCCCTTCTGGCAGGTCAAAACTTTCCTTTTAAATATTAATAAGCACCCATAACAGAGCCTTAATGGCTATAAGGCCAAGTGCATGGCATTTAACAAGAGCCATATCAAAGTTTAATGTTAAACATGTCATTACAGTGAAAAAGCTCCAAAAGCTCTTTTCACTGTAGCAAGGCTGACTGCTTCACAGGAAAACACTAGGGCACATTGTTGCCTTGATTATTGCTAATTCTGGGTATGAAACAGCTAGAGAATGGGATAAAATAGAATTGGTGACAGCTAGAGAATAGGATGAAATGGGGTTAGTGACTTGTGTGGGCTCACATAGAACAGTGTTGGGTTCTCCTGACTCAATTTCCTCCTCCTCTTTTATTTCCATATCATCTTCAACCTCGCCTACTATTGGTTCTGTAAAAAAAAGCTAAAACTTAGCACCTTTTTTTACAATAATATGCTGTACTCATTCACATATCCATTATAGTTACATCTTCCACTCCTACAATGTACTTTTCATGTAACATAAAACTCTGAGTTTAAACTGAAATAATACCTGTGTTAAACATGAGTCAATGGCTCTTTTTAATGGTTATTCAAAATCCAATTTAATGGTAAAATTTAATTTTTAATAATTATTTTGGAAAATGCACTTTAAGAAAGTTACTTTATGCCTGCCTAATGCCTCTGGAGGCCTATTTCCATGAGCTCCAACCATAAATGAAAGCAGAATATAGTCCTGATAAGGTGTTACAGCTGCTCCCAGAGCAGGAAAGAGTCCTTGGGTATGGGGAGGTTTTCTTATCCTCTTGAAGGATAGAAAGTGGTTTGTGCCCGCGTTCTTAATTAATTTCAGAGACCTACTGTTTCACTGGCAAATGTTAGCTGACACCTGGGCAGGCCCTTACTTTGTGCCTCCAATCATGCGGGAAGCACAAATCCCACCTGCTGCTACAACTGGTTTATAGTGACCACAGATGAGGGTCTGATCCAAAATATGGCACCTGCTGTACCCTCCACAGAAACTACTGGATCTGTGGAAGATCAGAAGAAGACTGAAACTGCTGTCTGTTACATGAGAAGAGCTATAATAGACTGAACTTTTTCCCCCGATTGAATGTAGGACAAAGAAGTGGACTTCAAATGTCATAAAGCTAACCCCTCATTCAAGCTACAGGGACACACCAAGCTACTAGAGACCTTTCGTGCAACTGCACAATTGACCACTTCCAACTAGACCTGCCATGAACCATGTTGCTGGTCTCTTCTGGAGTGAGTCTTCACCATCAAGGGCTGTTGCTATCCCCATTGTCCTGGAACCCTTGGCTGTGGAAAAAGTATACTCCTTCTAACATACAGAGAAACCTGAGACTAAAAACATTTTTGGATCCAGAGACCTATGGCGGACCAGTACAGACTTGCCAAGCCAGTCCAAAGAAAGTCCATTGTCGCTGGGCTGAAGATTCAGGTTTCACCATCTTGGAGATTTTCTGAAGAAGTAAATCAAATTCAGTACAAACTCTCATGGAAGGTATTGGGTCTTGTGTAGGCCTGTTTAGCAATAGCCCAAGGCCTTGCACCACTGACTAAGTCTGAACATAAAAATATTCACCAGGCAAAGACACTTAAATAGCCGGTGAGGGACCTTCCTTGGCTGTGAAGTTTAGATTTCTCCTACTTAGAGCATTCCCACCCAAACTGAACTGCTTCACCAGGTCCTCATCCAGCTGCTAAGTTTGTGAAGCCCTTCTTGGCCATACCCTGCAGCCTTGCCCCTCCAAGGATGTATGACTTCTCTTTCGGAGGCTAGGAATGAAGGTAAAACTTTTGACCGATTGTACCCAATTTCTGGGGCTGGCCCCTGCTCCATCGTGGTCAGTCTCAAATCGTACCTAGTTCTATATTTACTGCAACCATTTGACCGTAGTTGGTGCTTAACACTTTTTGTTGCTGTTTTGAGCATTAAACTTTAAAATTCATATCTCTTGTTCACTTTATTGGATGTTTGTCATTTTGAGTCCATTTTATTTATTAAAATGTATCTACTTTTCTAGATTGGTTTGGATATTTCTTTCATTGTGCTTTGATTTTAATACTGTTTTGGTACTGCATAAGTACTTTACACATTGCCTCTAAGTTAAGCCTGTTTGCAACCCGAAGGTTCAGATTAGGGTAATTTAGTGACTCTAATGGTTTACCCTGATAAAGACTTTGGTTATTGCTTGAAGTGGATCATCACATCTAACCCTGGGCGATGAACTACGCTCCGTCGCGGAGTTTGCGGAGTTTCGGTAACTTTGCGGTTCGCCTAGAATGCATAGTTACCGAATACTACACAATCTGCAATGTAGCTTAGCTGTTTTTCCTCTTCGTGCGCCAATATGGGTTCTTGCGCACACGGTAACGATTTTCTATCCGTTCGCGTGCATCACGAGATTTGTAATATGGCTGCCCGATCCCACAAGAGCGTGCGAATGAGAAAACGTCATTCGAGCTGACTTCCGGCAGCATTCTTGGTAAGAGCGCGATCCCGAACACGCAAAAACTACAATCTGGTGAAGAAAATCTCTCGAGCATCATAAAACCTTCTTGAAAATGATCATTTTGCACAAGAAAACTCCTCAGATTGTGATTTGGCTGTAGTTTTTTGTGCAAGGAGTCCTTTTTCTTTTTTTACTTTTTTTTTCAAGAGGGAAGGAAGTGCCCCTAAGTCTCCAACTTCCTGTTCCTGTCCAGCAGGCTCCTCCCAGTGCTTTGGCCATGTGCTGTTCACTTTCATTTGGATTTTGGAGCTGGAAGGATAACTTTTTGTGTGTGTCTGCTGCATCATATATCATTGGATTGGATTTGAGGACTTTTGGAATTGAGATTTTACAAGTAAGTTGGGGAATTGGTGTACTTGTTTGTTCGATTGGGGCTTGTACCTACATTTTTTTGTCATTTTCATCATTTTTAATGTGTTATTGCTGTTGTGGGGGGCCTGTAGTCTCAGTAGGGGTCTAGTTGTTTTTCTTTGAAGTTTCAGCCAGTAGGCCCAGAGGTAGCCATGGGTGCATGTTTCTGTGGTGTCTGTTGAATGTTATTTTAAACATCATGTAGGGCATTGATGGCATTGGATTGAATTGCTAAATGTGGTTGGGGTGTATTTCACTTTTTGTGTGTGTTGCTGTTGTTAATAAATAAATACCTTTGTTGGATGTGTGTTTGTGCTTGCTGTGTAACTTTCCAACCTTTCGTAGCCCTGTTGATTTTCGTTTTTGCATTTTTGAATTAAAGCTGTGTTGTTTAGCAGGCCTCCTTTGTCTGGTCATATAGGCCTGCTTGAGTTCATTGTTTGCCATGGCCTGTTGTGACTGATCATCCATGTGGCTTGGGGCCATTTTGTGTTGGTAGTTTAGTAGTGTGCTGCTTTTCCATATAGGCCTGCATGTCTTTTCTTTGTTCCCCTTGGCTTATGCTTGTTGTTGTTGTTGCCCAGAGTCTGTTACTTCCTGGTCCTCTCCTTTGTCTTAATTTTATTGTTATTGTGGGTGGCCTGACCATGTGGGTGGCAGCCATTTTGTGAAGGCAGGCAGTGTACGTTTGCCATAGGATTGCATTGTCTGTCTTCCATTTCTTTTTGTTGTGGGTGGCTAGCGGTCATTTTGTGGAGCCATCCAGGCTGTGTCCACTGCTTTTGCCATAGGCCTGCATTCATTGTCTAGTGTCTTCACTTTCTGTGGGTGGCCTAGCCATTTGGGTGGCGGCCATTTTGTGGAGTCAGGTATTGTGCTTTTGCCATAGGATTGCATTGTCTGAGTCAGGCAGTGTGCTTGCTTTTGCCATAGGCTTCAGTCCCAAGCTTGTGGCCTAGTCTGCCAGTAGGCCCTGAAGTAGTCATCTCATCATGGGTACTTGAAAACTGTTTCTGTGTTGTCAGTTGAATTTTAACACCATTTTTGGCATTGGATTGAATTGCAAAATGTGTTTTTTGCGGTGGAATTTCAGTTTTTTGGTGTGTGATAAATAAATATGCCTTTTCAGCCAGTAGGTAACCCTAGGTGTTCAGCTCACGCAGTTTTGGCAACTCCTCACAGCGCGACAAAGCGGACTTACACTTTTGGTCTTCTTCGTACACTCAAAATGCGTGTTCACGAACGCAGTAACGACTTTTTGTAAAGATCGCGATGCCGAACACGCAGAATTTGCAATCTGGCAAAGAATATCTCACGAGCAGCATAAAACCGTCCAAAAAACGATGATTTTGTTCATTTTGCTAAAAAAAACTCCTCAGGTTGTCATTTGGCTGTAGTTTTTGGAGCAAGGAGTCATTTTTTTTTTTTTTACAATTTTTTTTAGAAGAGGAAGGAAGTTCCCCAGAGTCTCCAACTTCCTGGTCCTGTCCTTTGTCTTCACTTTCTTGCTATTGTGGCTGGCCTGACCATTTGGCTGGGGGCCATTTTGTGGTGGTAGTTAGTAGTGTGCTGTTTTTGCCACATAGGCCTGCGTGTCTTTCCATTGTTCCTTTTGTCTGCTTCCAAATCCATACCCATTGCCAGCTGCAGCTCCCAGATGCTGCATCCATCCCATGTGATGCACAAATGTAGGACAAGCACAGGCTCCACTACATTTTTGTTTTTGTTCTTTGCTATTCTTAGTTTTCCTAAGTGTGCGCAGTACAGTACACCAGGAAAGCACTGGCCTTGTTGTCAAAGTCTCATAAATTGCTACACTGTTGTTCACTGAGTTACTAAAATTTTATAATTATGACCACCACTACACACTAAGAAGTTATATATTATATTAGTTTGATTGTACTATCTTTTGACTGATGTTCTTCTGGCTTTTTTGCTTTTAGGTGCACAAAAGACCGAGGAGGAGGTGTGTCATCATCACCCGTTGTGCTGCCAGACAGACGTCCTGCTGCTGTACTCAACATGACGTGTGAGTGACCTGACCAGACACCTCTGCAACTTGTGCAACTGAGTGCTGCTGACATTAGAATAAGATGGGCCCAAAGAAAGGAGGTAGCAGGTCCTCTAGTACCAAGAAAGTTGCTATTGAGAAGAAGGAAATGAAGAAGGAAGTGACACTTAAGTCTGGTGTGCCGCCCAAAAAGTTTTTGGGGAAACCGAAAAAGAGGCCTGCTGCAGCGGGGTCCGGGCGGCAAGCTGGGGCAAGCACCTCTGCATCAGTGGCACCAACCCACCAACCCAGGCCCAAGCACATGAGTATGGAAGAGGTAGCCAGCCTAATGGTGGAAAGCAGGGATGCTGAGCCTGAGCTAAACTTATCGGTGTCTCGAAGTAGTAGCCAATCAACGCAGGAGGAAACACAGAAGATAAGTGCTCAACAACAACAGCTGCAACCACCGCCCGCAATAGTAGTTTTTGTTCCTCCCAAAGTAGGGGCAGCTTAGGAAATTGAGCCTCATGCAGAGGAAGAAGAGGAAGCGACTCATTCAGAAGTTCCATTGTCTTCCAAATCCCCAGCAAGGAAAAGAAGGGTTAGTCCATCAAGTTCTTCGCCAAGCCCCCCTTCTGATGATCTAGATGCCACTTGGAATCCAAAAACTGAGTCTGAGAGGGAGACACGTCCCAAGACCAGGCTAGGGAAAAGGAAGGTTCCAGAAAGCCTTACACTTATGGAGGTTGATGTAGAACTGCTGGATTATGATGATGATTAGCCAGTCATCACGAACATCACTCCCGGCTCGAGGAGATGGAGACCAAAATTATTACCCTATCCAAAATCGCTGCGAGGGATGTAGCACACATACCTCCAACACAGGTAACACCAACACAACCTACAGCTTCCATATTTGCATTAGCAAAGGCCCGTCAGCGACCTACATCCAGCACAACCACCACCTCAGTAGAAGTATGTAGTGGTACAGCACAGAGTCAAATTCAACGCACACCCTCCAGTTCATCCGGCATTGGAAGTGGCACCTCCAGCAGGAGGCAAAAGTTAAGCTCCCCAGTTTGGGACTTCTTTACGGTTAGTGAAAAGGAGGAGAACATTGCTATATGCTCTATTTGTAATACCTCTGTTAGTCGGGGTAAGCTTGGCACAAACTATGGTACCGGAGGCCGAATAACCCATCTGAAAAAAAACACTTGATCAACTGGGAGGACCACATTCGCGGCATAAATATTGCAACCATTGGTGTTGGTGGGGATAAACAAGTAGAAGAAGAAGATGCAATCACGCTGGGAGAGGAAGGGCAGGGAGACATTCTCTCTGGCAGTGCTACACAAAGTGGCCCTGTCCCCAGCAGTGCAGTGTTACCGTTGACCACATCTTCAGCAACATCCCAGTGGCGCAAGAGTGAGAGCCAGCCTGGGACAGCAACGAGTACCGCAATGAAAAAAAGTGCGGCGATGAGCCTAAGAGGAAAGAAAACCATGCAACCCACCATTATCAGCATGTTTAGGCCGGTGGAGGAGCAGTACGAACGCAACCACCCAATAGCACGTTTGTACAATGCAAAGCTGGCTAAAATGTTAGCACAGGACCTTCTCCCTTTTTCTTTTGTTGAAGGGGTGGATTTTCTGGAATTTGTGACAGCCATCTGCCCAAAATGGCAGGTTCCCAGCCGCTACTATTTTGCCAGAGTTGATTACATGTGCATAACTGCACACTGGATCTCTTTCATGGAGGTTAAAGAACAGATATCTGCTGGTGTTGACGCTGCTGAGATTTTTGATGCCACTCGCAAACATGCAACTGTAGCCATGTTTGCCATGGAGAAATCTCATACTGCTGTAAACATTTTGGATGAGTTTAACAGCAAGGTCTTTGAGTGGCTGTGCCCAAGAGGGTTTAACATTGGTTTTGTTGACACGGACAATGGCAGTAATGTAGTTAGGGCCATGAAAGATGGTGGCTATTTCAGGGTCCCATGTTTGGCACACTGCATTAACATTGTTGTTCAAGACTTTCTGAAAAATGAATACAAAGTCAGAAAATTACTGGTCACCTACCGAAGAATATGCACACATTTCAGCCATTCTTTTAAAGCCCAGAAGCAGCTGAGGGTCATTCAACGTGAGCATAAAATTAGGCCTGGGCCAAAATTCCGTTCCGTTCGCGGAAGTTGCGATATTTTGGCATTCTCGCGTTCCGCGGAAAGCGCGAAAATGTCAAAATTTCCGCATTCCGCAGCTTGGCGATAATTTTTTTCTTGCTCGCGCTGTAAAACAATACATTCTCGCGCGCGCGCGATCGCCTTACCTGAATCCCTGCGTTCTCCGACAAGTTTTCTTGACCCGGTCGCGTTCTCCACGAGATGTTGGATTTTGGTAGCCATTTTGCGCTGTCTCGCGAGAGTTCGCGGCCGCATTCAAGTCATTTTTCACGCGATCACGTCATTTGTCGCGCGATCAGGTATTTCTTCTCGCGATCATGCACCGCGCGAGTATGAGAAGATTGAGATCTCGAACATGTCATTCTACATCGCGAGCCAGAGAATGAGGACGCGGGCACATGAAATCGAACGCGAACAGGAGAAAGAGACCGCGAACACGTCATATCCAACGCGACAGGGACAAAGAAGAGAACGCGATCATATCGTTTTCGACACGCCGGCGGAAGTAATGTGAAGCTGGAGAACTCAACAATGTAAAATTTACAATTTGGAGAGGAATATCGGCTCTAGCAGCATGAAACCATCTGCAAATACTGATTTTGGATGAAAAGAACGCCTTACATTCACATTTGGCTTTCCTTTTTTGTGCAAGGACTCCAGGATTCATTTTTTTTTTACAAAGTGGAGAGAGGGAGGAAGTGACACAGATTCTCCAACTTCCTGTTCCTGTCCAGCAGGCTCCTCCCAGTGCTTTGTCCATCTCCTGCTCATTCTGCCTTTGGATTTGGAGCTGGAAAGATCTCTCTTTTTGTCTGCTGCATCATTGCAATTGGATTTCAGGATTTTTGGAATAGGATATTTTACAAGTAAGTGGTTGTTGTGTTTGATTGTGGGCATTGCAGTTGTTGTGTAACTACAATTTATTTTTGATAATTAATTATCATCATTCCTTTTTTTTTTTTTTAATTTATTTTAATTTTGTGGGTTGTAGTAGTAGGCCCGAGCTAGCCATGGGCATGGCCTCATGGGTGTGTGTGTGCATGATGAAGCAACTGTTCCTTTTGTTTTTTGAATATATTTCATTTTCAATCACATTTAGGGCATGGATGGCATTGGATTGAGTTGGGGAAGTGTGTATTTTGGGGTGGCCTTGCTGATGTTGTTGGGGCTCTCCATGTGGCTGGTGGCCATTTTGAGGCCTAGGCCTGCAAGCTTGCCTGGCCTTGTCTGCCAGCAGGCCTGCTTTCATCCACTGCTACCAGAGCAGGTAGCCACAGCTTTAGTAATCTACTGTTTTCTGTGTGTTCTGTTGATTTTAGACATCATTTTGGGCATGGATGGCATTGGATTGAGTTGGGGAAGTGTGTATTTTGGGGTGGCCTTGCTGATGTTGTTGGGGCTCGCCATGTGGCTGGTGGCCATTTTGAGGCCTAGGCCTGCAAGCTTGCCTGGCCTTGTCTGCCAGCAGGCCTGCTTTCATCCACTGCTACCAGAGCAGGTAGCCACAGCTTTAGTAATCTACTGTTTTCTGTGTGTTCTGTTGATTTTAGACATCATTTTGGGCATGGATGCCATTGGATTGAGTTGGGGAAGTGTGTATTTTGGGGTGGCCTTGCTGATGTTGTTGGGGCTCGCCATGTGGCTGGTGGCCATTTTGAGGCCTAGGCCTGCAAGCTTGCCTGGCCTTGTCTGCCAGCAGGCCTGCTTTCATCCACTGCTACCAGAGCAGGTAGCCACAGCTTTAGTAATCTACTGTTTTCTGTGTGTTCTGTTGATTTTAGACATCATTTTGGGCATGGATGGCATTGGATTGAGTTGGGGAAGTGTGTATTTTGGGGTGGCCTTGCTGATGTTGTTGGGGCTCGCCATGTGGCTGGTGGCCATTTTGAGGCCTAGGCCTGCAAGCTTGCCTGGCCTTGTCTGCCAGCAGGCCTGCTTTCATCCACTGCTACCAGAGCAGGTAGCCACAGCTTTAGTAATCTACTGTTTTCTGTGTGTTCTGTTGATTTTAGACATCATTTTGGGCATGGATGCCATTGGATTGAGTTGGGGAAGTGTGTATTTTGGGGTGGCCTTGCTGATGTTGTTGGGGCTCTCCATGTGGCTGGTGGCCATTTTGAGGCCTAGGCCTGCAAGCTTGCCTGCCCTTGTCTGCCAGCAGGCCTGCTTTCATCCACTGCTACCAGAGCAGGTAGCCACAGCTTTAGTAATCTACTGTTTTCTGTGTGTTCTGTTGATTTTAGACATCATTTTGGGCATGGATGCCATTGGATTGAGTTGGGGAAGTGTGTATTTTGGGGTGGCCTTGCTGATGCTGTTGGGGCTCGCCATGTGGCTGGTGGCCATTTTGAGGCCTAGGCCTGCAAGCTTGCCTGGCCTTGTCTGCCAGCAGGCCTGCTTTCATCCACTACTACCAGAGCAGGTAGCCACAGCTTTAGTAATCTACTGTTTTCTGTGTGTTCTGTTGATTTTAGACATCATTTTGGGCATGGATGCCATTGGATTGAGTTGGGGAAGTGTGTATTTTGGGGTGGCCTTGCTGATGTTGTTGGGGCTCTCCATGTGGCTGGTGGCCATTTTGAGGCCTAGGCCTGCAAGCTTGCCTGCCCTTGTCTGCCAGCAGGCCTGCTTTCATCCACTGCTACCAGAGCAGGTAGCCACAGCTTTAGTAATCTACTGTTTTCTGTGTGTTCTGTTGATTTTAGACATCATTTTGGGCATGGATGCCATTGGATTGAGTTGGGGAAGTGTGTATTTTGGGGTGGCCTTGCTGATGCTGTTGGGGCTCGCCATGTGGCTGGTGGCCATTTTGAGGCCTAGGCCTGCAAGCTTGCCTGGCCTTGTCTGCCAGCAGGCCTGCTTTCATCCACTACTACCAGAGCAGGTAGCCACAGCTTTAGTAATCTACTGTTTTCTGTGTGTTCTGTTGATTTTAGACATCATTTTGGGCATGGATGGCATTGGATTGAGTTGGGGAAGTGTGTATTTTGGGGTGGCCTTGCTGATGCTGTTGGGGCTCTCCATGTGGCTGGTGGCCATTTTGAGGCCTAGGCCTGCAAGCTTGCCTGGCCTTGTCTGCCAACAGGCCTGCTTTCATCCACTGCTACCAGAGCAGGTAGCCACAGCTTTAGTAATCTACTGTTTTCTGTGTGTTCTGTTGATTTTAGACATCATTTTGGGCATGGATGGCATTGGATTGAGTTGGGGAAGTGTGTTTTTTGGGGTGGCCTTGCTGATGCTGTTGGGGCTCGCCATGTGGCTGGTGGCCATTTTGAGGCCTAGGCCTGCAAGCTTGCCTGGCCTTGTCTGCCAACAGGCCTGCTTTCATCCACTGCTACCAGAGCAGGTAGCCACAGCTTTAGTAATCTACTGTTTTCTGTGTGTTCTGTTGATTTTAGACATCATTTTGGGCATGGATGGCATTGGATTGAGTTGGGGAAGTGTGTTTTTTGGGGTGGCCTTGCTGATGTTGTTGGGCCTGGACATGTGGCTGGTGGCCATTTTGAGGCCTAGGCCTGCAAGCTTGCCTGGCCTTGTCTGCCAGCAGGCCTGCTTTCATCCACTGCTACCAGAGCAGGTAGCCACAGCTTTATTGATCAAGTGTTTTCTATGTGATCTGTTGAATTTTTAGACATCACCTTCCTGAGAGTGTAGTGTGGCTGTACACAGTACTAGTAGTATAACATAGCTCTAGTTAAAAAAAATTCATAAATGGCTAGACTATCTTTTGTTTGCACTAGTACAGTACTAAGTAACTGAACCACAAAAACAAATGCAACATTTCACTGATGTTCTTCTCCTGTCTTCTTTGCTTTTAGGTGCACAAAAGACAGAGTAGGAGGTGTCATCGGCATCACCTGGCTACCCGTTGTACTGCCAGCCAGACAGAAGTCCTGCTGCGCATCACGCCCACGTGTGACCAGAACTTGTTGTGCATCTGCCTCCTGCCTGACGTCGGAATAAGATGGCCCCAAAGAAAGGTACCAGGTCCAGTACCAAGAAAGTTGCTGGTGAGAAGAAGGAACAGAAAAAGGAAGTGCCATTAACCACGACTGGTGGTGTGCCGGCCAAGGTTTTTTTTGGCACCAAAGCGTTGTCCGGGAACCAAGCTGGGAGCAGCACAGCGGTCCAGCAACCCCACCAACCTAGGCCCAAGGGCTTTACTGTCGCAGAGGTAGCCAGTCTACTAACGGGCAGCGGTGTTGAAGAAATGTCATTACCGCAAAGTAGTACACAATCAAGTTCAACGCAGGCGCAAACTCAGCAGATCAGTGTGCAGCCGGCGCAACCAGAACAGCAGCAGCAGCCGGCGCAACCAGAACAGCAGCAGCAGCCGGCGCAACCAGAACAGCAGCAGCAGCCGGCGCAACCAGAACAGCAGCAGCAGCCGGCGCAACCAGAACAGCAGCAGCAGCCGGCGCAACCAGAACAGCAGCAGCAGCCGCCGCAACCAGAACAGCAGCAGCAGCCGCCGCAACCAGACCAGCAGCAGCAGCCGCCGCAACCAGACCAGCAGCAGCAGCCGCCGCAACCAGACCAGCAGCAGCAGCCGCCGCAACCAGAACAGCAGCAGCCGCCACAACAGCCCACCATAGTAGTTGTTGCTCCTGACGTAGGGGCATTTCAGGAAATCGAGCTTCCTGCAGACAAAGCGGAGCGAAGTCAAACCACTGTTCCAGAACATCTATTGTCTTCCAGACCACCAGCAAGGAAAAGGAGGCTTAGTCCATCATCTTCTTCTTCAAGCCCCGCTTCTGATGATCGTGATGACACTTGGGTCCCACCAGCTCGGTCTGAGAGTGAAGTACGCCACAAGACATTGCTTCTGAAAAGGAAGGTCCCAGAAAAACTTAGAGTTATGGAGGTAGATGTAGAAGAGGGGGGTGATGATGTTGATGAAGACGAGCCAGTCATCACGCACATTACTCCCGCCCCAAAGGGATTGGAGACCGACATTCTAACCCTATCCAGAAAGGCTGCTACTGAGCGGGATGCAGCACGGATCTCACCAACACAGGTTACACCACCACTACCTCCAGCTGCCATATTTTCCAAGGCCCGGCAGGGACCTACATCCAGCTCAACCACCTCAGTAGGAAGTGGTAGTAAAAGTCACAGTGTAGGTGGACAGGGTCACATATTTTCAAGGACCCCCTCAAGTTCATCTGGTGTTGAAAGTGGCACATCCAGCAGTGCCAGAAAGTTCTCCTCCCCAGTTTGGGACTTCTTTTCTGTTAGCGCCAAGGAGGAGAACGTTGCTATATGCGCAATTTGTCGGCAAGGTGTTCGGCGTGGTAAGCTTGGTACAAACTATGGTACCGGAGGACAAGCAAGTCATCTCAGAACACACCACACTATTGTGTGGGAGGATCACCTACTTAAGTTAAAAGAAAGTAGGAAAACTAAACCCTTTGAAGTTGGTCAGGAATCAGGGAGCGATATTATTGTGGTGGCAGGTGAAGAACAGGGAGGCATTTCTAGCCCTGTCTCCAGTAGTGCAGTCACTGCAGTGGTAACGCCCACATCCTCCTCAGTAACATCAGAGTGGCACCGCAGTAAGAGCCATACTCAGAGTGTGGGTGAGACACCAAGGCGACCGGCGGCGAGTACCTCAATGAGACAATCTGTGTCGTTGAGCCTTAGTGGGTTAATGGCACCACTAAGGAAAGTAAGCCAGCCTACCATTGACAGCATGTTTAGGTTGGAGGGGCAGTTCCAACGCAACCACCCAACGGCACGATTGTACAATGCGAAGCTGGCTAAAATGTTAGCGCTGGACCTTCTTCCTTTTTCATTTGTGGAAGGGGTGGGTTTCCTTGAATTTGTGTCTGCCATCTGCCCGAAATGGAAAGTTCCAAGCCGGTCCTATTTCGCAAGAATTGCTGTTCCGGCACTACATCATGATGTGCTGGAATTGGTTGGACAAGCTTTGCAGAAGAGTGCTGTGCACAATATCCACCTGACAACAGACATGTGGACCAGTTGCCAAGCCACAGATTACATGTGTATCACTGCACACTGGATCTCTTTTGTGGGGGTTAAAGATCTACTATCTGCACGAGGTGTTGTTGACACAGCTGCGATTTTTGAAGGTACTCGGAAACATGCAACTGTAGCCATGTTCGCCATGGAGAAATCTCATACGGCTGAAAACATTTTAGAAGAGTTTCGCACCAAGGTTTTGGAATGGCTGCAGCCCAGAGGGCTTGGTATTGGTTTTGTTGCCACAGACAATGGCAGTAATGTACTTAAGGCCATGGAACTTGGTTCCTATTTCAGGGTTCCGTGTTTGGCACACTGCATAAACATTATAGTGCAAGACTTTCTGAAAAAAGAACCCATAGTAAGCAATTTACTGTCCATCTGCCGAAGAATATGCACTCATTTCAGCCATTCTTTTAAAGCTCGGAAGCAGCTGAGGATCTTCCAACGTGAGCGTAGGGTGCCAGTCAAGGCACTCATCCAGGAGGTGGCAACACGTTGGAACTCAACGTATTACATGCTTGATCGTCTGTACGAACAGCACAGGTCACTCAATGATTATGTCTGGTACAAAGGCAGTGATGCTAGTGTTAAAGGCATGACCCTTCAGAGGGAGCAATGGACCCTAATTCAATGCCTGACTGAGATGCTGTCTCCTTTTGAGGTCTTCACACGTGAAGTCAGCAAGGAGGACTGTACAATGGGCCAAGCGATCCCATTGTTGCAAATGCTAGAGCATGAGCTGAATAATGTGTCTGAATCCTACAAAGGTGTAGAGGACAGAAGGCAAGCCCATGACTTGGTGGAGAGCTTATCCAGGCGCTTATCAGAAAATGTAAGGATACAAAATAAAATTTTGTCACAAGACCATTACATTTGTGCCACAATTCTGGATCCACGTGCAAAATTAGGACTATTCCGTTCTTTTTCCGACACTGATGTTGCCCGCTACAAAAGTTGTATAGCTGAAGCAGCCATCAAGTTTGAAAACGAAGGGCTGCTAATTAAAAGCCCGCCACATCAACCCACAACAAGTACTGATACTGAAGCAGGCCATGCAGAATCAAGTGCAACTTCGTCGGCTGAGGGCAGTGCGGTTGGCTCACAATCGCAACACTCACCATCACCATCGACTACAAAAACAATAACTGGATCATTCGGCCGAGTACAATCATTATCAGATTGGTATGTAAAGATGGGCCGTAAGCACAGTGCTGATGCACAGAAAAAACAGCACAAAAGCTTACCAGCAGCAACCCTGAACATTGAGCGGATGGTCCAGGCCTATCTGGACGATCCAACAGAGGTGTACGTTGATCAAAACCCAGTGCAGTATTGGTATAGGAAAAGGTCTGAATGGCCACAGCTCAGCAGGCTGGCGATAAGCTATCTGGCTTGCCCTGTCGCAAGTGTCTCTTCCGAACGTGTTTTCAGTGCTGCTGGTTCCATTGTAACCTTGAGAAGGACCAGTCTATCTCCCAAAAACGTGGAGAGGTTAACAATGATCAAAATGAATCAGCACTTCATACCACCGAATTACACAATGCATGAATCAACAGAGGAAGATGAGGACAGCGGCTCAGGTGACGGTAGTATTGTGTCAGATGATTACCTACTACTGGAAGATCCCCCAGAGTTTGAGGACGAGCTATACTTCCCTGACAATTAGGCTCGCACTTACTGTCTTCCTCCCTTTTTTCCCCCTTTGTTTGTGTCTGTTGTTCCGGTTATAAACTTGTGAATCGCAACCAATGCATTATCACCGTCTTCTAATCTTCTAGTTTAAGATACAAGTTTCAGGTGTCTGCCATTTGACACTACAGTCCTCAGAATCCAGCTCCTCCGCTCGATCATACTGCATCTCCTGGTCAATTCCATTTCCCTCATGAATGATGATTGGATGATGGTAACAACAAATTCAAACTTTCCTCGTCCTTCCAAAACAAGTGGACCATGAATCTGATGACTTCTATAGCTATCCTCCTTCAGAGCCGAGAGAGACTGGCCATTAACTGAAAATAAGATGCAACAGGTAATGATTGATGCCATGCATTGTCCGCAGAAAAGCAGACTGAGTGATGTAGATTTTGTTGTGTGTGTTGCGCATGAATGAATTGATGTAATTGTGCACTGCCACTAATCAACTTTCTACAGAACACACTAGTAATTACTAATTTTCCTCTTCTGGCAAACAAGAAATGTGTACTTCTCTCCTGCATCTTGGTGATACATTGCTTTTAATTCAATACAGGAAGGGCACTCACTCAATCTGCTGCGCAATGCAAATGACTGTGACTTAACAGCACCGTCCATCATGATGATGGCGAAAGAGACGGCCTGCAGCGTTAACGAGATGAGATGCAACAGGTAATGATTGATGCCATGCATTGGCCGCAGAATAGCAGACTGAATGATGTAGATTTTGTGGTGTGTTTCGCATGAATTGATGTAATTGTGCACTGCCACTAATCAACTTTCTACAGAACACACTAGTAATTACTAATTTTCCTCTTCTGGCAAACAAGAAATGTGTACTTCTCTCCTGCATCTTGGTGATACATTGCTTTTAATTCAATACAGGAAGGGCACTCACTCAATCTGCTGCGCAATGCAAATGACTGTGACTTAACAGCACCGTCCATCATGATGATGGCGAAAGAGACGGCCTGCAGCGTTAACGAGATGAGATGCAACAGGTAATGATTGATGCCATGCATTGGCCGCAGAATAGCAGACTGAATGATGTAGATTTTGTGGTGTGTTTCGCATGAATTGATGTAATTGTGCACTGCCACTAATCAACTTTCTACAGAACACACTAGTAATTACTAATTTTCCTCTTCTGGCAAACAAGAAATGTGTACTTCTCTCCTGCATCTTGGTGATACATTGCTTTTAATTCAATACAGGAAGGGCACTCACTCAATCTGCTGCGCAATGCAAATGACTGTGACTTAAACAGCACCGTCCGTCATGATGATGGCGAAAGAGACGGCCCGTTAACTTAAGATGAGAAGTAACAGGTAATAAATGATGATAATTAATGGCATGCATTGGACACCTGACTCTGAGCTATTGATCTTTGTGTTGGCGTTGTTTGTTGTGCACAAAGTGAATGATGTCAAAGTGTACTAGTGTTAATCTATCTTTCTGTACACAATAAAGAATGACTCAAGTCAGTAATATTTATATTTCTACTCTTGTTGTGTTCTAAAAATTACACTTGTACTGCAGGCCGATCTTCAGTCAGTAGAAGTATCAGAGCTGATGATGAAGTCAGGAGGATGTTTCATGAGTGGCATAAAACGGAAAAGCCTAAAGGTAAACACGTGAACCACAACCACAGCACACCCAAATGTCTGTGTAGAAGTTGAATAGAGTGTAGCGGTGGGATGACTGCAGTGCATTGATTTTACTAACTTTAACTGTAAAATGCTATGTCTGGAATGGATAATGTGCTTTGCGTTTGTCCAACTCTTTGAGAGAAAAAAAAAAGGACTCTAAAGTGGTAACGTAGGATGTGCTAATGGTAAGCACTGTGGGCCTGATCTCTCCTGTTACTGTTGAAGGTCTATGCTGGAAACAGACTACAGTAGAGATGATGCATATGCATACATGCCACCTCGGAAAGTGTTCTTGTTGCACTACACCATCACTTGTGCATTTGTTTTCACTTTCTTTCTGAATATCCCCTTTGGTTTTCAATCTAAAATTACAGGCCGGGCCTTGTCCAAAACTTTGTAAAACATTACAATGCATATTAATTACCTTACCAATCAATCACCTTTTTATTCCAGCCGGGCAGTGGCGAGTGGTGAGGCGACACACCCTAGATTGATGGACGAGAGGAGCAAGAGGAATGCCGAGATGCAAAAAACCAGTCCACATTTTTGACCAGGATAAGACAGTAACAGTATCCACTTTTCACTTCTTTTAAAAAATTTGATTAATATCTTGTATACATTCTTTACAACAGTGTGTTCTTGGAGTTGTTATTATCAATCATCATTACGTTTTCTCTGTGTTTACGATTCTTCACTACCAATATTTAAAATTTCTATTTGCTATCTGTTAAAGTTTTAAGGCCGGAACAGAACAAGAAATAGAAGTGTATGTAATCCGGGTCTCATCATGCATGCATTTCCTTTTTTATACCTTAACATATGGAATGGATATGGTATGGTAGTCTTCAATGATTGTCGTTTGTTTGTCTATGTATGCATACTGTTTTTCTATGTCAAACCTTTCCCAAAATCCCCCTTCCCATCCAATCAACGGACCCTAACCCTCTTCCCCCGGGCTGTGTGACTTATTGTCGAGGTGTAACTAAATTAAAAGTACACCAATACTTAATCACACACTTGCTGGGGCGGATGTGGTGAAAGCAACACTACTTCAATTTCAATGCAGAGCGATGATCTTCTTCTGCTTGCCCACCCATGAGTAGGATATTTCACAGGTTATTTTATTTAACAAAGGAACATATACCTCAGCATGAATTGCCGGCATTGATTTGATTTGTTTGTTGTCATTCCTCATATACAGCACTAACTGTTAGACTGTAGGCATAGCCAAGTCGACAAAACTATAGTTTGTAACTCTGTCTAGTAGGCTATCCTCATAATATCCAGCATTCATTTTTTTTGTCAAATATTTGAACATATAATTGTTGCTCGGTAAATTCTGTGATGTACTTCATTCAACTACTCCTCTAACAGTCTCTCAAAGGCGATTGACTATCTCCTTTTCTTTTTTTGGAAATGCTGCTACCCTGCCAGTGTATACTACTACTATACTACCACCACCACCCCAATCATGGCATGTATGAAAAAGGAAACCATCTTCACCATGCAGCCAGTGCTGTGCCACAGTTGGACATAAACATCAAGCACCGGTAAGAGAGAAGTTTGGGGGAGGCAGAATCAATAATGGACATGTCAATGATGTCAGTTTCAAACACCACTCCAAAGAATGCATAGTAGGACCAGTCAATGAGTGAGGTGTGTCGCATCTATCTGTTTGTGTCTTATACAGTCAGCAAATTATTGAAATCAAACACACGCTATGGGCGGCCATGCACCAGCAAAGAAACAGTGTGATGTAAAACAGTTACCCCACCTACAAAACATTAACAACATTGCATGTAACATAGAAAAATATATTTAATTGACCCTAACAAATAAACTAAACCCACAAAAGCTGACCCACCCCCCTCCCTAACCCCAACGACTGTCCATAGAAATAGAGAACGCCCAAACGAGTGAGGAAACAAACAGGAATTAAAAAAGGGGCAGTGACAGGGACTAACTGGTGGGGCGGGACTGGAGGAGGACACGAATCTGGTCCTCTAAATGGGCGACGCGGCGTCTAAGGCCGCGGCAGTTGCAACCACAGTGGGGGGGGGCACCGGAGATGGCACGGTGGCGGCGGGCAGCCGCCAGACGGTGGCGCCGTACCGCTGGAGGGCGGTGGCTGGGGCCCGGGGCACTGGAGGAGGCTTCAATTGCTGCTGCACTCTCCTCCTCCTCCTCGGCTAGGACCACCAGCCGCCGGTATTCCTGCTGGATTGCCTCCAGCTTCCGGCGCCGTGCCTTGGCGGCCAACTCCTTGCGGTTGATTTTCGGAGTAGCTGTGTATCAAAAAGAAAAAAACACGACAATTGTAAAATATAGTCTTAATAAAACAGTAGGACAAGGTAATTATTTATACACATAGTGGCATGGTAGAGTAGCACTATAAAATAAAGCACAGTAGTACATAACATTTTAAATGTCGCCCGTCCTTCTTCCTTCCACCTGTCTTACACTTTTTAGTTGAACAGTGCACCAGGTGCTCTTCTCCATAAAACTTTCAAAGCGGAGTTGAAATCAGATAGATGAGGCCATTGGTTACTCAATACTCTGGCTCCTAGTCCTATACCAATTAAAGGGAATTCTAGTCTTCTAGTTCACTCTTCAAACGTCCCCAAGAACTCATACTTACTTACGACATCGGATAGCGGGCGGACTTTGTCCGCCCGCCATCCGACTGCTAAAAAGGGTGGGGGTCCCGTGGGGACAATTAATTAGGATGATGCGCCCGGCACAGTGGCGGGCGCACCCTGTTATTTTAATTTTAAATTCTGGTTGGCTTTGCTGAAAGCAATGCTAAAATGTTGTGCTGCTTTTCCAAGCACAACATGACGGGCCTCGCACGGAGCCTGTCACGTTTTGCTTTGAAAGTCGGGGGGTACCATAGCATCGGTAGGTACCCTCCATGGGGGCCCCCAAGCATACTCTGCAATGTGTGCATGCCTTTCCGTGGCGGACGGTAATGCCGCCACGCAAAGGCATTCCAAAATGCAGATTATATGGCTGCCGGTGTGGTGAGAGAGACACCACCGCCATATTGAACCCTTTTCCGCCTAGACATGTCTGAATATTTTCTACAGGGATGGCGGGAGGTTTGCCCCTGCTGTGACGGCAGTGAATTCCAGCCAGCCCGGCGGGGGCAATACGCCCACCATCCTAATGGGGCCCTAATTCACAACTTTACAGTATACATAGACATACAGTACACCTTTGCAGTGAGTGTGCTGTCAAGTTCAACAATAGTTAAAGATTATGAATCTAACTTACCACCGCCTGCCACTGGTGCTGCCACTCCCCCTCCGTTGCTATCTGCAACTGCCGCATCCTCGCCCTCGGCGTCGCCTTCGCTGGCCCCAGCAATGGTGGTCGGTAGTGCGCCTAGAAAACATTACACATTTATTAGGCAACATATACACCTCCCCCCTATTGATCAGTAGCAAGGTTGAAAAATGAGTTAATACTAACATAAATCACTAGTACAAATCAGGTAGTAGTAGAGTAGACACTAAGTTATATGATCATTGTAGCATTTGCTTGATTAGCCCTAGCCATGCACATGTGACGTTACCTTTACCTTGCAGCTTCTTAAGACACCTTTGAGCCCACATGACCTGCCTCACACTGCTACTGTCTAGTCTACGCGCTGCGTACAGGCGGTCAACAAACATTAACCAGCCACTTTTTTAGGAAGAACTGGTGTACTACTGTTACTGTTAGTCCATATTGCTTATCCATAGATGCTACACTTTTTGGCACGGCTGAGAAATGCTTGCAAGTTGCAATATACTAACGCACACCATTTCTTTTTTCGCATTACAGACGCAAGATTCGCTTCTACGAACCAGAGCTTCTGAACGATGCACCAACTACCAGTACTAGGTTCTTCTGAGGTGAGGGGTCCCTTCACTCACATCTTCATTTATAAATGTATATAAACTAAATTGCTATGGGATGGTGGTGCTGCCTTCCACCACTTCAGTTATCATGATTTAATTCCCAACTGTATTAGTGTAACAATGTATTTTGTTTTAATGTTATTGATTTGCCGGTTGGTGCTGCTAAGATAACAGTGTACAGACCTTCTCAAATTGAAATAAAAATTTTAAACTTACATAGACTTCGTGGTATTTGGTGTGGAGTGGACTAACTTACACGATTGAGCAAATTAAAGTAAGGGTGTGCATGTGAATTGCTTCCACGACAGAGGTTGGGTGTGTTAATGTTCTGGGTTGTCTACTTGTTGGTTGTCTTGGGGGGAGGGTTCCGAGACCTAATAGGTATGACAAGACAGTACTATAGTCAAGCAGTGGAATTGTGGTGGGTGCGGAATTTCTGATTGAGGTGTGCAAGGAAGGTCCAACCTACCATCACCAACATCCTATTTTCTGGTGCAAATGTATGTGCAAGATCCCTACAACAGTTGTATGTCCTATAGGGTATCATATCAAAATATTAAGAAATCTGGTAGGGCTGTTGCTGTGAATTTTCAAAGCCTAAACATCAACAAGAGTAAAAAGTAGTACAAGACAACGACCCAACGGATTGTACGAGCTACTGGTGAATATGAGTTTTATATTACAACCTTTCACAAAGAGTGCCACTGGGCAAGACTAGCTACTACAGTACAGACAGACAGACTGATAGTATGTAGTAGTACTCAGTCATCGTAGCGGAGGCAGGGATAAGCTTTTTGAAACCGTACAGATCGAAGGATAATTGGTGGTAAAAAAATAGCATTTGGAAACACACTATAGTTCGGGAGAAATGGGGCAGTAAAAGTTATGGAATAAGAAATATTATTAAAAACAAGAAGACTTACTGGGGCCAGCAGAGGAGCCCTCAGCGGTGTCCTCCTCGTGGTGTTCCTGTCCCGCCGACTGCCCAGTCCCTGCCCGTCTGCCCCTGGGTGCTGATGAACAGGAAAGATATAAGAAAGACAAACATTGATGGATGGTGTCAACTTAAGCAAATACAATTTTTTTCAACAACGGTCAAAAAACACTTATCTAAACAATTGCAATAACTACATTGACCGATCTCATCTGGTCAACATGTAATATCGGGGGATTCGCAGTTCGACTACTTAAGTTACTATTTATCAACAGTAATCCATTCTTCCATTCTGATTCCAGAAAACTAAGTTACAAGTAAGCCTAAGTATTAGTACAACCTACCACCCAACCTAGCCCACCTATTCCAGGCATGCCAATTGTACATTAAGTATGCATTTCGACTGTATTCCTCAACAATGTGTATGATCCAATCATGGAGGACACATTAACATGACTACATTTTTTGTATATACACAATTTTGGTTTGATTGATGCTCATCTGCTACTGCTAAGTAACTGCAAAGCCTACCTCCACTCATTGAACAAACTAGAAAGGTTCTAAAGACTGGCGTACTAGCAGCACGTCACGTAACTGAGTGAGGGGGCATCACGCATACCACTAACCAATTAGAAGCTCATACAAAGTACCTAAACCTATGTATCAATCCGCCCCTATCTATTAGTGACAGGACAAAGTAAGGAGTGGACATGAGTCACTGTAGCATTACGTAACTTAATTTCTCTAAAATAAACTCGTAAAGAATCACGCTAAGCAAGCGCAAACGCAAAGCTGCAAACAAGTAAGATTAGTAGTAGCGCAGAAGAGCACCTGTGTCATAATCACAGAAGACTTTTAAACATTATTAACCTGGAATGTATTGCAAGCAGCAACATTCTATCTGGTTGGAAGGAAAAAAAGATATTCGCAATATATAACATAGAGCAGAAGAACAGACACAAAGTTGTAATAATTAAATAGGTACTCACCAAGCCCCGGGACCTCCACTCCTAGCAGGTCCAGCAGGTCCTGCTCACGGTCCAGGATGTCGGACCACCGGTGCGTCAGCTGTGCCTGGGTGCGCCGGACCCCAGAGATGCGAGACACTGCCCGGCGCACCTTCCCCCACCGCTGCCGACGCTCCCGGAGGCCGTACCCGGACCCAGGCCTGCCACCTGCTGCCAGGGTTGAGGGGAGGTGGCGCTGCACAAAGAAAATTAGTGCAGCCAACTCCGCCTCCCCAAATAAGGCCCGTGCATGCACCCCTTGTGGGCGCCGCCTTCCGCAAGGAAGGCGGTCGCGGCTCTGGCTGCGCCGGCGAACAGCCCTGCCCTTGGACATGGTTCTGGGGACGGGGCGGGAAAGAAAAGGTAAAATAAATAAAGGAGTAAAGGAAATAAATAGCAGGCAATACAAAGAGAAAAAGTAGCTAAAAAACAAAAAAAAAGGTACACAAAAACCAAAAATATAGAGGCAGGAAAATAGTTAGAGAAATAATAAGTAATAAAGATCCGAAAAAAGTGGCTATAAACAAAGGATTGAAAAGATTTAGGGAGGATTGAAAATCAGGCCCCAGAACCATGCAATAGAGTGGAAAACAAGATGGCCGCGCCCGTTGCGACCACGTGGGCAAGTTCGCGCGATATTTTCTCCCTGAGCAAGCAAAAAGCAACGCGATCAAGTAAAAGCGATCGCGAACAGGAAATATCGACCGCGAACATGCATTGCGCGACCCGGAACAGGAAGTAAACAACGCCAGAGGGCGGGACAAGTGAAAACAAGATGGCCGCGCCCATGAGCGACCGCATGGGTAAGTTGGCGACCCGCGAACACGCAAAAAATACCGCGAACAGGCGGCAAAAAACTTCCGCATCTTCGCGATATTTCCGGCGTGTTTGCGGAGATTTTCTGCAATCTCGCGATAATTTGCGGAGGTTAATTCCGCAAATTCCGCCCACCCCTACATAAAATGTCAGTCAAAGCACTCATCCAGGAGGTGCCAACACATTGGAACTCAACTTATTACATGCTTGATCGTCTGTTTGAGCAGTACATACCACTCAATGCTTATGTCATGCGAAGATTAGGGGATCCTACTGTGAGAGGCATGACCGTTGAGATGGGTCAATGGGACCTCGTTAAATGCCTGACAGAGATGCTACTTCCTTTTGAGGTCTTCACATGTGAAGTCAGCAGGGAGGACTGTACTATGGGCCAAGCTATCCCATTCTTGCACATGCTAGATCAACAGCTGAAGGAGGTGTCTGAAACGTACGCAGGTGTGGATGACAAACAAGACGCACATTATTTGGCGGAATCCTTAGCCGTTCGCTTATCTGAAAATACAAGGATTCAAATTAACATAGTGTCACATCCACATTACATTACTGCCGCAATTTTGGATCCACGGTACAAAACATTTCTGAACAGTAATGCAGTAATTCCTTTTTCAGAAGTGGATGTTGCCAAGTACAAAACTTTGATAGCTGAGCAAGCCATTGACTTTGAAAACGAACGGCTGGTAATTAGAGGCCCCCCACCCCAGCCCAGAACAAGTACTCCAGGGCAGATTCCAGAGTCAAGTTCTACTTCAGAGCGTGAGGGCAGTGCGTTTGCCTCCCAGCAGTCACCGACACCAACACTACCAATAACATCAACAGCAAGAACAGGATCATCCACACTACAATCTGCAACTAATTGGTTTCTACTGCAGGGGTATGGTAAGTCCAGAGCTGATGCAATGGCAAAAGAGGCCGAGCACATCGGAAGACCCCTGAGCATTGAGCGGATGGTCCAGGCGTATCTGGACGACCCAACAGAGGTCTTCATGGATGGAAATCCATTTGTGTATTGGTATGGGAAAAGAAGCCAATGGACAGTGTTCAGCAGGCTGGCGATAAAGTATCTGGCTTCCCCTGTCTCAAGTGTCTCTTCTGAGCGTGTTTTCAGTGCTGCTGGTGCCATTGTAATGGTGGAAAGGACCAGTCTCTCTCCCAAAAGCGTGGAGAGGTTAACCATGATCAAAATGAATCAGCACTTTATACCACCGGACTACAAAATACGTGAATCACAGCAGGAAGAGGAGAGCGTCTTTGATGACATAAGTAGTGGGTTACATGACCTATTTTTGTCCGAACCACCAGTGTTTGAGGACGAGCTCCTCTTCCCTGACAACTAGGCTTTCAAATTGTTACTTTCTACCTTCATTTATTTGTGTGTATCTGTCTTTTTCTGCTTCAAATTAAATTACAACAAATGAATCCATCACCACGTCTTCTCTTTTTGTTTCCCTATTGGAATACATTTCCCTCAAGCCAGACATTGGATGGAGAATAGTACAGGAAAAAGTGTTGCCTCTAACAGTCCCTCCAGAAGAAGTGGAACGTGACTATAGGTATCCTCCTTTTGTTTACGAGCCAAAACTCGTCCCTGTCAGAAATAGGCTACCGCCTCGGCAGATATAAAAAAGCTCATCAATGTCAGAACAGAAGGTACTTGGCAGAGAAAGACAAGAGACTCTTTGAAGAAACTTGCTGACATGTCACATTTCTGCAAACTCAATTCAATTGAACAATGACCGCTACCCAGGCCGCGGCCCATCTCACAGCACTGACCATGATGATGTGAACCAACTTCAACAAAGAAGTGCCACAGATGAGTAAGAACACTGAAACAGCGACTAACACTCAAAATGAATGTGGAGTAATAATGAGGCCACTGGCTCGGTAAAAAAACACACACCTTTCAGAAAGAACTAGGCATCTGACAGCAAAAGAGAAGAGCAAGACAGGTAATGAACTAATGTTGGCAATACATGCGTTGTATGCAGACTCAGAGTGATTGCTGTTTTTTGTGTTGATGTTGATGACGCTGTGCATGAAGTCGAACTGTACTAATAATTAATCTAGCAACAAAAAGTGACTCAAGTGACAGTCAATGTTTCCCTTCTTGTTGTATAATAACCAAATTGTACTCCTACTACTGCAGGCCAATATCCGTTGCAATTTATAATATGGAACACTACAGAATGAGTTGGAGTTGGCCAACACGTACAACACCATGATGATGACCATACTATCTTCGCAGTCAGTCAGTTGGATCGGAGATGATTGATGGAATAACTCGGGGCATTTCAATTCAGGTGGCATAAAAGGTAAACAAGCCAACAACCACAGCACACCTACATGTCTGTGTAGTGATGGAGTTGAATAGTCACAAGTATACTAGTGGAGGTATGACTGACAGCCGTGTGTTGATTTAGTTACTTACTTTGGGAAATGCTATGTTGCTGAATATAATGTGTCCTCCTGTAACTGTTTCTGGTTAAAATGGCGCTGTAAACAGAGTTGTTGCTTAAGAAAAATTGTACTTCTACTGCAGGGCCATCCATTGGACACCATGATCATGATGACCACATATACTCTTCGCAGTCAGTCAGTACTTAGGATTGGAGATGATTGATGGAATAACTGCGTTTAATGAAGTGCCATAGAAGGTAAACACAAGTCAACAAGAACCACAGCAGACCTACATGTTCGTATAGTGGTGGAGTCGAGTGCAGTGGTATGACTGACAGCTGTGCATTGATTTATTCACTTAAATTTGGAAATGCTAGGTTGCTGTATATGTGCTTTGTCTAAATTACAGCTAAATGGAGGTTTGGTTACGGCCTGGTGCCCTTGGGCATAATCTGTCCTGTTGGTGTATCTTAAAAAATGCTGTAAACAGAATAGACAGACATGATGTATCTATCCATGCCTCCTCAGTCTAAAAGTGTTCTCTCTGTCTTGTTGCACTCCACCGTAATTGATGCATTTATTTTATTCATTGATTTTTCAATGTCCCATTTGTTTTCCATTTACACTTACAGGCCGGATTTTACCCTGTGCTATACTTGGAAAAACAACGCACACTTACCTTCCCAATGACTCTACATATGCCAGGCAGGCAGTGGCATCTCCCAAAATTGATGGACGAAGCATCCGTGGAAGGGACTGAGGACCAAGAGGAATGCTGAGATGCAACTCCCCATTTGACCAGGATAACACAGTAACAGTATCAACTTTCTTCATCTTTGAAACAATTTGATTAACTTTTTTGTCTTCAATCATTAATACCGTGTGTTGTTGTTATTATTAATTATTTTTGCTCTCTGCTTATAAGTTATAATTCATCCCTACAGCTATTTTTAAATTTTCTTTGCCATCTTTAAAAGTAAGCCCGGTACAACAGAACAGAACCCAAACTGTATGTAATCTGTTATCTGTGTCTCTCTCTTTGAGGGCAGACAGGCAAGTCTAAGTGCCTAATATTTATATTCTGATGACCTGAACTGTCTAATTGTCTAGTAGTAGTAGTTAGTAAGTTTTACTTATCATTAACCATCAAGTTATCATAATCATGCATGCATTTCCTTTTTCACCCTTAACACATTTATGGATATGGTAGTCTACAAAGATTTTGCTTTCTTTTGTTGTTTGTCCATGCGTACTCTTTTTCTTTGTCAAACCTTTCCCAAACCCCCCCTTCCCAACCATTTATCAAGCCCTAACCCACTTCCCCCAGGCTGTGGGATTTATTGAGGTGTGACTACATTAAATGTACACCAATAATTGATCACACGCTTGCTGGGGCAGGCGTGGCAAAAGCAACACTAATTCAATTGCAAGGCAGGGGGAGTATCTTCTTCTGCTTGCCCACCCATGATAAGTATATTTGCGAGTTAATTTTTTTAACAAAGGGACCTAATCAATCATCATTAATTGCTGGCATCGATTGTCATCCTTCCTGCTCTTACACACAGCACTAAAGGTTACGCTTGTGTCTAGTGTAGGCCTAGTTGAGTGACTCGAAAACAATGATTTTATAACTTGTTGTACTAGGCTATCCCCTCACCCATTATGTTTTATTTAATTCGCTCTACTACTCCTCCCAGAGTCTCTCTCAGGCGACTGACTGACTCTTTTTCTTTTTTATGTAAATGCTACTGCCAGTGTCTACTACTACTACCACCACAACCATGGCATCTGATTCTGCATTCTCTTCGGAAACCCAACCTGCATCGTCATGCAGCCATCGCTGTGTCTAACTTAAACATCAATAACAGGTAAGAAAAGAACAGATATTTGGGGGAGGTATAATAATGGACTAGAAGGAGAGACTGACCGTACTAGTAGGACAAGTCACTTAGTGAGGGGTACCGCATCTATCTGTTTGTGTCTTACAAATTCAGCCAATTATTTAAATCAAACACTGGCTGTGGCCATGCAGCAGCAAGGAAACAGTGTGACGTAAAACAGTAACCCCACCAACAAAACATTAACCACATCGTATGTAAAGTATACATATATATAATTTAATCCCCTAACAAAATTAAACTATGTAAAAAATCCCACAACAACACCTAACCAACCCCTCTCTAACCCCAACCAATGTCCAAAACTTAAAAGTCCCAAAAATCCAATGTCTAATTGTGAAAAACCCCAACGTCCGATTCCCACCCACCAAAAGAAGCTATAAAAAAGGGGCAATTTAACAGGGTCTTTAGCGGCGGGATAGTCTTCTAATGTCTTTCTCAATGGCCTTGAACTTTTTCTTCAACTCCTCTACCTCCTCCTCCAGTTGCGCATTCCGAAGGAGCATGCGGCACGCATAGGCCCTGCAGTTACATCCACAGGGGGCAGCAGTAGTGCTGGATGTTGTAGGCGGGTGACGATGGGTGGCTGCCTGACCACGGCGCCAAACAACTGGAGGGGTCTGGCTGGGGCCCGGGGCATTGGAGGAGACGGCAGCTGCTGCCGCCTCCTCCTCCTCTTCCAGAGCCACCAGCCGTCGGTATTCTGCACAGATGGCCTCCAGCTTCTGGCGCCAGGCCATGACAGCCAACTCCTTCCTCGTTGGCTTTTGAGGAGCTATATCGAGAAAGAAAAAAATAATATTTTACCAAAACTCTTAGCAAAACAGTAACACAAAATTAATTCAACACATAGTGGCATAGTACCTGTAGCACTAGCAAGCACAGTACATAACATTTGTGATATGTCTCTGTCCTCCCACTTCCTCAGCCTCTAACATTTGTGGGAGTTTCAGGCATTATACTAGCACTATGGCTCAGTACACCAGTCTTCTTTTTCTCTTTAATTTAGCGAAATTACATAACCTTGTTGTAGCCGGCATGCCAGCTCAGTCAGCTTGCGCCCAAGACAAACATACTTGAGTATGACTCATGATACAGACTCACGTTAGTTCTATTTACTACTCTCTGCAGGTGGGGAAGCTCGTAATTTTCAATTACAGGTGGTACTGGACATAGTCTCTCTGTTACTTTAAGGGCAATTGCTAAATTTCACTTTCACCCTGCCCAGACCACTACTAAAAGGCAGATTATTTATCAGATCCAATGACCATTGCTTATATATGGGATGACATGAGGTACTTTATTTTGATTGATTGTGTAACCAACAGATAGGCCACCCCCCATAGCAGGCTGGCTGACAGTAAAATTAACATAGGTAGGGAGTGGTCCTCTGAGTCGGAGGAAGGTGTTGATAACTACATACATAGACAATATATATATATGATGTGCTTGCAAACTACTGTGAGTCAAGGGAGTATTCTGAATACAACTTATATTCCCCTCGGCTTTGCTACAGTGTTGCGGTTTCTTTTACATTCTCTTCAAAGACTCTGGTCTGCATACAGTGACAGTCGCCACCTATGCTATCTATGATGAATACATCCAGGCATCCATCCATTGAAAGTAAACGTCTAACATTCTTCTTAATCTCTCAACAAACCTTAGTTTGTTTCACCAACAACCACCCATGCATCCTTGCTTGCCTTGGCTTTGAGTTTGACTCAAACACCGCTGACGATTCTTGCTATCCTATCCACTGATATGGATTGGGCACCCGTGCAGGCATCTTTTCTTTGACCTTCCACCCATTCCTCAACAACCCATGAATCTGATTCCTATCAGCCACCTATGCATGCTTCCAAAGTATCCTTCTCTGCCAGTCATATTACATCTTGCCCGTCCTTCCTCCTTCCAACCTTCTTTCCCTTTTTGTTCAACACATCCATCAAGGTCATCTTATCTGATCTGACTTTTAGACTTCTCCATTTTACTTTCACAGCTAAGTTGGAGTCATATAGAAGAGGCCATTGGTTACTCAACTCACGCTGCTAATGCTATTGCTGCTAATGCCATTGCTACTGAAAGGGTGTCTTCTTCAACCATTGTCTAAAGTTCACTGCAACTTCATACTTACTAAGTCTCAACAGTACAGTGAGTGTACAGTACACCCTTCCCGCTAGTGTAATGTCAATAAGTATGGAACATATTATCTTACCACCGCCCGCCGCTGCTGCTGGCTCACCCCCTGTACTAGCATCTGCAGGTTCCGCTGCTGCATCTCCTGCTCCCTCCGGAATGGCCGCATCGCCACTGGCCCCAGCACTGGTGGTGGTTGGTAGTACGCCTAGAAAAACATTACACATTTTTAGATGACATATACACCTCCCCCTATTCATTCTTTTTCACTAGCAAGATTGGAATTTTTTTTAATACATACATATACAACATACATCACTAGTCGAAATCGGGTACTAGAGTTGAGTAGACACTAGTAGTGTTATTATGGTCCCTAGGGTCATTTTAGTCTACTCTACTCTTTGCAAAGTTAGCCTGAGCCATGCACCATTTTAGCTTCATGTCTTTTGCGCACGTTACCTCGCAGCTTGTTGTGTAAGACGCCTTTGAGCCCACATGAGCTCATACAGCTACTGTCTAAGCGTTGCGTACAAGAGGTAAAAAAAAAGCCACTTTCTGGTCAGTCTGTATTGCTTAGCCAATACCATAACATGCTACACTTTTTGACATGACTGAGAAATGCTTGCATTATACTATCTAACCCGCACTATTTTTATCATAACAGGTGAAAGATTCCCTTCTACGAACGAACAAGAGCTTTGCAGAGCTTATGATGTAACCAGTACTTTTACGGTCTAAGGTGAGGGGTCCCCCAGAATTCGCACAGAGATTGTTTGACTCTTCGTTGGACTTGTAACAATGTTTATTGTTTTAATCGTATGCATTTAGTTTTTTTAGCTGGCTCGTATAGTATAATGATTTGAATTGTAGAACAACATACAGAGCTTGTTATTTTAAAATAAACCTTTTGAACTTCAACTTACACAAAGACTCTGTGGTATTTGGTGTGGTGGACTTACACGAGTGAGTGAGCGAAAGGGCGTTATTATGTTCTGGGTTGTCTAATCATTGGGTATCTTCGGGGGGGGTTCGGGGACCTAATAAAAGAGTATCAGTCGAGATCGAAGAAGATTTGGAAAAAAAAATAGAATTAGGAAACATAAATAATAGTTCTGAAAAAATAAGGTGCAGTAAAAGTTAGGGAAATACAATTATTAATATAACCACTGGAGGACTTACTGGGGCCCTCGGTAGAGGAGCGCTCCTGGCCATGGGAGGCATCTTCATCTTGTCCTGCCGCCTGTGTCCTCGTCTTCTTGCCCCTGGGTGCTGATCATGTAAGATATAACAACGAAAGAGACACACATTAACGATTGATGTACTGTGAAACAAATAAAATATTTAAAAAAACACTCCAAAAACATTTTAGGAAACAACAATTGCAATAAAATTGACCTATCTCATCAGATCGACTAGTAGTGTTATTGTGGGATTTACGGACCGTCTACTTATTGTTTATGAACACTAATCCAGTGTTCCATTCTGATTCCAGAATACTAACTAAGCCTATGTACCACGTGACCTAGCCCACATATTCCAGACTGGCCAATTTTTCAATAAGTCTGCATTTAAATTTTAGCAGTCAAAAATGCATAGGTGTAGGACATATGCATAAATTTGTGCATACACCAAATTGTTGGTTGCGTCTGATGTTCTGCTAGTGACACTGCTAAGCCTTACCACTCATCAAACAAACTACAAAAGATTCTACTAAGGACTGGGGTAAGCAGCACTCAGTGACAGAGAGGATGCATCACACAGACCTCTAAAAAATGACCAACTAATACTAACTAAACCTATATCAATCCATCCACTACTATCTCTTCTTACTGACAGGAGGACAAAGGAAGGACTAGAGTCTCTCTAGCAATAGCATTACCTAACTCAAGTTCTCTAAGTAAACTTTTACATAATCAGCCCAAGCGAGCGCAAAGTTGTAAACAAGTAAGAGCAACGCCGAGCACCTGTGTCCTACAATCACAGAAGATTTTAAAACGTAATTTACCTGCAATGTAAGCACCAGTATTCTTGCTATTCGGAATAAAAATATACACAATACTTATATTACTAGTATATTAGCTACTCAACAAGCCCCACGACCTTGACACCTAGCAGGTCCAGCAGGTCCTGCTCCCGGTCCAAGATGTCAGACCACCGGTGGGACAGCTGGTGATGGGTGCGCTTGACCCCAGACTGGCGAAACTCAGCCCGGCGCACATTCGCCCACGGGCGGTGACGCTCCTGGGTCGGGTACCCAGAGTCAGGCCTGCCGACTGCTGCCAAGGTCAAGGGGAGGTGGTGCTGCACAAAAAAAACAAGGGCGGCCACCTCCACCTCCCCAAAAAGCTCCCGGGCCTGCACCCCTGGTTGGCGCAGTCTGCCGCAAGGCAGGCGACTCTTGGGCACAGGCGCCTTGCCCTTGGAGCGGCCATTGGTAGTACTATCCTTAGGCATGTTTCTGGGGGTGAGCGGGAGGCACAAAACAAGGCCGTCTGATCACATGGTACAGGAAATCCCTCTGGTGTGGGCACCAGAGGTGATTCCCTTCTTCCCCCAACAGCCTCAGGAGCTGGGGAAGAGCTGTTGTAACAACGCGTAGTCATTACAACACATTTTTTTACAATGTATGTGCTTTTACCACGCATGCTTTTACAACTAATTTAGTTGTAAAGGTTTGTGTGGTAAAAGCACATACCTTGTAAAAAAATGTAGGTGATCCACATTGTTGGGAGGAAACAGAGGCTCTTCCATTTCCTCACAACGATGTGCACCACCCCTCAGATGACCAGAGAGAAGCAGGAACAACGAGGAGAGAAAGGAACCACAAGAAGGGAGAGGTAAGAGGGTTTGATCCTCGGGTAGGGGTTACTTTTTTAGGGTAAAAGGGGGTGGGAGTGTGTTTCGTGCAGGGTTCTATTTTAGGGTTTAGCATAGGATTGGGTGGGTCATGCAGGGTAGTGTTTTAGGGTAGGGAGAAGACTGAGGGTCAGGGGGAGGGTTGTGCAGGGGGTAGTGATTTAGGGTTTAGGGTAGGGTCCGGGGCCGTAGTGTTTTAGTGTAAGGATAGGACTGGGGATCACGGGGAGGGTGATGCAGGGGTAGTGTTGTAGGGTTTAGGGTAGGGTCGGGGGTCATGCAGGATAGTGTTTTAAGGTAAGGAGAGGACTGGGGGTCTTACGAGGGTCGTGCAGGGTAGTGTTTTAAGGTTTAGGGTAGGGTCAGGGTCATACAGGGTAGTGTTTTAGTGTAAGGAGAGGACTGGGGTCAGGGGAGGGTCATGCAGGGTAGTATTTTAGGGTAGGGAGATGACTGGGGGTTGTGGGAGGGTCGTGCAGGGGTTGTGTGTTAGTGTAGGAAAGGATTGGGGGTTGAGGGGTCATGCAGGGGTATTGATTTAGGGTTTAGGGTAGCGAAAGGATAGGGTCTTGGGGGGTCATGCAGGGATACTAAATTAGGGTTTAGGGTGGGTAGTTTACCATACCTTGGATACTTTTTCCAAGAGTATACCTTTACCACGCATGATGGTAAAGGCATATTCGTGGTAAAAGTATGCGTTGTAATGGTAGGTCGTAGTGAATGACTATGCTTAGTAATACCTACATTGTAATGACACGTGTGGTATTAGTACACATTGCAATGTGTCATATTTACTGGGAACCCCCATAGGCAAGCGTGGCTACCTGTTTTTTAGGCACACATTTTGGCTGTTTCAGTGATATTTTTATTCTCATCTGCACCGAAGCAGGGGCAGAAAATCACTAGAAACCAGGGAGAGTTTATTTGTGTGTAAAGTGGAGGTTGGGTGTGAGGTATCATTCTACTCGGGAGAACAAGGGGAATGCTGGGTGGTAGGACATTTGTGCCGGCACAGTGATCCCACACAAAAAGGTGTGGAGAAAGTGATGTTTTCAGCTAAATTTGAGGTTTGCAGGGGATTTTGGGTTGGAAAACCTTGGGGGAATCCACACAAGCCATTCCTCTCTGGACTCCCTAGGGTGTCTAGTTTTCAGAAATGTGTGGGTTTGGAAGGTTTCCCTAGATGGCCACGAGCCTGGGGCTAACAAACCAGGTGTCCCCCCTGCAAAACCAGGTCATTTTATGATAGGTAAATTTGAAGTCTCCGCAATACGTTTTGGGCCCTTGCCTATCGCGGGTACTTGACCAACCCACACAAGTGAGGTACCATTTTTATCAGGAGTCCTGGGGGAACCCTGGGTGTTAGGAAATTTGTATCAGCCAGTGATCCTACAACTTTCCCACTTTAATCAGGAGACTTTGGTGAATGAGGGGTGGGTGGAAGTCTGTGGACCCACGCAGATTCCAGAACTTTACATCACAGAAATGTGGGGAAAATGTGTTTTTTTTTACAAAGTTTAAAGTTTTCAAGAAATTCTGGGTAACAGAACCTGGTGGGAGCCACACGAGGCACCCCATACTGGGATCCCCTGGGTGTCTAGTTTTCAAAAATGTATAGTTTTGCAAGATTTCCCTAGGTGCTAGCAGAGCTCGGGTTCAAAATCTACAACTAGACACTTTGCAAAAAGAGGGTAAGTTTTCACTGCAAGAATGTGGTGTGTCCATGTTGCATTTTGGACCACTTTCTGTCGCAGGCACTAGGCCTATCCACACAACTGAGGTACCATTTTCATCAGCAGATTTTGGGGAATGCGGGGTGGATGGGATTTTGTGGATCCACACAGATTTTGGAACTTTCCATCACAGAAATATGAGGATTTTTTTAAAACAAAGTTTGAGGTTTGCAAGGGATTCTGGATAACAGAACTAAGGGTGGGCGTAGTTCGCGAAGTAGTACTTCGCGAAGCTACGCAAAGTGAAGTTCGCACTACGCGAGCTACGCGTAGCACTTCGCGAACTGCGAAGTAACATGTTCGCACTGTGCAAGATGTTGTTTTCAATGATTGCACAGTGCGGACAAGCAACCGGCACTGTGCAATCATTGAAAATGGCATCTTGCACAGTGCGAGCTGTAGTTTTCTGCTGCTCGAGTAGATTTTTACTCGAGCTGCAGCTTTCTCAACGCGAACTGGTAGTTTCTCATCGCGAGCGGTCGCGAGCATACGCGACCCCTCGCAATGAGAAACCTGACCTTCTCGCGTTGGGAATCTCGCCGGGAGGTTTATTTTCCATGCTCGCGATCGCGAACAAGGAAAAAGTCTCGCCAGGATGTCATTTTGCTTGCTCGCGGTCGCCAACTTGACGTTGAGGACCGCGAGCAAGCAAAAAATGACCGCAGCACTACGCAACACTACGCTACGCGTGTTCGCACTGTGCTATGTGCAGTTCGCGTAACGCGAAGTAGCGCGAAGTAGCGCGAACTTCGCAAACTACGCGAGCGTAGCGTAGTGCTTCGCCCAGGCCTAAACAGAACCTGGTGAAAGACACAAAAGTCACCCACTCCTGGATTTCCCTGGGTGTCTAGTTTTCAAAAATGTATATGTTTGATAGGTTTCCCTAGGTGCCGGCAGAGCTTGGGTTCAAAATCTACAGCTAGGCACTTTGCAAAAAAAGGCTCCGTTTTCACTGTGAAAATGTGGTGTGTCCACGTTGCGTTTTGGACCGTTTCCTTTCATGGGCACTTGGCCTACCCACACAAGTGAGGTACCATTTTTATCTGAAGACTTTGGGGGATGCGGGGTGGGTGGAAGTTTGTGGATCCACACAGATTCCAGAGCTTTCCATCACAGAAATGTAAGGAAAATGTGCTTTTTTTTTTACAAAGTTTGAGGTATGCAAGGGATTCTGGGTGACAGAACTTGGTGAGAGCCACACAAGTCACCCCATCCTGGATTTCCCTGGGTGTCTAGTTTTCAAACATGTATAGGTTTGCTAGGTTTCCCTAGGTGCCGGCAGAGCTAGGCTTCAAAATCTAAAGCTAGGCACTTTGCAGAAAAAGGGTAAGTTTTCACTGTAAAAGTGTGGTTTGTCCACGTTGGTTTTGGGATTTTTCCTGTCAGGGGCACTAGGCCTACCCACACAAGTGAGCTAATATTCTTTCCAGAAGACTTTGGAGGATGAGGGGTTGGTGGAATGTTGTGGATCCATACAGATTCTACAACTTTCCATCAAAGATATGTGAGGAAAATGTGTTTTTTTATAAAGTTTGAGGTTTGCAAGGGATTCTGTGTAACAGAGCTTGGTGAGAGCCACTGAAGTTACCCCATCCTTGATTCCCCTGGGTGTCTAGTTTTTACAAATGTATAGGTTTGCGAGTTTTCCCTAGGTGCTGGCTGAACTAGGGTTCAAAACTAACCCCGGGTGTAGCACTACGCTTCGCCCACGTAGTGTACGTAGCGCTGCCTGCTTCGCACTTTCCGAAGTAGGCGAAGCAGGGCAGCGCTACGCACACGCCGAGGGCGAAGCGTAGCTGCTTGCCACCCGCCACCCACCTCCCGCCTGCCCTCCTTTTAATAATATAAGCAATGAAAAATAAATTAAAGTAAGTCGACTTACCGTAAGCGCGGCGTCTCCGGGGCTCCCTCTTTCTGTTTCTAATTTCTTCTGGCAAATGCGCATGCGCGGACACCCGCGCATGCGCATTTCTCGCGAGAAATGCGCATGCGCGGGCGTCCGCGCATACGCATTTGTCAGAAGAAATTAGAAACGAAGAAGAGGGAGCCCCGGAGACGCCGCGCTTACGGTAAGTCGACTTACTTTAATTTTTTTTTCATTGCTTATATTATTTAAAAGAAGGGCGGGCGGGAGGTGGGTGGCACGTAGTGGGGCTACGCGAAGCGCGTAGTGTGCGTAGATTTGGGCACACTACGTGCTGCTTCACGTAGCCCCACTACGCCCACTACGCCCACCCTTATTCAAAACCCATAGCTAGGCACTTTGCAAGAAAGGGGTCTGTTTTCACTTTAAAAATGTGCAGTGTCCACGTTGTGTTTTGGGCTGTTTCCTGTCACAGGAGCTAGGCCTACCCGCGCAAGTGATGTACCAATATTTATTGTTAAACTTAGGGAACATAGAATTATAGAGCAACTTTTATCACCTATTGACTGTCGATGCATTTCTGCCTTCCAAATGTAAGACAATGTTTAAAAAAGAAGTCACTTTGTAAAATATCCTATAATTCACATGCTAGTATGGGTACCTATAACTTTGGCAATGTGCAAATAGCTACTGTTTCTAAACTCTCCATTTTGTTCCAATTATGGAAATACATAGGTGTCTTTCATACCTATTTTTCACTCTGTATATTTTACCAAATGAATTGCTATATACCCAGTACACAATAAAAAATCATTGCAAGGCGCTGCTCAGTTATTGGCTCTGGGTTTCTCGGGTTCTTGGTGAACCTACAAGTGTTACATATCCCCACAACCAGAATGGTCCAGCGGATGTAACGGCATATTGCTTCAAAAAAACTGTCCTACTTAGAAGAAGTTAAAGGTGAAAACATTGGCACAAATGGCTGTTTTTCCAACTCATTTTCAATTTTTCTTATTTTCAACTGTTAGTTTCTATACAAAAAACCTTGAAGGATCTACGCAAATGCCCCCTTACTGAATTTTGAATTGTGTCTACTTTTCTGAAATGTATAGCTTTCCAGGACCCATTATTGCTTTCATACCCATTTCTACCACTAACTGGAAGGAGATTGAAAGCACACAAAATACCAAAAATAGGCTATGTCCCAGTAAAATGCCACAACTGTGTACAAGATTGTCAGTCCCTGAAAGCTCGGAAGATGCTGATTTCAGCACCACAAACCCTTTATTGATACCATTTGCAAGGGAAAAAACAGACGCTTCCTTCTGCACCACTTTATCCCATTTTCCCCCCCCCAAAACAAAATGTAGCTATATTTTGGCTAATTTCTGGTTACCCTCTGGAGAAATATACAAACCCTGGGTACCCTTAAAATCCCCATCATGTTGGAAGAAAAGGACTTAAATTTAGTGTTGATACCTTATGTTGTCAAAACGTTACAATGGCCTAAGCGCGAACTACCCCAGATAGGCTTAGCACAGGGGGAGAAGGCCTAGCAGTGAAAGGGTTAACCAATATCCCAAATTTTTCCAGTCAGATAATATACACCTTAAAACATCTGATTCCGAATCACTGGTGAGTAACAAGCCAATTTTTTGTGGGTCACAAAACTCAAAACAATAAGTAAAGGTGCCTTTAAATTATGTATGTATCTGCCATATTTGCTGTGCTTTAAAGATACGGGTCAAATGTCCAGGTATGTCTTCTGATAAAATTGCTGCCTATTTTTGAACAAGAAGATTGGTGTTTAGAAACTCGTTTCACTTTGCAGTCAGAGAAAGAAAAGTAAAGTGAATTTTGAGATAATCTTGCTGGGGTACAGCAAGTATGAAAGGAAAGGCTGTAGGATGTAAGTTTTTTTCGAACACACCGCAAAATGGACACAACTCTAAATGAACTGTGCACATTCAGCAGTTAAGAAAGGAAAAATGGAGCACATTTTTTGGATATTTGAAATGTGATGGACACAAAGATTTTAATGGGATCAAAATAATCAAGACACTTTACTTGGTGATGTACAGATGATAAATATTCACTAAAACCCAAATTCCTAACATGACTATTTGGGTGCAATATAACTGATGTCTGTGCAAATTTAGTCCCCATTTCGAGGAAAAATGTGATGCCTGTAAATGTTAGAGTGCTGCCACATTATGCTTTAGTTGCATTAAACTATTGCCTGTGTCATGTCCATTAAAGATAACTGGATCACAAAAGATTGCCATATTCAAATTTGGGTTGTTGTAAACAGTTTGAGAAGCTCTGCTTTAATAAAAATCATATTTGCATGTGTGTCAATGTGAAATACAAAAATATAGAGGTATAATTGATATATGATACATTGCCTGTAATATTGGATAGAACTGGATAGGATATAAGCATACAACTTGTAACGCCAGGAATAGGTAATGTACCTCTCAGAATGTTCCTACAGTTTGTCACATTGTCAGACAGAACTGCCTTAAAATTATTCAGTCCCTTTTGCTTCTGACTGAACATATGCAAGAAAATAATAATTCCTGACCAGTCAATTACTGTAGTAAAAGCACATTGTAGCAATTTTGCATTTTCTGCAGGGTCACCTACGATTGTTCATCATTTTCTTAACCTTTCTTGGCTGGTATTCTGGCTCTCTGCCATGTGACACAGTTAATCAGTTAGATAGTGACTGTGCTGTGTCCATGATATGGTATTGGTAAAATTGGTTTCACCCAATTGGCCTATTTAACTTTCCAATGGTTTCCCGGAAGACCACTGTGCTCTCTCAGGGCTGTAGCTTAAAGGGGCTGCACTAGCACCAAGCAAGGGAAAGTGCCTACACCATTTTGGAAAACCTTTTTTTATATCAAGAAGAGACCCCTTAAATTACAGTTAGGAGAAAATATCATTTAAAACATAAAGTTGTAAGCTAACAAAAGCACTGAAATTCCCCAGTTATAGTTGTCTCAAGTAACCATAACTCATGCCCTAAAGTAACTATAACACAAGCCTTTGCCATGCACAGTATTGTTATCAATGATCTAATTTCAGATGTCATAGGTGAGGCTGTATGACGGAACCACACATGCCATTACCACACAATCCTTTACAATGCTGTCATTACAATGCATAAGTCTTTAGCACTCATGCCTTTACCACGAAAATATTGACCACGGATATACCTTTACAGTGCATGACTTTACAATGAAAATGTTAGAATTTAACAGGTAAGTATAAACGCTTTGGTAAAGACATATTCCAGTATTAGCCAGTATTGAATTTTATCAACCTTTTAATTAATTAAAATCATTAAAGTAAAAACAAAACCGCTGTTAAAAAAAGAATAATACTTGAACTAAACAGTTCCTACCTCGTGCCCCCAGCACCCTCCCCTACCCATCCAGCCATATCCTGGCTTTGTCCTCAGCCGTTTATCCTTAGGCACATTATACAGTGCCCAGTGTTACTTGAAATTCCTTTTTGATTAAAACCAAATTGATACCAAATTTTTAAAATACTCAGACTTGATAGTTCTGATTAAAAGGGCGGCACTCCTCTGTGCCTGTTGGGAACCAGCTGGCCTGCTTCAGCGAGATTTGGCATGTCAGTTACAGGAGGAGGATTGCATACCTTCGAGTCCTTTAAGGCAATCCTAATCAGGTGCGTGAATTTCCCAAATCTTGCTAAATTCATTGCCTTTGATTTGGAAAAGCATAAGGCTGATGCTTCTTTGCAGATCTTTTCTCCATCAACAGAACAGATCAGACGAAGGAGGCGCCAACTTTCATTATCCAGTTTGGGTCAACAGCACAAGAGTTGCAGCCAGGATTCCTTGGAGAAAGAGCACAGCCTAAATTCTGTATTTTCTCCTTTACGTGCCCATGTTGGATTAAAATCAGCAATACGTAACATAGTAAGTCTCATTAAAAGTATTTTACTTCGGGCTTGCGGTGTCAGGGCCTTGCTTAAGTAGGGTTGGGCTTTTCCTTGCATGTATGATTTGTTCACTAGCTCTAGGTTAGGTCTTGAGTCGAAGGGCCTTAATGCCTTGAGCAAAGGATATTTCACAGACTTGTTTTTTACTGATTTCTTCCAGGCATAAAGTAGAATTTCCAAAAGCTGTAGGCTTGCTGGAGCTATCTTCAGTGTGTTAGTAGCGCGGCCAAGGCTGGCATGCCAGACTGCTCCCGCCTCTTCGAAGGGGGATCTCAATTCATACCTTAAGGAGTCTGCTGGAGCCCTCAAGAACCTTAGTTATATCTTTATAAGGTCCCCCTGGCACGTGGGATCCAGCCTACGGAGGCCAAGCACCAATCTCAGCCTTGATTTCCCAGCTGTCCTTGGAATAAGCAGCACTGATTTGTATGCATAGGCTTGGACTCAATTTAAAAAAAGCATCCAATGACCCAGGGAAGGTCAAGTGACCATAACTGGTAGCTGGAAGCAGTTTTGCTTTTAGAACAGTCAGTTTTGGTCCAACCGAAGGACTTAGCAGATGTTGGCTCAGTTATTTTAGCAGGTGCATGACATTGTTGGCCTTGGAGGTCAGATGTTTCAAATGGATGATCGCATTGTCCCATTCTGAGAGCCAGACGCCAAAATAGTTGTAGGAAGCCACTGTGCCAATTTACAGATCACCCAAGAGCCATTGTGCTTGCCTTTGGAGGTGGTATCTCCCGAAGATGATTACCTTGGTCTTCCCCTGGTTGACTGTCAGGGAGTTAGCCTTGTTAAAGTGATCCAACTAATGTAGGGCTCTTTAGAGGCCCAATTTGGTGTGATCCATTATTGCTGTATCATCAGCATATTGTAGTACCGGCAGCCTCACACTTCCCAGTCTAGGTGCTACTAAGTTGTCGCCTTGCAGAGCAGCCCCCAGGTATGCGGTGTACAAATTGAGGAGGTTGGATGCCAAAACACAGCCCTGTTTAAGCCCGTTCTTAGTGGCAACTTTGGGGATCACTGTGGAGGAGCTTGTTTTGACCTACACCCAGGTATCCTCATAAAGGGATCTTATTGCATTCAATAGTTTAGATGAAATTCCACAGTTGTCTAATTTCCACCATAGCCTTCTGCAATCCACTTTGTCAAAAGCTGTGCTGTAATCGATGAAACTGCAGAACAATGGAGGACTTTTCTTCTTCACTGCCTGGGTTGATAAATGAGCTAAAACAATGATGTTATCCAAAGTCGACAACTGTGACCTAAAGCTTGACTGATAGAAGGGGATAATACCTTTTTCTTGTGCCCAAGATTCCAGATCCTTCAGGAGGAGATGAGCAAAAGCCTTAGGTTCAAGATTGAGAAGGGCAATAAGCCTTTTTTAAAGATAGGGGCAAGTATAGATCCCCTCCAGAATCCGGTGTCCTAGCTGTAGAAAGGATATTGTTAGAGAGCGGGATTAGGATTGCTGCTGGGAAATCTGGCGCTATTTTAAATACTGGTACAGGTAATCCATTTGGCCCTGGAGCACCATCGTTCCTCATTTTCTTGAAGGTCTTGATAACCAAATCGGAATTTATCAGACCTGGTGACCTGCAGTGCTCCTCTTCCCAGGTCCTCTGATCTGTAGGACCAATGTCAAAGGGGACATTCGGATCTTGGAGGTTTATATTATTCAGCCGGCTCTGCCCCTCTCCCCAGCTCATCGCTTCAGAGCTACCTTTATTGGAGGGAGAGTACGAGTATGGTTGTGTTACGTGGTTTAACCAATCATGCTCCGCCACTCCGTTTTTCTCCTGGTGCCCATCGACTGCTCAACTGATTGATGTGCCTCCACAGCTCGGAAGGGTTCTTTTCCTTCAACAGAGCCAACCCCTTTTTTGTATGTTCTCACAGTTTCTTTCTTAAAGCTGACCCTAGAGCTGTAACCGACGGTTCCTCAGTTGGTATGCCCCCTCTTTTCCTTGCTTCTGAGGCCTTATGGAGGGCCTGTTTGCCTTCAAGTATGTCTTTTGGGTGGCGCTTGCTTCGTATAATTGATGGCACTTTGATGCACGGACGTTGATGCTGAGGGTTTCCCAGCTTCACTTTGAGGTCCTCTACAATGTTCTCCCAATCCTTTAGAGGTGATAGATGCATTGGTGGAGTGCCTTCCTGCTTCAGATCCAGCCAAGCTTGCATCTTCTCTCCTATATTTTCAGACCATTTTATCCTCAGGAGGAATTTATGCTTTTCTTCGTCTCTCGACTCTCCTATTGATTGAAAGATGGTAGCTGTTGGTACTTCAAGCTGGCATATGCGCAATAAAAGTTTTAGAGGCAAGTTATATATGTACATATATGTCGTGGCAAACTGCTCCTGCCAGTTCTTCTGACCGCATCCACCATGCAGGGTTGGTGCCGGTTTAGACGGGCGCAGGACCCGTCTATAATTTTCAAAAGCCTCGCACTGCCGTGCAAAGGAGAAACCTCACTCCAGGATTCAAAGGATGAAAATGTTTAATAGACTGACGCATTTCTACCTGTTCGGTCTTTGTCAGAGCCACTATCCCAACATGGAAGTGCTCTATTTTCTACAAACACAGTATGAAAACTATAATGAAAATGAAAAACAGACTAGTGGGAATTTCTACCTCACAAGATAATTTTCCTGGAGAGAAGATAGACGTGTTTAAACAGTCATATTAAATGTTCAAGAATATATATATATTCTTGGCCATCCTTTTTTAAATTTATTTTAGGGGGGCTGTGTGGCCCTCCTCCCGGGCCACTTCTGGCCCTGGGGACCCCATCCCCCGGGGCCTGGCCTCTCGCTGGTGACCATGGGGGGAGCCCCAATGCCCCAACGGTCCCTGCCGGCTCCCCACTTCCTGGCGGCATTGCTTTTCCACATGGGGAGCTGCAGCTCCCCGTGCGGAAAAGCAATCTGGTTTGGATTTTTGAAGAGAGAGCAGGTTTCCTGCTCTCTCTTTCAAAATCTAAACCAGTGTTTGCTATGACAGGGCGGGAGCTGCGAGGCTCCTGCCCTGTCATAAAAAACAGCAGTGTCCCGGGGTGGGGACCCCAGAACACTGCATGAGCCAGCCCTGGAGGGTGGCGGTCCCCAGGGCCATCACATGCTCCAGGAAGGGGGCCGCGTGCCCCATCTCCCAATGTCTACACAGCCCCAGGGAGGTGGTGGTCCCCGGGGCTTGGGGTTCCTTAACGGACCCTCAAATTTACATATTAGGTCCCCGGGGCAGCGGGGGGGCCGTGTGCCCCCATGCACAATAATTAATGAAAGCCTTGGGGGTGGTGGTTTACGGGGCTTGGGGTTCCTTAACGGACCCTCAAATTTACATATTAGTGCCCCGGGGAGGAGGCGGTCCCCGGGGCGTGTGGGTGGCTTGAGCCCCTCCACACCGGTATTTTTTTTTTCAAAGAAGCCTCGGGGTGGCGGTCCCCTGGGCAGCAGGGGGGCCGTGTGCCCCCATGCACAATAATTAATGAAAGCCTTGGGGGTGGTGGTCCCTGGGGCTTGGGGGGGCCTTTAAGGCCCCCTTTACATTAAAAAAGGAGCCACGAGGTGGCGGTCCCCGGGGCTGTGGGGGTCCCCCTGGGCCACTGCAAATATTTTTTGACATACCCCCAGGACTTGGCCCACCCGGGGGCTAATTAATAACGAAGCGCAGGAGCCCGCTCTTTGTTTTTTTATTTTCACGGCCGGATCCGCGGACCCTCCGTGCAACTCGCAAATCTTTTATAAAAAAATATGTTTTTTTTGGCCCTGGGTGGCCTTGTGGGACCCCCTAAGCAGGCCTAGGGGGCCAGGGTGTTTCTACCCTGCCCCCTTTTCTTGTTTTTCGTGTTTGTTTTACTGTTTTCTTGTGCCTCGGTTCTACCGAGGAACAAGATGGCTGCCAACACTTCCTGGTTTGAAGTGTTGACAGCCAATTAGAATGCAGCTTGTGATCGGGAGGGTGCACGGATCCACCGCGGCCATAGATAGCGAAAATTTTATTTTTTGATTTTCTCAGCAACTACTGAACGGATTTACACCATTTAAAAACAAGCATTGGCATAGCCAATAGGTCTCGCCTTTGGGACCTTATAAGTGTTTAGCTATGCAACAGTTGCATAACTAAATACTTATAAGGTCCCAAAAGCGAGACCTATTGGCTATGCAAAGCGTCCGGGCGGCCGCGAAAGTGAAAGTGATTGCGATCACGATCAAACATCAAAGCGGCCGTGCGGCCCCGAAAGTGAAAGTAATCGCGGTAAAGCGCGGCGCGCGCACCCGCGCACATGCACTGTAGCTCTATGCTGGCCTGGTAGCACTTTTTTGAGCCCTCTCAATAAGTCTCGCCAGACCAGCGCATGCGCTGGGTCAGGCGAGACCTAAATAGGTCTCTTTCTGAAGCAAGCACTACCTTTTTACCAAATTTGGTGTAATTCCGTTCAGCAGTTTCGGTTGTAACCGAGTCTAAAGTTTCCTATGGGAAAAATGATTTTCCGACCTCTATTCTTTTAATTTCTCAGAAACTAGTGAACGGATTTACACCATTTAAAAAAAAAAGGTATCTTTCTGAACCAAGGGCTACCTGCTTGTCAAATTTGGTGTAATTCCGTTCAGCAGTTCGGGCTGTAGTCGTGTCTGAAATTACCTGTGGGAATTAACATGGAGAAAACACATTTCGGGACCTCTTTTTTCTCGGCCCCTGCTTGCCGAATCACCCCGAAACATTCAAGATAGGAGCTGACCAGAGCTGGCCATAAGTTTTGAAAATTTTGTGAAGATTCGTCAACCGGCGCCAAAATTATTAGGAAAACAAAAAACGCTTTTTGAATAGAAACAAGTTCCTAACTATACCACCGAGTGACGACTGCCAGTAGGTAATATTTATATTACCTTGTAGGTTCGAAACGTGTCATGGCGGCCATGCACTGAAGAAATAACTTACAATCGCACTGAAGAAAGTGGAGTTTGTGCCTTTCTTGGTTCTGGGGGATTGGACCGTTGGGAGAGAGGAGTATGGAATACATATATATTTATATATATATTATCTACTGGCGACCGCCAGTAGATAGTTATAGTTAGGACCTATTTTCCATAGGAAATCCGCAACATTCTATTGGTAATTTCTTTGGCGCCGATTGATGAATCTTCGCGAAATTCTTGAAACTATTGGCCAGCTCCGCTCCGCTCCTACCCTGAAAGTTTCGTGGTGATTCGTCAAGCGGGGGCCGAGAAAAAAGGGGGGTCCCAAAACGCGTTTTCCCCATGCAATTTCCCATAGGATCTGTTGTCGCAGCTACAGCCCGAACCGCTTAACGGAATGACACTAAATTTGGCAAAGAGGTAGTCCTCAGTTCGGACTCGTGCCTTTTGCATATTTGGTGTGAATCTGTTAAGTAGTTCCTGAGAAAATTAGGGTAAAAAAGTTAGTGATATCTATGGCCGGGGAGGATCCGCGGAACCTACCCGCACCGTAAGCGAACCCTCCCCGAACGGAGCGCGCACCCTCCCGATCGCACGCTGAATGCTAATTGGCTGTCGAGCGTCTGTCTACATTCGAAACCAGGAACTGTTGGCCGCCATTTTCTGCCTCGGTAGAAGCGAGACTGAAGAAGCAAGGGGAATAAGTGCGTAAAACATATAAAGGGGGCAGAGTGGAAATACTCTGACCCTTTAGAGGTGCTTAGGGGGTCCCAAAAGGGCCCCCTGGGGCCTCCCTTTTTTTTTTTTTTAAAAGCAGCGAAATGCGCGCACGGTGCGCGCATCCTATCGCGTTGGATGCATGGATTCTCTCGCGGATCCAAGGAAAAAAAAAATGAAATTGTTGGGAGATAAAGATTAAGCTTAAGTGTTTTGTTCTTGAGTGGCTCTAAAAAGAGCTGTTGTGTACATTGATAGTTTTTGGTACTTATAAGTAAGTACCTATACAGAGTCTAAAGTTGTTGAGAAAGACTCTGTTTCCTTCATCAGTAAAGTGTACTCCATCTCTCCTATACATCTCTTGCATATGAAAGCGCAGATTGTTATTGTAAATGGACCCCATTCGGTAGTCTCGGAGAAAAGCAGAAACAGATTTATTCACATGTTTCCTAGCTTTCTCAATCTGTGGACAAAAATGATCGGACCAGTTCCATTTCTGCCTTTGGCATATGTTAGAATACACAAAGGCAGTTTTAGGGAAAAGTGAAATCAGTTGTGCAAAGGTGTTCTTCATAAGCATTTCCAGACCTACCCCAGTCAAAGTGCCTAGGTCATTGCCACCACAGTGCACTATTATGAGGTCAGGGTGTTGGATTTGCATGAAGGATTTCACCAATGGTATCAATTGGTGCCACTTTAACCCTCTCTGTCCAATCGATTTAATGTCTACATTTGGCAAACCTAGGTCTTTGTGAATGCCTTTGTTTTCTGCATACCTTTGGCTCCAGAAAATGTAGTTGTGTCCCACAATCCACACTGTAAGCATCTTGTAAGGAGGTCTGGATGCACTCAGATGGTCTCTGTAAATGAAATGGCAGTTTGGAAAGTAAGATGTTTCTAAAATGGTGGCTAAGATGCAATTTTGAAAAAAGACAAGAAATCATTGGTTGTTTGACAACCTTCTACACTGAAAAGTAGGGTGCATATTTCTGTTTTTTAAACGCTTGATTCTTATTGGTTAACAAAAACAGATTGTAAGGAACATTATATATGATAAGCTGATATGTTGAGAAGTCAAGCACACTTGCTGTTTTGATTAGCAACATTGTGTGTGCTGAACTTGTGACCTGTGTGCTCAGTACAGAGTTCCATGACCTGTTTCTAAGGTAACGGGCAGAAGGCAGATTGGGGGAAGGGTTGAAGTTTATGTCATTTGGAAAGGATTGAAATGTTTAACCAATAGAAATGTGTGTGTGCTTTTGAATTTATGTGGGAAGGAATGTGATTTGATGTTTACATGTATATGTGTGGAAAATGAGAGGGAAACTTTGCCATTCTTTGGTTTTGCTGACAGGTGCATAGTGCAGAGATTCTGTATAAGAAAATCTGGTGTGTGACTGATATCTGGTGTGTGACTGATATACTTCTTAATCTACAACACATCTTGAAAGGTGAGGTATTTAATTGTGAGGGGATGTATGTAGACTATTTTTATTTTAATCAGACTAAGGTATTTTTTCTGCTAAAGTGTAGGGAGTATTTTTTTTTCTCTACAATCTTCTTGACAGTGTGCGTGCATGTAGAAACCATTTTGTGATAAGGATTTGTGTTTTTTCATGCGTTTGTAGACAGATAACTATGCAGTTCTTATATTTTGGCAGATTTAGAAACCACTTATTGTTTATGAATTTGTGAAATGAGTTATGTTTCTGTAGCAAAATGTAGTACTCCTTGTAGATGAAGAAATGTGTTTTGGTATAGTGTAAGGGATAGTGTTGTTTGTCTAGAATCACACAGAGAGCCTGTGTGCATTTGGGAACCACTGTGGAGAGCGTTTGGTAACATCGTGCATTTGCTGACAGATAACTGTTTTGAAACTTGTCATGTTGTCAAGTTTTAGTAGCATTAGAAGACAGTTATGGCTTATGCTTTCATTAAATGAGTTAGGTATTGACAGTAAAGTGTAGTCGTGAAATATGTAGATTGTGTGCAGTTCCCTTACCATTTCCAGTGTAGTGAATGAGTTTTGGTAAACTCCTAGGAATACTGGTGCTTGTCTAGAATCACACTGTGAGTCTGTGTGCATTTGGGAACCACTGACAGAGAAGTGTTTGGTAACATCGTGCATTTGCTGATAGAAAACTGTTTTGAAACCTGTCATGTTGTCAAGTTTTAGTAGCATTAGAAGCCAGTCTTTGCTTATGTGTTGATTAAATGAGTCAGGCATTGACACTAAAGTGTAGTCGTGAAATATGTACATTGTGTGCAGTTGCCTTATCACTTCCACTGTAGTGAATGAGTTTTGGTAAACTCCTAGGGATAGTGGTGCTTGTCTAGAATCACACTGTGAGTCTGTGTGCATTTGGGAACCACTGTCAGAGAAGCGTTTGATAACATTGTGCTTTTGCTGACAAAAAACTGTTTTGAAATCTGTCATGTTGTGAAGTTTTAGTAGCATTAGAAGCCAGTCTTTGCTTATATGTTGATTAAATGAGTCATCCCTTGACACTGATGTGCTGTACTTAAATATGTAGATTGTGTGCAGTTCCCTTACCTCTTCCACTGTAGTGAATGAGTTTTGGTAAACTCCTAGGGATAGTGGTGCTTGTCTAGAATCACACTGTGAGTCTGTGTGCATTTGGGAACCACTGTCTGAGAAGTGTTTGGTAACATCGTGCATTTGCTGACAGATAACTGTTTTGAAACCTGTCATGTTGTCAAGTTTTAGTAGTATTAGAAGCCCGTCTTTGCTTATGTGTTGATTAAATGAGTCAGGCATTGGCACTAAAGTGTAGTCGTGAAATATGTAGATTGTGTGCAGTTCCCTTACCTCTTCCACTGTAGTGAATGAGTTTTGGTAAACTCCTAGGGATAGTGGTGCTTGTCTAGAATCACACTGTGAGTCTGTGTGCATTTGGGAACCATTATCAGAGAAACGTTTGGTAACATCGTGCATTTGCTGAGAGAAAACTGTTTTGAAACCTGTCATGTTGTCAAGTTTTAGTAGCATTAGAAGCCAGGCTTTGCTTATGTGTTGATTAAATGAGTCAAGAATTGACTCTAAAGTGTAGTCGTGAAATATGTAGATTGTGTGCAGTTCCCTTACCACTTTCACTGTAGTGAATGAGTTTTGGTAAACTCCTAGGGATAGTGGTGCTTGTCTAGAATCACACTGTGAGTATGTGTGCATTTGGGAACCACTGTGAGAGAAGCATTTGGTAACATTGTGCATTTGCTGACAGAAAACTGTTTTGAAACCTGTCATGTTGTCAAGTTTTAGTAGCATTAGAAGCCAGTCTTCGCTTATGCATTGATAAAATGAGTCATGCTTTGACACTAAAGTACAGTACCATGTAGTATTGTCTTTATTGCCCCAGAACTGAAAATTTAATATTTTTACCCAGACACTGTCCTAGAAGTAGTCTGATGATTTAGTCAGTTTGTAAGTACTTATGTTGTGAACCATTCATTACCAAATGGACTGCTTCAAATGTCCATGCAGTATGCATGTAGTTCTCTAACCACCTACACAGTTGTTTTTCTCACCTTCAATTTTCAAGACAGTTTCCATACACTTCCAGGAAACACCCTATCACTCGCTTTGCAGTCCTCTAGTGACCCATTCAGGACCATGTACTAATCCATTCACTGTGCCAAAACACAAACACTTATAAATTCAGCAAGACACTCTCTTTCCAGTACTCTAATGATTCAGTCACTGCCTAAGTATTCATGCACTGAGCTAGGCCTTAGCACATGGACTTCTTCAAACCCCTATGCACTGTGCATGCAGTCTTCTAACCACCTAGACACTTGTCTTTCACAGTTTCAATTCCCTAGTGAGTATCCATACACTCCAGCAAACATCCTGTCACTTCCTTTGCACTCTTCTAGTGAGCCATTAAGTACCAAGTACTAATCAATTCCCTGCGCCAAAAGCCTACCACTTATAAATTCATCCAGGCACTATCCTTGCTGTAGTCTAATCATTCAGTCAGTACCCAAGTACTCATGCAGTGAGCCAGGCCTTAGCACATGGACTGCTTTAAATGCCTATCCAGTATGCAATCAGTTCCCTAATCAGCTACACAGTTGTCTTTCGCAGCTTCAATTCCCCAGTTAGTATTCATACACTTCTAGCAAACACCCTGTTACTCACCCAGTGTGTCTCTTTTTAGTACTGTAATCATTCAGTTAGTTAGCATGTAGTCTTTTTGTGAGGTAGGCTTTAGGGCATGAACTGCTTCAAAGTAGTATGCATTATGTATGTAGTGTTTTAATCATCGTCACACTTGTGGTTCAGGGCTATAGTTTTTTAGTCTGTTCTTATATAAAATGTGTTTGTACAGTAATGGAATATTGTAAATTTGAAAGTTATTAATATACATTTATTTGTGACTCTTTTTTGCAGATACTGTTTTTCAACGTTAAAATCGAGACAGTATGCCAGAAAAAAAAGAAAAAGAAAAGAACAGAGACAGGGGGATTATTTGAAGAAACATCAACAACAAGTATTGAATGAAAAAGATAATGTGGCTAAAAGGAAAAAATCTTCTGGTAAGATCACGAAGCAATTTATTAAAAATGTTTGTAGGAGCAAACAGAAGGTAAAGAATGCTGCAACTTTTTTGAGTAAGAAAAAAAATCAAAATAAGAGGAAAAGTAAAAAAGCAAATGTTCAGTCAAAGGAGATAAAGTATGATAAAAGAAGACAAAATCAGTATAAGGAATTACACAAAAAAATATTTTACAAGAGAGTAGTGCATAATGTGCTGAAAGATGTAAAGGAACATAAAAAGAGAGCTTTATTTTATAAAAAGAAGAAGCATATTGAAAGCATTGTGGAAAAGGCTTTTGAAGTAAAAAGGAAACTGTTTATTTTAGTGTTGAACAGAATTCGATCACTAGATAAATCAATATATGTAATGAAGGCCAAAAGTAGGAGGATAAGAGTTATTAATAAAAAAAAAAATGGTGATGTTTTTTTAGGAGAATGGAAACACAGTTCTAGTTCAGAGCCTTTTTTTTAATGAAGAGAGTTATTCACTAAGTGAAAAGTTATTGTATGCAGTTGACACCAGTGGTAGAGGTTATGAGGTTAGTGATGGTTGTCCAATGGAGAAAGAGAAAATGGTTGAAAGAAATGCAGAAGAAGTTATAGCTGATGAAGTTTTAGGGAGACGTGCGTGCTAAAAACCCTGTGTACACTTGGGATTGCAGTAGTGTTTGTAGTGTACGACAGGAATCTATTGAAAATGTATGTAGTTTTTTACGAGTCTATACTAAAAAAAGTGTAAAACAAAAGATTAAGCTGTTGCAAGGACTAGACCCTTGCAGAGTGAGAAAACATGCTGGTTTGCAAGGTCATTCTCTGGCTTGTCTTTCTAGGAAAGTTTGTGAAAGTGTTTTTCACCATTTCAGAATGCTGCCAGTACATCATACTCAAATGCGGAAGTTAGTGAGAAGGTTGTATTATGCAAAAAGTCCAGCACTAAAGTTAAGTGAGTTGAACAGTGCTCTTTTGCGTGGGTCAGTTTCAGATGTGAAGCAGGTCTGTGAGGATATTGAGTTTTGTTACTCTGGGCCTCAGCAAGAGAGTAAAGAAACTGACACATTAGTAGAACAAAATGTTGAAGACAATGTAGAACCTGTAATTACAGAAAAATTTGAGGATGAAATGACAAAGTTTAAGGTAATTTCAGGTGAAAGACCAAATGTTTCTTGTATTTGTTGTCGGCGAAGTCACTATAAAAATCAGACTAGGGGTGTCAATCTGTATTTTAAAAGTGAAATAGAAAATAATGATAAGTGGATGTAATTTGCAACTTATTTGTTGGTATAGGATTGTTTTGATTTGGGATGTGAGCAGCATATTTGCAATTATTGTTATAATAAATTAGATGAGAATAAAATGCCTGCTAGAGCTGTTCATAATAATCTAGAGTTGGTTGCTATTCCTCCAAAGCTGATAGATTTAAATACGTACGAGTCTATTCTGATACAATGTGTTCACCCTTTTCAGGCTATTGTTCGTATGGAGCCCAAAACAAGTAAATTACCTCCATCAGAGTTGCAAAGAGTTGTGTATTTACCATTAGATTTAAGGAAAAATGTTGAAACTATTGGTGTAGATCATGCAGAAAATGAGCCACTAGTCATTCTAGTTAATGGTGTTCCTACTAAGAATAAGAAAATCTGGCAAGAGTTAGTGGATGTTAGAAAAGTGCAAAAGGCATCATTGTATCTGATAAAAAATAATGAGTACTATAGAAATGTGCTTGTTGGAGAAGAAGAAATAGATTTAGCAGAAGATAGTGAAACATTAAGTGGACAAATTGAAAAAGTGGACATGTCCAGGTGTGAAGAGATCTATGAACATTACAGTGTACATCCACTTCATTCCAATGAGGTGATGGGGAATACAATTGAGTTTTTTCAAATGAAAAAAGCAACAGGAAGTCCCATGAGTGTATGGGAAGAGAGTTTGGAAGCTCGTTGTTTCCCGCAGTTGTTTCCAACAGGAAAAGGTGGACGATATGATGAGCGTCCTGTGCAGATTCCTGCATCTGAATATCGGACAACAAGATTATATGCAGAAGATCCAAGATTTCGACAATGTATCCCTTATATGTTTCATCTTCTGTTTGAAAGTGACTTGTCTGGACCTTCATATGCAGTAAATCACATTTTAAAAACTGGAATGCATCTGCAAAATGTAACTTCAAAGGATTTTATGGATAAAGTGCATCAGAGACATGATCATTTAGAATCTCAGTTGATTAATCTGATGGCATGTCAGCGTGGGACTAATGAATATTGGTACCGTCGACATGGAGAACTGAAATGCATGCTACGGAACTTGGGAACTCCTACATGGTTTGTTACACTAAGATGTGCTGAGTATGCTTGGGATGATTTACTTGAATATCTTCGAGAGGCAAATTCCAATATAAATAATATTGAATACAAGACACCTGGAGAATTGTGCTCTTTGGATCCTGTCAATGTATGCAGATATTTCAATCATAGATTTGAAGCTATGATGTCTTTCATCTACAATAAAAAGAATCCTCCTCTTGGAGAAGTTGTGGATTTCTTTTGGAGAAAGGAGTATCAAGCAAGAGGTGCTCCTCACATACATATGTTGCTATGGGTCAAGGATGCCCCCAAATTTGGAACAGATTCAGATGAAAGTGTTTTGTCTTTCATTGAAGAGTATGCTACATGTGCTGTACCAAATAGCAGAGAAGACAAAAACTTAAAAGAACAAGTCTTACGATTTCAAAGCCAGGTGTGGAAAATACTGTCTACGAAAGTATAAGTCAAAGGATAAGTTCTATACCAAATGTCGTTTTGGATTTCCACGTCCTGTATTAGCCAAAGGAAGAGTGAACAGTTTCATGTCAGCTGTACGACATACCATCACAAGAAAGTCTCCAAAAAACACCTACAACTTAAGAAGAAGCGAAGAATCGAAATACGTAAATGACTACAACCCAGTTATTTTATCCATGAGGAACGCTAACATGGAGATTCAGTATGTTGCGGACAATTCTATTGCTGTTGCTCGATATGTAACGTCTTACATTACTAAATCAGAAAAGACTGAATTGAAAGAAATGTGGGAAGAGATTTCTCACGAGAAGACTCTAAGAAATAAATTATACAGTTTCAGTTTGAAGATGTTATCGCATCGTGAAATTGGAGCATATGAATGTTCAGATCGGTTATCATCTGCAAGTCTATATTCCAAAAGTAGAAGAATCATTTGGGTGAGTCTAGGTCTTGCAGGAATGCGAAATCAGGTACTGAAATCTGTTCAAGAAATTGAATATTTAGCAGAAAATGACCCTGAAAGTACAGATATTTTGAAAACCAATATGTTGGAAACATACTATCCAAAGAGAAGTCATCATCTTGAGAACATGTGTCTCTATGAAGTGTTGCAAAACTACACTTTTAAACGGAATATTACAGAGTACATCAACGATGGAAAATATGGAGTGATTGGTTCTGAAGGATGTCTGGTGAAAGAAAGGAAAGGAAATTTAATTAATCACAGAAAACTGAGTTGCGACACTGCTGACCAAAGGGAATTTTACTATTTAGCCCTTTTGCAAATGTTCAAACCATGGCGTTCTGAACTGGAATTACTTGGAGATTTTCCCAGCTATGAAGATTCATTTAATGCTTGTAAAGATAGCATACAATGCAGTGCTTTCGCAAATTATGTGAAAATGTTGAATGATGAAATTGATCAAGAAGCTACAATTGCAGCTGAGATTGCTAGAGACAGTTCTCAAGATAGTCAAAGTTCTGCTGCACTGAGTCAAGATCCAACCAATTGTTGAAAATGAAGCAGCAATTGCCATGAATGAGGTGGAAACAGAAATGTATCAAGCACAAGAAGATGCAATACAGTTAGGAAACTTGGAAGAGCAACTAAATGTTGAACAGAAACAAATATATCAACAAGTGAAAGAGCAGAGCAGATTGACCATGGATTACTTCATGAAAAGAAAGACTGCTCATGTACATCGTTTCAACCTATCCGAATGTATGTGAGTGGTCAAGCTGGAACAGGAAAGAGTTTCTTAATTAAAGTAGTTACAAGTTATCTGCAAAAAAAAACTGAGTCGCATTTGTCTTGTGTTGGCACTGCTCCAACTGGGTTGGCAGCACATAACATTAAAGGAATTACTTTACATCGTTTACTAATGCTGCCAGTAGAGCATGAGAACAAATTGGAATACCACAAGCTATCTGGAGAAGCTTGTTGTGAAGTTTCAAGAGTCCTGAAGAAAATGAAACTTCTCATTATTGATGAGGTGAGCATGGTTTCAAACTTGATGCTTGCCTTTGTGCATTTAAGAATGCAGCAAATTCTTAAAACAGAGTATGAAGTGTTATTTGGAGGAAAACAAGTCATAGTTTTTGGAGATCTACTGCAACTGACACCGGTAAAAGGACAACCGGTATTTAAAACACTTGCCCATGAAGATACCAGAAAGTCTCTTGGCAGTGTTGGTAATGTGAACATTTGGAGTAATTTTGAATACAAAGAACTGACAACAAATATGCGACAGGCAAATGATGCTGAATATGGAAGTATTCTTCAAGATATAAGAATTGGAATTCTTTCAAAAAAAGGGAAAGAAGCTTTGGAGAGTCGATTACTTTGCAATGTCTTTCCAAATGAAAATGCAGTTGCTGCAAAAGTGTACGTGGAAATTGCTAAAAATAAGTCAGTGATTTGCTTAATGCCAACACTGCGTGAGTGTTCAATATTCAACGAAGAATTATTAAAATTGGAAAATGAAGAAATTGTTAAAATGGAAGCCATCGATAAAATACTACATGAAGGAATCACTATTATTTTAATGGGTAAGTTGAGATCAAAACTAGATTGTTTAGAAAAAAAAATATCTAAAACTGCTGGTTTGGAAAAGACACTGTATGTGTGTCTAAACTGTCGGGTAATTTTAAGGCGTAATTTGGATGTAGAGAAAGGTTTAGTTAATGATGCAATGGGCAAAGTGGTGGATTTTGTGAATTATCAGAAAAAAGAAGGAATTGAATTTTTAAAAATCAAATTTGATCAGATTGATGAAGATAAAGAAATTGGTCGTTGTTCAGTTTGTTTTTTGCTTGTTAAAGATTTATATGTCCGTAGGAAACAATTTCCATTTTCTCTGGCATATGCAGTGACTATTCATAAATCTCAAGGATTAAGTGTAGACAGTGCATTGGTGAACATTGGATCTACTGTATTTAAAGAGGGTATGGCATATATTGCTTTGTCGCGAGTCAGAACATTGTCTGGTTTGTTTTTGATTGATTTTGATGAGACAAAGGTTACTGCAGATGCAAACTGTGTAAAAGAGTATAATAGGTTAAGAAGGGTGTATGCTCCAAATTTAGGTCAATATCCTGTATTTGAAAAGCATGTGGTTGGTCGAAAAAGAAGGTTAGAGAATATCTGTTCTGAAGGTATCAAGAAAAGAAAAGAACAAGATAATGTTGTGATTGCAGGTAAAAAGAAATTGGACACTGTTGGAGAGATTGTTGGTTATCAGTTTGAAAATAGTTCTGGTGTCAACTGCTATGCTAATGTAGTGGTCAATGTTGTTTTTTATCTTGAAGATTTGCAAGAGCAAATTATGGAGAATCGGCAAAAAATATTTTGTTCTCTGTTGCACTCTGTTTATGAAAAATTGACAACAGATAGAAGTAAAATACAATCTGTTTCAGATGTTCGTTGTCTTTTGGATGTGTGTTCTGGTCCTACACAATTTACACAAAATATCCAACAAGATGCTCAGGAATTTTTTATGTATATGCTTACCATTTTTGAAAATGAAGGTGTAGAAATAGAAAATATTTTTGGCCTTTCTTACAAATGGGAACATCATTGTGAAAATTGCACGTATACATGTAGCACCAATGTAGACACTGAGAGATTTCTGTATTTAACATTACCAGACTGTAAATCAGTGTCTTTCAATAAATTAGTGAAAGGTGCAATTCAAAACATGGAGTGTAGCCAATGTAAATCAGAAATGTTATCCACATTATTCTTAAAAAAATATGGAAAATACATAATTTTAATGATGCAACGTTGTACAGCTGATGGAAGAAAATTGGATACTTTAATAAAACAATTTGTAGCAGCACAAATATCAATATCAGGAAGGACTTTTGTAGCAATTGCAATAATTTTCCATGATGGTCCTTCCACCACATCTGGACATTACACTGCCTATCTAAAATGTGACAAAGGCTGGACACTTTGTAATGATGCCCAGTTGGTTTTCAAACAACATTTGCCTAGGAAATTACAAAATTCCTACCTAATATTTTTGAAGCCAAAGTTTTAGGAAGCTAATTCACTCTCTGAGGAATGTATTATTATAATTTAATAGAACTACCATTGGACAGTTTACATAAAGAAGAAGTGCAAAAATACCATTTGGCCTCAAGGAAATGTATATTTTTGAATTATGGACTTTTTGGTGGTCATTTATTCGGTGAATATTTTAATGTGGCAACATTTACAGTTTTTATAATTTAAAGTTATAAAATGTTGTAATCTGTAAGCATTTCATATGTGTATGATTTGTATTTTCTGGTATTTTACTGAGAATAGTATGTTGGTTTTTTTTAACAATCTTTCTGATTGTTTTTTTTTTGCCCTCTGTTAAGTGATGAGTACCATTGAAATCACTTATTCGAGTGAAATTCAATATATTCTGAGAACAGCAAAAAAGGCAAACAAATTACTTTGTGGAAATTATGTTGTGTTGTAAAAAATGTATTATTTTATGTTATAATTTTTATTTTATTTTCTTTCACAGATCCACATTTTAAAATGAACAATTTTTAAGAATTTATATTTGAAAGAACAATAGGCGAAAATGAATAACATTTTTTATTCCTATTACTGTGAAGGTAAGTTTAACTAAGTCTCAATATGGAGAATGAAGAGGCCTGCAAGTATCTATAAAGTTGAAACACGTTTCTTAAAACACTTTGTGTATGTAGTTTTGAAATTTGACCATAATCAGATATCAAGTGACCTGCAAAACAAGAGATTTCAGGGGTTCATAATATTTCAACTTTTTAGCTGTTGAAGGACCGCAATTATTTCAATCATTCTTCTTTGAACATCTTTGCAGTCAAAATTCTGTGCTTACCTTCTATCATTCGCAAGGAAATTTAAAAACAGAAATATGTCACCTTTTGTAACATAGTTATTGTGTAAGATATTCTTTCATATTTTCAAAGAGAGGAAAAGGCACTCTGGGCACTTTTTATACTCCATGAAAATATAACTTCATCATGCAGACCACTTTCGGATGAAAGGGTGTTCTATAAGTGTTGTTGTGCATGAATGCACTTAATACTCATAGAACAAGAAACATGTCTAGATTTATTAGAAATCGTAAATCTCGATATGTGTGTGAATGGTGCACCATTCTACAATTGGTGTAGGAAAGCACAACAAAGAGAATTGTTTTAATTTCTCCACATTTTTATTTCTTCAATGCATGCTGAAATGTTCAGCATACATTGAAGGAGAAAAATGCATTTTCTTATTGTTTTTGTACAGGAAGGTGTGTCTTCCTGTAGAAAAACAAACAGCACATGACACAGATATCCTTGCACTATTGTGCAAGGGTGCCTGTGTCACCACATGGCTGCAGTTTAAGCAGCCGTGCAGAGAGAAGCATAGATTTGCAACATATTTATGTACATATGTTGCATCCCTGTTCTTCGGAAGTACTACAGCACACAGCAGTTAAAGAGGTTACTGTGTGATGCTGCAGCACTTCCTTATAGTTCTGCACTTATACATTCACCATACGCTACTAATGCATTCATTCAGTCAATTACGTACTACACATACATTCATCTAAACTTTCACACACTAACAAAGAAATTAAACCAGGAAAGTTAGTTCTTAAAAGAACTTTTTTTTCTCTTCTTTCTTTTATGTTTTTTTGGGGGGTTTTTGAACAATTTTGTGTTTGTTTTGGTTTTTCTGAAAAAAATAAAAAACAGGAGAAACCAAACAATGAACTTCAGGGAACAGTAAAAAAAAACAAAAATAAAAAAGTAGCAAATATGACTTTCCTGCCGGCGGCAGATGAGGTCGATTGACTGCTCGCCATAGCACAAAGTCTTATTGCACTTAGTGCAGAGCACTTTTAAAAATTGAAATTGAGAACGGATGTCCAATGTTTGGTCTGAGGGATGCACTCTTGATGTGCTCGGCTGCGATGAGGTGGATGGCGCAGGAGCAGGAGTGTCTCTCATGCGTCGGCACTCTTCACGTGCAAGATTGTTTGGATGAAGGCTCCTCATGTGCTTCATCATACTTGCCGTGCCGCAAGAGTATTTCTTGGTGGATCCCCTCTCTATAAGACTCTTTTGCAAATCTTACATGTGACCAAGGTGGCATTGATCTTATTCTGTCCTTCGGGAAAAGTAAAACATTTCCACACCACTGAAGCAAAACATTTTTTCTGTGGTTCCTCCGGCAAAAATTCATCCTCAGAGGTTTGAGGTGATGCAGGTGATGCCTGCTGCCCTGAAGCCATTTTTGGTTGCAAAAAGTTAGAACTAAGTGTATACTTAGTCTAAAAAAATCTTCTTCTCTCCAAAGAGATGGTTCTCCAAAGAAGCTCAAAGAAGAATGATTGAAATGGGTGGGGTCTTTCAGTAGTTAGAACAGGAAGTGTAATGAACCAATCAAATCTTTTTTTTTGCGGGTCACATGGGATCTGCGCACCGTGCGCTTACGCAGCACGCACCCAGCGCGCATCCGCGAAATTGAATTAAAAAGAAATATAGGATTAGATGTCAAAATATATTAGTTTTAAGACTAGTTTAGAGTTTGTCTTCAATTAATATTCACATGCAATACATAAATATGTGTTTTTAAATGTTAAATACTTCGCGGGTTCCGCGCACCCATCGCGTCACGGATGCATATGACGCATTGTGGAAGCGCGTAAACGTCGCGTTACGTACATCGAACGTGTCGCGTATAGGCAGGGAGTCGCATACCGGTCGCATAGCGATCGCGCACTAAACACGTACCCAACGCATACCATGCGCGGATGCTATCGCGTACGGATCGTGAACGGTGCGCATAGGGTGCACGGATCCAAAAACATTGAAAAAAATATATATCTAAAATAAAGTTTTGCACTTATAGTTGAAAAAATATTTTGAAAAATATAAAAAAATATGTTTGAAAAACACATTAAGTTCAAATAATATTTTTTAATTTTTAAAAGAATTAATTGAAGAAATATGTTTAAAAAATGATGATAAAAAAGTATTAAAAAAAAAGAAGGAAAATGACACACTGAATTTGAAAAATATAGAAATGCAATCAAAATCATTAAACATGATATCTTTAGAGATAAGTTATAGATAGGAATTAGCATTTAAAAAAACTTTGAAATTCACTGAAAAAACCGTAGGATTCATTCATGTTATAGTTAGGAATTGGCATTTAAAAAACCTTTGAAATTCACTGAAAAAACCAAAGGTTTCAGGGGCGTTATAGTTAGGAATTGGCATTTAAAAAACCTTTGAAATTCACTGAAAAAACCATAGGTTTCAGGGGCGTTATAGTCAGGAATTGGCATTTAAAAAACCTTAGAAATTCACTGAAAAAACCATAGGTTTCAGGGGCGTTATAGTTAGCTGGACATTTCCCTCATACAAAACCCTAGAAATTCCCCTGTTATAGTTAGTTCAGCTAACTATAACTCGCGCCCCCGCAATGCACTGCTGATGACGTCACATATTACATCACTCATGACATTGTCAGTGACATCACTGATGACATCACTGATGACATCTCAAATGACATCACTGATGACATCACTGATGACATCATCCAGTGAATGTGTGTTTTTCTTATAAGTTTAAATATGTTTTATATATTTATAGTGAAAGGCCTATGGAAGAATGAGTGGGTGTATAAGTGTGTGAATGGGTGATTTTCTAGGTGTGTAACTGACTCTATAAGTGAGTTATTAAATGTATCTTACTGCAGACTAGTGACTAAACTGTGTGAATGTCTGTATGTGTCTGTGTGTTGGTGTATAAGTGGCTGCATGGTTTTGTGAATAGCTATATGAGTGTCTATATATACTACATTTCCATGGAATCTCTTGTATCTTGGATATGAAATCCATGCTATCCCTGCAAGAAGAAGGGAGATTGACAACCTATGGGACAGGAAATGGTCAAAGTAGATGGACGTGTTTTCTAATAAGCTGCTTTTGGTAGATATTATTGGTCTGACTGGTGGGTCTGTTGGATGCTTGGGAACTTTAGGCAGCATGTAAAAACAAGGGGGGACTGGTTTCTTCACCAATAAAATTGTAATTCATTTGTACTCAGGATTCCCTGCTGAAGCCAATTGGTAAGGAGACCATGGTAACTTATAATATTTTGACTGTATTGGGTAATGTTGGATCTCACATAGTTCCCAGAGTATTCTAATTGTCCTTTTACCTCTGTCCTGTATTTATTTATGTCCCACAGTACCATGTTGCCACCCTTGTCTGAAGGTTTTATCACAAAGGTGTCAGATTTCCTTAGTGCCTCAAGCCTTCTTCTGTGCCCCTCTGGTAGATTCTCCGCAAAACAATTCTTACCAGGTTTCCATATCTCCATGAGGTCACGCAATATGACTTCATGGTAAGTGTCTCTATTGTCATGAAGTGTGACAGGATTAAATGTTGATCTGGGTTTAAACTCATTGCTGCTTTTCCTGTCTGTCATAATGTCCATGTTATTGAGCAGTTCTCTGTCATTTTCCCAATCTCTCACACCTAATTCATTTCCTCTGTGTGATGCCAGTGTGTCAACGTCCCCAATGGAGAGAACATCAGCTACTGGGTCACAGGATGCCTTCAAACCATCCCCTGCGGTAACTCTGTCTTTTTTTAGGGCATAAATCTTCAGTAATTTCAATTTCCTGATAAAAAGAAAAAGGTCAATATGGGTGCGGGAGAATTCAAAGTTTGCAATAGGACAGAAAGATGAACCCAATTCTAAAACAGAACATTCATCTGGGGTAAGGTCAGGGGGAGTTAGATTTACTCTAGTTAAGTTGTTCTCACCCATCATTTGTTCCGTCTACTTTGCCGTATGTGGCTTGTTGCTGTCTTTCTCCTGTGCACCCTCTCCTGGTGTTTCTCCTTCGCTGTTTCCTCCTTTTCCTTTTCCTTTCAGAGGTTTCTTTTTTGTTGTCTAGTTTTGAAAAAAAAATGGTATTCTTCCAAGGTGGTAAATGGCACTGCCCTGGATGTGGGGTTGCCTTGCCATTCATCAATGTCAGATAGAGCATTAGAGCTTGACTCCAAAGTCACGATTGCCTGTTGCCGCAGAGATTTTGTATGTTTCAAATCTCTTCTTGCCCCATCGTATTTCTTCCTGAAGGTGAGGATGTGGCCAGTCGCATAATCATTTTTTTCTCTGATGAACTTCCTTCACTTTTTGGATTTAATTCCTTCTTCATATTTGTCAAGATGTCCTTCTATGTCTTTCATGAAATTCTGAGTCTCTTCTTGTGAGGAGTGTTTTTCTCGAGCTTCCTTCAATGCCTTGATCTCTGCCCCTACTTGTTCCAACTCTAATGCTGCATATTTTGATATATTGTAAAGAACAAGGGAACCCAATTTATAATCGGTCAGGGACCCTGGGAAGTTAACTATTGTAAGAGACAGTGGTCCCTGGACAAAGAGACAATATAGGGAAGTAATAAATAAAGACCCAATCAGTGTTATATTTTAGCTTATCCAGCCGGATACGGGCAATTTAATTTGCAAATATAAGAAATAAATGTAACATGTGAATTAATTACTGTGGGACACAAGCCTGTATTCAAGAACTCACATAACAAGGGGGAAATAGAAAGGCTCAGGCAGCATGTGGTTGTTTGTATGAAGCAATCATAGTATAGCAAACAAAATTAAAGAAAAAGTCACCTTTACACATAATGTATCTTAAATAATAAAAGTGTATAAGGTAGAGGACAAGTCAAGTTTGATAGCAGTCCAAGCATCTGTCTGCATGTTGCTGCTATCAACAGTGACCATTCCTCCAGAAGTTTGGGACTTGGATTCTGGTAGGTTGGGGTTATCAGAATTTGTAGCCCCCTCGGTACCCTGCCAACCTCGATGTAATTATCCAGGTAGATCACCTCCCAACTTCTGTTCACCTCTTTCTAGCAGAGTTTCTCATAGCGCAATAAATCTTATTTTAACAATCTCGTTCCTCCTGTGTCTTCTTGGACTGTCAAGGTGATTGTCTGACTCATTAAATAATGTCTTGGCCACATCGAGCCTCCTCCGGATTGCCTCGCACATGTCTGCGATCCGTTGTGTACATATTTGGATAAATGCCTTCATTCAACACATCCACAAATTCCTCCTGCCACCCTCCGTCACACACAGGCTTGTGTTGGGTGGCGGCGGCAGCACCCCTGCCATTCCTGAAAGTAAGTTGTTTATTGCTGATTTGCTCAACAGTCTCAAAGGGAGAGAGCCCCCATCCGTGCCACTGCTGGGTGCTGGACTCCCCCGCCTGAAAACCATACCTGGCTGTTCTGCTGATCCTGAGGTAATTCAGTTTCCAATCTCGTTCGTATTTAGCCACCATTTTGTGTCTTTCTGCCATTTTGTGTTGCCCTCACTCAGGCGGCACGGTGAACGAAGAGTTGTTTTTCCCATCCTACTGCAACGTGTCAAATAACCTCCTGCCTCGGTTTATAGCTGGTGTCAGGGTCCGGCCGACTCCACTAATCCTCGTCTGGTCTGACTGATCCCTGTTTCAACTATGTGTTGGTTCGCACCATTCTTTCCTGACTTTATCTTATCCTCTGGCCTTCGCTATTCTTTACTCGTATTCTCTCATTTCACAACTGTCCTCTAGGCCATATAAATGTGTTGTGTCACCTGCAAGTCGACTTATAAACACTACCACTGATTAACTTTTGGGGAAGGGTGACAAACACTGTTGGGAGAGGGGCTTATTTGAGTTACTTAATAACTTGTTTTCACTGTCTTCTCATTGGTTGACCCTGTATGCATTGGGAGGGTTCTTTGTGAATATGTATGTTATAAAAGATTGTGCACCACGAAGTAAAGTGGCAGTCTCCTAAGAACATACCGAGTGTACTTCTGGGACAACTGTACTTAGCTGCAGCTAATAAACCCTATCTTCTACGCCTAACGGAGTGTCCCGTGTCTCTGTTCGACAAAGCAGGTGAACTCAGGAGATTAAGGCGTACCCTGCGCCGCCAGGCCTCTAAGGTCTTGGTTCTTCAATTGGCGCCCAACGTTGGGCGGCTTCAGAGGTAGCAGTTCTTGCCCGAGGATTGTGAGGAGCCCCGCAGGAAAATTCTGGAGGAATCGCGAACCACGTCAAGCGACCCCTGTATGTCGAAGTGGTCCGAAGGTCTTTTGCAGCGCAGTTTCTCCTTTCTGGCGGCCGCTGATGACTGCTGCCCTGACTGCCGCCCTGCTTTGGACCCTTTGATGATGTTTGGTATCGCAAGACATTAGACGGGCTTCTGTTGACGTAAGAAGACACTTAGTTAAGTATTGGTGGGTAGCTCCCACTATTTTTGTTTTGATTTGGGTCTTTGATTCGGCTATTGCAAAAGCCGAAGCCGAGGGGTGAGTACGTTTGTTCTATAGTATTTGATTTAACCCCTTGATGTTTGTAAACAGTCCAGTGAAATAACGATGCCTGGTCTGAATAAGTTTAAGAAGTTCTGTTGCTTTGGTTGTAATAGAGATTCCCGGCTGGAGGACTCTTGTCCGATTCCTCCGGTTGGAACTCCCACCTATGAACTTTATTCAAAACATGGTGTCGGCCCCATCGCCTTTAATAAGGCATGGATCCGATACACGAAGAACGATGGCGTTCTATAGTGGCCACTAAATGGTAGTTTTGAGCCTGACATATTAGACAATTTGGAAGCGATATTGTTAAAAGAACAAGCCCGGCCGGCAATGTTTGACTCTTTCCGCCTTTGGCATAAGGAAGCCAAACAGAAAGAAATTAAGCAAAACGAGATAAGAAAGCACAAAATATGATGATTATACAGGCTGCCCAGCAGTTAAAAGATAATGAGATTGATAATGCAACGGATATTTCAGAGAGACAGCATCGTATGGCAATAGATAGATGCTATCCGGTGTTGCCTAATTCCCCTTCTGATAAAAGTAAGGATCTGGAGGAAGACCCTTTGATGTCTCACCTATTGAGATTGCCTCCACCCTATGTACAAGGTGCCAATGCACCCCCGTTGTTACAACCTGTTCAGCTACCTGTTGTCCCCCCACCTGTTCCGGTTCTTCCACAATTGCCACCCCCACCTCTCGTGCCACCGATTCCTTTGTCTCCATCTCTTGAACCCCAATCTTCTTTGCCTTCGGCTCCCCTTATAACTGCCAGTTCCTCTCCTGTATCGCCTAATACCTTGTCCCCTGTCCTTATGTATAATTCTCCTACAGTGCGCAAACGAATATCTGGTTTCTTGTCCCCTTTCTTTGAGACTCTGAACATGTCTCCAGCTTTTTCTCGAAGAGAGTCTCGTAGTCAACTTCCAGGTTCCGACGAACGGATGGAATTGGACTCTCTCGCTCGCAAATGGATCGAGAAGGGTCCCCAGTATAGTGTGAAAGATATCATGGCCACCTTTCATCAGTGGGAGGCGCCCACGCAGAGATATGTATTTAACGTTATGTGTGACACTCTCGCTAAAGAATGGGAGGATATGGATTTGGGTTTACTTCCCCAGGGTTTGCTGGATGTTCAGGCTAATTTCGATAAAGGACTCATTGTGGGTTCTAAGGTTGAGGACGCCGTAAGGACACTTGTTACTTTTAGGTCGTTATTTTATTCACAAACTTTTCTTGATTCTGATCCTGCTGTTCGGCAGACATTGAAACATTACCCAATGAGAGAGGTTCCTCCGATATGGAGGGAAGAGGTTGCGCAAGCAGGTAATAATCCAGCTATTCCCGCTCACTTCCAGCATATATGGGTACATGTGCCCTGGAAGAGATCTGATGTTTTGGCCCTCAAACAATCTTTACCAGATCCCCGTAAAAACCCTGCTGGTTATTATAAAGAATTGTCTCAGACTGTTGATGCCTGCATTATGAACTTAGCGGATATTAACATGCTGATGGGAAATGTAGTCCCACAAGCGTTATCGGCTCGGATTCGTAGAGAGGATCACGTTCAAGAATTGGGTGGTACATGGGATGCTATAACTGCCTCAGATAGAGCACAAGTGGGTGGTGCTAAGCCTGATGTTTTGATCACAGAACTCCCTGGTAGGATTATTACTTTAATGAAAACAATGATGCCCGCCTTACGAGTTAATTGGGATAAATTAGCCGCGTGTAAACAGAAGAAAGATGAGAGTGTCTCCGATTTTTTCACTCGTTTTGAGGAGACGTTTATTGAGCACAGTGGTCAGGATATGACTACGGAGGGTGGACACGATTATTTGTAGATAAATTCGTAATCAATTTGCTCCCCGAGTTGTCACATAAGTTAAAAGACTCTGAAAGTTCATGGGCTGTTTCTTCTTCGGCTCAGATATTGGCTACTGCTCAATATTACGAAAACAGGGACAAAGAGGAAAAAGACAAGCAAGAGAAAAAGACTAAAGAATTAAAAATGAAGGTTCTTCTGCAACAAGCTTATCCTCCTCGCTCTGCTCAGCACCAGTTTCAACAGCCTCCCCAGTTTCAGAGGGTGTTTCAAAAACCTGAGCCCTATATTCCACGGCCTTTGTTAGATCCCAACCAATGCGCCTATTGTAGGGAGGAAGGTTATTTTAAGAATAGCTGCCCGGTTTTATTACAGCGTAATGGAGGACTATCTACTCAACGAGGTCGTGGTGGTTACCAGTTAGCGCCCAGGGGTAGAGGTCGAGGTATGTCGCCCCAGACACAGCGTTCCCCTCCACCTACACATTCTATGAACTACTTTGATCAACAAAATACTCTGTCTACACAGTATAACAATGATGATTACTATATTGAAGGTGAGAATGACGGTCTTCACGCTAACTAGGACAGCCATAGACAAAGTAAGGGAGTTGTATCGATTCCAGTAGATCAGAATGGGCCTTATGTTAATGTCACTACAATGGGTGTTTCAGAGCCATTTCTTTTAGATACTGGTGCGATGAGAAGTTCTATTATTCACTCCAAACTCCCTGGGGCACCTTTGTCTGGTTTAACAAATGTATCCGTAGGATTTTCTGGCGCCCCAGTTCATAGCCCGGTCTCTTGTCCTCTGCCTATTTCAATTGGTTCTTATGATTTGGAAGCTCCGCTTCTTTTAACGACTGGTTGCGGTGAAAATCTGTTGGGTTTGGATTTATTGAAAAGACTGCTTGCAACGATATATTGTTCTCCTTCTGGTGTACATCTCGTTTTGGGGCAGAAACCGACTTCCCCAATGTATTTGTCTAAAGATCAATTTCCACCTGAATTGCTCTCTCTCCCTGCAACACTTTGGGCTAGGGGTCCAAATGATGTTGGTTGTCTTGAGATCCCACACTATGTTGTTCCCCTCAAGCCCAATGCTAAATTGCCACGCATCCCTCAATACAAAATTCCCAATGATGGTGAAAGAGCACTTTTTGCTATTATTTATGATTTGGTTCAGAAGGGTGTGGTCAAGGAGACAAGGGGAAATGTATGCAATAGTCCTGTTCTTCCGGTTCTTAAACGCACTGATCCTTCTCAGCCTCCTGTTTATCGCTTTGTTATAGATCTCCGGGAGGTTAATAAAATTGTTGTACCGCAGTTTCCTGTTGTTCCAGATATCACTGCCCTGTTAACTATGATACCTGCCTTGGCAGCTTGGTTTTCTGTTATCGATCTGAAAAATGCTTTCTTCAGCATCCCCATTGCTGAAGAGAGTAGGGATATTTTTGGCTTCTCTTTAGGAGGCCGAAGTTTCCGGTTCAAGCGCGCACCCCAAGGCTATTGTGAAAGTCCCTCCATCTATAGCCAAGCTCTGAAATGCCAGCTTGATGCTTTTCCTTTGCCACCAGGTGCTACCCTTATTCAGTATGTGGATGATTTATTGATTGCTGCTGATTCCGAGGATATTTGCAAAAACGTGACTATTGCACTACTGCGTCACTTGTCTGACCTTCACCATAAGGTTTCACCTTCTAAATTACAATATGCCCGCCAAGAGGTTACCTATCTAGGTCATCTCTTGTCGAAGGAGGGAAGGCGACTGACCCCAGACCGTATTCAAGCAATTGCACAAATGTCTGTGCCATCCACACAAAGAGAAGTGCGTGCCTTTCTGGGCATTACCTCTTATTGTAGACAGTGGATTCCAAATTTTTCTTTGTTTGCACTCACTTTGAAAGACACACCCCAACCCCTTCCTTGGACTGATGAATGTCAGAAGAGTTTTTCTGATTGAAGTGCTGCTCTGTGCTCTGCTCCTGTGTTGGGTACCCCGGATTACAGTAAGCCCTTCACGCTCTATGTCCATGAAAGAGAGGGTTGTGCGTTGTCAGTCTTAACACAACGATTTGGAGACAAGCAGCGGCCATGTCCCTACTTTTCGGCTACATTAGATCCAGTAACCAAGGCATTGCCTAGTTGTCTTAAAGCTACAGCAGCAGCAGCAATTTCTATTCGTCAGTCTGCTGGAGTGGTGCTTGATAACACTCTTATTGTCATGGTACCACATGCAGTGGATACCTTGCTAAATAGGACAAAAACGCAGCATTGTACAAGCGCTCGCTTGTCTGGGTATGAACTGACGATCTTGGCTAGTCACGTGCACATCAAACGATGTAACACTTTAAATCCAGCCACATTGTTACCTCTTCCAGAAGAGAAAGGTATTCAGGAACAACATGATTGTTTTCTCCGTACTGAGGAGGAGAAAAAAGTAGGGGTGGGCGGAATTTGCGAAATCCACTTTCGTAAATTATCGCGAAAATGTTTAAAATTATCGCAAACAAGCGGAAATATCGCGAAGATGCGGAATTTTTTTTCCCGCATGTTGGCGAGATTTTCTGCATGGTTGCGGGTCGCCAACTTACCCATGTGGTTGCTCGCGGGCGCGGCCATCTTGTTTTCAGTTGTCTCGCGGTGCATGATCGCGAGAAGACAGACGTGATTGCGCGACGCATGACGTCACTGAGGGCGCGAACTGTCGCGAGACAGCGCAAATGGCTAAAAACAATCCAACATCTCATGGAGAACGCGACCGGATCAAGAAAACTTGTCGGCGAACGCAGGGATTTATGTAAGGCGATCGCGCGCGCGCGAGAATGTATTATTTTACAGCGCGAGCAAGAAACAAATTATCGCCAAGCGGAACGCAAAAATGTCAAATTATCGCAATTTCCGCGAACGGAACAAAATTTTTGCCCAGTCCTAGAAAAAAGGTAGGATTGATTTGAGAGATACACCACTAATGGGCCCGGATTGGATCCTATGGGTGGATGGCTCTTGTTTTAAACTCCCTAATGGTGAAACAACTTCAGCTTACGCTGTTACCACCTTGCATACAATTTTGGAGACAGCACGCATCAGACATAATTCAGCTCAGGCGGCTGAACTAACAGCTTTTACTAGAGCATGTGTGTTATCTAAGGGGAAGAGAGTGAATGTATATACCGACAGACAGTATGCGTTTGGTGTGGCACATAGCTTTGGATGTTTGTGAAAGGAAAGAGGATTCTTTACCTCCCACGGTACTAAAATACAGCATGGTCAGTTGGTAACTGATCTTCTTGAGTCACTTGCTTTGCCTACCCAGATAGCAATCATAAAGTGTAGTGCGCATAATAGGATTACTGATGATGTTGGTCGCGGGAATGCTTTTGCCGATGAGGTAGCGAAAGAAACAGCCAGAGATGCTATGAGTCGCATGTATGTTGCTGGCCCTGCAAATTGGGTCAAGGAAAAAGAAATGTGTGAGGATACAATAGAAAGTGTGAGATTGATTCAAGGAGAGGCTACAGAGAAAGAGTTGAGTAAGTGGAAAGAGAGTACAGGAATGTAAGACGCGATGGGATGTTGGATAGAATTGTCAGAATATCAGCGTTGGCTGTTACCAGATGCCTATGTTCTGCCTGTAGTTGCTATGGCACATGGTCCAGCCCACATCAGTGCGAAAGGAATGTAAGCTTCTGGCTCCAGTGTGGCTGAACGAAGGGATTCCAAAATGTGCACATAATTTAGTGAAGCATTGTATCGTTTGCTTGATGCATAATCCAGGAAAGGGAACCCCAACTCCAGCAGGTCATTTTGCTCCCCCAACATATCCTTTTGAGGTGTTGCAAATTGAATATATTCACATGGAACGATGCAATAATCTCAAATATGTTTTGGTGGTGGTGTGTGCCTTCTCCAGATGGATAGAGGCCTACCCCCTGAAAGACAACACTGCTTTGTCCACTGCTAAAGTTCTTCTGAAAGAGTTCTTCCCTAGGTTTGGTTTGCCGCGCATTGTCTGGAGTGACAATGGAAGTGAATTTGTGGGCCAAGCTATGAAAAAGGTGTGTGCCGGTCTTGGTATCGTCCAGAAATTCCATGCGGCGAACCATCCCCAATCAGCGGGTTTGGTAGAGTGCTATAACGGCACTCTCAAACTTGAGCTTGCAAAGGTACAGGCTAGCACGGGACTTGCCTGGCCCGATACTTTACCTTTGGCTCTCCTATCCACTAGAACAGCTGTACATTCTCGTTTGGGACTCAGCCCATACGAGGTTGTTTTTGGGCGCCCGGCTAATGTTTGGGGAGTTCCTCGCCCTAGAAAGTATTCTGACATACAGTATCCAATGCTGATTGATTATTTGCATGACCTCACCACTAAATTACGTGTTCTCCACCAACAGGTTCGAGACGCTTTACCAGAGGCCTCCACAGACCCAGGTCATTCTATCCAACCGGGAGACTGGGCCTGTGTGAAAATATTTTCAGAGGACAAGGAATTTGGAGCCTCGTTGGAGGGCGCCTCGACAGGTTCTTCTAGTCACGCGTACAGCAGTGAAGGTCGAAGGGAAAAAGAACTGGATCCATGGCGTGCACTGCAAAAAGGTGCCTTTGCCCTTGCCTTTTGACCAGTGGGTCCGTAAGGGGGTAGGTGATTTTGAAGGCGAAAGTGTGCCTCGGTTTGTACCTTTCAGTGGTGCACACCTAGATGGAGCTCGATCTGAAAAAGAAGATGACGACGTTTTACAAGAAGCAGTACCGCCACATCTCCGATTGAACACTACAGATCCACAGACACTATTTCAGGACCAAACTGTACTGAACAGAACTCGATATAATTTAAGGCCTAGACTGGTCAAGGACACCTGAAATTTTCATCTCTTTTATGACATGTATCATCTGTCCAGGTTGCAGGGTCACGGTAGGAGTCTTGGTTCGTGACTAGGCCTGGGCAAAAATTTCGTTCCGTTCGCGGAAATTGCGATAATTTGACATTTTCGTGTTCCGCGGAGAGCGCGAAAATGTCAAAATTTCCGCTTTCCGCAGCTTGGCGATAATTTGTTTCTTGCTCGCGCTATAAAATAACACATTCTAGCGCGCGCGCGATCGCCTAACCTGAATCCCTGCGTTCGCCGACATGTTTTCTTGATCCGGTCGCGTTCTCCATGAGATGTTGGATTGTTTTTAGCCATTTGCGCTGTCTCGCGACAGTTCGCGCCCGCAGTGACGTCATGCGTTGCGCGATCACGTCTTTCTTCTCGCGATCATGCACCGCGAGACAACTCAAAACAAGATGGCCGCGCCCGCGAGCAACCACATGGGTAAGTTGGCGACCTGCAAACATGCAGAAAATCTCGCGAACATGCGGGAAAAAATGTCCGCATCTTCGCGATATTTCCGCTTGTTTGCGATAATTTTAAACATTTTCGCGATAATTTGCGAAAGTGGATTTTGCAAATTCCGCCCACCCCTATTCGTGACCTGTATAGTGGCTAGGCCCACAGGACTTGCAGTGTCATAGGACGGCTAATAATCACAGCCAAGTGAGTAAGGAAGATTGCCGTGAGCAACAATTTTAGAGGATGGATGTCAAAATTGGGAAAGAATAATAAGAAGGAAGAGATGAAAAAGAAATATTGTAAATTAGTGTACAGTCAATGTGGCATAACATTGTGTGTTCTTATGTTTTCTAGTATCTTATTGGCTTGTATAGGTTGGATTGTTCATGTTATGCAGCACAAATCTGTTCCTACCTCTATTTCCTTGCCTTTTCATTCTACTATCTCCCCACATCAATTATATACGCTTCCCCAACATGAACTAATCAGGAGAACAGAATATTTTAACAATTCATTTGTCCAGCTATTGCACCAACACCAATTGGTAGTCAACACAACCGACTGTTGGGTGTGTGGACTTATGCCTCATACCACCGAAAAAGGGATGCCATATTTAGCCCTTCCATTTTCCTATGAAGGTTCCGCTTGGGCCTATTTTGCAATGTTTTCAAATGCATATCAGAACCGATTTAGACGTCCAGCTGGTTCATATGGTAATGGACAAGATTTTAGTCATAGTTCTGCCACTAGCCTTACAGATAGGAGTAGACAGGGAAAATCTTCACCAATTTGGACTGTGCCTCATCGAAGTAACTTCTGTTTACAAATAAATGGCCAGACTACTGACACTGGACAAGGAAAGAGTGTTTGTTCCCGTACGTACATTCACACATCTCAGAACTCACCACCGTTAGTGCCATCCCAGGGCACGTATTTTGTCTGCCATGATAGAGCCTACACGTGGCTACCGACGGATTTTCTCAGGAACATGCTATGTAGCCTTTCTTCTCCCCCCTACATATACTGCTCCTTCGGGACATCACAGAAACAGATATGGCAGAGGGATTATTGATTCTAAAGACACGGCAGGACAAGAGGGAGGTGATTTCCTTAAAGGATTTCTTCCTTTTTGGGGCCCAATGGCCAACAGTAGAAACATGAGACAATTGGTTTGTGTTGTTGAGACTACCATAGATGTCACTGTGGGAGCCTTGAGCAATCTCACAGCTGAACTTCAGGCGGATCGTCTCATGACATTGCAGAACCGGATTGCTTTGGATGTTATTCTTGCAGATCGTGGTGGAGTTTGTAAATTGATCGGATCTAGCTGTTGCATTTACATACCTGACGACGCCCCTACGGTATACCAAGCCATCTCCAAATTACATGTGATCTCCGAGTCGATTTATCAGGACGAATGAGATTGGTCTTTGTTGGAATGGTTTTGGGGATTACTGTCCAAATGGGGAGGGAAGGTATTAACATTCCTTGGAGTGATTTTGGCCATCATTTTTTCCTGTTGCCTCTGTATGCAGTGTGGCCCCGCCATCTGTGGACTTTGTGCCACTATGTGTGTCCCACGGCCTTTGCCACGGAAGACGGAGAGCATTAAAATGATGTTGCAGCAACAGCTTGATGACCTCATGGCCATTGATGTCGACTCAGATTAAAATGAGTCTGTGTGTCTTGCCTGAGTAATGGAAAAATGAGGGTCTGAGGTAATTCAGTTTCCGATCTTGTTCGTATTTAGCCACCATTTTGTGTCTTTCTGCCATTTTGTGTTGCCCTCACTCAGGCGGCACGGTGAACGAAGAGTTGTTTTTCCTCATCCTACTGCAACGTTTCAAATAAGCTCCTGCCTCTGTTTATAGCTGGTGTCAGGGTCCGGCCGACTCCACTAATCCTCGTCTGGTCTGACTGATCCCTGTTTCAACTATCTGTTGGTTCGCACCATTCTTTCCTGACTTTATCTTATCCTCTGGCCTTCGCTATTCTTTACTCGTATTCTCTCATTTCACAACTGTCCTTTAGGCCATACAAATGTGTTCTGTCACCTGCAAGTCGACTTATAAACACTACCACTGATTAACTTGTGGGGAAGGGTGACAAACACTGTTGGGAGAAGGGCTTATTTGAGTTACTTAATATCTTGTTTTCACTGTATTCTCATTGGTTGACCCTGTATGCATTGGGAGTGTTCTTTGTGAATATGTATGTTATAAAAGATTGTGCGCCACGAAGTAAAGTGGCAGTCTCCTAAGAACATACCGAGTGTACTTCTGGGACAACTGTACTTAGCTGCAGCTAATAAACCCTATCTTCTACGCCTAACGGAGTGTCCCATGTCTCTGTTCGACAAAGCAGGTGAACTCAGGAGATTAAGGCGTACCCTGCGCCGCCAGGCCACTAAGGTCTTGGTTCTTCAATCCCCCTCACTCGGGGTGCTTAAGGAACAGCGGCTGGAATCAGAAAAGTACAGCTGTATATATATATATATATATATATATATATATATATATATATATATATATATATATATATATATATATATATATATATATATATATATATTATCTACTGGCAGTCGCCAGTAGATAGTTATAGTTAGGACCGAGTTCCCATAGGAAATCTGAAAATTCAATTTTGAATAACTTTGGCGCCGGTTGACTTATCTTCGTGAAATTTTCAAAACTAATGGGGCGCTCCGCTCAGCTCCTATCCTAAAAGTCTCGGGGTGATTAGTCAAGCGGGGGCTGAGAAAAAACGGGAGGTCCCAAAACGCCTTTTCCCCATGCATTTTCCCATAGGACCTTTAGTCGAAGGTACAGCCCGAACGGCTGAACAGAATTACTTGAAATTTGGCAAAGAGGTAGACCTCAGGTCAGGCATGTGCCTTTTGCTTAAATGGTGTAAATCCGTTCAGTAGTTCCTGAGAAAATCAAAAGGAAAATCACATATATATCTGGGCAGAGCCTAACCACACATCTCATCGTGAGATCTGATTGGCTGTCAGCACTTCATCCAAGAAGTGTTGGCAGCCATCTTGGGACCAATATACATGATAGCACCTCATTAAAAAGCATTGCAGTTAATAGAAGGTTTTAAGACTTTAGTTACATTATAAATCATTTGTTGATGGTACCATACTCATTTTAGGAATTGTGGTTTGTTCTAAGGTGATTTTACCATGTGAAAAAGCCTTCTGCTGTGATATCATGAATCATGTTTGAGAGAAAACTATTTTCTCATGCTTTTCCCACAGAGGTTTGGAAGGTGAGCTATAAGCTAACTGAGAGCATATTGTCTGTAAATTCACATTATCTTTCTCAGTCATGTGAGAATGAAGTCTGACATTCTCAGTAAAACATGTACATCCAACAAGGGCAGAGACTGTCAGTTGATTCCTTTGTGTTCTACTGCAGCTTCCCAGAGTGTTCTAAAGAACAACTAGAGCGCTAACAGTCCTACTTATGACAAACGTATGGCACACCTGAAGCGAAATAAGAGATTATTTTGCTAAAAGTGGTTGGAATAAAGTGGTAATTCTTAAAACATTTAATTTAAAAAGGAACAAAATGAGGGGGTTCGTTTTGCCATAGAAAGTCTGATTAGTGCTGCAGAAAGAAAAATTAGGGCACATTTTGAGTGACTTCTCAAATCCTCTTCTATTTCATTAAAAAATTCTGACATGCAGACTGGAACATGCACTTTCAATACCAGCAGCAGACTTCCCTGGTGAGCAGTAGCTTTACTACAGTGATCTAATAAGCAACTAGAGTGCTAACATTCTGAATTTATGGCATATTTGTGACACATCTGAATGCCTTCTTGATGGAATCAAAGTAAAAAACTGAAAGTATTTCCTACTGAGTAGACTGTAGTAAATGAGGAAATTAGGAAACATCATAACAAATAAGTCTCCCAAAATGGCCACCAGAGACAAAAGAGCCCAAATATCACCCAGATGTAGCCCCAAGTATAGCCCAATGACAGAATGTCCCAGAGTGTTCTAACGAACAACTAGAGTGCTAACAGTCTTACTTATGACAAAAGTGTGGCACACCTGAAGCCATCTTGAATGGAATAAATTGGTAACACTTAAAACATTTAATTTACAAAGGAACACAATTAGGGGATTCATTTTGCCATAGAAATTATGATTAGTGCTGCAGAAAGAAAAATTAGGGCACATTTTGACTTCTCAAATCCTCTTCTATGTCATAAAAGAATTCTGACATGCAGACTAAAACAATCACTTTGAATACCAGCAGCAGACTTCCCTGGTGAGCAGTAGCTTTACTACAGTGATCTAATGAGCAACTATAGTGCTAACATTCAGAATTTATGGCAAATGTGTGACACATCTGAATGCCTTCTTGATGGAACCAAGTAAAAAACTGAAAGTATTTCCTACTGAGGAGACTGCAGTAAATGAGGAAATTAGGAAACTTCATAACAAATAAATCTCCCAAGATGGCCACCAGAGACAAAAGAGCCCAAATGTAGCCCAAATATCACCCAGATGTAGCCCAAGTATAGCCCAATGACAGAATGTCCCAGAGAGTTCTTAAGAATAACTAGAGCGACAAAAGTATGGCACACCTGAAGCCATCTTGATTGGAATAAACTGGTAACACTTAAAACATTTAATTTAAAAAGGAACACAATGAGGGGGTTCATTTTGCCATAGAATTTATGATTATTGCTGAAGAAAGAAAAATTAGGGCACATTTTGAGTGACTTCTCAAATCCTCTTCTATTTCATTAAAAAATTCTGATATGCAGACTGAAACATGCACTTTTAATACCAGCAGCAGACTTCCATGGTGAGCACTAGCTTTACTACAATGATCTAATGAGCAACTAGAGTGCTAACATTCAGAATTTATGGCAAATGTGTGACATAACTGAATACCTTCTTGATGGAATCAAAGTAAAAAACTGAAAGCATTTCCTACTGAGGAGACTGCAGTAAATGAGGAAATTAGGAAACTTCATAACAAATAAATCTCCCAAGATGGCCACTAGACACAAAAGAGCCTAAATGCAGCACAAATATCACCCAGATGTAGCCCACATGTAGCCCAATGACAGAAGTGTGCAAAACACTTATTTTTGTGTGTATTTGCAGTTTATATAGTGCAGACTTGTCAGGTATTGGAATGCTTTACATGAGCATTGGCTACATCACACAAGATCAAATTCATTTTGGTTGTAGACATGGGGAGATTAAGTGATTTGACCACAATCACAGAATGTTGAGCTGAAGCAGAAACTCCAACCTGGTTCCCCAGCTGCAAAGTCTGCAGCTCTGGAAGTAACACCACATCCTCTCGCCAAGGTGCAACATTTAATCAAGTGGTCAACTGGATAAAAAAACATAAAGATTACAAATAATTTAAAAGTTCTTTGTCGCTATTTGAAAACTCAGAAAATATGTCCTCATTTTAGTTTTTTAGAGCACTAACCATAATTTTGATGCAAATAAGACCCTCTCATATATGTAAATTCTAAAGGAAATACTCTAGGTATTACAGTTTTGATTACATCAAGATGACGTCAGGCGTTCCACACTTTTGTAAGAAATATAGAATGTTAGCAATCTAGTTGTTCATTGGGATACTGTTGAGAGGCAGAGGCCAGGGGCACGAACTCGAAAATTGAAGGCAGGTAGGAGAGTGCAGAGGCAACAATTTGACCACACTGGGCAGGCAGGAAGGGCAGTGGCAGCACAACAGACTATGGAGGGCAGTGGAAAGGGGGGCAGGGGCAACAAACCAACAATACAGGACTGGCAAGAGAGGCTGTGGCAATATAATAGACCATTGTGGGCAGAAGGAAGAGGCAGTGGTAGTACAACCATACATGCCAACAGACCCGTTTCAGCCAGGAAACGTCGAATGATTTTAAGCTCAAATGGGCTTTATTTGATCTGTCTCCTGTCTACAATCTCCTCTTTTTCAATGTAACTCAAAGTGGAAAATCAATACCCCAGTTTTTTTTCAAAATCTCCCTCTTACCAAGTTCAAAATGTTCGCAAGTATGGTACATTGAATCATGGAAGGCAGGAGGAATTGGGGTAGGGACATGGACTCGGATAACAGAGGACAGGAGGGACATGGAGAGGTGCACCAAACTGACCCTACAGGGCAGGCATCAGGGTTTGCAGCAGCACAATACACCACACAGCGCATGCGGGACGGGAGTGCAGCACAACAATCCATAGAAAGCAATAGGGAGGGGACAGGACCATGCACATGGACAACAGAGAACAGATGGGAAAGAGGCAATGGTAGCTAGCTGACCATAATGGACAGACAGGTGAGAAAGCTGCAGCATAACAGACCATAAAGGGCAGGAGGGATGGATCAGGGGCATTACAATGGAACAGACAAGCCAGGAGGGAGGGAATAGGGGGTCTGCACATGGAAACAGAGGGCTGGGGGCAAGGTGGCAGGGCAGGAGCAGCAAGATGACCATGGAGGTCAGGCAGGATGGGCACTAGAAACAAGACACAGCATGGAGATCAACAATGAGACTATGGTGGCATGCACACAGACCATGGAGGGAAGGTGGGAGGGGGTCAGGGGCAGCTAGCTGACCACACAGGGAAGGCGGGAGGGGCCATGGCAGCACAGAAGACCATGCATGGCAAGTGGGAGGATTAGTGGCAGCAAAATGGCTATGATGGGCAAGAAGGAGGGTGCAGGGGCATGCACAAAGGACCATGGAGGATAGAAGGGAGGGTCAGGACCTGGGCACAGACAAGAGAGTTTAGGGGAAGGGGCCTCACAACAGACCGTGCGGGGCAGGCAGGAGGAGCAGTTGCAGCACAACAGATCAGGGAGGGCAGAAGGGTGTGGCAGTAAAATGGACCATGAGGAAGGGGATAGGGGAATGGCATGTGGACAGGCAGGGTGGAGGTGGCAGGGACAGGTTACAGTCATCTGACAATGCTAGGCAGGTGGGAGGGGGGAGTGGCAGCTCAACAGAACACTCAGAGTAGATAGGAGTGGCAGGTCCATGGAACATAGTGTGCAAAAAGGATGGAGCAGGGGCATGCACAAAGACATCGGAGGGCAGGGGGAAGGAGAATAGGGGCAGCAAGCTAAGCAAAGAGGCTAAGCAGGAGGTCAATGATGGGCCATAGAATTGGGCAAAGGAGGGCAGGAGGAGTGGACTGGTACATCATGCTAAATGGAGGGCAGTGGCAGCACATCAGACCATGCATGGCAGGAGGGAGGAGGCTAGTCCATGGATTCAGACAACAGAGGATAGGGAGGAGGTAGATGGGGCAGCAAGCTAACTGTTCAGAGAAGGTTTGTATTAGGAACTTTATTGTTTTTAAAATGTGTGTCTGTGCGAACTACTTAAAATATGAACAAGTATGCAGCATAATCTCACTTTTATTCAGGAAGAAGAGGACGTTTGTGACTGTGACTCCGGGCTCACTTGGCAGAAACACCCCCTGACCCTCCACCCCCATTGCAAAATGTAAGGCCCGTGAAAAGGGTAGGTGGACGCAGTGTTATATAGAACATAGTCCTGAGAGCACGATTGAAAATGAAAACTAGATGTAGTATATGGTATAAACTATGCACCAAAAAGTGTGATATAAGATGAACCAGGGCGTGAAATATAATATGCAATACATTGTGCGCAATGACAGATTCATTGGAGAGCGTGAGATAGCGCAGGCACTAGCGCGTGCTATGCGATATGCGCCTTGGAGTGTAATATGCACAGGGCAGTGTTGTGTAACCTAACTAGTCTCTAAAGTTGTAATATAAAATATGTGCTGGGGAGTGTAACGTTGCATATGCACTGTGACAAAGATATGGATCCCAGATTGTAATATGTATGGCATAGCGCTGTGCGTTCTAACATACACATTGAGGAAGGCACGTTAGATGGGGCAATGTGACCCGTGCGAAGGCAAGTGTGGCATGACATTCACGGGGTGGTGTTACAGTGCACATGGGCTAGAGAGTGTCATAGCATACGCACTAGCTGGTGGAATACAACACAGAGGTGTGAGGCAATCGGCGGGCACTGGTGGGTGTAACAAAGCATTGGGCTCAGCTAGGAGCACCCTGTGACTCTCAAATGAGGTTTGTCTCCTTTCCAGAGAGTAAAATAAAAACTATTACACATCCGGCGGTGGATGTGTTTTTTATTAACCGCAGGGGGGTTTGTTGCATAGTTTGGTCGAATTTTTGTCGAATCCCCTTTGAATGGCTTGGTGTGCGTGTATATTAAATGTACCTGTCAATAGCTACCCATGTTTGTATAAATAAACGACAAGGGTGTCTACTTGGAGAGTACCCACCGGCGGGGGCGCTGGGATTAGGCACGGTAGGGCGTCAGACACGTCAGAGCTTCACTAGCGGTGTAAATACATTCCATGTGGATTCATTCTATGCATAGTCGCCTTTTAATGAATATCACGCAAATCTTCATGGTGATAGGTACATACGGTTTGTCCAGCATGTCCTAGGTGTTTCTATAAATATATATATTTTTAAAATAATAAAAAACAAAGGCCGGCCCCGGGGGATGGGGTCCCCGGAGCCATAAGTGGCCTGAGGAGGGGGGCAACGCAGCCCCCCATAAAGAATTTAAATAAAAAAAAGGCCATGACCCGGGGGTTGGGGTCCCCGGGGCCGATTAAGGCGTTGGGAGGGCCAAATTAATTTTTTTCAACAAAAAAAATTAGGGTGCAGGCCCTGGGGGATGGGGTCCCCAGGGCCAGTAAATTAGAAAAAGAAGGGGGGCCACACAGCCTTCCTTCTTAAAAAAATAAAATAAATAAAAGACCGGCATCGCGCTGGAGGCCACGCCCCCTCCTTGCAGCACTCTGCAAACGCGCCCCCTGGCCAGTTGTAAGTTGGGGAATTAATTCCCCTTCAATACTGAGGGTCCCTTAGGGCCAACTTGCCCAACAGGTATCTCCAGTGTGCGCCAGGGAGCTGCGTTGCAGACAGGTGTTCTGAGGCCACGCCCCTTTTTACACTTCTATGCAACGCAGCTCTGTGGAGCTAACTGGAGGTACCTAGTGGGCAAGTTTGACCCTAGGGACCCTTAGGATTCAAGGGGACTTAATCGCTCAACTTAGAACGGCCACAGGGCGTGTTTACACAGTGGTGAAGGGAGGGGACGGGGCCTGAGGTGACGTGTGCAAACACGCCCTGTGGTGCGTTTTAAATTGGGAAAATAATTCCCTTTCAATCCTGAGGGACCCTGGGGGCCAACCAGCCCACCAGGTGCTTCCAGTAAGTGCCACTGCTCTGCGTTGCAGAGAGGTGGTGCAGGCCGTGCCCCTTTTCACACCTCTCTGCAATGGCGCTTACTGGACGTACCTAGTGGGCTATTTTGCCCCTAGGGATCCTCAGGATTCAAGGGGATTTAATCTCCCAACTTAAAAAACGGCCACAGGGTATGTTTACACAGTGGGGAAGGAAGGGGACGTGGCCTGAGGTGACGTGTGTAAACACGCCCTATGGCGCGTTTTAAGTTGGGGAAATAATTCCCCTTCAACCCTGAGGGCCCCTGGGGGCTAACTAGCCCTCCAGGTTCTTCCAGTAAGCGCCACTGAGCTGCGTTGCAGAGGGGTGGTCCAGGCCGTGCCACTTTTTACACCTCTCTGCAACGCAGCTCTGTGGCGCATACTGGAGGTACTACAATGTTCAAAACAATGGACATACCAATACCAGTTACAACAACCTATTCAGTAATTCTAAGATCCACATACACATCCACTCATTCACCAACAGTCCTATACAGTCACTCATACATGTACTCACTCATCATATGTACTCACACACCTATACATCCTGTTACACAACGCCACTCATCCATAGAGTTACTCACACCCATAGTCACTCATGCTAATAAAGAATCAAACATCCATTTACAAGCAAATACAGTTATACACACACCACCACACTTACTTCTACAGAAACTTACACATACTTAGTCTTTTAAACAATCACTTATAGAAACACATACTTATTCATACAGGAACTCTTTCAATCTATCACTCTCACATATACTCACTTATATACACCAATAGTCACATATACTAGTTTAAAACATATGTAGTTACTCATAAAGACACTATTGAGACAGTCTATCACTCACTAACACACCCATGCACACACTCATCCACTCATACAGTCCTGCACACATGCTGTCTTCAACACATACAAATAGTGAGTCACTCATTCATGCACCTATGCACTACGTAATACCCCCACCGAACCATACAGACACTCAGACACTCATACTGATACTCAAAAAACCAACTAATAACCTATATAGACACTCATGTAGCTAATCACCAACCCATGCAGCCACTTATACACAAAGTGAGAGACTGATACAGATATTTACACACTTAAACATTACTCACTAAGCCATGTATTCACTAAGATACACTTAATCAGTCAGTTATACAATCAATTTTTCAAAAACAAATCATCCATTTAGACACTTATATACCCATTTATTCTTCCATCGACCTAGAGATATACATATATAAAACATATGTAATTTTCAGAAAAACACACATTCACTGGATGATGTCATCAGTGATGTCATTTGAGATGTCATCAGTGATGTCATGAGTGATGTCACTGACCATGTCATGAGTGATGTAATATGTGACGTCATCAGCAGTGCATTGCGGGCGCGCGAGTTATGGTCAGCTGATCTAACTATAACGGGGGAATTTCAATGGTTTTGTACGAGTGAAAAGTCCAGCTAACTATAACGCCTCTGAAACCTATGGTTTTTTCAGTGAATATATATATATAGATAACTATAACTCGCGCGCCCGCAATCCTCTGCTCATGACGTCACATATTACATCACTCATGACATGGTCAGTGGCATCACTCTTGACATCACTGATGACATCATCCTTGTGATAGAGTGGCGGTCACGCGAGTTATAGTTATCTGAACTAACTATAACGGTGGAATTTCATTGGTTTTTTACGAGTGAAATATCCACCCAACTATAACATGTGTGAAACCTATGGTTTTTTAAGTGAATTTGCAAGGTTTTTTAAATGCAAATTCCTAACTATAACGTGTGGGAAACCTATGGTTTTTTCAGTGAATTTGTATGGTTTTTTAAATGCTAAGTTATGTATGTATTCTTTTTTTTTTATATATTTATTTTTCAATAAACTACGTATTAAAATGTATTTTTATTTTTTTATGGTTTTTCACCGTGCGCGCACGGTGGGCGCACCCCCGCGATTTAAAAAAAAAAAAATTAAATGTTTTTTCTGCCTTTGGGGTCCTTCAGTGACCCCCTGACAAAGGCTAGGGGGTCAGGAACTTTCTACCCTGCCCCCTTTTCACGTTCGCCACCTTGGCGGCCGACACTTCCTGATTTCGACCAACTCAAACGTTGATTGACATGTAACAACCAATCAGAATTACGCTCGCTCACGTTAGGGTGCGCGCACGGTGCGCGGCTATAGATATGTATGTGCTTTTAAATGCAGTTTTCTCAGGAACTACTGAACAGATTGACTCCATATATGCAAAGGGCACATCCCTGACCTGAGGACTACCTCTCTGACAAATTTCAAGTAATTCTGTTGAGCCGTTCGGGCTGTACCTTCGACTAAAGGTCCTATGGGAAAATGCATGGGGAAAATGCATTTTGGGACCCCCCTTTTTTCTCGGCCCCCACTTGACGAATCCCCCCGAGACTTTCAGGGTAGGAGCTGAGCGGAGCGCCCCATTAATTTTAAAAATTTCGCGAAGATTCGTCAACTGGCGCCAAAGTTATTCAAAATAGAATTTTGAGATTTCCTATGGAAACACGGTCCTAACTATAACTATCTACCGGCGTCCGCCAGATAATAATATATATATATATATATATATATATATATATATATATATATATATATATTCCTACCGCAGTTACCCATGGATGCCATCGACGTGTTTGCTGAGGCAGTTAATAAAGATCTTTTGGCCTTAAGAGGGAAGTTACAACACTCACATATCAAGCAAAACATAACGAAGGAGCAACGCACAGCGATTACCAATTTGGGTAATGATCATATGGTGATCTGTAAACCATCGGACAAAGGGGGTAATGTGGTTTTACAAACAAGGGAAAATTACGAAGCTGAGGCGATGAGACAACTATCTGATGCGGAGAACTACCAAAAGATTTCCAAGGATATCTATCTGGACAGTATCCGAAGATATCATGATATGATTAAAACGTGGCTTGACAAATCAATGCTAAGCATGGAAGAATATCTGTTTCTCCGTTGTCTGAATCCAGTTGTCCCCACGTTCTACCACATACCCAAAATCCACAAGGATAAAGACCAACCTCCAGGAAGACCCATTGTCTCCTCTCAGGGGGGATTAACAGAACATCTATCTATTTTTGTTGACTCTTTTCTTTTTCCATTGGTTCAAACCTTGCCTGCGTACATTAAGGACTCGCAGGACTTCCTAAAGCACATTGAGAATCAACAATGGAATCCTGAGTATAAACTTATTGTGCTAGATATCACCAGCCTGTATACCAGGATAAGACACGAACATGGCTTGGAAGCTGTAGCCCATTTTCTCAAGAAGAAGCCTCTAAAATTCACGGAACATAACACTATGATTCTTCAATTCACTGAATTTTGTTTAAAAAACAATATTTTTGTTTTTGGTGAAGACTTTTACCACCAGAGATCTGGCACTGCGATGGGCACCTGCTTTGCCCCCAGTTACGCGAACCTGTTCGTGGGCTGGTGGGAGGAGCAGGTGTCCAACACACCTGGTTTGATTGACTCTAACAGGGTTGTAAGTTGGTATAGGTATATCGACGATCTCTGTATTATCTGGGATGGTTCCTTCGAAACAGCCTCTTCTTTGATTGAAAGTTTGAATATGAATACTGTTAATCTAGAATTCAGTGGGGAGATAAGCTCCGAAACTGTTAATTTTCTTGATTTGAAGATCACAGTAACTAATAACCAGCTGTCCGTATCCTTATATCGAAAACCTACAGCTGGGAACTCGACTCTTCATGCCAGGAGTAACCATCTTCCTGGCTTAGTTAGAAATATCCCTTACGGGGAGTTCTTACGTTTGAAGAGGAATAGTACAAGAGTAGATGATTTCGAGGATGCAGCAAGAGAAAGTATCCATAGATTTATTGCAAGGGGATACGGGAAACCATTTCTTGAAACCACACTGCAAAAAGTCAGAAATATACCGAGATCCACCCTGTTGGATGGTGACCCAAATAGGGACACACAGCAGAAAAAAGGGGGTAGAAAGAAAAACAGGATGGATGAGTCAGGCACTAACAAATTCAGGATGATTACAACTTATTCGAACGATGCCAATCAAGTAAAGATGATTATGAAGAAAAATTGGTCCGGACATCCCTCCGGCTCCTTTAGTAACCTTCAGAAAAGCCAGATCACTAAGGGACAGCTTGGTACAAAGTCACCTATCTACCAGACCCAAGGTGATGGGAACCCTAAGGGATCTTAGAGGTTTCTTCCCTTGTGCCAAGTGTAAAGCCTGCGTTGGCAGCAAGAGAACATTGACCTATTTGGTCACAGGTCTAAAGAGTCCCCGGCCCATCAAAAAGTTCCTTACCTGCAATACCAACTATGTAGTCTATTGCCTGGAATGCCCATGTGGGTTACGCTACGTAGGCAGCACGATTCATTGTGCTAAGATTCGCATTTTAGAACATATGCGAGCAATAGCTAAGAACGATGTCACCTACCCCGTGGCAAGGCATTTTGCTGAGAAGCATAATAGTAATAGGGAATTGTTACGCTATTATGTTTTAGATCAGGTTCCAGCAAATGTCAGAGGAGGGGACAGGATTAAACAACTTCGCAGGCTTGAGTCACGATATATCATCGACTTAGGAACTAAGAATCCTTCGGGGATGAATATAGGGGAGGAACTGTCTGTTCATCTTGGGGATTAAAGAGTAGCAATAATCCTTACACTAGAGGTTAGACAGGTAATTGGAAAATGTAATTTGTGATATGGTGATCATAATGTAATCTGTGTTTTAAATTATGGTATTAGCTATACACGTTAGCTTTTGGACATTGTGTGTGAATTAATCTTTTTAAATGATGTTAGTATAAATGTGGATCATCTTATTATTTCTTTGATGCCAGCAATAATGTTGAGGTCTTAGCCAATACATGGCGTGATTTTCTTAAAATATACTTGATTGTCGGACACAAGGCAAGTGAGAGGATGTTATTGCAACATACCTATGGTTATCTAACGTATCAAGTGATTTAAATGACCCCCATATTGCTAGACATTTATCAGTTGACATCGATCTGCCGATACACGGCTTTATTTTTGTCATTTTTGAGGGACACCACATGCCCATATATGGCGTTATGTGTGAAGTTTTTAATCTTACTTCGAGTCTGGGACTGTTTTTTAATGCCGATATACGGCGAAATAAGCAATATTATTTAATTGTTTTGACATTCCAAAATGGCGATGAATTACCAACAGTGATTCTTCTAATGTGATTGTCCTTCTATGATGTCTATGATTTGTGATGTCATGTGATCCACGTAACGTTTCATTTAAATATGCCGTTTCTTTGGCGCGAAATTTGTAACAACATCAGACTAAGGCATAGCCGAAACGCGTCATGTTTTCCATGCTCGCTATGCAATAAATGACCTAAGAACTGCAGAAGTGTCCCGTGAGTGCTTTCCTAAGTTTGTGATGTGACTGGGACTGAGCGCGCATATATATATATATATATATATATATATATATATATATATATTATCTACTGGCGGTCGCCAGTAGATGGTTATAGTTAGGACCGTGTTTCCATAGGAAATTCGCAACATTATATTGGGAATATCTTTGGCGCCGATCGACGAATCTTCGCGAAATTTTCAAAACTTTTGGCCAGCTCCGCTCTGCTCCTACCCTGCAATTTTTGCGGTGATCTGTGAAGCGGGGGCTGAGAAAAAAGGGGGGTCCCAAAACGCGTTTTCCCCATGCAATTTCCCATAGGATCTGTTGTCGCAGTTACAGCTCGAACCGCTGAACGGAATGACACCAAATTTGGCAAAGAGGTAGTCCTTAGTTCAGACTCGTGCCTTTTGCATATTTGGTGTGAATCTGTTCAGTAGTTCCTGAGAAAATTAGGGTAAAAAACGTAGTGATATCTATGGCCGCGGAGGATCCGCGGACCGTACGCGCACCGTAAGCGCACCCTCCCCGAATGGAGCGCGCAACCTCCCGATCGCGTGCTGAATGCTAATTGGCTGTCGAGTGTCTCTCTACATTCGAAACCAGGAACTGTTGGCGGCCATTTTCTGCCTCGGTAGAAACGAGGCTGAAGATGGAAGGGGAATAAGTGTGTAAAAGATATAAAGGGGGAAGAGTGGAACTACTCTGACCCTCTAGATCTGCTTAGGGGGTCCCAGAAGGACCCCCTGTGGCCCCCCTTTTTTTTTTTTTTTTAAAAGCGGTGCAATGCGCACACGGTGCGCGCATCCTATCGCGTTGGATGCACGGATTCTCTCGCGGTAGGTGCGCGGATCCACGGCAACGTTTTTGGAAAAACAACAAGAAATCATTGGTTGTATAACAACTTTCTACACTGAAAGTTAGGGTGTATATTTTTGTTTTTTAAAGGTATGATTGTTATTGGTTAACAAAAACAGATTGTAAGGAACATTATATATGATAAGCTGATAAGTTGAAAAGTCAAGCACACTTCCTGCCTTGTGTAGGAACATTGTGTGCTGAACTTGTGACCTGTGAGCTCAGTGCAGTGTTCCATGAGCTGTTTCTATGGTAACAGGCAGAAGGCAGATTGGGGGAAGGGTTGAAATGTATTTCAGTTGGAAAGGTTTGAAATGTTTAACCAATAGAAATGTGTGTTTGCTTTTGAGTTTATGTGCGAAGGATTGTGATTTGATGTTTACATGTATATGTGTGGAAAATGAAAGGGAAACTTTTTCATTCTTTGCTTTTGCTGAGAGGTTCACAGTGCAGAGATTCTGTAAAAGAAAATATGGTGAGTGATTGATATACTCCTTAATCTACAAAAGAACTTGAAAGATGAGTTATTTAATTGTGAGGGGATATATGTAGACTATTTTGATTTTAATCAGACTAATGTATTTTTCCTGCTAAAGTGTAGAGAGTTCTTTTTTTCTCTACAATGTGTGTGCATGTAGAAACCATTCTGTGATAGGCATTTGTGTTTTTCATGTGTTTGTAGACAGATAACTGTGCAGTTTTTAGATTTTGGTAGAATTAGAAAGCAGTCATTGTTTATGAATTTGTGAAATGAGTTATGTTATGTTTCTATACTAAAATGTAGTACTACTTCTAGATGAAGAAATGTGTTTTGATATAGTGCAAGGGATAGTGTTGTTTGTCTAGAATCACACAATGAGTCTGTGTGCATTTGGGAACCACTGTGAGAGAAGCATTTGGTAACATTGTGTATTTGCTGACAGATAACTGTTTTAAAACCAGTCAGGTTGTCAAGTTTTAGTAGCATTAGAAGACAGTTATGGCGTATGCTTTCATTAAATGAGTCAGGCTTTGACAGTAAATTGCTGTCGTGAAATATGTAGATTGTGTGCAGTTCCCTCACCACTTGCACTGTAGTGAATGAGTTTTGGTAAACTCATAGGGATAGTGGTGCTTGTCTAGAATCACACTGTGAGTTAGTGTGTATTTGGGATCAGTGTGAGAGAATCATTTGGTAACATCATGTATTTGCTGACAGATAACTGTTTTAAAATCGGTCAGGTTGTGAAGTTTTAGTAGCATTAGAATCCAGTCTTTGCTTATATGTTGATTAAATGAATCATGCTTTGACACTGATGTGCTGTACTTAAATATGTAGATTGTGTGCAGTCCCCTTACCCCTTCCACAGTAGTGAATGAGTTTTGGTAAAGTCCTAGGATAGTGTTGATTGTCTAAAATCACACTGTGAGTCTGTGTGCATTTGGGTAAGGATTGTGAGAGAAGCATTTGGTAACATCGTGTATTTACTGACAGATAACTGTTTTAAAACCTGTCATGTTGTCAAGTTTTAGTAGCTCTAGAAGCCAGTCTTTGCTTATGTGTTGATTAAATTAGTCAGGCATTGACATTAAAGTGTAGTCGTGAAATATGTAGATTGTGTGCAGTTCCTTTACCACTTCCACTGTAGTGAATGAGTTTTGGTAAACTCCTAGGGATAGTGTTGTTTGTCTAGAATCACACTGTGAGTCTGTGTGCATTTGGGAACCACTGTGAGAGAAGTGTTTGGTAACATTGTGTATTTGCTGGCAGATAAGTGTTGTAAAACATGTCATGTTGTCAAGTTTTAGTAGCATTAGAAGACAGTTATGGCTTATGCTTTCATTATATGAGTCAGGCATTGACAGTAAATTGCAGTTGTGAAATATGTAGATTGTGTGCAGTTCTCTTACAACTTGCACTGTAGTGAATGAGTTTTGGTAAACTCATAGGGATAGTGGTGCTTGTCTAGAATCACACTGTGAGTTAGTGTGTATTTGGGATCACTGTGAGAGAAGCATTTGGTAACATCATGTATTTGCTGACAGATGACTGTTTTAAAACCTGTCATGTTGTGAAGTTTTAGTAGGAATAGAATCCAGTCTTTGCTTATGCGTTGATTAAATAAGTCATGCTTTGACACTGATGTGGTGTACTTAAATATGTAGATTATGTGCAGTACCATTAACTCTTCCAGAGTAGTGAATGAGTTTTGGTAAACTCCTAGGATAGTGTTGCTTGTCTAAAATCACACTGTGAGTCTGTATGCATTTGGGTAAGGATTGTGAGAGAAGCATTTGGTAACATCGTGTATTTGCTGACATATACCTGTTTTAAAACCGGTCATGTTGTGAAGTTTTGGTAGCATTAGAAGCCAGTCTTTGCTTATGCTTTGAATAAATGAGTCAGGCTTTGACACAAAAGTGCAGTCCTGAAATATGAAGATTGTGTGCAGTTCGCTTACCACTTCCACAGTAGTGAATCATTTTTGGTAAACTCCTAGGTATAGTGGTTGTTGTCTAGAATTACACTGCGAGTCTGTGTGCATTTGAGAACCACTGTGGGAGAAGCATTTGGTAACATGTATAACTAATTTAAAACCTCTCATGTTGTCAAGTTTTAGTAGCATTAGAAGCTAGTCTTTGCTTATGCATTGATCAAATGAGTCAGGGTTTGACACTAAGGTGCAGTATCATGTACTATTCTGTTCACTGTGGCAGAACTGAAAATTTAAAAGTTTTACCTAAGCACTGTCCTAGAAGTAGTCTGATTATTTAGTCAGTTTCTAAGTACCAAATAGACTGCTTCAAATGTCTATGCAGCATGCATGTAGTGTTCTAACATACTATAGACTTGTCTTTTACACCTTCAATTCCGTAGTCAGTATCCATACACTTCCAGGAAACATCCTTTGCAGTCCTCTAGAGACCCATTCAACAGTATGTACTAATCCATTCACTGTGCCAAAACCCAAACACTTATAAATTCACCAAGACACTCTCTTTCCAGTACTCTTATGATTCAGTCACTACCTAAGTATTCATGCACTGAGCCAGGTCTTAGCACATGGACTTCTTCAAACCCCTATCCGCTATGCATGCAGTCCTCTAAGCACCTACACACTTGTCTTTCACACCTTCAATTCCCCAGTCAGTATCCGTTCACTTCCAGGAAATACCCTGTCACTCCATTTGCAGTCCTCTAGTGACCCATTCAGCACCATGTACTAATCCATTTACTGTGCTAAAACCCAAACACTTATAAATTCAGCAAGATACTATCTTTGCAGTACTCCAATCATTTAGTCAGTGCCTAAGTATTCATACACTGAGCCAGGCCTTAGCACATGTACTGCTTCAAACCCCTATGTAGTATGCATGCAGTCTTCTAACCATCTAGACACTTGTCTTTCACACTTTCAATTTCCTAGTCAGTATCCATACAGTCCAGCACTTGTCACTGCCTTTGCACTCCTCTAGTGACCCATTCAGTACCAAGTACTAATCCATTCCCTGTGCGAAAAGCCTTGCACTTATAAATTCACCTAGGCACTCTTCTTGCTGTACTCTAATCATTCAGTCAGTACCCAAGTAGTCATGCAGTGAGCCAGGCCTTAGCACATGGACTGCTTTAAATGCCTATGCAGTATGGATGCAGTCTTCTAATCACCTACACAGTTGTCTTTCACACCTTCAATTCCCTAGTTGGTATTCATACACTTCTAGCAAACACCCTGTCACTCACCCAGTGTGTCTCCTTATAGTACTGTAATCATTTAGTCAGTTAGCATGTCGTCTTTTAGTGAGGTAGGCATTAGGGCATGAACTGCTTCAAAGTAGTATGCACTATGCATGTAGTGTTTTAACGATCGTCACACTTGTGGTTCAGGGCTATAGTTTCTTAGTCAGTTTTTATATAAAATGTGTTTGTACAGTAATGGAATAGTATAAATTTGAAAGTTATTAATATACATTTATTTGTGATTCTTTTTTACAGATACAGAACAGGAGTGTTTCTCATCTGTTTGCACTCTTCTCATGCAAGATTGTTTGGATGAAGGGTCCTTAGGTGTTTCATCATACTTGCAGTGCCGCACGAGTATTTTTTGTTAGGATCCCCTCGTAACAGAACTCTTTGGCAAATCGTGCGAATGAAGAAGGTGGCATTGGTCTTTGTTTGCCCCTTGGAAAAAGTTAAAAATTTCTTCACCACTGAAGAAAAACGTTGTGGGCGTGGTGCCTTCTGCAAAAAAAATTCCTCAGATTCGGTAAATATTTTAAAGCGGCAACATTTACAGTTTTTGTAAGTTAAACTTATAAAATTTTGTTAGCTGTATGCATTTTATATATCTGTGATTTGTTTCTTGTGGTATTTTGTTGAGAATACCATGTTGTTTTTTTTTAACAATCTTTCTGATTTTCCAGGTCTGTCGTCGACATCCGTGGTTCCCACAGGAGTGTTCCGCCTTGTTGTTTTGTATTATTGTTGTTACATTGTGTTTATTAGTTTATTGTTTATATTTATGTTAATAAAAAAATTAAGTTTGAAAATAGTTTATCGTTTATATATTTATTAGTATAAAAAATAAAGTTTGAAAAAAAAATTAATAATGTTTTTGGTTGTTCTCTTAACTGCTGTGTGACTCTTTCTGGTTCTTATTACTGTTATTTGATGGAGTCCACCATGGTGTTAAATTTTGGGGCACTTATCTCTGGAATACTGGTGATATCTGCAGTTTGCACCAACTTCTGAATAGTGTGTTAGATTTATCTCAACTTTACTTCCGATAAAGTGCTGATAATGAAATGGAGAGAAGCCGTTCCCGTGCAAAAAGACACGAGGTGCACCTTTGCGATTTATTCTAAATACTAAAATCCTGTATTGTATTGCACTGAGGTATTGGCTGCACTTACAGTGTACACACAAAATCTATTAAGAAATCTCATTGTATTTATATTGATTGGGAATAGTGCGTCAGGTGCTGGATCTTGACGAGATACACTGCTCAGTTCGTATATTGTTGTGCACACAAAAAAAATCACATCACAACTTTCACACCAATTGCAATGCGAAACAAATTCCGGCGATAAGACACGTTAGCACCAGGGATTTTACACCTGCTTTCTGCTGGTGTTAAGCAGGACAACTACCTGCACCATGAAAGGTAACACAGCCAAGAGCCACACCAAAACACCCACAGGTGCCATAGAGTCAATGAGCATGATACAGGGATACCCATGAGGGCCAGAAGACTCATCTCAACAACTGCAGGACCGCCAATACCCCCAAACCCACTCCTTAGTAAGTGTGTCCCTGTGGTCATTGTCTTAGCATGATAGGCACGAGCCCTGCAACATCTCAGTGTGCTGTCACCTCAGTGTTGGCAGTGAGCCTGGATGTGTAGCTACGTACGCATCCTCCTGCATGCACAACTGGCGTGTGCTAGTCTATCGTTCACAGGTCAGTGCAGGGGTGTGCCTATCCGGCAAGGGGAACGGGGTGTCTCAGACATGTCCATGGACAGGAAGTGCGGTAAGTGTGTCTCTGTGTTCTGGTGTGGCCTGTTACAAGACCCGCAGCAGTCGATGTTGTAAAGTGGCATGCACCACCTCCAAACGGCACTGTGATGTTGTAGTTGGAATGTAGCAGGAGATGCGCAAATAGGCATTACAATGGCGTGCCGTATGAGTGCACGAGATACAACAGCTCACCGTACAAAAGTGTGGGGGCTTGTGGGAGGGAGGAGCAGCCGTTTGGCAACATAACACACAGTGAACACGACCATGTGCCACATGCTGGGCATCTCATCCATGATGACCACGGTCGCAGACATCCCACAACACCAACGACTGGCCTTTGTACACATCCTCTATGAATGCAGCTTGGTTTTCACTTCTATGCTCGTTCAGTGGTGTGATGTTGGCAGGTTGTGTGACTTGTGCTCCTTGTTGGTGTGTTTCATTTAGGCCATTGTTAGTCTATATGTGTGTTGTACTTAATTGTGCATGTATGCCATTCTGCCCATTTCCCCCCTCCCCCCTCCCCCACTCCCTGCTTCTTCCTTTTCCTAGTGCTGTTGTGTCTATAATTTTGTTGCTGCACACATAAATACATGTAAAAAATAAATTAGAATAGTTCCTTGATTCTTTTAGGTTTCAAAACTTCTCTATTGGTTTCTTTTTAATTTTCCATATGAACCGTCTTTTTTAATATTCAACAACACATAGAAGCCAGAAGTGCAACGTATTCTATCAACACACTTTCTAGAACATTCTACAATACGTGCAGGTTAAAAGTTCATCAATTTTTTAAAACTTTACAATATTTTTTTGTAACATTTTCTTGAACATTTAACGACACATGCAGGTTAAAAGTTGACGATTGTTTTAAGTTCGAACAGTGCCTTCCAAATGCAAGTAGCAGGTGTGGTTGAGCTGAGCAAATTTTATCCTATGATATGTACTCCACGTTGAAACTGCTTTTTCTAAACAAATCACAAAGATGCTTTTCCACAAAACTAATGTGCACCCTACTTTTAAAAAAGAATGTTTTTCATGATATCTTCAGAGATAAGTTATAGATAGGTATTAGCATTTAAAAAACCTTTAAAATTCACTGAAAAAACCATAGGTTTCATGCATGTTATAGTTAGGAATTGGCATTTAAAAAACCTTAGAAATTCACTGAAAAAAACATAGGTTTCAGGGGTGTTATAGTTAGCTGGACATTTCCCTCGTACAAAACCCTAGAAATTCCCCTGTTATAGTTAGTTCAGCTAACTATAACTCGCGCCCCCGCAATGTACTGCTGATGACGTCACATATTACATCACTCATGACATGGTCAGTGACATCACTGATGACATCACTGATGACATCTCAAATGACATCACTGATGACATCACTGATGACGTCATCCATTGAGTATGTGTTTCTGAACAGTTTTAATATGTTTAATATACATAGGGAAAGGCCTGTTGAAGAATAAGTGGGTGTACAAGTGTGTGAATGGGTGATTTTCTAGGTGCGTAACTGACTCTATAAGTGAGTCATTAAATGTATCTTACTGCAGACTAGTGACTAAACTGTGTGAATGTCTGTATCTGTCTGTCTGTTGGTGTATAAGCTTCTGCATGGTTTTGTGAATAGCAATATGAGTGTCTCTATGGGTTATTGATTGGTTGTCTGAGTATCTGTATGGGTGCCTGAGTGTATGTATGGGTGGGGTGTGTGTGACTCTGTGCATAGATGTGTGAGTGGGTGATTCTATGGGTGCATGGTTTTATGAGTGCAACTGTGATGGACTGTATGGTTGGGTGAGTATATGTAAGGGTGTGTTAGTGATTGAATGTATATCTCAGTTGTACATGTGACAGTAACTACATATGAGAAACACAGTGTATATGTGTATAAGAGTAAATAACTATCTATATGTGAGAGTGTGTGATTGCGGGACTGGCTGTATGGATGAGTGTGTGCTTGTACTAGTAACTGAATAAGAGTGTCAATTTTTTTTTGTATTTTTATGAGTAAGTGAACTTGAGTGTGTTTAACTGTATAGGTGAGTCAATTGGACTATGTTTAATTATTTGCACAACTGACTAGGTGTGTCAGTACCTCAATGGATGATTGGCAGTGTGTGAGTGTCTCTATATGTGTATAAATGCATATGATAGTCTTGTATGGAGTGACTGTAAGTATGAGTGACTGTACAGGTGAGTAAGTGGAGGTGCATGTAGACCTAAGAGTCAATGACTGGGTATGTAGTTATTGGTATTGGAGTATCTATGGTTTTCAAAATGGCCGTCTGAAATTTTGAGTTAGTGTATCAAAAGTTATATTAGGGTGTGAGAAGGTGTACTCATTTATCACATAGATGATGTCATCAGTGATATCATCAGTGATGTCATTTGAGATGTTATCAGTGATGTCATCAGTGATGTCACTGACCATGTCATGAGTGATGTAATATGTGACGTCATCAGCAGTGCATTGCGGGGGCGCGAGTTATAGTTAGCTGAACTAACTATAACAGGGGAATTTCTAGGGTTTTGTACGAGGGAAATGTCCAGCTAACTATAACCCCCCTGAAACCTATGGTTTTTTTCAGTGAATATATATATATATCACCTGCTGGCGGTCGCCAGTACGTAGTTATAGTTAGGACCTAGTTACTATAGGAAAACTGCAACATTCTATTCGCAATAACTTTGGCGCCGATTAATGAATCTTCGTGAAATTTTCAAAACTAATTCTTTGTTAAGATCAGCTCCTATGTTGGAAGATTGGGGGTGATTCATCAATGGAGGCCGAGAAAAAAGGGGGGTCCCAAAATGTGTTTTTTCAATGTTAATTTCCATAGGAAACTTTATACAAGGCTACAGGTCGAACGGGTGAACGAATTTACCCCAAATTTGGCAGGGAGAATGGTCTTGGTCTAGAAAGTACGCTTTTGTATATTTGGTGTAAATCCGTTCAGTAGTTTTTGAGAAATATCGAAATTTACAGATATCAATATTTGGGAATTATGCCATCTGATTGGCTGAGACGTTATGAGCACGAGCTTGCTGCTGATTGACTGCGAGTGCTGCGAGCGTTTGCAACTAGGAAGTGTTGGCCGCCATTTTGTGATTCCGTTGAAGCGAGTAAGGGGGGAAAAGGGCGAAAAATGTGGGAAAGAGGAGGGTAGGAGCACTGTAACCTCTGTGGGGGGTTTAGGGTGTGCTATAGAGGGGGTGCGAAGCGAACTACTTATACCTACCGGTCTGAAAGTGCTGGGTATGGAAATTAAGTGAGGTATTGCGTAGTCTGATGCTGCTAAGGTGAGCTGCTGTGGGAGTTGGGGATGAAAGCGTGAGCCTAAACTGTGTGTCTTATGGTGTGAAGTCATGTGCCCTGGCCGCTGCGATACAGTTGTGGAAGAAGTGTCAGCATGTGTTTATACCTACTAGGATGAACTACTGACCCGTAGTGGTGTGAAAGTCCTGGGTACGGAAAATATGTGAGGTATTGTCTAGAGTCTCATTGAAGGAGGAAGTGTTGGCCACAATTTTGTGATTCCGTTGAAGTGAGTAAGGGGGGAAAAGGGCAAAAAATGTGGGAAAGAGGAGGGTAGGAGCATTGTAACCTCTGTAGGGTGTTTAGGGTGTGCTATAGAGGGTGTGCGAAGTGAACTACTCACACCTACCAGTCTGAAAGTGCTGGGTACGGAAATTAAGTTAGGTATTGCATAGTCTGATGCTGCTAAGGTGAGCTGCTGCGGGAGTCAGGGGTGAAAGCATGAGCCGTAACTGTGTTTCTTATGGTGTGAAGTCATGTGCCCTGGCCGCTGCAGCACACCTGTGGAAGTAGTGTCAGCGTGTATTTATTCCTACTAGGACAAACTCCTGACTCCTACTGGTTTGAAAGTCCTGGGGTACGGAAAATATGTGAGGTATTGTCTAGAGTCTCATGGTGCTAAGCTGAGGTGCTGCCGGAGTCGGGATGAAAGCGTGAGTCCAAACTGTGTGTCATATGCTGTGAAGTCATGTGCTCTGGCCGCTGTGCCACATCTGTCAAGTAGTGTCAGCATGTAGTTATACCTACTCGGAAGAACTTTTGTTTTGAACATTGTAACTTGTGTATGGTGCTTAGGGGGTGTTATACAGGGAGTGCGAAGGTAAATTTGCACGTATCAAATCAATACGGTATTTGTAAAGCGCAAACTACTCACCCCTATGGGTCTGAAGGCCCTCAAGGCCGGCATGGAAATGATGTGAGCTATTAAGTGAGCTATTGCCCAGAGTCACATAGTGCTGAGCTGAGGTGTCCAAAGGTGTCCTTCATAAGCATTTCCAAACCTACCCCAGTCAATGTGCCTAGGTCATTTCCACCACAATGCACAATCATGAGGTCAGGGTGTGGAAGATGCAAAGAGGTTTTAACCAAAGGTAGCAATTGGTGCAACTTCAATCTTCTCTGTGTAAACCATTTAATGTCCACATTAGGAAAACCTAGGTCTAAGTCAATACGTCTGTGTTCTACATACCTCTTGCACCTGAAAATATAGCTATGTCCTACGATCCACACTAGCATTTTGAAGGTATGGTTGGAAGGTATGGAAAGATGTCTGTAGCTCATGCAGTCCTTGGTAGAATAAGAGATATGTTTAAAGATGGGGAAGTTCTGTTTTTTGCCATACAAAACGATAAGTGATTGGGAATTGAAAAGGATTCGTTTTTAAAAGTAGGGTGCACATTTGTTTTGTGGAAAAGCATCTTTGTGATTGGTTAAGAAAAAGCAGTTTTAACGTGGAGTACATATCATAGGATAAAATGTGCTCAACTGAACCACAGCTGCTCCTTGCATTTGGAAGGCACTGTTCGAACTTAAAACAATCGTGAACTTTTAACCTGCACGTGCCGTTAAATGTTCGAGAAAATGTTGTGAAAAAATATCGTTAAGTTTTAAAAAATTGATGAACTTTTAACCTGCACATGTTGTAGAATGTTCTAGAAAGTGTGTTGATAGAATACGTTGCACTTCTGACTTCTATGTGTTGTTGAATATTTAAAAAACGGTTTATGTGGAAAATTAAAAATAAACCAATAGAGAGAAGTTTTGAAACCTAAAAGAATCAAGGAACTATTCTAATTTGTTCTTTACGTGTGTTTATGTGTGGAGCAACAACATTATAGACACAACAGCACCAGGAAGAGGAAGAAGCAGGGAGATGGGGTATGGGGGAGATGGGGGAGATGGGCATAATGGCACACATGCACAATTAAGCACAAGTATATAGACAAACAATTCATTTATACAGGATGTGTACAAAGGCCGGTCGTTGGTGTTGTGGGATGTCTGCGACCGTGGTTATCATGGATGAGATGCCCAGCACGTGGCACATGGGCGAGTTCGCTGTGTGTTACATTGCAAAACAACTGCATCTCCCTCCCACGAGCCCCCACACTTTTCTACGGTGCGCTGTTGTATCTAGTGCACTCGTACGGCACACCATTGTAATGCCTATTCGCGCATGTCCTGCTACATTCACACTACACCATCACAGTGCCGTTTGGAGGTGGTGCATTGCACTTTACAACATCGAGTGCAGCGGCCTTTGTGGCAGGCCACACCAGAACACAGACACACTTACCGCACTTCCTGTACACGGACATGTCCGAGATACCCTGTTCCCTTTGCCGGATAGGCATACCCCTGAGCTGACCTGTGTACTCCGGACCAGCACAGGCCGGTTGTGCATGCAGGAGGATGCATGTGTAGCTACATGTCAAGGCTCACTGCCAACGCTAAGGTGACAGCACACTGTGATGTTGCAGGGCTCGTACCTTTCATGCTAAGACAATGACCACAGAGACACACTTGCTCAGATGCGGGTTTGGGGGGCGTTGGCAGTCCTGGAGTTCTTGCGATGAGTCTTGTGGCCCTCATGGGTATCCCTGCATCATGCGCATTGATTCTATGGCACCTGTGGGTGTTCTGGTGTGGCTCTTGGCTGTGTTCCGTTTCATGGTGTAGGTAGTCATCCTGCTTAACACCAGCAGAAAGCAGGTGTAAAATACCTGGTGCTAACGTGGCCTATCGCCGGAATTTGTTTCGCATTGCAGTTGGTGTGAAAGTTGTGATGTGATTTTTTTCGTGTGCAGAACAATATATGAACTGAGCAGTGTATTGTGGTGGAGGCAGCGTTTTAGATACATACATTGCTATGTTAGCATAAGCGCGTTAGATGTTAGAAACGCCATCTTGCGACTTCTTGCAGCTTTTGCACACAACACTTCAGATACATGTTATTATTTGAAAACTGCTTGCTTGCCTTTTCTTCACATGGGAACTGTCTGTTGTTCACATCCCTATTCGTGCACTGCGACCTTGGTCTGAACATTGTGTGCAGAGATGGTCTGAGCCACCAAACAATGTATGTTTTTGAGTTCAGGTTGATCGGCCCACTCTCTAGCCATAACACGCACACAGCTGCAAATATCTGAGAATCAAGAGCCTTTAATATAGCAGTTTGCATGCATTACACACACATTCTGGAGAAGAACTTTTCAAGGCGCAGAGCAAAGCTGGTCCTGTGATGTGATTCACCTAAGCTGATCTTTACGGTATGGGGTTCCCCAGTCAAACCTAGAGACCTTCTATTAGTATAATAATACTTGCTCACTAGTGAAGGGAGGGTGGTTGTATTCCACTGTTATTTGTAGTATGATTTCTCCCTTCATTTTCTATGGTATTGTAACAATGCTGATGGTTTTAATTTTAATCATTTGTCTGCTTATGTTAGCCAAAGTACTGCATCTTAGGACACGTAGTTTATAAAAAAATCATTTTAAACTTTACTGTGTCTCTGACTACTCTTGTAGTGGACTGATATGAGAATAATAATGAACAGGTATTTCTGATTCCCACCATTCCTGAGAGTACTCTAAGTCGCTTGTTCTGGGTTGTCTATACATTGGGATCTCCAAGAGAATACGGATAACAAATGGGACACTGATGCTAGTCGGATTGGGGTTCTGGGTACTGAGGTGAGTTTTTGGTACACCGCAAATCACTGAGGTCCTGGTTTCCTGCGCATAGTTCTGTGCATGAGCAGAATCCCTGCAACAGTATCTCGTCAATATCCAGCACTTGACACACTATTCCCGATCAATATAAATACAATGAGAGTTCTTAATTGATTTTGTGTGTACACTGTAAGTGCAGGCACTACCTCAGTGCAATTCAATACAGGATTTTAGTATTTAGAATAAAGCGCAAAGGTGCACCTCGTGTCTTTTTGTGTGGGAACGGCTAGTCTGCATTTCATCATCAGCACTTTAATTGAAGTAAATTTGAGATAAATCTAACAAACTATTCAGAAGTTGGTGTAAACTGCAGACATCACCAGTATTCCCACGATAAGTGCCACAAAATTTAACACCATGGTGGACTCCATCAAATAACAGTAATAAGAACAAGAAAGAGTTACACAGCAGTGAAGAGAACAACCAAAAGATATATATTTTTTTAAACTTTATTTTTTTATAAACATATATGTAAATGATAAACGAAAAACTATTTGCAATTTTTTTTTATTAACATATATATAAATGATAAACTAATGAACAAAATGTAACACAAATAATAGAAAACAAGAAGGCGAAACACTCCTGTGGGGACTATGGATGTCGACGACAGAGCCTGGAAAATAAAGCACAAAATAAGGACATGTGTAATGGGTATATCAAAGGAGAGAGGCACAGAAAAACAGAGAAGGAAAAAAATGCCAGAGAGAAAAAGAGAGGGAAAGAAAGAAAGGGAGTGAGAAAGGGACAAGGAAGAGAGAGAGTTAGAGAGATAGAAGGAAAAGAAGGAAGAGAGAGAGAGAGAGAAAGAGAGAGAGAGAGAGACAGACACTGCCGCCTCTGCGCTTCCATGAGCAAATAATTACCTGGTGCCACCGGAGTGTGCAGCAGTGGGCACTCCATGTGCCCGTCAAAAGTCATCCCAGATATGTCTCTGAGTCCTGAGTCATGAATGGCGGAGACCACATCATCTTCTCCATGGCCCGGCAGATTTCACATGTCGCTGAGTCCTGAATCATCAATGGCAGAGACTACATCAGCTTTTGGGGCCGCTAAGCCTGTGGAAGTTAAGTTCGTGCCAGTGGTGGTAGGCCCCTGATGGCAATATGAGCTTCAGGTGGCACTAACCTTGTGCATATGAAGTCCGTGCCAAGGGGGTGGTAGGCCCCTGATGGCTATACAGATCAGGGTGCGACTAACCTTCTGCGCAACTTTTCAAAGACTCTTTATGGTTGAGACAAGTGGAGTGTCCGCCATCTAGTCAGCACTGGTAATAAAGGATGTGACATTGTCGATCTATTATATTTGCGTGGTCACACGGCCTGTGACGCATGTGCCGGATGAGTGTGGTGTGTGCAAACCTGCCCTGAGGGAGTGGCCGTGAGATGTTGAGAACTAGACCACTGACCTGCACACCAACAGCGAGTACGCCTGCGACAGGTAGCTATGTGGGGCCAACGTCGGACCGTAATCGCAGTGGCATGGCGTGGCGTGGCGTACGACAGAACAGGGCAGAGATAGATACAATAATGCGGACGGCTCGTAGTACTGCGTCTGTGAGTCGAGTGGACGGGCCGCAGCTGGCCCTCTGTGAGCCTGGCGGCGAACTGTTTATAACTCACACTACATAAGCATTGAAAAACCATTTTGTGATTCAGTCCGTCAGCTAGCATTTGTCTGAGGCATTTGTGAAAACATATTCTTTCTGTGATAGATGCCCCTTTGACGCTGCCTCTCCCCACATCAGCAGGTAACACACCCTCTTCCCACATCACCATCATACCCCCAACAACCTTCTTGGGCCTGGAAGTGTCCCTGTGCGGTTGGACAAAGAAGAATGTTAGTCATGTATAGATTTACATTTAAAAAATGTATTTAAAGAAAAGAACAACAAATAAGACTGAAGGGAGTCTGGTGCTGTGGTTGCTGCCACGAAGTTGGGGTCACTGCCCTTCAGGACTCAGGACACAGTTACACATATGGGATCGGCTTGTGTTAAAGAGGGTTAGTAGGGCTACGTGTCACCGGCCTTGCATATCGAAATATGGGTCACTGATCGAAGGGAGTGTGGTGCTGTGGTTGGTGCAACAGACTTGGGGTCACTGCCATTCAGGACTCAGGACACAGTTACACATGTGGGATCGGCTTGTGTTAAAGAGGGTTAGTGGCAGCAGAAGTCTTGAGACTGTATAAGCCTGTGATGATGCTTGGTGTGGACGGGCCGCACTGGGAGCAATGTGTATTGGCTACTGGACTGCGTCATGTGGAATCAGGACTCTATCTGAAATGTGAGGCGTGCTGACCGTAGTGTAGGCCAGAGGTAGCGGAGAGCAAGGGCCCACAGCCACATGCATACGTTGGTGGCTCCACCGGCTTGCGTAGTGGAGGTTCAGTGGCATCACGTGTCGCCAGCCTTCCATATGCAAATACCCCTCACTAATCGAAGGGAGTGTGGTGCGCTGGTCGCTGTTGCGAAGTTCGGGTCACTGACGTTCAGGACTCAGGACACAGTTACACATGTGGGATCGGCTTGTGTTGAACAGGGTTAGTGGCACCACGTGCTGTTGTCCTTGCATATGGAAGTATGCCTCACTGATGAGAAGGAGTCTGGTGCTGTGGTCACTGCCACGGACTTGGGGTCTCTGCCATTCAGGACTCAGGACACAGTTACTCATGTGGGATTGGCTTGTGCTAAAGAGGGTTAGTGGGACTACGTGTCGCTGGCCTTGCATATGGAAATATGTCTAACTATCAAAGAGTATGTTGCTGTGGTTGCTGTCACAGACTTGGGGTCACTGCCATTCAGGACTTAGGACACATTTACACATGTGGGATCGGCTTGTGTTGAACAGTGTTAGTTGGCACCACGTGTCCAAAATTCAAATTGTGAGGTCTGGTACCCGCAGTGTAGTTTGCTGAGTGTTCATTTGTACTTGAAAATGAATTTGGTCATTGTACTAAAGCTATAACTGATTTAATAAATGTTCAAGAAGAAAGTATACTAAAAGGGTATTATGTAGATTTGAGGCCTGTAATAGTTACTTGCATAGTGGACTCTGTAGTTAATGAATGAAGAAATTATTTTCATTGTGAGCCCTACTAAGTGCAGTGTAGGTGTATGATGAAAAGATGAAATAAGTAACGAATATATTGACGAAGTGTTGTATTTTCTGAGTACAATCTTGTTAGAAATTAGCATTTAAAATTGGAATTGCGAGCTGTACTGCCTGTAGTGTAAACTGCTATTCCATGTTAGTTTGCATTTGAATATTAATTTGGTCATTGTAGTAAAGCTATAACTGATATAAAAAAATAAATTCTTGAAGCGAGGATACTAAAAGGATAATATGTAGGGTGAAGGACTGTGATAATTAGTTGCCTACTGGAGTCTGTAGTTGCATGTGGAAATACCCCTCATTGATCAAAGGGAGTGTGGTGCTGTGGTCGCTGCCACAGACTTGGGGTGACTGCTATTCAGGACTCAGGACACAGTTACACATGTGGGATCGGCTTCTGTTGAAGAGGGTTAGTGGGACTATGTGTTGACAGCCTTGCATATCAAAATATGACTCACTGGTCGAAGGGAGTGTGGTGCTGTGGTCGCTGCCACGGACTTGGGATCACTGCCATTCAGGACTCAGGACACAGTTACACATGTGGGATCGGCTTGTGTTGAACAGAGTTATTGGCACCACGTGTCGCTGCCGTTGCATATGGAAATATGGCTAACTGATCAGAGGGAGTATGCTGCTGTGGTCGCAGCCATGAACTTGGAGTCACTGCTATTCAGGACTCAGGACACAGTTCCACATGTGGGATTGTTCGGCTTGTGTTGAACAGAGTTTTTGGCACCAAGTGTCGCCGCCATTGCATATGGAAATATGGCTAACTAATCAGAGGGACTATGCTGCTGTGGTCGCTGCCATGGACTTGGGGTCACTGCCATTCAGGACTCAGGACACAGTTCCATATGTGGGATTGTTCGGCTTGTGTTGAACAGAGTTATTGGCACCACGTGTTGCCGCCGTTGCATATGGAAATATGCCTCACTGAGCGAAGGGAGTCTGTTGCTGTGGTTGTCTCACGGAGTTAGGGTCACTACCGTTCAGGACTTAGGACACAGTTCCACATGTGGGATCGGCTTGTGTTGAAGACGGTTAGTCGCACCATTTGTCGCTGGTCTTCCACAGTGTAGGCCAGAGGTAGCGGTGAGCAAGGGCCCACATCCACGTGCATACGTTGGTGATCCAAACAAACCTTGTGTAGTACAGGTTCAGTTGCACCATGTGTTGCCGGTCTTCCATGTGGAAATACCCCTCGGTGATCGAAGGGAGTGTGGTGATGTGGTCGCTGCCATTGAGGACTCAGGACACAGTTACACATGTGTGATCGGCTTGTGTTGAACAGGGTTAGTTGGCACCACGTGTCGCCGATCTTCCACAGTGTAGGCTGGAGGCAGCGGTCAGCAAAGGCCTACAGGCAAGTGAAGTTGACTTGAGCTGCACAGATTGGGAGCATGTGGTCTTTATAACCCATTATACTGTCTTACACAATTTGCGTCGCTACTAATCTTGAATTGTGAACCGTGTAACCCCAGTGCAGGGCGGAGGCAGTGGTCAGGATGGGCGCACAGCTACGTGGCGATGATTTATGGTGCAGTGAGTTAGTAGCACCTGAAGCACACAGTGCGTACGCACCGTGCGATGATGCGTGGTCTGGGCGGGCCGCACTGGAAGCAAGGTGTCTTGCGAACTGGACTGCGACATCTGCAATCGCCACTGCATCTGAATTGTGAGCGCTGCTGTTCGCAGTATGGATCGAAGGCAGTAGTCGGTACAGACATAAGTCTGTGGTGCTGTGCCGCTGGGTTCACAGGGAGCCTATGTCGAGGAGGCCCGCGGTTATGCCGGCAGCCACGTGCCAGGGTGAGGGCTGCTGCTGTGACAGACTCGTTGGTCTTTCCTCAAGTGAACCACGCCTAGGGCCTGGCCTATTTATTCATACTGCTATGCTGGAGTGGCGTACGTTGGAGCAGCCCACTCCACTTCCACTTCCAAGGGGGGACAACACAGCTACATGACCGAGATCTTCCCCACTGCCTGAGGTAACATGGTTGCGTCCACTGTGCACTACACTTCAAGTATCAACAGTATATCTCCACATGGAGAGGTTTGTGCTTTGCATAGTGAGGTCTGTGCAGCACATCAGCATTACACTTGGCATTGTGTGCTTTATTGTTGAAGGGTGACTTGCCTCCTTCATATATAGTTGGTTGCCACATCTCCCAACGTTCAGCTATTGTATGGCTGATGGGCATGGTGTTTTGATAAGGTCTGTTGTCCTGTTTTGTGCTGCCTTGGTGGTAGTAGGGGTGGTGGTGCAGGGGGGAGATTCTGGTGGTGGTGGCGCTGGGTGTTGTGGCCTTGTTGCGTGTCAGACCTGCATAATCAGTATCTCTATCACGTGTTAGTCTTTAGATGTGGCTGTGAGTTGGGTCCAATTCACGGAGCAGATAGTTGACCTCCTTACACCAGTTAAAGGTTGATGTTAACTTGCTACTGCTAACTCGGCTCATTGCCTGCTTTTTGGATCGCATTGCAGATTTGGCTGGTCGTTGAAAATATGGGGAAGTAATGTTTTCATGTTTTTTTGCACAGGAACACCTACTTTGCATTTCATTAGTGTTAGTTGTGGCTTTCGTTTGTGGTGATTTTGTTGGCATAAGGTATCGATGGAAGGGTGGTGAGATTTGCAGTTTTCACCAAGTTGAGAATGGGTTGATAATTAAAAAACACAGAAAAAAAGATAGGTTTAATGAACATTATAATTAGAAATTAGCATTTAAAAAACCTTTGAAATTCACAGAAAAAAACATAGGTTTCAGGCATGTTATAGTTAGAAATTAGCATTTAAAAAACCTTTGAAATTCACTGAAAAAACCATAGGTTTCAGGGATGTTATAGTTAGTTTGACATTTCACTCATAGAAAACCATAGAAATTCCCCTGTTATAGTTAGTTGAGCTAACTATAAATCATGGCCCCGCAATGCACTGGTGATGACGTCACATATTACATCATTCATGACATGGTCGGGCTGCAGCCATGTCTAAGGTTTTCTATGGGAAATTGCATGGGAAAAAGACGTTTTGGGACCGCCCTTTTTTCTCGGCCCCCGCTTGACGAATCACCCCAAAACTTTCAAGTTAGGAGCGGACCGGAGCGGGCCATAAGTTTTGAAAATTTCCCAAAGATTCGTCAATGGGCGCCAAAGTGATTGGGAATAGAATGTTGCGAATTTGCTATGGAAAATAGGTCCTAACTATAACTACCTAATGGCGACCGCCAGTAGGTAATATATATTCTTAATTGAAAACAAAGAAAGGTTACAGGGATATTATAATTAGGCTCAGGTTTCTCTCAAACAAAACCAGTGAAATACAGCAGTGACAGTTAGCTGCGCTACCTATAACTCATGTCCCCTGCTATGCACCTCACATATTACATCACTCATGACATGGTCAGGGATATCACTGATGACATCTCAAATGACATCACTGATGATGTCATCCAGTGACTGTGAGTGTTTTTAAAAATGGTATGAGTGTTAAATATATATACCAAGGTGTATTGTTGAACCAGTGGATGTATGAGTGCCTATATGGGTGATTGAGTAGGTGGATGGCTGACAGTATAAGTGAGTGATTAAGTGTTGCAGTGAATGTATGGGTGAGTGACTGGTTGTGTGAATGTATGTATGAGTCTGTCAGTTGGAGTCTAAGTGACTGTATGGGTGTGTGAGTGGGAATGTGAGTGGCTACATGGGTGAGTGGTTGTCTGAGTACCTGTATGGTTGTCTGAGTGTCTGTGTGGGTGGGTGAGGGGGTATGTGACTGCCTGTATGGATGTGAGTGAGTAGGTGAGTCGGTGGCTGTATGGGTGATTGTGTGTACAGCTGTGTGGGTGTGTATCTTGATGAGCCAGTGGTATATGGGTGAGTAAATGGGTATGTGAAAGGCAGTATAGGTGAGTGATGGGGTATATGATTGACTGTATGGTTGAGTGAGTGAATGTTAGAGTGGTTGTATTGGTGAGTGTGTGCTTGTGTCAGTGACTGTATAGGTGAGTGAGTACATGCTAGTATCTGTGTGAGTAAGTGAGTGGGCATGTGTTTGACTGTATGGGTGAGTGACTAGGTGTCTGAGGAGCTCTCTGAGTGACTGACTCAGTATATGAGTGGCTGTATGGGTGTATGAGTGGATATGTCAGTGGCTGTATTAGTGAGTGAGTTGGTGTATAAGTGGCTGCATGGGTGAGTGAGTGGATTTGTCTATAGATCTATGAATCAGTGAATGGGTATGTAAGTACTGGTATGGGACTGTGAATGGATTTGTGAATGGTTGTGAGAGTGGGCATAGGTGTATGAATGGTTCTAGGGGGTGTGAGTAGATTCATCAGTGATTCTTTGGATGATGTAACATGTGAGGTCATAATCAGGGCATTGCGGGGGGCACTAGTTATAGTTAGTTGAGCTAACTATAACCACTGAACTTCACTGGTTTTGTACAGGTTAAACCTGAGTCTAACTATAACATCCCTGTAACCTTTGTTTTTTTCAATTAATTTCTAAGATTTTCTAATTTCAGTTCCGAACTATAACGTCCCTGTCACCTTTGTTTTTTCAGTGAATTTCTATGTTTTTCTTAACTAGTAGTCGCATTTGCAGTCTGGTGGAGAAAGGCGATGGATCCTCCGGCTAGTTCTCAACAATCCCGCAGTTTGGGACTTGCTGTAGGCAGAGCATCATTTGCTATGGCTTGGCGGGAGTGCCATAGCAAACATCTATATTCCGGGATGTAGCAGGTGCCAGCCATGGGGTGAGGTGGTCCCCAGAGCCATCTACGGCCCCCACCAATCTTTACTTTAGCCCAGAGAGGTGGTGGTCCACGGGGTTGGAGGTCCATTTTTTCAGCAGGATTTTGGGTTCCAATATATCTATATTTTTAACTTAAATATCTTTGAAACTGCTGAACAGATTTACACCAAATCACCAAAAGCACACTTTCTGGACAAACATCTAGATTTCTTCAAAATTTGATTTTAATTCTGTTCAGCGGTTCCGGCTGTAGTCTTGTTAAAAAAATAAAAATCCCCATAGAGTCCGCTGCAAAGCACTGCTTATGACCTCACATATTACATACCTCATGACATGGTCAGTGACATCACTCATGACATCACTGATGACATCTCGAATTACATCACTGATTTCATCATCCAGTGATTGTGTGTGTTTTCTAAAAGTTTCTGAGTGTTAAATATATATATTAAAGGTACCAGAAAAGTTAAATTAATATACTTTGTGTACTGCTAATCAGTGATAAACATATATTATGTGAGTGGCTATGTGACTGTGTATCTGTGTGTGAGTGGATGCATGAGTGACCCTTTGTGTGTGTGAGGGGCTGTGTGAGTGGCTGTATGGTGAATAAGTAGGTGTGTGAGAAGCTGTATGGGTCTGTGAGTGTGTGAGTCGCATTTTGGGTTAGTGAGTTGGTGTGCGAGTGGCTGTATGGATTCATAAATGGGTGTTTAAGTAGCTGTTTTGGAAAATAAATGGGTGTTTGAATAGCTGATTGAGTGGCCTTGTGAAGTAGCTGTATTGGTAAGTGGGTAGGTGTGTGAATGGCTGCATGGGTGAGTGAGTGGCTGTATAAGTGGCTGTATGGCTAAGTGTGTAGCTGTTTGAGTGGAAGTTTGGTTAATTGATTCTCCGTGTGAGTGACTGAATTACAGACTGAGTGTCTGTGTAAGTGGATGTATGGGTGAGTGAATAGACATATGAGTGCATGTATGGATGTATGAATGGGTATGTAAGTGGTTGTGTGGGTATGTGAGTGGTTCTGTTGAGAGGCTGTATGGGTGAATGACTATGTGTTTGAGGATGTCTATGGGTTTGTGCGTGGTTGTGTGGATGGGTGAGTGGTTGTATGAGTGTCTGAATGGTTGTGTGGGTGTGTGAATGTATATGTGAGTGGTTCTGTGGATGATGGCATCAATGATGTCATGACTGATGTCATTTGAGATGTCATTATTGATATAATCAGTGATGTAATATGTGAGGTCATAAGCAGTGCACTGCAGTGGCATAAGTTTTAATTAGCTCAGGTAACTGCTGCTGCTGAATTTCACTAGGATTGTATGAGTGAAATCTGAGCCTACCTATAATGTCCCTGTAACCTTCATTTTTTTCAGGGAATTTTTAAAGTTTTTTAAATATTACTTCCTAACTATAATATCCTTGTAACCATTTTTTAAGTGAATTTCTAAGGCATTTTATTGTCATTTCCTTACTATAACGTCCATGTAACTATTTGTTTAGTGAATTTACAAGGTTTTTAAATTATATTTCCTAGCTGTAGCCTGTAACTTTTGAGAGTGAATGTGTGAGTGACTGAATTAGTGTCTCAGTGGGTATGTGTGTAAGAGTATGAGTATGTCAAAGGGTGTGTGTATGGATGTGTGAGTATCTGAGTGGGTCTGGGAGGCAGTGCATGAGTGTCTCACTGGGTGTGTGAGTAGATGCATGAGTGTCTGAGTGGATCTGTGAGGGGTTGCATAAGTGTCTGAGTGGGGGTGTGAGTGGGTGCACACGTTTCTGATTGGGTGTCCGAGTATATGCCTGAGTGAGTGTCTCATGGGTCTGTGAGTGGGTGTGAGAATGTCTGAGTGGGTTTGAGAAAGCCTCCATAAGTGTGTGAGTCAGTTTGTGAATGAGTGCATGAATGTCTGAATGAGTCTGTTAGTTGATGCATGATGTTCTGAGTAGTTCTGTGAGTTGGTATGAGAGAGTATGAGTGGTTCTGTAAGTGAGTGCATGAGTGTCTGAGTTTGTCTGTGTATGGGTGTGTATGTCTGAGTGGGTCTATAAGTGGGTGCATGAGTGTCTGAATGGGTCTTTGAGTGACTGTGAGTGTATCTTGTGGCTCTGTGAGTAGGTGTAGGAGTGTTTGAGTTGGTTTGTGAGTAGGTATGAGAGTGTATGAGTGAGTCTGTGAATGGGTGCATGAGTGTCTCAGTGGGTCTATGAGTATGTGTGAGAATATCTGAATAGATCTGTGAGAGGGTGTGTGAGTAAGTAGGTCTGTGAGTGGGTATGTGGTGTATCAGTGTTTAAATGGGTCTTTTGGTAGGTTAGTGAGTTCTTGTGTGTGGGAGTGGGGGTCTATGTGTCCGTGTAGGCATGTCAATAGCAATGTCAGTGACTGGGTCAAAATGGAACTGCACCTGCTCCTTTATCCACAAATAATCCACAGTTTTGGACAAAATATTTATCCAAGTGGAGTTCCTTCTACTGGTTAATTACTAAGTGTTGCCTACATTGATGCATATCCAGTATGTGTTTCACTCCAGCTGCATAATGGAACATGAGGAAATATCACCAGCAGTGACCTTGTGTGTCTTTTGGCAATGTGATTGTTCCCCATTTATCCAGGGATTTTGCGATACAATGAATCTTCCTATAGAGAAGACAACAAGAGAACAAAGAGGTATATCTCCACCAAACAAGGGTTCTTCTCATAACTATATGAAGTAAGTACTTCGTGGTTTGGTGGAGATGTCCTCATATTACTCAGCTTATAGAACGCCAAACCAAAATCGGAGAGAAAATCACTGGGGTCCTTTTGGTAAGCTCCCCATCATACTGGCAAAAAGCGGGAAGACCATTGCATACTAGTCAGGAGGACAGGGCAAGGCCAAATGGGCAGAACTTCAGGTGATTTTACACATTTGTATACTCATAGTAATTTAAAGGGAGAAGCATGGACTCTGCTCTCACCAGGTAACAACAAGAAAGAACCCACTTGTGACAGTCACTACACATTGGTCTCCAATAAATCAACAATGCATTCACCTCCACAAAGCATTTCAGATCATCTTTCAATGTGGAATTGCCAAAGAAACACATTTGCTTTGCCTTTGTCAAGCCCAGGAGGTCAAGATCATTTGTCCTTTACAGTAGTGGAGATTCAGTTGGAGCACCTGCTATGTTTATATATGTAAGTGTTTCCAGTTAAGGTTTAATTTCTGTAAAAATTATGCAGGTTCTCATGCCAACTCCCCCTGCGACAGTTCTCCTGTCCAGCATGCCCACAGCCTGCTACTCTCTGCTACCTGTCTACCTTCTGCCCTAGGTTTGTGCCTCATTCTTGCTCTGGTTTGCCTTTCTGCTTGTTTTTCTGCCCTGTGTTTTGCCTCTTCTTGTAATTTTTCTGTCCTCCATTTTGTCTTTTGTGCTCAGTTTTCTGCCCTCTGTTTTGCCTTTTCTTCTCATTTTTCTGCCGTGCGGTTTGCATTCACTGCTTGTCTTTCTGCTCCCTGTTTTGCTCTCTTTTGCCTTTTTTTAACTAATTTTTCTAACCTTTGTTATCCCTTTTCTGCTTGTTTTTCTGTCCTCTGTTTGACTTTTTCTGCTTGTTTTTTTGCTTTCTGCTTTGCGTTTTCTGCTTATTTGTCTGCCCTGTTTTGCATTTTCTATTTGTTTTTCTGCCCTCTGTTTTGCCCTCTACTGCTCTGTTTCGCCTTTGCTGCTCTTTTTTGTCCTCTGTTTCGCCTTTCTCTGCTTATTTTTCTGACCTGTGTTTTTAATTTTTTTCTGCTCGTGTGTCTGGCCTCTGTTTTTCCTCTTCTGTCTCTGTTTTGCCTTTTCTGCTTGTTTTTCTGCCCTCTGTTTTGCCCTCTTCTGCTCTGTTTTGCTTTTCCTGCTTGTTTGTCTGCTCTCTGTTTTGCCCTATTCTGCTCTGTTTAGCCTGTCCTGCCTGTTTTTCTGCCCTCTGCTTTGCCTTTTCTGCTCATTTTTCTACCCTCAATTTTGCTTACGAAATGTATTGTTTCTATAAATCTTAAACGGGGCTTACACCCCACACTTGCTTTTCATTGGTTGCTGTGCTTGTCACTTAATTTCCCTTAATTTATATTCATTGTAGTATGCCATTTCCTGTTGTTTTCTTCATGTGTTCTTCTTATCAGTATCCCACGGCCCAAGTACTCCTTTTCATCTGCGTGAAAACATCTTTGTGAGGACCCATGGCACCCGCCTCTGCCAAACACCACCTGCCAACAGACAGCACTCTAACTCTATGCTGTGCTTTCTTTACACTGCCTTACAGCAAAGCCATTCTAAAAATATCATAGCAAAAACATTACATATTGCTTGGGCCAGTTTGTTTTGACAAGTGTAACTTTACATTTTCTACAACCACTGTGGAAATATGGATTTCTCTGGTCAGTTATGTCCCCTATCTTGGACCCCAACGGTTTCATGTATAAATCACAAGTACATGTATGTTCCCTCCAGTTCCAGTTATGAAGACGCAAATACATGTGCGTCCACCGTTAACATGTCCTCTTTCAGATCCGCCATGAATGGGCCGGATATTCCATTCCTAAGTACGAAAGGCCACCGGCTTTATATGGTTCACTTATGCTATTTTACAGTCCAGGCAAGTAGGCCCTGATTCTGCCATCAAGTCTTTTCTGCCTTCTGCCTCTGAAAGCTCCAGTTTGAGCTCGCATCTGTATCCATGAACTTTGTCCTCATTCTCTGCGCAGCTAACGGTGCCTGACATCAGCTTGTTGCCTGCCAAAAACTGTATTTCACCTTCGAAATTATCTGCTCCGCTCCCTACCCAATGCATTCCTGTCTAGTAGTTTAAGTAAACATTCTTCCAGCTACCGAGCAAAGGGCCCGGCTTCTCTGTCTTTATGCAAGTAATTCATAGCCCTGTTACTATGGAAGATTCCTGCCCTCGCATCTAGTGTAGACACTTAGACGCTTGTACACGCACTAACAGTCAGTATAGTCAGTATAGAATAAGATTCTACTCTAAGAGACCTCTCTTTTGGATAACATAGTTCTTTAAACATAGGATGTTAGATATGATTTGGGATTAGGTTGACTTGACCCTCCAGACTTCTGTCGCCACATGTAGAGCTAAATGTCAAGTCCCCTTCACCCCCTAGTTACACGTCAATCACACGTCATGCTGCTGCGCGCGCATTTCTGCCAAGTATTTCTGCTGACGTTGCGAAATTCTTTCATGGAACCACCCTATTATGACATCATACCTGATGACGTTCTTTAGTTACGCCCAGTTACACCCACTTTTTGCTACGCATGTATGTTTTATCTTTACTATCAATTGTTACGCCTCCTGCATTTGTTTCACCGTAATGCCTATTGTATAAAAATGATTACCTATCAAAAAAGTACGGTCTTCACTTCCTGAACCTTCGTGGTGATGGAATCTGGAGCTCATCAATTTAAATTGATTATGGAATAAAGCCCGTTCCGAACCTCTAATACCACGGATTCTGCCTCTTATTTTACTGAGCTATTGTTATAGATTTTCCGCATCAAATTAAGTCCCGGTAATTAAATTATTTACCACATGAATGGCGCCCGAATAGGGACACTTTCTCATCTCACGCGCCGGCGGTGCGTTGCAGGCCCGGTCTCCTGTCACAGCTGGACGGACAACAACGCGTACCCACAGGATTTCCTGTATCTCCCTCCTGCCGAGCGGGGGTAACTGAGGCTGCGATCAACACCCAGACGAGGCGGTGAGAAGTGCGAAGTATCCCGACCAGAGCCTAGCTGAGAGAGCAAGATCCGAGGTATACAGAGGCCCACCAGTTTCCGAAGTTTCCGAAGTGCCGAGTCGAGTCCGGTCCGAGTTCAAGTTCAGTTCAGTTCCGAGGCCTTCCGTTCCGAGCTACCCGGTGAGTACCATTATCGGGGAGGCGTTCTGACGTGCACATAGGTTGTGCCGGTCAAGACGGGTTTGGGTACACAAATCCGGTCTGCACTGTTTCAGCAGTGTATCTGTACTGTTTAGCAGTATATCAAGTATGCCTAGTATATGAAGTCAGAATTATCAAGTTAGTATCGAGTATTATGCTTAGTGAACGGCCATCATTGTTGTTCATTAAATGTTAAATGTTAAATGTTTTAATTACGTTCTGTATATTGTGGTGTGAATGACTGTTTATTATTATGTTTTATGGTATTAAACGTGTTCAAAATTAGTTATCAGATCAGTTCTCAATATGCCGCTCTTTTCGAAATTAAGACAGATCACAACCAGAAAAGGGGTACTCGAAGAAGCTGTTCCCATTCCTCCTAGGGACACTCCAGGGTACTTCATGTATCATAAACATGGCCTAGACGCCATATTATTTCTTGATCTATGGGTAGACTACACTAAGGAATTACCAGAAAGCCAGAGGTGGCCCGCAGCTGGGACCTGGGATGCAGAGTGCATCGTGAAAGTAGAGGAAGAATTATGGAAAAGGAAAGCTAGACAATCACAGAAAGACGCCATTGAATTATGGCGAAAAGAATCGTATAGACGTACGGAAAAAGCACGTAGACAGGAAGAGAAGAGTAAGGAGAATTCAAATAAAGTTCGAGAAAGTGTATTAATTGAAGAAGGTACTCGAGTAAAGTCAGAACAAACAGACAGACAAAGAAATGCCCTTGTGAATGGTATGTATCCTCTTTTGGCCGAAGGACTACCTAAGGCTACTCCGGAGATACCAAGAGACTTGCCACCCCCATTGTTTCCGATAAAAGCACATCCCAAAGGGCATCCCAGAACCGCAGAAGATGTTTTTCTTTCCTCTTATTTAGACGACGCAGCTCCCGAGTATGCTAATGCTGCGCCACATAGACCGCCTGCCGAGGGGGTTCAACGCCAAGACCCTCCTCCTCTGCAACAGCAAACCCCGACACAAGTTCCGGCAAGCACATCTGTTTCTACATCTGCATCCACACCTATGGTTGCTATGTCCCGTTCAACGAATCCTTTCACATCCAGCACCCCAGGTGGTTCTACCGGAGGTACATCAAGCATTTTTTCTACGCCACCCAGAACAAATAAACTTTCCTTTCAAGAATTAGCTCACCAACGTACGCCCAAACTAGTAACTCCCAACACGCTCAAGGAACTTCTAATAGATTGTAGATATGACCTGGTGCCCGGAAAAGGGGACGAAATGGTGCTAGCATCATTACGTATCCGACGAGCTGCAATATATTTAGGGAAGCTACCAGGAATGACTACACACTTAGAAAATATATATCACTTTGTCCAGTCAGGACGAGATTCCGAAAGTATTGACAGAGCCATGGAATACCAAAAAGTGGAAATACAGGGGGAACTGTTACGTTTCCTCATAAATTGTGTGATCAGAAATCAAGACCGACCAGGGGTAAATCCGAAAGAAATGCAAATTCTTACCACATGGAGTCAGAATATATCAGAGGGGAGACATGATAAACGATCATGCATAGTAGCTATGAGCCGAAAGATCCGCAAAGAAATAGAACGAATACACGAGGAAAGATTAGCAGTAGACGAACCAGAACAAACCGAGGACGAGGAAGAATTAGAACTGCCCACAGGACAGTTAGAAACTATGGCCTATGTAGGTAGAGGAAGACCTTGCAATAATACTAGATGTTTTACTGATCCGATATGTCCGATACGTCCAGATAATAACAGAAAATTCCAAACTCCTATAATAAATATAAGGTCCCCCGAACATTCATTCCAAGCCGCTGACAAATTACTCCGAGAACGAAGGGGTTATCATATACTCGATTCTATGGACGAACAAGAATTAGCCAGGTCAGCCGTTCACTGGGTTGATAGTCCTGGAAAATATGGTGATGATACACTAGTACATACGTTTTTGAACCTCGCCCCAGATGAACAGCGTTTAGCTGGTATCTATATGATTCAACAACTCCTTATATTATATAAAAGCCAACACTCCGATCCTGGTCCATTACCTGATATATTGACTGAATTACTCACGAATAAATGGAGAGGTTCAGGTACTGAGTTAATTAGAGAAATACTAGAATCCAGAAAGCAGTACATTCTTTTTGTATGTCCTGAACATGTCTCACTGCCCATCAAGGAAAGAACGACGTATTACATGGATAGACAGAATCCCTTACGCGAAGTGCACCCGATAAAGGGTGATGACAATGAGTTTAAACGTGTGTTTGTATACACACCCATATCTAAAATAGAACTATTAGAAATGAAGAAAGTGGTACCCAGTCATGACAAAGACCCAGCGGGTTTCCACCGTGAAATTAAAGATATGTTACTCATGGGAGAATATACCTACCCCGACATTATGACAATATTGAAGGTATTAATGCCTGCGGGCATTTACGAAAAACTCAAGGAAAAGGATTGGGAGGTGGGAGACCAGAAGATAGATTGGACAGCATTAGAAAACGAAGAAAAAGCTCGAGGTCCAGGTTCAGGGCTCGGGGACAAGATCAAAGCACTACCAGGTCTACTAGTACAGGTACTGCCACGTTTATTAACTACGAAAAAGGAAGACTGGGGTGCAATCTCAGCCTGTAAACAAAAATCAGATGAAGACACTAGTGATTTTTATTCCAGATTTGAGAAATGTTTTGGTATAAATAGTGGAATAAAAGCGAGTAGTGAGTCATATCCACATCTGTTCGTGACAAAATTGGTCGAAAATGCCTTGCCCCAAGTTAAGAATAGAGTATTGAAGTTCGAGAGTACCTGGCAAGGTAACACTCCGTCACAAATGTTACAAATGCTACAGTATCATCATAACAGAATTAGAGAAGAACAAGAACATGAACATAGACGCATGAAAGACACGAAAATGAAAATGCTAGTTTCCCAGACAGTGCCAGTTGACGGTCATAAGAAGGGTATAACACAGTCCGGTGTTTCAACAGGTCCTGTTAAAGGGACGTGCAACTATTGTAAACAGCCAGGTCATTATGTACACGATTGTCCAGTTTTAAAACATAATATCGCCATAGGTAATACTAAAGAAAGACCGCGGCCACTTAGACAGGATCAGAATGAACAAGGAGCTCCGCAGCATGCACAGTCCATGCCAGCTCCGCAACAGTCTATGCCAGCTCCACCATCGCAGCCTATTGCTGCCACACAAACAACGACCCGACAGATGTATCAGACCGCACAGTATGACTATCCTGATTACCAACGATACTCATGAAACAGCCTAGAGAGGGAAGTTGGCTTACCCCTTATTGAGGTCCCTGTGGATCAAGAAGGACCTTATGTACACAGTGAACTGTTAGGTCAAGATAGAAAATTCTTACTCGATACAGGGGCAAGCCGAACAACAATAAAACGTAGTGAAGTTCCAGGGGCACCCCTCTCAGGCACACAGAATATTTCCCTTGGTTTTTCAGGAAAACCTATCATTAACGAAGTAACACAGCCTCTTCCCCTTACGATTGGTCCTTTGACACGAACTACAGATTTATTGCTTACTAAATCATGCCCAGAAAACTTGTTAGGTATAAAAACTTTGAAAGCTCTAGGAGCTATAATATGTTGTTCTCCGGAAGGAGTAAGATTGTTTTTACGAGATTTTAAAGGGCACTATGTGTCCCGAGACATGGATTCCCGACTGCAGACTTTACCCACACATTTATGGGCACAAGGCCCTACAGATGTTGGTTGCATGAACATTACACCATATCGAGTCACACTAAAGGCAGGAGTGGTACTTCCACGAATGCAACAATACAAGTTACCCCCAGATGCTGTAGTGGTTTTACTACAAATCATTGACGAGCTTATTGGCCAAGGAGTGGTTGTGGAAACAGACTCCAATGTATGTAATTCACCGATAATTCCGATTCTTAAACGAACTGATCCAAAGGCTCCACCAGTATATCGATTGGTTATTGATCTGCGCGAATTAAATAAATGCATAGTACCACAATACCCCGTAGTCCCAGATATTTCTTCATTACTGACAGCCATTGATTCCGAAGCAACATTCTTTACTGTAATTGATCTCAAGAATGCCTTTTTCAGCGTCCCAATAGATCCGGAAAGCCAATACTTGTTCGGATTTAGTTTAAATGGACGAAGCTTTAAATTCACACGCGCACCTCAAGGATTTACAGAAAGCCCCAGCATCTATAGCCAAGCACTGAAACGAGAACTTGACAGTATACACATGCCAGTCAACACTGCCCTGCTTCAATATGTCGATGATCTGCTGATCACCGCTAGAAGCGAACCTGAATGTGAAAAAGCCTCACTGACGGTATTACAATTTTTGGCCGAAAAGGGGCACAAGGTGTCCCCTTCTAAGCTGCAATTCTGTGTCCAGCGAGTTGTTTACCTTGGTCACTCGCTGTCCAAGGAGGGAAGGCAGCTTACACCAGATCGCATCCAGCTAATTGCAAATATGCCAATACCCAAGACACAAAAGGAGGTGCGGGCTTTCATAGGCCTCACTTCATATTGTAGGCAGTGGATCCCTCAGTATGCATTTCTAGCAAAACCACTCATTCAATTGACAACACAGGAGGCAGCCACATCGACTGTCCTCCCTTGGACTCAGGAACATACACACGCTTTTGAAAGTTTAAAGAAAGCTTTATGTCAAGCACCTGTCCTAGCAACACCATGTTACAGCAAACAATTTACACTCTTCGTTACAGAACGCGAAGGTACTGCCTTGTCAGTACTCACACAGGAACAAGCAGGATCACACAAACCATGTGCTTATTTTTCTAGTACATTAGATCCCGTAGCTCAGGCTTTGCCTGCGTGCCTGAAATCAGTGGCAGCAACAGCTTTAGCAATCAGACAAAGCGATGCCATAGTATTAGGACATCCATTGACAGTACAAGTACCACATGCAGTAGAGGTTCTCTTGAACCGCACACAGACACAACACTTGACTATAGCACGGCTCACTGGTTACGAATTAACATTGTTTCAGCCACATATAGAAATAAGACGTTGTAGTACATTGAATCCTGCCACACTGTTACCAGTAAACGGAACAGACCCACTTGCACATGATTGTATTGAAGTTATCACTATCACGACGAAACCTAGACAAGACTTGACAGATGTCCCATTGTCAGATCCAGACCTGACGTTGTATGTAGATGGTTCATGTATGAGAACAAGTACAGGAGAGTTAGTGGCCGCGTATGCAGTCACAACAGACACTGAAGTCATTGAAACAAATCGTATTAATACCTTGTCAGCTCAAGCAGCAGAGCTCATCGCTCTGACACAAGCCTGTATTCAAGCTACGAATAAGAAAGTCAACATATATACTGATTCACGTTATGCATTCGGAGTTGTACATGACTTCGGCGTGCTGTGGCGAGAGAGAGGTTATTTAACTTCTCACGGTGCCCACATTCAGCACGGACCCCTTATTCATGCCTTACTAGATGCAATACATCTACCCACTGCAATATCAATTATGAAATGTAAAGCTCATACGAAAGTTACCGATATCATTTCTCAAGGCAATGATCTAGCTGACAGAACAGCTAAACAGACTGCTCAAACTCAAACATCCGACATGACAAAGACAATAGTTCCGACACCAACATATTGCATGATGGTTAAGGATCCCGCTCTTGACGTAATCGACATACAGACACATGCTACACCAGACGAAATAAAGAAATGGACTGAATTAGGAGGGATCCAAACGGATCAAGGATGGATGACGAAGGAAAAATCTGTGTGGTTCCTTCCTGATTCAATGGTCCAAGTTATCATTAACACTGTACATAGTCCAGCACATCTAGGAGAAAAAGCTATGCTAGATAGCATCCAACACATTTGGTTCAACAAACATTTACGAGCAGCAGCTAAACAAAAAGTCCGTACCTGTATGATCTGTTGTCAGTTTAACCCAGGTAAAAGCATTCCCGTAGAGCAGGGTGGATTTCAGCCTCCTGATCACCCTTTTGAAGTCCTCCAGATGGATTATATCCAGATGGAACGATGTCGAGGATTCAAATATGTTCTCGTAGTTGTCTGTGCTCTTTCCCGTTGGACAGAGGCATACCCGGTTTCAGATTACACTGCCCCGACTACTGCCAAACAGTTAGTTCGAGAATTCTTCCCACGGTACGGTTTACCACGTGTTGTCTACTCAGATAACGGCCAGCCGTTCTCATCCGAATTAATGAAACACGTTTCACTTTTGTTAGGCTATCAGTGGAAGTTTCACTGTGTCCGACACCCCGAGGCAGCAGGTCTCGTGGAACGACATAATCAAACTCTGAAAATTAGATTGTCCAAAATATGCAGAGAGAAAGGTGTCGACTGGGTAGTAGCCTTACCCGTTGCACTCTTTTACATGAGAATGGTAGCACACTCTCGAACAGGGCTATCCCCTTATGAAGTGATCTTCGGTAGACCACCAAATATGTGGGGGACGCCTATACCACGCAAAATAACTGATATTGACTGTAATATGCTGACAGATTACTTGGCTTCCTTGATGTCTGCACTACAATCTTGTCGTTCACAGGTAGCTGCAGCTTTTCCCGACAACACCGAGTTGAAACCCCATGACGTAATTCCAGGGGATTTGGTTTTAGTGAGGAACTTTGATCGGAAGTCTCAACTGGATCCTAGGTGGAGGTCGCCTCAGCTCGTACTGCTAACGACGAGGACAGCCGTAAAGATCGAAGGTCGAAAAGGCTGGATACATTCAAGTCATATCAAGAAATTTCATGGACTACCATCCGATATAGAGACTAAACACTGTATTCCCTCAAAGACAGACTCAAAGCTTCCTTTGGTTGAACTGAATAGCCATGAACTATATAAACTAAAACTTAGGTCTAACAAGTCAGGCAATTTGATTGTTTAAGTCCTCTCCAAGGTGAAGCGGTCGAATTTGTCTCTGACATGTACCCCTTAGACCTGTATAGAGAAAGAAACAAAAGGATAAAGCTGAAACGACATGCGTACTGTAAATCACTGCGTAGTCATTGCACAGTGACGTTATTAATTCTGTTTTCCTTAAGTCTTTTAGTAATTACTGCAAGTATATTGTTGCACACATATTATCCTATTTCTAGACATGTTTATAATGTTACTGCTGAACATTCTTTTAGTGAATTACCTCCGCATGAATTGTCTTATAGATTTGCGCTGCGCAATAACACTTTTATTAGTATGTTACATCATTCCCATCAGGTTAGCAATGCTACAAATTGTTGGATATGTGGCCGACTCCCTCCCTATCAGAACTATAAAGGAATTCTACCTCTCTTTCCATACCCGTTCACACACAACGGCTCCTGTGGAGCATGGTTTAGTTTAATTAATTCCCTAGATTCGAATTCTGCAGTTTACCAGAATAACTGGGTATGGGGAAATCTGAACTTAGTTTTACTCACAGCCTGCCACCCCAACAAGGAGGGACTTCCCAAAAGAACAGGAACTGATCTAGATCTCATGATCTTGAATGTCGAATCCGAAGCTGCCCCAATTTTGCCCGCTATGTCAGTATTTTCAGTTAAAGGTGAATTATGTGTAAGAAAGAATGGTTCCATACATATGGGCCATAGTAAATGCACCACTGTAATAGAATTCAATGATCAAGGCAAGTCTACATTTAGAGCTTCCCGCCATTCCTACTTCATATGTGGTCAGACGGCATACATACGTTTGCCACTAGATTGGGATGGTACCTGCTACATCGGATTCCTTTTGCCACCTGTTTTCCTAGCTCCTCCTGATTATCACAGAAATACTCATTTAGTACACAATAGAGAAAGGAGAGATCTCCCAATAGTCGATTACACTGAGACAGCATGGGAAAAATACACAGATTTTAATAAAGGTCTTTTTCCCTATATAGGTACAGTTACCAATAGTAAGCTGATACGTAGATTAACCAGAACCCTTGAAGCAGTAGTGAACGAAACTATCTCCGCCTTAGGCAATTTAACAGAAGAGCAGTCTGCTATGCGGATTGTTGTGCTTCAAAATCGTCTTGTCCTTGACGTCATCCTGGCCGATAGGGGCGGAGCTTGTAGGGTCATCGGATCAAGCTGTTGCATTTTCATACCAGAAAATTCGCCGTCTGTATATAAAGCCATAACTCGCCTTCATAAGATTGTAAGCCAGATACACCAGAATCCAGGCACCTGGACTTGGTCCGGTTGGTTTTGGAGTGTATTATCTACCTTTGGATGGAAGGTCCTATCCTTCCTAGGTATTGGCTTCCTTATATTATTCAGTTGCTGTCTATGTCTACAATGTGGACCAGCGATCTGTGGTCTGTGTGCCACATCGTGTATTCCACCATCAAGATTTCATTCATCACGGAAGAAGAAAGAAGAACAAATGATGCTATATGAACAGATCGATGGATTAATGAAGATTGATATCTCTTGACGGGCAAGTAGGGGACAAGGAGGGAATGTGGAAATATGGATTTCTCTGGTCAGTTATGTCCCCTATCTTGGACCCCAACGGTTTCATGTATAAATCACAAGTACATGTATGTTCCCTCCAGTTCCAGTTATGAAGACGCAAATACATGTGCGTCCACCGTTAACATGTCCTCTTTCAGATCCGCCATGAATGGGCCGGATATTCCATTCCTAAGTACGAATGGCCACCGGCTTTATATGGTTCACTTATGCTATTTTACAGTCCAGGCAAGTAGGCCCTGATTCTGCCATCAAGTCTTTTCTGCCTTCTGCCTCTGAAAGCTCCAGTTTGAGCTCGCATCTGTATCCATGAACTTTGTCCTCATTCTCTGCGCAGCTAACGGTGCCTGACATCAGCTTGTTGCCTGCCAAAAACTGTATTTCACCTTCGAAATTATCTGCTCCGCTCCCTACCCAATGCATTCCTGTCTAGTAGTTTAAGTAAACATTCTTCCAGCTACCGAGCAAAGGGCCCGGCTTCTCTGTCTTTATGCAAGTAATTCATAGCCCTGTTACTATGGAAGATTCCTGCCCTCGCATCTAGTGTAGACACTTAGACGCTTGTACACGCACTAACAGTCAGTATAGTCAGTATAGAATAAGATTCTACTCTAAGAGACCTCTCTTTTGGATAACATAGTTCTTTAAACATAGGATGTTAGATATGATTTGGGATTAGGTTGACTTGACCCTCCAGACTTCTGTCGCCACATGTAGAGCTAAATGTCAAGTCCCCTTCACCCCCTAGTTACACGTCAATCACACGTCATGCTGCTGCGCGCGCATTTCTGCCAAGTATTTCTGCTGACGTTGCGAAATTCTTTCATGGAACCACCCTATTATGACATCATACCTGATGACGTTCTTTAGTTACGCCCAGTTACACCCACTTTTTGCTACGCATGTATGTTTTATCTTTACTATCAATTGTTACGCCTCCTGCATTTGTTTCACCGTAATGCCTATTGTATAAAAATGATTACCTATCAAAAAAGTACGGTCTTCACTTCCTGAACCTTCGTGGTGATGGAATCTGGAGCTCATCAATTTAAATTGATTATGGAATAAAGCCCGTTCCGAACCTCTAATACCACGGATTCTGCCTCTTATTTTACTGAGCTATTGTTATAGATTTTCCGCATCAAATTAAGTCCCGGTAATTAAATTATTTACCACACCACATTACAGGTGAGCTATATTTACGGGACTACCCGCCCGCTACTTCTGCGGACCATCTGACCATTCAGCCTACTGCTTAATGTCCAGGTTTGGTCTTCAGACCAATGTCATTTGCTTGTAATTGTATCACTTGTGAGTCATCTGGGGGTGGGCAGTAATGCCACAGCATAAGATTACCTCGGATTGAAGCACTGAGAACATTTTAGCCAATCCTAGTACTCCACACAGAATTACAAAGTGCTGATTGACTATGGAGTCTACAACTGCTTCTGTATGAGCCTCCCTACATCAGCGGGTGGGTGCAACCCATCAGGTTGGAGCGGAATGAGCTTTGTTTGTGTGGGCCACCTGAGGAGTTAGTCATGAGCCGGGCAGTAACAGCTTGTCTTTGGCCGTGTTTGTTAAGATGCCGCCACCTGACGTCCTGCATGTGGGTGAAGGGAGGGCAAGGGTTCAGTGTGAAGTAGGACTATAGGGTGATCGATGCAGCTGATCAGACCTATTTGGCTGCAGACCATGTTCCAGATTTCTGGTTTTGCAGTCTTACCACCATCGACCTAGTCACTTGTCACACATACCAGCTCTCTCTTCTCCAGTCCACTTATTCTCCCATTGCTTAGTGTCATTCTATTCCGAATCTGTCGGCAGTCATACTCTGCTGTTCATTCCATTTAATTTCCTGCCACTCTAAAGAAAGTACTGAAATTAGTGATATTGATCTTACCCTTTTAATTCTTAGGTTGTCCTTTCATCACACTTCTAAAGCACCACATACTGTGGAACGTCGTCCCACAATGTGTCCAAGTTAAAGTCACAGAGCCCTTATTTTTTCACTTTCAAAATCAAATACAAAATATTGCCATCAACGGACTATGCTCAATGCATCAAACTAAAATATAAAATAAAGCATTACATCCCCTTCCCAAATCAACTGCAAAACAACACGGCCAAAAAACCAACATTATATTTCAATTATCAGAACATCAACACACCCAGCCGCCGACAAATGAGACTCGCCGACATATGAGACTCCCCACGAGAAAATACACTTTTTTATTCCTACTTAAAACAATGATCCAAACACTGCCTTTCTCCTTTACCAAACACAAAACACCAGCCGTCAACAGGTTGTTCTTCAACTCTAAGGTCTGCTTTCTTTTTCTTTGCTTTACAGCCAATACAACCTAAACATATTACACCAGAGAACAGGAAATTGCCTTTTGTTAGAAAACATTTTCTTACATATGTGAACACGATCTTCACCGCTGCTTCATGTAAAGGTCTCTGCATTTTCTCTCTGCCATCTTGTCTGCATGTCCCCTCATTCCTACCGTCTCAGTTTCTATGCAGACATTTCCTACTAAGTACTCCTATGTCAGCAGCTCCCTCCCTAGTCACAAATCTTTCACCTTGACACAATTAGTTATAGTTTCTATTCGATACAGAAGGTCCTCCACGTGGTCTGTCTTCCTCTTTTTAGGTTTCACCAGCACAGCGCTTGCGTTGTGCTTGTGATTAGGTTTTGCCTGCACAGCGCTTGCACTGTGCTTGTGAAATCTATTGTTGATATAGATTTTAAAAGAGGCTAACATCCCACCCTTGCTTTTCATTGGTTGGTGTGCTTGCCACTTACTTTTCCTTCAATTCTATTTCCTGTTGTTCTTTGTGTGTAATTATCAGTATCTCATGGCCCAAATAATCCTTTCATCCATATGGAACATCTTTTTGAGCAAGCGTGTCTGCACCCCTGCTTCTCCCCTTCTCCTCTGACCTCTTCCCCAGGTGCAGCAGCCTGACCTCCCATGCTGCTCCTCCCACAGATACTTATTGCCTCTTCACAGGTAATGTTATTTGTGTAGTGTGAGGATATTTCACCCCAGAACAGCTTGCTGGCTTCGACAAACACAGGGTAAGTTTAACCTTAATTCTTCTTTTTGATTATGTGCATTCTCCTACACTCAAAGTATTCTTTGCCCACAGGCAAACCCTTATTCTGTTTGTGCGCCAACATGCTTCCAAAATGCTTGCCACCAGACAACCAAACCACTTTGTTTAAACTATGAGCACATTCAAACCTATTTTTACAGGCAATTGCCCTCACTCTGCCAAAGCTGTGCCATGCTTCCTAACAAGCTTGTTTTGATCAGTTCACTTCTCACCAATCAGAGGCGGTGGCACTGTGTGATGGAGTGACTGATGTACTATTCATTTATTTTTTGTAATTTTAAATGGTGCAAACTGGTCCAGACTGGAAGGTAAGGGATGTTTCACATGAGCCCGAGTTATATTACAAGAGTTTGCATTCATTTTTATTTTTTAAGGCTGGGTAGATAAGCAAGAAGGTGCACTTCTCTGCTGTGGGTGCACATTCTTTCTTAATTTATGTTCCATTCATTTGTCCCTCATAATGGAGGTGGCCATCACTTAATTTGTAAAATACTCCTGCTCTGATGAGTGTGTTTCCAGTTGTAGTGCCATGGATTTAGTGCCCAGCAGGCTTCAGTTTCTTTTTCACATAGCGTTGCTCATAACAAAGGCATATATTCAGACTTGTTGCCTGTCATCACAAATTATGCCTCTTGCATGCTCACATTATTGTGAGTGATTCCCCTTAAGACAGTGAGCTCTTGTTGCGATTAGTTGGCGATTCACGCACTCTCCTCACATCAGCGGAGCCAATAAATGTGTCAAAGGGCCTATTTGGACACTCCATCTCAAGGATCTTCCTCATTACTACACCTTCATATTTTAATCTATCTTAATGAGAACACACACCACTTCCCTGCATTGCTTGGAAACCCTTCCATGTCCAGGGGTGTCACCCTCAGTGGATACATCACCAACAGCAGAGTATGCAACTCCCTTTAATCCAATGGTTCGGCCCAGTCTAATGTCACCTCAGGCTTTCCTCCAATCTGGCAGGTCAAATGCAGACCAGATGACACCGGTTCTGTCATGTGATTTAGTTAGGCCCGGAGAAAAATGCTGCCATTTTTCACCATGCACATGTTTCCTAAATTGCCTTCTATTTAGCATGATGACTTTTGACACAGACTTGCATGCGTGACAATGCCGGATTAGTTTCTCTAAAACAAACTACTTCCTATATTTCACTTAGAAAGAACATTATCACGACTAACCCCGGGCGTCGTACACCGCTCCGCCAGCGGAGTTTGCAGATTTTAATCAACTCCACGCTCCACTGGGAACGCAAAGTTGGGTAAAACTCTTACTCCATGGCAGAGCGGAGTATGAGGCCAGCCCCTTAAAATAAAGAATTAAACCCACATACCTTGTCTTCTGCCTGCCCTCCTCCTCTCTGTGGTGTCTCTCTTCTTCCGTCATCCTCCTCCCCTTATGTCTTTTTTTTTCCCAATTTTTATTCAGCAAAAGCAGATTTCATTAATATTACATGAAAACAAATCCTTTTACAAAACAAATACAAAACTGAGACAAATTCATTACAATTTTTAAATATAGCCTTCAATCATAGCCAACCTGTAATTGGTGCCCATAGTTGCTCACCAAATGTCTTTCTTCTATAGCCTTTCTGTTTATATAGAGCCATTTCCATATTATATAAAGCAAGAATCCTAGCCCTCCATTCAAAAAATTGGGGTGGGTCCTGGCTCAGCCACTGCGAAGTTATACAAAGACGCATCACAGCCATACATAAAAATAAAAAGCCCTTTTGTGGTGCTAGCCGTTTGTTAGGTATTGTGTCAAATTCGATGCCAAACAATACCAATCCCGCGTTAAGGACCACCGGTATTGCCAAGGAAAAATTCAAAAAATGTTGTAAATCACGCAGGAAGGGGGCTAAAGACGGACATACAAAAAACATATGTGCGGCATCAGCTGCAATCGCACCGCACCGGGGACACCTATCCCCCCTTCCGGTCTTCCATTTAGCTATCTTTGCGAGAGTATAGTATGGATCAAAAATCGCCATATAACACTGGCTCCTAAAACTCCGAGTCAACAGTATTATTTCCAGAACTTCCTGTAGATCTATATTCGAAACCCCAAGCCTGTTTTCCCATTTTTGTTTCTGTATTAAAAGGTCATCTTGCTGCCCCCGACTAGCTTCTTGATACTTTAGCGCCAGCTTACCTCTACGCATTATTACCTCGAGAATGGGTATTCCCTCAAGTGAGCAGGTGCCCTTTATAATAGCTTTGTCTAGAAAGCTCCGCAACTGTAAATGTTTGAAAAAATCGCCCTTATCAAGAGCAAATTTCTCCCTCAAAGAGACATACGTCCTAATTTGACTATATTCACAAAGATCCCCAATTGTCCTAATACCGGCAGCACGCCACTTTCTCGTGACGGAATGCTGAAAAACTGTAGAAAAAGTCCCTAGTAGGCCGATCGGAGTATAACGATTAAAATCCCTTATCTTAAACAGCGCACGTGTCTTTTTTCATACAAAAAACACAGCCATCAAGATTTTAAATCTAGTTTTCTTATAGTAGCTCGGTTCGATAATCCTAAATAATAAATACCGAGGTTCTGAACCCAAAGTTAATTCATAAATGGAAGGAAAAGTGGCCGGGTCCCATGCAGCCCTTTCTCCAAAAATCAAGACCCCAATATGCTGAAGCAGTGATATGTAATAATAAAGACAGAAATTAGGGATAGACCACCCCCCCACGACTTCTAGATAAATAGAGCCATCTCAGGGCTCTTCTCACCCTTTTATAGCTCCATATAAACCGGGAGCACATGCTTTCTATTCTCACAAATAAAGAGTTGGGAAACCATAACGGAATAGCTCGGAATAAATACAAGAACTTTGGAAAAATTTGCATTTTAATAACATTACTTCTTCCATAAAGTGACAAATGCAGGTGGTCTAATTTCTCCAAAATTTTAATGGAAGCCATAACAGTAGGTTCAGCATTTAGAGCATTTCACGGAAAGTTTAATGCCCAGATATACTGCCTCATCAACTATTTTAGCATCAGATGGGCGTCCCCTGGCTGAATGTAAAATCTGGGTTTTGGCTAAGTTCAATTTATAGCCTGAGAACCCGGCAAATTCCTTAGTCAAAGTCTCAATTCAATTTAAAGCACTAGCCACATCCCTTGTGAGGACTGCTAAGTCATCAGCGTAGGCTAGTACTTTAACATCATGTTGCTGGGGTTTAACTGAAGCAATTAGTGCATCATGTTCCAATTTTAAAATTAGCCGCTCTATATATAAAGCGAAGAGAAAGGGCGAGCAAGGGCAGCCCTGTCTAGTGCCCCTGAACACTCTGAGCTCCTCATATTCCTCCCCTGAAACCCAGACTGTGGCGGCTGGTTTCCGATATAGGGCCTGGATAGCCGTCACAAAATCAGGAGGGAATCCCTTCCATACAAGAACCGACCACAAAAAATCCCAGGAGACCCTGTCGAATGCCTTCTCGGCATCCAACAGGGCCACCCCCATCTGGGAATCAGTCGCCTGTGCCCAGTCTAATAGAGATATGACACGCCTTATATGATCAGTAGTGCCCCTACCGTCAATAAAGCCGTGCTGGCATACTGAAACTATTGAGGTAATGACTCTAGCAATTCTCCTAGCAAGTAGTTTGGAATATATCTTGCTATCCGAATTAATTAGAGATATAGGTCGATATGACCCTAGCTGAAGGCCATCCTTCCCCTTCTTCTTAAAAACCACAATCATCGTTTTAGACCATGAGTCCGGAGGGGAACCTTCAAAAGCGTACAGAAACGGATTCATTAACTCTACCCTCAGCTCCGCCCTAAACATAATGTAAAACTCGAGTGGGATTTTGTCAGGTCCCATCGCTTTGCCTCGCGGAAGCGAAAGAAGAGCCGCCTCCACTTCTTCCCATGTAATCGTCTCCGACAGAATATCTCTCTGTACAGGTGTTAATGAAGAGGACAGAATCCCTGCTAAATAACTATCCACCTTATCTGTTTTTTCATCAGAGTATAGATCCTCATAGTAGGACTGGAAGGGCTTCCGAACCCCTTGGGAAGATTCCTGAATTATTCCCTGATTATCTTTAATTTTAGTAATTTTGTTTTGTACCTCTTTTTGACGAAGTCGGTTAGCGAGAACTCTGCCAGTCTGCTCCCCATACTCATAGCACTCCCTTTTATGGAGCTGAAATTTAGCAGCAGCCTCATCAGCAAACTGCTGTCAAACTGCAGATTTTTTAATAGCGAGCTTTCTCAACACCTGATTCTAATCCACTCCTTCTTCTTTTACTTTTTTGTCCAACTCGCGTTCCACAATACTAAGATCCAAAATGCGCTTTTCCATGATTTTCTTCAAATTTTTACGCTTTTGTGCAGCGAAGCTCAGGGTCTCACCCCTGAGTCCCGTCTTAAAAGCATCCCAGACCATCCCTCCTGCAGCAGAGTTCCTGTTTATCTGAAAAAAGCAGGATATCCAATCCCCAATACGATTACAGTACTCCGAGTCTAAGAGCAATTTTCTATCAAAGGTCCACTCAAAATTGCGGGGAATAAACATGTCAAACTCAATCTCTAGAATTAAGGGGTTATGGTCTGAAATAAACCTTGGCAAAGAGCGTATAGACGCCTTACCCAGCAAAGAATAAGAGACAAGAAAATAATCCAGTCGGACCAGCTTTTTGTGAGGGGCTGAAAAGAACGTATGACCTGACTGACCAGCATTAAGCCTACACCAGACCTCACAGAGTCCAAGATCCAGAATCAGTCTGCGCACACTTTTATAGACTCTCGGCTTCCTGCCATAATATACCTGCCTACCAATGACATCAAAATCCCCATTGAAATGTATATTTAGGTCCCCACAAATTATAAGGGGTTGAGGCCAAATAGACAGTTCCAGATTGATCTTATCAAAACATTCAGAGTCGTCCAGATTAGGACCATATACGGTACATATTGTAAATATCTTGTTATTGAAGATAACTTCTGAAATTGCCCACCGTCCCCACTTATCCTCCTTAGATTTCCTAAGCGTTAATACTCCTTTTTACATGAAATAGCGACGCCCCTAGAATTAATTGACTGACGTGAACATGCAACCAGATCCATGCCCAGCGTTTTGAGCCAGCCCCTATTTGACCATGAAATATGTGTCTCTTGCAAACAAAGAAGATCCCAGGACAATGACTGGATTACCTTGGCCAAAACTCACCGCTTATTAGGATTATTCAAACCACATATATTAAGAGTGCAAACTACAAGTTTACTCATGGTATAGATAAGTTTGTTATTCCATATAGACCATCACCGCTTCTCAAGAGCTATCCCCCTCTTGCCATTCTCACTCTTAGCAAAATTACGGCCACAAGAAGATGATAGATGCAAAAACAACAATTGATGGACAGAATGCAGAACAATGTCATACATTCACCCCAGTACAGAGATCTGGGCCTAAATCCATCGTTTTTTTGCTCACCATGCCATTCCAGTTTGAACCCAGCCATATGCAAATCAGTCTTGACCCTGTGCCCCATGGGAACAGTGCAGACCGAACTGCCAAGCCAGGTCCTCCCTGGACTGGAAACAAGCATCCTAGGACCGGTTTCGGGCTTTCAGCCCTCGTCAGCCAGGATAGCCTGATTCCAGTGGCATGGAGAGCAAGGGACTCACGTCTGAGCATACCCTTCCCACTCGGGGTGACAAATGCAAAAACAACAATTGATGGACAGAATGCAGAACAATGTCATACATTCACCCCAGTACAGAGATCTGGGCCTAAATCCATCGTTTTTTTGCTCACCATGCCATTCCAGTTTGAACGCAGCCATATGCAAATCAGTCTTGACCCTGTGCCCCATGGGAACAGTCCAGACCGAACTGCCAAGGCAGGTCCTCCCTGGACTGGAAACAAGCATCCTAGGACCGGTTTCGGGCTTTCAGCCCTCGTCAGCCAGGATAGCCTGATTCCAGTGGCATGGAGAGCAAGGGACTCACGTCTGAGCATACCCTTCCCACTCGGGGTGACAAATGCAAAAACAACAATTGATGGGATGGGTATTCCCAGACGTGGGACCCGTGCTCACTACGCCACTGGAGTCAAGCTATCCTGGCTGATGACGGCTGATAGCCAGAAACCGGTCCTAGGATGCTTGATTCCGGTCCAGGGAAGACATGGCTTGGCAGTTCGGGCTGGACTGTTCCCATGAGGCACAGGGTCAAGACTGATTTGCATATGGCCATGTCTAAACTGGGGTAGCGTAGTGGGCAAAAGAACGATGGATTTAACCCAGATCTCTTGACTGGGGGAGAATGTCTGCATTGTCAGCATTCCGTCCATCATTTGTTTGTTGTAACGCTTTTCGCCGTGAGTGGGATGGGTATTCCCAGACGTGGGACCCGTGCTCACTACGCCACTGGAGTCAAGCTATCCTGGCTGATGACGGCTGATAGCCAGAAACCGGTCCTAGGATGCTTGATTCCGGTCCAGGGAAGACATGGCTTTGCAGTTCGGGCTGGACTGTTCCCATGAGGCACAGGGTCAAGACTGATTTGCATATGGCCATGTCTAAACTGGGGTGGCGTAGTGGGCAAAAGAACGATGGATTTAACCCAGATCTCTTGACTGGGGGAGAATGTCTGCATTGTCAGCATTCCGTCCATCATTTGTTTGTTGTAACGCTTTTTGCCGTGAGTGGGATGGGTATTCCCAGACGTGGGACCCGTGCTCACTACCCCACTGGAGTCAAGCTATCCTGGCTGATGACGGCTGATAGCCAGAAACCGGTCCTAGGATGCTTGATTCCGGTCCAGGGAAGACATGGCTTGGCAGTTCGGGCTGGACTGTTCCCATGAGGCACAGGGTCAAGACTGATTTGCATATGGCCATGTCTAAACTGGGGTGGCGTAGTGGGCAAAAGAACGATGGATTTAACCCAGATCTCTTGACTGGGGGAGAATGTCTGCATTGTCAGGATTCCGTCCATCATTTGTTTGTTGTAACAAGAAGATGATAGAGCGCAGAAATTTAGTTTTAGATTAAGGCTATGAGCAAAAACATAATAGAATAAAGGGATCGCCCCATACCAACATAAATAGAAATCATGCAGTGCCGAATTTTTCACCCTCAGCTCCCCCCTTAACCTACCCCCAATACAACCAACCCCTACCCCAAGTAGCCCCCCCTCCCCCACCCAAACCCACCCTACCAATCCCATAAGGCAATGGGACCATTGTCCCTTGTGATGCAGAGTCGGGCACCCAGACCCCCTCACTCCTCGTCTCAAAACATCAATAATAGACCTGCTTGTCATATCGTAGATCAGACATAAATAAATCAGGTATAAACAGAGAGAAAAGTCAAAGCGCAAAAACCATCATGGCCAGTCTGAGCACCCTGATCCAACTTTTCTAAGTTTGTAGGTCTGCAAGAATTCTTTGGCAGACAGTTCATCAAAAAACATTTGTTTCCGTCCTTTGGCAATAATCTCCAGCTTAGCCGGGTTCTGAAGAAAAACCTGTACTCCTTTTACCTGGAACTGTGGAATCAACTGCCGCAACCTCCAGCGAAGGTCAACAGTAGATTGACAAAAACCAGGTCTGACAAAAAAATCGCAGTCCTTCGCATGGGCCTTCTTGTTGGGTCGTGCCAGGTCATAGAGAGCCTCACAGGCCAAAAAATTATTTAATGAGATAAGAATTGCCCGAGGAGAGATGTAGACTGGTCTGCCTTCTTTCTCTGTTTAGCTGGAAAACGGTGAGCCCTCTGTCTGCCAATCCCATTGTGAGAGCTCAGGAAAAGCCTCACCCAGCAGCTCAACTACAAGATTGCGTGGGACCTTACCTTCTTTGCCTTCAGGAACCCCCAAAATTCTGAGGTTATTGCGCCTTGAGCGATTTTCTAAGTCGGATAATTTCCACTGCAAGTCATCCCGATGAGCTTTCAGAGAGACTGTAATTTCTTTCTGTGCGATAAGATCATCCTCCAGAGCAGAAATCCGGGTTTCAGCCTCATTAATTCTATTAGCCATATCCGCACATGTCTTCACCACCCTCCGTATTGAATTCTGCAGTTTCTTGGACGCATTCTGTGTGCGTATACTCTCGGCCTGAGTTTCTGCCCTATGTGCCACAATCAGATCATGAATTGTTGCCAGCGTTATCTCTCCGTTGTTGCTCCTGGCATCACCAGTAGATACGGTTGGATGGGATCCTGAGGGAGCCAGTGTATTTGGTGAGCTCTGATAATCCCAAGAGAGTGATGTATCTGACCCGGCTGGGCTCGCCCCTTCTACTCCTTCCTCCGAGTTCATACCACAGAGTGCTTTCTCTAGTGCCCTATCGGCTATGTTCGCCGCGGGCCTTACCACATCATTTCCCTCTTCACCCGAGCATGCTCCCTCTAGCCAGTCCTTTTCAAGACTCTCAACTGAAGAATGATCAGACAGTGAAAAGAAATCATCAGTGTTAGATACTTTATCCGGTATCTCCGGTAGCTCACCAAGCTCTAAATGCTCCTGATCCCCAACCACCGCAGATGCAGTAAGTGCGCTATCCTTCTCTCCCTCGGACATACCTGTTGAAGCAGAGTCATATATAACACTGACAATGGGTTCTTCATTTGAAATCTCAAAAATGACTTCAGCTCCCAGAATGCCCTTTGATTGAGACAAAGATACAGACTCAGCATTCATCAATGCCTCGGAACGAGGTAAAATCACAGTCTTACCAGCTTCTTCCATCTCCCCCATCGTTTGGCCTTCCGCACTCGACAAAGAGATTATACCATCAGTACTCTCCTGAGCTAGCAGAGCGCTGCTACCCTGAATCGCCCGAGATGCAGGCTCGTCCTGGCGTTTCTTTCTGTTGGCTCTTTGTTTAAACATTGCTGGAATAGCCTGAGCCGTTGATATAACACCCCCAAGGCCGGGATCCATCAAAGCCCGGTCCGGAGCCTCCAATACTGAAGCAGAGGTCGGTCGGTCGATTGCTTCTCTGGACCCCTTCGGTTCCATGCGGTGTTTTACTGTTCAATGCGGCAACGGCGAGGCGCGTCTTGACCGGAGTATCGGTCGGAGGTGCGGCCGCTCTTGGTCTCGCTAGTCGGGGCACCACTTTAGACGCCATATCTCGCGCTCCGCCGAGCACCCAAGACCAGCAACTGCCGTTAGAGGACAAATGAAGCCGCCGGTAAGGGAGGTCAAATAAAGATAGAATCCGCCACAGCATCAGCGAGTTTTTGCTCTCATTTTCCCTTCGTTTTCCCTTCGTTTTTCCTCTTAAGCAGGCCAGAGAACATCCTGGAGTTGAGGGGTTGAGGAGAGGAGAGGAGCAGCCCGCTCAACACACCATCAGCGTGGCCGCCATCTTGCCTCCCCTTATGTATTATGTCTTGCGTGAACTACGTATGCTCAGTTCACTCAAGACGTAATACCTAAGGGGACGTGATGAGGAGGACGATGGGAGAAGGGAGACACAGTCGCGAGGAGGAGGGAAGGCAAAGACAAGGTAAGTTGTTTTTTTATGTAATCAGTTTTATTAATTTTATAAAGATAGCAAAGACAAACAATTCCAGCTCTCAGTACAATTGCGAATAAAAACATTGACGAGAGATTAATACCCCAGAATGTAAAGTACAACATATAAGCAGAAATAAACAGTGTCATTGCCCAAGTCCATAAGTGATCATCTGGGATGTTCAATCTTCAACTACCCTGACCCACTTGCCCCATACTCTATGAAACTTCTTCGGGCAGCCTCGGGCCGCATACATGGGTCGAACCTGCGCAGCGCACCAATCCACCCCTCTGCGCCAACGGGCCATTGTGGGAGCAGTCGGGCTCAGCCAGTTGGCTGCAATATCTCTCTTAGCCACCATTAGAGCCATGTTTAAACAAAGCTTCTCAGTCTGGAGCCATCCAGTCCCTCGGTAATACCCAGGAGTACGTTCATCGGGCTAGGAGGGATCTCCCAACCCAGAACCTCTGTGAGTTCCCCTGTTACAGACTCTCAATAACACGTAATTGTGGGGCAGAGCCATACCATGTGATAAAAGTCGGCGTGGGGGTATCCGCAGCAGGCACAGGAAGCATCAGGTCAGAGCCCAGCGTGGTGAAGATGTGACGGTGTGAGGTAGGCAGCGTGTAGGTAGTATATTTAAACTAGTCAGAACCGCACTGAGGCTGTGACTGTTTTGAGAGCCAATCAGCGTTGTCCAGGGGTCCAAGCCAACCCTCCCACTTGCCCCTGAGATGGGATAGAGAGTGGGGGTGTTATTTGTGAGGGAACGATAGATGCGGGAGATCCCCCCTTTCCCCAAATTGACAGTCATGACCTGGGCTTCGGGTGGACTATAGTCGGGTAAGGAGGTCCCCTCTGAGATGTGATCGTGAAGGGCGTGGCGCAGCTGCAGGTAGCGGTAAAACTGGGATGCGTGGTGGGAGTACCGAGTTTGTAGATCCGGGAAAGGTCGTATGTGGCTCCCACCCCAAACATCCCCAAGCTGTGAAATCCCAATGAGGTCCCAAGCTCTAAAGCCAGAGAGAGCGACAACGTCCCTGGGCCACGTTCCGCATCACAGTGGGGTATATTGGGTTCATTTGACCGACCAATGGGTGTGGCGCAGGGAGGTTCACCAGGCCAGGAGCACCCCACGCGTGACCTCAGGCAGAGTATGGGAGATGACGTTCCCGCATAGCATCCCCTGAATGTTGGAGAAACCCAGGTTATGTTACTCCAGGCAGTATGCCGGGTCCGACCAACAACCATTAAACCAGTCATGCACAGTAAGAAGCGGAGTCACCAGATAATATCGATATAGGTTTGTCATTACCAGACCACCGTCAAAGGGCAGGATCCGGCACTGGGTGAGGGCCAATCTCGGTCTCCGACCTCCCCATAAAGGTTTGGTGGCCAAGCTGTCCATCTCCCAGAACCATGACCGTGAGAAGGAGATGGGTGTTTTCTGATGCATGTAGAGAAATCTTGGCAGAACCATCAATTAAACAAGGGCTATTCTGCCCATAGGGTTCAGTGGCAGCGTTTGCCATCTAAGGAGGTCAGCACAGGCCCGAGGAGTGACGTTGAGAGACCAGGCGAGGTCGGGAAGGAGGGCCACCCAGATCCTCAAATACTTGAATGACTGCCGCCAAAGGGGAATCAACAATTGCCAATCAAAGCCCTCTCTCGAAAGATAGAGAGGGACCAGGACCGATTTAGCCGAATTTAATTGGAGGCCAGAGATTCGTTCAAAGAGATGGAGGGTCCGGAGGCACAGAGGGCCCGACCGAGCTGGATCTGACAAAAATAACAGGACTTCGTCAGCGTAAAGGGCAATCTTATCCTCCACCAAGCCGGCCCATTGCCATCCCATGAGAAGCGGGTTAGTGTGAATAAGAGAAGCAAAAGGCTCCATCGCTAACGTGAAAAGGAGGGGCGAAATGGGGCACCCCTGTCTTGTGCCCCTCCTAATGGGGAAGGGGCACGAAAGGGCTCCCTTGACCATTACCAGGGCTCGTGGTTTACAATAGAGTGCCCTGACCACTGCCTCAAGATATCGCCAGTCCACCGAATCAAATGCTTTCTCAAAGTCCACAAGGAGCAAAGAGAGATAGAGGGTCAACTGTTGCCAATGCGCGAGAGCGTGGTGGAGACGTCTAAGGCAATACCTGGTTCCCCGGGAGGGCATGAATCCTCATTGGTCTGGGTGGACCAGCTTATCCAGATAGGGACGTATGCGGTTAGCCAGGACAGAGGCGAATATTTTGAGCTCTGAATTAATGAGGGAGATGGGACGATAATTAGAACCGTGGGCCGAGGGAGGCAGAGACTTAGGAATCACCACAATGGTAGCCAGGTCCGTCTCAGGACAGAAGAAGCCATGGTCAGCCACTTTGTGATACACCTCTAAGAGGTGGGGAACCAGCGTCTCTTGATAGGACGCATAAAACTCCTGTGGGAGTCCGCCTGGTCTTACCCGCAGCCATGCGTGAGATGGCATCGGTAACTCATTCCGGGGTGATCGGAAGATCTAGGTCTGCTGCCTCGGATTCACTGAGCCACGGAAGGGGGAGCCGTTCATGCTGGAGGAGTTTGGGGAGTGTGAGTTCTGGATGCTGCACAGAGTAGAGAGTAGCGTAGTCTGTGGTGAAGCACTGGGCCACCGCCTCAGGGGTCCATTGGATCTCCCCATGTGAGTCAATCACCTCAGGAATGATACGATTTGCCATAGGGTAAGTGGCCACCCATACACTCATGCTACGGAGGACCTACACTGCAGCTTAGCGGTCTCCAGGGAGGCCTGCTTGATCTCATCCCTCAGAAATGCCAGTTTCAGATCCTGGGCCTCTGTTCTGTCCCCCGGTGGTTGGGCTTCAAGCAGTACAGCCTGGGCCTACAGAAGTGTGAGGCTAGAGTCCTGTTTCATACGTTGGAGTTTAAGTTGGCCTTTGGCATAGCCACGGATGGTGGCCTCCCATAAAGTGCCAGGAGATGAGACCGAGCCTTGATTAGTGGAGAAATAATGGTGGAGTTTGTCCCCTATCTGTTTCCGGAAGTCTTTGTCCTGAAGTAACCAGCCATTTAGACGCCAGATACGGCACAAGGATGCAAGGAGGTTGCCCATCTGCAGAGATACTGGGGAGTGATCTGATAAGCCCCTGGGAAGGATGGCGATGGCCTGAATTGACCGACAGTCCAAGGCCAGCAGGAAGAGATAATCTAGCCTAGCATGTGTGGGGCGGGAGGCTGATTTATGAGTGTACATATGAGTGGTCGAGTGCCAGAGCCTCCAGCCATCTAAGAGGCCCAGTGTAGGAGACCAATTCGAAAGGAGGGCAGACTGTGCAACTCGGGAGATGGAAGGCCGCATCAGTGTCAAGCCCTGGGTCTATAACCGCATTGAAGTCTCCCACAACAACCGTCGTCCCTGGGGGTAGGGCAGCCACTAATGTAGTGAGGCGCTGAAGCGTGGAGGACAGCAGAGAGGGGAGAGAGTATACAGCGATTAGGTTGAGGGACCGGTCTCCAATGTTCCCCTCCAAGATAACAAAGCAGCCCCCAGGGTCATGTACCACTTTACGCGCCACAAATGGAAGAGCGTGGCGTATCAGGATCGCCACCCCCGTGATCCTCGGGCAAAACTAGAGTGCCGGATCCCACCATAGCCATAGCACACCAGAAAGGGACAGTGGTTGCCTACCAGGTGGGTCTCCTGGAGCATCAATATGTCCAAAGTGTGTCATTGGGCATATCGCAGGACCGCATTGTGCTTGACCTTATCTAAGAGGCCGTTGACACTCCAGGACATAATATGAAGCGATGCCATCCCGGTATATTATTATTATTATTATTATTATCATTAAGGAGTTTTATATAGCGCTGGCCAGACCCGAGGGTATCAGAGCACTTTAAAGCAATTAAAATGAAGGAATCACAACATAAGAAATAAGTACACCTGATGGTTCGGAAGTCCCAGCGTGGAAGCACCATAGAGGCATGAGAGTCAGGAGAGGCCTCGCAATGATTACAGAGTCTGGTGCAGAACCATTCTCAGGGAGGGGCAGGGGATGACTGGAAGGAGGTAGAGTCTGACATAAAGTGTCATGGAACTGCAGGAGCAGCAATGAGTGTTTCATCGATAGTTAACTGGAAATGCGCGTTTGAGGAAGAGGTCTTTTAGGAGTCTTTTGAATTTTACGAAGGACGGGATAGTCCTAATGTCCGCTGGGATGGAATTCCAGCTTTTTGATGCGTTTCCAGCGAAGGAATGAGCAACGGTATTTTGTTTGCGTGTTTTCATGGGGATGAGCAGTGGGGAATTGGAGCTCCTGAGGTTCCTTGTTTGGCTTGCTTTTTTGAGTTTGGAGGTCAAGTATTCCGGTTTCCCCGTGTGGAGAGCTTTGTGTGTGAGACAGGCGGTTTTGAAGCTGGCACGCATCTCTATTGGAAGCCATTTAAGTTCTTTGAGCGCAGGCGCAGTGTGTTAAAATATCCTGATTCCGTTGACCATTCTGGCTGCTACATTGAGAGTGGTTTTCATAGGGGCAAGGTGGGATTTGGCTGTGCCGGTGAGGAGAACATTTCCATAATCGAGTCTAGATATCACCAGGGATTGTGTGGCTTGCTTGAGGTCTTCGGACGGGATGAAGGGTTTTATTTTGTTCAGGAGCTTCAAATTGAGGAATGAAAAAAGAACTATTGATGGACAGAATGCAGAAAAATGTCATACATTCACCCCAGTACAGAGATCTGGGCCTAGATCCATCGTTTTTTTGCTCACCATGGCATTCCAGTTTGGACCCAGCCATATAAAAATCAGTCTTGACCCTGTGCCCAATGGGAACAGTCCAGCCCGAACTGCCAGGCCAGGTCCTCCCTGCACTGAAAACAAGCATCCTAGGACCGGTGTCGGGGTTTCACCCCTCTTCAGCCAGGATAGCTTGCTTCCAGTGGCATGGAGAGCAGAGGACCCACGTCTGAGCATACCCGTCCCACTCGGGGTGACAAATGCAAAAAGAACTATTGATGGACAGAATGCAGAACAATGTCATACATTCATCCGAGTACAGAGATCTGGGCCTAAATCCATCATTTTTTTGCTCACCATGCCATTCCAGTTTGGACCCAGCCACATGCAAATCAGTCTTAACCCTGTGCCCAATAGAAACAGTCCAGCCTGAACTGTGTGTCAAATTGAGGAAGGCTCTTTTCGCTGAGTTCTTGATGTGTTTAGCCATGTCTAGTTTAGGGTCCAGGGTGATACCAAGTGATTTTACGGAGTTGGCTGGGGTGAGATTACCCTTGAGAGCATCGATTGCTATGAGGCATTCTATGACTTGGGGGTTCTCGTCTTTATTTGAGATGAGGAGGATTTCAGTTTTGTCTTGATTGAGTTTGAGGTGGTTTAGGGTTAGCCAATGTTGGACTTCTTTGAGAGTGAAATTAAGTTTCTGAATGTCTTCGATGGAGGAGGTTTCCAGATAGATCTGCGTGTCGTCTGCGTATATGTGGAAGGAGATGTTGGCTTTTTTGAGTAGAGAGGTGAGAGGTTCCATATATATGTTGAATAGTTGAGGGGAGAGCACTGATCCTTGAGGGACGCCTCTGCTGATGGGGTGTAGGTCCGAAGTGAAGGAGTTGATTTTTATCCTTTGGGTGCGGTTGTATAAAAAGGAGGAGAACCATTAAATGACCACTTCGTCAGCACCTACCCTATCCTGCAGAGCCTTGATGAGTAGATTGTGATCCGCCGTGTCAAAGGCTGCCGATAAGTCCAGTAGGATCAATAGTCAGCAATGGTCCGTATCTAGAGACTTGTGAATGTCATCGACGATGTTGAGAATCGCGGTCTCAGTGCTACATCCTTTTCTGAAGCCCGATTGGTGGGGATGTAGGAGGTTTATTTTGTCCATGTGTTGAGTCAATTGTTGAAGAACGCACTTTTCAAGGATTTTGGCAAGGTATAGCTGACAGACATGGAGAGACTGGGTAAAGGGTAGGACACCCAGCTTGGACAATGGGCGTGGTGGTGTATTTCTGCGGAGCAACGGGTGCAAATGTACACTGTCTGTCACTGCGTACTAATTTCGCAGCTGAGCAAAAGTGCTGGTGCAAGAAACAACAAAACCAAACAATACAACTTGGGACAACAGTCCCCCCACCCCAACCCACCCCCAAGCCCCACCCTATAATTCAGGAACGGAAGCATCTGTCGCCCTAACAGTGGAGAACTAAAAGAGAACCAAACTAGAATGCTTGGGAATGGGGAATCGTGGAGGACCCCTCCTCATAGCAGGATGTGCATAATCAAGTCCAACGGGAATTGAAGTGGAGTTGAGCTGATGCGCCGTCTCCGGTCGCGGAGTCAAGCCCGGCAGGCAGAGACGAGTTCAGGCAGGACCCGGGAGAAGTGTCGGGCTACGTGAGAGATCTGTATCCGGCAGGTCCAACAGTGAGGTCCGAGGCGAGGCACCCCCAGGGTCTAAGCGGCCAGAGGAGCCAGATCTCCGCATGACCAGGGTGCCCCCAGGGAGTGGCCCAGGCAATGGCTGGTGAGAGGGGCCCAATGGTGAGTCCGAGCGGGCTCACCTCTGACCGCGGCGCCATCGGGAGTGGTTGCGTTGAGGCCGGGGGGGCGGGATCTCCCGGCGGGCGCCTCCAGCTGCACTTACGGGTGATGGATTCCAGTTGCTGGCCTGTAGGGGGCGCTCCTCTGTGGCCCATGTCCATGATTCCTCAGGGGTATCAAAGAAGAGGGTCTTGTTGGAGAACCCAACTAGCAAGAGCGCCGGGAAGAGGAGCCTGTATTGTATGTTGAGGGCGTGCAGCTTCTGCTTAATCTATCCCAAACGAGCGGCGCTTACCCTGGACCTCGCGACTGTAGTAAGGGAAGATCATGATCGCGTGATATTTGAGGTGCTGCTGCTTATGGGCCTCGGCCAAAACAGAGTTGCGGTCTTTAAAATTGAGGATTCGTATTATGACCGTTCTGGGGGGTGCCCCCGGAGGCGGCTTAGGAGCAAGTGAGCGGTGCGCCCGTTTGATCGTGAACCATGGGGTGAGGGAACCCTTGGGTATCCATGAGCGTAGCCACTTCTCTACAAAGTCTACCATCCGACCCTGCCCCGCACCCTCCAGAAATCCCACCAGGCGAAGGTTGTTGCGGCGGGACATGTTTTCTGCATCCTCTGCCCGCTGATGTAGCTACTGGGTGTGAGACTGGAGACGAGCGACTTGGACTTTAAGTTGCTGAACCTCATCCTCCATGGTGGAAATGCGGGATTTGGCTTCTTTGATCCAGGCCATGGCATTTCGAAGGTCCTGCCGGATGAGGGTCACATCGACATGGACTTCGGCAATCTTGCCCTCTATGGAGGATTGTGAGGCATGAATGGCCTGAAGGATGTGGGGCATCCTTATCCGCGTTCCCTCCAGCCGCCCCAGAGTCCGTGGTGATTAATCGGTCCATTTTAGTCTGGGTGGCAGGGGTTTTGGCTGGCATGTCTCGACCCATGGTTGTCACCCAGCAGGGCAGGGGGCCCAAACGTGTCTCCCACAGAGGCATCTGTAATGGGGGGCTCACGGCAGCACCGGAAGCCACTGGTGCAAGTCAGCAACAGGGACAGTGGAAAAGGCGTTCTCCCAGGACCTCATGCCGCTCGGTGCAAGCAACTGGTTCCACCGCCCCTGGGCAGTACCTCACACTGGAGGCAATGTAACAGAGGCCTGGTCCCAAGGTCAGCAGTGGGGACCTCTGTAATGGAAGGCCCACAACTGGTGCCAGGAGCCACAGGGGCAAGTGGAGCCAGGGGGGCAGTGGAGGAGGCCCTCTCTCAGGACCTCAAGCTGCTCGCTGCATGTGGCCGGTCCACCCCCTGGACGTTACCTCACACCGGGGCAACTTGATGGAGGCCTGGTCTCGAGGTCAGCCACAGGGCCTTCTGTAGTGGAAGAGCAATGGTCAGTGCCAGAAACCACAGGAGCGAGTCAGGGGCAGTGGTGGAGACCCTTTCCCAGGACCTCACGCCGCTCGCTGCATGCGGCCGGGTCCACCTCCCTTGGATGTTACAGCACGCCAGAGGCAGTGTATTGGAGGCCCAGCCCAGAGGTCAGCAACAGGGGCCTCTGTATTGGAGGGCCAGCGGTCAGTGCCAGGAGGCACAGGAGCAAGTCGGAGGCAGGGGGCGGTGGAGGAGGCCCTCTCCTAGGAGCTCACGCCGCTCGGTGCCCACGGCCGGTTCCACTCCCCCTTAGATGTTTCTTCTTGCCAGGCCAGCAGTGCAGATTCAGTCCCTGGGGCCCGGCAGGGGCCGGACTGGCATCGCGGGAGCACGGCAGGTGAGTAGGCGCAGCAGGGCCCAAACCTCACGCCGCACAGTCCAGGAGCAAATTCACCCGCCCAGCAATTGGCCCAAGCGCGTGGGGGGCCTCATCCAACACAGTCACAGCCCCCCCGCTGCCTGGCACTCACCAGAGTTCTGGGTCCATTGCACATGGGACTCCAGACAGCATCGGTCACAGTCGGGCGCCAACTGTTGCAAATCTCCGTCATCCGCCACCCGAAATGGTGGCTGACACCTCAGCTGTGCTGCGGGGGGCTAGCAGAACAGTCCTGGGTGCCTCCGGTTGTCGCAGCTTGCGACTCAATCCTCACGCCAGGGAGGCCGAGCTCAGCACCTAGCGGGACCGAAGTTTGTTGGCAACAGGCCGCCAATGCTGATTTTCAGCCGGCCGGGAGGAAGGGAATGCTGGCAGCGTCAGGCAATGGCCAGCTCTTCGCTCGCCCAGGGCCCCCCGCTGCTCACCGTCTGTGGGCTGCCCACTGCGTCTTCAGAGATCGTCCCCGCCAACACAGACACAGTGGTACGAGTCCATGCAGCTCTCTCCAAAAAGTTTGGTGCCACGAATCAGGGCACGGAGGCCGCCATCTTGCAGGTGAGGGCACCCGGCACGCTCGTCAAGTGCAGAACCACAGAATCACAGGGTGTCCCACGGCAGGGGCCAGTGCCAGGAGCTGCAGCAATGGGCTGGCAACATGTCTGAAGGCTGGATGGCCGCAGAGACTGGCAGATCTTGGGCAGATAGCGGAGGGGTCCAGGAGCGCTCTCAAGGTGCGACCGCCATCTGTGCTCGCCAAGCCATGCCCCCAAGTGGGTTTTTAATAGGGGTGGGCGGAATTTGCTAAATCCACTTTCGCAAATGATCGCGAAAATGTTAAAAATTATCGCAAACACGCAGAAATATCGCGAAGATGCAGAAGTTTTTTTCCCGCATGTTCGCGAGATTTTCTGCATGGTTGCGGCTCGCCAACTTACCCATGTGGTTGCTCGCGGGCGCGGCCATCTTGTTTTCAGTTGTCTCACGGTGCATGATCGCGAGAAGAAAGACGTGATCGCGCGATGCATGACGTCACTGCGGGCGCGAACTGTCGAGAGACTGTGCAAATGGCTAAAAACAATACAACATCTCATGGAGAACGCGACCGGATCAAGAAAACTTGTCGGCGAACGCAGGGATTCAGGTAAGGCGTTTGCGCGCGCGCGAGAATGTATTATTTTACAGCGCAAGCAAGAACCAAATTATCGCTAAGCTGCGGAATGCGGAAATTTGGACATTTTCGCGCTTTCCGCGGAACGCGAAAATGTCAAATTATCGCAATTTCCGGTAACCGAATGAAGTTTTCGCCCAGGCCTAGTTTTTAAATGATTTTTTAAAGACTTTTGTGGTCCCGGGGCAGAGCAGAGCTCCGCCTGTTTCCACTGAGTGTTTTTTTGACTCTGTGGAACTACCCGGAGCACCACTACGCATACTCCGCCCAGGGTTAATCTTGACTCCTTGAACATCACATACAAGGCCTCGACACACATTGTGCAAATGTGATTATTTATTTTTACCCACAAAAGACAACACAGCTATCAATAGATCATAACAATTTCGGCCTGCCTAAGGTCTCGACTCGAGAGCAAGGATGCTTTTCGTTATAAATAAACAAGCATTTCCAGGTTTAGGCAGAGGAGCACTTTGCTTTCATTGTGAGGTCACTAAGTGCGGATCCTTCAGCCCAGCTGCTTGTTGATCCCTCTGTGAGGATGTTCGACTTGCGACCAAGATAGGGACTTGCACTCTTTCCCTTCAGGTAATGGAGTTTGATCATCCAGATTAGGGGTTCTTGGCAGAACGCACACATACACCCTAGGAACATAAGTTTGGAAACGCATAGTAGGAGTATGTCATATGCAATATATATATCGCCATCCTCGTATTGCTAATCACTTTTGTCTGCTTCTATCTATTGATTATTGCAGTCGAAATATTTGATACAAGAATCACATTGGTTCAATAAATATTGAAAACGCCCCTCTGTGTATTTCTTATGGAAGTAAGAGAGCATGAGTGACTGACCAAAAGGGTTCTAGATCTGTTACCACGAGCCCTGAGAGGTGTTCAGGATTGTTATGTTCTGTTGTTGCCAAAACCATTTACTACATGTCTAGGTTCAGGGGGGCATCTGGTAGCACTATGGGCTAGCTGGACTCTAGGACGACATCTCCTGCAGGGGTGCATGGAATCAGTCTGGCAACATCCCTACGTTTATGTTGCCCAATAAACACACAGTTCCTACTGGGAAGTGGGGACTACAGAGCAGTTCAGTCATTTATCTTAATTAGTTTTATCTCAATGCAATGTTTTTAGTAAAACAGGAAGCTTGGCGCTCTGGCTGATATACGTTGTGTATGTTATGCTGAGAGTGAACACAGTGCTGCCAGGTCGGGGGAAATACCCTGTAACCCCCGTAGATGAGTAAGTCATGAAACCCACATCAGAAATGAGAACAAAGTCCTGGGCACACGTTAGGAGGATCCTCATAACGTGTGACCAGGACTTTGTTCTCATTTATCTTAATTAGTTTGTGAAACTTCTTGGAATAGGCTGAATTGCTACTTGTTGATGTCTGTAAATTACAAAGTATGTACTTCCTCAGTGTAGCACTAAATAATTATAAAGCTAGCACTAGGTAACAGCTCACAGTTTTCTGTCACATATTTATCACACTAGATTGCACCCTCTTCTGTTCTGACTTATAAGGAAGCAGCAGTAGACTTGATCTATATTACTCTAACTGTGTTTTGGCTTTGGACCTCCAAATACATTTGTCCCACATATATGTTCCTCCGGCATTTAATACTCTAAGATGTTTAAAGCTGTGAGAGGGCCTAACCATTCAAGTATACCGACACATAAACCCTCTATTCCAATTGACTCATGCTTACTTTTAAAACCTACGATTTATCAATAAATGAATTGTTCATTTGAACTATATGCTCACGAACCTATGAATGTTTCCATCATTGCTCTTGATTGTACCTTGAGTTTTTAAAAATAAAAAACACAGTAGGATGACTATAAAATGGTGTGTCAAAATATACTTGAGTATAACTGTAAATTATTACACAGCAGAGGAGGTAGTGACACTTTCTTTAATGGAACATTACAATACTTCTATTAGAAAATTCCACTAACATTCTTCATGCAAAATCTTCTCATGCACAAATATATAACTATTGCATTATTCATCATAATTAATGCATGTCACCCCATACCTTTAGGCATTCAGGTACCTCAGTTCAAATATTAGTTTACCATATCAGCTTTACACCTGCTCACCAAGCTAAAACTTACAGCAATACCCTTTTTTTTTTTTTTAAATAATCGCATATGCAAAACCTACCAATGCTTGTTCTTTTTTGTAGGGTGCCTCCTTTTAAAATAAATGTTGTATGGGGAGGGGGGTCATGCTGTCTCCCTCCTGGGGCTATTTTGGCCCCTTCCCCGAGGCCTGGGCATGTCTCCAAGTTGGCCTTGAGCTCACAGTGTGCATGATGGGTACTGCTGGGGAGCCTCAAAGCCCCTGTGGTCCAAGCCGGCTCCCAGCATCCTGCGGGAGCCAGCATTGCTGCTGCATGCAGGAAGCTGTTGGAAAATTCAGCACGCTGCATGCAGGAAAAATAGTTTCATCTATTTCCCTATTCGCATGCCTGTTCGCAGAGAAAGAGATGAAACCTCTGCTTTCAGCGGACAGGAGCACATTGACAGGTCCCGTCCACTGGAACCGAGTGCTTGCTGTGGCTTGCCAAGGAAAAGCAAACAGCTATGTTCATGGAGGTGGGCACCCCGGGACATAGCAAGAGCTGTCCCATGGGGGGTGGCGGTCCCCAGGGCCATATATGGCTCCAGGAGGGGGGCCGTTTGGCCCCCCTCCTTTACTTATCAGGGCTGGCACTGGGGAGGTGGTGGCCCCTAGGCCGTATGTGGCCTAGAAGGGGGGCTGCTGATGTTTGGTGAAAATAAATGCTTTTTTACCCTGCCGGGAAGGTTAGGGTATTCATACCCTGCTCCCTTTTCTTTTTTCTTATGTTTTTTTAGGGGCTCAGCTGAAGTGGAGTCCCAGGATGGCTGGCAACACTTTCTGGTTGAAGTGTTGGCAGCCAATTAGATTTCAGTACAAGACCTGGAGGGTTCGTGGATCCTTCACATCCCTAGATATCCAAGTAAGTTTTTTCTTTAATGTCTCCCAAACTACTGAATGGATTTACACCAAAAAGGTTGCTTCCTGGACCAACAGCTACTTTTCTGCCAAGTTTGGTGTAATTCCATTTTGCAGTTCAGGCTGCAGTCAAGTCTAACATTCCTAAGGGAATTAACATGGGAAACTTATATTCTTAGACCCCCATTTTTCTCAGCTCCTGCTTGACGGTTCACCCCGAAACTTTCCATGCACAACAAAAATCAAGACACACTTTTTTGGGAACATTTTGTGACGATTCGTCAAACAAGCACCACAGATATAGACAAGTCAAAAACGCTTTTCCTATGGAAACTAGGTCCCAACTATAACTACCTACTGGCGACTGCTGGTAGGTAATATATGTATGAATATAGCTAACTATAACTTACGCCCCCGCAATCCACTGCTTATGACATCACATATTACATCACTCATGACATGGCCAGTGACATCAGTAATGATATCAGTGATGACATTATCCAGTGAGTGTAAGTATTTCATAAACATTTTTGAGACTTGAATATTTATACAAGGTTCTTGCATAAGTTAAATTACTATGCTAAATACTATTCTTTCTTTACTACACATTAAGTGATGCAATTTCTAACATATGTGATCTGAGTGGTTATGTGACTGTATTTGTGTGTGAGTGGTTGTGTGACCTGCTGTATGGATTTTTGAGTGGGTGAGTGAGTGGCAGTATGGTTGAATAAGTGAATGTGTGAGAATGGGTCTATGAGCGAGTGTGTGACTAGCTGTATGTGTGAGTGAGTGGCTGTGTGAGTGGCTGTACTGATGAGTGAATGGGTGTGTAAGTACCTGTATGGGTGGGAGAGCTGCTGTTACTGACTGTATAGGTGGGTGACTGGGTGTGTAAGTGGCTGTATCTGTGAGTGAGTGGCTGTTTGACTCAGTTTGTGAGTGGTCGTATTTGAATGTGAGCATCTGTGTGAGTGGATGTGTGAGTGCTTGTATGTATTTGTGGATGGGTATGTAAGTGGTTGTGTGGGTATGTGAGTGGGTATATGAATGGTTGTATGGGTGAGTGAATCGATCTTCTGAGAGGCTGTATGGGTGAGTAAGAGTGTTGTGAGTAGCTGTATGGTGAATAAGTGAATGTTTGAGTAGCTGAATGGGTGAGTGAGTGACTGTATGGGTGAGTGAGTGTATGAGTAGGTGTATGGGTAAGTGAGTGGCAGTGTGAGTGGTTGTAGGGGTGAGTAAATGGATGTGTGAGTGGCTCTATGGATGAGTGAGTGGGTTTGTGAGCAGTTGCATGGGTGTGTAAGTAAATGTGTGAATTGTTATGTGGATGATGTAATCAATGATGTCATTAGTGATGTCATCAGTGATGTCACTGACACTATCATGAGTGATGTAATATGTGAGGTCCTAAGCCGTGCTTTGTGGGGCATAAGTTATAGTTAGCTTAGGTAACTAAAACTTCTGAATTCCACGTGTTTTGCACAAGTGAAATCTGAGCCTAACTATAAAGTACGTTCCTGTAACTTTTGTTGTTTTCTGTGAATTTCTAGGGTTTTTTAACCCCTTCAGTGCCCATGACGAGCTGGACTCGTCATGGGCCGCGGTGGCGCTGTGCCCATGACGAGTCCAGCTCGTCATAGACCCCGCCCGCTAATGCAACGGCCGGCACTGGGCGGGGAAAGGGGCGGGCACTGAAGGGGTTAATGTGATTTCCTAGCTATAACATTCCTGTAACCTTTGTTTTTTCTCAATTTCAAAGGTTTTATAATGTTATTTCTCTAACTTAGAGAGTGTGCGAGTGGCTGTGTTGGTCTGGGAGTATATGTGAGAGTGGCTGAATGGTTATATGAGTGGGTGTCTGAGTGCCAGTGTGGGTGTGTCCGTAGCTGTGTGAGTGACTGTGCCAGAATGGAACCTCACATGTCTCTTCATCCAACAAGAGTCCACAGGTTTTGTATAAAATGTCTACAAAACTAGAGTATTTTCTACTGGTTAATTAGTAAATCCTGCCTCATTGGATAATAACTAGTGCATAATTGCACTACAACTGCGTAATGGACCACTAGGAAATGTCTCCAGTGACCCTGTGTACATGTAATTTCAGAAATGTTGTTGTTCCTTGTGCATCTCGAGCCACAAAAATGATAACATGAATCCTCATCTAGAGAAGAGCACAAGACTACAAAGAGGGGATTCTCCACCAAAGAAAGGTACTTCCTCCTAACTATATGATGTAAGTGCTTGTTTGTTTGGTGGAGATGTCCTCAAAATTCCTCTGCATCAATAAGGCATCACCAAAATCAGCAGGAAACACACTCGGAGACCTATTGGTAAGCTGTCCATCATCATGTGAAAAGGCTGGGAGACCTTTGCATACTACTAAGAATAATGGGGTGTGTCCAAACAGACGGACCTTACAGATGATTTTGGCATTTGCATACTCAGGGTAATTAAAAGGAAGAACGATGGACTCTGCTCTCAAGACAAGAAAGAAACCACTCATCAGTTACTACAGATCAGATTGCACTCCAATAGATCAAATATGCATCAGCCTCCAGTAAGGATTTCAGACTGTTCTTCAACGTGGAACATGAGAGGAAACACATTTGCTTTGCTTTCGCCTCACCCAAGAAGTTAGGATCGTTTGTGCTTTAAAGACGTGGAGCTTCAACTGAGCCACCTGCTGTGTTTATATTTGTAAATGCTTCCTGTTGAAGTTAAATTTCTATGAAAAGAGCATCAGGGCCAGAACAGAACCTCAGGTTTTCCGTGAAGTTTTCCATAGTTCTGCGAAACATGTCTACCAAACTGAAGCACTTTATACTGGTTACTTGGTAAGTGCTACCTCGTGGGGTAAATGTTTTATTGCATATTCTTGACTACAACTGCTTAACGGACCAGGAGGTAATGTCTCTCGTGACCTTATGTGCATGTAATTTCAGCAAAGATGAATCCTCATAAAGAGAACATGACAAGACTACAAAGAGGAGAACCTCCACCAACAGAGGTACTTCCTCTTAGCTATATGAAGTAAGTGCTTGTTTGTTTGGTGGAGATGTCCTTGTGTTCCTCAGTATCAAGAACGCCTTGTGGTAAACTCTCCATCAATGTGGTAAACTCTCTATCAAAGTGGGAAAAGGCAGGAAGACCTTTGTATACTACTAAGGAAAATGGGCATTTGCATACTCAGGGTAACTAAAAGGGAGAACCATGCATTCTCTTTTGTTTTCTTATACAAGGGAAGGGGGACACGCTGATTTGGTTCCAGGGACCCAGATTTCACTGGTATAAAACCAGTATAATTCAGTAGTTATACTCACCTGAGCTAACTATAACTTACAACCCCTGCACTGCACTGCTGATGACCTTACATATTACATCACTCATGACATGGTCAGTGACATCACTGATGACACCACAGATTACATCTGCAATGACATCACTGATGACATCATACCATGATTGTGAGTGTTTTCTTAAAGTTTCTGAGTGTTAAACACAAATACTAAGGTACCACAAAAGTTAAATTAGTATATTTTGCATAGTTCTAATTAGTGATTCAATTTTTTAACATATATTATGTGACTGGTTGTGTGAATATGTGTATCCATGTAGTTAGCTCAGATAACTATAACTGCTTGACTTCACTGGTTTTGTGTGAGTGAAATCTGAGCCTAACTATAATGTCCATGTAACCTTTGGTATTTTAGTGAATTTCTAAGGTTTTTTTTATTCTATTTCCTAACTATAACATCCCTGTAACCTTTGGTTTTTTCAGTTCATTACAATGGTTTTTCAATGTTATATCCTAACTATAGCGTCCCTGTGACCTTTGGCTTTTTTAGTGAATTTCTACAGTTTTTTATGTCATTTCTTAACTATAATGTCCCTGCAACCTTTGTTTTTTTGTGTGAAATTCTAAGATTGTTTTAACTTTATTTCCTTACTGTAACCTGTAACTATTGAGAGTGTGTGAGTGAGTGCATGAGTGTCACAGTGGGTGCAAGAGTGAGTGTGTAAGTGTCTCAATGGGTGTGTGAGTGGGAGTGGGAGTATCTGAGTGGGTCTGAGAGTGTGTGCATAAGTGTCTCACTGAGTGTGTGAGTAGGTGTGTCATTGTCTGAGTGGGTGCATGAGTGTCTAAGTGAGTGTTTGAATGGGTGTGAGACTGAGTGGGTTTGTGATTGCCTCCATGAGTGTGTGAGTCAGGCTTTTAGGGTGTACATAAGTGTCTGTGAGTGGGTGTGTGAGTCTCTGAGTGGGTCTCTGAGTGGGTGTGTAGTCCTCGGGGATCACTGATACAACATCGACTCCTATAACATCAATTACAAAAATATTGAGTCAATAATATCCTATTAAAAAATATCAACACCCAATACATAAAACTGAAATGACACAAACATCGATAAAATAATATTGTTAAAAAAAAATTGATAACAAAAATATCAACAACAAAAGAAAGAACACAAAAATATCGATAACATTAAAATAACATATAACAAACCAAAAATATCGGCTGTTGCACCGAGGCAAGATGGCGCCTGCGCGAGGCTTCGCGCTGGTTGTGTGAGCTGACTCTCCTCTGTCCCACAGCTTTGCTCTGCTGTGCCCCGTTCGCTCGCTAGCGATGAGATGAGCACGGGTGTGCGCTGCTACAGAGAACGCTTTTCACAGAAAAGCCACTTTATCTATCTTCCGCGCTCGGACTGACAGTAACATCAAAAGCTCGCAAAAAAAAAAAAAAAAAACGCCGGTATCGTTTGAGGCTTGGATGCTGGAGGCAGTCACCGCGGCTGCCGCGTTGTGGAGGCTGTGAAGAGCGTGGTGGGCGGCGGCCAGCACAGGTGTGCCGGCGTGGCTTCGAGGCGAATACTTCGCTTGCAAGGAGACGGCTTTGTTGAAGACGGGAGAAATGGCTCCAAAACAGGTTCGCAAGGGTCGCGGACAGGACTTAAAGACTTCTATTCCCGCAACTAAAAAAGGTGAGAGAGATTCTGGCGTTCACCCAGGGAAAGTTAAGCATACAATCATGACTCTGTTTTCTAATACTAATATTGAGCAAACTCGCTCAGCGATGCCGACTAGTGAATCTTCACTTCTTAACAATTGCCCTATACCACAGTCTGATGTTTCTGCTACAAATGTAGTGCTGAACGACGGGGGAGATAGCAACATAGTAGCAGTTGTCAGCAATAACGTAACTACAGAGAAAGAATCTAACTGCCTAATCCCTCTTGAAGTCGTATCTGTAACGGATAATTCAACACTTGAAGAGCCGGTCAGACCTGTTAGACCTATGCCGACAGAGGCTGAATCTGGAGATTTTTTCTCTGTCTCAGAGAATTCAGCGTCTTCATGTGAGGATTTGGTTGAGTCTTTTGAAGACGAGGTGAATGCCAGTGGCGAGCCTGGGGAAGCAGACACCCCAATCACAGTAAGAGGCCGGGATACACCTTCAGCGGCTGGTATTTTCGGCGCTGCCGATTTTCAAGCAGCCCAATCGGCTGATATCACCTTGACTACAATATATCAAACAATTTTGAGCCACATGGACAAAACTGCATTAGATTCCCAGAAGATACAAAATTCATGTCGGAAATTACAAGGCTCAATCAGGCGGCTCGTGAAGGCTCAATCTGACTTTGGGGAACGTTTCACTGAAGTTGAAACACGTATTTCTAATATAGAAGATGAAATGTCCAAACAAAAAAAAACTACCGAGCTTTTGGGTAGCAACAGAGACGATGTCCTTTGGCGAATGGCCGAGTTGGAAAATCGATCACGACGGAATAATCTAAGGATAATGCAGATTGCGGAAGGTGATGAAGGGCAAGATCCACGGAAGTTCGTGGTGGATTTGTTTCAGAAGGCTTTCCCTGGTCTAAACAAATGGGATTGGGATAGAGAAATTGAAAGGGCCCACCGATTCCCTTTTAATGTTCAGTCTCGACCCGGGCAAAGCACAAGACCTAGACCGAGGCCGATCCTAGTTGCCTTTAACAGCTTTCGAGCAAGAGAAGATATCTACTTACAAACCCGTTTGAATAGTAAATCTATGGCTGACGGTTACACTTTTTTTGCGGTACCTGACTATTCGAAGTACACCATGGATATTCGCTGGCAACTGCGCCAACTGGTGGATTTATTTCAAAAGCAGGGTGCGCAGGCTTACATCATGAATCCGGCAAAACTTAAAGTGACTTACAAAGAGAGTTCAAGATTTTTCACCAACGTCGCTTTAGCAAAGGAATATTTACATTCTTTGAAGAACCCTTAAAATATACAGCTATATTCTGATTATAACTGGCGAATGTATTGGCTTTACCAGATCTATTGTGGTGTGTTTGATGCTTTAGATAAATATATTTTTGTGATGGCTAGTATGTTTAGCATCGTTTTGGGTGGTTAAGTACTTGCCAAGAAAGGCGGGCAAGATCAGATTAGGCAAGATTGCGGGGGGGCATAGAAGGAAGGGGGCAGTTCCCCCAGAGTTGATTTTTCTTTTTTTCTTTACAATAGGCAGGTAGAGCTGTGGGGACCACAGAGGGGCTGACACTCACTCCCATCCTTAGGACTGGGTCCTTTAGCCTCGTTTAAGGGGGGGGGCAGGGGTCACCGGGGTTGGGGAGGCGTGGAGGGGGGGGGGTTTGGGATGGTGATGGTGGTGGGGGAGGTTGGGGAATAAGGGGGAAAAAGTCCTTGGCGGTTTCAAATGAAAGTTTAGTTGCGGATACTTTGGAAAGATTTACATGTATGAAGAGCTTATGTTTGTTTAATCCCCTGTGTGAGCGGAACGATACTGTACTGTGGACACTAAGAAGAATCCTTAATGTCTCGTAGTATAAAAATCTGCTCGTTTAATGTATCTGGGCTTAACTCTAGCAATAAAAGAAGGCAAATAGCCGCAGAAGTTCGATTCATTAAACCTGATATTCTTTGCCTACAGGAAACACATCTTTCTTGGGATAATAGGCTTTTGATAGCAGATCTTGGCTACACGCTGAATGTTGCCTCCCAACAAACTAATAATACTAGAGGGGTTATGATTTTATCGAGACCAGGATATTGCACAGTTAGGCGTAAATTAGCTGACAAATGGGGTAGATGGGTGATTGCAGAGTTTATAGTGCGGGCTAAGATTTTTACTATATGTTCCATTTATGGTTCTAATATGGATGAGGCTGAAGTCCTTGAGTTTTTAAATTTAGAGTTAGCTAATTGGGGAGAGCCGCTAATTTTATGCGGAGATTTGAATATAAACTTAAGCACCACGGAACTAATGAAAGGCTTAGTTCATTATCAGGGACGCAAACCACGAGTTTTTAAAGCTTTATATAACTTAGTTAAGGATCATGGCCTAGTGGATATCTGGAGCAAAAAATACCCTTCTCTTCCTGGATATTCGTATTACTCTGCACCTCACAAGAAATTAGTTAGATTAGACTATTTTTTTTTCTATCCTCTAGTATTCACACAGTCACAAAGATACAGATTTATCCCAGAGTTACTTCAGATCATTCTCCTCTCATGATTGATTGTTCGATTTTGGCTGAGATGAATACTGTAAAAAACTTCTCATTTGATAGGAAGCTTTGTCTTGATATACAATTTAGAAACCACATAATTGAATGGATGACAGAATTTTTTAGGATTAATTTAGGATCGGCGAATATTTCGATAGTCTGGGATACATTTAAGGCCTGTTTGAGAGGAGAAACGACGAAATTTGGACTATATAATCAACATAAAATACGAGGGCAAATGAGAGGGTATTATCAGCGATTAGAGGCAGCGGAAGTGGGTTTGGCTACAGCTTTGACAAAAAAAGTTAACATAAATCAGATATTGCTTATGGAAGAGACAATTGCACAATGTAAGGCTACTATCACAGGAGTATGGGCCGAAGAGATAGCGCGTAAATATTTAACTAATAGAAGACACATCTATGAATATGGGGAAGCTATCGGCCGCTCTTTAGCTTTGAGATTAAAAATGAAGTCCACCTCTCGGGTGATTTCAAGAATTCAGGATCAAGATGGGGTGATTCGGGAAGCCCCCTCGGAGATTCTACAAGTATTTCATCAATTTTATTCGGAATTGTATACTCAGCAATCAAATTCTACCATGGCTCAGATCCCTGATTGTGCAGTGTTAAAACAGCTAAATAACATTGAAGCTGATATTTTAGATAGCCCCTTTACTATGGAGGAATTAATGGAGGCTGTTAGTCAAATACCTAATGGGAAGGCTGCCGGCCCTGACTTTATTCCGGGGGAGGTTTATAAATGCTTTTTTGAATCACTGAAGAATGTATTGTTATCAACATTTAGGATGGCACAAAAGGGAATAGCACCCGCTACCTGGAACGACGCTTCTATTATTGTTTTTAGTAAAAAAGGGAAACCGCCTGAATTACCAGGATCATATCGTCCAATATCTTTACTTAATTGTGACAGCAAACTATATTCTAAAATGTTGGCCAATCGTATGTCTAAGGTTATATCATCATTAGTTACTATAAATCAGCATGGCTTTATACCCAAAAGAGGAACGGTCTCTCATATCAATAAAGTTATTACTTTATTTGACTATGCTGACGTGAAAAAAAAGGATTTGGCTCTGATTCTTTTAGATGCTGAGAAAGCTTTTGATCGTGTGGAATGGGTCAATCTGTGAGAGGTGATGAAACGGATGGGTTTTGGCAGTGCTTTTTTAAAGGCAATTCAGGTGTTATACAGTGCACCAATTGCCAGAATCTCAGCAATGGGCTTAAAGTCAGAGGAAATTAAAATTACTAGAGGAACAAGGCAAGGGTGTCCTTGCTCCCCTTTATTGTTTGCCTTATATATCCATCCCTTCATCATAAGCCTACAGAATTCTTTATGTATCAAACCCTTTCCAGTTGCTGATACTCTATTTACTGTATTCGCATATGCGGATGATATAGCCATAGTAACTACTGATCCCAGGGAGGCAATAGTGGAGATTGAATCATTGGCCAAAGATTATGGAAGTATGTCAGGATACAAATTAAACGCGGAAAAAACCCAAATTCTTTGTACAAAGAATATACAATTTAATGATTGTCGGGTTACTAATGAAGTAACCTATTTGGGTATTCTAATTAAAATCCAAATGCAAGAAATTGTAGAGAGAAATTGGGAAGTGAGCATAGCCCAGATTAAACAGTCATTAGATAAATGGAGCAGACTTCAATTATCCATCATTGGAAGGGGGAATATAATTAAGATGAATATTTTAGCTAAAATACTATATCTATTTCGCAGTATACCCCTGGAATTTCCACTTAAACATATACAGTATTTACAAAATATCTGTGGGAAGTTTGTTTGGGCCCCCGGTAAACCGCGTAGATCCATGAAATGGCTTACATTGCCGGAAGAAAGAGGAGGACGCGGTATACCTGATTTTCTTTTTTATTATTATATTTGCTTTTTACAAAAAATGGGATATATATTGACAGGGGAATCGCCAAAGAATGAGGCGGATAGCCCATCTATTTTCTTTTTACTTTTAGGAGCACAAGCAAAAGGATGCCTATTAAAAGAACTAGAGGGCAATTATTACAAACATACACGATTCAAGACTCTTGCCTCAGCATTTAAAGTGTGGAGAAATGTTAAGAGAATAATGAAATTCGGTAAAATTACATATTATACTCCTTTTGAAGCCTATAAACTACTCCCCTCGGTGTTCTGGGATGATATCGCTAAGATATGGCTTAAAAAAGGGATTTCAAGAATTGGGGATTTATATCATAAAAATGCTATATTCGTAACATATGCAGAATTATCAGATAAATTTCGGCTTTCACCCGCGTTCTTTTTTAAATATCTCCAAGTCCGGGATTTTTGTTTAAAAAATCATATTGAGGCACTTCCTAATGACTTAATTGAGGGAATTCGGCTCCAGAAAAGGATTGGTCCATTATACGTGATCTTAAATGATTACAAAAATGATGACATGCAAAAATACAACCAGTACTGGACTATACAATTGGCAGACCCTCAAATTGATATAGGGGAATCGCTATGTCTTGCTAAGAAAATTTGTTTGGCAGCCAATTTAAAAGCCCAAGTCTATAAAACTATTTTTAGGTTATACTATACTCCTAAACGTATGGCGACTTGGGGCAAAAAATATGATGGTAAATGTTTTCGTTGTGGAGAACAAGAGGCAGACATGGTGCATATCTTCTATAAGTGTACAAAACTGATGCATTTTATTGCTGAGATTGAAAAATGTATTTCATTGGTACTTGGTTGTCCGGTAAAGATCTCTCCATCACTGATGATATTAGGAAGATGTCAATGTGTATATAGTCATCAGGTCTTAAAAAAACACTCGTATTTTCTTTTTCTTGCAATGACTGTTGCTCGGCTATGTATTGCAACAGAGTGGTTATCACCTGAGGCTCCTACGTTTGAATTTTGGAGAGCTAAGTTGTATCGTATGTATGAAACTGAAATGCATTTATATGCCCTAAAAGGGATCAGGAAGAAACGTTTAGGTATTCTAATTTGGGGAGCCCTTATGAATTTTTTGTCTGACGATATGGGTATATTGTAGTATATGTGATTTGTTTTTTTTTTTTATTTCTGTGCTCTTTTTCTCTATTTTTATGCCGCACTTTGCTACATTAATTTATGTATGTATATATTTGTGAATCCGCTTTGGAAACAATAAAAAAAAAAAAAAAAAAAAAAAACCAAAAATATCTAAATAAATAATATTGGCAATACAAACATCGATAAAAATAAACTATTTTCAATAATATATTAAAAAAACATACACCAAACTTTAAAAACAAACACTAAAAAAATCTTACTAAATCCAAAAGGATGTACAGAAAGAAGCAAAAGAGGTGCACAAATAGGCAAGAGGACTGCAGAAAGAGAGAAGTGGGGTGCAGAAAGAGGTAAAAAGGATGCAGAAAGAGGCAAGAGAGGTGCAGAAAGAAACAAAAGAAGTACAGAAAGACTGAACAGAGGTGCAGAAAGAGGCACGAGGGGTGCAGAAAGAAGCAAGAGAGGTGCAGAAAGAAGCAAGAGAAGTGCATTAAGAAGCAACAGAGATGCAGAAAGAGTGAAGTGGGGTGGAGAAAGAGGCAAGAGGGATACAGAAAGAAACAAGAGAGGTACAGTAAGAAACTAAAGAGGTGCAGAAAGAAGGAATAGAGCTGCAGAAAGAGGCAAGAGGAGTGCAGGAAGAGGGAAGAGGGGTGCAGAAAGAGGAACAAGGGGTGCAGAAACAAGCAAGAGAAATGCATAAATAAGCAACAGAGATGCAGAAAGGGGGAAGTAGGGTGGAGAAAGAGGCAAGAGGGATACAAAAATAAGCAAGAGAGTTGCAGAAAGAAACAAAAGAAGTGCAGAAAGAAGGAACAGAGGTGCAGAAATAGGCAAGAGGGAAGCAGAAAGAGGGCAAAGGAGTTGCAGAAAGAGGCACGAGGGGTGCAGAAAGAAGTAAGAGAGGTGTAGAAAGAAGCAAAAGAAGTGCAGAAAGAAACAACAGGGATGCAGAAAGAGGGAAGTAGGGTGGAGAAAGAGGCAAGAGGGATACAGAAAGAAACAAGACAGGTACTGAAAGATACTAAAGAAGTACAGAAAGAAGGAATAGAAGTGCAGAAAGAGGCAAGAGGGGTGCGGAAGAGGGAAGATGGGTGTGAAAGAAGCACAAGGGGTGCAGAAGGAAGCAAGAGGGGTGCAGAAATAAGCAAGAGAGTTGCAGAAAGAAGGAACAGAGGGGCAGAAAGAAGCAAGAGGGGTGCCGAAAGAGGAAAGAAGGGTGCAGAACGAAGTACAAGGGTTGCAGAAAGAAGGGACAGAGGTACAGAAAGAAGCAAGAGAAGTGAAGAAAGAAGAAACAGAGGTGCAGAAAGAAGGATGATAGGTGCATAAAGAGGCACAAGAAGTGCAGAAAGAAGCAACAGAGATGCAAAAAGGGAGAACAGGAGTGGAAACATTGGCAAGAGGGGTGCAGAAATAAGCAAGAGAGGTGCAGAAATAAACAAAAGAAGAGGAGAAAGAAGGAACAGATGTGCAGAAAGAAACAAAATAAGTTCAGAAAGAAGGAACAGAGGTGCAGAAAGAGACAAATGGGGTGAAGAAAGAGGGGAGAGGGGTGGGAAAAGAGGCAAGTGGGTACAGAAAGAAGCATGAGAGCTACAGAAAGAAACTTCAGAAGTGAATAAAGAAGGAACAGAGGTGCAGAAAGAGGCAAGAGGGGTACAGAAAGAAGGAACAGAGTTGCAGAAAGATGCAAGAGGGGTACAGAACGAAACAAAAGAAGTGCAGAAAGAAGCAACAAAGGTACCGAAATAGGCAAAAGGAGTGCAGAAAGAGGGATGAGGGGCACAAGGGGTACAGAAAGAAGCAAGAGAGATGCGGAAAGATGTAAGAGAAATGCAGAAAGAAGCAACAGAGATGCAGAAAGAAGGAAGTGGTGCGGAAAAAGAGGCAAGAGGGATACAGAAGGAAACAAGAGAGGCACAGAAAGAAACAAAAGAAGTACAGAAAGAAGGAACAGAGGTGCAGAAAGAGGCAAGAAGGGTGCAGAAAGAGGGAGGACCGGTGTGAAAGAGGCACAAGGGTTACAGAAAGAAGCGAGAGGCATGCCGAAAGAAGCAAGAGAATTGCAGAAAGAAACAAAAGAAGAGCAGAAAGAAGGAACAGAGGTGCCGAAAGAGGCAAGTGGGGTGGAGGAAGAGGGGTGCAGAAAGAGACACAAGGTTGAAGAAAGAAGACACAGAGGTGCAGAAAGAAGCAAGAGAAGTACAGAAAGAAGCAACAGATGTGCAGAAAGAGGGATGAGGGGTGGAGAAAGAGGCAAGAAAAGTACAGAAAGAAGCAACAGAGATGCAAAAAGGGGGAACAGGGGTAGAGAAAGTGGCAAGAGGGGTGCAGAAAGAAGTAAGAGAGGTGCAGAAAGAAACAAAAGATGTGCAGAAATAAGGAACAGCGATGCAGAAAGAGGCAAGAGGGATGCAGAAAGAGGGATGATGGGTGAAGAAAGAAGCACAAGTAGTTTAGAAAGAAGCAAGTGAGGTATAGAAAGAAGCAAGAGGGGTGCAGAAAGAGGGAAGAGGGGTGCAGAAAGAAGCACAAGGGTTGCAGAAAAGAGGACGGAGTTGCAGAAAAAAGCAAGAGAAGTGCAGAAATAGGCAACAGAGGTGCTGAAAGAGGGATGATGGGTGGAGAAAGAGGCAAGAGGGATACAGAAGGAAACAAGAGAGGCCCAGAAAGAAACAAAAGAAGTGCAGAAAGAAGCAACAGAGGTGCATAAAGAGACAAGAGGAATCTAGAAAGAGGGATGAGGGGTGCACAGAGGCACGAGGGGGGCACAAAGAAGCAAGAGAGATGCAGAAAGAAGCAAGAGAAATGCATAAAGAGGGAATGGGGTGGAGAAAGAAGTAAGGGGCATGCAGAAAGAAGCACAAGAAGAGCTGAAAGAAGGAACAGAGGTCAGAAAGAAGCAAGATGGGTGCAGAAAGAGGGAAGAGGGGTGCAGAAAGAAAGGCCAGAGGTGCAGAATTAAGCAAAAGAAGTGCAGAAAGATGCAATAGAGATGCAAAAGGGGACACAGGGGTAGAGAAAGTGGCAAGAGGGTGCAGAAAAAACCAAGACAGGTGCAGAAAGAAACAAAAGAAGTGCAGAAGGAAGGAAGGAGGTAAAGAAAGAAACATGAGTCGTTCAGAAAGAAGCAAGAGAGGTGTAGAAAGAAGCAAAAGAAGTACAGAAAGAAGAAACAGAGGTGCAGAAAGACGTAAGAGGGGTGCAGAAAGAAACAGAAGAAGAGCAGAAATTAGGAACAGAGGTGCAGAGAGAGGCAAGAGGGGTGCAGAAAGAGGGAAGAGGGAGGCAGAAAGAGGCACAAGGGGTACAGAAAGAAGCAAGAGAGGTGCAGAAATCAGCAAGAGAAGTGCAGAAAGAAGCAACGGAGGTGCAGAAAGACAGATGAGGGGTTGAGAAAGTTGCACACTGAGTGAGCAGGGACCACAGCGATATGGAGATTCTTGCAGGCTGTGCCTATTTCGAAGTGACACTAGGAGTCAATGTGTGGTTTTCTTCTCTTAGCACCTGAAGTCACTACCAAGGGCCCAGAACTGGAATTGGCACCACTTGACACAGCAGGTGTCTCAGCAGAGGAGCCCAGGTTCTGGCAGATGAAGTCTTTAATGGCCCTGAGAATTCCAACAGGAGGCAAGCTCAACTCAAGCCCTTGGAGAAACACTTGGAACTCAGGATGTACAAAGCAAAGTCCAGTCCTTTCATTCCCAGGACAGAAGCAGCAAGCAGCCAGCCAACACAGCAAAGCAAACAGCAAAGTTGCAGTCCCTCCTGACAGGAACACAGCTCTTCTTCCTAGCACAATGTCCTCAGTCCAGAAGTGTTCGGTGTATATGGTGTCAGAGATCCAGTGCTTATACCCATAATGCCGCACTATGCCCATTCTAGGATGGCATGCACTCTTACATATATATGTATTACCAAACACAGCCAACACTTGTTGAAATTTTGTGGTCGTTAATGACCACAGTTTATTACCTATTACATACCTACATACTGGTACAATCCCCTGGGCAAAATTTTGGCCAGAGTCATAAATCATCATCATGAACCATCGTAAACTAGGTATCATACATCATTAGTTGTTCATCATAAATCACGTGTCATAAATCATTGGTGTATCGTAAATCATTATGTCACAAGCTGTCAGAAGTTTGTTGTCATAAATCATTCTGCATGCTCGTCATAATTCATCAGCCATAAATCATATGTTGGTCATAAATCACTTGCTGGTCCGCCTTCATAACCAACAAAATATACCCCTCTTATCCGTTAGCACTGTGAGGCTGCTGTTGCATAGGTGTGGGTCTCGAAAATCTTTTGCGCCGCTCCCCAGCTCCACGATGCAGTAGTGAGCTGCAGAATGGGGAGAGGCGCCTTATATCCCCACCTTCCATTCTTCCTGCTGATCTTGGGGGGATGCCCTGATTGGGGGATTCAAACCATCCCCGGGCCCCCCATTGGCCTGATGACCTGGTGCCTTTCAGGTGTGAGTTTGCTGCGCGAAAGCACGCCCCTCTGCTTCGGGGTGCTTCGAGGCGGTGCAAATCAACTGGCGTCTGTAATGGCACCTGCCCTCGAGGCCCCCTTCGGGGACGGCCTCTGCTATATCAGCCTTTGAAGAAGGCAAACTTCAAAGAAAGGTCTTTGTAGTGCATAGACCATGCACTTCCCTGCCCTGGCTCCAGACACACTACAGGGGGTGGAGAATGCTTTGTGTGAGGACAGGCACAGTCCTATTTATTTATTGTCTGATTTGTAATGCGCATGACTACCCCAGCAATGGGGCACCCCAGCGCAGTCAAAGACGTGAGTTGGAGGGAAGTTACGCCGGGAAGATCCAGTTCTTTATGGCTTTTTCAAAAGGCGAGATGATTCTGGATCCCTCTGATGGAAGCTGGGAGTGAGTTTCATAGTCTGGCCACGAGTTTTCTGAAAGAGCTGCCTCCAGCTTTGGCTCTTAAGACTCGGGGGATAAAAGCCAGCCCTTGATCAGCTGAGCGTAAAGTACGCCGAGGAACATAGAAGGCTAGCAGATTCACCGGCCCCAATGGTGCTTGTTGAGTCAGAATTCTGTGAGCCACACATAGCGTTTTTAACTGGATTCTCTTTTCAACTGGCAGCCAGTGTAGTTTAGGTAGAAATTTAGACACTGAGCAAGATTTTGGGATAGCCAGGAGAATACGGGCTGCTGCGTTCTGTATTCTGTGCAGATGCCGGATTCTTGACTTATTTGCGCCTAAATAGAGAGAGTTGCCATAGTCTAATCTAGATAAAATCTTAGCCTGAACAATGGTCTGATTAATTTTTTAATCAAAAAAGCCAAGTAGAGGTTTTAATCCTTGCAGGAGTCCAAAACAGGTCCCTGCTACTTATTTAGATTGGGTGTCAAAGGAGAGACCACTGTCAATCCAAACACCGAGATTCTTGACTGCCTCTTTAGGTGATAGTGCTGGTTTTAATCAATCTGGCCAATATTGCTCAGACCACATATCTCAGTTCCTCCCGAACAGCAGAATTTCTTACTTGCTGGCATTCAGATGCAGGTAAGTTGAAGCCATCCAGTCCGCGATCACCACCAAATCCTCCTTAAATTTCTCGAGGTTTTGGTTACATTTCTTAGAGAAGGCAATAACCAATTGGGTGTCATCAGCGTACGACACCAACGACAACCCTCTACTTTTAGCCACCACTGCTAGGGGTTGGACATATATGTTAAAAAGTAAGGGGCTCAATATTGAGCCTTGTGGCACCCCCTGTTGCAGGGCGAACTCCCGAGAGTGGAAAGGTGGCACCAAGACCTGGAAAGATCTACCCTCCAGAAAGGAGCTAAGCCAGGCCAGGGCCGACCCCCTAATTTCTATCTCCTGAAGACGATTTAAAAGTATCATGTGGGAGAAGTGTCAAAGGCTGCACTTAAATCCTAAAGAACCAAGGCCGCAGAATTTCCAACATCAAGGCTACCACGGATTTCTTCTGTCACTGCCAACACAGCTGATTCGGTACTGTGGCGTGATCTGAAACCGTTTTGCGACGGATCTAAGATTTCATTTCTCTCGATAAACTTAGTAAGAATGGTATTTACATGAGATTCTACCATCTTTGCCAAAAAAGGCAACTGAGATATAGGACGGTAGTTACCCAGCTCAGAAGGATCCAGAGACGGTTTCTTCAGAAGAGGTATAACTTTAGCGTGCTTCCACGCAGATGGTACGGATGCTGTGGTTGGAGATAGATTGACCAAATCCCTGCTCACAGGCGAAATGAGAGCATGAAACTGGCGAAAATGAGCCGGTGTCAAAGGGTCAGCTGGAGAGCCTGAATACATTTTCAGACAGAGGGACTCAAAATCAGTGGAGGACAATAAGGGAAAAGACGAGAGAACACTAACCACAGTGGGTCGAATGTTCCCATGCCTTTCCCCAAGATCAGAGGTGCCAATGGCTGGAGGGAGGCTCTTATATATCTTCTCCACCTTATTCAGAAAATAACTGGCCAGGTCGTCACACTGAGGATTTGAGGTGATCGGTGAGTCCACCTTCAACCCAGAACTCTTCATGACCTTAAGCAGGGTGAAGATTGTTTTGGAGGGGTTATTACTCGCCGAGATTTTTCCAGCTATAAACTCTGCTCAGGCTCTCCGGGCCAGTTTATGATATAGCTTAATAGATGCTCGGTATTTGTATTTTGCTTCAGCATCATAAGAGCGCCTCCAGGCGTGCTCGAGTTGTTTGCAATGTTTTTTAGCTTTAATCAGCGAGTCGTTAAACCAGGGATTAGACTGCCCCCTTTATTTTACACTCAGTTTAGCAGGGATGCAACTATCCAGAACTAGCGTCAGCCAGTCCAGGAATCGCATATTAGCATCCTGAATGTCAGGTGGAAGCTGAGGCTTGTGGCTTAACAATAAATCTAAGAAATTATTAATGTCTAACTTGTGCCAGGGACGTTTTAAGACTGGTACGGGCAGCTTGAAACCGGCTTTCCTTGCCACTGCAATGAAAAAGAGATGAGAAAATGATCTGTCCAGACCACGGGGATCGGCGACAAAACCTTTAAAGAACCCAAGTTTGAAAAAATAGAGTCCAACAGGTGACCTGCAACATGTGTGCTCTTAGGGATGCATTGAGCCAGCTGACAGGCCTCTAAATCTGCCAGAAAAATGGCGTACTCCGAGTTACCGACATTTTCAAGATGTAAATTGAGGTCACCTAGGATAGTAAAATTCGCCGCTTTAATCGCGAAAAAGGTAACTTTATTCAACAATTCTTCCCTGAATACTTTAGATGGCCCTGGAGGTCGATAAATAAGAAGACCAGAGACAGTGAGATTGTGGTTTAGCATTATTTTGAAAAAGGCGCTTTCGCAGTCAGGGATATCCTCCTTAATAAAACTGCAGTGGTACGAATCCTTAAAAATTACTGCAATGCCACCCCCTCTATGTCCTAATCTGTTAACTTGATTCATGTTAAAGCCTTGCGGGAGAGCAAGCCAGGACTCCGCAACAGAGTCCTGCGTGAGCCACGTCTCCGTTAAAATTAATACATCTGGAGACTCATTCATTAATAAATCAAAGACCTCAGCGTGATGCTTCGCAAGCAACCGGCAATTCAGGCTTAGGAACTTAAACTCAGCGAGGTCAGGAGGAAGTGGGTCTGACTCCTCTATTTGGAGTTGATAAGAGCATTGCTGGCACTTAAAGGAACCAGCTGGAGGAACCCAAGCCAAAGCGGGGCATTTAATGTTCAACGAGAAAAACTCAGCGCGAGAATACCTGAGTGGGGCATCTGTAGGTTGGGCAAGGGGTCTGGCATCTGGCGGCTGCTTGGCGTGGACTGGCGCAGACGGGCTTGCTTTAGGCGCGCCAGTGGCGTGCCCGCTGCGTGTGTCTGCTGCGCGGTCACGTTAGCTCCTCCATATGTAGTGTCAGGGGTGTGACAACTATCCCGCTAACCAACACTACCCCCAAGATGATGGTCCCACTCCCGCGATCACAGAGCATACCGCGGACTTTGCCCCCCACACAGCAGCCTTCAGGCAGCGCGATGCGGCAACAAAAGTAAGTTCAGTTAACAAGATAAATACAATTTTAACAATTTAAATCAATTTCCTGTGAAGATAAAAGGCTTTTAAAACAGCCAACAAGGTATGCAAACGATTATGCTTTTAAAACAGAACAATGAGGTGTGCAAACGCTATGCTTTCTCTCCCTCTCTATTCAGGTGTCAGTGTCAACTCCTATCACCACTCTAGCTCAGGAAGGCCCATCAGCCTGGCAATGGGCCATCAGGATATGCAGGGCATTCCACAGATACCTTTAAGTAACTGTGTATTCAGAGACAGGCAGAAGCACACAATGGTTGAAGTAATAAAATGTCCACTTTTTGAAAGTGAGGTGTACAGACCTGCAATTTTTTTTTTAAACGTCACTCGAAGATGTGTTTTCAAATTGTGAGTCCAGAGACTTCAAACTCCAGTTTTCCATCTGCTCCGCATTAGAAAATACACTTGTAAGGAGTTACAAGGCAGCTCCAAGGCTAACTTACGGGAGAGAAGGCCTTGCTGTAGCGAAAAACTAATTTAGTAGATTTCACGACCAGGAAATTTAAAACTCACAAGTACATGTCCTACCTTTTACAATCACGGCACCCTGCCCATGGGGCTACCTTGGCCTAACTGACGGGTGTCTTACATGTCCTAAAAGTGAAGGTCTGGGCCTGGCAAGTGGGTACAATTGGCAGGTCGAAATGGCAGTTTAAAACAGCTCACACAAGCTCTGCATTGGCAGGTCTGAAACATGTTTGCATGGCTACTCATGTGAGTGGCGCAATCACTGCTGCAAGCCCACGAGTAGCATTTGACTTACAGGCCATAGGCACACCTGGTGCACTGTACTAGGGACTTATTAGTAAATCAAATAAGCCAATATTGGAGAAACCAAATACCATTGCATTTGAGACATAGAGCGCTTACAGGTTAGCACTGGTCAGCAGTGGTTTAGTGTCCAAAGTCCTAAAATCAGCAAAAACGAAATTCAGCACTGGAACAAAAACAGGAGGTCAGCGGCAAAAAAAAAGACTTGGGAAACCACACCAAAAGATGCCAGGTCTAACAACACCCACAATGCAACAAATGTAGTTGATGGCTCTCCTAGGACATATATTTAGTTAACCATTGAACATCTAAGTCTGAAATCTGTTCAGAAGTTTAATAAGATGCGATTTTTCCCCACATTATCTGTAAATTAACCAGAATAATGTTTACAAATTTTCCAACAACTTATCCCACTGAACCTGATAGGCTTCCACTCCCCAGCGTTTGGGTTGCCTCGCGGTTTTGTTAACCTTGACTTAAAAATACTCTCAGTGCTCCTCTTCGCAACTCGCAACAAGTCAATGAGCATTCCTTCTCGAATGTTCCTTACTAATGTAAAACAATTGTAGGACTTTTCGCCTGACGTTTGAATTATGCATTTATGGACTTCAAAAGGCATGGGATGTGGATCTTGAAACAATATTGAGAAAATATATTGCCTTTGGAATGTCGTCATGCAGAATGGTTTAATGTAAGTTCGAAAGTTTGCTTTAACAGCTACTCTGAAAGTATGCTAGGACCGGAAATGCAGCAATTTCGTCTCATGTGACTGTGAGTTCAATAGGATGAAGCAAGGACATTCTATTAGGAGGAAGTGCTGGTGCAAGAAGCTGAATGTAAAAAAACGTCATTTAAGGCTATAATTATGCTGTGAACCCAGCAACGCTTTGAGAAATCATTGCCATGTGACATGCTAAAGACCTCAGAAAGTTCAGCCTCTGCGGAAATGAGCTGCAGGGCGCGACTGCGAATCGCCGCTCTGTGCCATCAGCAGTGATTTGTAAATCTCATTTTGGGGAGGAATCCGTGTGAGACAGAATTAATGAAGGAACCCTTTCAGTGCCAACTGTTCCAGAGCGGTCCACCTATGGGTGCAGCGTGGATCCCTGGGGGGCTGATCGGGATTAATGTGGCGCAGCTCTGCCCTCTCTGGTACCGAGAAGAGGGGGAAGGGGGCTTCCTTGATGAGAAGTAGGACACGGCACCGATTGCGCTGCCATCTATTCCACGAGGAACCAAGCGCTTTAGAAATCGAGGAAGTTAAATAATATTAAACAGGAACAAATGAAAGGCGGGTGAAAATAGAAGGGGACACGCCTCACACCCTTAGCCCATTTGCCATAGCTATGCATAGTTACCTCCATAAAATACCTCCAATGGTTTTGGCGTGTTTATATATGCTGTAGGATTGAAAGTACTTTTGGTAGGTTACATCTAAATGCATTTTCAAAATTAATTTGTAATTTTTTTAGGTGTGTACGCACAAAAGATTATTTATGAATGTAAATCGACATGTAAGTGTATCACACATTATGGGAACTAAGAAGAGCCATGTATCTGCAAGCGCTGCTGCACAGTGGAAGCGACAGTCGGTTTTGCGCGCTTTTTAAAATGCATTAATTAGCATGATATATCCTCGAATGCATCCAGTGGCGTAGCAAAGATACCAGGGGCCCTAAAGCAAGCAAGCAAAATGACCCCCTCTCCCGAAACTAATCCCTGGTTATGTGCGTAAATACCGCCATAATGTGGGTGTTGAAGGCCTCTCAGACCACAGGACCCCGTGCCTCTGCACGCGGCTCTATTAATAACTACGCCCCTGACCACGTGGACTTCCGCATTCGTTGCTTATCCGTGCCATCTGAATCAGTTTTTGTAGATTAGCACCAGAATATACCACTATATCACCCCTCAAAAAAATCGCAACTTGTGGGGGTTCTGCCGGGGTGCAGTGCGGAGGCCGTCACCACGCGAGGCCCAGCGTTTTCAAGTAATAAGCACTTTACTTGCAGCGTTTATGGCAGTATCCCTGCGCAAGTGAGATCTGCTTTATGAAATATAGAACCGGCGGGAACACGTGTTATCGGTGTTCTTCGCTTCACCGAGGGTGCTCGTTTCATCAGTCTTGGAGGGGAGGGCTGTCAGAACGCCAGGCGTGTAATAATGATACGTCCGCGTGTTAAACGACCAGGGCTTCGAGGATTTTTTTTTTTTTGCGCGAATTGAAAAGGTTGAGGCAGTAATAAAAAGGTTGAATGGTAATGTCTCTAATTGAACACCGAGGCGTAGTTCCTATTAAGTCACCCTTTCATCTTTCGTTTTAATTATTTCATTATCATCTTCTACGACAGTTTACAATGAAATGACCATTTGTGGTTAAGTGAAAGCTAATTATTAGGACTGAATTATTGTGCAGTTTATTGATCCCAACGGTGGATTAAGGGCTGTAAGTTCGTCTAGACAGAATAGTTAGGAAAATGACAAAAGGAAACATATAAGGCTCCTGGGAAGATTCCCCACGCTGCATAAGCAATTAATGCCGCCAGGTAATGGAATGTACGCTCATGCTAAAACCAGCAGCGCTTTGACATTTCAGCGGCCTTATAAACACATTAGCCTAATGAAGAAAGACTTGCGAATTGTGTGTAGATACTCACGGAGTAGCAGTTACATCTCTTGGATATTTTAGCCGCCTATTGATTGAATGAAAAATGGATAATTTTCTCTCCGAGTTTGATGAAAAATGAAACGCGCCATGTGCACTGTTTATCTGTGTTGGTTCTGTTCGCGCGTGATTGATGTGTATTAACAATTTCCATTTCCCAAAGAACACTAATCTCCCTTATGGATGTGAAAAGTATGCAGTGATAAACCAAGAAAGGGGGGAAGCGGTAGTGCTGAGTAAGAAGCCAAACACACCATTCATCTCAATCCAGGCTGGGCAGTTTAAAGGCAATCTGTCATTATCTTGATGAGCACGCTGCAGCTTGTGCTAAGCATGCAGCCCTTTGCTGCTATTTCAGAGAGCATGTCCTTGAGTGGACTGGGGAGAGATCAGACGGAGTGGGTTTAAAGGGCTCTCTTTTCTGATGGGATTTTTCATCCACAAGGGCTGGTTTTCAAGGGCTGTAAGAGCAATCTGCCAGTTAAAGCGGCATTTGAAAGGGAATAGTATAGCCTTCTTTATTCTAATCTAATTTCTATCCTTCAAAACACATCTTTTGCATGGCGAGAATTGCTGCGGTTAGATAAAGCGTTGCTTCCATTTTCCTTCCTATATTATTTCGTTTTTTAAACTTTCTCATAGGCTTTCTCAATGGGTTCTAAAATGTCGTGGCCCATATTGTTGGCTGGTTTTATGGCCACGTGTGTGCCACTTCCCACTGAAACCCAGTTATTTGGATGTATGAAGATGTAACAGCTCCCCCTGCCCTAGTCGAACGTGCATGGGAGGTTGGGTATGGTACGCCCAGAAAGAAAATATTAAAAGCACTGGAAAATAAAAATAAAAATGTCCAGGAGTTGGCTGCCAGCGTTTTGACTTTGTCCATGCTTGTTTTGTCTTGCCATAGTGTTTGGAAAGCCTTAATTTTGATTAGCTGTCAGGCCCTTGTCAATATAAAAGACAAATATTGACTAAAATCAAAACTATTTTTTGGACCCCGCAATACCTAATTTTTTGTGGCAGCAGTCCCTGCTAGTTCATAGAAGTCCTTTTTGTGTGTATGTGCTCCTTGTGAAAGAACAGAATGTTGTCAGTCAGAGTGAAGTCAGTCAATGGCTGAAGTGTCCATGCTGATTGATATAGTTGGTGAAATACAAAAATAAGTGACACAACAACAGACCATTTGGTGAAGAGGACTGGCTGAAAGCCACTGTAAGTATATCAAACACAACATTTTAGTTAAATCAAAGGGTCTAAGCTAACACCAGACCGAAAACAAGCATTAGCAAACCAAATATGCCTCTTCTTGACAAATTGGTGCAATGGTTACGTTTTGTATTTGTTTTTTATTGCAAGCATATGCCACACATATAAAAAAGAAGGAAAGAATGAAAAAGGCAAACACAAAATCACTACCTATGTGCAGTGGGCTCATACTCATAATAACAAAAAATATGTCATATATAATTTTAATAGAGTAATACAGGTGTGTTCCGGAAGGCATGTGTACAAGTCAGAGAACCCTTTTTTATGTAATGTTCAAGAAAGGAAAATAAGAGATCTGCTATTTGTTTTCATTACTGCACCCTAAAGACATACCTTGAGTGAAAAGAGTGAATTAAAAAAAGGTACAGAATGGAAGAAAAAAGTATTGTCAAAGTAAAGTATTGACCCATCACCCCTTGTCATTGAAATGTACTTCATTGTAGGCAGCAGATGCACATGTGATCATGCAAAATATTTTAACCCCTAGTGCAAGAGAGCCAATGGCTGAAGTTTGTTGACCCATAACCCCAGCGCTGAATTCATTGATAGGAGTAAGCAAAATGTGGATGGCATTTGAACAGACCAGTGGATAAAGATATCACACCCAAGGCACCTATATTGATTTAAATATGTATGTTTTTTCTATTTATTGTATTTTCTATTGAGGCTGGTAAGGCTTCCAAAGCGGTCTCTATAGCAGACATAAGACCTGATTGCTATTATGCAATGTGGTGTTTTTCAAGTGATAATTTATTGAATACATAAATATATAATACAAATAGTTTAAAACATAAATCATATGAATTTTTGTACAGCTTTTGAGTGCAAGTGATTCTGGGAGCTGCACAGTGACCCGAGGTAATGATTACAATTCTAACCTAAATGTATATTCATATTATTAAAATAGTATATTAAGAAGTATATTGAATTTCATAGATTGACAATTGCTCTGCAATTTTTTAAACAAGCACTACAGAAAAACACTGTATGACAAAGAAAAAAATAATAATTCCCCACTAATGAAAAATAGACCCCTGTGAAAGTGAATGTGATTTTACAAAGAAACAAAACAAATTCAAAGTATCAATCAGTTCCTTCCAGTCCCGGCACTCCCTTTTCCAGATTTACACTCTGGCAGTAATTCAATCAGCGTAATTTCTATTCAACCCAAATTTCAATTGACCATGTGGCTTCTCTTAAAGTGCTATGTATGCCTTCATCTACCACCCACCACCATGTCTCATGACACTTGCCATCCTTTCCTTTACCACACAAGTAATCTCAGTCCATGGCCTATCATACTTCACTTATTGAAGCCCCATTTTCTTTGCCTATTTTATTCTGAACAGAATACCGAGAAGTCATAATAAAGCCCCACGCTCAGAGAGGATTAATAATACTTTCTGATAAATGACTATAAAATGTCTGCTGTTCAAAGTTAGTCAATGGAAGGGGTTTAAAAGAAGTTAGATATAAGAGTTTGCAGTAGTCCACATATGGTGTTGGATTCGCCCATTGACCGTGTTGTAGATTAACGTATTTCCTGGTTTGAACATAATTAGCCACCGATAAAAGCATCCACCATCGCTCCATCTCTGATGAACTTCTATCAAGTGCTAGTTCCAGTTCTTCCTGCTGGATTTGACTTCAGCCTACATTTTCAGAAGCTGCCCAGCCAGGACAAGGCACATTGAAATGCTGGCTGTCAATTTCTCATACAGGACGGGTCTAATTCCTTAACATACTTAAAACTAAGGTCCTCCTTTACAAACTTTTGGCATAGGACAGCACCACAAACCTTTCTGCTGCACTGTCCTACGTCAAAAGAGAAGGGCAGGCATGCACCCTATCTATGAGCTACGGCACATTCCAGTCCTCTGTTACTGTGCTGGTGCTCAAGTGGCTGCAATATGCCAACGCAGGCAACCTTGCACAAAAACAATCAATTAAGGCGATTTCCTATTTCTGTGTGTGCTGCTGAATACATGAGAAATAATGTTATTTCTCCTCATTGCGCCTCCTTTATGCTTCCCCTAGGGAGGTGTAAGCTTTTGATGCATTCCCAGGTTTACACTGTGTTGTAAATCTGGGAATGTGTCAAATGCCATGGCTGTTACGTGGGTACACCCACCGTAAAGCCCATGGCACTACTCCCCATCGTAGTGTGAGACAACGTGGCCACTTGAGCTGCATTTCCTCACTTAATATCTACAAGGCCACGAAAAACCACGCAGGGTGCTTTTATGTGGCCTTGTAGATATGGCTAAGTCCTGTGCGACACCAGAACTTCACAAAAAGTGACGTTCCAGCATTCAAAGGGCTTGTAAAAACGCCCCTAAGTTCAGCTTCCTAGACTAGATCTCTGCCATTCTTTGTTCATCTCTCTTCTTTGTTTTAGTCAATCTTTCACCCTCTCACTGTATTGCAGTTGATAGGCGCTTAGATGGCAGGAAGTGGCTGAATGAATGAAAGAATGATTTAATTTGTGCGGTTGACAAAGCGGAATCATATTACTAGTATGATGCAAGTATGCCTGGAAATAACTCTATTCCCTAGTTACCTAAACAGAGGAGGACCGCCCACCTCTTCTGGCCAGCATAAACCTGAGAGTAAGTGAATTGCAACCATCTAATAGGTTTATAGTGAGCCACCCGATTGGACATATATTTGGGACTCTTAGTGTGCAAGGCTCAATGTACTAACAAAGTTGCTTTTAATTAGATCTTCTTATGGACTGGCAGTCAATGTAGCAGTTTGAGAAGCTGAGAGACAGGAGCAGAGCGCTGTATTTTTTAAATAATCATGCCACAGCGTTTTGATTTGTCGGAAGTCACTTAACTAAGTAAGCAGGAATACCTAGATAGAGAACATTTGCATAAGGCAGTCTAGAGATGATCAGAGCGGGTTACACTGTTTTACACATCTTTAACAGAAGCAAATGGAGGAACGTATTCATCGACTGGATCAGGGCAAAGCAGGTGCCAGTGCCTGATATGATTTGGGGGCAGAAAGAGAGTTGACTGAGGAATCTTACTCCCAGATTCCCAGCAACTCTGACAAGTTTTTGGGCCCACTAGACCCGCGGTTCTCTAGCCAGTCGTTTTGAGTGGAGCTGAAAAGTTGAATTTCGCTCTTGTCTAAGTTGCATGTAAGATTGCTTTCTTTCATCTACTCTAAATACTCTGGTTAAGCAGGCCTAAAGAACCTCATGGGTTTCTATGGTTTCTTTATCAATTTTGATGATCAGCTGTGTGTCATTCGCTAATGAAATGACCTTATAGGGGATGGCTTTACAATGAATTCCAAAGGGCCATATAGACATTGAATAAAATTCGACTAAACGAGGAACCCTGCAGTACCCCAAAGTTTAGAGCCTTACTTCCCAAGGAAAAGAGAGTTATCAAAACAGCTTGCTGTCTGTTTACCATTGCAGAAGAATAAAATCAGAGACCACATCAAACGCCACCCAAAGATCTAACAAAATAAGGGCGGCATTCCTGCCTTGGCCGAGAGCACATTTGGTCATATCCAACACGTCTAAAAGAGGGACCTCTATGCTGTGTGACAGTCTCAAGCTACACTGGCTGGGATATAACAGACCAAGCTTTTCTAGATAGTCAGTGTTGCAAATAATCATTCTCGCTAACATTTTGGATGCTGAAGTGATATTGGCCTGTAGTTATCATGAGTTGTGGGGTCAGCTGTGCATTTTTTAAAGGAGAGTGACCACCTTAGTCTGTTTCCAGGACTGTGAGACTTGGGCAGATTCTAACAAATGGTTAACAATCCTGTTAAAAGCAGGATTAATTACTGCAACTGCCATTGTTAATAATAGCTCATAAGGAGGGAGACTATGGGTTGTCAGGGGAACTAGATCTGTAATTAAGAGTCACCTGCTAAGAGCCTTCCAGAGAAATAAAGCGGAAGTTAGAGAGGAGCATTCTACTTGAAGTTGCCTAAAGCAAAGTTTTCCACTCTCCTCACCCAGGTCAGTGGAGCCAAATTCTATTTGTATTTTCCTAATGTTGCCCTCGAAAGTAATATGTGCTCTTTAAACAAAGCTCCTGTGAAGGTGGACTTTTGAGACTGCAGGCAGTGGGGTAAAGTGAAGATTGCACAATGGCAAACGTTTCTCGAGGGGCATTTTTGGCTTTATTAATTTTACATGAAAAGAACGAAGATTTGGTGTCTTTGATCACTCTATGATAATTCCTTGAGGCTGTTTTTTGGCGGAGTTTGGCTTCTAAATTATAATTGGTCTCCATTTTCTTTCCAACGGTTTGGAGCAAGTTTTTTCCTAGCCAAGTCTGAAATAAACCAACAAGCAGAGTCACCTCTTGCTGTTGAATTTGTGAGCTTTTTTATCAGGGGAACTGCATTTCTGACAGACAGCCACCACTCAACCACCTACTCTGCAACCCTCAGAAAAGTCCCAGAGAAATTAGGAATGGATCCAAAAGGGTGCGAGTTAGTTCTGAGGGGAGATCCTGTTCCAGGCACAATCATTCTGATCTTGTTGGGGCCTAACTGAGGTGGACTTTATAGAATAGGTCTAGCTAAAGGAAATGGGGGAATGGTCTGTCTAGGTCATTCTCAAAGGTTCAAGTCACCACAAATAGGACATTGGGAAAAATCAGATCTATGTTGTGACTGGCTTGATGTGTAGGGGAGGGAACAAATGGGTGAAGATTCAAAGATGCTAAGGCGTCTAGCCAGGACTGAGCAAGATCGTCAGTACTGTCATCGATATGAATGTCCCAATGAAGTTAATCTAAAGCTTTGTCAAAGGAGTTAATAAGGTCTCCAGCATATCCTGGAATTTGATTAATACAGCCCCCGTGTAGGAAGATTGCTTGTTTAAATTAAGACAGAAAAGCAGGCCTTCTGTCCCACAGAGCTTGTCTAACTGGAAGGTGGAAGATTGAATGGAGTCTTTAGATGCAATAGCTGCTCCCACTCCTGTCTTATCTTGTCTGTTTATATGGACAATAGAATATCCCGGCAGAACGCAAGTGCAATATCAAGATGGGAGTGTTTTTTAGCCAGGTTTTTTATCATAAACAAGAAGTCCACTTTAGAATTCTCCATATAGACTGTGAAGCCCTGTTCAGGGACATTCAAAGACAAATAACTATCGATCTAATGACTAGGCATATAAGTGACATTCCCATCTTGCTCTGGTATAAACATAAGAGGTTACCATTTACAGAGACAAGATAGTGGGCCCATGCATTTATCTCTCGTTACCTCACCATGGCTTTCAAGGGCCTGCCTTAAATTTATGAGCTCCTGAGTGGATTAAACAGCTCAGTAGTTCATGTCTGAATCCCAATGGACAGCATGGATGGCACTGGCCGTGGAACGGGTGTGAACGGGCGCAGATGGACCTCTTTTGGCGAGCCTGAGGCACATGTCCACTGCTCATCTACACTGTTACCTTTCTTAAAGTGTTCATAACCTGCACTTACTACCAAAGTTCTGAACTGCCAGGATGGCGGATCCAGATGGAAACCAGAAGGAAAGATGGTCACCATGGCAATGTCCTCTTCATGCAGAATATATGATAACCAGAGACCAGCAAAGTAAAATAAACTCTAACCCAGCTCCCTACACAAATATGAGCCCCTCTGCCCCCTCAATGATTCAATAAATCCCCCGATCGCAAACACTAATACCGTAATGTGCAGGGGGAAATATTTTTAAATGCAGCAACAGTGCCAACAACTACAAAGGACTGAGGTGCAATTGTGCCTATACAAATCCGATTAAATAAAAACAACATCAAAATGGAGAGTGCAATCAGTACCAGAAAGTGCTAACCACTAACCACTTGAGTGCTGAGCTGCCAAGATGGAGGTTCCAGATGGAAATGAAGGAGACAGATGGTCGCCTCTGTCTGGAACATGTTCTGGGCACTACTGTATCGTTGTGCTGTCAGCCATGTCTGAATCAATCCTCAACAATAGTTGTAAACTGAGTATCTTCAAGTAGGTCTGCTATAGTTAATGACTCGTTTTTAAATCTCTATCTCCTATTTTATCAAGGGAAAACCAATGCATAACATCTTACTAATTCTGAAAACAATTCTTACAGTCTGCAAATGTTTCACAGCAATCATTGCAGATATATTTTGCAATCTTCTGTAATCATTCCCTCCAGTTGTCCTTCTATATAAGGAAGTTTAACATGTCCCACTTATCGACTTTATCCCTAGTCACTTTGTCTATGCCAGACATGTCGCTCTTCCTGCTTATAACTTGCCTAATTCTCCCTTTCTACAATTACATAAATATCAGTTTATTTGTATTTAATGTTTTCTTGGATTCACAGTGATTTGCCTAGCACCTAAGACCTCTGTCAGTGTTTTAACCATTTCCATCAGGTTTTCGCAATCTTATTCAGCTTCTAAGTTATGTTCAGCCAGGATAGACCCCAGGGCAATTAACCTACATTTATTTTAAATGCCTTTGAGTGTTGAAACAATTCCTAGCAGGTTCTGCTTGATCATTAATTGCGGGATATTTCTTGTGACGGGTTCCAGTTTTGTCATAATCTGCTTCCAGCATTTTGTCGTTATTCTGCAAGACCATGTCAAATGTATGAATTTTTTGCTCGCTTCTCCGCTTTTAGGACAGTTACTTGTTTTAGTATGATACATTTGGTTCACTTTCAGGAGGATCAGTTATGTTCTTAGTAGGATTTAGTATTCTGCTCTTTCCCATTGGAAGTCATTTATTGGATCACGATTGTCTGTGTCCCAATGCTGCCTGACTTTGAAGCCCCCTGTACCTTTGTGAGCTCTCAGTGCTTTATAGAGATTGGACAGTAAGGGCCTCATTTACAAGGCGATTGCACCGCTGGGTCGTCACATTTTTAGACACACACGTGGTGCAGTGTGCCTGCCCATATTTACAAGGCCACGTAAAGTCACCCTGTGGGACTGTGACCCTTTCACACATTACTGTGCATCAAATGGGCATTCCATGGGTGTTGCTGTGGATGTTCCCATGCAGTATCCATGGAACCTGACACATTCCCAGATTTACAAAATTGTGTAAAGCGTCAGAATCCCACACCTCTCCATGGGAGGTGTAAGAGCGGTGCAGTGAGGAGAAATATATTTATTTCACCTAATGTGTTCCTCTTTCTATTCCTGCAGCAATCTGCAGCAGGCATAGTAAAAGGAAAATACCATCAATAGTTGTTTTTGTGCAGGAAGGTGTTCCTTCCTGCACAAAAACAATCATCCGTGCAACGTAAGCACCCATGCAACATTACACAATGTACCTGTGCTGTTAATACAACGCGTCCCTGTGCTTTTGAAATGGCGCAGCTCAGCGCAACAAAATGGCTTGCGGCGTTTGCTGTGCCATTTATTTGTAAATGAGGCCCTCATTTTGGTCTATTTATCAGTTCCAGCCTTGCTACTATTGTTTACGTGGTCATTGGTGTTTCCGGGAAGGTCATCCAGACCTGACTTGCCATATTTGCTAATTTAGAGCATCAGAAGGATTGCCCTGCTCCTACCCCAAGATCTTCTCATGCTTCAACTAATGTAATGAAGTGATCACCCAGGTAGCAGTCTCTGAGTGCTCTCCAGCCCCTTTCCTTCAACCATTCTATTGACAGGTGCCTGCTAATATTTTTAAATTGTTGCAGAACACCTATCTCCGTCTCTGCAGGATATGACGATCTCCCCCTTACTTTTTTTTACCCATCTTTCTCATGTGGCTATCACCTGTCTAATCAAATAGGAGTAGTTTAGCCTGGACTCTGGTCCCCATCATTTATATTTCCCGTGCAAGTAAGTCCCATGTGTCCCTTGCAGTTATCATCTCTCCTGCCTCATGCTATCTAGCTGCATGCTGCAATTGGGACGCTACATAATACAGACTGCCGTATATACAACTGTTAATGGGGAATTATCAGAGTGGAAACTGCCCAAATACTCTGGTGCCTTGAAGCTGTGCTGTTTATCTTTGCTAACCAACACAAGGTCTAGCCTACTATATATATTGTGTGTGCTCAAATAGCAGGAGTATTCCTTCTTACCAGAATTAAACTCACTCCAAATATCCAGCCGTCCCACATTTTCCATAACTAACCTTCCTCGGAGTGCTTGTCATGTCTGGCTTACTTCACGAGTTGAGGGTGCACCTATCAATCTTGCCTTATAGGACACAATTCATATAGTCTACCCAAATTTATGTGGTTCCCAGGTATGTTTTTCATACCTCCATGACTGCCCCAAAGCAGTGTTTGCCTTCTACGTAACGTATAGAAATTAATAATATTCATTCATTTTTCATCTAGAGTCCCATGTATTAAGAGGTATACCCTCCCCCACATCGGTTTTTATGCTGAGAAATTTAAGTTTAATTCTTGGGGCTATCCACGTTTTCACTCCTTTTGCATTTGTTGAATTGATAGCTGAGTGCATTTGTCTCCTCCATTTCTTATTTACTTTCTCTGCTTCCGTAAAGTATGCTAACTGCAGATATGATACCGATTCTGTATCTTTTTAAATATGAATGGACCCTATATTGATTTGTGTAATCTTTCAAGTCTCTGACATTTCATAAGGAACTGAACTCTCGACCCATTGTTCAATGCACATGCCATTGCTAGAGAACTTCGATTTTTTACCCAGGCCCTTAGTTCCTGGGTACCCTCATTGCATGACTAGACTCATATTCCCTTCCTTGTCCTACACTTGGGGGCATATTTACATGGTCATTGTGCCAATGGAGTGTCACTTTTTCTGATGCTCCAATGGCGCAATGCCCTGCTCCATATTTACAATGTGGCACTAAGCCACTTTACATGCCTTGTAAATATGGCCCTCCTTGCAGTATTTTCTGTGTGAAAGGGGCGTGCAATGGGTGTTGCTGTGGGTGTTCCTACATAACACCCATTGCTTTTTGAGGTGGTTAGTCAAAATATCGAATTTTAAATATCGACCTACATTAATATCGAGTTTTTAATATCGTAGGGACAGAATATCGAAGTCAAGAATATCGTTGACCAGAATATCGACCCCAAGGTAAGTAATATCGTTTTTTTTAATATCGAAGTAAGTAATATCGGAGTAAGTAATATCGTAAGCAAAAATATTGTTGTGAATAATCTCGATTTTTTTTAGTGTTATGTATTTTAATATGTATTTTATATGTATGTTAAACATTTTTGTAATGTATTTTAATACATTTAAAAAGAAATGTTTCGAAATTAGTAATTTTGTTAAAGTAAATTAAGCGTTTTAGTATCAGAGTGGGTTGTGGGTTCATAGGGGAATAGGGTGGGAAGTAATTTAATTATAATTAATGAATTAATATGTTTTCTTTAATTGGTATTTATCATTAATTAATTGTTAATTAATTATTAATTGTTAATTATTTTTAATAATTAGTTAATTATATTAGTTATAATTACTTTATTATTATTTTTTATTTATTGTCATTGTTAATTAATTTATTGTTAATTAATAAATAATTGGTGATTTATTTTTATTAAGTGATTAATTGATAATTAAATTAATTATGTGATTTTTTATGTGTAGTGGGTTGTTGGTTTATAGGGGAGTAGGGTGGGATGTAATTCAATTAAATTAATTCATGATATTGTTTTTTTGTTGGTATTTATGATTAATTAATTGTTAATTCATTATTTATTGGTAATTAATTGTTATTACTTAGTTAAATATATTAAATATAATTTATTAATTCTTTTTATTTGTTGTTATTGCTAATTAATGTATTGTTAATTAATAATTAATTGGTGAACAATTGTTATTTGGTAGTTAATTTGTATTAACTAGTTAATTTATAACTATGTTAATTATAAATATTGTATTATTAATTGTTATTAATTGATTAATTGATAGTTACATTAATTGTGTTTTGTGTATGTGTAGTGTGTTGTGTGTTAAAGGGGGAATAGTGTGAGATGTAATTTAATGTTATTTAGTTAAATATTTATTTTAATTTATTGGTATTTATTAATAATTATTTGGTAAATTAATTATTAATATGCTATTTTTTAATAACAAATTATTTAATTGATTATTATGTTCATTTAACCCCTACGCTATCCAGCGCTTTCCCAACTGTTGCACTCTCTGGAGTTGGAATAGCAATTTTTACCCCTACGCTATCCAGCGCTTTCCCTACTGTTGAACTCTCTGGAGTGGAAATAGTAATTTTTAACCCTACGCGATCCAGCGTTTTTCCTAATGTTGCACTCTTTGGAGTGGGAATAGTAATTTTTACCCCTACGCTATCCAGCGTTTTCCCTACTGTTGCACGCACTGGAGTGGGAATAGTAATTTTTACCCCTACGCTATCCAACGCTTTCCCTACTGTTGGACTCACTGGAGTGGGAATAGTAATTTTTACCCCTACGCTATCCAGCGCTTTCCCTACTGTTGCATTCTCTGCAGTTGGAATAGTAATTTTTTCCCCTACGCTATCCAACACTTTCCCTACTGTTGCACTCTCTGGAGTGGGAATAGTAATTTTTACCCTTACGCTATCCAACACTTTCCCTACTTTTGCACTCTCTGGAGTTGGAATAGAAATGTTTACCCCTACGCTATCCAACACTTTCCCTACTGTTGCACTCTTTGGAGTTGGAATAGTAATTTTTACCCCTACGCTATCCAACACTTTCCCTTCTGTTGCACTCTCTGGAATTGGAATAGTCATTTTTACCCCTACGCTATCCAACACTTTCCCTACTGTTACACTCCCTGGAGTGGAAATAGTAATTTGTAGCCCTACGCTATCCAACATTTTCCTTACTGTTGTTTTTGTTGGAGTTGGAGTAGTAGTTTTATTCTCTCTGATATTTAATATTTTTTGTATTATTTTAGCTAATGTAATATATAATTAATAATAAAAATATTCAAATTAAATGTAATTTTTTAAATTTGTTATATGTAATTATTTAATTTTTATTCATATTATTGTTTTATGTGTATAGATGTATTGGTAATTTATAAAAAAAAATATGATTTATAAGTTACTAAAATAATTATGAAAACTAATTATTAAGTAAGTATATATATTATATATAATATGTATATGTTTAATTAATGTTTTATTAAATTATATATATATATATATATATATATATATATATATATATTAATTATTAATTTTAAACATTATAACATATATTTAATTATGTTTATTTTATTTATAAGTATTATTTGGTTTATTTTACATAATTTTTTAAACTAAAGAAAAAACGATATTTGTTAATAACGATATTTTTGACATCGATATTTTATTTTCGATATTTTTGTACTTACCATGTTGTAGATAGGATGTCGATATTCTTGACATCAATATTTTTGCTCCGATATTTTTGTAGGTCGATTTTATGACCTTCGATATTTTGTCAGTGATCCGCTTTCTGACACTGCCCTGATTTACAAGCATCTGTAAATCTGAGGCAGCACCAAAAACTAATGCCTTTCAAAAGGAGGTGTTAGAGATGCACAACGAGGAAACATTGTTTTATTTCTCCTCGTTTTTTGCTCTTTCAATGTGTTCTGCATTCTGTAGCATACATAGAAGGAGCACAATGCCAATAATGATTGTTTTTGTGCAGAAGACACAATCATCCCTGCAATGCAGGCACCCTTGCTGGTGCAAGGGTGCCTGTACTGGCGCTAGTCAGCAATTTTTAGCGCCGGGGCAAGCGAAAACACAGGGATCTTGTAAATACTGTACATCCCTGCATTTTTGAAACGACGCAGCACATCTAAATTGCTTGCAGTGTCACACTGCACCATTTCATTGTAAATATGCCCCTAGATCTCGTGTGTATGTGATAGACCTCTGAACTGACAACTTTCACTATAAACTACACCCAGACAGTCTCCTTATAACAATAACCGTTGGGTGTTCTCGGTCCCCACATTTGGCGCACACTCTCAAAACTGTATTCAAATATTACCAACTATCAACTACCTATTCAATATGTGAGGGGAACGGGGGGGCCTCATGTGCAGAGTGGTTCTGAGATCACACGTCCTCAAAGTTAACACCCATCCAGCTGTCCTGTCTAATTTACATGATTGCTTCAAAGAATACTCGTGTACTCCCAATTAATATAAACAGAACCTTAGAGCAGACAATAATTGCCACTCCTCTGTGCCTTTACACATTTTCTCTGATTGTGATCATTTCCATTTCTCCATGCCGCTTGTTCTTTATGGAGTGTTGCAATGTCAGGCTCGTCCTCATTATATTTTATTTCAGTCTTCCCACTTATTTTCCCCGGCATATTTTTAATGATTTATATCAAGTTCCCATTCTTTATTATATAACAACATATAGGAAGTCAGGAAACAGGACGGAGAACACAAAGAAACCAAAGAAGAGGCGGTGCCTGAGGATGAAGAAGATGCATGGACAGGAGTGGTGAATGCCACCAACGACTGCTAAACAGCCTGCCACAACCCAGGAGGGTTGTGGCTACCCGGGTGACTCCCTGTGAAACTGTGTTACAGAACCTTGTTTTATTTTCTTTGTCTTTAATTTTTTCTTCCTTGTAGTTCACCCGAGCGGGGTGTAAGAATGTGGATGATTTATGCTTAGGACTTCATTACAATGTTGATAACATAGATAGATACATGTTTTTCTGCATATAAGTTAGCCCTTAGGATGCACAGGGTCCCAGAAGGGGATCATGGAGCACACTTGTGGAAACACATGCTGAGGGGATGGTAACCCTTCTGATAATAGAGGTGGGGGAACAAATGAAGGATACTCCCATTAAGGCCATTTTACATGCCAAGTTTGTGCTGACCTCTGAGAGGTACCACCACAGGTTAAGGGACATCCATAAACTTCAAACCTATCTTTAGTAGATGTCTTGTATTATTTCAGCAAGGCACTCAGTGGCTGGGTGAGGGGTAGCCAAGTTAATAACTTTAGTATGCTGGATAATCTTATTCTGAGAGAGCACATGCTCAATACCTGTTTTAAGAAGCTGCTCCAACACCTGCTTGATAGTAAGTTCACTGAAGCTAGAGAGCCTGCAAAGGAGGCAGACCTGGTGGGCAGGTGGGTGAGTGCCAGAGTGTCCGAAAGGCTTCAAAACATAAAAGCAAAGAAATCTCTCAAGGCCCTCAAAACAGTCGTCAAGGGAATGAAACCCAACCCCAACCTGATCAAAAGATCCATGGCTTCTGGGATGAGAAGTGCTACAGGTTTGGGCACATGAAAGGATCATGTTTGGTGTCTAGGGAATTGTAATTTAAAATTCTCTTTCATGGTAAAGTTGAACTTTAAGTCATAACGCTGAAAATGCCATCTTCCAAAAGTTGGCATTTTCTTGTCCTAACCATTTTATGCCTATAGCCAGTTTCTGGGGTCGCATGGCTAGGTATACCTGTCAGTTATCCTTTGTGTATTACTCCGAGATACCCACACTATAGGGGGATTTGGTGTTGGCAGGATGGGCCATCCAAGGAAAGATGGGGGTGCAGCTGTGCACAGGCCCACTTCTATTTTGAAGACACTACTTCAGCTCTCACACAAATAACTTCACATTAGCCTATTGTGCCTGCAGACACGGGACCCAGGCAGGGAGGCAGGAAATCCCAGACACTTCTATAGGGAGGACTCCAGAAGTTTTTTTCACTTCAAAGCTGGCATCAACGATAAAAATAGGACCCTCAGACCCACTTTTCAGTTCACTTCTGGACCTGTGTAAGGACTGAAAGCAGACTGCCCTGCTGCCTATAGCCTGCTGTGTACTTCAAAGGACTACCTGCTTCACAAGGAGGACTTCCCCGCTATTGTATGCCTGCCCCGTGCCCTCAGAGGACTGCCCTGATTTTTGCAGATCTGCCTGCATTCATGAACCCAAGGCTTTCAGAATAACTTCAAGAGCTAGTTGGCTGGCCTCCTGGTGATGGTCTCAGGAACAGAAAAAGGCTCCAACCAATCTGCACCCGAACCAGGCCGCAGCCCGAGTGAGTCCTGACCCTCCAGGTGCTGTCATTCCTGTCCTACACCTTTGAAAGTGGTGCTAAATGTGCCCAGGTAGCCCAAATCTAAAACTCGGGTGTAGGAAAGTGTCTCTTTTTGTACGGTCACTCCCCACTTTTTGCTGATACTGATGGTTATGACTTTGTCATTGCACTGGAGTGTGCTGCCCAGACCTCAGTGCCTGTGCTCTCACCTAAAACTGTTATGTTTGACTTGGTAATCGCAAATTGTCAAATACTTTACCTCCTTATAAGTTCCTAGTATATGGTACCAGGGGTGCCTATTGCATTGGTGGCAAAAGGGTTCCCAGGGCTGCAGCACGGTTTTGTGCCACCGTGGGTGACCCAAGAAAACTACTGACAGCAGGATTGCCATTGCAGGCAACAGGAGCAGTGCAAACTGCTCAAACACGACTGTACCCACACCATGTGCAGTGCAGTCACATACACTACATTTCATAAATATAAGGCACACCTAAGGTATGCCCAGGAGGCACGGTGCAGTATATTAAAAGTGAGGACATATAAGTGCAAGCCTATATGTCCTTTTAGTGGTGTTCCCCATTGGAAAGGACTACATGTGTTAGCAGTCCATCAGAGAACATCGGCTGCCAACGGGGCACGCTTGAGATTAGCAGCTCCATTATGGTACCACTAAAATATGTCATGTTTGGTATCAAACAATGTGCCGTCCCACCCCTAGCTCAATTCTCATACTGTGGATTATATGGCATGGTCCCAGGTGGCACCATAGAAGTTCCCGACCTGCTTGCTCCATCTTCACTGTGCTCTGGTTGGCCAGCCCAAGCTTCCCTGCAGCTGCTGCAATCTAAACAGGATTCTGACCTCCTACAGGCAATGTGATTACGCCCAGGAGTCAGAAACAAAGGCTTTGGCAGGAAGGAGGTCACAACTCCCTCTTCCCATGCAGCCTAGTAAAGTGGCGCATCAAGGCAGTGAGCTTCAAAGGCTGCACCACCTTTGATATGCACCAGGGCTGACTACCAGTGGAGAAAACAGCCCTCCCCTTACCTCAGGCACATTTGCACCCAGGCATGATGGGAAATTAAATATAGAGGAGGTGTACACCTCCAGAAAGGCTGGCCACACCCCTAGGATGAGTAGCCTGATCTGTACACCTAAAATTAAACCCTGCCATCTCTAGGAGGGCAGAAATAGTGGGTTATGGGGAGAAAAGGTGACCTACGCCACGGGATATTGTCACCTCAGTGGCAGATTGCCTGCAGGGACAAGCCGCCCATTGGCTACTAGCTCCCACACAACTAACTATCCTAAATCTACGATTTAAGGGACCCCCTGACTCTAGAATCTCTGATCTGAACAACTTACTTTAAGGAAAGACCGGGAGGAGACTTGTGTCGCCAAAAACAGTATTTTGCCCACAGCACCAAAGCAAAAGATGGGTACTCTGTCTGTGTGGCAACAGACTTAGAACTGAGTGAAAGACCCTCATCCTTGGGTAAACCTAATTGGCACTCCCGAAGTGAGGGACCCTGTGGAAGCCAGAAGCACCCTTAGTCTCCCCTGGACGAATGGCACTAGTCCCCTGCAAACTGCAGTTAAAACACTAACCAGCAACCAACCCCTTTATTCAATGCTGCATCAGGTGAGAACTCCAACCAACCTGTGACCAACATCAGAAACATCTCCATTGTTGTTCTTATGCATCTTTTTCCCCCACAGCATCATTTCAGCTGTAAAAGCAGTTCTGCCGCAGCTCCTGCTCAGCACCAGGGACAGCCAGGACAACTCTGCACCTTGGCTCAATAGGCCAAGTAAAACTGAACTGAATGTCGTGACTTGGTCCTGGGACCCACATCACCTTTACCCTGTAAGGGTACAACACTACTTGGCCTGCAAGTGACCGATAGTCACTAGTGGTTTTTGCTGTTGACAGGAATATTATCTTTTCCATGTATGTTATAGCACTGATGAGAATGAGGCCAACCTGCTCACCAATCCACCCATGGTGCATCACCTTTAGCCCCTCATTGTAGTAGCTCCCACAACGTTCTTCTCTGCAGCAGCAAATCCCGTTTAGCTGCTCCTCCCAGAAGGGGTATCAAGCTTCATGGATCCCTCGTCGGATACAGCCAGCAACTTTGTCCCACTGGAGATCTTTGACTTCCAAAAAAGACACTAAGGGCCTGATTATGAGTTTGGTGGTCATGGACTGCCAAACCCACAGTGACATAGAGGTGACAGAGCGGCTACCACTGACTTCAAAGTCCATGCCATGCAGGAATGGGCTTTGGCGCTCCCATTGTGCTGCCGTTCTAAAAGGCACCGCTAAAGGAAAGCCCACCAGATCACGAGGACACTCGTAATCTGGCGGGTGGTCGCGTTTGGTGGTGTGGGAGCTGGCATGGTGGCCCGCTCCAACACCACCAAACTCGTAATCAAGCCCTAAGTCTGAATGAAGAAATCTTCACAAGGACATCATCCAGTGGTTCTCTGACAACAACTACCCCATTTCAGACACCTCCAGCTGCCTTGCCCCTTGCCTATACCTTCTCTGGCCTGTTTTCTTCAAACTTTCTTGTAAGTCCAAAAGTAAGCGGAGACCACCCCAATCCCCTTTGTGGGTCTGAACCATGCTCCATCCTCGGTCAGCCATCATTTTTGACTTTGCACAGGTCTCACTTGACTAGATGTCCACAGTTGGTGCTATGATGTTTTAGGAGCTATTTTTCACTTAAAACTTTATAAATTTATAGCTCCTGTTCTACTGATTGAATTTTTGTCATTTGGGGTCAAATAATTTATTAAAATGTACTCTATTTTCTAAATTGGTGTGGGTTTTTTTCTTGTGTTGTCTTTTCACTTTATTACTGCTGCAGAAATACTTTAGGCATTGCCTCTAAGTCATGCCTGACTGCTTTTGTGGCAAGCTACCTGAGGGTTAAGCACAGGTTAATTTACTGACTTTTGTAATTCGCCCAGACAGGGATTGTGGCGGGTGCTTGAAAAAAGCTCACACACTCCTCAACCAGCAACCCAATTTCTCTGCAAGGAACACATGCTTAATTTACCTTAATCCTAACTAATCCACTTTAGGATTGCACTGCTGGTCCTAACTCAATGCAACTTGTTTCCTGTGAGCCAGAGTACAACCCCTCCATGGAGCTCATACAGTCCACCAAAGATGACTTAGTGTTGTCAGGAACAACCTGCTGTAGTTTATATACCCCCATGTCAGTGCCTTTTGATAATCCTACCAGAAGCTTTGTCTGTTATGAAGTAGACAAACAGGGCCAGGGAAGGTGCGAATGAGAACACAATCTGAACAGAAGAAACACACCAGTATCTTTAACAGGAGAAATATGTAACTGCCTTTGTCAATAATATCTGTAAACATAAAAAAGAAGAACTAGTGGTCACTTAAGTCTTACCATGGTTCTGTGGCACTGCTGATGGGTGGTAGCCCCAGTGACTCGTTCCCCTCTATTGTAGATTAAACAAGAGTCTAAATAGGTATAACACAGGGCAATTCAAACAAAGGTGTGCACAAACCTCAGAGTAGAAAATAAACCAAAGAAGACAAGAGGAAGTAGGCAAAGTGTGGGTTGGGGAAGGCCAGGAGCTGATTAATGAGTGCTCAACTATATGAAGCATTGCCAAGCGGAGTACAGTTGACACAAACCTGCCATTAGACTCTACCTGCTCCCCGTGTCCTACAAGCAGTTTTAATGAATTATCCAATGTTGCCAACTGTTTTTCTTTGGAAGTGAGATATACCAGATGAATGGGAACTATTAAGTATGCACTTCTCACATCCTTGTAGGAGCTGTACTCCCAGCCAGTCTGCTACAATCTCTATGCCCCATGAAGCCTTCTAAAGTCCCCTACCTTCTGCCATGAAGCTGCACAGGATCGTAGCGTTCCATGCCTGCCTTGACAAAGGAGTGACAAGCACTAGAAAACTTCCCAGATTCCTGGCCCATGCAGTTAGACATGACATTGAGATAGAACCCACAAAATACGTTTGGAATTCTCAGTTAGTGTGAAATGTAAGTGGTTAGTGGAAGGCAAATGGGGTATGCTGGTTTTAAGCTTTGCTTCTTCACCTGCTGTTTTTACCAGTCCTTAGCAACAAAGAGATTCCATTTATTGGCTTACTGAATGTGGACCAACAAGCACTTAAAGTCAATTGTTCATGGCTAAAGTGGAAGAACATATGCGCTAATCAGACTTAAGGATAATAGAAGGAAGAGCACCCACTGAGAGCATGAGTGTGGCAAAACACAGCAATTCATAATTATGAAAACCATTGGGTTTTTTTCTTGTATGAAGCACATGAGGTACATATCTAGGTCCAGCTTTATACATTCAGCTGGACCATTTGATTGGATACGTAATGTGTGGGATTTGAATGACTCATCCTCCACATAGAAATGGTTAAGGACAGCAAGACAAAGACACTTCTCATACATTACACAATCTGAAGCATGAGTTGATATTCGATCATTCATACATTGTTTGGAAGACAGTATATCATGTGTTCCTCTTTCACTATATGGTATGTCCCTGTCACTTCTAGCTTGCTAAAATATCGGCTGTTTTGCATGGTTCTTGATCATAATGCAGTTGAACACCTAGTAATCAATATAAATCCTTTATTCACCCATCTTCCTGAGTACAAAGAACAAAAGGACTGCTGATCATGATGGAGAGTGGTGGGTGAACTGATTGCTTAAATAGGTTTCAAATACTAGTGTAGGTACTTATTCTATTTGCCATCAACAGGGCTATTCTGACGGAATGGTGGCATCTTGTTATTTAAAAATGGGGAGATGGGAATTACAGGCATTCCAATCATTGCATCTCCCTTTTCTGTCATGTGCACAGTGACTGCTACCGCAAGACAACTCTTTGAGGACATGCTTGCATCTACCAAGGCATGGGATAGTGGCACATCGTTGTGTCCAAGAGGTGCTCATTATGAATTATCTCACATAGCAATCTATCATTGGGTTGGTATTTAGTTAGCCAGGGACATTTATAGGAGTTTGAACTGATGTTATGAATAATGGGAAAACAGATAGTTTCACTACGGATTCCATGATGTTTAAAGGCTACAATGCTATATTTGATCAGTGCTGAAGTGAGTATTGTGCTACCTACTGCTCAAACAAGTGTAGTCCTTGATTTTGCTAAACAGTAAGGCCTGACTCCTTTAACAACAGTGAGTCTGTGAAATTACATTTGGCATTGAAATCTATGGGAGCAAATACATGTGAATGCAACTCTCCTTTCCTGGATAGTGATACATCCTAAATGAGGAGTGCCATGTTTGATTGCACAGCGATTACAAGAATGTGGAGTCTCTGCATTTTGATTATTTAGGCAACCTTAGTTAAGATTAGATACACATCCTCAACTTTCATGAGTTTATATGATGTCTACCTCATCCCACATTATTATTCCAGAATTTGTCTCCACTTTGTAGGAACACCCTGGACTCTGCTTGTGCTCTTTCATTCTTGCGTTCAGCCAGTCTGTGGACAAGCTGGCAAACAAGCTCATTATGCTACTCAATGTATATTTGTCAATGTGGAATATGAGACAAGTCCTCTTTCAGTTCTTCATTTAGCACTTTTTAAAAATTGCCTCCTCTTTTCTCTAGAGACCAATAAGCAGCAATGGTAAAAGGTAGAAATACAAAATGTACGCTATTCGGTCTTTCTTTCCTGTTTGATTTCTATGAACACATTGAATATGGACTGAGGCACAGTGCAGTGGTAAAGATCATTTATGGTTATGCCTTTAACCTATTCAAATCATACAGAAGGGGACAGTTTTTGTCATTTGGAGCATTGACCAGATCTCAGTGTACCTAGAGAGGCTGTCCAATTTCCATCTTCAGTGCAGTATCGCAGCACAACTGTGCTGGTCAGATTTAGAAAGCCATGCCCAGATAATTATTCAACCTCAGTTGCATCACTCATGATCTGCAAGTCCTTGTGCAATATTCAATGGGTCTGTGCTAGGAAGGAAAAATCCATTGCATGGTGATGAACAAGCACCACTGCCTTGATTGCCCCAACTGTAATGATTTCTGATGCTGTTTTTTGTTGCCGTGGACGAACACAGGTCATGTGTGCACACCATTACATAGGCCTGTCCCATGGATTGCAGTCTGACTGAGAGTTGCACCCAAAGCGCTACCTTCATAGTGGTGAAAAGCTACCACTTTTTCCAGGAGCTAAGCAGCATTTATGTGGTGGTGGCAGCGTACCCTGTAGTGATCAGTAGGAGTAAACAGGCCTTTTTACCTGTGTCTCTGGAGTGAGTCCTCACTCATATCAGCTTATGCTGCTGTGCACTTAACTCACCCTTGGCCTACATCAGGTTGGTGTGTAGCACTGCATAGTGCGTTTATGTGATACATGTGTTGGGTGTAGGTGTGCCTGTGCCTGGTACAATACTGGGATGATGAAATGCTGTGCAGTGCATATATGTTATATGCACGTGCTGAGTGTATGTTTGCTTGTGACTGGTACAATAAATGGAAGATTCTGGGTTTGGAAGACCCAGAGCTAACTGGTGGAACATGAGGAGGGAGAGAAATCCCCCCAGACAGATTTGTAGATTGCTGGATTCCTGTGAGCTGGGTAGGACACACTGGAGGAAGAGCGAGGTAGGGTCTTCAGTGGACTTCAAATGGTGTTCTTTGATTCAAAGAGAGGTCACTGGGAAGGGGTCTGAGCACATCTTACTAAGCAGATGGGGCTGATAAGAGAATCATAGAGAGCAGGGCTGAGGCCATGTGGCAGCCTCTTGATACCCATATTACTGTGGCTGATAGCCTGGTGTGAACCTCTAGTCACTCCCTTGACCTGTCTTGGGGGGCTATCAGATTTTGAGTCACTCCTGCTGTGACAGACTGCTTTCTGAAGGAAGGCCAGTGCAGAGGAGAGGGCACTTCAAAGGGAAGTAGACCCCAAAATAATTTAAAATGCTTTCACTCTATATAACATTAAGTGTCTAGAAATGTACTAAAAGTAGGGGAGTTTGAAGCCCCTAAGATTGTCAACTGTTAAGCAAGCCAGTTGGGCTGTGTAAGAAGTAGAAACTCTGCAAGACTTATGCCTGTGACTAGGTCTGGGTGCCAATGCCTGCCAGTCTCCCAGCTTGATGAGGGGACATCACCCAAGGACTCCAAGACGTCTTGACCCTGGAGCCAGAAGCACCAGTGTCTGCCTGCTTGCTAAGACCAGTGTGCCCTGTGAGGAAGAGGAAAGCAATGAAGGGAAAAAGGTCCAGTGTCAGATCCTGAAGTTTTGATCCCTGTAGTGAGGAGACGGCTGCTGCACTAATCGTGTTGTTGCCTGTGTGCAGGGAAATGTCAGCGACCTCTGTATGCCAGAGGAGGGCCACCCTGCAGTGAGCCCTGAATGTTGCTGCACCAATTGAGTCATCATGCATGTGCAGTCTTTAAGTCACCATGAAGATTGCCGCAGTGCTGATCGAGCCCTTGCCTGTGTTTGGGTTTGAAGTAGGTGACTACATATGCCAGGTTGGGCCACTGGGATGATTGATGCCCTGTCGATCATGCCATAGCACAAGTCAGCAACCCCGTATGCCAGGCGAGGCCACCATGAAGATTGCTGCTGTGCCAATCGTGCCATAGCCTGTGTACAGAGTGAGAACCTTGAGCTCGTATGCCGGGGGCACCGGCACCAAGCTAGGTTCGTAGGCTGATAGAGACTGTCATCATTAGGAGGAGATTGCCAAAGTTACCCGAGCAGGCCCATGCCCCGAATGAGGACAAGCACCAGGAGTGTTACACCCCCCACCTGTGGGATGGATCCTAAGTGACTTATCAGCATTGGAGGAGCATCAAGGACAATCTGGCTGCTACCTTCGCAGGACTTTGTGTGAGGAACTTGAGGACACCCGACCACTTCCCCTCTCGGGCCCTGTGTCAAGAACTATCTAGAGATAGCTACTCCAACTTCAGCACCTACAAAAGGGCATGCTCCAGTCATTCAGATCCTGCTTGTGTAGGTAAGACTGATTTTGGGATGGACAGCCCCCTGGGAACTACCCTAAAATATACCGCTTCAGCCCCTGAACATTTTTGACTTTAATAAAGAGATAAACCCCTGAAACTCGGACTACTAGTGGGGCTTAACCTGAATGCCTCCTATATGGCATGGGGAATACCCGCTAGTGAGAAGGGTGTGGGACTAAGAGATCAGCCTGTTAAAACAATAGAGCACTGACCTCAGGGAACTGGATGTATTGTTTGTGAATGCTATACTTTACTTTGTGTTTGAATGTTAACACTTCTCATACGAGCAACTATTTGACGGACAATCAGTTATTGCTGCTGCTCAATGTTTTTTCAGTTGTGAACCTGTTTTCACCCCCCTCTTTCCACCACCCTCCTCGGAAGCCTTAGACTGCTCGACCTGGGCTACCACTGAGAGCCAAGTGCTGAAGGGGTACCTGTCCCAGTTGCTCAGAATCCCTGGTAGTTGAGGCCCTGGGACATCTGGAGTAAAAGGCCTCAACCCCTATGGTTGGGCCAAGTAGCTCCTGCTTGCCATGTGGCCCTCTAAACAGGCTTCTGACAATATGTCAGACTAAGGATATGCATTCTTTCTATGTCCTCCTTTCCTAATGTCTTCGTTGGGTCTCGATTGGTGCCAAGACTCCTCCTCCAAATGGCACCAAGATACCCACAGTGGAGAGGCATCAAAACTCCTTTCATCGATTACCATGAGTTCAGTGGTTCAAGGACAATGGTTCAAAAAGAGACTGATGAATCTCCTGCATGAGCTAATGTCAGTGTAGGGAAGTGATAGGGTTTGAGCAGGTCTGGTTACTAAATCTCCCTGTCTTAGATGGGCATGAAAACTCTCCCAATACAACCATTGGGAAGTCTGCATTTCACTTGAGCACAAGCAGGCTAGTGCAAGGTTGTACTCTAAGCCACAGGAATTGATCTGAATTGAGTGACAAACAGCAGGGCAATACTGCAATGCTTCAACAAAGGACACAATATTGCAGACTTGAACATCAGTTACAATTTCCTTTGTATTCACTTTTGCTAGTTCCCATTTACCTCTGTGTGTGTGTCCTTGTGTAGTGCCCCACTATGACCGCAAACTCCCTTCCTTCCACTTGGTCCTGGTTGCCCCACAAAGCCCTGAAAACATAAGGGTTAATAAGTCATTAGGACGAGAAACCAGAATGCTCATTTGGTTTACGATTATGATTTCAAATATTGTCCTGGAGAAGAGTAACAGTAACTATAGAGAAAACAATATTAATTACTTGTGCTCACCTTGGAAATACCATTGGTAAATAGACAGGGCAGGGATTGTCCAGGTCAAATTGGAAAAAATGGTTGGCTTTGAGTGAAAAAGTTTGATCTGTCCATGTTGCATTTTGAGCATTTTCATATTGTGGGTGCTGGGCGGTAGGAAGTTTGTAGATGTTCACAAATTCCAGAATTTTCCCTCAAATAAATATAAGAAAAATGTGTGGTTTAGCCCAAGTTTGAGGTTTGCAAAGGATTCTGGGTTAGGTAGCCTTGTGAGAGCCTCACAAGTCACACCACCCTGTACTCTCCCTGGTGTCTACCTTTCAGAAATGTGTAGGTTCAGTGGGTTTCTCTGGGCACCAGCTGAGCTAGGGCCCAAAATCCACATGTAGGTAAAAAGCAAAAAAAGGTGTCAGTTTTCAATGGAAAAGTTTGATCTGTCTATGTTGCGTTTTAAGCCCTTTCCTGTCACGTGTGCCAGGCCCACCTACATAGGGGAGGTATCGTTTTTATCGCGAGATGTGTTGACATGCTAGAAATTGGTGGCCCCCAACAGAATCTACATTTAAAGAGAGTCACCCTTTCATGTCAAAAGGGGATAGGATGGGTTATGTCACAACCAAAATAAGCTCTCCTTTGTGCCAACATACTTCTGTATGAACCCCGGTGGTTCTGCCCTGGACTCAATTAGGTTGCACTAGATAAAAATATACAGTGAACTCTTCTACAACAATAAACAACTTTTACAACTCTGTCTCCTTATTATAACAAGTCAGGCATATTTATTACATTTTAAGCAAATGCAATGAAATCTGCCATTTGTACATCAAATTGTATATGTAAATTAAAAACATAGAAAGATTAAAACACAAATTTCGTGCAGTTCATCAACTCTATTACATTTATAATAACCAAACATCACTATCACCACATGTCATTGTTCTCATTTCAACAGTGCAAACAAGGAAAAGAAACTCAAACATTTTTTTGTTTTTTAAATCTGTCAACACAGTATTTCGGTGGTCCTTGAAATGGTTTACACCACCTTCTTCAGGACGACAATATTTTTATGCAGATCATACACAAATTCTGGTGGACAGAGAGATATAAAAGAACAAAATGAACCTAAAGTAATATAAAAAATTATATTCATTACACTATTTAGTTCACCTGTATTTAGGGGCAAACTATTAGCCTATGCGGACAGCATTTCCCCCACGTCTCACTAATAAAGTACAAAAATTAATTAAGATGCCACTTGTGAGGACTCATAATAACTGATCCAAACCAAGACACTGTTGTAGTCACGGTCTGGTGGTCCAGTTGCAAGGTACTATATACTCTTCTAGAGCTGTGAGGAACATTTTGCTCTAATAGCAGCCTATTGCTGAATGGTTAAGCTAGTATATTAAGTAACCTCTTCCACAGGCTACATTATCCAGTGACAGGACCATCCCCCTGTTATTGCAGTCTCATGGTCCGCATAGAAGATATTAATCACTCCTCAAAGGTTGCTTACTTTAGTTTTCAATCCTAAAATCTCCCCAAAACGGGTGATCTGGTGGTATTCTGAATATGCCTCCAGCAACCTGTCTTTCCTGCAATTTATATAATTTTATGTTAGGAAGAATTCACTACATTCTTTGTTCAGTTCATTTAATATTGCCAAGACCATAGCCCATCCCAGCTCATGACTCACTGTTTCAAATCAGCTGATATTGCTAATGTGATCCATTCCAGTATCCCACAGTAGATTCTTTTGTGGAGATATCTGTAATTATATACCCATAGCGCTGTTGTATTTCATCTGATTCTATTCAATACAGATTGTTTATTTTTAAGGATGGTGTAACACAACCCTTACCCCACTTCCTTAGAAAAAGGCACAACTTTGCGTCAGTTATTTTGTAAGACCTTCTAAGCAGTAAAATATCCATTTATTTCTTTATTTCCTTTTTTCTTTGTATTACTGGTCCTTTATGGTCTAGTGGTTAGCTAAAAGTAAGAGAATGACAAAAGGGAAATAGTCAAAAAGCCAGTTTCATAAAGTCCCTTACTATTTTATCTTAATCATTTCTTATGTCATTTTAAAACCCGACTAACAAAAGAATTCAATGTAATGTACAACTTGATGTACCTACCCTCCCATTTACCTAATTTTGAGCCTGGTTATAGTACTTTTTGGTTTTTAGTAGGTGTCCCAAATGATTTAGAACAGAAGAGAACATCCTTACTCATATACATGGGCCCCTCCAAGTTCCTCTATACCCTTCTGACTTGTTATTGTGGTGTCATAAGCTTTCTATTGCTACTTTCCATGTGCAACTATGATATCCTTCTGGATTTGGTCTTTCTACATAGAGAGAGACTCCCCTGTTTTCACCCAGGGCTCCTTCATGCTTGTGACGCCAAGAGTGGAAAAATGTGAGGTACCATTTTTGTTGGGAGATTTGGAGGTATGCTGAATGGTAAAAAATGCATGGATCCCTATTGATTCCTGAGCTTTCCCTAACAGAAATGTGAGGAAAATCTGGGTTTTAACAAAAGCTTGAGGTTCGCAAAGGTTTCTGAGTAAGAAAACCTTTTGACAACACAAGTCACACCACTCTGGATATGACCGTGTGTCTCATTTTCAGAAATGTGTGGATATGGTAGATTTCCCTGAGTGGTGGCTGAGCTAGGACCAAACATCTACAGCTATGTACATTGTCAAAACAAATGGAATCTGCTGAGTGAAATATGTTTCTTGGTCAAGTGTTATGTTGTGGACACTAGTCCCAGCCACAGACTAGTAGAACACTTGTTATTATCCATTGAATTTCTCTGCATTTGTTTCTTTCAAATATGACCTATTGCGCAAGAAGAAAACATTTTGCAGGACCTCTGACAACTGGGTCAGGGATCTAGCTCTCTGCTCCTGCAGCTCCGCTGTAGTGCCGGGGCCTCTTCACCTCGCTGCTAGGTAGGTGTTCGAAGCCCTCCTCCACCCGCAGGCTCCTGCCTGCGCCTCATCCCTGGTGGTCCTGTGGGAGAGCCTTGCTTTTCTGCTGGTCTGCTGTTGTCTGTCTTTGTGTTGTGCCCGTTTGGTTACTTTGTCTGTCTTTTTCTGTCCTTCTGTGTTTCTATTTTGTTTTTTTATTTTATTTTTCCCTTTTCTTTATGTTCTGTCTCTGTTCGTGTTGTGCCCTCTGTGCCCGTTTTTTGCCACTGTTGCCCCTGTGGGCCCTCCCCCCTGCCAGTTTCCCACTCCCGCCTCCCAGCTGCACTTCCCTCTCCCTTCCCCTATTTAATGGTGGCAGGTGCAGCGGGATTGTTGCTGGTGCGCCAAAGGCAAGCCCATCTGCGCCCATCCCCGACCGCAGCCAGGGACCCTGGATCCCTGACCACCCACCGCTTCGACTCAGCTCAACCCCGGAAGGAACAACTGCCAACTGTTGACGCCGAACACCACCCACAGCTAGTTTTCCTGCCAGCACTGCCGACATTCCTTCACCATTCCTTCACCATCCTCTGGACCCCCACGGCTGCAGCACCTGCACCGGATGCCAGCACCACCTAAGCCCTGAGGTGCATCCTCCTCCACGTGCGCTCCCTGCACAGACATGCCATAGAGATCTGGGACCTCCTCGACACCCTCACGCCAGATGTTGCCTTCTTCACTTAAACCTGGACCAACGCCTCCTCCGCCCCCGACATCGCCATCTCCATCCCCGATGGGGGCGTCAAAAATGACTGTTGCACCACCAGCGCTAGATCAGCCCCTGAGTGAGAACTCCTCCTGCAGAAAAGGTGAAGTTACAGGAGTTTGGGTTGCTCGCGACTGTGAAGTGACCTCTTGATGCCTAGAATAGACTGTCCGCAATGACTGCCAATGAGAAACTCCAGTGGGACCTGCCCTTCCCATTGACAGCAACTGTGCACGATGACCAGCAATACAAGACCTGCACTTCTCACCGAGAGCAACTGTCCAAGAGGATCAACCAATGTGAAGCTCCAGCAATGGCCATCTCGTCGCACTATAGCAATTACCTGCTCATTGCACCACAGCCAACTCCTTGTGGCCCATGTCAACCTGAACAACTCACTATGCACTGTACTTGAGAAAGCAACTCTCTAGCCGGACTAACCTGGTCCATGAATCCAACCTACCCTCTATTGCAATTGCAGTGGACCTTCACTTTTGACTTTCCCCCGGTCAAGTGAGACCAGATAATTGTGTGGCTTTGTGCTTCTTGACTCTATTTTCACCTGAAATTTAAAACATTTTTTTTTCCAGTTTTTCTGATTTCTCCAGTTCTATTTTTCCAGATTGGTTTGGAATTTTTCTTGTATTATTCTTTCACTTTGCTCCTACTTGAGTACTGTATAAATACTTGACACAGTGCCTCTAAGGTATGGCTAACTGCTTTTGTGCCAAGCGACCAGAGGATAAGCAGAGGTTACCTTAGTGACTTTTTTGGGTCACCTTACCAAGGATTTTGTTTATTATTTGAGTCAGGCTTTCCCCTTCTCCAGTAATAACCCATGTTCTTACAAGATATATCTTTCAGATGGAACAGCATATTACTTTTGTAAATCAGCCATCGAAACAAGAAGTTACAGATGGAAATGTAGTCACAAATATGCTTTTTTCCTATTAATTTTGACTATTTTTTATTTCAACTGTTAGTTTCTTTAGAAAACCTTGAGGTATCTACACAAATGCTCCCAAGCTGAATTCAGAATTTTCAAAAATGTTGTCTACATTTCAAATTTTTTAGTTGTCCTCGATCACCCATGGGTTTTACACCAGTTTCCACCACAAACTGCCAATAAGTTAAAACCACAAAAATTAGGAAACATGGAATAATGCAAATCTGTCATAAATGTTTTTATACAACTGTGCTGATTCCTGATATCTGGGATGATGGTGGCCCAAGCACAGCAAACCTTTTGTACATGCTATTTCTAGAAAAAAATGCTTTCTTGCTTAGTACTTTTTTTCCCCATTTTTAACAAAAAGAGAAAGCAAAATGTATCTATGTTTTGGCTATTTTCTCGGTTCTCTACAGGGGAATTCACGATCTCTGGGCACCTTTAGAATCACCAGGATGGGAAAAAACAATGAAAATTTGGTGTGGGTAATTGATGTGGCAAACATTTATCATGGAGATATCAAGAATGAGTGCAAAGTATCCCAAATAGTAAAAAAGGGCTTAGCATTCTATCGGGGACAGTCTTAGAAAACAACAGGTTAAAGTGGCATGTTTCCTGTTCTTTCTTAGCTTGGAGCAGGGTTGTGGAGGTTTAGGTGACTAAAGGAATATCGCTCCAGATCCTGGGTTCGTAAATGAAAAGGGCCTTTTTTGGGACTTCTTTATCGCCCGTCTGATGCTGTGCTGGCTGTAAGTGGGCTGAGAACCACCAGCGAAGGAGCAGTTTATCAGCCATGTAGGTAATGGTGCCAGTTGTTATAGCTTTGTAGATGATGTAGCTGACTGTGAAGGTGGTGAAGTCCATCAAGGAGAGCTAGTGAAGTTCCGTCAAGGTGGGATGATGTAGTCATAGTTTTTCAGGCTTTTAGCTGTGCTGCAGCATGTAGGATACCTAGAGCGGAGCAAATGTTAAATTTCAGAGGTCATGAAGAAAGGCATTGCCTCTATCAAAATGCAAGAGTATGAGGGCTTGAACAGCAGTTTACTATTTGCTTTCTTGGAGGAATAGTTTCACTTTCTTTAGTCCAAAGAGCAGATGCCAGGCCATCTTGTTTTTCATGCCAGTTTGATCCTTGAGGGTAATTTTATATAACTTGGCTTTGGGCAAAGGTCCAGGAGCCATGTCCTCCAGTACAAGCCCTTATGCAAGTTTTTGTTTATTTATTGCTTGTTCTTTTCATATAGTCGGAATTGTGTCTTGGTGGGGTTGAACTTCAAGTGGGTGCTGGACATCCATGTATTATTAAGTTGCATGTAGTGTTTGAAAATTTCAAGTAGAGTTTTGGAACTTCGTTGTATTGGAGAACTGTGATGCTGTCATAAGTATAATAGGATATCCTCCATGTAGAGGCTGAAGGTCACAGGGGCCAAGATTAAACCATGGGGAATGCCACAGTTAATAGAAACCCCTGGAACATGGAAGAAATCGTGTGAATAAACTGGTGTCGGTTGGATAGGTTGGATAGTTTGAAGGAGAAGCAGTGAAGAATGTTGCAAGTGAATCCAATTCAAGTCTTCAGGTGACCAAAGGTGTCAAAGGGGGCTGAAATGTTCAGTAATATCATAAGGCCAGGGTCACTTCTATTTATGGTCAGCAGGGTATCATCTTTGGATGGTGATGTAGCCATCTCCATGTTGCAGCATGATCTGAATCCAGAATGATGGTAATGCAGAAGATAGTTGGTGTTTATGTGATCCTGAAGTTGTGACTGAAGAGCTTTGAAAATGTTCTTGCCAATCAGGGGTAGGTGTGTGATAAGCAGTAGTTGGCAATGTCATCAGAGTCGAATTTGGGCTGTCTCAGGAGTGGTAGGATACAGCCTCAATCGAGGGTTTCTATGAAGATGCTTGCAAACTGAAAACATACTTAATGACCAGTCTTTAAGGTCCATAATGGGTTTAGGTGTGAACATGGCAATATACCACATATCTCCCTCAACAACTTTAACAATTTGACTAGATGTATAGTAATCTACAAGTACACTCAATTGAGATATATTAAAATTCAACACTTTAGGTACTACTCTTTGCAGGTTTTACTATTCCCAATGTGTTTCCTTAGTATTACTGACCACAGTTACTTTATTATTAGCTATATATTGTTTGAAAATATCTGTGTGTTTTCGGGAAGATCCAAGAAAATCACACAATACTCACTTTTCATACGAACACTGATTTAAATTGACCTTAAATTGAAATCTGATTTACAGATTTCCTTGCTGACTGAGAGGCCATATATTGTACTGAGAACAGATAACTGCTGTACTTTAAAGGTCATCCCCAAAGAATGCCCCCAGCAAACCTTTGCTTTAATATGCCCTGATTTTAAAGGAATGTGGTATGTTGTTTGTTGCAAAGCACCAGAAACCCAATAAGCAAAACCCTAGGTATGAGTTTTTTAAATTTTAAGTGACAATAGCTCCAAAAGTACTAAGCACCAATTGGTATGATTGTGGTAGACTGGGACCTAGGTGTACTTTGAGACCTTCCACTATGGATCCTAAAGTCGGATATGCCAAGCAAAATGGCCCGTCAATGATTTTACATTTGAAGTTACTCTTCAACATGGAGGAAAAATTGTGTCCCACGGGCAAGGCATTAGGCTCTATCTAGTGAATTTTATGCAAAGTTGGATATTCATTGGACAAGGACCAGCTAAACCTGTTGGTTTAGGCAGGAAATGGTCAGAGCTGGAGAAATTTTAATTCCCTGCCGGCCTAGGTCCATCTGTCATCCGGATGCTTTTTGCACCTTTGGTCAAGATTTTATGTTTGGAACTTAGACTCTGAGAAGGAAGTCGTTTTCTTCCGGGGTAGGGGTCAGGGTGAGACAGCAGGCTTATATTCGGTGAGAACTCCAAAAGGTCAAGTATTCGGAAAAGGTTTTGTTACTGCAGAGAAGCTCCAAGAGGGACACACCTGTTTCTTCTCTCCAGTAAAGACTGGCCCTCATGCAGCTGGATGTCAGGATTTTTCTAAGTCCCAAGTGTTTGCAGGGCTGTCTCCCTTTTTCAGCTCTTCACCCAAGGCTCACAGACTTTAGGAAGGACTATTAGGACTGTAGGTCCAAACCCAGCAAAGGCCTTAAGCAGGGGCAAGTGCAGGCCCAGCTGTGACATAGCAACTAAAAAACAAGAAAACGTGTTTTCAAGATTTTTGTGTCCATGTAGCCACATAGGAGTTTAACCCACTCCACCTTGAAGTCCACATCTTTGTATTGGATACCAGAGGGAGCATATCTCATCCTTCAGGGCTTCTCTTGGGTTACAGCAAGCAAAATCAAGTCTTTTTATGATCTTCTACATGTTCACAAATAATGTTCTGAGGAGTGTTCCTTGAGGTGCAACAATTATGGGGTGCACTATTTAAATGGTAGTGGAGTCTGCTGGCTCCCCCCAACCAATGGGGTAAGTGTTCCCAGGGTCAATCCTTCCCACTTTGTCAGTAGTTCCTGTTCCCCTACTGCAAACAATATCACAGGGCACCTTAACCCTAACATCCAAGATGGGGGACCCCTTCTTCCCTTCGGGACAACCTTTGTGTCTACCCAGAGTGTGGCAGAGAAGTAGGCAGGCCCCCCTTTGTTTACTCTAAACTGATTTTGGGGAAATTTCCCTGCCATAGTGTTTGTAGTTATCCTGGATAATGTAGGACTGGGAAAAACGACTTGCATTCCTCCAGGTCTCTCTTTACATCTGCTGTGAAAGACCTCATCGTGGTCCCTGTTAGAATCCGGGGTCTCTGGTTGGCGCAGGTATGCACTTGCGACAAGCAGGGACCCTTTCCTCTAAGTCAGGGAGTAGGATTACCTCTTTAAAAATAACCCCTGCTCACCCTCTAGGTAACGTGGCGCGAGCAGTCAGGCTAGATTTCCAGAGGGCATTAGGTTAAGCATTCAAGGTATCCCACACAATAATCACCACCCCACCACACAAAGACACAAGGCTGTATTTATAGTAAAATAAAGTTCTTTATATATAAGGTCTCTTTAGGCAGGTTGCAAAAATACAGTTCTCTTGTTCAAATAATGTTCCAGTTACTTTCAAATGCTTTTCAGGCAGTCCACAGATGTTACAAGGGCGAAATCAGACTTAAAATAGCTTCTTTGGGGTATTTGTACGCTTCGTAGCGCTATCTTGATGCGTCGTGCCGTTCCTCACGCTTCCCGCGTGAGTACGCGTATGCCGGACTCGAACCGTACGGACCGTACCTTCGTAGGTACGCATCGTACACATTCGGGGACGTCTCGTGCCAAATTCCACGCTTCCCGCGTGAGCGCCGGCAATGGGTTTTGCTCCGTACGGGCCGTACAGAGGCAGGGACGCGCCGCACACAGACGGTAGAGCAGGCTCGGCTTGTACAAGGCAAGTACGGGCCGTACTACGGTGCGCAAGTGTCAAATACCTTAATTCTTTCGGGGGCAATGTTCGCGAAGGCTTGCAGACGCCGTCCAGGAGTGTCCCACGTCGCGTCCTGGTCCCAGTTCCTCCGTGGACGACGATGCTTCGTGGTGGCACTTGTCCGACGGCTCAGCCTACCAGTGAAGGGGAATGTCCACTGCGGCCTCGGGGGTCCACAAAGAGGGGTCCCACGTCGCGTTGTCGTCCCTCGCAGTCAGAGAGCGGTGGTGCTTCGTGGAACACTCGAGGATGGTCCCAGCCACACAACAGTGCTCAGAGGAAGGGAGGGCAGCTCGGGGGCGATTCCCAGCGCATTCCAGTGCGATCGGCTTTCCAGGGGATCACCAGTGCGTCGTAGGTCCTCGCGGTGATCTCAGCGGCACAGGGTCGCAGAGGCTCGGTGCTTAGACGGTCAGGTTCTTTTCCTCGCGTTGCGAGCTACAGCTCGGAGGGGCAGGTACTTGCGGTGCTCGGACCAGGTGGACAGGTCCTTGCGGTGCTCGTGGTTGCCCCAGGTGGCAGATGTCGCGGTGCTTGGAAAGAGAGAGGGGCACACAGGTTCTTTGGGGGTCAGCGTCACAGGATCGCTTCCAGCAGCTTCTCCTCCTCTGGGGGAAAGGTAGCGCCCACTCTTCCTGGGGCGCAGATCAGGGGGCAAGTTCACAAGCTAGCCCTTGGAGATTGTTTTAAAAGCACAAGTTGAATCAAAGTCTTTTTCTTTTAGTCTTTTCTTCTCCTTCCAGCAGACAGGCACCCACTGCAGGCCAGTCTCTCAGGCAGAGAGAAAGTATTCCTCCTTCAGCTTCTCCAGGTACTTCTCCTTCAGGCAGAGTTTCTTCTTGGCGCAAACAGGATCTGATTTCTTAGGAGCAGGGCTCCTTCTTTTATAGCACAATTCTTTTGTTCTTTGTCGCCAGGAGGCCTGGGCCTGGTCATGGAGAAGATTCCACAGTGCACATTCAATTCCAGCAGTGTAAATCATAACACCTGGCTCAGTCCAGTTTTGGAGCACTTTGTTGTGGTGACTCTGCTCTTTCCTTTCAGCAGCAGGGCAGAGACATCAGCCGCTCCACAGGGGGCGGAGCCGGCATTGTGGAGGCAGAGCACAGGTCTATTCAGAGTCAAAGGTGTACTCCTCCCACCCATCCTGGTGTAATCTCTCTACCCACCACCTGGCAGCCAGCCTGTCTCCTGGAATTCCCCAGCCCTGCTCCTTTACTGTTACTAGGCAGAACACACACACACAGCAGAGGCAGACTGAAATGGCCAGGTCAGTAAATACTAACTTTCTAAAAGTAGTATTCACAAACACAGGATATTAAAATAAACTTTACTAAAAGAAGTATTTTATTATTCTGAGTTCAGGCATACTAAACTTGACTTTCTACCATGCTCTATGAGTCCACTGGGATTACAGCGTGTAGTAATTCCAGCAGCCCATTCTGGCCTATGGAGAGCAGGCAGCCTTCAATAGTGAAAAACGAAAATGGCTGTAATTCACTATTAGGACATGCCACACACATCAGGGCATGTCCTACCTTATACCTACAATGCACCCTGCCCTTGGGCCTACCAGAGGGGTGACTAATATGTAGTTAAGTGAAGGTTTAGGGACTGGCAAGTGGGTGCACTTGCGCAGTCAGCGCGACAGTACCAGACTGCACGCAGGTTCTGCAGTGGCAGACCCTAGACACATTTTACTAGGCCGCTTCTGTGGGTGGGACAACCAGTGCTGCAAGCCCACCAGCAGCATTTGTATTTACAAGCCCTGGCACTCCTGGTGCACTTTACTAGGGGCTGATAGTAAACCAAATAAGCCAAACATGGAAACCAATCAATGTCAACATTTTACCATAGGGAGAGCATATGCACCTTAGCACTGATCAGCAGTGGTAAGGTGCCCAGAGTCATAAAACAGCCAACAACAGGTCAGAAAAATACAGGAGGAAGGCAAAAAGTTTAGGGATGACCCTGCAAAAAGGGCCAAGTCCAACACAACCCCCTTCCAGCCAAAACGCAGGGTAAACCAATCACCACCATGATGGTCTTCCATGCTTGGGGCGATAGAACAAGGACCTGGCCCGCAACTGCAGGGGCAGACTCCAGTTCTATGCCAATCTGAACCTATTGCATTCCCTCTATCCATACTCTCAGGGCCCACCAAGCCAATCCATGGGGAACCCTTCTCCTCCCCTGGGGACACCACCTGTGCAACACCTAACCTTAACTGGCCCAATGGTGTGTCCCAACAGGCAGACAGCAAAATGCTACAGTGGCCACTGACAGTAGTCAGGGATGAGACCCAGGCCGTATGCCTCTCAGGGCTCTCAAACCTTTGTGGCCCCAGGGAGCGGGGGGCAGTAGCCCCAGGTGCTTGGCACCCGTTGTCCATTTTCCCTCCTGTCAGGTAAGGTATGACATCCTGGCACTGACCCACCAGCCCCAGGACTGTACCCGGCGGCTGGACTAAAGACTGGGGTGGCCCCTCCCACAGCCGGTCCTCCTCCTTGGGGCTCTGTACCCTCCCACCTGGAGTGGTACCCCCTTCCAGAATTGCCAGGGCACCTGGGGCAGGTGTCCTGCGCAATTCGCCCACCAGTTCAGGGGTTCTATCCTGCGACTGGGCGTCCAGGTCAGGGGGGACACCCTGAACCTGGCCTTCCAACCTAGGGTCTAAACCCTTCAGATGAGCCAGGGTCAGAGGCGAGGACTCCCTCCCTCTGCACCCCCTTCCAGAGTACTGCCCACTCCCAACTGGCGTGGTACCCCTAGAAGCAACATGGGTCAGGACACTGATTACAGTGGTCCCACCCTCCAGGTCAGACAACACCTGAACCTGGCTTCCCAACCCTGGGACCAACCCATGCGGTTGAATGCTCGCCTGGCGCACCAGGACTTCCTGGGGAGCACGCATGCCCCCCCTGAGGGTGACACATAACTCATGTGTCGTGTGACAGTCTGCCTGGCGCTGACCTCCCGACCCCTGTCCATCTGACAGTGCCTGAAGATCCCCCAAGACAGAAGTGGTGTCACCATGGTCATTCACTGGTGACGCAGCCCTTCTGGCTGGCCCCTGACCCACTGGTTTTTCCACTGGGGACTCTTTCCCTTCTCACCCCTCAATCTGGACTTCTGCACCCTCCCAACTGGAGCGGTACTGCCAGACACCAGAACTGAGGGAGGCCTGCTTACAGACACTCCCCGTTCACCAGACACTAGGGGATCCCGCACAACGGGCAGCCCCTCAGGACAGACTAGGCTCCCCACCTGGTGTTCCCTTAAAGAACCATCCAGGCTCTGAGACTGAGGTTGGGCACTACCGGGACATAACCCATTCTCACTCCTTCCCCTTAAAGACAGGACGTGAGGCCCTACACCCCTCTCACTACTACAGGACCTAGCTGGGCTACTCTGAGCCACTTCCACCACACTGGGTTTTTAGATTCCTGAACCATTCCTCTCTGGATCACTCCCCAATGCCTTTCCAGACCCTCTGGACTCCACCAAAAGGTCTGCCTCCAATGTGAGCTCTCTGCGGTCAGAGAACTCACCCTCACACAGGTGTTGGCATAGCTCTGGAACACAGGGACTTACAATATGCTCTCCCACAATTGGATCACACAGCCCCCTAGCAGGGTTAACCAAACTATCCTTCACCTTACCATCCAGTGCCTCACACACGTACTCCACACCACTCTCCTGAGACCTGCAAGACAGTATCTGACTGTCTCTGTCACACAACCCACACTCTTCTGGGCGGTCTTCACACTCACCCACCAGGACTTCAAGTTTGGGGGAACCCCTTTCCCTGCACCTCTCAGCTAGAGTAAGTAGAGTGTCCCTCCCACCACTAGGACCATGAACCCCTGCGCCAGTTACCCTATTCCCTTCAGGGATACTGCGCACTACTGGAGCTACCTCAGGCCCTTGAACCTCCTGGTGTATGTTAACCCCCTCCTTCAAGTCAGGCGCCATATCTCTGGGTGTGCGTACTACTCTCTCAGCACTAGAAAATTCAATCTTGCTGCCACCATCTGAGCTGGATTCCTCCTCCCACTCAGCAAAGCTCAATCTCTGAGCTACACAAATTTCTTGTTGCTGGGCTGAGACACTCCTGGCCTCGAGCCTCTCGAGCTCCATATCATATTTCTTCATTATGAAGTCATGCTCCATCTGAATCTTTCTTTCTTAAAGAGCCCTTTTCTTTTCTTCCAGAGCCAGCTTTTTGCTTTCTAGCTCCAATTGGCTTTCTAATTCCAGCTTTGCAAATGTTATCTCATGATCCCTGGTGGCCTGTCTGTCTGCCAGCTCCTCTGGCGACAGGCCTCTGCCAAAACTGTGAACGCTCTCCGCTGGTTTCAATGGTGTAACTTCCTTAGTTGCACCCCTTGATTCAATCCAGGCTTTGAGCGCCTTGTAGAGATCTGATTTGTTTTTGCATCCTGCATGTGGAACCTTGAGCTTCCTGCAGAAGTACTTGAGTTCAGTTCTCTTGTAGATGTCCAGTTTTGACGCCTCCCATTCCATTCCTAGGATTTCAGAGGTTTCAGAGATTGGTTTCTCAATGCTGTTTGGGCAAGGCATGACTCCAAACACAAGGGATCTTCTTTCTTGGCAAGCAAAATAAAGTTCTGTGGCTCAAGCTACTGGACTGTCCTCACTGTGCAATGGTTAGTAATCACTGCGCAGACACCCAGAACGCAAATCCGTAAAATCCACCGCTGCCACCAATGTTAGAATCCGGGGTCTCTGGTTGGCGCAGGTATGCACTTGCGACAAGCAGGGACCCTTTCCTCTAAGTCAGGGCGTAGGATTACCTCTTTAAAAATAACCCCTGCTCACCCTCTAGGTAACGTGGCGCGAGCAGTCAGGCTAGATTTCCAGAGGGCATTAGGTTAAGCATTCAAGGTATCCCACACAATAATCACCACCCCACCGCACAAAGACACAAGTCTGTATTTATAGTAAAATAAAGTTCTTTATATATAAGGTCTCTTTAGGCAGGTTGCAAAAATACAGTTCTCTTGTTCAAATAATGTTCCAGTTACTTTCAAATGCTTTTCAGGCAGTCCACAGATGTTACAAGGGCGAAATTAGACTTAAAATAGCTTCTTTGGGGTATTTGTACGCTTCGTAGCGCTATCTGGACGCGCCATGCCGTTCCTCACGCTTCCCGCGTGAGTACGCGTATGCCGGACTCGAACAGTACAGACCGTACCTTCGTAGGTACGCGTCGTACACGTTCGGGGACGTCTTGTGCCAAATCCCACGCTTCCCGCGTGAGCGCCGGCAATGGGTTTTGCTCCGTACGGGCTGTACAAAGGCAGGGACACGCCGCACACAGACGGTAGAGCAGGCTCAGCTCGTACAAGGCAAGTACGGGCTGTACTACGGTGCGCAAGTGTCAAATACCTTAATTCTTTCGGGGGCAATGTTCGCGAAGGCTTGCAGACGCCTTCCAGGAGTGTCCCACATCGCGTCCTGGTCCTGGCTCCTCCGTGGACGACGATGCTTCGTGGGGGCACTTCTCCGATGGCTCAGCCTACCAGCGAAGGGGAATGTCCACTGCGGCCTCGGGGGTCCACAAAGAGGGGTCCCATGTCGCGTTTTCGTCCCTCGCAGTCAGAGGGCGGCGGTGCTTCGTGGAACACTCGAGGATGGTCCCAGTCACACGACAGTGCTCAGAGGAAGGGAGGGCAGCTCGGGGCGATTCCCAGCGCGTTGCAGCGTGATCGGCTTTCCAGGGGATCACCAGTGCGTCGTAGGTCCTCGCGGTGATCTCGGCGGCACAGGGTCGCAGAGGCTCGGTGCTTAGACGGTCAGGTTCTTTTCCTCGCGTTGCGAGCTACGGCTCGGAGGGGCAGGTACTTGCGGTGCTCGGACCGAGTGGACAGGTCCTTGCGGTGCTCGTGGTTGCCCCAGGTGGCAGATGTCGCGGTGCTTGGAAAGAGAGAGGGGCACACAGGTTCTCTGGGGGTCAGCGTCACAGGATCGCTTCCAGCAGCTTCTCCTCCTCTGGGGGAAAAGTAGCGCCCACTGTTCCTGGGGCGCAGATCAGGGGCCAAGTTCACAAGCAAGCCCTTGGAGATTGTTTTAAAAGCACAAGTTGAATCAAAGTCTTTTTCTTTTAGTCTTTTCCTCTCCTTCCAGCAGACAGGCACCCACTGCAGGCCAGTCTCTCAGGCAGAGAGACAGTATTCCTCCTTCAGCTTCTCCAGGTCCTTCTCCTTCAGGCAGAGTTTCTTCTTGGCGCAAACAGGATCTGATTTCTTAGGAGCAGGGCTCCTTCTTTTGTAGCACAATTCTTTTGTTCTTTGTCGCCAGGGGGCTGGCTCAGTCCAGTTTTGGAGCACTTTGTTGTGGTGACTCTGCTCTTTCCTTTCAGCAGCAGGGCAGATACATCAGCCGCTCCACAGGGGGCGGAGCCGGCATTGTAGAGGCAGAGCACAGGTCTATTCAGTGTCAAAGGTGTACTCCTCCCACCCATCCTGGTGTAATCTCTCTACCCACCACCTGGCAGCCAGCCTATCTCCTGGAATTCCCCAGCCCTGCTCCTTTACTGTTACTAGGCAGAACACACACACACAGCAGAGGCGGACTGAAATGGCCAGGTCAGTAAATACTAACTTTCTAAAAGTAGTATTCACAAACACAGGATATTAAAATAAACTTTACTAAAAGAAGTATTTTATTATTCTGAGTTCAGGCATACTAAACTTGACTTTCTACCATGCTCTATGAGTCCACTGGGATTACAGCGTGTAGTAATTCCAGCAGCCCATTCTGGCCTATGGAGAGCAGGTAGCCTTCAATAGTGAAAAACGAAAATGGCTGTAATTCACTATTAGGACATGCCACACACATCAGGGCATGTCCTACCTTATACCTACAATGCACCCTGCCCTTGGGCCTACCAGAGGGGTGACTAAGATGTAGTTAAGTGAAGGTTTAGGGACTGGCAAGTGGGTGCACTTGCGCAGTCAGCGCGACAGTACCAGACTGCACGCAGTTTCTGCAGTGGCAGACCCTAGACACATTTTACTAGGCCGCTTCTGTGGGTGGCACAACCAGTGCTGCAAGCCCACCAGCAGCATTTGTATTTACAAGCCCTGGCACTCCTGGTGCACTTTACTAGGGGCTGATAGTAAACCAAATAAGCCAAACATGGAAACCAATCAATGTCAACATTTTACCATAGGGAGAGCATATGCACCTTAGCACTGATCAGCAGTGGTAAGGTGCCCAGAGTCATAAAACAGCCAACAACAGGTCAGAAAAATACAGGAGGAAGGCAAAAAGTTTAGGGATGACCCTACAAAAAGGGCCAATTCCAACAGTCCCTTTCTGGATAATTAAGTGCCTGAGCACATCCAAACTGTCCTTCCTGCCAGGAAAAGAAAAAAACATCAGTCTGTACCATGACTGTGAGAGCAATTTACCACCTCATTGTCAAAGAAGTACTAGCAAGCCAGTTGCCACGGGCTAATGCTGATTAGTCCAACTGGGACTCAGGCAGGAAAAGTAGAACATTTTAAAAGTTAATGTTCCCATATATTTAATAAAAATCTGACTTCACCAAGGAATCGGATTTTAATAGATTTAAAAAAAATACTTTGAATGACTGTTCTATCTATTTGCTGTCAAAAATTACAGATTAAAGTTTATGATATGCATTTTTGGTGATTGAGGATCCAACTACAGGACTGCCAGTGAATATAGCTTTTGGGGGCTAGTCACCAGTGAAAAATAACAACTTGAATTTTGCTCATGTTTCAAGTTTAAATATCACACAACCTATCTTGTGGGCAACAAGGTGTACTTGAGGATGACTTATAAATATTCAAAACCATGGTTACCCGCCTTTCAGGAAGAGCTATTTTGACAGGTTTGAAAGCAGGTTTTAGGCTGCTACAGTCAGGATACACATGGTAGACATGAAGCTAATTTTTACAAGCCAACTCTGTGAGTGACACCACAGGTGCTGCAGTTCACAGGTGGCATTTACTTTTCAGGCCATGGATGCATTTTCTATACCATATGCCAGGGACCTGTAGAAGAGAAAAACATGTCAATCAGGGGTAAGCTAATTGAACAGTGGTTAAAGAAGGATCAAAAGCAGTTTACTACTGTTTATCAGGGGGTAAAGTACACAGAGTTTTAAGTCCAGCAAAATAAACTGGGCAAAAATTAGGGATAAATCACACCAGAAATTTTTGCCCAGATACACAGTACCTTGCCCTTCCTCTCTGAACCTTGACAAAGTATTTACATGCCTCAACCACCAAAATAAACAGATTTCAGTTAATCTTCATAATTGCAGTGTGTTCTGAAGGTGGCTTACTTGTGCAAAGCAGTGAGTCATCTTAGATTGTGATTAGCATAATAGGAACCCCTATTTTCACAAAAACATACCGAAGCTTTATGACCTACTGCTTTGATACCTACCTTTATCTAGTACCCTTCAGAGAGTATTAATCACTGTTAATTGCCCACCAAAAACTAAGGGCTGAGTCAAAGGCGGCTGTGCATAGTGAAGGGAAGAGAAATGTACAGCTAACTGACAATATTTTGTAAGCAATTAGGGTATTAGCACCTGTCCCCTTATCTCACCAAACACAAGCCGACTAAAAAGCCATCAGTCCCTGGCTGCTCTATGGTCCTGCTTCACGCTCAGGATGAATCTAGAACGCGGAGCGTCAGTAATTAGCGCCAGCTCTGTAAACATTGGGCTTGCTTGAGCCAATCTGGGCATCCCATGTAGGGCGCTAATGCTCTACACCGTGCGTAGAGATCACTTGAGACAACAGAAACAGCTGTCAGCCTGCGCCCGGGGCGTTCCTTACCTTGCTCAGAAGTCAATGACGATTCAACGGATCTTTATAATGATGATTAATAGTTTGTTGTGGTCCTGTGATTCGTTTCTGTTTGTCCTAATTTATTTTGTTGGCTCTTTCCTGACCTTCGAGTGAAATAATATGGAAGACGTATTCCCTCAATTTAATGCCTGACTGAGGTGTTTCTCCTGCATCATCAGATCAATGAAAAGTAAATAGCCTCGACTCCTTGTTTCACAGCGCAGTATCGATCTTTCTTCAGCTGTTCCTTCCCTTTTGCCTGCGTCCTGTGTCTTTCAGCCCCTGGGACCCCAGTGATTGCTATAGATTGGACAAGCTAACAAGCGCGCGATAAGGAACTACTGTGTTTAACGCCACGAGGACATACACATATTTAGTATATACCAGCGTGTTCTGCCGCCTGGAGAAGAAGTTTACATTTCGTGTGTGCCACGAGCGAAAGTGGATAAATGCTAAAAGGACACGGGGAATCCTGCTGCAAGGAATGGTTTCTCGGTAACGACACCATTTTTACGAAAATAAGAAGACATTGTTACACGGAAAGGTGGTGCAACGCTGGTAAGTTTTTAATACGACCTGCATGCTTTTTTTTTTTAAAGTCCATGAATATAAGCGAAATAATATTTTTACAGTGAATCACAGACCAACTTTTAAGTTCTAGTTACTGGGGCCATGTGCTGAGTGATTAGTGAGTTGTACTAATGAGAACTTGCTGGGCTGTTTCAGTCATGAAATCAGGCATTTTTCAGATTTCTTTTCCTGGCCCTTCAACTTCGCGCATTTCACTATCACCGAACATAGATTACATGTCACGTGACGTGTAATGAAGCGATCTCTTGCAGCCCATAGCAGGAGTGCTCACCCATGACTTTACGCCAGACTGATATCTCGATTTGCTGCGCTCCCTCCGTAGATTATGCTTTGACTGCTTCAGGGCGTAGACGTTAATGCCGATGGGAGGGGGCTTCCACCATCTTTTGTTTAAACGCATGCGTTTAATACCAGTCCACGCAAATGCTGCAACATTTGCGCCATGGCTGTGCTTAGGTGATATTCCCTTTATGACCTGCGCATGATAGGACCTGTCCAACTGGCTCATAAAGCACAATTTTCTTTTGGGAGTGAATGCCTTCTACTTAATTAAGAATGACGCATTGAATCCGTTTTGTTGAGACCCCCTGCGCTGTAAGTTGTCTGCGACAGTCTTTTTCTAAAAGAGTGTTAGAGTTCAGTGGGTGATTTCAACGTGCTGTACAAAAAATTTATCTTTTTAAAGATTTGAATATTCTGTACAATCAATTTCTTTTTTAAGGACTCACGAATGTGCTGGTTTGGTGTAATTTACACTTTTCGCAGCTAGTTACCTGTTCTTAGATGTTTTACAATCCTAAACTCTGGATTTATGTTATTCTTTTCCTATTGTACTTTGCCGAGGGAGTTTTCTACACTATTGATCGGTGACCAAGTGCAAAGTTACTTTGTGGTTATGGAAGGTTGACTCAGTCCTTTGAAACCTAATTTATAACATTCTGGTATCGATTTTGTAAAAAAAAAAAACAGCACAGCTTTGATCTGGGCACCTTTTGTTGTTATTATGATTCCAGCTTCCACCTTAAATCCCAATAAGCCAAGACGGGTTTCAGAAATATGTATTATGGTCTTTGAACTGCCAGCTATTTTTATTTGTAATACATTGTTATTGCTAAACACAAAAATGGAGAGAGAAGACACACTGTAGTTCTGTCCTATGCATAGCTCCACATACAGTTACAACTTCTATACATATAGATATTGACATATTTATTTACATATTTATAGGATGAGTAGCTTTTGACTGCTTTTGATACAGTTGCTCCCCAGTGCCCTCGTCAAGTAAACTGTCTGCAGCCTAGTACTTCAGCAACACTAGAAATAAACATACTTTACAGACATGAAACATGTTATTTTCTACAATATATGGCATTTACAGATTCTTTTTGTTCCGCCTTACTATGTTTTTGTAGAAAAGGATGACTGAAGCACTAAACAGACCAGTTTTATAGAAATTAAATGATTAGACAATGTAGATTTGTTTGAAGTACTACCCTATTAAGTGCAAAAATGTACTGTGACCCCTCTCTAAAGCAATGTCCATCAAAACCATTCTTGTGAGGTGTCTGGAATGGCTCATTAAGGGGGCATCCATCGACCTTCACTACAAAAGTATGTGAAAGACTCTATTGCTTCAATCATTCTAGGCTTTATTTCAGGCATTTGATCCAAATATACCCATCTAAGTGTTACAATAAGTTCCTGATTCAAGTTACATGACATCTTACTTAATGGCATTGCCATCAAGCAATTGCTCCACTTGCAGAGGTAGGAGAATGCAGATGCACTTATGACCTGGGGCTTCAAGACACAGGACCCCAAACACTTTTATTTCAACAGCTTTTATTGGCTATCAGTTAAAAGCAATGTACAATGTACTAGTTGCCAGCATAATCATTTGAAGGCTTTCCTTTCTGTGTCCACTTTCGCTATACATCAGTGTATTTCGTTATATCTCAAAAGAAGTCACACTTTATGGAAAAGGGACTCTTAGGGGCCAATTCACAAACTGCATTTTGTAGTATGATTAGTAGTACTGTATTAGTACTACTAACATACTACAAAATGCTATTCACAACCTACGCGCAGAGGTTTACGCCTTTGCTTCTCCTATCCTTCATCTACGGAGAACTCCCCTGACGGCAGAGATCTCTGCATACGTAGGCATATGTTTTAGTAGTTAATCTGCGATGGACAAAGGGCTTTGGATGGAAAATTGGGAATTTTTATGAACAAATGGGGTAGGTTTAGTTAGAAGTTAGAAGGGGTTTAGGGAGGGCTATGGTTGAGTTTATGGAGAGGTACTCACCCACCCACAAAAGAGTAAGCTCATCATTATTCACAAATGACACATCCATAAATGCTACAGTCAAAAAAGACCCCAAACAGTTTTAAATGTACTAGAGCTCAGACCTGGAGTAAGTGCAGTAAATCAAATGGCCACCCACTGATACTGCTAAACCCTTCCATAGAAAATAAAGAAGTATAAGTTATTGATTGAACCCTCCAGGAAATAATGTTAAAAAAAGTAATAATTTTACTTTTTAAAAATATGTGTAAGTATAGTTCAATGTTGAAAAATTAAATGTAAATAATGAATAAATGGTAAGTTATTTTTTTAAAACAACATAAGTACATGATTAAAAATGTATTCTATGTATAACCTTTAGTAACTTTCAATACATAATAAAAAAGAAAACAATTTTAATTTAGGTGGATTTAATTAAACATTTAATTCACAATTAAGTTAATAATGCTGTTGCTTTTTTAAAAATGTTATCCTTCTTTTAAAATGCACATATATATATATAATTTATTTACATTAATATGTAACATAAAAATGTAAGCATGCCTACCATGTACATGAAAACAATAAAAATGACTGACATAAAAAAATGTAAACTTTACTTTCTTTAACTTTAATAAACTGGGTTAACTTTCTCTATATCATAGCGAGATCTCTGCCCCAATAGCAGATGTCTGCACAAATCTGCAGAGTGTCAAGTACAGTCATAAAGTCACTGCTTTTGGTAACTTTTTGGTCGTATATGATGTTCTTACTGACTCCACCCCCTGTTCTTTTGGTGGGGACATGTAGGTCTACATGTTTGAGTAACATGACACTCATAAACAGTGAATACCAAAGAGAAGAAAAAGTATAGGAGTAAACTTACACGTGTTGACTCACTCATGTGTATTTTTACTTTTGTCAATAGCCCCTTAGTCTCTTATTTGTTCATCCATCTAGATCAGGGGTACTCACAAACTTTCTCTTGGGGGCCAAATTTACAGTTTGGTTTGTGGCCGAGGGCCGCACCTTGGGGGCAGGGTCATTGGGGGAGGGGGCGGGGCTAGAGCAACAAAAAAAAACTGTGACCATGAGGTGGAACACCGGGTCCCTGCAGCGGACGCCTTCGTCCACTGAGCCACCGGACCCGGCATACACATATCTCTCTCTCTCCCTCTCTCTATCTCCCTCCCTCCCTCCTCCGTCCTCCGTCTCCCTCCCACTCCCTCTCCCTCCCTCTCCCTCCATCTCCCTCCCTCTCCCTCCATCTCCCTCCCTCTCCCTCCGTCTCCCTCCCTCCTCCATCTCCCTCCCTCCTCCGTCTCCCTCCCTCTCTCCTTCTATCCGTCTCTCTCCCTCTCTCTCCATCTCCCCCTCTCTGTCTCCCTCTCTCTCTGTCTCCCTCTCTCTCTGTCTCCCTCCCTCTCTGTCTCCCTCCCTCTCTGTCTCCCTCCCCCTCTCTCCCTCTCCCTCCCTCTCTCCCTCTCCTTCCCTCTCCGTCTCTCTCCATCTCCCTCCGTCCTCCGTCTCCCTCCCTCCTCTGTCTCCCTCCCTCCTCCGTCTCCCTCCCTCTCTGTCTCCCCTCCCTCTCCGTCTCCCTCCCTCTCCATCTCCCTCTGTCTCCCCCTCTCTGTCTTCTGTCTCCCCCTCTCTGTCTCCCCCTCTCTGTCTCCCCCTCTGTCTCCCTCCCTCCCTCTCTCTCTCCCTCTCTCCCTCCCTCTCTCTCTCCCTCTCTCCCTCTCTTTCTCACCGTCTCCCTCCTTCTCCGTCTCCCTCTCCCCCTCTTCCCCTCTCTCCCTCCCTCTCCGTCTCCCTCCCTCTCCCCGTCTCCCTCCCTCCCTCCCCCTCTCCCCCTCTTCCCCTCTCTCCCTCCCTCTCCGTCTCCCTCCCTCTCCCCGTCTCCCTCCCTCTCAGTCATGGTTACCTTTTTCCTTTTACACTCATTATTCTGAAATTAGTGAGTGCTTTTGCATGAAAAGGTAAGGCCATGAGTACAGGGCCCAGAAGGGACCCATTTCAGTGCCCATTGCTTACATTCTTTCAAAACATAGGCAGTATGGTTTAAAAAGACCACATTCGTAAACACACATTCGCTGTTCACATTTTGTTTTCCAATTCACCCATCAAGCAGGTATTTCAGTACCTCCAGGCAAGGTGCACTTTCCCACACAGGGAAAACTATGTTGTTCAAAGAGAGAGGAGTAAACAAAAGTATCACTTCACTGGCAAACACTGTAAAGTGGCACTAATGTGTTTAGGTGTAAATAAATCATTCTGGCCACCTTGCAACCACTCTGTCTTGCTTTAATTAGTTATTCATTTTTCACATTTGGAATGTTTTATTTCTCTCCACCCGGAGGCTGCACTTGTGTCAAAAAAAGACAAAGATTTCAGCAAAAATGTTATTCTTTTTTGGATCCATTTCACAGGGGAGCAAGAGACAGAGAGAGAGGGAAGACTTGCGTTATGCCCCTGGCAGCTGAGGCAGCTTCCCTTCCAGGGCACACACACAGCCCCACCGAGTACTTCACAGGTCTTTAAGAGACCATTTGCATGATAACGAGGCTTTGCTGTATTTCACCTCTTAGCGCCCCAGCAGCTCCACTCTGACTACGCTTGAATCCCCCGGCCCCCACAGAGCAGAGTCTGTGTTTGCTGTTAAACAAACACCGGTAGATGTCTGCAAGGTCCGCGGGCCTCCAAGAAAGGCTTGCCGGGCCGCTGGCGGCTCGCGGGCCGTACTAGGAGTACCCCTGATCTAGATTACGATTCCTAATGAGACAAACCTCCTCATCCATCAGCAACTGAAACGTTTAGTTTTTGAATCTTCACTTTGCATCTTCAATCTGACTCAGAAGAACAGCAACAGATACTTTTTGGTCTGTTTACCACACTACCTAAATGCATCAATAGATTGGTTAAGGCATTTATCTTGTTATTTATTTATTGAGTGAATGGTTATTATCAGTGGCGGCCTGTGCAGGTAAGTGTGGCAGGGTGAGGCGGGGCAGGTGTGCGGGGGTGGAAGTGACAAACGATGGAAATGGGAAAATAAATAAATAAAACCACATACATTGCGCTTGCCTCATCGCCAAGTCGGCGATGTGGCGAGCGCAAGCGAAATGGTTTTATTGATTTATTTATTTTATTTTCCCTATTCTGTCTTTTGTCACTTGTACACCCCCACCCCTGCACTGCATCACCGCGCTTATCTGCGTGGGCCCTGACTGGTTATTGTTTTATTTAACTATGGGTTCAGAAAGTTTATCTGTTTCCAGAGGACCTGTGCTGAATCCAAGACTTTAAAGTTCATGAAGGGCAAGAATGCAGGACTATAAATGACAATTGTTGGTACATCTGAGTTTGGTGGAGCATAGCTAGTGTTGGGTGTTCCTCATTTCTCCATTGTAGCAATGTCCCTAGAGCCTGAATCAAAGCACCACAACTTCCAGGAGCCTGTGAGCAAATTCACAGGTTAGGGTAAATATTACGAGTTGCCTAACTCACATGTTTACCCTACACGTGTAAAATTGTAGGTTTTGCCAATTTAAATACATTTCAGTCAATAAATTGTGTGCGCTATTGATTAAGGTGAGTGCATATTTCTTATACACAGTCATTACAATATCCATGCCTTAGACGTACACTAGCATTCATGAAGGAACATTGCCAGTTTGTGTAAAAAAGTCCTTGTAAGTTATACCAAGGCATGAACATTGCAATCTTCACCTTCTGCACTCAATGCCGGCCATAAACATAGTTAGCACCACAGACGCTGATGCTATCCAAAGCTGGCTAACCTCGTCCATTGACATATGCCCCCCTCTGTCTAAGAATACAATTAACAGCCATTGCCCTCCTGCTCCATGGTTCTCAGACAAACTTAAATTAGAAAAAACTAATTGCAAAATGTTAGAGAGACATTGGAGAAAACACTACGCTCCAGCTAAAAAACGGGTTTATAAACAGGCCATTAAAGTTTACCAGGCACTATGCAAAGCTGTGCGTGCTGAATACACAAAAAACAATATCTTGCTGTCTCAAAACAACCCTAAAACGCAGTTCAAGGTGGTGCAAGAATTGTCTGGTGCTACGCACCAACCCGAGCCTCCAAAGCTAACCGAAATCAATGGGAAGATCTAGCGGTGTTTTTTACTGATAACATTTATTCTGAATTTAATATAATGGAGAACCGCTTCCTAAGTCCAACAATTTACTAACATACTCTACCTCTTCCACCGGTTTACTGGACAAAGAGGACAATCCTAATAGTATACTCGACAACTGGCTACCTCTTAATACGGTGTCTTTTAATGACATCCTAAATAGTATCAAATCTGGCTTCCCTAAGGATCCCTTTCCAATCTCTGTTCTAAAAAAATTGGACCCCCATATTCTTAAACTCATTATGGAACTTCTCAACGGCTCACTTGCTGAGGCAGTAGTGCCAGTTACTTGGAAACATGCTATGATCCTCCCTTTGCTAAAGAAAGCTAATGCTGATCTGGAAGTTCTCTCTGACTGCCGTCCTATTTCACTGCTCCCGCATTCTCCAAAAATTCTAGAAAAACATATTAACTGCCAATTGACACAATTTGTGGACTCCCAAAACATTCTGCATCCGTCCCAATCCGGTTTTAGAACACGTTTTTCTACTGAATCAAAACTCTTGGGAGTCACCGAAACTATCCGCCTGCGACTTGATAAGGGTGACACAATGGCACTCATATTATTAGATTTGAGTGCCGCTTTTGACACCGTGTCCCATGGGACCCTTCCTCAAGTTTTACATTCTAAGGGCATTGGCTTGCGAGCTTTCTAACCAACCGTACGTTTCAGGTTTTCTCCCCAACGGCTAACTGCAGATCTCATGTCTCCCCTTATGGAGTAGCCCAGGGCTGTATTTTAAGCCCTCTGCTCTTCAACATTTACATCAGCCCTCTGGCATCCTTAGCAGAAGAGGCTGGGTTAACTATATATTCTTATGCTGACGACACCCAGCTTATCTTTTCCTTATCTACGAAAGACACCTCTAAGGTATCCTCTCTTCAATCAGGCTTACAAGACATTGCTGGATGAATGCACACTAACAAATTGAAGCTGAATGGAGGAAAAACGGAGCTCTAATTCTCGGTGGAAATAAAGCTCTTTGGGGCCCACAACACTGGCCTCTCCAAATGGGTTCCCTTCCCCAACTGTCGCAATCTGTTCACAACCTGGGCATTATTATAGGTGATCAATTGTCTATGCACTAACAAGTGGTCAAGGTTGCCTCAACGTGCTTTGTAATTTTGAAATGGTTAAAAAAGATCTTATGGATGCTGCCAAAAGACAGTGGTTCAAGCCCTGATCGTGTCCAGATTGGATAACGACAATGTATTTGGATCTAGGTGCCAACAAGGAGGTAATCTGTAGGCAGCAAGTGGTCCAAAACTCAGCGGCCAGACTCCTTTGTCAGTTACCTCGAATGGCCTCCATCAGAGGGACCCTCCGGGACTTACACTGGCTAAAGATTGAAAATTGGTACAAATTCAAAACCCTTTGCTATATGCATAGAATCAATGCTGGTACTGCTCCTCGCTATCTTAGCACCTTAATTTACCCGTACATTCCTACTCGCCTTCTTAGATCTTCCAAGCAGGCTAAGTTAGCGACCCCTAGGTTCAAACTCGCTTGTAGGGGTGGTCGGTCTTTTGCCCACTTGGCCCCCTCTCTATGGAATTCGCTTCCACTCTCACTCCGTTTTGAACATAACTATGCCAAATTTCGAAAAAGCATCAAAACGTGGCTATTCAATCTCTGAGCTCCGACTTGCTGTTCTTTTCTTTCCTGCATGGGTCCGTAGGCACCGAGAAACCTCCAGGTAGCTGTTGCGACATATACTTTTAAATATAATATTAATAATAACTTGCATGTGGGCAGCACCCCCTGACAGATACAATAGCATTTGCTTGTGACTCCTACACTATGCACTACCTGACATGAGACCAACGTGTACACATCCCACACGCAGATGTCCTTGGTCATATTTACCGTGCATGAAATGGCCTTCACACGTACTCCCACCACACCCCAGGCCTGCACCCGTTGCACACAGACACTGCTCATTGCACCGAGATGTGCCATCTCATCCACAGGACTGGCGCTGGGCAAGCCTGTGCAGCTTCAAGCAGAACCACTGACGCAATGGCAGACCATCCTGAACACATGCTCGACTCCAGTCACGTGGACCTGAATCGTGCAAGTCTGCTGGTTGTACTGGGGGCACTGCCATTGGCAGTGCTGCGGATCAGTTACCGGCTGAGCTTCCACCTTGTGGGCGTCACCTGTGTTCAACCTGTGTTGCATTGTCACACGTGCACATTCGAGTGGTCCATGGATGTCTGCCACTCCAACATGACGGTAGCTGACCTGGATTACGACGTGTGTGTGCCCCCTGTTGGCCCACAACCAGAAGTGTCACCGTGATGCCCGTTTATGGCATGTATGGATGTTTGGCATGCAGGCTGGAAACTGGACCTGAGAGATTGCACAAGTCGTCGTGTTCAGTGAGCACATTGAGCCACTACCCGATTGGGCTTTGGTCACATTGGGTCCAGTGGTTGGAATCAGCACATTTGTCCGGGTCAGCCGATGGATTACTTCGACGACATGTCAGATGTGGTGGACAACTATCGCTCATTGGAGATGCTGGCCTACGCAGCTGCACTTGCGTTCATGGACAAGTGACAAGGTACCTGCAGCCACAACTGGATGTGACCCATTGCACGTGTCCCGACGCCTGGTTACGTGTTGGGAATCTGGTCACATGTCCTAAGATGACAGCGGACATGGCTGCATTGGCCTGGATTCATGTTCCCGGCGCGGACAACCAACGTGGGTTGGCACTGACTTGTGCTGGTGATGGACTCCCCCAATGTGGACATAGGCGCTTTCCTATGTTCCTCATTCAGACATGCTGCTGCATTGGTCTGGTCTTTTGTGGCAATTCTCTTGGCCGTACTGACACGCACTTGTTGATAAAGTTTCCTCACTTTCACTTGTCTCCAACTGTGTTGTGCCTTGATTTGTATGCCAATGTGTGTGTCACGGACTCTCTGTCTCCCTGCCATACGTGCATTGCTACCCCATCAGGACTGTGGGTTTGGACTTGTGCATTATCATGTCCCTGTTTCGTGCTTAGTCAGATCCGTATGGCCGTTTACCAGCCACAGGCGGGTGCACTTGTGTCCTGTGTTAGGTTGTGCAGATGGTGCTTGTACCACATTGTGTTCGATGTTAGGGTGCTCTGCTTCCTATGTGTGTGTGCTGCATTGTGTTGGAAACAGCCCACTCCCACTCCGCAGGGTGGTGGTGGACTCCCCGAACACACTGTGGTAGCTTGGCTCGAGTGGTCAGGAAACAGGCGCAGTGCTAAGCATACAATATACCCATACAATAACCATGCGTGCATCCGTTCCAAAAACGACTCTACACCGTAAAAATTATGAAAATATTCTTCTTTATCTTTTTCTCTTAGTTGCTGATTGGAAAAATAAATAGGTCAATCACAATATACAAGTTTCAATTAGTGCAGGTCAAATAAATATTGGCTGTTTGATGAAATAAATAGGGGTGATCATAAATAACAGGGCATAAATACAAGTGCAATATATACAGACAATTAAATACTTTGAGGCAATAAATACTGTACCAATAAATATTGTACACCAACAAGTCCTGTGGACCTATAAATATAGTGCAGCAATAAATAGATAAAAATTCAATAAATACAGTATCCCCAATAAATAATTACAAGTATACAGCACCCCTCATATAATCAGATGACACTTCACTTCTTAAGGGCTGACTTGGCCCAGGCACAGCTTGTAGGGTTGTGGAAGGCTTGAGGGGGGAGGCTACTCCCTGGCTGGGACAAGGCTGAGGCCTAAACTGAGGTAGATCAAAGGGGGGGAATACCAATGCCCTGGCTTTCCTTCTCCACACAACCTCTCTAGGTTAGTCCCAGTTCACCCCAGGCACAGTCAGGTGGGTTTCAGCACCTCCCTAGCCCCTTAGAGCAGTCTCTCAGGTCTCCACAGGGCCTTAGGCGCCCTCTACTCCACTTACTGCCCTTTTTCTGATGTTCCGACGCCGCTGGAGTCGGGTCGACGCCGTGAGGCGGTTCCGGTTCGGTCTCGGCGGCCTCGGCACAATGTCAGTTCTTTGACGACGCCGGTAGGCGGTTCCGGTCCGATGTCGGCGGCCTCGGTTCGATCTCTACCTCCGATTCGACGACGTCGGGCAATCTCTTCACGATGTCGACTTCGGGCGGCTCCGGTCCGATGGCGCTCTCGGCTCCGATGACGTCGGCCGGCCTGGCCTCGCTGTCGACTTCCGGCGACTCCGGGGTGCGATCCTCACCCCCGACCTCCGGTGCTCTTCCTCACAGGTTCCGGGCGACTCCGGAGTGCGATCCTCACTCCCGACCTCCGGTGCTCCTCTACCTCGGTCTCCGACGACTCCGGAGGGCGGACTTCACCCTTCCGATGACGCCGCTCACTCGACCTCGGTTCACCTCCTTCTCGACCCTTGGTATTCCTCTCGACCTCCGCCGGCGCCCTCTTACGACCTCAGGCGGCTCCGGGTACGACGTCTGCTACCTCAGTCAGCGCCGCTTCTCCACCTCGGGCTCCAGGTCTTCGGCTACTTGACGCCAGGCTCCAGGGAAACCAGTTCTCAGGTCAGAATCTTGCTGCTTTCTTGGTTCTAAGGCCTGTTCCTGCTGTCCAGGTCCTTAGGATGGTTTTCTTCTGTCTTCTTCCCACACAGGGCTATAGGCTGGGATCCATCAGTAGGGACAAGTATCAAGGGTGGGTTTATGGACCCCACTCCAGGCACAAGTTTCCACCCCTGCTGCTTCACTCCTTCCTCCTTCACTGTTGTGCTCCTCTCTCTTCACCAGTCAGGTGCCAACTGCCAGCTCCAACTGCCAACTGCCTCTCTTATCCTCCCAACATTCTAAACGGTTTCCAACTGTCACAGAGTTCTGGAATCTCCTGGAATGTTCTGGAAGGTGCTGGTAGGTTCCAGTGGATGCTGGTGATGTCACAGGTGGCCACCATTTTGTGCTTCAGGCCCTCAGGCAGAAGTTTTCAGGGGTAATTAAAATGGCTCCCTGAATCTGCATCAATATGAAAAATGAAAACAACTGAGGGAAAAAGGGCCAAGTCCTACACAACCCCCTTCCAGCCAAAAGCCAGGGTAGACCGATCAATGCCTTGATGGTCTTCCCTGCTTGGGGCGAGAAAAGGTGGACGCAGGCCCGCAACGGCAGGAGCACCCGCAAGTTCTCCTCCGCTCTGGAACCCAATGGTTCCCTAACAAACCTCCCTGGACCAACAAAACCACCCCACGGGGGCTCCCTAGCTAGTTGTGGCCAGGATCGGCCCCTGGGCCATCCAGATGTCTCTGGCCCGGGTGATCTCGCGGAGTGGGGGGCAGTAGCCCCAGGCCTGTAGTGCCCGTTGACCACTCCGGTCCTCCTCCTTGCAGTCCTAAACTGCCTCTGGTCCTTCCTCCTGGGGTTCACACCCTTAGGCTGACCAGCCTTCAGGGGCGAGGCTCTCCTCCCCCTAACTCTCCTTCTGGGGTTCCTCACCCTACCCTGCAAGGCACCCTCAGACCAACACTTCCTCCTCAGTCTAGGGCCTTGACCCCTCAACTGATCCTTCAACCTAGGGTCTAAACCCTTAGGCTGAGTCGGTGCCCGAGGCGAGACCTTCCTCCCTCTGCACCCCCTTCCAGATTTCAGCACCCTCCTAACGGGAAAAGTACCCCTGGAAGTCAATTTCGGGGGGACCCGGTTAACCGAGGCCCCACCCGCCAGGTCAGACAACCCCTGAGCCTGGCATCCCAGCCCAGAACCTAAACCCTGAAACTGGGCCAACCCCAGAACCTCAGGCGCGCTGGTTACAGTCGCCCTGGGTCCTCCTGACACTAGGGGCTCCCCTGCACTGGAGGGCACATCGGGACAGCCTAGGCTCCCAACCTGGGGCTCCCTTGCGGAACTCTCCAGGCCCTGAGACTTCGGTTGGGGCACCTCGGGACACCTCCCCGTCTCACGCCTTCCTACAGATAGGTCGTGAGGCCCTACAACCCTCTCTCCCTGGGACCTAGCTGGGCTATCTGCCACTTCTCTCACCTCGCTGGGTTGGGAGATCCCTGTACTACCCCCTTCAGGTTCACACCCCAATGCCTCCTCAGACACCCTGGTGATGTCTTCCTGGGGTAAATATACTTTTAGCTCCTGTGAAGCTTCTGGTATGCTGCCACCAGTGTCCTCGCTGGACACACTCATCTGGAGGGCACGCAGCTTCATCTCCTTCATCCAAAGCTCGTGCGCCATCCTTTTCTCCTCCATCTCTTTCTCCAGCCTTGCTAAGTCCCATGTGAGCTGTCTTTCCTCCCTCCGGTCTGTTAACTTCCTGACTTGGGCCAGAGTGTACGTTTTTTGATTCTCTAGTACAAACTCCATCTTGCCCACTCAGGTTAGAGGACAGGTTTTGTGCAGTAACAATGTAGGGTGGTACCTTTAATAATACCTCCTCCCACCACCAGAGTAAATTTGGAAAAAACAAAAACCCACAATTAGGAAGGCCGCTGTGAGAAAACTCCCGGTGTAGGCCTATGGACTACCCACAGTTATTGTTGAGTATATGTAGGCACAGCTCTATCCCACCACTGAACACCAATTTATGTTGGAAACAGCCCACTCCCACTCCGCAGGGTGGTGGTGGACTCCCCGAACACACTGTGGTAGCTTGGCTCGAGTGGTCAGGAAACAGGCGCAGTGCTAAGCATACAATATACCCATACAATAACCATGCGTGCATCCGTTCCAAAAACGACTCTACACCGTAAAAATTATGAAAATATTCTTCTTTATCTTTTTCTCTTAGTTGCTGATTGGAAAAATAAATAGGTCAATCACAATATACAAGTTTCAATTAGTGCAGGTCAAATAAATATTGGCTGTTTGATGAAATAAATAGGGGTGATCATAAATAACAGGGCATAAATACAAGTGCAATATATACAGACAATTAAATACTTTGAGGCAATAAATACTGTACCAATAAATATTGTACACCAACAAGTCCTGTGGACCTATAAATATAGTGCAGCAATAAATAGATAAAAATTCAATAAATACAGTATCCCCAATAAATAATTACAAGTATACAGCACCCCTCATATAATCAGATGACACTTCACTTCTTAAGGGCTGACTTGGCCCAGGCACAGCTTGTAGGGTTGTGGAAGGCTTGAGGGGGGAGGCTACTCCCTGGCTGGGACAAGGCTGAGGCCTAAACTGAGGTAGATCAAAGGGGGGGAATACCAATGCCCTGGCTTTCCTTCTCCACACAACCTCTCTAGGTTAGTCCCAGTTCACCCCAGGCACAGTCAGGTGGGTTTCAGCACCTCCCTAGCCCCTTAGAGCAGTCTCTCAGGTCTCCACAGGGCCTTAGGCGCCCTCTACTCCACTTACTGCCCTTTTTCTGATGTTCCGACGCCGCTGGAGTCGGGTCGACGCCGTGAGGCGGTTCCGGTTCGGTCTCGGCGGCCTCGGCACAATGTCAGTTCTTTGACGACGCCGGTAGGCGGTTCCGGTCCGATGTCGGCGGCCTCGGTTCGATCTCTACCTCCGATTCGACGACGTCGGGCAATCTCTTCACGATGTCGACTTCGGGCGGCTCCGGTCCGATGGCGCTCTCGGCTCCGATGACGTCGGCCGGCCTGGCCTCGCTGTCGACTTCCGGCGACTCCGGGGTGCGATCCTCACCCCCGACCTCCGGTGCTCTTCCTCACAGGTTCCGGGCGACTCCGGAGTGCGATCCTCACTCCCGACCTCCGGTGCTCCTCTACCTCGGTCTCCGACGACTCCGGAGGGCGGACTTCACCCTTCCGATGACGCCGCTCACTCGACCTCGGTTCACCTCCTTCTCGACCCTTGGTATTCCTCTCGACCTCCGCCGGCGCCCTCTTACGACCTCAGGCGGCTCCGGGTACGACGTCTGCTACCTCAGTCAGCGCCGCTTCTCCACCTCGGGCTCCAGGTCTTCGGCTACTCGACGCCAGGCTCCAGGGAAACCAGTTCTCAGGTCAGAATCTTGCTGCTTTCTTGGTTCTAAGGCCTGTTCCTGCTGTCCAGGTCCTTAGGATGGTTTTCTTCTGTCTTCTTCCCACACAGGGCTATAGGCTGGGATCCATCAGTAGGGACAAGTATCAAGGGTGGGTTTATGGACCCCACTCCAGGCACAAGTTTCCACCCCTGCTGCTTCACTCCTTCCTCCTTCACTGTTGTGCTCCTCTCTCTTCACCAGTCAGGTGCCAACTGCCAGCTCCAACTGCCAACTGCCTCTCTTATCCTCCCAACATTCTAAACGGTTTCCAACTGTCACAGAGTTCTGGAATCTCCTGGAATGTTCTGGAAGGTGCTGGTAGGTTCCAGTGGATGCTGGTGATGTCACAGGTGGCCACCATTTTGTGCTTCAGGCCCTCAGGCAGAAGTTTTCAGGGGTAATTAAAATGGCTCCCTGAATCTGCATCAATATGAAAAATGAAAACAACTGAGGGAAAAAGGGCCAAGTCCTACACATTGTGTGTGAGATCTCCCTTCAGCTCTGATTTGGCTCACCCTTCTCCCTTTCAGGCAGTGTGGTTTTCACTTCTGTGCTTGTTCAGAGGTGCAAGTTTGCCGGCTTGTGTGACTTGTGCTCCTGGTTGGTGTTGTTACTCTTGGGCATGGTTTGTCTGCAGTTGTGCTGTGCTTAATTGTGCATGTGTGCCATTGTGCCCATCTCCCCCTGTCCCCCCAGGTCCCTGCTTTGTCCTCTTCCTGTGGCTGTTGTGTCTGTTGTTTTGGGTAGTTTGAGGTCCCCGAGTCCTGCCACCATCTCCAGACTGATGTGGTGGACACCATTTCCTCCATGTCATCCAGCTCCTGGTGTGGCGCTGGACTCCCACCTCCGGTGTGCAGTGCTGCCTTCTTGTTGTTGGCTTGTTTCTGCTTGTTTGTGCCTTTCACATCATTCTGGATGTTCTGGTTTTCTTCCATTGTCCTCCTCCGCTCTCAGGCTGCATTCACCTTGTCCAAGCTGGCCTGCCATGTGCAATGTTTTGTTGCCAATGGGGCTTGTGGGCTTGTCTGCTGGCTCGGGTTGACTCCATTTTGTTGGCTGTTGCTTTCTGTGTGGTTTGTCTTTTTTTTCAGGCTTTTATTGTGCTTATTCCCGCCTTCCGTGTGTATCGCGGGCCTGGCGGTGCTTATCCCTGCTTTCCTCATTGCGAATGGGCTCATCGCATGTTTTTTCGCGTTGTGGTTTGTGTTTTTATCTCCGTCGAGGTGGTTGTATCGCGGACATTGTCTGTGGTGTCGGCAGACTATCGCATGGTACCGCCTTGTTGTGAATTCCACGTTGACACGATTTTTTTTTCCCGCAATAGGCTGCGATGTGTGAAGTTGCGTTGACATTTTTTGGTGATGTTTATCACACGTTCTTGTGAATATACCCATAAGTTGTTGTGGCATACATTTTGCATCCATGGCATGCACTAATTCACAGCATGGCGTATAATTGTGCATGCATATTACTGAATTGTCTGGGTTCATGAATCACGTTTCTGACATGCATAACTTCTGATTCACCATTTAAGTGTAGTTAAGTAGGTTTTAAAAATTTGCTTTTGTGGATAGCTCCAATTCCTGCAATAGATAGATAGATAGATAGATGGATAGGCGGATAGGCGGATGGATGGATAGGCGGATGGATGGATGGATGGATAGATGGATAGATAGATGGATAGATAGATAGATAGATAGATAGATAGATAGATAGATAGATAGATAGATAGATAGATAGATATGTAGATAGATAGATAGATAGATAGATAGATAGATAGATAGATAGATAGATAGATAGATAGATAGATAGATAGATAGATAGATAGATGAATTCCGGTCTGTTTTCTGCAACTACCAGTTGAGAACATGTTCATAATATGTAGATTATCACCATTTTCACACTATATTTTACACAATAACATGTATAAATGAATATCACAAATTTTGTGGTAATTTTTCAGAGTTGGGTCAAACGCGTAGATAATTATCAACTGAAATTTTTTGAAATCGAATTAGTAATTAGCATAGTTCCCCCATGTTCTGCAAGGGGCCCTTATGGATAAACCACTGCAAGCTGTGAGACCATGTGCTGTAACAATGCGTCATCCCAACGGTAACTAAAGATGGCCCCTCCAGGTTGGACACCGGAAGCAATGTTGGGTAATCTTAACAATACCACTCCCCTGACATCTACAGAATGTTAGCTATGCTCAGCTGTACAGCTCCGCTAGCACCTGCAGCGGCAAGCCCTGTACCACCGGAGATGAAATGTGCTGAAAAGCATAAGGTATTACTGCTGGTGCTAGCGAATGATTCAATCATGCATAAACTGAAACAAACAGATGAGATTTAACATCATTCATAGTGAGATAGTGTTTTCTATATTTCTAGATTCTACTCTGAACTAAGAACATTTGAAAAGTAGCATAAGGCGCCCCTTGATCTTTCTTTGCTAACAGTCCAATTTCTGCAACTTGTATTACAATGAAACATCTTAGCTCTAAGGGGTTCCAAGTGTCTGATGACAAAGACAATAACTTCTTTCTAATACTTCAGCTTCCAGATCTTTATATACTTGCCAATGTTGTACTGCTACACACACAGCTGTGTAAAATACAGTACTTTTGTTTGACTCTTAACCAGACAGATACGTTAACATACCCTGGGTCAGCTTAGAGAATAAGTAGCCCCTAACCAAGCAGTGCTCTTCTCAGCTGACTAATAGTCATTGCATAGTGACATCCGTTCATTGCTCATTGATAGGCTTCATTATTTTTTTCGGTTGCGTCACATTTATGTTTGTAATGTTGTCAGAATTGCTGATTCCTCATCTAATTCTTCTCTGCTATCCATGGTATTCTCTGTCATATATACCATGCTGCATTCTACTTCATTGCCTAAACAATAATTTAACCAATACCCTTCTCACACTACAAACACACTCTTAATCCCTTTCTCTGATTGTCCTTCATGTCTGTCCTCTCCCTCACTCATATGTTCCTTTATCCATCCACTCCTCCACTGTCATGTATCTTTCAAATTGTATATTCACATATGCGAATGTGAGGATAAATAATATCAAGGTTGTAGACTACCTATTTATTTCAAATTTGCAAATTGGAGTGGAAGGCTACAAACAAAGATTCACGGCTATTAGAATTTCTGCCTTGAATATTTTTAAAATATAGAGAACTGTAATGTAAGTTGGGATCACTTGTACAATAACATCCCTTGAAGAATTCAAAAGAATCATTCAATATGTAATATCCTTTTAGCTATAATATTGCCAGAAATACCTCCCACTTCCTCTTCGATTCATTCTATTCAGTTGTTTGGCCTATTTCCAAGCTACTTTTCTTCCATACTAACTTTCGATAATTCATCAAATCGGGGCTACCAATCTGTTCCATTAATCCTTACCCAGAAGTCCTGCAACTTCCTCCGAGAAAGCAGCAGCTTCTACACCTCCAGCCTGACACTTTTAAAAACCCTCAAATTATATGTCACATCAACAGTAGGCCTACTCATACCCACTTAAGAACAAATGGTTTGCCATAACGTATTTCAGCAATTGAAAAAGATCAAAAAAACCTATCAAAAGCAATATACATGTCCCACACGACCATCCAACATGTGCAACATGTTCAAATTGTTCCTTTTAAGGCAGACCTCACCAACACCCATGTAGTTCTTCAGGCAATCACATACAAAGACCCCATGCTAGACACCATGCTACGCTTGACCACCCTGAAATCATACACCAATGAAGCACTCAAGCCATTCCACAACTTAATCCATAACTCCATAATCAAAGTATCCTCCTGGACTTCCACAAAATCAAAGAGACTCAGCCAACACAACAACTGTAAAGCTATAAGTGATTAACTGGAAACATTTTAAAAAACATAGAATAAAAGTGAATGGTTAAAATAGCAGACATATCTGCTACATTGCCCCCAGTCCAGCTCCAGACCATTCTCTACCACTGAGACAGCTACCATTCATGAATGGACAATGTGCTCCTCAGGTCTGCTGTCTTGCTGCGATATAAACTCTCTTAAGTAATTAGCAGTAATGAATATCAAGTCCTCATTAAAATGTTATTGTTGAGATTCACCAGTAACGCACATTGTTATTTCCCAAGGTGCGTCTCTGATCAAAACAAGATAGCCGATAAGGGCATTTCTAAATTCCACCATCAACAACAAAACTCTGGAGTCCCACATGGATCTATTTTTTCCCAAGTGAATGGTGGAAAAAGTCCTCATAGTAGCTGCTCCCTCAAGCATACTTCATATTCAATAACTATTGTATCACATAAAAAGCGCTACATCGTACCTGGCTGGAAAATTGAAACTCTCTGACGTCCAATGAAAAGGGATAAAAAACATTGCCGGATTGAAGTTCAAGAAGTACACGCACAAAAAACACAGAGCCAAATATTCAATAAATGTGCGCCCAGACCTGGAATTGCATCTGCACCCTGTTGGAGGAAAAGTCTTTCATTACGGGGTTTGTTTTCGCTAGATCTAGCTGTTTGCACTTTACTATGTGTATACCTGCTCCACAATGAAATTAATGATATATAAAAAGCATAGGAAAGAATACACGTAACCCATCTGAAATGAGCTGAAGAGACGCCTTCTAAAGGAGCACCTCGTCTATCAATGATAAAGTGTCTTTCAGCTACACCCTCTCCCATAAATACCCAATACAGATGAATATATGAAAACCCATCCACTTTCCTAAAAATATATGCTCTCTAGTCATCTTCTTCTTTCCCACAGCCTTCGCTGCAAAAGGCCCTCTGGCTCATCTCATTTGCCTTCATAAAAGTCCCTCAGCCCTCCATAGTTTTGAAAATAATGTGAATAATTATAACATTTAAAACAAAATGAATAATTTATTTAATCAAAACCACAATCAATGTGGAAATATTTAATTGTTAAGAAGTAGAAAACTTAAAAAATAAACACATATACATCAAAACCATTCATATTCATCCAACAATTTTAAATATTGTAAATAGCAAATTATTAAATAGCAAACCTTTACATCATTCCTTAATAAATACCAAACATAATACACTATTCACCAAAGAACAAAAACAATGTAAAAGTATATTTTAATGATTATAAGCCTTCAGACATTTTAAAAAAACTGCATTTTGATCGGTGTGAGATTTTCTATTCTAACATCACTCCGATGTACATTGAGGAAAATGCATGCATTTGGAGGATTAGTTGAACTATTCTATCTTCAATCCAACATGAATTCATTAAAGTGCTTATATTTGGAGGCTTCCATTTCCTATCCTAACTCCAGTTCCAGAAAAATTGGTGAAAATGCATATTTATGGGGGTTCCCAATAATTATACTAAATCCAGAACAGATAATATTGGGGAAAGTGTATATATTTCATACATTGGGGAGGAGGGGAAAAGGGTATGGTCATTGTTACTAATATAACTCCAGTCCTAATAACATTGAGGAAAGTGCCTATAATTGGGGACATGAAGGGGAGGGTCAGATCTCCTATGCTAACTAATTTCCCACAAACATTGTATAATTTGTGGGTGTGTAAATGATTAGTTTAATCCCAGTCCTACAACCATTTTGGAATGTGCATATACATATATATGGAGCGTGAAAAGGTCATTTTATTATCCAAACTCCATTCCTATTAACATTGAAAAAAGTGCATATATTTGGCGGATCTCTATATATATATATATATATATATTATCTACTGGCGGTCGCCAGTAGATAGTTATAGTTAGGACCGTGTTTCCATAGGAAATCTCAAAATTCTATTTTGAATAACTTTGGCGCCGGTTGACGAATCCTCGCGAAATTTTCAAAACTAATGGGGCGCTCTGCTCAGCTCCTACCCTGAAAGTCTCAGGGGGATTCGTCAAGCGGGGGCCGAGAAAAAAGGGGGTCCCAAAACGCGCTTTCCCCATGCTTTTTCCCATAGGACCTTTAGTCGAAGGTACAACCCGAACGGCTGAACAGAATTACTTGAAATTTGGCAAAGAGGTAGTCCTCAGGTCAGGGATGTGCCTTTTGCATATATGGAGTCAATCTGTTCAGTAGTTCCTGAGAAAATTGCAGTTAAAGTACATAAATATCTATAGCCGCGCACCGTGTGCGCACCGTGCGCGAGCGAATTCTGATTGGTGGTTACATGTCAGTCAACGTTTGAATCGGACGAAATCAGGAAGTGTCGGCTGCCATTTTGTTTGTTTTGAGTGCGAGAGTGAAAAAGGAAGGTGGTGAACGTGAAAAGGGGGCAGGGTAGAGAGTTCCTGACCCCCTAGCCTTCGTCAGGGGGTCCCTGAAGGACCCCAAAGGCAGAAAAAAACATTTTAATTTTTTTTTTAAAAATCGCGGGGTGCGCACACGATGCAAACCCCCCCCCCCAAAAAAAATTTAATACGTAGTTTATTGTAAAATAATATATAAAAAATATAATAATAAATACATAACTTAGCATTTAAAAAAACGTACAAATTCACTGAAAAAACCATAGGTTTCACACACGTTATAGTTAGGAATTAGCATTTAAAAAACCTTGCAAATTCACTTAAAAAACCATAGGTTTCACACATGTTATAATAAATGCATCATTCTTACCCTCGAGAGTGCTCCGGTTTGGTTCTTAATGGAGGGCCTGTTTTGGTGATGAAAATATGTGCAAGCCACATGCACAGCGGAGGCACCCGACATGAATGAGTTCGTCGGAGTCTGTGGCATTTGGTGGAGCAGATTAATTGATTTTCCTGAACCGTCGCATTCCAAGGAGAAATGTGCCTGCTAACTGAATTGTTGGACACGACTACATGGAAGGGGCAGCTACTAAGACTAGCACCTTCAGGTACAATATTTTGAAGGGACTTAATGTGGCTGTCGAAGGGGAGAACGTGCTGTTTAGCCACTCCGATATTTACAACATACTTTGGAAATATGAAAACACCGTCAATGTGAGAAATAATCACCAGAACAATTGCCATTTACTTAAATGAACATCACATAGATGGAAGTAAGAACATGCAAAGATGGCGGTGAAAAGAATGAAAGGGGCTATGGTGAGATCGTAGTCCTTTCTTGTTTGCTACAAGTCAAAAGGAGTTAAATGTGGTATATAATTATCTGCACGTAAAAGACTTTAAACTCGAAGCATTTGAGAAAGGCAGTTACGCTGAAACGCGTCATGCTGAGTGAAATGATTGCAATTGGTGAACATTGAGCGGAATAAATGCATCATTCTTACCCCCGAGAGTGCTCCGGTTGGTTCTTAATGGAGGGCCTGTTTTGGTGATGAATGAATGTATATATATATATATATATATATATATTATCTACTGGCGGTCGCCAGTAGATAGTTATAGTTAGGATCGTGTTTCCATAGGCAATCCGCAACATTCTATTTGGAATAACTTTGGCGCCGATTGACAATCCTCGCGAAAGTTTCAAAATAGGTGGGGCGCTCCGCTCCGCTCCTTCCCTGAAAGTCTTGGGGGGATTCGTCAAGCGGGGGCTGAGAAAAAGGGGGGGTCCCAAAACGCGTTTTCCCCATGCATTTTTCCATAGGACCTTTAGTCCAAGCTACAGCCCGAACGGCTGAACAGAATTACTTGATATTTGGCAGAGAGGTAGTCCTCAGTTCAGGGATGTGCCTTTTGCAGGTCTGGTGTAAATCTGTTCATTAGTTCCTGAGAAAATTGCAGTTAAAAGCATATATATATCTATAAGCGCGCACCGTGCGCGTACGGTAAGCATACCGTACGCGCACGGTGACGTGCGCGAGCGCAATTCTGATTGGTTGTTAGATGTCAGTAAACATTCGAATCGGTCGAAATCAGGAAGTGTTGGCCGCCATTTTGTCTCTCGCAGTCTGAGGCAATGAAAAACAAAGGGGAAAACGTGAGAAGGGGGCAGGATGGACAGGTCCTGACCCCTAGCCTTTGTCAGGGGGTCACTGAAGGACCCCCAAGGGTAAAAAAAATAATATTTTTTGTTGCGAAAAATCGCGGGGTGCGCGCACCGTACTCGCACGGCACGAACGACGCATCGTGGGCGCTTGGTGCGCTAAACGCACCAAGCGCCCACAGCGCGAGCACGGTGCGCGAAGCGCACCTTGCACGTACGGTGCATTTAAAAAACCTTGCAAATTCACTTAAAAAACCATAGGTTTCACATGTGTTATAGTTAGCTGGACATTTCACTCGTGAAAATCCATTGAAATTCCCCCGTTATAGTTAGTGCAGGCAACTATAACTCACGCGACCGCAATCCTCTGCTGATGACGTCAGATATTACATCACTGATGACATATGTGTCTTACTGAAAAAAAATATTTGTAATATATGTATAGCTAAAGATTAATGGAAGAAGACATGGGTAAATAAGTGTCTAAATACAGTGATGTAATATCTGACGTCATCAGCAGAGGATTGCGGTCGCGTGAGTTATAGTTGCCTGCACTAACTATAACGGGGGAATTTCAATGGTTTTTCACGAGTGAAATGTCCAGCTAACTATAACATGTGTGAAACCTATGGTTTTTTAAGTGAATATATATATATATATATATATATATATATTCACTGAAAAAACCATAGGTTTCAGACACATTATAGTTAGGAATTAGCATTTAAAAAACCTTAGAGATTCACTGAAAAAACCATAGGTTTCAGGGGCGTTATAGTTAGCTGGACTTTTCACTCGTACAAAACCATTGAAATTCCCCCGTTATAGTTAGTTCAGCTAACTATAACTTGCGCGCCCGCAATGCACTGCTGATGACGTCACATATTACATCACTCATGACATGGTCAGTGACATCACTCATGACATCACTCATGACATCTCAAATGACATCACTAATGACATCACTGATGACATCATCCTTGTGATAGAGTACCCTCAAATTTTTCAGACGGATACTGGTGGTAACTGAGTCTGACTAACCAGTCCTAGAGCCAGTGCTATGTTAAAAGACACTCAGATTACAGTGAAAACACCTACATACACTAGGGAACACCATGCGTTGGGGTCCCCCTGTGATCAGTATGACCTCCTCTGTAAGCCCCTAGTATATAATAGGGCAGGGGATTAAAACTACCTCTTAAAACGCGCCACAGGGCGTGTTTGCACACATCACCTCAGGCCCCATCCCCTTCCTTCCCCACTGTGTAAACATGCCCTCTGGCCGTTTTTTAAGTTGGGAGATTAAGTCCCCTTTAATCCTGAGGATCCCTAGTTGCAAAATAGCCCACTAGGTACGTCCAGTAAGCGCCATTTCAGAGAGGTGTAAAAAGGGGCACGGCCTGCACCAACTCTCTGCAACGCAGAGCAGTGGCACTTACTGGAAGCACCTGGTGGGCTAGTTGGCCCCCAGGGTCCCCCAGGATTGAAAGGAAATTATTTCCCCAACTGAAAACGCGCCACAGGGCATGTTTGCACACGTCACCTCAGGCCCCGTCCCCTCCCTTCACCACTGTGTAAACGCGCCCTGTGGCCGTTCTAGGTTGAGAGATTAAGTCCCCTTGAATCCTAAGGGTCCCTAGGGTCAAACTAGCCCACTAGGTACCTCCAGTAAGCGCCACAGAGCTGCGTTGCATAGAGGTGTAAAAAGGGGCATGGCCTCGGACCACCTGTCTGCAACGCAGCTCCCTGGCACATACTGGAGATACCTGTTGTGCTAGTTGGCCCTCAGGGACCCTCAGTATTGAAGGGGAATTAATTCCCCAACTTACAACTGGCCAGGGGGCGCGTTTGCAGAGTGCTGCAAGGAGGGGGCGTGGCCTCCAGAGCGATGCCGGTATTTTATTTATTTAATTTTTTTAAGAAGGAGGGCTGTATGGCCCCCCTTCTTTTTCTAATTTACTGGCCCTGGGGACACCATCCCCCAGGGCCTGCACCCTAATGTTTTTTGTTGAAAAAAATAAATTTGGCCCTCTCAAGGCCTTAATCGGCCCCGGGGACCCCAACCCCCGGGTCATGGCCTTTTTTTAATTTAAATTCTTTAGGAGGGGGCTGCGTTGCCCCCCTCCTCAGGCCACTTATGGCTCCGGGGACCCCATCCCCCAGGGCCGGCCTTTGTTTTTTATTATTTTAAAAATATATATATTTATAGAAACACCTAGGACATGCTGGACAAACCGTATGTACCTATCACCATGACGATGTGCGTGATATTCATTAAAAGGCGACTATGCATAGAATGAATCCACATGGAATGTATTTACACCGCTAGTGAAGCTCTGACGTGTCTGACGCCCTACCGTGCCTAAACCCTGCGCCCCCTCTGGTGGGTACTCTCCAAGTAGACACCCTTGTCGTTTATTTATACAAACATGGGTAGCTATTGACGGGCACATTTAATATACACGCACACCAAGCCATTCAAAGGGGATTTGACAAAAATTCGACCAAACTATGCAAGAAACCCCCCTCACGGTTAATAAAAAACACATCCACTGCCGGATGTGTAATACTTTCTATTTTACTCTCTGGAAAGGAGACAAACCTCACTTGAGAGTCACAGCGTGCTCCTGGCTGAGCCCAATGCTGTGTTACACCCACCAGTGCCCGCCGATTGCCTCACACCTCTGTGTTATATTCCACCAGCTAGTGCGTATGCTATGACACTCTCTAGCCCATGTTCACTGTAACACCACTCCGTGAATATGTCATGCCACACTTGCCTTCGCACGGGTTATATTGCCCCATCTATCGTGCCTTCCTCGATGTGTATGTTATAACACACAGCGCTATGCAATACATATTACAATCTGGGATCCATATCTTTGTCACAGTGCATATGCAACGTTACACTCCCCAGCACATTTTTTATATTACAACTTTAGAGACTAGTTATGTTACACAACACTGCCCTGTGCATATTACACTCCAAGGTGTATATCGCATAGCACGTGCTAGTGCCTGTGCTATCTCGCGCTCTCCAATGAATCTGTAATTGCGCACAATGTATTGCATATTATATTTCATGCCCCGGCTCATCTTATCTCACACTTTTTGGTGCATAGTTTATACCATATACTACATCTAGTTTTCATTTTCAATCGTGCTCGAAGGACTATGTTCTATATAACACTGCGTGCACCTACCCTTTTCACGGGCATTACATTTTGCGATGGGGGGTGGAGGGTCAGTGGGTGTTTCTGCCAAGTGAGCCCGGAGTCACAGTCACAAACGTCCTCTTCTTCCTGAATAAAAGTGAGATTATGCTGCATACTTGTTCATATTTTAAGTAGTTCGCACAGACACACATTTTAAAAACAATAAAGTTCCTAATACCCACCTTCTCTGAACAGTTAGCTTGCTGCCCTATCCACCTCCTCCCTATCCTCTGTTGTCTGAATCCATGGACTAGCCTCCTCCCTCCTGCCATGCATGGTCTGATGTGCTGCCACTGCCCTCCATTTAGCATGATGTACCAGTCCACTCCTCCTGCCCTCCATTGCCCAATTCTATGGCCCATCATTGACCTCCTGCTTAGCCTCTGTGATAGCTTGCTGCCCCTATTCTCCTTCCCCCTGCCCTCCGATGTCTTTGTGCATGCCCCTGCTCCATACTTTTTGCCCACTATGTTCCAAGGACCTGCCACTCCTATCTACTCTGAGTGTTCTGTTGAGCTGCCACTCCCCTCCCACCTGCCTAGCATTGTCAGATGACTGTAACCTGTCCCTGCCACCTACACCCTGCCTGTCCACATGCCATACCCCTATCCCCTTCCTCCTGTCCTCCATGGTCCATTTTACTGCCACACCCATCTGCCCTCCCTCATCTGTTGTGCTGCAACTGCTCCTCCTGCCTGCCCCGCGCTGTCTGTTGTGAGGCCCCTTCCCCTGAACTCTCTTGTCTGTGCCCAGGTCCTGACCCTCCCTTCTATCCTCCATGGTCCTTTGTGCATGCCCCTGCACCCTCCTTCTTGCCCATCATAGCCATTGTGCTGCCACTAACCCTCCTGCTTGCCATGCATGGTCTTCTGTGCTGCCATGGCCCCTCCCACCTTCCCTGTGTGGTCAGCTAGCTGCCCCATACCCCCTCCCACCTTCCCTCCATGGTCTGTGTGTATGCCACCATAGTCTCATTGTTGCTCTCCATGGTGTGTCTTGTTTCTAATGCCCATCCTGCCTGACCTCCATGGTCATCTTGCTGCTCCTGCCCTGCCACCTTGCCCCCAGCCCTCTGTTTCCATGTGCAGACCCCCTATTCCCTCCCTCCTGGCTTGTCTGTTCCATTGTAATGCCCCTGATCCGTCCCTCCTGCCCTTTATGGTCTGTTATGCTGCAGCTTTCTCTCCTGTCTTTCCATTATGGTCAGCTAGCTACCATTGCCTCTTTCCCATCTGTTATCTGTTGTCCATGTGCATGGTCCTGTCCCCTCTCTATTGCTTTCTATGGATTGTTGTGCTGCACTCCTGTCCCGCATGCGCTGTGTGGTGTATTGTGCTGCTGCAAACCCTGATGCCTGCCCTGTAGGGTCAGTTTGGTGCACCTTTCCATGTCCCTCCTGTTCTCTGTTATCTGAGTCCATGTCCCTACCCCAATTCCTCCTGCCTACCATGATTCAAAGTACCTTACTTGCGAACATTTTGAACTTGGTAAGAGGGAGATTTTGAAAACAAACTGGGGTATTGATTTTCCCCTTTGAGTTACATTGAAAAAGAGGATATTGTAGACAGGAGACAGATCAAATAAAGCCCATTTGAGCTTAAAAACATTGGACGTTTCCTGGATGAAACGGGTCTGTTGGCATGTATGGTTGTACTACCACTGCCTCTTCCTTCTGCCCACAATGGTCTATTATATTGCCACAGCCTCTCTTGCCAGTCCTGTATTGTTGGTTTGTTGCCCCTGCCCCCCTTTCCACTGCCCTCCATAGTCTGTTGTGCTGCCACTGCCCTTCCTGCCTGCCCAGTGTGGTCAAATTGTTGCCTCTGCACTCTCCTACCTGCCTTCAATTTTCAGAGTCCGTGCCCCTGGCCCCTGCCTCTCAACAGTATCCCGATGAACAACTAGATTGCTAACATTCTATATTTATTACAAAAGTGTGGAACGCCTGACGTCATCTTGATGTAATCAAAACTGTAATACCTAGAGTATTTCCTTTAGAAATTACATATATGAGAGGGTCTTATTTGCATCAAAATTATGGTTAGTGCTCTAAAAAACTAAAATGAGGACATATTTTCTGAGTTTTCAAATAGCGACAAAGAACTTTTAAATTATTTGTAATCTTTATGTTTTTTTATCCAGTTGACCACTTGATTAAATGTTGCACCTTGGCGAGAGGATGTGGTGTTACTTCCAGAGCTGCAGACTTTGCAACTGGGGAACCAGGTTGGAGTTTCTGCTTCAGCTCAACATTCTGTGATTGTGGTCAAATCACTTAATCTCCCCATGTCTACAAGCAAAATGAATTTGATCTTGTGTGATGTAACTAATGCTCATGTAAAGCATTCCAATACCTGACAAGTCTGCACTATATAAAACTGCAAATACACAAAAAATAAGTGTTTTGCACACTTCTGTCATTGGGCTACATGTGGGCTACATCTGGGTGATATTTGTGCTGCATTTAGGCTCTTTTGTGTCTGGTGGCCATCTTGGGAGATTTATTTGTTATGAAGTTTCCTAATTTCCTCATTTACTGCAGTCTCCTCCGTAGGAAATGCTTTCAGTTTTTTACTTTGATTCCATCAAGAAGGTATTCAGATATGTCACACATTTGCCATAAATTCTGAATGTTAGCACTCTAGTTGCTCATTAGATCACTGTAGTAAAGCTACTGCTCACCACGGAAGTCTGCTGCTGGTATTCAAAGTGCATGTTTCAGTCTGCATATCAGAATTTTTTAATGAAATAGAAGAGGATTTGAGAAGTCACTCAAAATGTGCCCTAATTTTTCTTTCTTCAGCTCTAATCATAATTTCTATGGCAAAATGAACCCCCTCATTGTGTTCCTTTTTAAATTAAATGTTTTAAGTGTTACCAGTTTTTTCCAATCAAGATGGCTTCAGGTGTGCCATACTTTGTCATAAGTAAGACAGTAAGCGCTCTAGTTGTTCGTTAGAACACTCTGGGACATTCTTTTATTGGGCTATACTTGGGCTACATCTGGGTGATATTTGGGCTACATTTGGGCTCTTTTGTCTCTGGTGGCCATCTTGGGAGATTTATTTGTTATGAAGCTTCCTAATTTCCTCATTTACTCCTCAGTAGGAAATACTTTCAGTTTTTTACTTGGTTCCATCAAGAAGGCATTCAGATGTGTCACACATTTGCCATAAATTCTGAATGTTAGCACTCTAGTTGCTCATTAGATCACTGTATTAAAGCTACTGCTCACCAGGGAAGTCTGCTGCCGGTATTCAAAGTGCATGTTTCAGTCTGCATGTCAGAATTTTTTTTTTACATAGAAGAGGATTTGAGGAGTCACTCAAAATGTGCCCTAATTTTTCTTTCTGCAGCACTAATCATACTTTCTATGGCAAAATGAACTCCCTCATTGTGTTCCTTTGTAAATTAAATGTTTTAAGAATTACCACTTTATTCCAACCAAGATGGCTTCAGGTGTGCCATACATTTGTCATAAGTAGGACTGTTAGCGCTCTAGTTGTTCTTTAGAACACTCTGGGAAGCTGCAGTAGAACACAAAGGAATCAACTGACAGTCTCTGCCCTTGTTGGATGTACATGTTTTACTGAGAATGTCAGACTTCATTCTCACATGACTGAGAAAGATAATGTGAATTTACAGAAAATATGCTCTCAGTTAGCTTATAGATCACCTTCCAAACCTCTGTGGGAAAAGCATGAGAAAATAGTTTTCTCTCAAACATGATTCATGATATCACAGCAAGAAGGCTTTTTCACATGGTAAAATCACCTTGCAACACACCACAAATCCTAAAATGAGTATGGTACCATCAACAAATGATTTATAATGTAACTAAAGTCTTAAAACCTTCTATTAACAGCAAAGCTTTTTAATGAGGTGCTATCATGTATATTGGTCCCAAGATGGCTGCCAACACTTCTTGGATGAAGTGCTGACAGCCAATCAGATCTCACGATGAGATGTGTGGTTAGGCTCCGCCCAGATATATATGTGATTTTACTTTTGATTTTCTCAGTAACTACTGAACGGATTTACACCATTTAAGCAAAAGGCACATGCCTGACCTGAGGACTACCTCTTTGCCAAATTTCAAGTAATTCTGTTCAGCCGTTCGGGCTGTACCTTGGACTAAAGGTCCTATGGGAAAATGCATGGGGAAAACGCGTTTTGGGACCCCCCTTTTTTCTCAGCCCCCGCTTGACGAATCATCCCGAGACTTTCAGGGTAGGAGCTGAGCGGAGCGCCCCATTAGTTTTGATAATTTCACGAAGATAAGTCACCCGGCGCCAAAGTTTTTCAAAATAGAATTTTTAGATTTCCTATGGGAACTCGGTCCTAACTATAACTATCTACTGGCGACCGCCAGTAGATAGTTATGTGATGTGAACTCATCAATAAAAAAGCCGAATGAAACAATCCCCCTGGGAGTGCAGTGTGGTTTTTGCTGAAATCGACTTGAACCGTATGCTGAATATATATATATATATATATATATATATATATATATATATATCTATATTACCAACAGTCCTGTGCTGCTGTATCCTCCAGCAAACAAATCAGGTACAGACCACGAAATATGCAAGATATTTCTCTTCATGCTTTATTTCTCCAAAATCAATGTCAACATGACGCGTTTCGGCTGTGTAACCACAGCCTTGATCACATGATATATATATTTATATATAGCTGTCTATATCTAAATATATGCATATATGTATGTATATATATATATATATAAGAATGGAGACAGAACATATATAGTAGCCAGACACTTTGAAAAGGTGCATGGGAAAGAGATCAAGGGCCTGACATTTTACGTGATAGTTGCGGTTGAACTGAATGTGAGAGGTGGAAACCGAGAGAAAAAACTAAGACGATTAGAGTCTCGCTATATAATAGAGTTAGACTCTAAGCAACCAGGAGGATTAAATATTGAGGAAGACTTGCACACACATTTGTAGATTAATCCTGTAATGGATGAACCGCCATTAAGTAAATAGGCAGTAATGAATTTTAATCATGAATATAAACATATATATATGTTTTTTAGCATACTCAGATAAGTATGTAAGGTTGCTAATCATGACATCCACCAGTAAACCAAGAAATGAATTTGCAACAAATCGAATATGTAAGCCCACTTGGGCATAAATGTCTTAGCGTTTTTCGTAAAAAGATTTTAATTCGAAAAAATAAGAATGGAAAGCTCACTTGAGCAGAACTGATGCAAAGTGAGGAATAAATGTATTTGCGCTAAATATGACAATATAGCACTAATGCTGAATGCGCTTATTCAATATGTTTTAATTTTATTTGTACAACATTGCAATTTATTGGTTTGTATAAATTATTCCTCACCAATTATGAAAAACGTTATGTAAAATGCGAAAGTTGCAGCATGAAATTGACTGGCTACTTGGTATGCAATGCCTGTGAAACTGAAAAACTACGAGTCTGTTTTTCACGTCTATCACGTTTGTAGTTTATCATGTGATTTGTTTTCAAGCACGTAAAACACTTTAAAACGGCCGCGCGTTTTAAATTTCGCTATCAGTGAACAAGGCTGCTTTGCAGTTGAAACGCGTTTGATAACGGCAGTTTAGAATAAAATCTTTGAACCGCACACGGCGACGTCTTTCCTGGATTGATGTATTAGGACCTGCTCTCGAGAGGTCCCTTGCCACGACGCAGCTCTCGTTATGGAGTGGCAAAGAAATACTCGGGAGAAACAAGAGGATATATATATATATATATATATATATATATATGTAAGGTATAAAGAATATATATTACCAACTGGTGGTTGGTTTATTGTTTTCCCAATAACTTTGGCGCTGGTTGACGAATCCTCGCGAAATTTTCAAAACATATGGCCTGCTCTGGTCAGCTCCTATCTGTAAATTTTCAGGGTGATTCGCCAAGCGGGGGCTGAGAAAAAAGGAGGGTCCCAAAACATGTTTTCTCCATGTAATTTCCCATAGGAAACTTTAGACACGGCTACAGCCCGAACTGCTGGTTCTGTAGTGCTTGGTTCAGAAGGCGCCCCTATTTTTAAATGGTGTAAATCCATTCAGTAGTTGCTGAGATAATCAAAAAATAGAGGTAAAAAATGCATTTCCCATAGGAAACTTTAGACATGGCTACAGCTGGAACTACTGAACGGAATTACCCCAAATTTGGTAAAAAGGTAGTGCTTGTATCAGAAAGAGACCTTTTTTTTAAATGGTGTAAATCCGTTCAGTAGTTGCTGAGAAATTGGAAAAATAAAAGTTTTGATATCTGGGCAGAGCCTAAGTTCCGAGCACGAGCTTCACTGTGATGGGCTGTCAACACCCCAAACCAGGAAGTGATGGAAGCCATCTTGTGCCTCGGTAACGGAGGCACAAGAAAACAGAGAAAGAAACACAAGAAACAAGAAAAGGGGACAGGGTAGAAACACCCTGACCTCCTAGGCCTGCTCAGGCCCACAGGGCCCCAAAAAGCATTTAAAAAAAAAAAAAAAAGAAATTGGCCGAATTCGCGCTGGGTGCGCGAATCCGGCCGAGAAAATTAGAAAAAATGAAGTGCGGGCTTCCGCACTTCGTTGTATTGAAGCCCCCGGGTGGGCCAGGTCCCGGGGGCAGTGGAAATAAATGTGGGGGGCCCCAATCCCCCCCACACTGCCCCGGGGACCGCCACCTCCCTGGGGCTTGATTAATGAGTTGCGGGGGGCACGCAGCCCCCCCAACAGCCCCGGGAACCGCCACCCCTGGGGCTTCTTTTTTAATCTGTGGGTGGCCTCTAAGGCCCCCCCAAGCCCTGGGGACTGCCACCCCCTGGGGCTTTCATTTCGGATATGATATTAGGAGATTTGTCATAAGAAGAAGCACTCCTTGACCTGTGAATACGTAGTGCTTTCACCTGATATTGTCAGGTTACATTAGATTAGGCCACACCCGCTTGCTTGTCCTGCATAATTATAGCACAAACTTAAACCAAGGGCATTATAGCGCTTCACACGGAAATCAGCTCCCCTTACACAACAGTTTTTAAGCACAGTGTAACGAAGCGATTTGCATGGAATCACAAGATGCTGCGCCTGAGCTGAGATTTTAACCTAGTTACCCAGTTCTAACATCCGCAGCCCTAGCTGCAATGGGTGTGATATTAGGAGATTTGTCATAAGAAGAAGCACTCCCTGAGCTGTGAATACGTAGTGCTTTCACCTGATATTGTCAGATTACATTAGATTAGGCCACACCCGCTTGCCTGTCCCGCATAATTATAGTGCAAACTTGAACCAAGGGTATTATAGCGCTTCACACGGAAATCAGCTCCCCTTACACAACAGTTTTTAAGTACAGTGTAATGAACTAAGTGCCACCACAGCATCACTCAGCACCACCACAGCGTCACTCAGCACCACCACAGCATCACTCAGCACCACCACAGCATCACTCAGGGCAACCACAGCATTACTCAGCGCAACCACAGCATCACTTAGCACCACCACAGCATCACTCAGGGCCACCACAGCATCATTCAGCGCCATAACAATATCACTCAGCACCACCACAGCATCACTCAGCACCACAACAGCATCACTCAGCACCACATCAGTATCACTCAGCATTGCTTTTGCACTAGTACACCACCACATCATTATCACTCAGCAAGACCTGAATATCATTCAGCATTGTCTCCGCACCAGTCACCACCACTACCACCTCAGCAACCCTCAGCACCACCTCAGCTTGCTCTCAGAATCTGGCATCTGTTGATTCTCCCCTAGCGTCTGGCCGCTGCTAGTGTTATAATACAGGTACTAGTTCCCAACCTTCACCCTCCGATTGTTTATGCCCCCTCAAAAAAAAAGCTTTAACAAACAACCATCGGAATAGGCAGAAACAAGTTGCCAGCATTGCAAGAACAAAAGAAAACTGAGGACATTTTTTATTGTAAATACTTTTTTTAATATGGTCGTTCAGTTGTACATAATGCCTTCTTGCTCATATATAAGGTAACAAAAATGCTTCTGAGACTTATTTATTCAAACTTTTCAGCAAGCAGCACAGCAGCCACACTTCTCTACAGCACAGCTTAAAGACATTGGCAAAGTCAATAGCTCTGGCTAAACACTTATGAGGCCCCAAAGGCGAGAGCTATTGGCTCTGCCAATGCTTGTTAATCTGTGGGGGCCTCTAAGGCCCCCCCAAGCCCCAGGGACCGCCAACCACGGGGCTTTCATTCATTATTTGCGGAGGCACACAGCCCCCCCGCAGCCCTGGGGACCACCACACCGGGGCATGTTTTTTTAATAAAAATATTAGCTGTCTGAGGGGCTCGAGTCCCCCCACATGCACCGGGGACCGCCACCTCTCCGGGGAACTAAAATGCTAATTTGGGGGTCTGTTACGGACCCCCGAGCCCCTAGGACCACCACCTCCACGGGGCTTTGCAATTGAAGGGAGGGGGGCCATGCGGCCCCCCCTCCTAGAGCCTGTGATGGCCCTGGGGACCGCCACCCCCCAGGGCCGGCTCCTGCAGTGTCCCGTGGTGCCCACCCCGGGACACTGCTGTTTGCAATGACTGGGTGGGAGCCGTGCGGCTTCCAACCTGTCATTGCAAACTGCTTTGCTTCATTGAAGCGAGAGCAGGGAAACCTGCTCTCGCTTCAATGAAGCAAAGCAGATTGCTTTTGCACATATGGAGCTGCATGTTAGCAGCTCCCCTTGTAGAAAAGCAATGCCGGCTCCTGCAGGAGGCGGGGAGCCGGTTGGGACCGTGGGGGCATTGGAGCTCCCCCCATTGTCCCCAAAGGAGAGGGCCGGCCCCGGGGGATGGGGTTGCCGGGGCTAGAAGTGCCCCGTGAAGAGGGCCACATGGCCCCCCTCCCCAGTAAAACAAAAACCAAAAAAATGAGGCAGAGCCCGAGCCCCAGGGATGGGGTCCCCGGGGCTAACAGATGCCTCAGGAGGGGGGCCACGCAGCCCCCCTCCTTTGAAAAAATATTTTAAAAAAACATATAGTGGCCATGCCCCGGGGATGGGGTCCCCCGGGGCGGAAATGGCTTCTGGAGGGGGGTCGCGCAGCCCCCTTTCCTTTAAAAAAAATGAAATTAATAGGCCTGGGCTAAATTTCCGTTCTGCTCGCGGAAATTGCGATAATTTCACATTTTCGCGTTCCGCGGAGAGCGCGAAAATGTCAAAATTTCCGCATTCCGCAACTTAGCGATAATTTGTTTCTTGCTCGCGCTGTAAAATAATACATTCTCACACGCACGCGATCGCCTTACCTGAATCCCCGCGTTCGCCGACAAGTTTTCCTGATCCGGTCACGTCTTTCTTCTCGCGATCATGCACCGCGAGAAGAGTGAAAACAAGATGGCCGCGCCCGCGAGCAACCGCATGGGTAAGTTGGCGAGCCGCGACCACGCGGAAAATACCGCGAACGGACGGGAAAAAAACGTCTGCATCTTCGCGATATTTCCACGTGTTTGCGGAGATTTTTAAAATTTTCGTGATAATTTGCGAAAGTCACTTTCGCAAATTCCGCCCACCCCTAGAAATAAACCAATTAGGGGTCAGGCCCTGGTGGATGGGGTCCCCAGGGCCCAAAAAAAAGGAAAGGAAGGGGGGCCACACAGCCCCCTTCCCAAAAAAATAAATTAAAAAAAAGCCGGCATCGCACCGGAGGCCCTGACCCCTGCCAGCAGCTGCATGCAAACGCGCCCTCTGGCACGTTTTTAGTTGGGGAATTAATTCCCCTAGAATCCTGAGTGTCCCTGGGGGTGAACTAGCCCACCAGGTACCTCCAGTTAGCGCCACAGGGCTGCGTTGCAGAGAGGTGGTCTGAGGCCATGCCTCTTTTTACACCTCTCTGCAATGCAGCTCTGTGGCACTTATTGGAGGTACCTGGTGGGCTAGTTGGACTCCAGAGACCCTCAGGATTGAAGGGGACTTAATCCCCCAACTTAAAATGTGCCACGGGGCGCATTTCCACAGTGGTGAAGAGAGTAGGCGGGGCCTGATGTGACATGTGTGCAAACAGGCCCTGTGGCTCATTGTAAGTTGGGGAATTAATTCCCCTTCAATCCTGAGGGCCCCCGGGGGCCAACTAGCTCACCAGGTACCTCCAGTAAGTGCCACAGGCCTCCCTTGCAGAGAGGTGGTCCAGGCCACACCCCTTTTTACACCTCTCGACAAAGCAGCTCTGTGGCGCTTACTGGAGGTATCTGGTGGGCTAGTTGGACCCCAGAGACCCTCAGGATTCACAGGAACTTAATCCCCCAACTTAAAATGTGCAACTGAGCGTGTTTGCATAGTGGTAAAGGCAGGGGGTGGGGCCTGAGGTGACATGCGTGCAAACAAGCCCTGTGGCACGTTTCAAGTTGGGGAATTAATTCTTCTTCAATCCTGAGGGCCCCTGGGGGCAAACTAGCCCACCAGGTACCTCCAGTAAGTGCCAAAGGCCTGCGTTGCAGACAGGTGGTCCAGGCCACGCCCCTTTTAACACCTCTCTGTATCGCAGCTCTGTGGCGCTACCTGGAGGTACCTGGTGGGCTAGTTGGACCCCAGGGACCCCTCAGGATTCAAGGGGACTTAATCCCCCAACTTAAAACGCGCCAGGGGGTGCGTTTGCAGAATGGTGGAGAAAGGGGGCATAGCATTTGTCTACCTCTCACCAATCCCACTGCGTGGGGCTTACTTGCGGTAAAAGGTAGGCTAGTTGGCCCCTAAAGGACCCCCGGCAGTGAAGGGGACTTAAATCCCCATCCAAGAGCGTGCCAGGTAGCGCGTTTGTAGAGTGGTGGGCGAAGTGGGCGTGGCGTTTTATGAGTACTTACCAGTTCAGCTGTGTGGGACTGACTTGAGGTAATAGTTTGGGAAGTTGGCCCTCAAGGATTTCCTTGGGGGTCAACTACCCCTCTTGTTACCTCCAGTAAGTCCCACACAGTGGAATTACTAAGACGTCTTCGGAGGCCATGGCCCCCTTTCTCTACCACTCTGCAAGCGTGCCTCGTGGCAGACTACGGGATGGGGGATGAAGTCCAATTTAGTCCTGAGGGAGATTGGGGGCCAAGAATCCCTCCTGGTACCTCCTGTAAGTCCTATGCAGCAGAATTCCTGAGCGTTGGTTGGACGCCCAACACCTTTTCTCCCCCACTCTGCAAACATGACTACTAGTTAAAGTAGCATATTTCTGTACCTCTGACTTTGAGGTAGTTTTAATCCCCCTGCCCTATAATGTACTAGGGCCTTACAGAGGAGGTCATGCTAATCACAGGGGTACCCCAACGCTTAGTGTTCCCTAGTGTATGTAGGTGTTTTCACTGTATTCTAAGTGTCTTTTAGCATAGCACTGGCTCTAGGCCTGGTTAGTCAGAGTCAGTTACCACCAGTACCCGTCTGAAAAAGTTGAGGGCACAGGACGATTTTGCAACAAGGCCTCTTTCTGCTCCTCTGTTGGTTCTTTCTGCACATGTTTTGCTTCTTCCTGCATTTTTCTTCGTCTTTGTGGACTTCTGTTGCTTCTTTCTACATTTCTTTTGCTTCTTTCTGTGCGTTTTTTCTTTCTTCACATGTCCTACCTCTGTAGGCATAGTTAGAAACTAGCATTTAAAAAAATCCTTGAAATTCACTTAAAAACCATAGGTTTCAGGCACGTTATAGTTAGAAATTAGCATTTAAAAAACCTTCGATATTCACTGAAAAAACCATAGGTTTCATGCACGTAATAGTTAGAAATTAGCATTTAAAAAACCTTAGAAATTCACAGAAAGAACCATAGGTTTTAGAGAAAGTTATAGTTAGTTGGACATTTCACTCGTACAAAACCAGAGAAATTTCCCCGTTATAGTTAGTTCAGCTAACTATAACTCGCGCCCCCGCAATGCACTGCTGATGACGTCACATATTACATCACTCATGACATGGTCAGTGACATAACTGATGACATCTCAAATGACATCACTGATGACATCACTGATGACATCATCCAGTGACTGTGTGTTTCTGTAAAGTTTAAATATGTTTAATTCATATAGGGAAAGGCGTATTGAAGAATGAGTGGGTGTATAAGTGTCTGATTGGATGATTTAGTAGGTGTTTGACTGACTCTCTAAGTGAGTGATTAAACTTATCTTACTGAATATATATATATATAGATTATCTACTGGCGGTCGTCAGGAGGTAGTTATAGTTAGGACATCTTTTCTATTCAAATACCGTTTTTTCTTTTGCCAATATCTTTGGCGCCATTTGACGAATCTTCGCAAAATTTACCAAACTAGTGCGGACCTCCGGTCAGCTCTTGTCTTAAAAGTTTCGGGGTGATTCATGAAGTGGGGGCCGAGAAAAAAGGGGGTCCCAAAACGCGTTTTTCCAATGTTAATTTCCATAGGAAACTTTAGACAAAGCTACAGCCCGAACTGCTGAACGGAATTACACCAAATTTGGCTAAAAGGTAGCCCATGGTTCAGAAAGCGCCCTTTTTTTTTAAATGGTGTAAATCCGTTCAGTAGTTCCTGAGAAGTTAGAAACAGAAAAATATTGATATCTGAGCACCGAGGAGGAGTCGCGACTCTTCCCAGGCACGAGCTTCACTCTGATTGGCTGCCAACACTCCAAACCAGGAAGTGTTGGCAGCCATCTTGTGACTCGGTAGAACCGAATCACAAGAACACAGTGAAAAAGAGGTTAAAATCAAGAAAAGGGGGCAGGGTAGAAACACCCTGACCCTCTAGGCCTAATCAGGGGGTCCCACAAGGACCCCCAGGGCCCAAAAAGCATTAAAAAAACAAATTGGCAGAATTTGCGCTGGGGTCGCGATTCCTGCCAAGAAAATAAAACAAAAATGAAGCGCGGACTCCCTCGCTTCATTTTAATGAGGGTTCCGGGGGCAATGCCAGAATCAAATAGTCATGGCCCGTGGGGGCCCCCACAGCCCCAGGGATCACCACCTCCCCGGGGCTATTCAAATTATGTGCGGGGGCACGCGGCCACCCCGCAGCCCCAGGGACCGTCACCTCCCTGGGGCTTTGGTAATAAATGTGGGGGGGGGTACCAACTCCCCCCACGCTGCCCTGGGGACCACCACCTCCCCGGGATTTCAAATTTAAAAGGTGGGGGAGGCCTTTCTGGGCCCACCAAGCCCTGTGGACCGCCACCTCCCGGGGCTTATAATAACTTTAAGGGGGGCCTTGCAGGCCCCCCTAGCCCCAGGGACCACCACCTCCCCGGGTCTTCAATGTAAATTAGGGGGGCCTCACGGGCCCCCAAGTCCAAGGGACCACCACCTCCCCGGGGCTATGCACATTGAGGGGGGGGCCACGCGGTCCCCCTCTAGGAGCCCTCGATGGCCCTGGGGACCACCACCCCCAGGGCCGTCTCCTGCAATTTCCCTTGGTGCCCACCCCTGGGACATTGCTGTTTGCTATGGAAGGGTGGGAGGATCATTCCCGCCCTGTCATAGCAAACTCCACTTTGGTTTTTGGAAGTGAGAGCAGGAAACCGCTCTCGCTGCCAAAAACCAAAGCAGAATTGCTTTTGCACAAGGGGAGCTGCATGTCAGCAGCTCCCCTTGTGCAAAAGCAATACTGGCTCCCACAGGAGGCGGGGAGCCGGTGGGACGGTGGGGGCATTGGGGCTACCCTCCCCAACGAGAGGCCATGCCCCGGGAGTTGGGGTCCCTGGGGCCAAAAATGGCCTGGGAGAGGGGCCACTCGGCCCTTCTGCCTTTAAAAAAATAAACCATTTGGGCATGCCCCGGGGGATAGGGTCCCCAGAGCAAAAATGGCCCAGGAGGGGAGCCACGTGGCCCCCCTCCCTTAATTTTTTTTTTTAAGAATTGGGCATGCCTCACGGGATGGGGTCCCCGGAGCAGTAAGTGGCACAGGGAAGAGGGCCACATGGCCCCCTTCACCTCAAAAGTAAATATTTAAAGAATTGTGCATGCCCCGGGGGTTGGGGTCACCGGGGCGAATGTAAATTAATGGAAGTGGACTTTATTTCAACAAAGTTTGGAGTCGCGACCTCCTAGTTTAAACGCGATGGGTGCGCAGCTCTCAGTGCGGCCCACAGTGTGAACATGATGGGTGCGCGGTTCCTAGAGTCACGATGTGTGCGCGACTTCGAGCAAAAATAATTAGGATTTTTTTCTAAAGCTAGGTTATATGTTGGGTTATTGGGTGGCTCTAAAAAGAGCCCTTGTTTTCATTGGGAGATTGTTGTAGCTACATGTAAGTGCGGATGCAGAGCTTCAGGTTGTTGAGAAACACTCTGTTGCCTTGATCAGTGAAGTGTACTTCATCACTTCTGTAGATGCCATCCATATGGAAACGTAGATTGTTGTTATAGATGGAGCCCCTCCTATGGTCTCTGAGGTAAGCAGAAACAGCTTTATTGCGTTTTTTCTACCTTTCTCAAACTGTGGACAGATTTGATTGGACCCCTTCTATTTCTGTCTTTGGCATATGTTAGAGTATACAAAGACAGTTTGGGGGAAAAGCAACATCAATTCTGCAAAGGTGTCCTTCATTAGCATTTCCAGACCTACCCCAGTCAATGTGCCTAGGTCATTGCCACCACACAATCATGAGGTCAGGGGGTTAGAGATGCAAATTTTTTTAACCAAAGGCATCAGTTGGTGCCACTTTAATCCCCTCTGTCCAATCCATTTAATATCCACATTTTGCAAAGCTAGGTCTTTGTCAATACCTCTGCATTCAGCATACCTTTTGCACCAGAAAACATAGCTGTGCCCAACAATCCACACTGTAAGCATCTTGAAGGGATGTCTGTAAGTAATGAAGAGATGTCTGTAGCTGAGGCAGTCAGTTGGTAGAATGAGAGGTATGTAAAATGGTGGCCAAGATGCAATTTACAAAAATCAGAGAATTGATTGGCTGTTTTTTTAAAGGTACTATTGAAAGGATAAGATCATATTTTACCAAGTCAACCACACCTGCTGTTTGCATTTGCAACATTGTGTGGTGAACTTGAAAATATGGTGAACTTGTTACCTGTGAGTTCAGTTGAATGTTTCATGAACTGTTAATATGGAAACTGGCATGAAGCAGAATGGGGGAAGATTTGAGATATAACTGTGCTCTTAAAATGTGAAATTGTAATTTATATATAAGTAATATTTTTTCCCAATGATATTTCCCAAGTGAGTACTATCTTTTGAAGTGGTGTTTAATTAAAAAATAGTGTTGAATTAATTTGTTATATCTTTTTGAACTCCTGTATGAATTTGCGACTCCAGCGTGGTGGTGCACGACGGGGTCGCGACTTAAAAAAAACCTGTAGAAACAGTTTGGGCACCTTTAGAAGTCAGTTGCTAAGGGTTATTCTGTGTTACCAATAGAAATGTATTTTACAATTTGAAAAAATCTAGGAAGCAATGTGATTTGTTAGTTATATGTATTTGTGTGGAGAAACTTTGCCATTACTGGTTTTACCTTGCTGAGTCTGGTGCATTATATTGATTGTGTGTAAAAGAAAATCCTGTCAGAGTTTGTGAGATTTTAAATTCAACACATTTATTTGCAAGGTGAGTTATAAATTTGTGAGCTTTATTTTAAACTTTTAACATTATTCAAAAACTGTGTTGTTTGAGATATATTATTAGATGTAGAGATGTATATTGTAGTTTGTTTTATTGTACTTAAATGTTGTTTAAAAAAGAGTCTGTAGAGTAATATGTGTGTTTTTTAAGATGGATTACTGATGTTCATATAAGTTGTTATTAATTAGGCTTGTTTTTTTAGTCTGTACAAAGGTATAGTTGAATGATGCCGCATAATTTTAGATAGTTGGTTGAAGATGCAGCACAAATGTGTGGTTTGAAAGATGTTCATATAAGGTGTAATTAATTAGGCTTCTTTTTCGTTGTCTCTACAAAGGTATAGTTGAATGATGCCGCATAATTTTAGATAGTTTGGTAAAGATGCAGCACAGCTGTGCAGTTTGAAAGATGTTCATATAAGGTGTTATTAATGATGGTTCCTTTTTCTAGTTTATACAAGTGTAAAGTTAAATGATGCCACATATTTTTAGATAGAATGGTGAAGATGTATCACAGTATAGTTCAATGATGCCGCATGATTTTAGCTAGTTTGGTAAAGATGCAGTACAACTGTGTAGTTTGAAAGATGTTCATATAAGGTGTTATTAATTAGGTTTCTTTTTTCAAGTTTGTACAAAGGTAAAGTTAAATGCTGCCACATATTTTTAGATAGAATGATGAAGATGCATCACAAAAGTGTGCTTTCTAGGATGGTCATATAAGGTATTATTAATTAGTTTTATTTTCAATTCTGGAATAAGGTATAGTTAAAATGATGCCACATACTTTTAGAGAAAAAGATGAAGATGCAGTACAAAACAATGGTTTAAACAATGCAGAAATAAGGTGCTGTTAATTAGGTTTCTTTTTTCTAGTCTGATCAAAGGTATAGCTGAATGATGGATCATAATTTTAGATAGAAAGGTGAAAATGCACAATAAAAGTGCGGTTTAAAAATGCTCATAAAAGGTGTTGTTAATTAGCCTTCTTTTTTAAGTCTGTTAAAAGGTATTGTTTAATGGTGTTGCATATTTTTAGATAGAATGGTGAAGATGTAGCTGAAAAGTAAACCACCACATATTACCCTTGCAGGCATGTTGCACTTAGGTGCTCAACTAGGTAATACGTAATGACTCATCTATGTCTTCAGATTGTATTTATACAGTTATCTTTATGCTTAGTGAACTATAAAGAGACTGCCTGACCGATTACAGGAGTGCAAAGGTAGTGACTGGGTGATTATAAAACGACATCAGTAATGATTGACTGATTCCATATTCTTCAATCACCCAGTTAGTATCTAAGCACTCATGAAATCACTTTGCTACTACCCAAGCACTCATGAAATCACCCAGGCACTACTCATGCACTCTCCCAATCACCCAAACAATACCCATGTACTAATGCAACAACCCAAACATTACCCATGCACTGATGCAATTACACATGCAGTACCCATGCAATTGTCCAGTCACCCAGTTAGTATCCAAGCACTCATGAAATCACTCCGCCACTACCCACGTACTTATGAAATCACCCAGGCACTACCCATGCCCTCTCACAGTCACCCAAGCACTACCCATGTACTCATGCAATAACCCAAGCATTACCCATGCACTTATGCAATCACGCATGCAGTACCCATGCAATTCTCCAATCACCCAGTTAATATCCAAGCACTCATGAAATCACTCCGCTACTATACAAGCACTTATGAAATCACCCAGGCACTACCCTTGCACTCTGCCAATCACCCAAGCACTACCTTTGCATCATAGAATCACCCATGCCCTTCTCTTGCATTTGTCTATTTACCTAGGCAGTATGCAATTACTCATCGATCCCTTCAGGTGCTATTTATACACTTATGCATGCAGTCAAAGTGTATGTATGCACTCAGGCAATTAGCTAGCCACTATCTATCGTCTCCTAAATAAATGCAGTGACTAACCTTGCTCTCATACAATCACCCAAGCACTACCTACGGAGTTTTGGAATCACTCAGGCAGATGTAGTACATGTCTCCGTTTCTAAGGTTTCCTATGTTTCAGAAATATTGAATATATATTTATTTTAGCTATCATGATGATTTGGGAAGGTAGAGCCATATGTATGCGGGATTTTAAAAATATGATGACACTTATATATGAGTCATGTAATAGTGTGTGGCTTTATATTTGGCTAGGCCCAACTGTCATGCACTTATAAAAACACCCACTTACTCACCATGCAGTCTTACAATGATGCAGGGACATCATATACAGTGCTCTAATCACTCAGCCATTGCTCTTGTACAGATGCAATGATTTAGGCACTATCTCTGTACTTATCCAATCCCTAAGGTATAACTCATGCAGTTACATAATCAACTATGTACTACTGTTGCACTCCTTCAATCACAGAGGCAGTATTTTTCTACTCTTGTAATCACTCAACCAGTAGCTATGCTGTTATGAAATCATCCAGTCACTACTTTTGGGGTCTTTTAGTTACTCAGGCTCTACCTCAGTAGTCCTGCAATTATCCAAGAAGTACCCATGCACTTACAAAATCACCCAGTCACTTGCTATGTAGTCATGTAAATCCCCAGGCATTATCCCTGCACTTATGCAATCGCCGAGGTGTTACCCATGTACTCCTTTAATCCCTTTCTTCTCTTTCAATCACATATGCACTCTACTTCTGCTTATGGAATCAGTCAATCATTACTCATGTATTTTTAAAATCACCCAGTCACTACCTTTGCACTCCTGTAATCAGTCAGGCACCATCTTAATAGTTCACAAAGCATCCAGGCGGTACTCACGAACTTATAAAATCATCCACTCACTTGTTATGTACTTCAGTAATCCTCCAGAAATTAGCCTTGCAAGCATGTGATTATCCAGGGTCTAGTAATTTACTTTCCCTACAGTCATGGAATCATGCAGGCTGTACCTATGCAGTCATGTCACAACCTATACGCTACCCTTGCAGTCGTAGAATCGCCCATGCCCTTCTCTTGCATTCGTCTATTTACCTAGGCAGTTCTCAATGACTCATTGATCCCTTCAGGTGCTATTTATACACTTAGGGCCCGATTCACAGAACTAACTTAAGATAAAATCCTAAACTTACTACCATTTACTCATTTTGGTATTCACAGAAGGCACTTACTCATTTTGGTATTCACAGACGGCACTTACTCATTGATGAGTAAGTGCCGTCTGTGAATACCAAAATGAGTAAGTGCCTTCTGTGAATACCACAATGGTAGTAAGTTTAGGATTTTGTCTTAAGTTAGTTCTGTGAATCAGGCCCTTAAGCATGCAGTCAGTGTGTAAGTATGCACTGACGCAATTAGCTAGCCACTATCTATCTTCTCCTACAAAAATCCAGTGACTACCTTTGGTCTTAATTACCCAAGCACTACCTACGGAGTTTTGGAATCACTCAGGCAGATGTAGTACATGTCTCAGTCTCCCTGGTTTTCCTATATTTCAGTAATATTGAATATATATTTCTGTTACATATCATGATGATGTGGGAAGGTAGACACATATGTATGTGTGGTTTTAACAATATCGGGACACTTATAGATGAGTCATGTAATAGTGTGCGGCTTTATATTTGGCTAGGCCCAACTGTCATGCACTTCTAAAAACACCCATGTACTCCCCATGCAGTCTTACAATGATGCAGGAATAACATATGCAGTGCTCTAATTACTCAGCCATTGCTGTTGCACAGATGCAATCATTTAGGCACTATCTATGCACTTATGCAATCACTAAGGTATAACGCATGCAATTATATAATCACCGAGGCACAACTGTTGCTTTGTCTGTTTGTGCACCCTTGGTGTGTCTTTCCCAACCTCTGTTGATTCTTTCTGCAGTTCTGTTCCTGTTTCTGTACCCCATCTCCCTCATTGTGTAGCCCTCTTGCCTTGTTCTGCACATCTCCTACCTCTTTATGCACTCTTGTTTTCTCTTTTTACAGTTTTGTTGCTTCTTTTTGCATTTCTTTTGCTTCGTTCTGAACTTCACTTGCCTTTTTATGCAGCCATCTTCCCTCTTTATAAACCTATGCTCGTTCTTTCTGCACTGCTTTGTGTTCTTCCTGTACCTTTGTTATGAATTTCTCCATCCCTCTTCCCTTTTTCTGCACCCTTGTTCTCTCTTTCTGCACCTCTGTTGTTTCATTCTGCCGATCTGCTCCCTCTTTCTGTAACTTTTTTGCTTATTTCTGTAACTTTCCTAACTCTTTTTGCGGTTCTCTTGACTCTTTACCTCAATTGCCTCTTTTTGCAGCTCTGTTGCTTCTTTTGCACTACTGTTACTTCTTTCTCCATTTCTGTTGCACATTTCTGCACCCGTCTCATGCAATTATAAAAACACCAAAGGAGTTGTTGTGCAGTCTTACAATGATGCAGGCACTAGATATTTAGTACTGAAATCATTCAGACATTACTGCTGCATTTCTTTTTGCACACCTCTCTTCCCTTATTTTACAGCTCATGTCTAATTGTGAATATATTCCGAAAACCATATATGCACTTGTTCGTAGCTTTTAAATAGAAGGTGTCTCTTTAGTAATAGATTAGTATATTTAGATATAATTATTTTAATAATATTACATTCATTTTAAATATTATTTTTTTCAGATATTCTTCATTATTATTAAGAAAGACTTACCATGAGAAAACAAGAAAAGAAACAATACTATTTAAAGAAAAAAAGGCAACAGCAGGTTTTAGATGAACTATAACATGTGGCAAAAAAGAAAAAGTCTTGCGGTAAGAGCACAAAATAATTTATTAAAAGACTTTCAAGTACTAGAAAGGGTTTTGACAATGTAAGAAAATAAAAAGAATAGCTCTAGAACAAAGAAGAATGAAGTGAAAAAAGGACAAATTAATGGCAAATCACGTTCTGATAAAACAATCTAAGCTGAAAGAAGGGTAAATCAATTTTCTGATATAATGAAACATATGTATAAAATTAGAGTGCTACAAAATGTATTGAAACATGGCAAGAAATATAAAAGAATATCTGCATTTTATAAAAAGAAAAAACAGATTGAAACTATAGTCGAAAAGGCTTTTGAAATAAAAAGAAAATTGTTCATTTTAGTTTTAAGCAGAATGCGAACATTAGAGAAACCAATGCAATCTATGAAGGACAAAAGTGAAAAGAAGAGACTAATTAACAGAACTAACTTTTATAAAAAAAATTTGGGTGAATGGAAGCACAATTCAAGTTCAGAGCCTTTTTTTAATGAAGAGAACTATTTTCAAAACAACAATGCATTAGTTCACGCAGTTGATACCAGGGTCGTGCTTATGTAGTGAAGAACGGTTGTGCAATTCCAAAAAAAAAGATGGTTCCTAGAAATGTCAAAGAAGTGATAGCTGATGAAGTTTTAGGGAGACGTTCCAAAGCCCCAGTGTATACTTGGGATTGTAGTAGTATCTGTAGTATACAACAGGAGTCTATTGATATTTTACGAAATTTCTTACGAGAGTATAGTAAAAAAATGTATTAAACAAAAGATTAAGATGTTGCAAGGACTAGATCCTTGTAAAGAGAGGAAAAATACTGGTTTGCAAAGTCATTCTCTGGCTTGTCTTTCTAGAAAAGTGTGTCAAGGTGTTTTTCGTCATTCAAGAATGTTAGCAGTACATCATTCTGCAATGCAGAAGTTAGTAAGAAGATTGTACTATGTAAAAAGTCCTGCAATAATTTTAAGTGACTTAAACACTGCTCTTTTGCATGGGTCAGTATCGGATGTAAAAAAAGTTTGTGATGATATAGAGTTTTGTTTCTTTGGTCCCGAACAGGAGTGTAGAGAAAGTGCGCGTTTGATAAGTGTAGGTGTTGAAGAAGAGGTGAAAGATAGTAGTACTGACAAGTTCAAAGAAGGAATTATGAAGTTTAAGGTAATTTGTTGTGAAAGACCAAACTATGTTTGTATTTGTTGTCGATGTACTATAGAAATCAAACTAGGAATGTTGATCTGTATTTATAAATTAAAAAAGAAAACAATGATAAGTGGAAGGAATTTGGAGCTTATTTGTTGGTGGAAGATTGCTTTGAGTTGGGTAGTGATCAACTTATTTGTAAATATTGTTATACAAATTAGAGGAGAACAAAATGCCAGCTAGAGCTGCATATAATAACCTAGAGTTGGTAGGTATTCCTCCAGAACTGGTAGATTTAAATACGCATGAGTCCATTCTGATTCAATCTGTGAGCCCGTTTCAGGCTATTGATTGTTGGACTTGAGCCGGGATGTTGTCAAAACTGCTTTTACACTGGTTTTAACTTTGTCACTCGGACAGATACCATTAAAGCACTTTTTCTGTACTAGTAGATGATTTTAACTATTTCACTTTTCACTTTTTATTTGCACTGCTTCCATCACCACCACTAAAATATAAGATAGCTACATTAAAGAACTAGGGCAGACACCACATCTTATATGGATAGAGATGTCTTGTTTGCCCATTCAGCCTGTAGCCCTGATTCATTGGAGGGCACAGCAAGGGCTATCCAATCCCAAATGATGTGGGCTGCTACCTCAGTGGCTGATGGGATTTATTATTAATGAGAAAGTGCTCCATTTGCTTTACCTTGTTTTTTGACCCTAGGTTACTTCGTTGTTGGTATAGTATATTGTTCGTATGGAGCCTAAAACAGGTAAGTTGCCTCCCACAGATTTACAAAGATGATTAAAAGGAAGAGTTGTGTATTTACCTTTACATTTAAATAAAAATATCGAAACTATTGGTGTAGAGAAAGATGAAACTGAACCTGTAGTTATTCTAGTTAATGGTGTTCTTACGAAGAGTCGGAAAATATGGCAAGAATTAGTAGATGTCACCAAAGTGCAAAAGACTACTTTATATCTCATAAAAAAACATTCTTTATTACAAAAATGTGTAAGAAGAAGAAATAGTTTTAGGAGATGATAACGAAAATTCAAGTGGCCAAGTTGAAAAAGTGGACATCTCCAAAAGTGAAGAAATGTATGAATATTATAGTGTACATCCTTTACATTCAAAAGAAGTGATTGGAAATACTATTGAATTATTCCAAATGAAGAGAGTGAAGGGAACTCCCATGAGTGTTTGGGAGAGAAGTTTGGAAACTCGTTGTTTTCCACAGCTCTTCCCCACTGGAAAAGGTGGACGATATGACGAACGACCAGTACAGATTCCAACGTCAGAATATCGTACAACAATATTGTACTCAGAAGATCGAAGATTTTGACAATGTATTCCATATATATTTCATCTTTTGTTTGAAAGTGACTTGTCTGGACTTTTATATGCAGTGAACCACATATTAAAAACAGGAGTTCATCCTCAACATGTTTCTGCAAAGGAATTCATGGACAAAGTACAACAGAGAGATGCTCATTTAGAATCTCAATTGATTAATTTGATGGTATCATCGTCATGGAGGACTTAAATGTATGTTAAGGAACTTAGGAACACCTACATGGTTTGTTACGCTAAGCTGTGCTGAATATGCATGGGATGATTTACTTGAATTTCTTCGAGAAGCATATTCAAATATTAAAAACATTCAATGCTGGAGAACTGTGTTCCTTGGATCCTGTAAATGTGTGCAGATATTTTAATCATGGGCTTCAAGCTATGATGTCTTTTATCTGCAATAAAAACAACCCACCTCTTGGAGAAGTTATTGATTTATTTTGGAGAAAGGAGTACCAAGCTAGAGGTGCTCCTCATATACATATGCTTTTATGGATCAAGGATGCACCTAAATTTGGAACTGATACTGATGAAACTGTTTTAACTTTCATTGAAGACTATGTTACATATGGTATTCCAAAAACAGGAGAAGAAAATACCTTAAGACAACAAGTTTTACAGTTTCAAACTCATCGATGTGGCAAATACTGTTGACGGAAAAACAAGTCAAAGGAAAAGTTTTATACAAAATTTCGTTTTGGATTTTCACATCCAGTAATTTCCAGAGGAAGAGTCAGCAGTTTCTTGTCAGTAGTGAGGCATACTATAACTCGAAAATCTCCCAAAAACTCTTATAATTTAAAAAGAAGTGAACATTCAAAGTATATTAATGTTTACAATCCAGTGATTTTGTCGATGCGGAATGCAAATATGGGTGTCCAGTATGTTGCAGATAATTCCATTGCTGTTGCTTGCTATGTTACGTCATGCATAACAAAATCTGAAAAGACGAAGTTGAAAGAAATGTGGAAAGAAATTTCACAAGAGAAGACTCTCAGTGTACAGCTTTAGTTTGAAGATGCTGTCCCATCAAGAGATTGGATCCTACGAATATTTGTATCGGTTGACCTCTGCAAGTTTATATTCAAAGTCAAGAGGAATCATTTGGGTTAGTCTAGGGCTTGCTGCAACACAAAATCGAGTATTGAAATCTGTACAAGAAATTTAATATTCAGCATTAAATGAACCAGAAAGAACAGATATTGTTAAAACAAACATGTTGGATACGTACTTTCCTAAAAGAAGTCCCTATCTTGAAAACATATGTCTCTATGAAGTACTGCAATATTACAGCATTAAGAGAAATATTATAGAAAATATAAATGAAGAGAAATATGCAGTGATTGGTTCTGATGGATGTTTGGTGAGACATACTAAAGGAAATCTCATTAATCACAGGAAACTGAGTTGCGATACTCCAGATAAAAGGGAATATTTCTATTTAGAACTTCTGCAACTCTTCAAGCCTTAGCGTACTGAAATGGAATTAATTGGAGTTGTTTAGTGCTATGGAGATTCTTTTAATGCATCTAAAGATAGCATTCAATGCACAGTTTTTCCAAATTATCTATAAATGTTGAATGAAGAAATTGAACAAGAAGCTACTATTGCATCTGAGATTGCTAGAGACAGTTCTCAAGATAGTCAAAGTTCTGTTCCACTGAGTCAAGATCCACTAGGAGAACCAATTCTTGGAAATGAAGCAGCAATAGCCATGAGTGAAGTAGAAACAGCAATGCATCAAGCTCAACAGGATATTATGGAGTTGGGAATATTGGAAGAACAACTAAATATTGAGCAGAAAGAAATATATCAAAAAGTTACACAACAGATAGACCATGTTTTTTTACTTCATGAAAATAAAGAATGCAACTGCACATCATTTAAACCTATTCGAATGTACAACCAACAAATAATTAAATTGGAAGCCATTGATAAAATAGAACACAAAGGAATTACTATTATTTTGTCAGAAAAATTCAAATCAATATGGGATTCTTTGGAAAAATCTATATCTAAGACTGCTGGTTTAGAAAATAATTTATATGTATGTGAAAACTGTCGGGTAATTTTACGGCATAATTTGGATGTGGAAAAAGGTTTAGTAAATGGAGCAATCTGAAAAGTTGTTGATTTTGTTAATTATCCAAATAGAGATGGAATTGAATTTTTGAAGATTGAATTTGATTAGAATGAAGAGGTAAAATAGATTGGACGTTGTGCTGTTGGTTTTTTGCTTGTTAAAGACTTGTATGTTTGTAGAAAACAGTTTCCTCTTTCTTTAGCATATGCGGTGATCATTCATAAATCTCAAGGTTTAAGTGTAGACAGTGCTTTGGTAAACATTGGAACTACCATGTTTAACCCCTTGAGTGCCCCGCCCTTTCCACGCCCTGTGCCGGGCGTTTCATTAGCGGGCGGGGCTCATGACGAGATAGTCTCGTCATGGGCACAGCGCAACCGCGGCCCATGACGAGACCATCTCGTCATGGGCACTCAAGGGGTTAAAGAGGGCATGGCATATGTTGCATTGTCCCGAGTCAGAACTTTATCTGGATTGCATTTGATTGATTTTGATGAGAGAAAGATTAGTGCAGATGCAAATTGTGTAAGAGTATAATCTGTTAAAAAGACTGTATGCTCCCAACTTAGGTGAATATCCTGTATATGAAAAATGTGTTGTATGTCGAAAACAAACATATGAGAAACTCTGTAGTGAGGTTGAAAATAAGAAAAAATCAAGAGACTGTTGAGGTTCCAAACAAAAAGAAAATGGACACTGTTGATGATATTGTAGGATATCAGTTAGAAAATAGTTCAGGTTATCAACTGCTATGCTAATGCAGTTGTGAACGTCATATTTTTTCTAGAAAGTCTTCAACAACAAATTATGGAGAATCGAGAAAAATAGTTTTCTTTTTTCTATGCATTATATTTTTGACAACTGATAAAACTAAAATCCAAAGTGCTTCTGGCATTCGGCATCTTCTGGATAAATGTTCTGGTTCTTCACAAATTTACACTTAATGTACAGCAAGATTCTCAAGAATTTCTTATGTTATGCTTACGGTATTGGAAGATGAAGGAATACAAATTGAAAATCTGTTTGGACTTCGTTATAGATGGGATCATAAATGTGAAGATTGTTCATTTTCTTCTACCACTGAAATAGACACTGAACGATTAATTTATTTGACAATACCAGAGTGCAAAACAGTGTCTTTTAACAAATTAGTAAAATAAGCTAATCAAAATATGGAATGTACTCACTGCAAATCTGAAATGTGATCAACATTATTTATAGAAATATTTGGACAATATGTCATTTTAATGCTACAACATTGTAGAACAGATGGAAGAAAATTGAAAACTAAAATAATTTTTTTTGTGGCAAGTTAACTGTTAATTTCAGGAAGAACTTTCAAAGCAGTGGCAATTATTTTCCACGATGGACCTTCTACAACATCTGGACACTATACTGTGTATTTAAAGTAGGGGTGGGCAGAATTTGCAAAATTGCCTTTCGCAAAATTTCGCGAAACGGCAAAAAATCTCAGCGAACATGTGAAATTTCGCGTGGTCGCGGAGATTTTGGGCTGATTAATGCATCACTGAATTTGAGCTTCAACTTGGACACCTGCTTTATTTATATCTGTAAGTGCTTCCTGTTGAGGTTTCATTTTTGTGACAGGAGCATCGTGCCAGAATGAATCCTTCCCTGCATGTTTATCCAAGAAGATGCCACCGTTTTGTGCAATACCTCTACTCAACTGGAGTACTTTCTACTGGCTAATCAGTAAGTGCTACCTCGTTGGGTAAATGCATAATCCGTTTCCTACACTACAGCTGCGTAAAGGGCCAGAAGACTTGTCTCCAGTGACCATGTGTACCTGTAACTTTGCCACCGCGCCGATGGGCGCCGGGGTTCCTTGAGTGAGCTGTCCATCATAGTGGGGAAAGGGCGGGAAGACGTTGCACACCGCTAGTGTGTGTGGGGTCAAACGGGTGGGGCTTCTAGGCCAGTTCACATGCCTCTTGTTTATAAAGGATCAGAGCAGGTTCTCTGAGGCAGACAAGGAAAAGGAGCTGCCTTGTCACAGGAAGTACACGAGGATTTCGCTCGAGTAAATCAAGGATGCAAAGACCACCGGCAAGGATTACAGCTAACATTTCAGGGTGGAAATGGGGAGAACTGACATCTGCTTAACCACGCTCACGAATTCTACACGAGGATTGCACTCAAGAAAATGAAGGATGTAAACACCACTGGCAAGTATTACAGCTAATATTTCAGGGTGGAAATAGGGAGAACTGACATCTGCTTAACCACGCTCACGAGTTCTACACGAGGATTGCACTCGAGAAAATGAAGGATGCAAACACCACCGGCAAGTATTACAGCTAACATTTCAGGGTGGAAATGGGGAGAACTGACATCTGCTTAACCACGCTCACGAATTCTACACGAGGATTGCTCTCGAGAAAATGAAGGATGCAAACACCACCGTCAAGGATTACAGCTAACATTTCAGTGGAAATGGGGAGAACTGACATCTGCTTAGTCACCACCACGCTCACGAATGGCAGAATAATGCGTTCCAGAATTTGAGCTTCAACTCGGGCACCTGCTTTATTTATATTTGTAAGTGCTTCCTGTTGAGGTTTAGTGACAGGAGCATCGTGCCAGAATGAATCCTGCCCTGCATATTTCTGTTCCGCCGCGGATCGCGGAAGTTTCAACATTTTCGCATTCTGCGCGGAACGCGAAAATGCCGAAATTTCGCAAGTTTCGCGAGCGGAACGGAATTTGTCGCCCACCCTTAGCATATAGTATGAAAGTAAGATAAAAACTCAAAGACACTTCAAGAACCCACAATAACTACCTTTCTGCATAAGAAAGATGCTGTTCTTTTGAATTTGAAGTGTTAAGTATTTAGGCACTATTAATATGCAATGCTTTTCTCATTCAGTGCGTTTGATTGTTTTGAAAGTGCAAAATAAAAAAAGTGTACTAGAGAAAATAATAGACAAATTATGTCAAGCGTGCCTGGGGTCATAAAATTATTTGAAGAAAGTATGAGTTATCATGCTAAGAATGTGAAATATTGGAAGAAATGAATTGGTATCAAGCTTGTTTCACTGGATGAACTGCAACTTTTAAAAAGATAAATCATATTGACCAGAATGCATTGGAACGCCTTCTGATTCATTGTTGACTTGAAAGACACACCTGAATGCAATTAGTGAGTGCCAGTCCTGTTTTGAGTACTGCAAAATGGAGGTTTCTGCTTTTTGCATAAAATAGTTCCTGGGTCCAATGGCAATGCACCATAGGAAGGTGACTCTTGCAGTAATATGCTGTTTGATGAACAGTAGAGAAGGCACAGGTATTTAAATGTTATGCTACAAATACATTTGGCAGTCAGTACCTACTGTGCTCCACCGAAGAGCTAATGAAGCGAGAAACACGTGTCTGGGGCTAAGAACATTTAAGATTTCAGGAAATTAATAGTTATTGTGCTAAGAAATTTAAGTATTGGAAAAATGTAATAGTTATCAAGCTTTGTTCTACTGGAGGAACTGCAACTTTTCAAAAGATGGACTACATTGACCAAAATGCACAGGGAGGGCTACTGAGTCATGTTTCACTTAAAACTTACCTCTGAAGGCTATTTGTGAGTGCCAGGCCTGTGTTGATTGCTGCCCAATTGAGGTTTTTGCTTTTTGCATACAAATGATAATATATTAGGCATATGCAGTTATTGTCGTTAGAAAGAGAACTGTTAGAATATGTGCAGTGCTTACCTGTTAGATGTTTGCCACGAAACAATTCAAACCAACAGAACAAATAACAGAAAGTGGTGCTGATGGTGAAATTCCAAAAAGCTACATAATTTACTTCAGAGGCAGTATCTCATTTCTTCCCCATCCTCAATCCCCCTGAGTATTCATTGCTTTTAGAATGGAAGAATTCCTTTGCATGTGAGCGTAGGTGGGCTTTAGGAGATATTTGTCTGCTCCTGTGGAATCCATTGGTGCAAGGTTAGTGTTGACAAGCCCTGCCACAACTCATCATTAGTACTGAACATGGGAGTATCATAACTAAGATATATAGAGCCATTGCGGATAGTTGACAAGCCCCTGATGTTGGAGCCCAAACAATGAGGGATGCAGACTTGGAGAAAATGCTTTCTGACAAGGTGTGGTATTATTGTTGTACTCAAACAGAGAAAATGTGAACAACAGACACAAAATTACTCACTTTCTTTCATTTTTCGCACAGTTTACATTACACCATGGCTCCACTTGAGGCGACGGGGTTGAATGTGGGTTCAGGTTGTCCTTGATGCCAAGCAGTCAGAACTGTTACATGCATGTTGCTTGGTTGTGTGCACTAAGAGCACACTATTGGGTTCAGGTGTCAAGACCCTTTGAAAGTGATGCACATGGATCTGACTCACTCACCTCTCATAGCTTTACTTGGCTACATTAAAACGGTTCTCAAATAAGTTCACAGCCATGGCAGCTCAGTAGACAAATGAGGAATGGTGCTAAAATGGGGTAAAGGACGAACCCTCAAACCTAAAGACTGGATAACTAATCATACTTACTGCAAGAAAATGGTCGACACTTACTCTGCCTCCCTACCCATTATGAAGGTCCCAAAAACATGCGAGGACCCATCCAAGATTACATAATGTCACATAGCATAACAGATCAATGAATCTGGATCTGGGGGTGAAATGACAACTCACACAAAGAGTAGTAATTTAGGTCAAAATGATGGCGGCCCAAACTGGTCATAAAGAGAATGGATGGTAACTTAACTTTGTGAGCAGTGAGTCATACATAGATTTAGTTTGAGTGGGAAGATCGGTGGGTGGGTAATACTTACCCACTGATTGTTTATGTTTTGAAGGATGTTTAGGTTGATTTAATCCGTTAATAACTTGGCCGGATCCTGAATACTTATCTAAACAATTATCAACTTGCTTCAGCTCTACTGGATGTGAATTGCTTGGTCAACAAATATTCATGAAGCGTTGTAAGGAATGATTGATGAGATCACAGAACACTCTATGTGGTACTCTAGTCTCACTATCAAAGTATTTCTTGTTTTATTCATACTTGTTGTATGGTATTGTCAGTAAACCAAATAAAGATGATTAATAGAGTCAGGTCATTGCACAGGTGAACTGGAATACAAGCAACACAAGACCGATTTTAGGCTTTTGTGCTCTTCTGTTGGGTGTAGCTTGGTACCACTGGAGCAACGTGCACTGGGCCTGTCTGGGCATATTTACACAAGGTTTGTCTCTGTCTAGAGTGGCACAGTGGGTGAAAAATGATGGTCTACAATGCTGCCCCATGCAATTGTCGGCGATTGAGATTAATTCAAGAATTCCTTCTATCACCTTATGTGGCAGGATACACGAAATTGCTAGTAGATTTTCCCTCGATTTCACAATCGACATGCATTGCACATGACTGACTTTTTGTAGAAGTTTCCTTTGCACTTTTCAAATTAACCCGTGTTTTTGGTTAGAAGGAGAGTATTTTACTGGTCTGATTAAGAGAGCCACCCGTAATGTCCTTAAATGAGAGACAGCTTTATAATTTTTCACAAACTAATCTTCACTACTGCAGGAATTCTGTGCGATCATAGAACAAACGTTATATGTCGCAGTTTCAATGGCACAAACGCTAATTTGTGTCATTGAAATAAACTTGGTAACTAACAAAACGAGGTAAACCAAAGAAATATTCACCCTTTTTCCCAACTGCATTTAACCTATTTTTCGTCTTTGAAATCTATAATATACTACAATATATCATTATTCAATTATGCCCCATCTCAAATACTATAATGAGTTACAATGCCGAACATTTAATAGCTTTACACATCCTGAAGTCAGATGCATTTGTAAAAAGATTTCACAAGATTTCTTGAATATGAGAAAACTGACCCTTTGATGTTGGTTTCTCTAGGCTTAAAAGCCTTCCCCGGGCTCCGGATCACATTCAGCATTCTAGCACACAATGGCCAACCCCCCATTCGTGGCTTCCCTTGCGCTTTTCCACAAACTTCTGCTTCATCACGGTGTCATCCATCACCTTTGCCGCTGCAGGACCAGTTTTCGTGCACGCTCCTCTTATCGGAAAGGTCCTTCTCTTCCGCCTGCGCTCTTGTTCTGCACATATAGGTTTGAGAAATGGCGTTTCTCGTTTTAAAACGTTTTGAAATCATTCTTTATTTATTTTATTTAACACTGATTGCAATACATACTGCAAAAAGGCAACTCGTGTGCTTAACACGTAACGGGAACAGCAGATGATAATTACAAGAGTGCAGCAGCGCAGAAAACCAATCGGGGTGAGACAAAAGAAGGCGCAAAGAATTGTAGCAGGAGGAGCAATGCCAAAATCCGATAAGAATACGGGTACCTTTTCAGCAGATAGTGGACTTTTCTAAAACGTATGAAGGGTGTTGAATTCTCAGATGTTGGCTCGTGAGTAGAGAGTTACGAAGATTGGTGGCTTCCCCAAAGGAGGAGCTCTTCCGCGCGTGAGTTGTTTTGGATTAGAGTTTAAATTAATGGAGCATAAATCAGTAGACAGTGCTTGTTCCTTCGCCCCGTTAACTTCCTAAGACAGAGGTTTTCTACATAAGGTGTAGCCATGATGATGTCAGAATAGGATGTATCTCCAACACAACCGGCCTCAAATAACCTCCTTTCTTAGACCCACAAAAGGAGCATCATGGTGCCTGAGAATTAGGTATTCTGCAGAGCTCAACAAGATGGGGAATCCCAATCCAAGAAACATAGGAGACAGGTGTAGAAGGCCAGAACCAGCTTGGAGTGCCCTGAGTATCTGACATCATTACTAAACTACTGACTGAGCAGAGAGGAGGAGTTGAGTGCATACACATCTACGGCATACCCCAAGGCTCATCCCTCAGCCCAACGTTATTCAACGTCTACATGGCACCACTCACCCACATCGCACAAAGGCACAACCTCAACATCATCTCCTACGCCGATGACACCCAACTGATCCTCTCCCTCACCAAGGACCCCCACACCGCCAAAACCAACCTCCACGAAGGAATGAAGGCCGTCGCCGACTGGATGAGGAACAGCTGACTGAAGCTGAACTCGGACAAGACGGAGGTCCTCATCCTTGGATCCACCTCCTCTGCCTCTGGCGACTCCTAATGGCCGACTGCACTAGGAACACCCCCAACACCCACCGACCACGCATGCAACCTAGGGGTCATCCTCAACTCTACCCTCTCCATGACGACCTAAGGCATTGCCTGAGGTTTTTTACTTTTTAGCCCCCCTGGTCTATAATATCTTCAAAGAGCTCCCAACACTGTGGTTGAGCCCACCCCGACTTTTAGGCGTCGGGGTGACCCGATGATGAAGCATGACACCACTAGGGTGTGTGAGGGTACCTAAATCAAAAGGAATTGCTTCCTTGCTCACCAATTGGTGAAGTTAAACTTTCCCTCACTAGATACTTCACGTCATTCCACTTACGTGCTTTGATACCGACCACTGGATGGCCAGTTGGAGTAAAACTATTTGTATAATTGATTATATAGGGAGGTGTTACTCTGACCCAGAATCCTCTCCACCCTTAAGGCAATGAAACATTTTCAACAAGCCTATTGTATACAGATGCCTCAATCTCTCCAATCTGCCGCGATGCGAGGTTCTGATGCGTCGGGGCTCTCACGGCAATGTGTTGGTTTAAAGAGTGTTGCGCCGATTCTACTCCTGTAGCCGGTTTGATGCACTGGTTCTGCTACATGCAGACAGAAGATGCGTTGATTTCCATGATGCATGTATTTGGGACTATTTCCAGTAAACCAGGAGCAGGGCTACAGACTTTGATATCCCTGAGTTTCAAGTAACAGGGGCCAAGTCAACATACCCTCACAGCACACTTGAATGGAAAAACAGAATCCTGTTCTCCTTCAGCAGAGTCAGAGAGGCAGCAGACAGCAGGGCACCACAAGAGAAAAGCAGGCCTTCTATGTCAGTAGTCCAGCAAGGAGTCATTTGAGCTGCACTGCAGTTCTTCTGACAGAGTTCCAGTTGTAGGTCTAGAAGTGTCTGATCTTAATGGGTCAGAGAATCAGTACTTATAACCAAAATTGCCTTTGAATTGGGGGTGACTTCAAAGAATTTTCTTTAAAGTGCACAAGTATCCTTTCAACCCTGTCCCATCTGCCAGGAAACCCAGTCCTGTCTGCCAGGCTATCTGTGGGAGATAATCAGCCCTTTATGTGGGGTCATACCACTACCCATTGAAGTGTGTCAACCCCATCCATCCTTCCTTCCCAGGAAGGACAACCTGAATGCAGATGTATGTAAATGGGTATTCAGCCACAGCTAGCCTTCCTGTGTTTGTCACTGTCTGTAGGGAATGCACAAATTTGAGCTGTCACGCAGCCCATTCACACAGAGCAGAGAAATGCCCAGTTTCTAAAACTGGCAAATCTAAAGTAGTAACATTAACTCCAACTTTACCAGTGAAGAGTATTTCTCATTACCATTCCAAAGATATGAAAAATGATGCAGCTACTACTTTCTGATCAGAAATTACAGCTTAAACGTGTTTTAAGGAATTCCCAATGTTAGCCTAAGAGAGAAGTAGGCCTCACAGTAGTAAAAAAACAAATTGAGCTGTTTGTCACTATCAGGACATGAGAAACGTAAAAGTACATGTCCTACCTTTTACTTACACAGCATCCTGCCCTTCAGGACATACAAAATATAAAACTACATGTCCTACCTTTTACTTACACAGCACCCTGCCCTTAGGGCTACCTAGGGTCCACCTGAGGGGTGACATGTATAATAAAAGGGGACATTTGAGGCTTTGCAAGTAGTTTTAAATGCCAACATGAGTGTCAGTAAACTGCAATTTTAGGCCCTGCAATAACTCAAGATAGAGATCTGAGATATGGTGGACAAGCCATATTTTTTGAGGGAGAGAGGGAATTCACAAGAAGAATGAGGTGAAGAAGGTGGAAAAGTATCTAGTATCTATGTGTCTATATGTGTATGTGTTCATCAGTATATTTCTGTATTTATTTATGTATGTACAGTATTAATGTCGTTGGTAAAGAGGAGGTGTACTATACATGTAGAGTTTAAAGAATTGGTTCATGAACCATGATCTAGTGAACATTGAAGAAGAAGGGATGTCTATTCAAGCAGTCAAATTTGATAGGTGATGGTATGTTGTGAAGTTCTTGATTTCCAGACTTGTAATATCAAGTGTGTTTCGTTGGTCAACTTAGATGGTGATTTATGTGGACAGGTACAGAGGCATGTTGATAGATATTGCATTGTGGATAACTTAAGAGGTCTGGATGATTATGGAGATCAATAGTGGGAACAAGGCAAGGTTGTAAACGTTCAATTAATTGGGCTGCCATTTGTAAGATGTTTTCTTTGGTGGAGCCAGTGGTAAGTTAGAGTGGCCACCACGCAGGGTGCTGCCTCTCTCCAAATAAGAGATGACCAAACGCCACTAGATTTTTTAGAAGTTCAGTTCATGAAAGTAAGGTTTCCACTTGAGGAGAAACGGCTGATTGTGCCATGCTCTCTGGGCTTCTGTATATGTTTGCTCCGACAGAGAGATTACTTTCGATGATAAATCCAAGTGATGTTGTGTTTATGATTTATTATGGGTTAATCTTTCCATATTAAGGATGGTGAGCCTTTCTGAGCCTATGTTAGTTTGGAGCTGCGATCAATAAAGACGAACTCACCCTTGGTAGGGTCCCATTTGAAGTGCACCCTCCGCTCCCATTTTAGAATGTTGTGAAATCCTTCTTGACAATATATTTTACAAATATCTTAATTACTATTGCTTGTCCTCTTGACAAGCCAGACCTGGCCTGTTTAGTTTATTGGGCAAATACAATTTATTGTTCAAATCAAACGTTTTCTTTTCTTCTAGCAGTGTCTCTTGTTTTCAAAATAGATTTTCTTGTCCATATAAAATGTTGATTTCCTCGCAAGTTACAACACCAAAACTCTTTTCAGTCTCCAGATACCATATTACATCCTTGTCTCAGGATCCCAGGGGCACAACGGGCTTTTGTTCCTGTTCCGTGTGCCTCCGATCCACTTATGAGTTACAGTAGAGGCCACTGACTCTTTGCTGCCCCTTCACTAACACCAACCATGTGGGTGCACATTTTTCACAGCTTCTAGTGGGAGCTCCATCAGTTGTGATAATGTCATTGTCCCTATGCCCGTGAATGGACAAAGAGGTTATTTTGAGGCGAAATGACTGTGCTGCTTAGGAAGTGGTGCAGAGTTAGTGTGTGAAGGTGTCTTTTGTTGGTGAAAACAGAGTCCTGGGACATTGCACGCTCTCTAAAGGCAATCTGGTGCCTTTGTGTTAAAGTATGGAACCCCAGTTTCAAACTGCCGGGCAGTCTTTCAATGTTGCTCTTTCCCCAGTGGCCAGAATTTGCACCTGCACCGGGGACAGCATTTCTTTTTGGAGCATGGTATATTGGCGTGGTTAGCCTGTGTTTGTTTGATGAGAGTCAGACCACAGCCACGCAACATTTTAAAGTAATATGGTCCTCGTACCTCTTTGCTCTTTCATTATGAAAGCATGCAATATACACAAATATACGACTATGAATACAAATTCAAATATACGAGCAAGAATTTAATTCTTGAAGATCTTGAATTGAAAGCAAATATGGTGTAAGAGTCCCACTTATTGTGTCCATTTTCCAAAATGCAAAAGTCCCACAGACCGTAATAAATATCTATGCCTGTCATTGTTCTCATTTTGTATAACAGATACATGGTATATGAAGGGCAGGTAAAGCATACCTATTATGTTTAGTTAGCACAAACTATTTCCTGCAACAACAGAAGACACTGCTTAGTTTTCACATCTGTTTCTGCTCTCACACTCCCATTATCTCATATTGTTTTATATTGAAGGTCGATAAAGGTCATTTGGCTCATTTTCTCTGCCTGCTGTCTCACCAGGTCATCTTTACCATCACACTAAGCTCAATTGATCAATTATTTTGAAACCACAATTCTATACATCAGTACAATTCCAGGGGCATACTAAAAATCCCTGAGTGGACACAGAAATCAATGCAATACATACGTTTCCATCCACACTCCTGATTCACCACACACAATTCAGTTGATTTATCCTCACAGTGGGCAATGAGTCTGAATTCACATAGAGAAAGTGAGGCTTTTATTCTCAGACATTTCTCGACATCCTTAACCCATGCAAAGTGTTTGTTAATACAATTTTACGGGGTTTTATGTGTTCATGCATTTTGCATGGTAATCTCACTCCCTGTATGAACCCGCTTTCTTGATCCTGTCCATAAATTTAGTGTAGCAAAATATTTGCTACACTAGGGGGCATATTCTCAAAGAGCTATCGCTGAGTTATCGGCACTTTATCGCAGCCAAAGTCGCAATAAAATTACCGCCCCATTCACAAGCTGGTGCAAACAGCCAATATCACCAGAATTCCTGCGATAGCACCCTAAAAAAAAATCACCACAGATGACCACAGCAACTATCGCTAATGAGATGCAGAGTAGGCATTCCCGAGCAAAAACCCGCGACAACACCACACCCGAACATTCTCAACGACCAGCCACATCAGCGATAAGATCACAAAACATGCAATAAGGCACGTTAGCAGCAGGAATCTAACACCTGCTCTGACCTGGGGCAAAGTCGGACGACAACCAGCAACAGAAAAGGCAGCCCAGACCACAGCCACACATGAAGACCAACAGATGCCATGGAGCCAGTGATCATGCTTCTCGGAGCCCCAACAGGGCCACAACACCCACCGCCACCACACCCAAGACCGCAACTCCCCCCCAAAACCCCCCCCCCGGACCACCACAGAGGCAGCGCGGACAAAGACAGTGGGCCTCCAGGAAACGCACCAGCCTCACAGACCTAACACCTGACAATGTCATTGCCCACTACAGGCTCAAAAGACAACCATCCTACGTATCCTGCCGATCAACTCCCAACAGGCTCACGGCACCAACACAGCGGACAACCAACATCCCACCACAGACAAAGCTGCTGGCTGTGCTGCATCTGTTGGCCTCTGGTACCTCCCAACCAACAACCGCCAGAGTCAGAGGAGTCTCACAGCCAGCCACATCTAAGTCCCTCACACCTGTCGTGGATGCCATCATCTGCCTGATGCTCTGCTCTGCACTCCAGGTGCCACTGACTCAGAGCACCACGACTCATGGACCGTTTCTGATTGTGTTGTGTGCTGTGGAGAGGTCACGCAGCATTGTCACCTCAGGCAGTATCGGAGACCTGGCACGATGATGAGGAACATGATGCATGTGTAACACACCCGAAGGGACACAATCCTAGACATTTTCTTCACATGAGCAAGCTCAGCTCTAGTGCCCCAAAACTCACAGACACTTCTGTTTGCATGTTCAGTGACCTCTGTACTTGCTTCGGCTACCACCATGATGCTTCACAGTTGACTCTGTAATGCTAGTGTTTTCTGTTTCCGTTTCCATAGTGTTGACTGTACAAGTTGTTGCCAGCACCAGCCACTCCATGCGGGCTGGCTTAGACTCACCCCACACCCATCCCGCACAGGCGTTACTGTACATGTGTCCCTGCCAATAAAGGATCCGGGCGCACATGCCCGTAGCCAGTTCCACAAACTATCTCAGTGTGTCCGTGTGGTCATGATGTATGCATGAGGGTCCCTGGGCCTACAACATTACATTGTGCTGTGTACAGCGGGTGCAACCATGTTACCTCTGGCACCAGGTAAGACCTTGGACATGCAGCTTTGTCGTCACCCGCTCAATGCGTGGGATGAGTGGACTGGGCCGTCATACGGAGGTCCTGCATAGTGGTGGGTATGATGATTCCTGGGCTCTCGGCGTAGTTCATTGCAGGAAGTATGCATGTGTCTCTGTCAAGGTGTGGGTCTCCTTTGTGGTGTGTAGGTGGTCCCTGGTGGGACTTGAACACACACGTGTGTGATCTAGTTTGGCTTCCATGTGCTGTGACCCCACCCACACCTGTTAGGCCACCTCCTTTTAGCATTCTGACACCTGGCGTTGGAATGCGATGTGTGGAGCGGGGTGGAGTGTTGGGAGCCAGACGTGGAGGCGGGTGCTCCTTGCTGTGTGGTCTGTGCAGGGGTTGGCGTCTCCTCTAAGTGGCTTGGCTGCACTGCTCCTGGGGGTGGGTCGCCTAAGGTGCCCATGGGCTGGTGAAGGGGGTCGGTGTTGAAGGTGTGGTGGTCTTCTCTAACATCACTAATGAGTAGTCTGGTCTGCTCTGCAGGGGGTGTTGCTTGTCCCTCCAATGTAAAGGGGATATGCATGTTGACATTGTGTTGACATGTGTGTTGGTGCATTCTTCTGGTTTACAAGCAGTTTGTTTGACGATGTTCATTGTGACTGTTTGGGAGGTGCAGTATGTTTGATGCGGGACAGTGGACATTTGGACTACATGACGTAGGTGAGGTTGTACACGTACGTTTCCATCTCGCTATTTCCTGCTATGTTAGATGTGATTGGCCTATTTCAGCACATGAGCGGACCCAGCTGTGTCCTCTGTTCTGCAGTGTCGGTGTTGCACTTTGTTCCACATTGTCATGGGATGTGCTGTTGTTGCTATGTGTGTGTGCTGCGGTGTGCCACGGGGATCAGGGACATGATCCAGGGTCATTGTGGTTGTGCAGTCTGCTACACATCGTCGTGCATGTGTGCCATTGTGCCCATCTACTCCGTCCCCCCAGTCCCTGGTCATTACTCACCCAGTTGATGTTGTGTCAGTTCCTATTGAGCTGTGTCTGGACTCCCGACTCCTTGCGCCGTCTCCACCCTGATGACTGTGACCTCCATTTCCTCCAGCTCCTCCTGTGGCGCAGGACTCCCACCTCCTGTTGCTGTTGCTGCCTTCCTGTTGGCAGCGGGTTTGTACTTAGTTAGACTTTTCACATCGTGCCAGCACCTCTTGTCCTCCATAGGCCTCCTCGACACTCCGACTGCATTCACGTTTGTCATATTGTCGTTCAGTGGATGGTGGTGTTCTGTCACCTCTGTGCCGCCAATCTGGTTTTCCTGCGGACTGAACCCCGTCTGGCTCTTCCTCTTCTCCTTGGCATTCCCCGACCATGAGGTTCCTTGCTGGTGGTCTGTGGGGCTTGTGGGGTTCGCGTTGACCTCTGCACTTGGTCTGGGTGCATCCATGGTGCTAATCAGTAACTTTTTTTCTCCCTTTTTTAACGTTGCTTTTGTAGTGCATTTTCCCGCATGACACAACTTTTTGGGCGTTCGTGTTTCGCAGTTTTGCAGCGTCGCATTGACTTTATCGCAGACATTTGATGCGTTATCGTGGGCCTATTGCATGGTACTGACGGCTTGGGATTACCATGTTACCACGGTGTTATTTTCCCGTGATAGACTACGATGTGAAGAGTTGCATTAAGCTACTTTTACGGTAATCACACGTTCTTGAGACTATCCCCTTAGAATTTTTACGATACTAGATACGATTTGTGAGCATATATCGCTGCAACTGCGGATTCTGTGAATTAAGATCTTTCAATTTATATCTGCAAGTTTATTTTTATGCACTTTTTTAAAATTAAACATATGAAAGCGATCCCATTATTTTTTGTCTCCCGTCTTGTCTATGCACTCCTATTCATTTAGATCAAGTATATATATAGGGGCATATTCTCAAGGACTTATCGCCGAGTTAGTGGCACTTTATCCCAGCTAAAGTGGCGATAGATTTATCGCCCTATTCACAAGTTGATATTACAGCCGATATCGCCAGTTTTCCTGTGAAAGCAGCCGCAAAAAACATTGCCAAGGATGACACCAGCAACTAACGCTAATGAGATGCAGAGTAGGAGTTCCTGTGCAAAAAGCCACTATAACACCACTTCGCAATATTCTCAACAACCAACCAGATCAGCAATAAGATCCCAAAACAGGCGGTAAGTCATGTTAGCAGCAAGGATTTAACACCTGCTCTTACCTGGTGTTAAGTCGACAACCTGCACCATAAAACGGAGCCCAGCCCAGAGCCACACCTGAAGAACAACAGATGCCATGGAGCTACTGATCATGCAGCTCGGAGCCCCAAGAGGGACACAACACCCACCGCCACCACACCCAGGCCTGCCACCCCACGGACCCCCCCACACCCCACTGGACTACCACAGAGGCAGTGCAGACAAAGACAGCGGAGCTTCATAAAACGCACCAACCTCACAGACTTAACACCAGAGGATGTCATTGCCCACTACAGGCTCAAAAGGCCAACCATCCTCCACATCCTGACCATCATTACCTACAGGCTGATGGTACCAACACAGCAGACAATCAACATCCCTCTGCAGACAAAACTGCTGGCTGTACTGCACCTGTTGGCCTCTGGTACCTTCCAACCAACAACTGCCAGAGTCGGAGGAGTCTCACAGCCATCCCTATCCAAGTTCCTCCCACCTGCCTTGGCTACCATCATCAGCTTTGTACCCCAGCACCTTTACTTCCCACACACTGCGCAGGAACAGCTGGAGACCAAGCAAGGCTTCTACGCCATAGCTGGCTTCCCGCACGTGTTGGGGGCAATCAACTCTGCACATGTACTCCTCATGCCCCCTGCCACCACTGCGCACAATTACCGCAACAGGAAGCACTCGCATTCCATCAATGTGCAGGCAATAGTGGACCACCTGGGGCTCTTCACCAATGTCGTCGCAAACTACCCAGGCAGTGTGCATGATTCCTTCATCTTCCGACTGTCCATCATCAACCAGCGCTTTGAGGCTGGCACCTATGGGAATGCATTGCTTGTTGGTAAGTACCAAATGAACACACCACACACCTTAACTCCAAAATCATGCAACTCACAACTCTGGGAATGCACATGTTACAAACTCACATACAACATGCCACACAACATGCCCACCTACCAGACATGACAGCACAACTTACTGTGGTAACCTGGGCTAGCCATGTACACAAGCCATCAATGGCATGGCGCCACAGCCACACAATAGCAGAATGTGGGGAGAGGTGGGAACCAGGCATGCGTGAAGGAGGCAAGTGACCCATGAATGAGAATATACACAATGCCAAGTGTGTCGTGGATGTGCTGGACAGACTGCAATATGCAGACCACAGACATGTCTATGTCGACATACACTGCTGGTGTTTGGAGTGTAGTGGACAGTGGATGCAACCATGTTACCTCAGCCAGTGGGGAAGATCTCAGAAATGTAGCTTGTTACGTCCCCCCTGTAAGCGTGAGCTGAGTGGGCTGGCCCGGCATACACCAGGTTAGCATAGGGGTGTGAATAAAAAGCACGTTGCTCTGGGCGTGGTTCTCTTCCAGAATGGCCAACGTGTCTGCCAAGGCGGCGCCTCTCACCCCGCCACAAGGCTGACACCGTGAGCGGTGGTGCTTGCAATTCTGTGCGCCTGCTGCACCCCAGGCCGATGGTCCCCAGACCCGTCTTGGCTGCCCCTGTGCACCCAGAACTCACTGCTCACCTGCTGACACTGGCGTGTGTCAAAGAGGGCCCACCACGTGCCGGTGCAAGGTCTAAGCCCGAGGCCTGTGACCTTGGCAGCCTCCTCAGACCATCACTGGCCTCTGCGACACAGGCCCCGAGCACTCCTTTCTTGTTGACGAACTCCACTGCTGCCTCCAGCCTACACTGCGGTCAAGTAGGTCACACATTTGGACCTGAGTCTTGATATCATGATGGCCGAGTTCATATGTAAATGGGACGTTTGATATCACTGTACTCATTCGATGTGGTGCCACCAACTCTGTGCATAGCGTTCCAACGACACATGTCTGTGGTCCCTTGCTGACTACTGCCTTCGGCCTACACTGCGGTCAGGTAGGTCACACATTTGGAACTGAGTCTTGATTTTTCAATGGCCAAGTTCATATCATTGTACGCAAGGAGAGGAGTAAGAGGAAGACGCAGTGCAGTCCGGAGGAAAAAAGGATCATCGTTATGGAGGTGATCGAACTCTACTAACAACTGCTCTGGTGCCACTAACTCTGTTCATCGCAAGCCAATGACACATAAATGTGGGCCCCTGCTGACCACTGCCTTCGGCCTACACTGCGGTCAAGTAGGTCACACATTTGGAACTGAGTCTTGATTTCTTTATGGCAGAGTTTATACCATTGAACAGGCCTCATTGCAGACTGCATCCCCTTTCAGCTCAGGTGCCACTAACTCTGTGCCCTGAAATTCATGGACACTCTCTGGTTGAACTTTGGTGGCGTCTGAGTATATGACCTGTTGGTTGTCTTCATCATCATGTAGCTGATACTGACTTGGTGTTAAAAATGAGTCTGTAGCATTAATCTCCTCCATATTGCCTGTTTCTGATTGGTTCTGTACTGTGAATCATGCCCTGGAAGAACACCTTCCACTGTCCCCCAAAAAACTCTGCGACATTCACCTTCAACATCGACGAGGACCCGCTCAGCTCTTGTGGCACTACCTCAGTGCACCGCAGATCACCGTCCCATGGCGGTGTGCCTGTGCCATCCGCAGTCCATCCGGGGACACTAACTCTGTGTAGCTCAAATCATGGACCCTTGATGTTTGAACCTTGAACTTCTGATTGTCTCATCACTGTTGGAGTTGTTGCCAGCACCGACCACTCCCTGAGGTCTGGCTTACACTCACCCCACACCCATCCAGCAAAGGCGTCACTGGACATGTGACCCTGGCAATAAAAGGGTCCGGGATTACATGCCCGTAGCCAGTTCCACAAACTATCTAAGTGTGTCTGTGTGGTCATTATGTGTGCATGAGGTCCCCGGGCCCTACCACATTACATTGTGCTTCGTACAGTGGACGCAACCATGTCACCTCAGGCAGTGGGGAAGAACTGGGACATGTAGCTGTGTTGTACCCCCCTGTAAGCATAAGCGGAGTGGACTGGGGTAAGGCAGTCCAGCGTAGGGGTGTAGTTAATCACCCCAGAGCTCTGGGCGTGGTTAAGTCTTGGCCTTGCCAAGGAAGTATCTAAAGAGTGTGTCTCTGTTGTAGTGTCGGCGCCACCCGAACCGCAATGGACAATGTTGCAATGTATCATGACTACAGAGTGCAGGCTAGGCCGAAGGGGTAAATGAAGGCGCACAAGGCCGCTCGGGGTCCGGGATCATACATGCCAACTGTTGTGTGTCGCTATTACCGCAGCATAAGCCAAAGGTCTACCCTCAACCGCATCGCGAGTTCAGCCAGACATGAACTCTACACCTGTGTCCGCCCTATCCTTTCGATAGGCCTACACACACGTGGCCGCCCACCTTTAACACACAACATCACAGTGTCGTTGTCATGCTTGTGGACATGCACAGACAGGCATGACAATGGTGTGCAGTAGGAGTGCAAGTGATACCACCACGCTGCGCACACTAGTAAATAGGCTCAGGGGAGGGAGGAGCAGCAGTGAGGCTACCTAATACACATTGATGCCGCTCATTTGCTACAAGCAGTAATGTCAAACAAGAATCACTACGTCACACATATCACACACCAAAGAACCAGTGTGCCTGCCAGCACATCATGCACTACCAACTATTGACTCATGTCTCTCTGCACTGTCACAGGTGATCAAGGATATGCACTCTGCCCTTGGATGATGACACCCCTCCGAGCCCCGAACACACAGTCCCAGAGGCAGTACAATTCAGCCCACAAACGCACCAGGGGCATCATGGAACGCACATTTGGCGTGCTGAAGTCATGTTTCAGGTGCCTGGACATCACAGGTGGAAGGCTCCTGTACAGCCCAGGCATCGTGTGCAAGATGATCGTTGCATGTTGTGTGTTGTGCAACATATGTGTACGCACCAATGCCCCATGGCTACAAGTGCCAGATGCACCGGACGATGATGAGGAAGATGAGGCAGGTGGACCACACTCCACTGCAGCTGCAGCAGGAATAGCCCTAGGAACACCATTGTTGACAATTTCTTCACATGAGCACGTCACATTGTCACAGTCCTTAGCAATCATGAGACAGTACAAAATGACCACAGTCACAGCATGTGCAAAACAATTTATTCCAACACACATTCCATGAGTGCTTGTCACTCCTCTGTACATGCACATCACTCTGACAAGTGTAAGTGCAACATTTAGTGGTAACAATCTCAAGAATTTAAATTAGATGGTGGGTGTGTCACCTCTGTAAAGTGAGGCTGTTTGGGGTGTCACTTATTCAAAATGCCATTTCTGTGTGTATAAAGATAGTACGGAATCCCACTCATCAGCGTTTCACATGTTTCACAAATCATTACATAAAGGCTGTCATTTGTGACCTACAATTGACAACAGGGCTTCTATTGTGGTCGGATATGTACCACCATGATGCAGGGATGCACCCTGTGACTCAAGTCCCACAACATGAGCAACATGGACATAAGGGGGAATCACTGCCCCTACATTCGTCCATGCTTTCATACTTGATTAATTATAGACATGACACATCTATGTGTATTAGAATGTATTATTCACGTTCGGTGGAGTGTTGAAGCTGTCTCAGTACTGGGCTATGCAGACAACACTTTACAATGTTGCCCCGTGGATGGCCAGCCAGAGTCCTTTAGGATTGACAAGTTACTCTGAAGGGGAAGAGTCCAGTCCACAGGCTGATTGCTGTGTCATTGTAATGCAAACAATATATGGCAGTCCATGTCGAGGTGCAAGGTTAGTGTTGCAGAGTGCATCGGGGACAGTGGAAGGTGTTATTTCAGGGTATGATACAGAGGGCAGAACCAAGCATAAAGAAACCCTATGGCAGAGATGAATGCTACTGCTTCCTTCTTTTTTTTTTTTTTTTTTTTTTTTTTTTTTTTTTTATGTTTGAAGTGCTTTATTAAAGCGAAACATAGTGAACGACAAATACAGGTCATATTAAGAGCATTGTCATACAAAGTCAAAAGGAAAGAAAAAATATTACAGGGTCATTATAAGCTCAAAAATCTTAGGGACCTGAGGAAGAAATACAAAAAGCATTTTATAAGATTTTAAAGGGAACCGAAAGGAAAAGAAAGAGGGGGAAAAGAAGAGAAAAGGGGAGGAGAAAGGAGAGAGGGGAAAAGAAAGAGAAAGGGAGATATGAGGCGTCTTAGTGAAGAGTAAATGCTATAGTCAAACAGAAGATAAATAAAATAGAGAGAGCAGATAAGCCAAGAGTAGGGAATATTTGAAAGGCAGGGAATAAGAATGTAAATATAAATAAGATAAAGAGGATAGAGAAGAAGAAAGAAAGAGGAAGGGTAGAGCCGATGTACTTCATGGGGGTTTGAAATTCTCGGAGGATAAAGGAGAAACAGATTTCGACTTTAGAGCCATAGAGTCAAGATAAGTTGTGAGAGGCAACCAGAATAGATCTCTGTTGAGAGTAGGAGTGGAGGCAGCGGCGAAGCGAACATCAAGTCTATGATAGTGACAGAGGGAGTTCCACCAACATTGTATCGAAAGCTTAGAAAGATCCTTCCAATTGGAAGCAATGTGCTGGAAAGCCAGAGCCAACATGAGATCTAATAGGCCTGAGGAACTAGAAGGAATGTTAAGAGCGTCAGAAATACTACCTAAGAAAAGAAGAGGGATAGAATACGGAATAGAGATAGAGAATAAGCGAGAGACATAAGACCACACCTGATCCCAAAGTGCTAGAGCAGAAGGACATAGAAAAAGTAAATGATACAGATCAGCATTAGGGGCAGAGCAGGTCCAACAGGTAGAGTCTTTATCAGGAGAGAAGCGAGAAATAGAGAGGGGAGAGAGATAAAGTCTATGATATAGAAAGAACATAGACTGAGTTAGTGAGGCAGAACGGGAGATTTTCAAAGATCTGACCCAGACCTTGTCCCAAACAACTATAGACCATTCAGAGCCCATATCAAGCTCCCAAGCAATTTCTAATTTGGATTTTGGACGAGTCGGATTGGGGGAAGAGAAAAATTTATAAATAAGAGAGGCTTTGGGAAGAACAGAGAGAATCTGAAGAAGCGGGGACTGGGAAACAGAAGAGGGTGACGAGGGGAGAGAGTAGTAGACCTCAAGTATAATGGCCATTAAGACAGAGAATCTATGGAAGAAAGACTGGGGACAGTGGAACAAGAGTCGGAATCGAGGAAAAGAACACGGGAGAAAGCCATCAAAAAGCTGGTTAACCCATATCAGCCCCATAGATCTCCACGCAGTCCAGCAAATAGGGCGATTATGGAGGAGAATAAGTGAGTTGTACCAAATCGGAGAAGCCAAGAAGGATTCACGGGAGATCGAGTCAGGACGGACCAGAGCATGTAGAAGAGAAGTAGTATGTTTAAACAGGGGTAGAGGGGTGGTTAAATTCTTAGCAGTGAAGTGTACAACCTCAGAAAGGGAAAAGGGAGAGAGAAGTGAACGCTCAATGGAGAGCCAAAGAGGAGCTAGAGGGGAAGGCGTAAGGACCAGCCAATTAGAAGCCTGACGGAGAGAAAAGGATTTATGGTAGAGACGGAAATCCGGAAAGTTGACTCCGCCGTTAGCCTTTGGTTTACGAAGGGCAGTAAGCGCAATTCTCGATTTTTTATTATTCCAAAGGAACTTAGAAAGACAGGAATCAATGCGTTTGAAATAGACATCGGGGATATGAACAGGGAGCATGGAAAGAATGTATATGAGGATGGGAGAGATCATCATTTTGATCGAATCTAGCCGACCCCACCAGGAGAGAAAAAGGGGATTCCAAGAAGAGAGCAACTTATCTATACGGGATAGTACAGCAGTGAAGTTGAGCCGAATAGATGAAGAAATGGAGTTGGAGAACCAGATTCCAAGGTATTTAATTTTAGAGGGATTCCATGCAAACCCGGTGGCCGAAAACTGGTGAGGGAGACAAAATTTAGTAAGAGGGAGAATCTCGGTTTTATCGGAATTGATCTTGTAACCAGAAACTTGGGAAAAGGAGTTAAACTCAATTAATAAGGCCGGAATGGAATGGTCAGGATCGGAAATAAACAAAAGAATGTCGTCTGCATACGCAGAGAGTTTCAAGTGGGTTTTATCATAAGGAAAGCCGGAAATAGAAATATTGTTTCTAATGGACGAGAGAAACGGTTCTAAAGCCAGAACAAAAAGTAAAGGGGAGAGAGGACAGCCCTGGCGGACACCACGCTGCAAAGGAAAGTAAGGGGACGTTCGGCCGTTAACTAATACAGACGCTTTAGGAGAAGAATAAAGTAGAGAAACAAGAGAGATAAAATTAGGGCCAAAGCCGTGCCAACGAAGGGAGGCGAACATAAAGGACCAATCTACTCTATCAAAAGCCTTCTCAGCATCCACTGATATAGCAGCTAGAGAGGATTTAAGAGAAGGTACTTTATTGAGAACATTAAGAAAAAGACGGGAGTTATCTGAGGTAAGTCTACCCTTTACGAAACCGCATTGTTCCTTACCGATAAGGTGTGGGAGGAAAGAATCTAAGCGTCGGGCAAGAAGTTTAGCGAATAGTTTATAATCTACATTAATGAGGGATATTGGGCGATAGTTTTTACAAAATTGCGGGTCACGGCCATCTTTGGGGATTAAGCAGATGGTAGCCTCGTGAAAAGTACCAGAAGCAGTGCCGGAGGTGAAGAAGGATTGAAAGAGGGAAAGAAGTTTGGGAAGCAAAAGGTCCGAAAAATGTAAATAAAATTCCACAGAAAAACCATCCGGACCCGGAGATTTACCCTTGGTGAGAGATGTTAAGGCGCTGTCCAGTTCGGTGAGAGAGAGATCAAGCTCAAGATCAGGGAAGTTAAGATGAGAGGTGGAGGGGGCAGGAATTTTGTCCAAGTAGGATTGAATGAGAGTAGCCGAAGGAGGGGATTCAGGGGTATAAAGAGATTGGTAGAACTGCTGGAATTGGGCGAGTATATCCTCTTCCTTGTGGAGGAGACGATTATCGCTGGAGTATATTGAGTCAATCAGGTTGCGCTCCTTGCGGGACTTAAGGTAATTGGCCAACAGCTTACCTGACCTGTTACGACCTCCATAGTAGCGGGCGCTGCTGCGGAGAAGCAATGAGGACGCATTGTCAGTAGAGATTTTATTGAATTCGAGTTTAGCGCGTATAAGGTCTGGCACAACAGTTGGAGTGGAAGAGGTGTAAAATTTATGTTCTAAGGATTTGATATGAGAGAGAAGGTCTTTTTGTTTTTTAAGATAAGATTTCTTTTTCTTTGAGACAAAGTCAATCACAAAGCCGCGAGCCGTAGCCTTGAAAGAATCCCAAATAACATGAGAGGGTAGAGAAGGGTCAGAATTAAGAAGGAAAAATTCCGTGGCAAAGGAAAGGAAGGAAGAGGAAAAAAGGGGGTCTAGGAGGAGAGAGTTATTAAAGCGCCAGCGGGAGGATTTGGGGTGAGGGGGAAGGAGATCAAAAACGGTGACAATAGGAGCATGGTCTGAGATAACTATCGGCTCTATAGATGAGGAAAGAAGATTTTGAGAGAGAGACTGAGAGAGGAATATATAGTCAATCCGGGAGAAGGAGGCATGAGGGGGTGAGAAGAACGAGTAGTCTAAAGAGTCAGGATGGAACAGTCTCCAGGAATCAAGAAGGTGAGATTTGGAGATAGTATCAAGGAATTGTGTATGTGATTTGTGGGGGGTGAAGCGGGCAGAGGACTTGCGATCAAGAAACGGGTCAACAATTTGATTACAATCCCCCCCTAGAATAAACAAAGGATCACTATATTGGAAACATTTAGAAGTTATTAGGGGCCAAAAGTTACAATCAGGGTGAGTGGGGCCATATACATTAAAAACAGTCAAGGAAACAGAATTAATTAACAGCTTAGCTAAGACCCAACGACCCTCAGTATCGTTTTCCTGAGAGAGAACTTTACATTTTAACTTCTTATGACACAAAATGGCCACACCATTCTTTTTATTAGAGGTAGGGGAAAATAAAACCGTTCCCACCCAACCCCTTTTTAATTTAAGAGACTCCGCCTCAGAGAGATGAGTCTCTTGCAAAAGAACTAAGTCAGGGGTGTAAGAGGCTAGGTGGGAAAGCACTCTCTGCCGCTTGATAGGGCTAATAAAACCTTTCACATTCCATGAGATAACTTTAAATTAAATCACAATAAAGTGTGAGAGGAACAGAGAAAAAAGGAGTAAAACCAAAAAACGCCACAAAGGAGAATAACGAGCAGAGGAAAGACAAGAGCAAGACAAAAGAAAGTCGAAGAACATGATGAAAAAGAGAGCAAGAAAAGAGGAAAGGAAGGAGAGGGGCGAGAAAAAGGAGAAGAAGAAGATACAGTACATATCCAAAACGGACGACTGAAGGAAACATACCTGAAGGGGGAAGGGAGATGAGAAGATGACGACGATGGGGTGTGGAAGGATTCGACAAGAACAGCCCTCCGAGCCGGAGAGCAACAACCCACCGCAACAGGACGGATTATGAGGAAGACGGACTAAATGGTATGGGGAGGATTACACGAGGGTTGGTCAAACAGAAAATCTGGGGAAGGAAAAAGAAACATGTTATGCAGGGATCAGTAAACAGTACACAAACAATCAATTAAATGCAAAAACAGAAACCCCACACAACAACCGTTATGCAATCCCATCAGATAAAAGGTGAATCAACTAGGAAGGGAAAAAACTCCAGCAAGAACCTGTAAGGAAAAAAGACCAATCAAGAAAAAATAATCAACCAGTAGGAGGATTGGATGTGTCCATGCCAGCATTAGTCTGAGTGTGGAGGAATTTCTTGAGCTCAGCCGGATCTAGAAAAGTCCAAGTATTGTTCTGGTGGGTTACCTTGAAGGTACAGGGGTGAAAGAGGCCATACCTAGCACCCATAGAACGTAGGGGAGCGCGAAGAGACAGAAATTCTTTTCTTCTAGCAGCAGTGGCACTAGAAACATCCTGAGAGAGATATACTCTCTGACCCATCCAAGATATTTGGCGTTTCGCTCGAGCTGTGGAGAGGATCAGGAGGAGGTCCGTAAATTTAAGAAAGAGGATAATGACCCCCCGCGGTTTGGTGGAGGAGGAGGAACGAGGACCAAGTCTGTGGGCACGTTGGATACTGAGAGAGGTGGTAGCAGGGAGGTCTAACAATTTCAGGAGGAAGGAAGAGAAGAACGTCACAGGGTCATCCCCCTCCAAAGATTCCGGTAGGCCATAAACGCGCAGGTTGTTCCTCCTGTTCCTGTTCTCCAAATCCTCAGTGTGCTGCTGAAGTGCAAGAAGAGACTTCTCCAAAGAGGCAATGCGATGGGAATTTGACTGAATCTCTGGGATCTGCTGCTCCACAGAAGAAACACGGGCCTCCATAGTTGACCATTTGGCCTCAAAAAGCTGCATCTTAGCGTTAGTCTCCTCTACGAATGGGCGCAAAGCGCGAATCTCCTCAAGTATCAACTCCATTGAGATAGGGGGTGGAGATGACTCAGGTGGAGGAGGAGAGGAATCCGGCTTCATGCGCTTAGGCAAGGAAGCAGGAGGAGAAGATTTGCTGGAAGAAGATTGTGATGAAGAAGAGCGGGAGGGACCTGCTGTCGCCATTTGTTCTGTGGAAGGAGATTGAGGAGAATGGCCTGATGAGGAGGAGGCAGAGGAAGGCGGAGCCTTCGAAGGCACAAAGACAAACTTCGGATTGCGAAGCTTGCCCATAGAAGCTTGAAGCGTGCCAATGATAGTGAGCGAAAGTCAAATAAGCAAGCCAACGCAACAATTCGGGTTCAGAGGTAGGGGTTGTCAGTATAACTACATGACCAGACCAGATCCAAATAGCCCAGCGATTATCAGAAGTAATAGGGAAGACTTGGAAAGGTCATTGAAGAACTCCTGGCTTGAAAATGATGTGAGCAGGTTTTAGGAGGTGTTTCCACACATAGTAAGCAGTTAAATATGATTATCCAATACCACGTTTAGTACCACATAAGGCTTGGCAGAGGCGTCCTCAAGGTTACATATAAGGCATAGAGAAAGGGCCCCTGGTGTAAAATCCATCTCCAAGCGTCACAAAAACCGTGGAAAATAAATTAAGGCATTTCTCTGAGGGATTAAAGTATACATGTAATCCTCGGGGAACAGCTCAGTACCACAGAAATATTCACCTACCAGGGAGGTTGTAGTGAGTCTTTCATAGAGCTGCGCCTTGAAAAGCGATTGGAAAGTAGGAATTACTCCACAATGTCATGGAAAGCAGAGCGAGTCTGAAAAAACATGAGAAAAACTTGCTGTTCCAGGTGCGCGCGCCAGTTGCAGGCGAGCGTCGCTGAGGAGACAAAATGGCGGGCGTTCTGAGGAGCGCATTCAGCGCGACGAAGATAGCGTGTTTCAAACGCGAGAGGGATCACCCTTGGCTCCCCAGATGCACATCCTGTTCCGGTAACTGGACCGTCTCCGCAGCGGTGAGGAGAGGGGCTGGAAACTGCTATAATCAATCCGGATCCATCCCGGTGCGGCGGAGCTCCGGGTCTAAGCGGCCATCTTAGTCGGCGTCCAAGCCACGCCTACTGCTTCCTTCTTACCACTAAGGCAGATTCATCCTCATATGCGGCCTCTGATGTATCTTGTGACTTGCATGTGTGTGGTGGTGTTTGGTCTGCAGCACTGTGTGACACTGACACATCAGGGGCCGAAGATGTAGATGTAGAAGTAGCAGCAGCATTCATCTGCACAATGTCTTGTGGCATCACTCCCATGATAAGGATCTGCAGGGCATAATAGATCCCATCTACAGCTTTTTTGTGTGCAGCCGTTGTAGCCATTCTTTGCGCCTGCATCCGCTCCATGTTCTCCATGACCCTCCTTATGTTTCCCAAATCACGGATGACATCGCTGTAGCCAATCTGACTAGACAGTTGTTGTTATCTCCGAGTCATGACTCCAGTGACGCCAGTCATGGATTGTTGGAGGGCATGGGGCGGACTGTCGGTGTCCGTTAGGGAGTGTAAGTGGTCCCTGATGGGACTTAGACACCCACATATGGCATCTAGTTTGGCTACCATGAGTTCGAACCCCACCTGCACCTGTTCAGCCAGTTTCTTCTGGCAAGCTAACACATAGCGTTGGAACGCCATGTGTTCTTCAGTGAGGTGCTGGGAGCCAGAAGTGGTGGAGGGTGCTTCCTGCTGTGTGGTCTGGGCAGGGTCACCTCGATGGTGCTGGGCTGACCTGCTACTGGAAGTGGGTTGCGGAGGGTGTCCATGAACCGTTGTAGTTCGTCGTAGTTGATGTCCTGGGAGTCATCTCCATCAACACTGACGTGATGTAGGGTCTGCTCTGCAGGAGGTGTTGATTGTCTGTCTGCAATGCAAAGGGGACATGCAGTTTCACAGTGTGTTCCATGTATGTTGACACATTGGCGAAGTTTACATACAGACTGCATGACAATATACATTGTGACTGTTTGTGAGGAGATGCCTATTTGATGCGGGACAGTGGATATTTGTACTACATCACGAATGTGAGGTTTTACTCGTACATTGTCATCTCACAGTTTCCTGCTATGCCAGATGTGATTGGCCATTGGCCATTGGCCAGTTGTGTCCTGTATTCCGTTATGAATGTGTTGGTGGTGAGATTGGTGATGTGTGGGGTGGGACCCCTTTGGGCACATGGTATACGGGGGCCTACTTGGTGTTTGTATGTGTGCTGCAGTGTGCCACGGGGATCAGGGACACAATCCAGTCATTGTGGGTGTGCAGTGTGCTCTACTTAATTGTGCATGTGTGCCATTGTGCCCATCTCTCCCCGTCCTCCCAGTCCCTGGTCGGTACTCACCCTGTTGATGTTGTGTCAGGTCATGTTGAGCAGTGTCCGGATCCACAACTCCTGGCACTGTATCCCGACTGATGACTGTGGCCACCATTTTCTCCTTGTCATCCAGCTCCTGGTGTACCGCTGGACCCCCACCTCCAATCAGTGTTGCTGCTTTCATGTTGGCATCGAGTTTTTTCTTGGTTTTGCCCTTCACATCATTCCAGCGCCTCTTGACCTCTTCCATTGTCCTCCTCAATGCTGCAACTGCATTCACATGGGCCAAGATAGTCTGCAATATTTGCCAATGACATGTTGGAGGTGACGAACAGTTGTTGGTAGTGTTATATCACCTCCATAACGATGATCCTGTTTTCCTGCGGACTGAACCGCGTCTTCCTGTTCCTCTTTGCCTTGGCCTTCCCTGACCCCGAGGTTCCTTGCTGGTCGTCTGTGGGGCTTGTGGGGTTCATGTTGTCCTCTGCACAATGTCCGGGTGCATCCATGGTGCTACGCAGTTTGTTGTTTTTTGCCCTTTTTTTTGTTCTGCTTTTATAGTGCAATTTCACGGATGACGCGTGAGAATTGCAGGCCTGTTGCTGGTTATCGCTAATTTTTGTATCGCGATTTGGGGCATCGCAACTTTTTTTGCGTTCGTGTTTCGCATTTTTTCAGCGTCACGTTCATTTTAACGCGCCCATTTGGTACGTTGTCGTGAGACTATCGCATGGTGCCGCCGGGTTGAGAGTACAACGTTAACACAGGGTTATTTTGTCACGATAGACAGCGATGTGCAAAGTTGCGTTAAGCTAATTTTGCAATAATCATCACACGTTCTTGAGAATATCCCCCATAGTGTTTCCAGACTGAACAATATTAACCAATTACCATATTCAGGACAAGTATGCTTCTTATCTTCTTACTGTAAATTTTACAGCACCAATCCTCCTCCTAGCTTTATAAACAAATTGTATTCTTTATAGGGCTGGGCATAACTTGCATAATTCCCTGTAGCGTAATCACGTGAAATTACTTAAGAATCCTGCAAGATTACATGGAATTAAGCAAGAAGAGTAATTCTGTGCTCAGCACTATTTCTTAGTGCAAAAATGCCTCATCAGGTATGGGCTGAAGGGGGCATTTTTGCACTGAGAAATAGCGCTAAATGCCACAGAACACAAGTAGTAAGTGCTAGCAGTTGCTCCCTAAATGTGCTTTTGGGGTAGGATTTTCCCCCAATTTACTCCTGGCATTTAGAGCTAGTATTGTAGCACAAACTGCACCCTTGTGTCCAAAGTGGATGCAAGGATACATATTTGCACTAAGAGAAAGAAAGCACTAAATGCAGCAGAAAAAAACCCGAGACGCTCGGACTCACTAAATGTGCTCCCACTGTAGGATTCATTCCCCCAGATTATGTGAGGAGGAGAAATCAAATACTTATTGGTAATTCTGCATCAAAGAGTAACACAGAATTACCTAAATTGCACCATGTACTCTAGCGTCATTGAAATTCCGCCTAAGCCCTTTTGCTTTGCAGTATAACAACTGAAAGCTATTAACTTTGTCCATGCTGATCAAAAGCAAATATGACATGATGCCTATAAAAATGTAAGTATTATACTATATACATCAGCATGCCTCAGTTACCTTTTTCCATCTATGGTTTGCAGCTGTCAATATGATAGTTTTACACCCCTCCTTTACTCGCAAAGAAGATGCTTTCTGCCATACGAGTCAGGCACATACCATGCTGAGTGCCTGGAACTTGCATGCATCAAACCCATTAGCTGATTTCGAAAAACAGTGATACCTGATTGGTTCTCAATATTCAAAGTTATTTCACATGTACAATGACGCTGGTTCCTAGTGAACATCGAGAAAACGCCCTTCAGTTGCGAAGGGCTGAAAAGACAGATTAGTTTAAAAAAAAAACTTTAAGTTCGACCCAAAGAACTGTAATGTTTCATCCCTGAGCAGCTCTGGCAAGGGTTCACCCAATTAACCTTCAAGAAAAGGGGCACCAGTGTATAATCCAACAGCATTATACAGTGAGGCAATAGTCCTTTCTGTTGAGGGCTTTTCTGTGAAATAATTACCTGCAGTGTACAGATTTTTCAACCAAGGGATTTATCGTTAGGTCAAGGGCAGTTACTGCATCTTATATTGAAGCTTCAAAACCAAGAGGGATTCTCGCTGTTAGACAAAAGGCGGGTAGCTTCTGTAGCCAACCGTTTCTCGGGTTTTTAAGTTTTAGTGTGGAATTCTAAGCACTTCAAAACATGTATTTCAGGGTCATGTGTTGTGCTCTGTAGATACTGAAGTCTATTACGTATCACAGTCAGTGGTGCACATTGTGAAAAAGAATTCCTTTAAACAGTTCAATGGGTTCTAAAATGTCACTTAATACAGTCTTATGTAAAAATGTTAGAACTAAGGCCGCCGCATAATAGCGGAGTGATATGCAGCAAGTCGACTTTGACCAATCCCGATCCATCTGTCATTCTGCTGCACAGTACATCATTTCTTAAAAGATTAATAATCTAGACAGGTTTATTACACTTTTGATTATATTTCTAATATGAAAGCGTAATCTTGTGTAATTCCATTTTTTTGTGCGTTTCACGTATTTCACGTAATTATTCACCGTGGCTAGTGGCTCTTTTTTGCATAAACATTACCAGCTGTAGGCTGGTTTGAGCAGGAAATGTCGAGCAGGAACTATAATTATAATGTGTCTCCCACAACAATTCAGTGTTTCTGTATGCAAGATCTACCCTTACATACAACTTTCAAGCACTTGACCCACAAAATATATTTCACGCAATATACATAATTGTGTTTTGTGACATTTTAAACTATTTCTCACCCCTACGTTTTATCCAAAGCCATTTTTAAGAGATAACTGAAAGACTGCAATTGAATTGGAAAAATGTATTGCTCTAATACATACAGTTAAACTGTTTTTTGAAGTAGCGTTATTAAGTGTGTGTGTATATATATATATATATATATATGTCGCTCCTCCGCCCCGACTAAGCACGGCACCCGTAAGGCGGGTGCTTCAAATGCGGCGGTGCTCCGCAATATCCATTCTCGCTCCCGAATTCCTCTTAATTGTGCAAAGAGGAATCTCAAGCACTCACGGGGGGGGGTAGTTTTCGCAGCCTGATTTATTTCGGCAAAAACAACAAACGCGTTTCGGAACTAGTCCTTCCTCAGTGTTGTTACCCAATGCATCACGAGGCGTCATTTTATAAACAGACAATCTCTTTGAGATCATAGAAATAGTGGAGGGATGATGGCCAGCACATCGCGAGCGCCATCTTACAAAGGTGAAATCCTTACAATTCATTAATGTTATGTGAAAAAGCAAAAAAGGGTTTTCTAAAAGCAAAATGCAGTCAATTCAATTATATGCTTTAAACATATTAGCCCGTATTGCTTAAAAATATTGCCGTGGTTCGGCAGTTAGCAACCAGTTAAATAAAGGTTGCTAAACCCCTCCCAAACGCATAAATAGTATCCGTGTATCGGCTAGCTTATTCTAAGTCAGATTGCATGTCGACAAACGAATTACATTTCAAAAAGAAGATACAAAACACAGAATAATTTGCCTAAATGCACAAAAATTCACAGAAAATCTATTACGTTATTAAACAGAGATGACTACTGGAATACATAATTCTAGATCCCTAGATGTACTGTTAATTCCTCTCCAGAATTTAAACCATAAGGACTTTTTGTCTGGAGATCGATTATGTATCTCGATTCCAGTTATCTCAATCTTGACACTCTATCCCCCCCTCTGGCATGTACTGGAACACAGTCAATAGCAAAAAACTGCAGAAGATCTCTGTCGCTCTTATGCTTAATGGCAAAATGTCGTGCGACAAGATAGTTAAACTCTTTTTTCGCTATAGCATGCATGTGTTCTAAAATTCTAATCTTGACATTATAAATAGTACTGCCCACATACGTGAGTCCACATGGGCATTTCAAGCAGTAGACAGCATGTGAAGTGTGGCAAGTCAAGAATTTATTTATGGTCTTCCCTCTTTTTAAACCTTTCACATTATAGGTTAGTACTCATTTGCTGAAAGCACAAGCCTTGCATTTCCCGCAAGGATAAAATCCTCTCATCTCTTTCAAAGTACCCTTCTTAGAAGGGGTTGGATCTAGATGACTATGGACCAAATTATCTTTGAAAGAGCGTGCTTTCCTGAACGTAATCATCGGGACCGATGGAATATCAGATCCAATCACTGGATCTGATTTTAACACATGCCGGTTTCTTCTCAGAATTGTTCTTAGACTAGAGACATCTCCAGAGAAGGTTGTTATCAGCCGAAATTGTGCATCAGTTGATTTATTAGTTTGTTTTTGTTTCAGAATTTCCTCCCTAGGTAACTGTTTGACTCTTTGCAAGGTTGTCTCCAAAAGATCATTGTCGTAGCCTCTAGCTGTGAACCGACTGAAGCTATTCTTTACTGCCTGATCAAAATCACATTGTCTTGAGCAATTCCGTTTTAATCTGAGGAATTCCCCAAAAGGTATGCTATTTTTCAACCTCTCAGGGTGGCCGCTGGAGGCGTGTAAGGTACTGTTGCCTGCCGTCGGCTTTCTGTAAAGAGCAGTTGTCAATTCGCCTTCCTTAACTTCCACTCTGAGGTCGAGAAAGTTTACTACCACGAAACTAATCTCTCCTGAGAAGTGTAGGTTAACTTAATTCCTATTTAGATGTTGAATATACTCTTCGGCTTTGTTGATTGAGCCCTTCCAAATTAAGAAAAGGTCATCGATATATCGATGCCAAGACACTATCTCCTTAGTCCATTCGATGTTCTCAGCGGACCAGGTCACCTGCTCCTCCCACCAGCCCACGAAAAAGTTCGCGTAGCTGGGGGCGAAGCAGGTGCTCATCGCGGTTCCTGAGATTTGTCTGTAAAGATCTCCCTGGAAGAAAATGTGTTAAATAAACAAAATTCAATCAATTCCAACAGCATTCTATTATGTGTGGCAAATTTCAGTGCTCTTTTTTTAGAAAATACTCAACCGACTTAGTCCTTGAGAGTGATTAATACAAGTGTAAAGACTTGTTATGTCCAACACAATCATACAATACGATGGATCCCATTCGATTTTCTCAATATTTTGGATAAAATCGATAGTGTCTTTTATATATTTCAGCACAGATTCAAATAGAAAATGATCTAAGTATCTAGACAGATTTTCAGTTAGACTACCCACGGAAGAAACAATTGGCCTGCCTGGAGGTGTTACCACATCTTTATGTATTTTTGGTAAATGATAAAACGTGGGTGTGATGGGATTTGTTGTTCTTAAAAACAGATATTCCTCAAGATCTAACATTGCTTTCTCATGCCACTTTTTAATTAAGGAATGCAACTGTACAATACTTTCTTGGTATATTTCCTTGGTAGTCAATTCATAACAATTGAGATCTTGTAGTTGTCGCATGGCTTCATTCACATATTGTTCACAAGGCATCAGAACGATATTCCCCCCTTTATCTGAGGGTTTGATAATCACGGAAGCGTCCTCTTGGAGATTTTTCACTGCAGTTTTCTGCAGCTGAGTTAGATTATTTTTTACTTTAGGATTTCCTCCATATTCACGGAACTTAATTAAGTCCTTAATCACCCCCTAAGAAAAGATGTTGATCGCATCTGTGGGCATCTGGGGTAGCAATTGGGAAGATGGCTTAAATCCACTGGCCGGAGCTTCCTGTACCACATTGGACTCCTCAATTCTTTGTGTCAATGTTGTAACCGTTCGTGACTCTTCCAGAGTTCCTTCCTTCCGTATTTCTTCCAAGATCTCTAGAGTTGTTAAATCATTTACTGCAAGCAAGTCTGTTTCTTTGTTCTGAGCTCTAAGGAATCTCGCCTCCTGTGTTGTTGGTTTTAATTTGAAATAAAGATCTTGCCTTCAGCGACACCGGTCCGAGTCGAAACCTCAGAGTCAGATATAACTGAGAATGAACAATCTGAGGATGACATTGCAGGTCCCTCTGGGGGACAACGGAAGACCCCTTTTCAGGTGGAGTACAACATTAACCGCCAGACTTGGCTGAGGGGAGGAAAGAGCACGCCCCCAGAAAAAGAAGACAAACAAGAAGGGGTGGTTGGAAGAGGAAGAGCACGAAACAACCAAACTTCTCGAGTTACTCGGAGCAAGAGGGGAGGCAGATGGTGGAAGATATCGACCAACTGACGATAGTGAATGTGACCCCCAGAACTCTAACTCCCACAGAGGAATCAGCATTAAAACTAGGACTTTCATTCTGTCCACAAAATCGTTTAGAATATACACAAATGAGAATTGACTTGTTCATACTGGTGCGCAAACTTAAATTGTATTAATATTTCAAATTAAAACCAACAACACAGGAGGCGAAATTCCTTAGAGCTCAGAACAAAGAAACAGACTTGCTTGCAGTAAATGATTTAACAACTCTAGAGATCTTGGAAGAACTACGGAAGGAAGGAACTCTGGAAGAGTCACGAACGGTTACAACATTGACACAAAGAATTGAGGAGTCCAATGTGGTACAGGAAGCTCCGGCCAGTGGATTTAAGCCATCTTCCCAATTGCTACCCCAGATGCCCACAGATGCGATCAAAATCTTTTCTGAGGGGGTGATTAAGGACTTAATTAAGTTCCGTGAATATGGAGGAAATCCTAAAGTAAAAAATAATCTAACTCAGCTGCAGAAAACTGCAGTGAAAAATCTCCAAGAGGACGCTTCCGTGATTATCAAACCCTCAGATAAAGGGGGGAATATCTTCTGTTGCCTTGTGAACAATATGTGAATGAAGCCGTGCGACAACTACAAGATCTCAATTGTTATGAATTGACTACCAAGGAAATATACCAAGAAAGTATTGTACAGTTGCATTCCTTAATTAAAAAGTGGCATGAGAAAGCAATGTTAGATCTTGAGGAATATCTGTTTTTAAGAACAACAAATCCCATCACACCCACGTTTTATCATTTACCAAAAATACATAAAAATGTGGTAACACCTCCATGCAGGCCAATTGTTTCTTCCGTGGGTAGTCTAACTGAAAATCTGTCTAGATTCTTAGACCATTTTCTATTTGAATCTGTGCTGAAATTGACATTCAATATTAAAGACACTACTGATTTTATCCAAAATATTGAGAAAATCGAATGGGATCCATCGTATTGTATGATTGTGTTGGACATAACAAGTCTTTACACTTGTATTAATCACTCTCAAGGACTAAGTGCGGTTGAGTATTTTCTCAAAAAAAGAGCACTGAAATTTGCCACACATAATAGAATGCTGTTGGAATTGATTGAATTTTGTTTATTTAACAACATTTTTTTCTTCCAGGGAGATCTTTACATACAAATTTCAGGAACCACGATGGGCACCTGCTTCGCCCCCAGCTACGCAAACTTGTTCGTGGGCTGGTGGGAGGAGCAGGTGGCCTGGTCCGCTGAGAACATCGAATGGACTAAGGAGATAGTGTCTTGGCATCGATATATCGATGACCTTTTCTTAATTTGGAAGGGCTCAATCAACAAAGCCGAAGAGTATATTCAACATCTAAATAGGAATGAAGTTAACCTACACTTCTCAGGAGAGATTAGTTTAGTGGCAGTAAACTATCTCGACCTCTGAGTGGAAGTTAAGGAAGGCGAATTGACAACTGCTCTTTACAGAAAGCCGACGGCAGGCAACAGTACCTTGCACGCCTCCAGCGGCCACCCTGAGAGATTGAAAAATAGCATACCTTATGGGGAATTCCTCAGATTAAAACGGAATTGCTCAAGACAATGTGATTTTGATCAGGCAGTAAAGAATAGCTTCAGTCGGTTCACAGCTAGAGGCTACGACAATGATCTTTTGGAGAAAACCTTGTAAAGAGTCAAACAGTTACCTAGGGAGGAAATTCTGAAACAAAAACAAACTAATAAATCAACTGAGGGACAATTTCGGATGAAAACAACCTTCTCTGGAGATGTCTCTAGTCTAAGAACAATTCTGAGAAGAAACTGGCATGTGTTAAAATCAGATCCAGTGATTGGATCTGATATTCCATCGGTCCCGATGATTACGTTCAGGAAAGCACGCTCTTTCAAAGATAATTTGGTCCATAGTCATCTAGATCCAACCCCTTCTAAGAAGGGTACTTTGAAAGAGATGAGAGGATTTTACCCTTGCGGGAAATGCAAGGCTTGTGCTTTCAGCAAAAGAGTACTAACCTATAATGTGAAAGGTTTAAAAAGAGGGAAGACCATAAATAATTTCTTGACTTGCCACACTTCACATGCTGTCTACTGCTTGAAATGCCCATGTGGACTCATGTATGTGGGCAGTACTATTCATAATGTCAAGATTAGAATTTTAGAACACATGCGTGCTATAGCAAAAAAAGATTTTAACTAGCCTGTGCACGGCATTTCACCATTAAGCATAAGAGCGACAGAGATCTTCTGCAGTTTTTTGCTATTGACTGTGTTCCAGTACATGCCAGAGGGGGGGATAGAGTGTCAAGATTAAGACGACTGGAATCGAGATACATAATTGATCTCCAGACAAAAACTCCATATGGGTTAAATTCTGGAGAGGAATTAACCGTACATCTAGGGATCTAGAAGTATGTATTCCAGTAGTCATCTCTGTTTAATAAAGTAATAGATTTTCTGTGAATTTCTGTGCATTTAGGCAAATTATTCTGTGTTTTGTATCTTCTTTTTGAAATGTAATTCGTTAGTTGACATGCAATCTGACTTAGAATAAGCTAGCCAATACAAGACTACTATTTATGCGTATGGGAGGGGTTTAGCAACCTTTATTTAACTGGTTGCTAACTGCCGATCCACGGCAATATTTTTAAGCAATATGGGCTAATATGTTTAAAGCATATAATTGAATTGACTGCTTTTTGCTTTTAAAAAAACCTTTTTTGCCTTTTCATATAACATTAATGAATTGTAAGGATTTCACCTTTGTAAGATGGCGCTCGCGATGTGCTGGCCATCATCCCTCCACTATTTCTATGATCTCAAAGAGATTGTCTGTTTATAAAATGACGCCTCGTGATGCATTGGGTAACAACACTGAGGAAGGACTAGTTCCGAAACGCGTTTGTTGTTTTTGCCAAAATAAATCAGGCTGCGAAAACTACCCCCCTGTGAGTGCTTGAGATTCCTTTTTGTACAATTAAGAGGAATTCGGGAGCGAGAATATATATATATATATATATATATATATATATATATATATATATATATATATATATAAATATATTACCTACTGGCGGTCGCCAGTAGGTAGTTAAAGTGAGGACCTATTTTCCATAGGAAATCCACAACATCCTATTCCCAATAAGTCTGGCGCCGGTTGACGAATCCTCGCGAAATTTTCCAAACTTTTGGCCAGCTCAGCTCCGCTCCTACCCTGAAAGTTTCGTGGTGATTCATCAAGCGGGGGTAGAGAAAAAAGGGGGGTCCCAAAACGCAGTTTCCCAATGCAATTTCCCATGGGATCTGTTGTCGCAGCTACAGCCCGAACCACTGAACGGAATGACACCAAATTTGGCAAAGAGGTAGTCCTCAGTTCAGACTCGTGCCTTTTGCATAAATGGTGTGAATCCGTTCAGTAGTTCCTGAGAAAATTAGAGTTAAATGTACATAAATATCTATGGCCGGGGAGGATACGCGGACCCTACCCGCACTGTGAGCGCACCCTCCCCGAACCGAGCACGTACCCTCCTGATCGCGCGCTGAATGCTAATTGGCTGTCGAGTGTCTCTCTACATTCGAAACCAGGAACTGTTGGCGGCCATTTTCTGCCTTGGTAGAAGCGAGGCTGAAGAAGCAAGGGGAATAAGTGTGCAAAACATATAAAGGGGGCAGAGTGGAAATACTCTGACCCTCTAGAGTTGCTTAGGGGGTCCCAGAAGGACCCCCTGGGGCCCCCTTTTTAAAAAAAAAAACAGCGAAATGCGCGCACGGTGCGTGCATCCTATCGCGTTGGGTATGCGGATCCATGGATTTTTTTAAAAAAAGACAAGAAGTCATTGGTCGTATGACTACTTTGTACACTGAAAGGTAGGGTGTATATTTCTGTTTTTTAAAGGTATGATTCTTATTGGTTAACAAAAACAGATTGTAAGGAACATTATATATTTTTAGCTGATATGTTGAAAAGTGAAGCACACTTCCTCTCTTGTGTAGGAACATTGTGTGCTGAACATCTGACCTGTGTGCTCAGCGCAGTGTTCCATGACCTGTTTCTATGGTAACAGGCAGAAGGCAGATTGGGGGAAGGGTTTAAATGTATTTCAGTTGGAAAGGGTTGAAATGTTTAACCAATAGAAATGTGTGTTTGCTTTTGAGTTTATGTGTGAAGGATTGTGATTTGATGTTTACATGTACATGTGTGGAAAATGAAAGGGGAACTTTTCCATTCTTTGTTTTTGCTGAGAGGTGCACAGTGCAGAGATTTTGTAAAAGAAAATATGGTGAGTGACTGATATACTTCTTAATCTACAAAAGAACTTGAAAGATGAGTTATTTAATTGTGAGGGGATGTATGTAGGCTATTTTGATTTTAATCAGACTAATGTATTTCTCCTGCTAAAGTGTAGGGAGTACTTTTTTTCTCTACAATCTTATTGACAGTGTGTGTGCATGTAGAAACCATTCTGTGATAAGCATTCGTGTTTTTAATGTGTTTGCAGACAGATAACTGTGCTGTTTTTATATTTTGGTAGAATTAGAAACCAGTCATTGTTTATGAATTTGTGAAATGAGTAATGTTATGTTTCTATACTAAAATTGTAGTACTTCTTCTAGATGAAGAAATGTGTTTTGGTATAGTGCAAGGGATAGTGTTGTTTGTCTAGAATCACACAGTGAGTATGTGTGCATTTGGGAACCACTGTGAGAGAAGCATTTGGTAACATTGTGTATTTGCTGACAGATAACTGTTTTAACCTGTCATGTTGTGAAGTTTTAGTAGCATTAGAAGACAGTTATGGCTTATGCTTTGATTAAATGAGTCAGGCTTTGACAGAAAAGTACAGATCTGAAATATGTAGATTGTGTGCCGTTCCCTTACCACTTTTTCTTTTTTCTTTCTGCAGCACTAATCATACTTTCTATGGCAAAATGAACCCCCTCATTTTGTTCCTTTTTAAATTAAATGTTTTAAGAGTTACCACTTTATTCCAATCAAGATGGCTTCAGGTGTGCAATACGTTTGTCATAAGTAGGACTGTTAGCGCTCTAGTTGTTCTTTAGAATAGGGGTGGGCGGAATTTGCGTAATCGCGTTACGCAAATCTCCGCGAAACGGTAAAAAATCTCCGCGAACACGCAGAAATTCCGCGAACACGCGGAATTGCTTGTTCGCGATGCTTTTTTCCTGTTCACAATCGCTGTTTGCGTGCTCGGGGAGAAATATCTCGCGAACACGCATTTTGAGAACGCGAACAAGCAAAAATTTCACGAAGTCGCAGAAAGCGGAATTTTGGGCAATTTCGCGTTCTCCGCAGAACGCGAAATTACCCAAATTCCGCGAATTCCGCGAACTGAACGGAATTTACCGCCCAGGCCTACTTTAGAACACTCTGGGAAGCTGCAGTAGAACACAAAGGAATCAACTGACAGTCTCTGCCCTTGTTGGATGTACATGTTTTACTGAGAATGTCAGACTTCATTCTCACATGACTGAGAAAGAGATTATGAATATGCTCTCAGTTTAGCTTATAGATCACCTTCCAAACCTCTGTGGGAAAAGCATGAGAAAATAGTTTTCTCTCAAACATGATTCATGATATCACAGCAGAAGGCTTTTTCACATGGTAAAATCACCTTAGAACACACCACAATTCATAAAATGAGTATGGTACCATCAACAAATGATTTATAATGTAACTAAAGTCTTAAAACCTTCTATTAACTTCAATGCTTTTTAATGAGGAGCTATCATGTATATTGGTCCCAAGATGGCTGCCAACACTTCTTGGATGAAGTACTGAGAGCCAATCAGATCTCACACTGAGATGTGTGGTTAGGCTCCGCCCAGATATATCTATCTTTTTAACTCTAATTTTCTCAGGAACTACTGAATGGATTTACACCATTTAAGCAAAAGGCATGAGTCTGAACTGAGGACTACCGCTTTGCTTTGGTGTAATTCCGTTCATCAGTTCGGGCTGTAGCTGCGTCAACAGGTCCTATGGGAAAATGCATGCATCCTCGCAAAATTTTCCAAACTTTTGGCCAGCTCCGCTCCGCTCCTACCCTGAAAGTTTCGTGGTGATTCCTCAAGCGGGGGCAAAAAAAAATGGGGGGCCCCAAAACGGGTTTTCCCCATGCAATTTCCCATGGGATCTGTTGTCGCAGCTACAGCCCGAACCGCTGAATTGTTTATGAATTTGTGAAATGAGTTATATTAAGTTTCTATACTAAAATGTAGTACTTCTTCTAGATGAAGAAATGTGTTTTGGTATAGTGCAAGGGATAGTGTTGTTTGTCTAGAATCACACAGTGAGTATGTGTGCATTTGGGAACCCCTGTGAGAGAAGCATTTGGTAACATTGTGTATTTGCTGACAGATAACTGTTTTAACCTGTCATGTTGTGAAGTTTTAGTAGCATTAGAAGACAGTTGTGGCTTATGCGTTGATTAAATGAGTCAGGCTTTGCCAGAAAAGTGCAGTCCTGAAATATGTAGATTGTGTGCAGTTCCCTTACCACTTGCACTGTAGTGAATGAGTTTTGGTAAATTCCTAGGGATAGTGGTGCTTGTCTAGAATCACACTGTGAGTTAGTGAGTATTTGGGATCACTGTGAGAGAAGCATTTGGTAACATCATGTATTTGCTGACAGATACTGTTTTAAAACCTGTCTTGTTGTGAAGTTTTAGTAGCATTAGAATCCAATCTTTGCTTATGCGTTGATTAAATGAGTCATGCTTTGACACTGATGTGCTGTACTTAAATATGTAGATTGTGTGCAGTACCATTAACTCTTCTAGACTAGTGAATGAGTTTTGGTAAACTCCTAGGATAGTGTTGCTTGTGATGATAGATACTTTATTCGATAAAGAATTTCATCATAAAAGTATACAATACAATACAATGAATATAAAATCAAGAACCCACCAACCTAATATACATACAACATCCAATATGCACAATATCCAAATAAATAAAATGTACGTGAACCAACTTAACAGATACCATTAGTGCTTCCTACCAGAAGCCCTCTAACCATTGGGTTGGGTAATGAGAGACTTGACTCTCCTCATGCGTGTCGACCAAGCACTACCAAGAAATTTTGCTACTCCACACACCATGGCTGGAGAGGTCGTGTTGGTACAAAGGACCCGCAGGGCCATTTTATGACATCTTAGGCCCATCCCCTTGCATAGTGGTTTTAACCATATCCTCCTGGCCACCCTATATGCGGGGCAGGCAAAAAAGAAGTGAGCCAGGGACTCAATGGGGGCTGCACATCCCGGGTAAGCCTTCGATATACCATTTCGGTTGTTCCACCCAGAGTGAAGTCATTCACTGGAAGGATCCCAAACCTAGCTTTTAAGTAGTGATCTATGCAGGGGTTTCTCTATAAAGTCTAGGAGCGGTTCAAATGTCCTGGACCATTTGAACTCCAAGAACCGCTCAGTAAGGGAACCCCCTGCACCTCTACGTGTGGCCTCCATCTGGACCCTATCCCAGTAAAGCTTCTTAATGACTAGCTTGGGTGGCGGAGATTGGCTCTTCCAGGCTTCGCTCAAGCCCAATTGCACAACCAACTGCCTTAAATCACTCAGCCACTTAATCTTATTGCCTGTATTAAGCAAGATGAGTTCATCTAGAGCAGCTGCATAATGTTTAAGCTCCCCAGTCCTTCTCAGACGAACCCAAAAAAGTAATGGGCGGAGGCGCACTAAGTCTTTAAGGGGGCGCCTACCCATATCAAGACGTAGTGGGATTAACGGAGTGGATGCAGGTAGAGCCACCAGGTCTCTCAAAAACTTATTTTCAGATATAATTAGCTCCGGTATGTTCTCAAACCCCCATAGTTCAGATCCATATAGGGCAGATGGTAATACTTGACCCTCGTATATTGCGAGAGTTGGTGCTACAGGTTTGCTCGTTGACTCCCGCTGTTCTCTCAAGACCATCCCTGAGACTCTTTTAAAGTTTAGTAACATTTTGGCCAGATGGTCTTTCCAGCTCATCCGACTGTTTACCCTAACACCCAGATAATCAAAGGAATCTATCATCTCCAATGACTCGCCATTAAGCGAGAAGTTATTCCTGAATCTCTTAGAGTGAGAAAGGGCCATGAGCTTTGTTTTAGAGGTGTTGATGGTGAGACCTCTATCGGCACAAAACACACTAACACGATGCAAGAGCTTTTGGAGGCCTGCTGGGGATTTGGAGATCAAAATGGTAACATCCGCAAGGAGTAGGGTTGGCGATTTTTCCCCTGCCAGGGAGGGCGCGTCTGCCGGTTCCTCTCTCAGATGGTCCACCACACCATTCACAAACAGAGAGAACAGGGTTGGTGCCATGACACATCCCTGTCGAACTCCCCTCCTCACGGGCACCCTGTCAGTCAGTTGCCCCTGGGTGCCCCATCTGATCCTCGCATAATTCCCCTCATGGAGCTTCACAATAAAGTCCAGGAGTGATCCTGGAAACCCCATCTTCTCTAAAATATCCCAAAGCCTTGCACGAGGGACCAAGTCGAACGCCATCCTGAGATCTATGAAAGCCAGGTAGAGAGTACCATTGTTGATGGTTACAGACTTCCAATAGATCGCAAAAAAGCGGAAGACCTGGTCCATCGTGTCCACCTTTTGACGGAAACCGGCTTGGAAATGAGAAAGGACATGCTCCTCTTCCATCCAGGCACCCACCCGCAGGATAATGACCCTGCCAACCACTTTCTGGATCACGTCAATCAGGCTGATCGGTCTGTAGTTGGCAGGGTCATCTCTGGCACCCTTTTTAAACACGGTTACCACCTCTGCTCCCTTCCATGAATCAGGCACTGGGTGTCCCTTAGAGATCAAATTCATTATTAGGGCAATGAGTTTGGCCCAGGCTACGGGTTCTTCCAGGAGAAGGTCCCCCGGGATACCATCAGGGCCAGCAGCCTTCCTCGGGGTCAGGTGTCTAATGGCCACTACTACCTCTGAAGCCAAAAATGGTTCTTCAAGCAACGGTAAGGGGGGGGCCCTACTAACTGGCTCAGGACGAGAAGGGCACATCACGTCCGGTCCACCATACAAAACAGAAAAATGGGAGTACCATTGATGACTAGTTATATGATTAACTAATGGTGGTTTAATACGCTGCCTGGCCTTAATAATCAGATTCCAAAACAGCGATGCGTTCTTCCTGTTAGATGCACCCTTGAGGTCCTGCCAGTGTTGTTCCTCCCACTCTCTTTTGGCCAGCACCATTTCCTTCGCATACTCCTTCCTAGCTACTCTGACTAGAGATTGGTTCTTTTTACGCAAGGCAACAGTTAACTCTTTCCTTTTTGCCTTGCACTGGTCGGAGTACCAAGGGTTACTGGTTTTGGGCAAATTATTATACAATCTTCCACTTTTACCCTGGATTAAGAAGTAATTACTAAGCCTGGGCAAAGCACTATGCTACGCTCGCGTAGTTTGCGAAGTTCGCGCTACTTCGCACTACGCAAATTGCACGTAGCACAGTGCGAACACGCATAGCGTAGTGTTGCGTAGAGCTGCGGTCATTTTTTGCTTGCTCGTGGTCCTCAACGTCAAGTTGGCGACCGCGAGCAAGCAAAATGACATCCTGGCGAGACTTTTTCCTTGTTCGCGATCAGCAACATCAAGTTGGCGATCGCAAGCATGGAAAATAAACCTCCCGGCGAGATTCCCAAAGCGAGGAGGTCAGGTTTCTCATTGCGAGTGGTCGAAAAAATCTACTCGAGCAGCAGAAAACTACAGCTCGCACTGTGCAAGATGCCATTTTCAATGATTGCACAGTGCCGGTTGCTTGTCCGCACTGTGCAATCATTGAAAACGTCAACTGGCACAGTGCGAACAAGGTACTACGCAGTTCGCGAAGTGCTACGCGTACCTCGCATAGTGCGAAGTGCACTTTGCGTAGCTTCGCGAAGTGCTACTTCGCGAACTACGCCCAGGGTTAGTAATTACCTACTGCCTCAATGGCATTTTTATAGACCGTGGCAAAAAGCGGCTCCTGGGCCTTACCTATTTCCGAATCAAGTCCCGCCAACTCTTCAGTCAGCTCTTCTATGTGCGCCCTAATCCTTACCAGATTGTCGGTCTGTAAATGGACCTTATCCCATTTCAACCTGCGGTTACCATTATAAGGGACCACCTCATTTGTTAGCCTCAAAGGGGCACTCCTCAAGCCTCCGTTTAGGTTACCCCACCTTAACTTCATACATAGGGGGTTATGATCACTATCCTGCGAAGGAACCACCTCCATGTCAATTGGGTCTCGCCATAATGTGACATCCAGTAAAAGATAATCAATTCTGGACGGACCACTAAGCCTAATAAAGGTCATTGCTCCATCCCGGTCAGAAAGTGACCTGCCATTTAAAACTCTTAGGTTGTGTTCCACAGTAAGTGCATTGATCTGTAATGCCTTAGATGACCATTTTTTGATCGGGGCTAATGACAAAGCAGGGATGGACCAACTAGAGTCCTCTTCCTCTGTACCCAAATGGTCGTCCCCACTAAGGGGTTCAAATGTACAATTAAAATCCCCACCCACAATAATTTTGGAGGTTGGGGGGCAATTAGCTAATGCCTGTTCTAAAGTTGTAAAAGTACAAGAGATTTTATCTCCCGGGGTCCCTCTTGAATAGATGTTAAATAAGTCAATCCTGCTGTCCTTCTTGTGGCCTGGAATTGAAAGGTGTTGGATGTCCCTACTTGTTGAGTCGTGTGTAGAGATATCCCAATTTAATTCTAATTTTACCCAAACATGTAAACCACCTGCAGGTCTGCCCTTCCCACAACTATAAGCTGGCTGCCAAAAAGCTGCGTAGCCAGATTTATGTACTGGGATCAGGCTCCACGTTTCTTGGAACATATAAACGTCAAACTTTTCTATAAAGTTGTTCCAATCTGGAAGAGCCAACTTTTTTTGCAGCCCGGCCACATTCCATGAAATCAAATGAATAACCTCTTTGTCTCTAGTAGGCATAGCAGAGCTAACTCCCTTGTTACCACCCAACACACAGGGGATAGAGTCGATGGTAGCTTCGAGTCGGTTTGATGAATTTGAAAGATGACAACCAACAGCTCTATACCCCAAAGATGGTAAGTGGATGGTAGTTGGGGACCTACTATTAACAAAACTGTAGGGTACCGGTGAAATCTCATTTCCGGTATCGGAACTCGTGGCCTCTCCAAGAGCCTCAAAGTTACTACCCTCTTGACTAACGGCACCCAAACTACCCCGTGGACCCAACGTGGACTGTAAACTTGAATCACAGTCGTCCATGCAGGAAAACACGTCGAACCTATTCCCTGTCTCTAGGGGGGTGAAGGGTCTCATATGATCCATTTTCCGGTTGGTAATTCTATTAAATCTAGGGGGAACAATGTTCCACCCTTGGGGATCAAGTAATGAGTGACTAATAATGGGTACTAAAGGGATGTTTGTACAAGGTAAAGCATGTTCATTAGTGTAGGTTGGAGCAAACACCAAGGATCTAGGATAAAAATAAGTCAAGGCTCGTGGGCTAATGCAGTTGTTACCATTTCTTAAGGGCCAGTTCAATATATAATTAACTGCGCCTGGATCTCTAAAGTTAATCACCACTATATCTCCCTCAATATCTTTGCATCTGCCACCAAGCCAAGAGAGACGCCTAACATGCAATATCTCGCCGTTAATGTTCTTATTAATCGGTCTATTTATACTTAGCCAGTGCATGATTTTATTTTTCAACTGGCTAAAACCTTCCCTCTTATTATCAGCCAAAGTGGGCACACCCGTCAGAACGACCACCAAGGGCACAGCTTCTGGGGGTACTTCTACCTGAGGCCCATTGTTCACCATAGCCCCATTGTGACTGAAGATCCCCCTCTCTACCCAATTGTTCCCTATGGGTGCCATTAAGTTTCCTCCCAAATTGACACTAGCAGGTTTGGCAACCAGATTTTTTTCCTTCCTAGGAGGCACTGGCCTACGTTGATTAAGTGCTATTTGGTTAGATGACTGTGATATGGCTTTGGTAGAATGGGGGATGTCTTTAGATACATTGATGGTAGGTAGAGTAGTAGAAGGGGTGAGAGGGGCAGCCGTATACGTCTGGGCGTTAGCTGAATCAACCTTACAACTTAATACGGACTCAATATCCGACAGCCTTTGCTCCACCCTCTTCAAACTCTCAATGATGGGGGAAATGAGGGAACTGATCAAATTTTCCAGATTGGCTAGTAGGGCCGTGGAGGGTGCTGCCAACTGCAGCGGTTCAACAGAAATAGAGGGAGCCACGGAACTGTTCACAATTGTTTCGGGGCTTACAGAAGTAGAAGAAGAAACCAGTTTAGACAAAATTCCTGGAGTAACCGCTGACCCTGAATAGTTTCTATCAGTAGACTTTGCGTGCTTACCAAAATCAGTATGGCTAATCTTGGATTTAACCGTGCCCGCCCCCTCCTTGCGTCTTATTTTACTTGGGGGTGGGCCATGAGCCTTACCCTTGTCTATTTTCTTGGGCTTCTTCCTTATCGTTTTACCACGAGTAGAAAGCTGTATATTAGAGACAACAGGAATACTAGTGGAACTGTAGGGACGGGTATCACTTGGAACCAGAGCAATCGGGGTACAATTTGTGGAGGGACAATCCCGCGGTACAGGAGGGACATTTTCCTGAAAAGGCGATGTATCATTACCACTACAACTACCTCCAACACGGGAGAGGGCCAGGACAGAGGGTTCTTGGGAAGCCCTATGTTTTAAAATTTCAATTGAGCGACGATGCTCAGTCCGACGCTCAGCCATTAAAAATTCCCTATCGTCAGCCGATTGAACCCTCTTGAAATAATTATCCAGGCAGCCGTTTACCAAACCCCCCAGTTTTTCCACACTAACAAAATCGGGACTCGGGGCCATGGCAACACCGAAATCCTGGAGACCGAGTAGAGACAGGGCGGGCAAGCGGGTTAAATGAATCAGCCCTGCCCGGCCTCACTCGGCCTCTGAGGGCCTAAGAGGACCCGCCCTTTGCCCGGGCTTCGCCCCGGCTGCGCCCCCCACGCGTCCCACTAACGCGTGAAATAGCTAACATATATAACAATCAGGGGGAGGAGTCGGGAAGAGGCACCAGCTGCAGGCAATGTTAGGAGAGGCGCAAGGCCCGCTGGTCCTCGCAGTCCCGCGAGTATAATGGAAGTTAAAATGAACACTCTTCCCTCTGGCTCCCCACAGCAAGATCCTCCGGGCAATTCGCAGCGTTACAGGCAAGGTCAGCACAATGTCCAGCCTCCGAGTGGCACCCCGTTGCTTGTCTAAAATCACACTGTGAGTCTGTGTGCATTTGGGTAAGGATTGTGGGAGAAGCATTTGGTAACATCGTATATTTGCTGACAGATAACTGTTTCAAAACCGGTCATGTTGTCAAGTTTTAGTAGCATTAGAAGCTAGTTTTTGCTTATGCATTGATAAAATGAGTCCGGGTTTGACACTAAGGTGCAGTACCATGTACTATTCTCTTCACTGTGGCAGAACTGAAAATTTAAAAGTTTTACCCAAGCACTGTCCTAGAAGTAGTCTGATGATTTAGTCAGTTTCTAAGTACCAAATAGACTGCTTCAAATGTCTATGCAGTATGCATGTAGTGTTCTAACATACTATACACGTGTCTTTTACACCTTCAATTCCCTAGTCAGTATCCATACACTTCCAGGAAACACCCTGTCACTCCCTTTGCAGTCCTCTAGCGACCCATTCAACACCATATACTAATCCATTCACTGTGCCAAAACCCAAACACTTATAAATTCACCAAGACTCTCTCTTTCCAGTACTCTAATGATTCAGTCACTGCCTAAGTATTCATGCACGGAGCCAGGCCTTAGCACATGGACTTCTTCAAACCCCTATCCACTATGCATGCAGTCCTCTAACCACTCCCCTTGCACTCCTCTAGTGACCTTATTAAGCATCATGTACTAATCCATTCACTGTGCCAAAACCCAAACCCTAATAAATTCACCCAGGCACTCTCCTTGCAGTACTCTAATCATTCAGTCAGTACCCAAGTACTCCTCCAGTGACCCAGACCTTAGCATATGGACTGCTTCAAACCCCTATCCACTATGCATGCAGTCCTCTAACCACCTACACAATTGTCTTTCACACCTTCAATTCCCTAGTCAGTATCCATACACTTCCAGGAAACACTCTGTCACTCCCTTTGCAGTCCTCTAGTGACCCATTCAGCATCATGTACTAATCCATGCACTGTGCGAAAACTCAAACACTTATAAATTCACCAAGATACTATCTTTGCAGTACTCTAATCATTCAGTCAGTGCCTAAGTATTCATGCACTGAGCCAGGCCTTAGCACATGGACTGCTTCAAACCCCTATCCACTATGCATGCAGTCTTCTAACCACCTAGACACTTGTCTTTCACACTTTCAATTTCCTAGTCAGTATCCATACAGTCCAGCAAACATCTTGTCACTGCCTTTGCACTCCTCTAGTGACCCATTCAGTACCAACTACTAATCCATTTCCTGTGCGAAAATCCTAGCACTTATAAATTCACCTAGGCACTCTCCTTGCTGTACTCTAATCATTCATTCAGTACCCAAGTAGTCATGCAGTGAGCCAGGCCTTAGCACATGGACTGCTTTAAATGCCTATGCAGTATGGATGCAGTCCTCTAATCACCTACACAGTTGTGTTTCACACCTTCAATTCCCTAGTTAGTATTCATTCACTTCTAGCAAACACCCTGTCACTCACCCGGGGCCTCATGTAGGTAACCCAATACCGGTCGGTAACGGCCGAGTTTCGGTAAATATACCGTTACCGACCGGTATTTAGGCTTTTGCTATGTAGGGGGATAATTTCTGTATTCGGTAATTTACCGAATCGGTAAAATTACCGAATCGGTAATTTTACCGATTCGGTAAATACCGAATACAGAAATGAGATGTAGGGGGACTGTGTGGTGGGTGTGGGGATTCGTTATTTGCCACCAACTAATAGTTGGTGGTAAATGACGAATAGGTGTGAAAATGCATTTTTGTGCACTGTGAAGTGTGCAATGTGGCAGAGATACATGCCCCTAGGGCATGTATGTGCGCCACATGTGCACACATGGACAAATCAGGGGTGCAACAGGGTGTCAATGTGACACCCTGCCACCCTTGAATGTGCTCCCCCCATTACCGAATCGGTATTTACCGATTCGGTAATGAGGCATACCGTCCCATTGATTCAATCAATGGGAAGGTATGCCTCATTACCGAATCGGTAAATACCGATTCGGTAATTACCGACTTACTCCGATTCGGTAACATTTACCGAATAATTACCTACATACACTTTACCGATTCTTAAATACCGAATCGGTAAAATTCGGTATTTAAGAATCGGTAAAGTGTATGCCACCTACATATGGCCCCCAGTGTGTCTCCTTATAGTACTGTAATCATTTAGTCAGTTAGCATGTAGAGTTTTAGTGAGGTAGGCTTTAGGGCATGAACTGCTTCAAAGTAGTATGCACTATGCATGTAGTGTTTTAACCATTGTTACACTTGTGGTTCAGGGCTATAGTTTCTTAGTCAGTATTTATATAAAATGTGTTTGTACAGTAAAGGAATAGCATCATTTTGAAAGTTATTTATATACATTTATTTGTGATTCTTTTTTACAGATACAGAACAGGAGTGTTTCTCATCTGTTTGCACTCTTCTCGTGCAAGATTGTTTGGATGAAGGGTCCTTAGGTGTTTCATCATGCTTGCTGTGCCGCATGAGTATATTTTGTTAGGATCCCCTCGTAACAGAACTCTTTTGAAAATCTTGTGCAGGAGAAAGGTGGTATTGGTCTTTGTTTGCCCCTTGAGAAAAGTAGAAAATGTCCACATCACTGAAGGAAAACGTTGTGGGCGTGGTGCATCCTGCAAAAATTCATCTTTAGATTTGGTGAATAATTTAAAGCGACATCATTTACAGTTTTTGTAAGTTAAAGTTAAAAAATGTTGTTAGCTGTGTGCATTTTATATATCTCTGATTTGTATTTTGAGAATGGCATGTTGGTTTTTTTTTTAACAATCTTTGAGATTGTGTTTTTTTTGCCCGCTGTTCAGTGATGAGTACGATTGAAATCACTATTTTTAGTGAAATGTAATATATTCTGAGAACAGCAAAAAAGGCAAAAAAATGACTTTGTGTAAATTATGCTGTGTTGTAAAAAATGTATTATTACATGTTATATTTTTTTTCCCTTTTCTTTCACAGATCCAAATTTTAAAATAAACAATTTATATGAATTTATATTTGAATGAAAAACAGAAAAAAATGTATACCATTTTTTATTCCTATTACTGTGAAGGTAAGTTTAACTAAGTCTCAATATGCAGAATGAAGAGGCCTGCAAGAAGCTACAAAGTTGAAACACGTTTCTAAAAACATTCTGTTTATGTAGTTTTGAAATCTGACCATAATCAGATATCATGTGACCTGCAAAAAAAGAGATTTTAGGGGTTCATAATATTTCCCATTTTAGCTATTGAAGGACCGCAATCATTTCAATCATTCTTCTTTGAACATCTTTGCAGACAAAACTCTGTGCTTACCTTCTATCATTCGCAAGGAAATTTAAAAACGGAAATGTGTCACTTTTTGTAACATAGTTATTGTGCAAGATACTCTTTCATATTTACCAAGAGAGGAAAAGGCACTCTGTACACTTTTTATACTCCATGTAAATATAACCTCATCATGCAGACCACTTTGTGTTGAAAGGGTGATCTATAAGTGTTGTTGTGCATGATTCCACTTAATACTCATAGAACAAGACACATGTCTAGATTTATCAGAAATCATCAATCTCGATATGTGTGTGAAGGCTGCACCATTCTAAAATTGATGTAGGAAGGCACAACAAGGAGAATTGTTTTAATTTCTCCACATTGTTATATCTTCAATGCATGCTGAAATGTTCAGCATACATTAAAGGAGAAAAATGCATTTTCTCATTGTTTTTGTGCAGGAAGGTGTGTCTTCCTGTAGAAAAACAAACAGCACATGACACAGATATCCTTGCACTATGGTGCAAGGGTGCCTGTGTCACCACATGACTGCAGTTTAAGCAGCCGTGCAGAGAGAAGCATGGATTTGCAACATATTTATATACTTATGTTGCATCCCTGTGCTTCAGAAGTACTACAGCACACTGCAGTTAAAGAGGTTACTGTGTGATGCTGCAGCACTTCCTCATAGTTCTGCACTTATACATTCACCATACGCTACTAATCCATTCATTCAGTCAATTACATACTACACATACATTCATCTAAACTAACACTAACAAAGAAATTTAGCTCTTTTTTTAAACCAGGAAAGTTAGGTCTTACAAGAACTTTTTTTTTTCTTCTTTCTTCTTTTATAAATTTTTTGGGGTTTTCTGAACAATTTTTTAATTTTTTTGGTTTTTCTGCAGAAAAAAAAAACAAAAAACAAAACAGGAGAAACCAAACAATGAACTTCAGGGAACAATATATATATTTTTTTTAAACTAGCAAATGTGACTTTCTTGTCGGCGGCAGATCAGATCGATCGACTGCTCACCATAGCACAAAGTCTTATTGCACTTAGTGCAGAGCACTTTTAAAAATTGAAATTGAGGATGGATGTCCAAGGTTTGGGCTGATGGAAGCACTCTTGATGTGCTCGGCTGCGATGAGGTGGATGGCACAGGAGCAGGAGTGTTTCTCATCCGTCGGCACTCTTCTTGTGCAAGATTGTTCGGATGAAGGGTCCTCTTGTTCTTCATCATACTTGCAGTGCCGCACGAGTATTTCTTGTTAGGATCCCCTCACGACAGGACTCTTTTGCAAATCTTGTACATGACCAAGGTGGCATTGGTCTTATTCTGCCCCTCGGGAAAAGTAAAAAATTTCCACACCACTGAAGAAAAACGTTTTTTGGGTGGTGCCTCCGGCAAAAATTCATCCTCAGAAGTATGAGGTGATGCAGGTGATGCCTGCTGCCCTGAAGCCATTTTTGGTTGAAAAAAGTTAGAGCTAAGTGTAAACTTAGTCTAAAAAATCTTCTTCTCTCCATAGAGATGGTGCTCTAAAGAAGGTCAAAGAAAAATGATTGAAATGGGTGGGGTCTTTCAATAGTTAGAAGAGGAAGTGTAATGAACCAATCAAATCTCTTTTTTTG